>NC_045605.1:85797402-87097402 GCF_009762305.2 Zalophus californianus | reverse complement strand
GCACATGCTCCTCACTCTGAACCACACTGTTGCTTTTAAAAAGAAGAATTTACTAGAAAGATGTATTCACAGCTCCCGTTCTCTTTCCTCATAGGTCAATCCAGCTGGGTGGGTTTCCACTATTAACATATTCATTCCGTGAGTATTTACCGAATGCCTGCTTGCCGGAGAACAGATCTGCCTGGTGCCTGGGCGGCTTTGCATGTATCCACAGAGACCATGCATGTACATGCTCCAACCGCAGCTTCTCTGGGTCTTGACAGAATGCCTAGTGGTCCTCCTGGAACACAAGAGCATGTGAGGCTTTCAAAGAGCTCCTCAGAGGCCATCTCGCCTCACCTTTCTATCTCCTATCATGAGACCATTTCTTATCACCTCCTGGGTCCTAATGACATATAGGGCTTCCTGCCATAGCCCCTCAGAATAGAGCTGTAGAATAGAAAGCTGCTTGGGGGCAGTCTAGAATCAGGTCCTCAGCAGTGGGGTATCCCACAACTCACATTATAGTCAACAGTCCTCTTTGGTCTATGGGGACAAGGATCATGGAAGGCTGGCTCCATTGGCTTATTCTTCTTTGCTGTGTAAATCTAAAAGTGGCTCAGTGTACCTTTACCAGTCAAGTGACTCAGGCCTTGACTCAGCCTTACCTTATCATGTAAGATGCATCTGTGGATAAAGCTCTTATGGAGCTTGTGTCTTAGAGGAGTGGCAGACCACAAAGATGGGCAGAGTAAATAGGTGAAGCCTATCTGATAATAGAAGGTGCTAGAGATTGTGGAAAACAGTAAAAGGAAAGGGTTAAGCTACAGAGACAGATGGCTGCATAAAACAGGCTGCAACAATCTGAGCTGACTTGACCGGGTTGAGGGGATTAGCCAGAGGGATGTGTTGGCAGAGGGAAGAGCTGGAGCAACATGCCTGGAAAGTTCAAGAGAAGGCAGGGGAATGACGCTGGCTGGAGTGTTGTGAGGAAAGGCGAGCGTAGAGGAGCAAAGTGGAAGCGAGGGTTGATTCAAGAGGCAGCCATGGGTCAGGTCCTGTGTGGCCTTGTGAACTATTTTAAGACTTTGGCTTTTCACCAATGGATATGCAAAACCATGGCGGGGTTTGTGTTCTTAACCTTTTGGTTGTAAAATAAAAGACACAGCATCCCACACAAAACAAACGTATAGCTTGGTGAATTATTATGAGGTCTGTACTCTTAACGACCTTCCAGGTCAAGAAGGGCCTTCACCAGTTCCCTCAGAAGCGCTTCCCCAGGCTCAGTCCCAATCAGCATTCCCTGCCTCTGCACAAATATAACCACCCTCCTGACTTTTCTGTTGATCACTTGCTGGGTTTCTCTATGTTTGCATCTCATCCCCGGTCGCAAGAGTTTAATCCTAATGTGTGTCTTAGGTCGCTTGGAGCCCGCCGGTCCTCCTCCTCCTTTTCTCTCTCTTACAGTTTAGGTGTCAAAGGACTAGGTCAGTTGGACCTATAGTTTTCCCCCTGCTGGATCTGGTTAATCACTGCATGGCTTTGAGCAGAGGAGGGCCATGATCTGACCTAGATTTTAAAAGGATCATGCTGCCTATTGTGTCGAGATTGTAGGAGCACAAGGATAAAGCAAAGAGATCTCTTAAGGGCTACTGCAGAAGCTCGTGAGAGACGATGTGGCTTAGACCAGGCAGGACAGGTGGACGAGGCAGGAGGTAGTTGGATTCAGGTTGTATTTTGAAGGTACGTGAGTCAGTGGGATTTCCTTATACTCTGGACATGGATTGCGAAAGAAAGAAGAAAGAAAGAAAGAAGAAAGGAAGGAAAGGAAGGAAGGAAGGAGGGAAGGAAGGAAATAAAGGAAGGAAGGAAGGAAGGAAGGGAAGGAAGGAAGGAAGGAAGGAAAGAAATGAAGGAAGAAAGGGAGGAAGAAAGAAGAAAGAAAGGAAGGAAGGAAGGAAGGAAGGGAGGGAGGAAGGGAGGAAGAGAGGAAGGAAGGAAAGGAAGGGAGGAAGGGAGGAAGGGAAGGAAGGAAGGAAAGGAAGGAAGGAAGGGAGGAAGGGAGGAAGGAAGGGAAGGAAAGGAAGGAAGGAAAGGAAGGAAGGAAAGGAAGGAAGGAAAGGAAGGGAAGGAAGGGAGGAAGGGAGGAAGGAAAGGAAGGAAAGGAAGGAAGGAAAGCAAGGGAAGGAAGGAAGGGAGGGAGGAGGGGAGGGAGGAAGGGAGGAAGAGAGGAAGGAAAGGAAGGGAGGAAGGGAGGAAGGAAGGAAAGGAAGGGAAGGGAGGAAGGGAGGAAGGAAGGAAGGAAGGAAGGAGGAAGGAAAGGAAGGAAGGAAGGAAAGTAAGGAAAGAAGGAAGGAAAGAAGGAAAGGAAGGAAGGGAGGGAGGAGGGGAGGGAGGAAGGAAGGAAGGAAGGAAGGAAGGAAGGAAGGAAGGAAGGAAGGAAGGAAGGAAGGAGGAAGGAAGGAAGGAAAGGAGAAAGAAGTCTAGAATGATTTTTTTAACTGCTTTATTTAGATATTCACATACTATAATATGTAATTTACCCATCTAAAGTGTAGTGGGTTTTAGTCCATTCAAAGAGCTGTGTAACCATCACTGTAATCTAATTTTAGATCATTTCCATTAAAAGAAACCCTGGACCCATTAGTAGTCAGTCTGTTCCTACCCTGGCAACCACTAATCTATTTTATGCCTCTATAGTTTACCTATTCTGGATATTTCATATAAACAGAATCATACCAAATGTGGCCAAATGTGGTCTTTTGTGACTGGCTTCTTCACTTAACATGATGTTTTCAAGGTTCATCCAAGTTGTAGCATGCATCAGTACTTTCTTCCTTCTTATTGTTGAACCATATTCCAGTGTATGGCTATACCATATTTTGTTTATCCATTCATCTGTTAATGGACATTTGGGTTGTTTCCACTTTAGGCTATGAAAAATGCTGATATGAGTATTTGTGTACAAGTTTTTGTTTGGACATATGTTTTCAATTCTCTTGGGTATGGACCTTCGAGTATCATATGGTGGGGTCATACAGTAACTCTATGTTTAACCTGTTGAGGAAGCGCCAAACTGTTTTCCACAGTGAGTGCATCGTTTTATGTTCCTACCAGTAATGTATGTGGATTCCAATATCTCTACACCCCCACCAACACGTATTACTATTTATCCCTTTGATTATAACAATCCTAGTGGATGTGAGGAGCTTCTCATTGCAGTTTCTATTTGAACTTCCCTAATGACTAATGATGTTGAGCATCTTTTCATGTGTTTATTGGCTATTGGAATATCTTCTTTATAGAAATGTCTATTCAAACTCTTTGTCCATTTCTTAATTGGGTTATTTGTCTTTTTATTGCTGAGTTGTAAGAGTTCTTTATATATTCAGGTACATGTCCCTTGTCAGCTTTTGTTTTGTAAATATTTTCTCTCCTTCTGTGGGTTGTCTTTTCACTTTCTTGGCAGTGGCCTATGAAGCACAAAAGTTTTTAGTTGGGATTAAGTCCAATTTATCTGTTTTGTTGTTGTTGCTTGTGCTTTTGGTGTTATTTTAAATAACTATCATTTAACCCAAGTTCATGAAGATTTACTCCTATATTTTTATCTAAGTGTTGTATAGTTTTTGAGGTCTATGGTTCAGACTTTGTATGTTTAGATCTATGATCCAATTTCAGCTGATTTTTGTGTAGGGTAAAAGGTAAGGATCCATTTGGACCATTGATTTTTCAATCTTTGGCAAGTGGATATCCAGTTGTTCTAGGAATATTTGTTGAAAAGACTATTCTTTCTTAATTGATTTGTCTTCACCCTTGTTGAAAATCAACTGACTGTAAATGTGAAGTTCTATTTCTGGACCCTCAATTCTATTCCATTGATTTATACATCTATCTTTATGCCAGTATCACATGGCTTGATTACTGTAGTTTCTAGTAAGTTTGGAAATTGGGCAGCCTGTGTATTGTATAACCTTTTTGTACAACCTTTTATAAGATTGTCCTGGCTCTTCTGGAACTCCTCTCTCATTCCTGACTTTAATAATTTGAGTCTTTCCTCATTTTTCTTCTTGATCATTGCAGCTAGAGATCTGTCAGTTTTGTTCATCTTTTCAAAAAAAAAAAACTTTTGAGTTTGTTGATTTTCTCTAAGTTGGATGAAATGGATAAATTCCTCAAAAGATATAATCTACCATAGATTACTTAAGAAGAAACACTAATCTGCATAGGGCTATACCTAAAAGAATCTGAATTCATCGTTAAAACCTTTCCCAAAGAGACTCCAAGATCAGATGGTTTTATTGGTAAAATCTCCTAAACATTTAAGGAAGAAATTAAACCAATTTTTTTTTACGAATGTTTTCAGAAAATAGAACACACCTGAAGTCATTTATGAAGGCCAGAATTACCCAGATAACTGAAACCAGGAAGAAAAAAAATTGTAAGAAAAGAAAATTACAGATCAAAGGAACACAAAAATCCTCAACAAAATTTTAGCAAGTCTTATCCAGAATATATAAAAAGATAATAAATACATCATTAGCAAGTTAGATTTATCTCAGATATGCAAGTTTGGTTCAACAGTCTCTTTTTTGAATCAACTAATCAATTAACAAACTAAAAATAAGAAATCATATGATCATCTCAATTGATGTAGAAAAATAATGTAATAAAATTATTTGTAAAAGGCTCAGCAAACTAAGAAAAGGAAACTTCTTCAACTACTGAGTACCTAGAGACAGCATCATACTTAATTTTCAATGATTAAGGGTTTGTGTAAAATTGGTTTCATTTCTTCCTTAAATATTGGGTAGATTTCACCAGGAAAACCATCTGAGCATGGAACTTGGGGGGAGGGAGGGGAAGGCTTTTCAAAAATAATTCAAAATTTTTATTTATTTATTTATTTTTAAAGATTTATTTATTTATTTATTTGAGAGAGAGAGAATGAGAGATAGAGAGCATGAGAGGGAAGAGGGTCAGAGGGAGAAGCAGACTCCCTGCTGAGCAGGGAGCCCGATGTGGGACTCGATCCCGGGACTCCAGGATCATGACCTGAGCCGAAGGCAGTCGCTTAACCAACTGAGCCACTCAGGCGCCCCTCAAAATTTTTAATAGATATAGAACCAAGGCAAGGATGTTTACTCTCACTTCTTTTACTTAACATTTTACTAGTAGTCTGAGGCAGTGAAATAAGGCAATAAAACATATATAAAAGGCATACCGATTGGAAAGAAAGAAATAAAGCTATCTTTGTTTGCAGACAACATGATTATGGATGTAGAAAAGCATAAGGAATCTAACCAAAAAAGCCAGTAAAACTGACGAGTAAGTTTAACAAGGTCGTAAGATACAAGATCAACATATAAAACTCAATTTTATTTTTAAGTACCAGCAAAGAACAACTGAAAATTGAAATGGAAGCACAATCCTATTTATGGTAACATCAACAAACACGAGATACTTAGAACTGTATCGAACAAAATATGTGCAAGATTTGTATACTGCAAATTACAAAACATTTCTGAGAGAAATTAAATGAGATCTTAAATAAATGCAGAGCCTTAATCATGCTCATGAATTGGAAGTCTCATTATGATTACAATAGCAATTCTCTTTAATTTGATCTACAAGATTCAATGTAATCCCAATCAGAATCCCAGCAGGCTATTTTTATATAAAAAGACAATCTGATTCTAAATTGTATATTAAGTAGCAAAGGACATAGAATTGCTGAAACAATTTTAAAGAAAAGAACAAAACTGGAGGACACACATTACTTAATTTTAAGGCTTTCTATTAAGCTACAGTAATTAAAACAATTTGTTCCCAGCAAAGACAGATATATGGGAAAAAGAACAGAATAGAGGGTCCAGCAATAGACTCATATACCCATGCAAAATCGATTTTTGACAAAGATGCCAAAGTAATCTGTGCAGAAAGAATAGCCTTCTCAAATATACACTGCAGGAACTGTTGGGCAGCCATATACGAAAACTTTGAACTTCCACTTTACCTTGTTCTATACACAAAAAATTATTTTGAGTGGATCATAGATAAAAGTCAGACTTAAAGCTATAACATTTTTAGAAGAAAGCATGAGAACCTCGTGATGCTGAGTTACACAAAGATTTCTTAGATATGACAAAAAACACAAACTATAAAAAATGGATAAATTGGGCTTCATCCAAATTAAAATTTTTTTCTCTTTGAAAAGATAGTGTTAAACATATAAAAATGCAAGCCACAGACAAGAAGGAATGTTTGCAAAGACCTGCAAATGTAAATGTTTGTGTAAGCTTTATTCATAATTGCCCAAACCAAATGTCTATTAACTGGCTAATGGATAAACAAATTGTGGCACATCCATACACTTGAATACTACCCAGCAATATAAAGGAACAAGCTGATGTTACATGCAACAACACGGATGAATCTCAAAATCATTGTGGAGAACACCATACCAAAAAAAAAAAAGGTTGAAGGTTGTAGGACTGCAGAAATTCACTTATATGACATGCTGGAAAAGGCAAAACCATAGAGACAAATATCAGATCAGTGGTCACTAAAGGGGAATGGAGAGAAAGACTGATCAGACAGGGGCACAGAGGAACTTTTTGAGGCAATGGGTATGTTATATATTTTTGACTCTGGTGGTGGCTACATGACTATATGCACTGTCAAAACTCATAAAAATGTGCACCTAAAAAGGATACATTTTACAGTATGTAAATTATATCTCAATACATGTGAGCACAGGAAAAATAAAGGAAATGGTGAGTGGAATTGTAAACACCAAAAAGAGACAACTATCTTAAGAAGTTTTCCTGAAAATAAGAGCAATGAACTGGACATTGGACATAGAGTCAAGGTGAAACAAAGATTTTAAAATTGGTTTTGCAATTATTTGTTGATGATGAAAGCAAGAGCAGTGGGTTTGTCTGTTGATGAGACTAGCCCAGTAACGAGAGAAGCGAATTACTGGACCAATATTCCTGAATTGGTGAGAAAAGATGAGATGGGGAGCACAGCGGAGGAACTGGCTTCAGACTGGAGCATGGACAACTCTCCAGTGGTAACGGGACAGAGGGCACAAGACATGGGTCTAGACACCAGCAGTTGGCAGATGCTGTGGTGGGAATCCGGTAGTTTTCTTCTGATGGCTTTAGTTCTGTCCATGAATTAGAAAGCAAGGTCAAGAGCTGAGAGAGTTTTCATTCTTACTGACTACTAGCTCACCTGAGCCTGGCTACTTCTCTTCATCTCCACTAGACTATAAGCAGGAAAGGACCACACCTTGTGTATGATGATATGGGATACTTCAAGGGCAGCCAATAGGTCAGGTCATTGTACCACTCAATGTCAAGCAATTACATTTTTTGTTGATTTGTTTTTCAGCTGAAATGACCAATAACTTTGGGATCAGTTCCCCCCCCCCAACAAAACCTATTTTCCTCTTTATCAAGTATTCCCATTTCAGTAAATGCCATGATCATTGGAATTCTGTTTCCTCCCTTCATCCCCACCCCTCACTGCTTCCATCTTCTTCAGGTCATAAGCAAGTCCTCTTTGTTGTTTCTTCAGGACATCTCAAGGAACTGACCCCTTCTCTTCATCTCTATTTCCCACCACCCTAATCCAGACCACTGCACCACCATCCTTCACCTGGACTACTGCACACCTTCCTTAATTTTCTCGCACTTAAGCTCCCTACACCCACAGAATCTATTCTCCCCTACGGCATTCACGGTTCTGTCCCCCCTGAATCTTGCCTACTTCTCAAACCTCATCTCATGCCCTCCCCCGTACTTACTCCTATCCAGTTGCACCGATTTTTACTCGTGTCTTTGAACATCCTATGCTCTTTTTGGCGCAGAGTATTTTCTCTGCCTTTTGCCTGGAATGCTCTTCCATCTGCCCCTCAAATAGCTAGCCCTTTCTCATCTTTGAGATCTCTGCATAGTTGTCACCTCCTCGGAGATGCTTTCCCTGACTACCTCATCTAAAGCAGGTTTCCCCACTCAGCTCTCATCACCCTTATCATGCTCTAATCTCTTTTGTTTTGCTCCTGTCTCCACAACCTCTTTTAGGGTATTTCTCTGCTAGATGGAGACTGAATATACAAATGGACAAGAGCCAGACCATATATAAAAATAGAATTTTGGCTCACAAGCTGCAGCAACCTGCCCAGTAAACCAACCCCCTTATCTACAATAAACAAACCAGGAAGCTAGCCTGCTGTAAGTCAGACTTGCAGGAACCCAGATCGCTATCTCTGATGACAATCCAGGAAGCTGAACAGTAACTTCTGTGACAATTGGCCCCAAATAGCCAAGACTTGATTAATTACTGACAGCTTCCCTAATTTTTGTCCCTACTGCCACCTTGGGACTAATCAGAAGAAGCCAGATATGGACCCCTGACCTATCTCATAGGATGTCCTGCTTCTAGATTATGTGCCTACAGAAGAAATCTAAAAATTATTGGTTAGGTAGTCAACCCTTCCTTAGCCTGGCTTCAAACTTACTCCTTGCAATATCTACTCTTACATCCTCCATGCACAATTTTCTTCACCAAATCTTCCCCTGTGCTCATGGTACATTCTTTTCTATAACACAGTTGAAGTCCTTTATTCTCCATGAAACTTTCTTGGATCACCCTAGCTCTTAGTGACTCTTCCCTTCTCTGAATTCACAGACCACATGCCAGCTTATTTGGCATTTAATTTTTCTCAGTTCAGAAGGCGTCTAATGTTCTTGGACTGATGGTCACATTTTTTTGTACCGCTCATGGTATCTAGCCCAAGCTACAATAATAAAAATAATGATGATAACAAATAATACATTCTGCTGCTGTTCCCATTTTATAGATGAAGAAACTGATGCACAGAGAGACCAATTCTTTTGCCTAAAGCAATGAATTATTAAGAAGTAGAGCTGAGGTTTGAATTCAGTTCTACCCAACTTATATAGTATATATGTCAAAGCTCTAGACTATGCGAGCTATTTTTACTATACTGTACACATATTAGATGTGTGTATATAACACACATATATATAACACAATATATATATTGTGTTCTCAATAAATGCTTCTGAAATTAATGAAATAACCAAATGCAAAAGTTTCATAAACAAAAGAGAGAAGGGAGCAGAACTCTTCACGATGGTCCCAAAGGGTTGAATGGAGCAAGGGACTTGGTGACTTACCCCAAGTCTGCATTCTAACCCTAGCCCCTGCTGTGATCCGAGGGCAAGTGCTCTTGTCTCTAGGCCTTCTTCACTCATCCCCTGTTACATTGTTCCTTCTACCTGCCTTGAGGCTGTTTCCCAAGACAGAAACAAAGAGTGGCTGTGGGATATTTGGTGATAAAAATTAGCAGTTCTTGGGCGCCTGGGTGGCTCAGTCAGTTAAGCGTCTGCCTTTGGCTCAGGTCATGATCCCAGGGTCGTGGGATCAAGTCCTGCTCTGGGCTTCCTGCTCGGTGCAGAGCCTGCTTCTCCCTCTCCCTCTGCCACTCCCTCTGCTTGTGCTCTTCTGTCTGTCTCTCTGTCAAATAAATAAATAAATAAAATCTTAAAAAGAAATAGCAGTTCTTTTCTTGGTGATTACATTATTATCAATTCAACCATCCTTTTTGAGGTATGGTGCTGGATGCCAAGGTGAGAGCCAACACCTAGCAGGCACCAAGGATGTCCTCCAGCAGTTTGTAATAAGGATTCATGGAATAGCAATTCAGCAAAGACATAGACCTTCCCCACGCCTGCTTCAAAGCCAGGATTAATTACTATTTCATGTGATATAGAGTCCCCTATAATTTTGAGTACACATTGAGTAGAAGGGTGGGAAAACCTTCCTGACCAGCTAAACAAGAGATGTTCCAATACCACTGTACCTGCAAAGTTGTCAAGAACCTATTTCAATAAAGATTTGAAAGCACTTGCAAAAGCAGAGTTGGACTAAACAAATATAAAGGTAGTCTTGTTTAGGAATGTGTCCTTGAAGGGGTGTAGGTAGCATCAGATCTGTTCTGGAAGCATGGGAAATTGTGACTTGTAGCAAGTAGAATTCCCTATAGCGGCTGCCATGAAATCTGTGAGCTTACAAAGCACCTGGTACAAGGAAATTCCCCAGGGACGGCTAACCCCGGACAATGCTCCTTACACTCTCAGCGCTAACGTGGCAGTAACAAGCCTTGCTTGATGTGGTGTTCTAAAGGAGATGGATGGATGTGTCATCACTGAATCACTGAGAACTACAGCCCCAGCATGATCTCAACTATAACAATAGATGTAAAAATATACATAACAAATACACAGATGTGCATGCACCCACACCAAATTGTTCAGAAAAAACAAAACAAAACCAGAATTCTGGGTACATATAATTTTAATTTTCCTTCTCCATACTTTTTTGTATTTTAAAATTTTTCTATAATGAGCATAAATTACTTACAACATTAGGAAAAAGAAGTTGTTTATCATATTAAAATATATTGCCACGGATACAGCAAATTCCTGCTGAGAGCAGCTTCTGAGAAATATTCTCTTATTCATAGGGCTTTTAAAGCTTGTAGATGAAAAATAGATTCTGAGAGACACGCAGTATATTTGGTTCATTTAATACCTGGCCAGCAGCTGCCAGGTGAAGACATGTTGGAGAGCTGATAATAGTTCTTTATTAAAAAGGAGTAGAAAGTTGCCACTTAGGATTGGAAAACTTGTCATCGAGTTTTGCAAGGCAGATCAATATCTCCTATGTGTCTACTGCTTTCTCTGTATCTCTGGATGGTTGACAGTCTCTCTCTCTCTCTCCCTTGTAACCCTGCAGATCAGGGGACGAAGGGGGCCTGAAATTCCTCCCTACACGGTTCACTATCAGCTCACCAAGACAGATGCAGGGATGATTACTTAAACAAAGGCGCCCTCCGCAGAAACTGTGAAAAGCTCTCTGATCTTGAGAGGATGTCATTAGGAAGGGCTTTTCATATTAACCTGGCCTGAACTCCTCAAGTTTTTCCTATTGATAGTATACCCCAAAGGATGAGTTAGCGAGAAAGAATCTTAATCAATGTCTGGGATAGGTCAGGATTAGTTCTAGTGACAATTACTCAGGGCAAAAGGCAATGAGGAAGGCATTATATTAAAATAGAGCTATCATAATTTAGATTTTTCAAGTAAGTTTGGAAACTATCCAGCCCACATCTTTTATTTACAAATGAATAAAGGGCAAAGAAAGCCCAAAGAAATTATATTTTAACTGAGGTCACACAACTGCTTTTTGCAGAGCTGGCCTCATACCAAGGTTTGGAATATTGTGGTCTTTCAGGCAGATAACACTGCTTCCTATCCCCAAGTTAATATTTCTTATGAAAAAAAAACTGACATCATGGGTATACTTTTTAATGGTTTTTCTGTTGACATTTATTTATAGCCAATAGTCACTGTTTTAATCTTTTTAAGAACCCTATATTTATGTGGGAAAAAAGCAATAGAAGATTAATGTTTATAATCTGAATTCCATTTAATTGCTATACTCTGTATAACTTAGATCATAAGACCCCCATGGACCAAGGTGCTCAATGTCATTTGGAAGCAGAACACTCAGTTCATCATTTTGTTTTTACCTACTCATGAATAACCCACTTGAAATACAAATTTACAAACTGTTATCATCATCACAAACAAGCTTGAGACTAGAGTTTAAACTTTGGGAAGAAGGATGACTTTTATTTGGCATGAGACAGAGAGAGTTGAGGAGGAGAGATTTCTTGTTTTCTTGGGCAGAAATTGAGAGATGTCCTTTTTCAGAATCTAATGGCACTGAATTAGATTATCTCCTATGCTTTTAGGCCTCATCTGTGGGAAATTCTAATGGAGGCAGGAGAGAGAGAGTGGGGGCGGGAGAGAGGGAGAGAGAGAGGAAGCGGGGGAAGGGTGCATGCACGCGCATGCGCACGCACGCTGTACGGGTAGACATGGCAGCTTCAGGTTTATTGTCTTCTCCTTTCCATTATGTCTCTTCTCTTTGGCATGACTGTGGTCATATGCAAACCATAGTTGGCAATTTTTCTTTTATTCTTTTGGTGGAGTGGGAAAAGAACAAGTTATATCCTGTTGGTTTGGCTCTGAAAACCTAAATCGTCCTGGTAGAAGCTTGGTGCAGTTCTTGGAATCCTAGCTAACAAAATACCTAAACATCTTTGCCATGCCCTTGTGGATGCTGATAAGGTTTGGAAGAATGGAGGAGGTAAGGAAGAAGAAGCTGATAGAAATAACCCCAGCTGTCTGGCTAATCTCACACCTGGGTCATATGAAAGTACACACCTTCTTTGGGACCAAACGGTGTGTTGGGTTGCCAAAGTTAAAAAATGCCTTCCATTTTTGACTTGTTTGGACTCAAAGGTATTCCTTGAATATTTTATGATGAGGAAAATAAATACAGCCATCATTATAACCCAATATGCACAAACAACTCCTTCCTTACCAACCAGTGAGGAGCTCATGTGCAGTTTTTCTAGCTTCAGAGTACTTTCCTTATCTCTCTTCCTATCTATGGGGACATGGAGGGTTAGTTCTGTCAGCAACATACAAAGTCAAGCCCGATGGGTCGGGGGGTGTCTGGAACACCAGGACATTCTTAGAAATCCAATTCAAGAATCACAAAGAGTATCAGTCTTGAAGGGGACTCAACAGAGAACTGACTCTAATGAGAAAAGACCAGACTGCTGGTGGTGAATGGCCTGCTTAAGGTCACATGAGTTTTCAAGGCAAAGCATGATCTCAGTTGGACTCTTCAAGCTTCTGGTTCAGTGCTCTGATGACCACAACATATAGATTTGGGGAAAATATTAAGAACACTTATATAAAAATTCAGATATTTTCCTGACACTTCTGGGTTGACCAGAATTCAGTACTGCTGCCTTGACCTGTTTGTTAGTCAATAACCTTGAGGCACGGACATAAATCAGAACTCAGGCGAACCAGTTTAACCTGAAGATATTTAAAAATCATTCTGCAGAAGTAGAGAAAAATCAAATGATTAAGCCTCTACCACAAGTTCTAACGCATCATTGCTTATTTGTGTTTTCCCTTGTTGAAAATGCCCTATCTTGGTTGGACAGTCTTCTCTTGGTTGGAGAGCTAATCAGAGCCAGTTAGATCAATTAGCTGTTAGGAAGAGCTCACATGGTCAACGTTTTGGAGGCTGAGTCATGATTACCAGGGGACCATCTCCCAGAAGGCAGCTCAAGAGATTATGCACGTGGACAAATGTTACATGGGAAATTGTTTCTCTCCTGGTCTCTTCATGTGCTAGTGCAGGTATAGACAGGGAGTGGAGCTTAGATTGCACCGTCCCTAGTAGCTAGCACAGCAGGCTCTCAATGAACTTGCTGAGGGAGGGAATGAATAAGCCACTGATTTCACCATACCACACAACAGTTAGGCAAGGAACAATAGAGGTAAAGAGACAGAACAGATTTAAAGGAAGATGATCTACTTTGACCCAGAATGGAGATGAACTGGAAAAGGTTATTTATGGAAGAAGCACTGGTTCTGGCTCCTGGTTTGGAAATTCAGGTGGGCTTTTGTCCAGATTAATTCCTCAGACTTCATCGGTGGTCCCTCCAAGCTTTGGTGTCTTCATCTGAAAAGGGGGATTAATACAGCACCAACATCATGGGGTTGCTGTAAGGATTAAGTGAGGGAACCTAGGTGAAGTACTGAGAATGTCTTGGGTTCATAATAACTACGTTTATATTTATATAATTTATAAATAAACATTATTATGTAAGCCTTCTGTCCTAACGCCCTTGTCTATAAAATAGTGAGAGGAATAGTTTCTACCTCATGGTTTTTGTGTACAGATGAAGTAATGATAATGAAAGATAATATTTGAGTGCCTCGTATAGACTAAACATCATTCAAGGCACTTTGCACTTAGTACTAATCCATTATATTAACCCAACGAGTCAGACACTGTTATTATTTCCATATGCAGATGAGAAAATTGAAGTTCAGATAGGATAAGCTCAAGGTCACACAGCTAGTAAACAGTGGAGTCAGGATTGGAACCTGAGCAATTAATTCAAGAGCATTAACCATTGGGCTATGCTGCTTCTTGCAAATATAGAAAAAGCATTTAGCACAGTGTCTAGCATATAGTACATGTTGATTTATTATCAATCAATACATGTTGCTCAATAAATGCCGATGAACACAGCAATTTTTTGTATTTAGTTAGCTGAATGATTTGCTTATTTACATTTTTAACTGTGACTCTGATGTCATTAGGGAATACTACATCTATCGTCTCTTTAGGTTTACTACATCCATTGTCCTTTAAGCTTTGGTAGAAAAGCACTAGCCTTGCAAAGAAACTCTCACTCTTGCTAATCACAGCGGAATCACATCACACATGATTTAACCCAGAGGCATTCAACTACGTATGCTTGGCAAAAGTGTTAAAATCCTGTGCAACACTGTAAAAGCAAAATTTGCATTTAGAACTTCTATTAGGTACTGTAAATTGCTGAATGCATAATATATTTATACATAGATATTGACTTGTGTATAAAACCAAGTACACAGTACTTTGTGGGGACTCAAAGGTATTTTCAGGGGAAATTTTGAATAACTGTGACTTTCACCCTACATGCTACCCTTGCAACCTGACTTGTGTGCAAGGTGAGGGGTCCCTTGATCCACACCCCCATCGAATTGTCACGAGTGGAAGTGAATGGGAGGGTGGGGAGAGCCAGTAGCAGCTTCTCCTATGATTAATAATAGTGAGTAATCAATGATGATTTAGTTCCATCCGTGCGCCAGGAGCCATGGTTGGCCCTGAGCATAGATCATCTCACTTGATGCCCACAGCGATCCTCTAAGGCAGGTGTAATGGAGATCGTCCTTGTGCAGATGAAGAGGAAGGCAGAGAGGCAAAGGCAGGTATCCTTACTGAAAGCCTGTTACACAGTGGTGGGTGCATACTTTCTCTCTGGTTCTCATCAGAACCTTGTAAGGTAGGTTCTATCCTCCTTTCAAAGGCAAGGAACTAGAGGCTCACAGGGTTAGGTAACTTGGCCAAGGTCATGTTGCTGGCAAGTGACTGAGGTAAGACTGAAGCCCAAAGTCTTTGCTCATCGCTTCACGTAGCCCTCTCATCTGGGAGGAGTCAGCTCCCTGCCAGGTGATGCATTCTCATTGGCTTTCACTTATTCTGTGAGCATAATGAGGCATTGGCTTTACCAACCATCACGATGATCATGTGATCTCCTTCTGTCTGTCCCCTCACCTCTCTTTTAATTGGTGGGGATTTTATGAAGATCATCGTCAAGTTTATACACTACTTTGACCTCCTTGAAAACAAGACACAAAGGAAACTCCTGGTTGACCATGACATTGGCCCTAGTGCAAGACATTCATTTGCCTAAAATCCTGGAAGTTATTACACGGTGAATTCTTTCCCTCTTTCTTCTTGGTCAGCTTGCTTTCTGCCCAGAAAAGCCTGAGGCAGAGAAATGAGACAGTCTTTTCCTTCTCAACAGAAGGCTCTACCACCTGGTTGCAAAAGCCTGAACTTGAGAGTCTTCCTTCTGCTTTAGCCTTTTGTCCAGTCCATCAACAAAAGTCCTCCATCTCTAGACCATCCACACCCTTCCATTTAGTGTCCTGGCTGAGGGAGGGTCGGTGGGGGGCGGGGGGCGGGGCCCAATCTCTCCCGATTTGCCTGGGACCTTCTAGTACTGCAAGGACAGCCCCCAGGGAACCCTCAGGTACAGGCAGACTGGGCCGGTTGACTTCTTCACTGGCCTGGGCATCTGTAGTAGCTGCCTAACAGACCCCCAGGCCCCAGGTTTGCTTGCCTTGGATTCTTTCTCCATCCAGTAGACCCCAGCAACCCTTTGACATCATAGATGGTATGTGTCATGCCCCCCTACCCCTTGAAATACTGCCTTTTGAAGAAAATTCAAAAGCTTTACCTCAGCCTCCAAGTTAGTGCCTGATTTGGCCTTTGCTATTTCTCTCACCTCAACGCAGTCCCTGCCCCTCCTCCTTCACCAGGCTGTTGGGTGTCAGTTCCTCAACTCTGCCAGACTCTTCTCCCCCCTGGCACCATTGCCCTTGCTGTTTCCTTGGCCTGGAATGTTCTTTCTCCAACTCTTTTTATGTTCACAATGTGTAATCATGTACATGTGTGATAATCTGATTACTATCTTCTTCTCAGCATTATGGCTCCTGGACTCCCCAGTTTATCACGTCAATCCCCACTGTCTAGCACTGGAGCTGACACCTAATCAAGTCACATGAAATATTCACAGAATCAATCAATGAATGGGCGAAAGAAAAGATGAATGAATAAGGGGTAGCTCACGGGAGGTGCTACTGAGATTCCATGAACTGAAAGGTCAGGGTTCCCAGGACACAATGAGCAAGGTTCCACGAGGGTGGACAGGAAGCAGAGGCCAAGGCACAAACAGCTTCACAGGCTGTGCCAAAAGCTGTTCCAAGGACCATGGGGGAACTTCTGAGGGAAACAGAGCAACGGACTGACATAATCCCATATATATTTTGAAAAACTGAAGGATGGAGAGGGGGGAGAGAGGCCTGTTCAGCAAGAAGTCCCTCTAACCTTGGGCAGCTGCAGGAATTAGGAGGTGTGTTGGTGGTGAGGCTTGTGGAGCCAGCTGGATATTAGTGTTCTTTTGATTAATTTTCAGGAAACAATCAGCCAATTATGATTCAAAGGCTTCTGTAGCTCTGGCCCATAACTAATTGCATTTTAAAAATGTGTTAATCGCAAACCAGTGATTATGTAAAGGGTCTTATTGATGACAAGATTGGCTTCCTATAGGAGCAAGCCAATGGTGCCATTTGTCCAAGGTTGAATTTTATAGTGTATTGCATTAGGCTCACACTCAGGAGCAATGGCTTCTATCTACTCTTGAGTACCTTGTAGCCAGAGTTCAATACATTGAAAGAGGGGAAGAAAAGCAGGTGCAGGAGGTACGCAAAGGTTTCTCTATCCCCATGGGAACTCCTTAAAGTCAGGCACTGTATTTTGTCTCACTTTTGAATCCCTCTATAGTATCTAGCACAATGTCTTTGATGTAGTAAGTGCCTAATAAATACTCTTTGAATTTAATTCAGGGTCCATTTCACCTCTAGAATTCTATGATTGTATGAATTCTTGCCCAAGTGGTCTGTTATCTGGAAGTATAAGGCTCTCAGCATTGTGCTTCCTAAGTATCCAGGAAGTTTGCAAATTCCAGAAGTACCAACTGGCCATGACCTCCATCTGAGCTTAGGGGTCTTCTTCAAGAATAACAGTGCTTTAATCTGTCCTTTATCTCTCAACTGGGCTGGGTCAAGAGCCCCTACTCTGGGCTTCTCTAGCATGATTTTCATACCTTTATCATTAGATTAACCATGTTATATTGAATTTATATCTATTCACATGTCTCTCTCACAAGGCTGTATATAGCTTCAGTGGGATACAGGGCTTGGCACACTATAAGCATCCAATGTAGATACTTATGGGGACTTTTGAGTCATCTGCTACTTGTGGTTAGCTTAGTGATGTACAGGCCTGTGGGACAATTCATTGCAATAACTGAAGTGTCCCTCGATTCTACAGGACATTCAAGGCAGGATGCCATTCTTCTTCCCTTCCGTCTTTCTGCTTTATCTGCATCTGCTCATCCCATCAGCATTTCAGAATCAGTATATTCTCACCCTGAACCTACCACTCCCTCTGAAATCTGTTTCTCATTTTGTTAAAGGCTCTGTCACCAAAACCTTACGTCACTTTTTAACATTTGCCTTTGAAAACTACCCCTTCATCCAAATAGTTGACCAGAGACTTCAAGTTCACCTCTAAAGTCTCTTTCAAGTGTCCTGGCTTTTCTCCTCCCACTGCCCTGATCCAGGATCATTATTGATTCTTAACACTTTATTATAGGAAAATCTCAAACATGTACAAAATAAACAGAAAAGTATAATGAACTTCTTGTACCTATCACTCAGTTCCTACAATTATCAGTATTATGCCATCCTCCATCCCCTGCTCAATTATCGTTACTATATTTTTATAGCTATTTTCTAAGAAAGGTAAAATTTATGCAAAATTGACACAGTAAATTTCAGCCCCCAAATCTGGCCACCAGGCCAAGCTCCTTTTCCCAAAGCAGAACTCCATACATGTCAAAAATCCACTTAGGAAACTCCAGCACCTGCCCCCTCCACCGCCCCATTGTCTCCTGAGCCAAGTCAAGCCCGCCTGGCCTGATCTTCAAGACCCCCCACACTTCCCTCTCAACTCTCTTTCCCCATGTTTACTTCCTGTGTCTTCCTTGATGTTTTCCAGGAGCTGATGACTTAGTCTCTTTGATCTTAAGCTCCTGTAGGACTGCTGCCCAGAGGATCTCATTGTATTGGACTCTGTAATTCATGGCAGTGTCTGGCTCACAGCTGGACTCAAAAAAGTCTGCTGGCTGGACATCCAAAGCCGCATCATGTAGAGCTCACACCTCTAACTGCGGGCTCAGGAACATACTTATGATGTAACTGCGGCTTTCAATCTAGCCTTCTAGAATGTAGGAGATGAAACCAGGTGACATTTCTCTGGATGCTCAGATTCTGGGATTCTGGGAATATTACCAAATCCACTGGATCTAGACATTCTATGTGGCTCATGCCACTGAGCTACCAATAGTAGGGCGCTGAAGGGTATAGTGGAAAGAGCACAGGAATAACAGTCTGTTGTCCCAAGTTTTACATACTTTTACATATACCATTCACCATGTGTCCTTGGGTAGGTTCATCACCCGAGCTCTGTTGCTCCTTCCGGGACACTGGCATGGAGAGAAGTGACCTTGGTAATGACTAAAGTAAATGCAAAATCACCCAGTGAGATGAAATTTCACAAGTAAACTGGGTCTGTTGGCTTTTTTGTTGCTAGAAGGCCCTTTGTATGCTCCCCGTGCCTTCAGTGATCCCTAAGTAGAACCCTACATTACTCCTTGCCCCAAACTGTTGATGCCAGCCGCCAGACTATAGTTGGAACACCAAATTCCTGCTAGTAGGACCTCACCCACTGGTGGTAAAAGTTGGTATCCGGCAACATTTTTGCCTGAAGCAGAGATATTTGCTTGAGAGCACACCATTGCTATAGGGCACTCCACAGGTTGTAGATTATTTACCTAGCAAACAACAGTGATAGAATTGCCAAGAGGCATACCACATTTTTCTACGGAGGAAATAAAATCTCTATCCCCACATCAGAGACACTAGTCACCTTCTAGGTCTATGAATTAGTTTTTCCTTGCTTCTATTTGCTCATCTCTAAAATGGATGAAAGGAAGGAAAAATTCTTCCTCTACCCCTCAAGGTCTTCCAGATAGACTAAAAATTAAATTTGCATGAGGCAGGTTTACAGGAGAAAAACCCAAAGGTTTATTATGTGCACACAGAGGTCCCATAATTAAAAGTGAGACCTAAAGAAATGATCAAGACAGGCAGTTTTGATACATTTTAGACAAAGACAATAACTTTGTGAGAAATGGATAATGAAAATAGATGTTTGGAAGCTTTCATTAGTAAGGAATTCTAAGCGAAATTTGGGCTAAGGTAGCAAATTAGAAAAAAAAAGTAACAAGATTTGTTTCTACAGCTTCCTGGGTTTTAAAATTCCTATGTCTGGTGATAAAAATATCTTTTTACTTCTCAGTATAGAGAGAGTATTTTTCACATGGGCAATTCGCTTCCTGCTTTCTGGGGGATGCAGGAGGATCTGAGTGTGCTCACACTGGCTGTTTCTTAAGTAGCTTTCATTTAAAATAATCCATATGCCAAAGTGGCACATTTGGGGGCAGCATGCCCTTGGCCGCTACATGGGAATAATAAAGTAATAATGACATCATAATGCCATTAGCCACATCCTAGGGGACACAGGTAGCCCTGAGGAACATGGACCACACACTATGTTCTGCAAGGTTTTAAGGTACTCATCAAGTTCACCAAATGATTTCATTTCCTCACTCGTAAAAACACATTCCAAATGGAAACAGCATCTCTAAGGGCAAGCAGCCTCTGTTCTCTGTTTTCTTAGAAATGGAAGTTTTAAACTAGAAAGCTCATTTCTCTGAGTCTCCCATCCCTGACACCCATCCATGGTTGTCCTCCATGGGTGACAGCAGAAGTGGGCAATGGACTTCTCGTACCATGTTGGGAAGAATGAAGGGGAATTGGCCAACCCTTCGGAGGGCAGAAGCCTAATGCTCGTGAACATGCCCTTCACCATAAATGAAGGAAGGAGCAAAGAGAACAGAGTGGCCAAACAAAAGCCAGAATTGTTTGAGCCATGGACCCTTTTCAGAAGTCTTCAAAGCCACCCTTTCAGCAAGCCTGGCAAGGGTACAGTATCGAGCCTGGGTGCCCGCCAAGCCTGGCCTGAATTTATTCTTGCCGAACTGTTTGCTGTCTTTATTTGCCAAGACTTAACTAATTGAACTTTTGTTGGTCCGGCTGCCCCTCCGGAGAACTGGAGCTATTGTTACCTGCTGCAGGAGTCCTTCCATGGAAAGTGCCAAACACTTGACCCAAGCTGTGGCTCATTCCTTTTCCCTGTTCAGGTTGCTCTTTTTCTTTCAGGCATGTTGTGTTGTTGTTTTGTTTTGTTTTGTTTTATCAGTTCCAACTCAGAGTATGTGTTTGGAATGAATGAACTGGAACGAAGTTCACTGACCCAAGGGGAGGATTTCTGTTGGGAGGTTGGACACGTCCCCAGTAAGACCTTCATGGAGCCTCCCTTCCTTGATTTTCCCACTATGCCTCAGTGAGAGGCACCCGGTCTCAGCTTCTCCCACAGAGGGCATGGAGGCTATGAACCAGGTATTCTCAGAGTGTGGTCCCAGGGGCAGCATCAGTTTCCCCTGGGAACTTGTTAGAAATGCAAATTCTTGGGCCCTGCTCCAGAGCCACCAAATCAGCAGTCTGTCTTTTAACAAGCCCTTCTGGGTGGTCCTGATGTACAATGAGGTCTGAAACCAATGTTCCAGGCTAGGGGTTCTCACCTTTGGCACTGATGACAGTTTGAGCTGGATGGTTCTTTGTAGTGGGGGCCATCCAGGGCACTATAGGATGGTTAGCAGCATCCCTGGCCTCTGCCAACTGGATTCCAGTAGACCCCCACCCTCATCCAATGTGACAACCAAAAGTGACTCCAGTCCTTGCCAAATGTCCTATCCAGGAAGGAGGTAAAATCATCCCTGATTGAGATAAAGGACAAACTGCTTGTGGTTCCTCTAAGCTCTTGCATTCTCTGTACCATATTGACAACTGCCAAACTATCTGGGTGGCTCCTTAGCACACACTACTGAGGAGCACAAAAAGATGTAACCACTTAACAGCAGATCTTGTTTTTCAATCTTGATAAATCTTCCCTTTCAATCAACCCACAGGCAAAAACACGTGACTTTGACTTTGCGTTAAGAGCTATTCTCTTGCTCATCTGGGTTTGTAGTCAATCAAAACACAACAACAACAACAACAACAACAACAACAAAAACACCTTCACAGTTTGAGCTCTCCTCATCCTTTTATTTGTTTGCTACCCTCAGAAGAGATAGCAGGACCGAATTCAGAGATTCCAGAATATATCTAATGCCCAGAGTGAAATGAATGGTTCATCTGCTCATCTTCTCCCTCACCTCCAAAATGAAAGATTTCCTTGTGCATTTCTGGGTGTTGCCAGATGGATGCTCTTTCTGTAGAATTTCCATCGTTGGGTTCTTAGTGTTGCTGCATTTGTGATTTGCATTTGAAGGGAACCCAAACCAGGAAATTTGCTACTTGGCTTTATTCCCACCATTGTCATTTAAGGCTTTTGACAATATTTCCACTTGAGGAAGCTGGGTTTGGCAAAAATCAGTTTGGACTGACTCAGCCAAACCTAAAGTCAAATGCTCAAACAAACTTCAACTAAAGGTCACAGTTAATTTGCTCATTAGGTTGGAATCTATTGAGCATCTACTACATGCCAGCACTCTTCTAGGTCCTCGGAGGTGGTGAGAGAAACATAGCGCCTCTACCTGGGGACTGTTCATTGTCAGACAAAGGTAGAAGACATTTCAAACAGAATGCAGAGTCCTTGACACGGACAGGGAAAGCACAGAGCCCCCTGGGAGTATGCTTCACTGTGGAATCCTCAGTGTCTGGCACATACTAGGGGCTTACTAAAAATTTGTTGAATGAATCTTAGAGGGGAACCATTCCACATGGACTGGGAAGGTTAAACAAAGATTTAGCCAAACATAGTGCTACTTAGGTTGTCCAGGAAAAAAAGCAAACTTGAGTCAGGCAGAGGAGTGGGAAGGGTATCTCAGAGAAAGTAGCAGGTACAAGGACAGTGGATGGAAATATGCATCATGGCCTTGGAGAGACTTTAAGAAGGTCTGAATGAATTGTCTGAAGAAGGGATTATTCTGGTTATATATTGCTATATAACAAATTACTCCCAAACTTTGTGGTTTAAAGGACTTGGCTGGATGATTCATCTCTCATTCACTGGCATTAACTGGGGCAAGTGGGGCTGATGATCCACCTCCAAGATGGCTTCTTCATTGACATCTCTGGTGTCGTCTGTTCCTTGGCTTCTCTCTCTCATTATCCAGGGGCACTCCATGTGGTCTCGGCTCCTCATGACATGGCACACTCAGGGCAGTTGGGCTTCTTACATGGCAGCCAGCTTCTTCCAGAGAAAATATTTCAAGAGTGAGTGCTCTAAGAGACCCAAGAGGAAGTTGCAAAACTTCTTATGATCTAGCCTTGGAAGTTCTAGAATCTACTTTTGCTGTATTCTAATGATCAAACAAGTCAGTACGGCCAGCCCAGATCCACGAGGAGGAGAGACATAGCCCCTTCCCTTAATGGGGGGAATGGCTTGCATACAGAAGGAGAGGAGAAATTTGATAAAAGGGAGCCATCTTGGATAAAATCTTCCAGGTTTTTACCTCCATGTACCAGGAGTCGAAGGTGGGGCTACAAAATTGAGCCTGAAGGACTCGGAGCAGCAGGCTAAGGGGTGAGCAATCTGCCCTGAACTGTGTGAGAAGCCATGGAAAGGTTTCAGCATGGAGTTAAGGAAGTGGTGTGATCAGATTTATTTTAGGATTCTCTACCTCTGATAGCCACGGAAAATGGGGTGAAGCGGGACAAGACCGGGGACAGGGAGGCCCAGTGTGAGATGTCACCAGGCTCAAAGAGCAAAAGTGATTTGGGGGTTAGGCGGCTGGTGCCTGGGTGATGGGCAGGGCTGTCAGATAGTGAGACTATGAGGAGTAGTCAAGTTATCTGAGGGCTTCTGACACCTCTCTCCACGTGACCCCAAATAGCTCCCTTCCAAAGGAGAGAAGAAAGGTATCGTTTTTCATTCCAGGAACTGAATGTGGGTAAATGGCAGCTGGTGACTGAGCCTGCCTGCCCGGGCTTAATGGCCATGCTTCCTCAGGTTTGTTAGGAGCTGCCCCCGAGGAAAACAAACAGGACTGGTGTGAAGACCATTAGAACGGCCCTCAGAACAAAGGCTCCATTCAGCAGCTGTTGCTCAGAGCTGAGTGGAATAAACAAAAGAGTTCCGTGAGCAAACATAAAAGGAGCCTAATTGAGGCAATTAAGGTGAAATTAAATAAAGGAAGGTTTTAGCCCGAAGTTCATGGAGTATTTTTCACAAGGTTGTCACTGGACTAGTCATTTGGGGCTTTTAAACAAAGAGAAGCACAGGATGTGGGAAATTGGCCCATTGGACCCTTGGGAGTGGACCAAGTCGAGTGTGGTGATGTGGCTCCCATGTGCAATTGTTTGGCCCGAGCCGTCCAATCTTGGCGGGGGGGGGGGGGGGGGGCAGTGCGGAGTAGGGTGAGGTTAGTAGGACTGAAGAGGGATGGGACAGACGCAGTCACTAAGGGAACGATTCAACGATACCAAAATCTCTTGGTTATCACATTACTCTGTTGTGTTTCCTTCATAACACCACTATCTGAGGTTATCTTGTTCATTGCACGCTTGTTTACTGTCCTCCCCATTCAAACACCCACATGCACACACACAAACACATACATGCATGCGCACACTGTGGAACTCTGGGTCTTCTTGGAACATAGCTTTGGAGATGCCTACCCGGCTGGGTTAAGACCCCAAATACTGAAACCCAAAAGCAAACATTTGTATGTCACACATGTTCCAAACCACTGATCTGACACCTCCAAACTGTCCCATGGGAAACTTATGCCTAATATCAATTCAAACAAGTCCATTTATTTAACAATTACATAGTACTTACTATATGCCAGGTACAATTCCAAATGTTTACAAATATTAACCTCATCCTCATAATGATCCTATGAGGTAGGGATATTCTTATCTTTATTTTACAGGTGAGAATGGTGACAGAGAAGTCAAAAAGGTTATCTGAACCAGTACGTGGGGAGCGAGGATTTGAACCCAGGCCTGTGGACTCTAGCAGCCACACTCTTTAACCCTACACTAGAGCCCCTTGAATTATAGTCAAGGGAGTAGCGACGGGAGCTAGCTGATGAAATCGCTGGCCATGGTCAGTGGGATCTGAGCCCATGGTCTGCTTCCTATATAACTAGACTCTCACCAGCACTGGCTGCTAAGTGCAAAGCTTAGCCCTAATGGTGGATCAGAGGAGAGACATCCAGAAAATCCAAAGGCACACGCTGATCAACTGATATATTGACAGTGGTCAGAAAGGGGGCCTTTCAGAGTGAAGGATGAATGCATGGTGAGTAAGTTCCAGCCCTTTACAAGTAAATGAATAAAATTTAAAAAGTCTGACCAGAGGAAAATTAAGGGCTTAAAAAAAAAGTAAACTATATGGGTAACAGGAAAAAACACAAATGTATGGGGTTAAAATATTTTTTTTAGAAATAATTCCAGTTTAATTACTTCATTTCACAAATGAAGAAAGTGAGGAGTCAAGAATTGTTAAATTTTAATGTTCATTAAAAATGACCAAGGAGCTTTGTTAAAAATGGCAGATACCAAATATTACTTCTGACCCCCTACCAGACATCACAGATCAGTAAGTAACCTGATTCATGAATTCCAGTGTGGTCCAAGAATCTGTTATTCACAGATTTAAAGAAGGAGTTGGTCTTTAGGTGACTCTGATGCAGGTGGCTCAGGAATCACACTTAGAAATACACACCAACCTGGAGATGAAAGATTTTGTTTAAGCCTTGTATCTACTCAATGACAGATCCCTCCAAGCCGGCACCAGCATCTGTTTGGATTATAGGCTATCTTTTAAACACCTTTTATAGATCCAGATCCACTTTTGGAACATTATCTATAGTATGTGTAACTTGGTTAGCATACCATTATTTAATTCTTTTTTCTACGTTTATGATTTAGAAGAGAGCTTCCCTTATTTTTTTGCCATGTTAAGCTTAACACCAAAAGGGTGAGATAGAAAGCATGAGCACATGGGTTAAACCCTTGTTCTCTGACCTATCTGTTCTCCCACAGAATTAATCTGAAAGGGAAGACATCTATTTCCAGAAGGGGGGCAAAGGGAAAATGATAGCCCAAACTCAAGTATTAGAATTTGTTCCACTTAGAACATTTTTTCGAATCATTTTTACTTTTTTATAACTTTACTGAAGTTTAATTTACATCCCATAAAATTCATTTTTTTAAAGATTTTATTGATTTATTTGACAGAGAGAGAGAGAGACCAAGAGCAGGAACACAAGCAGGGGGAGTGGGAGAGGAGAAGCAGGCTTCCTGCTGAGCAGGGAGCCCGATGCGGGGCTCGATCCCAGGACCCTGGGGTCATGACCTGAGCCGAAGGCAGATGCTTAACAACTGAGCCACCCAGGCGCCCCTCCATAAAATTCATCTGTTGTAAGTGGACATCCCAGTGAATTTTAGTAAATTTATACAATCATGCACCACAATCCAGTTCAAAATACTTGGTTCACCCAAAAGTTCTCTTGTACTCATTTACATTCAATCCTGCTCCTACCCCCGGTGGCAGGCGACCACTGATCTTTCTGTCTCTCTATCTTTGCCTTTTCTAGAAATGTCCTATTAATGAAATCATATAATAAATAGTCTTTGTGTCTGGCTTTTTCACTTAG
Source organism: Zalophus californianus (assembly GCF_009762305.2). Classification (NCBI taxonomy): domain Eukaryota; kingdom Metazoa; phylum Chordata; class Mammalia; order Carnivora; family Otariidae; genus Zalophus; species Zalophus californianus. Next base: position 87,071,262 of record NC_045605.1, on the reverse strand, counting down.
CATAATATTTTTGAGGGATATCAATGTTGTTGCACATATCCTTTTTATTACTGAGTAGTATCCCACCATCTGAATACTCCACATTTTGTTGATCAATTCACCAGTTGACGGGCACTGAAATGTTTCCAGTTTTTTGCTATTATGAAAAATGCTGCTTGGTCTTCCTTATATGCGAAACCTAAAAATGTTGAATACTGTACATAGAAAGAGAGAGTAGAAAGGTGGTTACCAGGGGTGGGGAAGTGGGGGGATTTGGGAGGAGGCTGGTCAAAGGACGCAAAGTCGCAGTGATGTAGAATGAATAAGTCTTGAGATCTAATGTATAGTACAATGACTATAGTTAAGAATATTGTATTGAGTGCTGGAAATTGGAGGAGAAAGTAGATTTCAAGTGCTTTCATCATATACAAAAAGATTATATGAGGAGATGATACGCTAATTAGCTTGGCTGTGGTAAACAATACAATATGTATACGTATATCAAGTCATCATGTTGTACACCTTAAATATATATAGCTTTTATTAAGAAAAGAAAGAAAAAAGAAAAAATGCAGCTAGAAACATCTGCGTACAAGTCCTTTTTTTTCATTTCATTTTTTTTCATTTTTCTTGGGTCAATTTCTAGGACTGGAATTGTGGGGTCATATGGTGAAGTTTATGTTTAATTTTTTAAGTAAGTTGCTAAACTGTTTTCCAAACTGACTGAACCATTATGCATTGCCACCAGTGATGTATGAGAGTTTCAATTGTTCCGTTGCTTCATCAGCACTTGGTATTATCAGTCTTTTTAAATTTTTGTCATTCTTGTCAGTATGTATTGCTATCTCTGTGGTGTCCTTTTTCGCTGATGGAATATGATCTTCTGCATCCTTTCTTGTGCTTATTGCAGCCCGTGTGTCTTCTGTGGTGAAGTGTCTGTTTCAAATCCATTGGCCATTTTTAACTAGGTTGTTTGTCTTAATATTGGATATAAAAGTTCTTCTATCTCTTCTAGATACAGCACCATTATAAGATACATTATTTGTACAATTTTCTCCCAGTCTGTGGACTGCCTTTTCATTTTCTTAATGGTGCTTTTTGAAATGCAAAATTTTTTATTTTGATGGAGTCCAATTTGTAAGTGTTCTTTTCTTTTACAGATTGTGTTTTTTGATGTCATCTTTAAGAACTATTTCCCTAACCCAAGATCACAAAGATATTTTCCTATGTTTTCTTCTAGAAATTTTATACTTTTAGCTCCTAAGTTTAGGTCTGTGGTACATTTTTAATTAATATTTTATGTGTAAAGTGAGTCGGGGTCTAAGTTCATTTGTTGCATATAGATATCCAATTATCCCAGCTTCATTTTTTGAAAAGACTATCTTTCCCCCCATTGAATTACCTTGGTATAAGTGGGTATATTTCTGGACTCTGTATCCTGTTACATTGGTCTTCCATGCCAATACTGCACTGTCTTGATTGCTGGAGGCTTATAGTAAGTCTTGAAGTTCAAGTAGTGTACCATAGTCCTTTTTAAAAATTCTTTTGGCTATTCTGTGTTCTTTACATTTTTATATTAATTTTGGAAATAAATTTCCCAATTTATACAAACAAAGTCTGCTGGGATTCTGTAGGATTTTGTGTTGACTCTACAAATCAATTCCAGGAAAATTATTATTTTAATAATACCAAGTCCTTCCAATATTGCTATGAAAAGGGTATGGATTTTTATTTATTTAGATCTCTAATTTCCCTCAGCATATTTTGTTGGTTTGAGTATCTTTCACTGCTTGTGTTAAATTATTCCTAAGTATTTTTATGCTATTATGAATGACATTATTTTCTTAATCTTATTAAGATTTTTGGATTGTTTAGTATTGCTTCTTGAGCCAGTTTTGATAATTTGTGTCATTCTAGGAATTTTTCCTTTTTTTTCTATGCTGTTCAGCTTATTGGCATAAAGTTCTTCATAATATTCCTTATAATATTTCAATTTTTAATTTCTGTAGGTTCTATAGTGATTGTAAGTATAGTGACTTTATTCCAATTTTAATACTGTGTGTTTTCCCTTTTTTTCTTGGTAAATCTCGCTTAGGATTTATTAATTTTGTTGATCTTTACAAAGAATCAACTTTCAGCATGATTTTTTTCTGTTGTTTTCCATTTCATTAATTTCCACTCCAATCTTTATTTTGTCTTTCTTCTATTTACCGTGGATTTTATTTACTCATCTTCCTTTTTCCTTCCTTCTTCTTAGAAACTTAGATTATTGATTTTAAGTCTTTCTTTCTTTAGAATATAAGCATTTAATACTATGAATTCTCCTCTCAGCTCTGCTTTGTCTGCATACCATAAATCTTGATGTGTCACATTTTTCTTTTAGTTAAAGATATTTTCTGATTTTCTTTGTAATTTCTTATAGCCTGAGACATTTACTAATGTGTTAATTTCCAGATAGTTGCAAATTTCCAATTTTTTTCTGTTGTTGATTTTTAATTTAGTTATACTGTACATCGATACTTTTACATTTATTGAGAATTTTTTTTATGACCTAGAATATGGTCTATCCTGGAGAATGTTCCATGGGTGCTTAAAAGAATCTACTTTGCTGCTGTTGGGTAGAGTGTTTTATGAAAGTGTATATGCTGGGGTGGAAGGTGGGAGAATAAAATGATGAATAAGACATGATTCTTGCCCTTTAAAAGTTGAAATCTTGCAGAGCAGTGGTTCTCAACTCAGGGCAATTTTGTACCCCAGGGGACATGTGGCAATGTGGGGAAACATTTTTGTTTGTCTCAACTTGGGGCATGTACTATTGACATCTAGTGGCTAGATAATCTGCTAAATGTCCTACAATGCACAGGATACCTCCAACAGCAAAGAGTTATCTTTGGTCCAAAATGCCAAGATTTAGAAGTCCTGATGCAGAGGATATAAAAGGCATTTTGTTTATAACTTAGAGCTTGAGACAGTAATTTTCATGCTACAGCAATTACTGCACTGTGGCTGAAATCAATCAACCCCTTAGCAGTTGCCACATCTCTCATGTGTTTGTCTGTCTTCCCACTAGACTGTGAACCTCATGAATGTTGGGATACACCCAAATCTTTATGGTGGTTAAAAGCAGAGAGAGGATCTGGAGGCAGACAGACTTGGATTTCAATCCTCTCTCTATATTCACTAGATGTTTGACTTTGGGCTAGTTCCTTGACCTCCTTAGGCCTCAATTTTCTCAGTGGTATAATGTGAATAATGTGCCTACAATAGGATTACTGGGACAACTAATCAAGGGAGGCAACTGGCACAGTCCTGGCACATATAGTCATTCCCTTATTATTGTTATTGTTATCTCCAGCACCGAGCCCAGTGCCCTCAAAATATGTGCAAATACATGAATGAGTAACTGAGTCACCATCTCTCGCCTTCCTTCCTGCACTATAGGGGGCTGGTTCTACGGTGTTATTTTTACTGAGAAGACTTTACCCCATCTGACTCCTGGACCAAGGCTTAGTTTCCACAGGGGAGGTCATGTTTGCCCACAGAAGATGGGCAAGAGTCCAACAGGACAAACAAGTGCAAGGCAAATACAGACTGACCTCAATTCCATCCTTGAGACCCCTTTCAGCCCCATATGAAATAGTCATATGGGGAGGCAACAAGGTTTGTGCCCCCGAAAGCCCCATGATACTGTTCAACTGGCACCACTCCGGGCCATCTTTCCCAGTTTTGCTTCAGAGAAGGAGTTCTTTCTTCTTAATGTCCATCCCCTGCCATGACACTCTCTACCCCATTCCTGAGTCTCAGACACTTCCTCCCCATTAGGAACCTCTCCCAGATATTCCCACTGTCTGTCAGGCAACTCTTTGATCAATGTTAAAAGCCGTTGCATCCCTCCCTAAGCACCTCACCTCCTGTCACCATCTACTTCTGAGAGACTTGGCAAAGATCACATCTGCGAAGCAGTTTGCTAATTTTTAAAGTGGTGGGTAAGGGCAAAGCTTTAACATCCTGATTTCCCCATGTGTTTGCTTTTAAGGAAGGAGTTCATGGTGAACGAAAAGACACCTCAAGCTTCTAAAGACCCCTATGGTATATAAAGCAGGATTCACATGGTACCTGAGAATCACTAACCAGCCAGGAAGACAGTGAGTAAAGATAAAGTTTAGAAGCAAGGTGGGGTCAAGTCCGTTTAACAGAGAGTGCATGAGTCCATTTCACTATCTGATTCCTACTGTGCCCTATCAGGCACAGACAAAATCGGCAGCCATCCGCCTTATTGAAATTGATTTATAGGTCATTGATTGATGTCTTTAATACTCATAATAAAAAAAAAAAGCCATTATTGCCTGTATGGAGTTTCTCTATATATTTATCTAGAAACTTGCCTTCCCTGATCGTATATATCAGAGATCAAAACTAAGTAAGAACAAAGTGATCTGAACCTAAAGGAGATAAAGATAAGAGCAGCAGAGAGCATTAAGGACAGAGTGGTGGCCTTATTTTCCAAAAAAGCATGAAAAGAATTTCCATTTTCTGTTGTTTTAACCTTATGATTTAGAACAAGTATTTCTACTTTGTTAACTCCAAACATAACAAGGAAAATAGTAAAAAACTAACACTTTTTCTAAAAACTAACATTTTTGAATACTGAATATGTACTGGATACTTTTCTAAATCCTTCACACATATAAATTAATTTAATGCACTCATTTAACAAATATTTTTTGACCACATATTAGGGGCCAGGCACTACGTCATGTTCTGGAAGTATAGCAATGAACAAAGTCCTCAAAGATCTCTGTCTTCATGGATTGTACACTCCCTTGGGGAGTCAATAAACAAGTAGACTATATAGTATGTTAGAAGGCAGAAATCAATGCTATTGAGATGAATATATCTGGGCAGAGGGATAGAGAATGTTAGGTGTGGGGTGCTACAATTTTCAATCAAGCGTTCAGTGAATGCTTCACTGCAAAGCTGTCATTTGACCAAAAACTTAAAGGAAATCTCACAATTAATAAGACCAAATCCAAATAGTGTTGCTGTAGGGTGTTCTTGTTTGTTTGTTTGTTTTTACTGAACCTTGGACCAACACCCTAAGCTCCTAGGAAATCTGTATGAACTTCTACATTGTGTAAAATGATTAAGCCATGGCCAGGCACCACGTAAGCAAACATCAAGTCACTCCATGCAGTCCCTGGTCCCATTTTGTGAAGATCTCAGAGCTGTTGATTTTCCAGGCTACTTGGAGGAGCCAGAGGTGTGCCTCTGAGGGGGTGTTGGCATCATGGGCATCTGGCGGGGTTCTCTGTAGATGGATCACAACGTGTCTCCCCTTCTTGTAATTGCCCTATTTCCCAGAATTGGAATTTCTTATTGCTAGATTTGGATGCTAATCATCAGAGAGCCTCCTTGATGTGAGAAAAAACAAAGGGACCAGGCCTTCCAAGGACCTGGGGAGCCCCAGTCCCAGAGCCTGTGAACTGTCTATGACTTTGCTTCTGCCACTTTGTCTGCCTTCAACTTAGGCTCGCTTTCCAAGTTCTTTCAGACTCCCTCCCCAAGTCTCTCAGCTGTGTCCCTTCCAACACCACTTCACTGACTGCCCCAAGCAAAACCAGGTTTGACAGATGTAAATTAGTCATGTATACCTTAGTTTGACTTTCAATGTAAGGGTCCTCTCTCTTTAAAGCTAATTGTGTTTTAAGACTTACTTTTAACTCTGTGCATGTAATTTTAAGTATCAAGGGGCCAATAAGCAAGTGAGAAAATATGGCTCCTGGGCAGCTTTTAAAATATTTCATGTGGTGGATCACACTGGCATTTTGTCTCCTTGATGTGCATAATGTTATAGTTTCTCTGTCATGATACAAAGGAAGACCCTGGTGCCCTGATCCTTTGCATTTGAGTTGGACAGAAGTGCTGTAAGTGCACCTGCTTATAAAGGGACAAATTGGTGCTTTGCAGATTCACTTCTGGGTTTCTCCTATAGCTCTGTGAGTCAGGACCAAATTCAGTTTTTCTCAGTCTTTCCACCAATGAGGAGTCTTTAAGTAAATGTTCCCCATTTTCTGTTATTTAAAAGATTTTGCCTCTCAAACATTTTTTTCAGTAATAATCATAGTGTAAGTTCCTGGTGTGGAGTAGATACTCAATAAGTAGCTCAGTATAATGGATATCTCTTATTTTTTGTCTTTTAGGCCCTTTCTTTCTGGGAATTACTCCATCTTATATGATAGGTAGTCAAAAATATGGTTCACTTCTCCCACCCCAGGCTGGCCAACTGAGTACCTGATCCCTCTGGCCCAATAATTGATTTGGAGAGGTCATTTAACTCAATGCTGACAAATCAGAGTGATCCCCAGGAAGTTGTTGGAATTGTTAGGATATGAGTTCCCTTTCTTTTCTGGGGTGACTAGCAGTAATAATTGTGCAAGTCAAGAGCTGCCATTAATCATCTTTGCTATCAATTTACCTGAAAGTAAAACCAATAACCAACACAGACAGATGAAGTGAGGGGAATGGTGACCAAATATCCCAGTTTTCCCAAAAACTAAGGTTTTTTCCAAGATGGGGGACTTTCAGTGTCCCACAGTAATCAGAATGGTTGGTCACCTTAGGCTGGAGTCCTAATGATATCATTTGAACACCTGGATTTTGATGGGTCTGAAGACAGTCTATCTTTGTACTGCTTAGCCATAGGAATCAATAAATTAACTTCTTTGCTTTAGCAAGTTGGAAGAGGTTTCTAGCACTTGCAGTTTCTTGCTTCCCAAATAAAAGTGAAATTGCTATTAACTTGTGTTGTTTTATTACAATTTCCACTAGATACAGCCATAAGAGCTCAATAACCACCGTTATTTTTAAATTGATGGGACCCTAAAAACTCAGAGTACCCAAGTTGGAAACCACTGAAATGATTTCACCTTCTCCTCTTAGAGATGCTGAGTTTAAGTTTTATTCTACCACTGACTCTTATAGTTTAAGTTCATTTACTTCCCTATAAAGGAAGGAAGGAAGGAAGGAGGAAGAGATGGAGGGAAGGTAGGAGGGAGGGAGGAAGGAAGAATTGAATAAGCTTTCCACAAAAATGTCTGGGAATAGAAGACCAAAGTCTTTTGGAAGAAGAAATTTGGAAATAGAAATGGACTGGTAATAATTCAACCTTTCCTTTAGAATAAACACCTATGGACTTTTCATCAAATAATTTAGCAAATGTAACTACATGCAAGGTGCAGTGCCTAAAGCAAATAGTTCAATGGATGCCCAGTATCCTGGGGAGTCCAGCTCAAAGCAAGTAAGTCAGGGAGGGATCTGAGGAATGTAGGCTCCACCTGGGGGAATTACCACCATTTTATTGTTCTCCTATCTCTCTCATTATTGCTAAGCACTGCTACATATCAGGCTATTTCCCTAGGAGGGCAAATACTTCAACAGATGTGAACCATGATAACCATTACTTACAAGGGAGAAAGCAGAACATCCTCACCATAGTGGGAGACTTTAATGCATATACTCTGATAACAAATAGAACAAGCAGACAAAAATTTGGTATGGATATAGAAATGTGAATAAAATAATGAATAAACTTGACCCAATCGACGTATATAGTATACTGTGCCAGATAGTACAATGTACCACAGAACACACATTCTTCTGAAGCATACACGGAATGTTTACTAAAATTGACCATATTTTGTTAGGTCATAAAACAGCCTCAAGAAATTTCAAATGGTTGAACTAATATAGAATATATTCTCTGACCAAAGGTTATAAAAATGTTTTTTTTTTGTTTGTTTTTTTTTGTTTGTTTGTTTTTATAAAAATGTTTTTAAAAGAAGAAAAGGAAAAAAAGATAGAATGCCCAACAGCTTGGAAATTAAACAGTACTTTCTAAATAACATATGAAACAAAAAAGTATCACAAGAGAAGTTAGAAAATAGTTTTAGTAGAAGGTTAATAAAAATAATATGCATAAAAACTTTCAGGATGTAGTGTTCAGGGAAATATCTTAATGAGTATTATAGAATTTAAGAATGGCTAAAAAAGCAGTGATCTACATTTTCATATAAAAAAGCCGGAAAAACAAATTAAACCCCAAAAAAGTAGAGAGGCAGTAACTTAAAAAAATTAAAGAAGTAGAAAGCAAAAGTACAGTAGAGAAAATTAACACAGTCAAATGTTGGTTTTAAAAAGATTAGTAAGTTGATAAATTTCTAGCAAACTAAGAAAATAAGAGAAATTATCACAAATTATCAAATTGTCACAAATAATCAAATTGGGACTCAAAAGGGAGATAATACTATAGACATTAGAAAGACAACAGTATCTTATGAACCACTCTGTTTAAATAAATTTGACAATTAATATTAATCCAAAATCTGACAAAAAATTTGTAACAGTGGAAAAATTACAGGCTACTTTCTCCCTTATACATAACTGGAAAAATTCTGAACAAAACAGTATCTATTAGAATCTAATATTACATAATAAGGATAATACACATCACCAAATTGGGTTTACTACAAGAATATGTGTAATTTAATATTGAATATGAATGCATGTAACTTACACACTGATAGAAAAAAAGGAGGAAAAGAAATCACAGGATCATCTTAAAGATACAGAAAAGACTGATAAAATGTAAAACCAATTCATGATACAAAAAAAAATCCTCAGCACACTAGGAATAAAATGAAACTGTTTCAATTTATAAAGAACATCTAAAAGGCCAACAGTAAACAACATAATCCGTGGTAAAATAATGAAAGCTTTCCCCATGAGATCAGGAATGAGACAAAGATGCTACCAAATTTCTACTCAACACTGTCCAAGAGAGGGCTATAGTCAGTGCAGGTGAATTTCTATATGCTTGCCAACCAGAAATAAAAAATGAAGCTTAAAAAAATCACCACTAACATTAGCATAAAAAAAATCATGTACCTACAAATCAATCCAATGACAGGTATCTAAGACTTCCACATTAAAACTTAGAAAACATTATTGAGAAAAATCAAAGAAGACATAAATGAAGGAGTATAACTTACTCATGAACTGACTCCATATTGTAGACATGTAAGTTCTCCTCAGATAGATCTATAGACTGAAGATAATCCCAAATCAAACACCAAACTGATTCTGAAATTTATGTGGAAATACACTGGACCAAGAATGAACAAGGCAATCTTAGAGAAAGAGAATGAGGCTGGAAGCCTTACCCTACCAAATATTGAGACCTATTTTTAAAATAAACTGGTATCAGTAGAAGGGCAGCAAAGAGACCAAGGAGAGAGAATAGAAAATCTAGAAATAGTCCCATGTATAACTGTCCAAAGATGGTTCTTTTCAAAAAGTCATGCCATATAAGAAGTCATCAGAGAGCCAGATATATAGATAAAAATAAATCTTTCTCCAACCACAGACAAAAATCAGTTCTAGATAAATCTTTAGATCAAAATAGCAAAAGTTAAAACAATAAAACTTTGGAAGGAAACAGAATATAATGTCTTCACGACTTGGGGTAAGCAAAGATTTCTCAAGTATGATATGAAACTGCTAATCATAGAAGAAAGAATGCTTAAGTTAAAATACCTTAAAATCAATAACTTGTTCAAAAAGACACCATGAAGAGTGCAAAAGACAAGCCACCGAGTAGGAGAGGGATTTGATATACACACATACACAAATACTTATATTTTTATATGTAACAAGACTGCATATCCAGGAAATATCCACATCCCCATATCCAGGTCTAACAGAAACCTCACATCCAGAAAATAGGACCGGTTTATACAAATTAATTTTTAAAAGACAGATTTTAAAAAATCAAATAGGCAAATGAGTTGCATAGGCTATTCTTAAAAGAAGATATCAAGGTGGTTAATAAACACATGAAAATGTGTTCAATACCATTCATCATCAGAGAAATGTAATTAACATAGCCATGTGACTCACCTACATATCCACCACCAGAGATGGCCTCCTGAGCAGCAAGCAGCTCATGCAGTCCCAGAGCTCTCGCCCTTAAAAGGACCCTGCACTTTGCTGTCACTGTCTTGAAAGTTCTAACAATTCTGAATAAGGGGTTCCACATTTTTATTTTGCACTGGTTTCCACACACTATATAGCCCGTCTTGCCCTCCATAATGGCTACTGGTGAGGATGTAGAGCCACTAGAAAGCTCATATACATCTAGCGGGTGTAGAAAGTGCTTCAATTACTTTAGAAAACAGTTGAACAGTGTCTATAAAAGCGAACACAGGTATCACATGTAAGCCGGCTCTTCCACTCACAGACGTGTATCCAGCAAAATGTGTGCTTATGTTCATCCAAAGATACATCCAAGAAGAGTCATAGTGGCACTATTCACTATGGCCCCAAACTGGAAACAACTCAAATGTCAATCAATAGTAAAATGGATAAATGCATTTTGGTGTGTATATATATATATATATATATATATATATATATATACACACATATACACACACACACATATATATACACAAATATATATGTGTGTATATGTGTATATATATACCAAATATATATATACACACCAAATATACTTGTATATATACAAAATACCATACATCATTGAGACAACACAATAATATGAATGCATCTCACAACAAAAATCTCAGTGAAAGAAGCCAAACATACATGCAAAATATACAGTGTATGATTCCAATTATAAAAATTTCCAAACATGCAAAAATAGATCGATTGCGTTTAAAATCAAAACACTTGTGAGGGTAGAAATTGGAGGAGAACTCAGGGAGGGCTGCTGCGTGCGGGCAGCGTCGCCTCTTGGTCTGAGTACTGATCACATGAGACTGTTCACTTTGCGAGCCTTCACTGATCTGTACGGTTGATTTGTGCACTTTTTGGTATGTATGAATGTTATAACTCAACAGGTTTGTTTTTTCTTTTAAAGCCAAGCACTTGCAAATTGTAGGGACCCAGGGCAGGCTGCCCTCACATGTACCACAATGGCATATTGATTATTTTGAATTGAAGCTATTTGGGAAAGAACAGGTACAGGGACACTTAGGTCCCCTCTGTCCCCCCAAAAGCAGCAAACAAGTCTCCCATATGAAAAATACCCTCTCTGTACTAAGAAGCAAAAAGACATCCTCACGACCAGAGATAGGGACTTGAAAGTCCAGAAAGCCATAACATAAACCCAGTTACTCTTATATTCATCTCCTAGGTCAGCCCAAATTCTGTTAGAATTCCTTACTAATTAAAGCTCCCAAACACCGGCCTTCCTCATCCTGTACATTCCTCACAGATCTCTCATTTCTTTGTCTAAAATGTCTAAAAAACTGCCTGCCTTGCTCACTTCTTTGGGTCTCGATTCCATCAGTGGGGCCTCGGTGTGTAGGTAATTCAACTTTGGGTTTTTTCTCCCATAAACTTGTCTCATGTAATTTAATTCTTAGCCCACCTTGAAGACCATGAGTGTAGAGAAAGAAATCTCCCTCCCTGGCAAAATCGAATGCTATTGTTTTCACAGTCATTTTCTCTGCCATAAACCTAGTTTAGTAGACAAAAGCTGAACATCCAATCTTGGGCCTCCACCTTCCCCAGCTCTTTGATCTCGGCTAAGTTATTTACATTCTCCGTGCCTGAGTTTCCCAGTCAGTAAAATGGAGATAATAATAGAGCTCTTCTCATGAGGTCATTGAGGAGATTACATGAGATGACAGGTGGAAAGTGGTCAGAACAATGGCAGGCAGCTAAGAAAGTCTCAATAACTGTAAGTTGTTGCTGTTTCTGTCCATTTGGGCCCAACCCTCTTCAGAAAACAGATGGCTGTTGTTTGGGGAAGTAGAAATAAAAAATCATAATATATTTTTAAAAATCATTTTGCTATACATCTGATTTTTAGTCTTTAAGTCTTCTTAGCCCTTGTGCTTTGGAGATATTAACATTCAAATAGAGAAGAAAATAGGAGACTGGAGGCTTGTGCCTTGGGGGAAGCTTCCTCCAATCAGTCAGTCAGTAAGGTCCTAACCAATTGAATCCCAAATTAGAATGAAGTGTGCTTTCCAATGGTCCCGTCTTCAGAAGGATGGCCCTAAGTAGGCAATTTAGAGGGAAGAACTTCTCCTGTCCTTGGTGTAAATGCATCCGTGAGGCAGTATTTTTGCTGGGGTAATTCTGCCCCTGGGACTTCACCCTTTCTCTGCTCTACCTTTTGGGAATTCCAATACCTTAAAAGCTAGCTCTGTTCTTCTCTTCTTGGACATCTGCCAAGCTAATCTCCTGACATTGAAGAGTATTATGAAAGTTAAGCTGCATGAAGAGGAGTAATAATTCTGTCCTACCTATATGGCTTAGGGTCAGTACTGCCTTTATAAATTTGTATGGTTTTTTTTGGCAGCTACCAAAAACTTTTTCTGGCCACCATGACTTTACCCCTTTGTTACCACATCATTGAGCTATTTATTCAGTTTAGTTGAGTTGGCTGAGGAACTGTGCCAAAAATTGTTATTAGGAGGCTAATCTTATTTACCCCTAAGCAACTCAAGGATTCTCAAAGTAGCTGTCTGAATTTTTTTAAGCCTTAAGAAAAGTCTCATTTTTTTTCTCCTCTTGTTGAAGCAAGATAAGGAAACAGAGTTCCAAAGAAGTGAAGTCACTCAGAGTTGATGATGGGGCCAGAACTAGAATCCGCCATAGCTCTCTGCATCTCTCAGATTTTAAGATCTGAATTTAGGCAAAAAAAATTATGAAGTGAATGAAGAGTTGAGAGTCAGAGGTCTGTCTTTGCTGTGACTCACACAGGAGTAAACTTGTTTTGTGCGTGACTCTGTAGTATGTCATATCCAGGCAAGGGGACGTGGGTCCCTCTGGACTCTCCTGGATGCAGCCTGGATGAGGGAAGCAGACCTTGACTGGCCTGAAAGGAAAAGTTCTCTGTAAGGTGTTTTAAATACCAAAATCCCATCCTTTCATTTGAATCCATCTTCAAAAGTGGGTTCATAAAGACTGTTGAGCTTCAGGGGTCAGACTGGAGTTGTGGGAGATTCCTTGGATGTGCCAACAAGAAGCAGTTAATAATTCCAGTAATTTGATGAGCATGCCCGAGGAGCTCTGGGCTGCTGGAGTCAATATCTACAAGGGGTGGAGAGGGAGTGTTTCTCTGGCGAGCATGGTGCATTGATGTCATGCCAGCCTGGTGACTCAATTTCTCTACATCACAGTACCTTTTTTTTTTTCCTCCTGAGAGGAGACTTTCCTTTCCTTATTCATCCCCACTTCTTTCTGTATTAAAAAATGTCCAAAAGGCTCTCTTGATATTTGTTCCTACTCTAATCAGTTCTTATTTTTCCCAGGAATTGGCAAGATTTCAAGTCTGAAAGTGTACAGATTATCCTAAAATTGAGGGGAAATGAAGCTCATCTTTGGAACCACCCCTACTCCCTGTCCATGGATGGGTTACAATGAGGAATGTTGATCCTGTTTTATCTACAGGAATATCATTCCGTGCAATGGGGGGAACTGATCAACTAAATTCTTCTTCTTTTTTTTTTTTTTTAAACCCTTGTGTCGAGGGCTGACTTTCAATAGATCGCAGCGAGGGAGCTGCTCTGCTTCCTACGAAACCCCGACCCAGAAGCGGGTCGTCTACGAATGGTTTAGCACCAGGTTCCCCACGAATGTGCGTTGCGTGACGGGCGAGGGGCGGCCCCCTTTCCGGCCGCGCCCCGTTTCCTGGGACGAGGGGCTCTCCGCACCCGACCCCAGTCCCGACGCGCGGCGGGGCACGCCACGCCACGTGGGGCGCGTCAACTAAATTCTCATAGAGAGCCAACAGGTGTCCTGGAGCACGGGCTCTAAGGCAGATTAAACCTTGATTTATTACAAAATGTGTAACTTTCAGCAAGCACTGACCATCCCGTAGTCTCAGTTTTCTCATCTGTAAGATGGGTCTACTACTACTACTTGCTTCATAGGGTTATTGTAAGGAATAAATGAGATAGTGGATATAAGGCAAATGAGTAAATGCTACCACTTTGTAAGCATCAGTGTAATGTAACTACTACAGTGTAATTGTTAATTCTTCCTGAGATGGTTTGGTGGAAAAGGAATAGAAATGTCTCCATCTTACAGGGGCAAAATAGACCTGTGTTAGAGGAAAATGATTTCCATTAACCAGCCCATGTAGCCTCAGATCAGGAGAAAAAGCTCATGTCTTCAGATTCTTTATTCTTTTTTCTTTAGCATAGAGCCAAAACCTGGCTGGGGCTTTATCCTCTTGCTCATGACAGCTCTGACCCAAGTCCCCAAGGGCCCAACTCAACCACTTTTCAGCTCTGAAGCCAGATCACATTCCCTGTTTCCACTTTTTAAATACCCAGGGAGCCAACCTCTGTTCTTATTTTTCCTAGGAATTGGCAAGACCTGATTTTACACAGTCCTGCTGTGATGAAGGGCATTTGCCTATGGACTCAGGAGCCCCGACTTCCTTCTGAGAGGCAGCATAGCAGAGTGTCTAGAAGCTGGATATGACAGTGTGCCATGTGTCCTGGCTTTTTCAGCGAATTTTAGTGTATGCATGGAGTCCCAGACTAATTAGTATTAGCACCCATTCCCACTCTCAAAACTGTCCCAATTTGAGTTTTTAAATATGATATCACCTTAACCCTAGAGTCAGAATGTCCAGACTCAAATCCTAGATCCACTACATACTATTTGCATGGCAAGTTACTCCACTGTGCCTCAGTTTCTCCTGCTGTAAAATGGAGATGATGATAATAATAGGAGCTACCCTTGAAACTGTCATGAGATTTGAATGTGTTAACACTGATAAAATGCTCAGAATAGCACCTGTCACATACCACGTGCTATGTCGGGGTGAGGCACTATTAATCTCCTACCAGCGAAACCACTGGTTACCCCAGCCCCATTTAAAAATTTGTTAAATGAGAAGTGTGACATTTGCTGTCCTTATATTATAGAGTCCTTTAGGGGTCAGAGGAAATATTGCAGTTAAAACATGTGAAGCAATTTATGATTTATGGCATTATTGTTTTTCTGGGAGAATGAATAACACAAGAAGCAATAGAGTATGAAAGAAAAAGCACTGAACAGATTGTCAGTTGCTGTGGGTCCCTTCCCCTTGTTCCTTTTTTTCAAATTACTCTTTAACTTTTTTAATCGATAAGACACTTAAAAATTCTATTGATGTCCACATCCCACTCCCAGTCTCCTCTCATTCCTAGACATCATGCCAACATCTTCATCTTTTCACGGGTGTGTATGTTTGTGAAATACGTAGTTTTGTGTTTTTTCTGTTCAATGGTTATATTATGATATCATTTCTAAATATTTTCACGAAGCACTGTATTTTTTTTACATGTCCCCTGTTTTATTTTTTTATTATGTTCAGCTAGCCAACATGCAGTACATCATTAGTTTTTGATGTAGTGTTCAACAACAAAACACCGTATTTTTAAGGTTCATCCATATTTTTATGTGAACATGTAACATTTTTCATGTTACACCTGCTTAATACCCCATGGTGCGGGCCATGTTTTATCAATGACGGACACTGAGGCTGCCCCCAACTCTGTCACCATAAACAGCACTGCAATGAACAAGTAGCTCCCCGATCCCTGTATTAGTTTTGCTGCTACAATAAAAGCAAAACAAAGTACCTCAGTGGCTTACAACCACAAAGGTTCCTTTCCTGGTCACGCCACACGTTCCAGCTGCTGGCAACAGGCTCCTTCCTGTTCCACGTATCTTCATTGCAGCATCCAGGGTGAAGGAACAACCCTGATTTGGGACAAGCCCTACTCCTGGCAGAGAAAAAAAGAGCAAGAGAGCTGGTGGAAACAAGCAACCGCATTTGAAACTTCCGCTCCAATGGGCGCACGGAACTTCCACTCCCGTTTCATTGGCCGAAGCAAGTCACATGGCCGAGCCCCCCCCACCCCCCGCCCCCAAGCTGAGAAGTACTGCATCCTAATGAAAATCAATCAATCAGAAATGGGTGGAAGTTCTTTTATGGGGAAAGAGGAGCAAGTAATTGTAAACAATAATAAAATCTACCCCTCTTAGAGCTCAGGAAGAATTTCTTTGGGATTTATACCCAAGAGTGGGATTGCTGGGCGATGGGGGATGCATGCATATTCTCAATTTCATCAAATAACTCAGATTAGTGCAGATACATTCTCATCAGTATACATCAGTGCATGTGGGTCCCTTTATCCTTGTACCTAAATGCCACTTGCATTTTATAGTTTTCTAATTTTCCAGTCAATAGGTTAAAAGGGCATCTTATTGCTTTAACTTTCATTGACTATTCATGGTTTTGAGCATTTCTTCATTTATCTATTATTTTGTAAGGTTTCTTCCTCTTTATTTATCTACTAGGTTTTCTTTTCCATTTTCCTACAGGGGCGGCTCCCCTCTTCTAGTTGGGTAGCAGGAAATCATACGTTTTATCTACAAATCATACATGCCTTTTCGATTTGAGATATCACAACAATCTTTATCTTCCCTGTCATCTGTCCAGTGACTTTGTCCATATGTATTTTTGTTGAAAAGTAATCTTTATTTTTATTCATGAAAGCTTTTCCTTCCTCTAGGTCACAAAAATTGTTCACTTTTTTTCTCTAACATTTGATATTTTATCTCTCACATCTAGAACTTTAAGTCATCTGGAACGTTCTTAAGTAGGGATCCTGTTCTGTTTTTCTCCAAATAGTGAACGAATTTCCCCTACTCCATATACTAAGCAATCTGGTCTTTCCCTACAGAATTGCGAGGGCTCCTCTGTCATATATTTATTAGGGTCTGTATACATGTGGGTCTGACTCGCCTCTCTACGATGATTTACCAACCCATCTGTTTATTCTTGTGCCGATACTAACTACTTTTTATTACTACCACCTTGTACTATATCTCCATGACTGCTAAGGCAATTCTCCCCTCTTTTTCTTTTCTAAAGTTAACTTAGCTATTCATGGACCTCTCTTCCTCCAAAGACATTTTAGAATTCATTTATCAAGTTCCTCAAAAATCCCAACTGGTCTCTGATGGCGTTAATTTATGAATTAACCTGGGAATAATTATTACTATTATAATGTGAAATTGCCCATTCAAGAGCATAGACTATCTCCATTCACCACTTACTCAGATCAGTTTTTATGTTTTTCATTAGAATTTCAAAGTTTTCTCCATAGAAGTCACATATATCCCAGGTTAAATAATTTCTAGATCCCCTATGATTTTTGTGGCTTTTTGGTAGGTACCTTAATTGAGATGAGACTTGGGTTCTAATTTTGATTGGAGATTTTCCCTGGCACGGATTATGCTGTATGGCTTTAGACAAGTCGGTCACTGCTTCTAGATGTCAGTGTTCTCGTTCATTAAAAGATTAGATTGAAGTTGTTGGTCCCCATGGCACCACAGATAATAGTAACAATGACAAACCCAGATTAAAATCTCAAAATGTGCCAGTCTTTACAGAGGGAGGAGACCACATGTGCAGTGCTTAGCATGCCTGATGCATGTAGGCACTCAATGTATGTTAGCAATCACTGTTATCATGCCTAGATAAAAGAGAAGAAGTGAATGCTCAGAGAGGTGAAGTAACTTTCCCAGGCTCACTCAGCTAGTAAGTGGCTGGTCTGGGGCACAGAAGCACTAAATCCCACAGGTGGAACTCCTTGGAATCAACGATATGCCTTACCTCATGAGGCTTACAGCCTCTGAGGATTTGAGTTACCAGCTCAAAAACGCCTGTCAATGAGCTGGATATCTTGACTGCCAGAGCTCGTGCCTTCTGGCTCCCGAATACCACAGGCCATGAATAATGTCCAGGGTTTCATTGTGTGCATGGCTGCTAGAGTTACTGTATGCTCTGGCTGCCTGCATTTGCTCTTGTAGAACATCATTTTTCCTCGAAGTCCAAGGTGTTCCTGGATGCCACCGGCTGATAGTGGAGTCAGATAACAGCCCAGGAAGGCAGCCCAGGTCTGCAGGACAGGAAGTGGGTGCCATCCAGCCAGCTGGGTGAGAACCAATGCCTCTGTCAGACTGCCCATGGAGACGGAGATGGGGACAGTGGAACTCTCCCAGGAAGCCGTGCTTCTCTCCCCAGCAGCCAGGGCAATTAGCCCTGAAGCCCGTGAACCCCAGCCTGCAGCCTGGTATGAGAAGAGAACGTGGCGAGAGCCTCCTGATGGATCGTCCTGCTTCCAAATTATAACCCCTGGGTCAAGACCCTTCCAGCTGCAAGAAATAAGGTCCTAACTCAAGCTAGCTTAATAGAAACTAGCTTCAGCCATTTTAAATAAAAACAGAAATGTTATCAGCTTAAGTTACTCGTGGTTTTAAGTCCGTTAGATCCGGGATGTTGGAATGATTTCACTGGTCTCTCCCCCATCCCGCAGCCCCATTCGCCAGGCAAACTCTCTCTACAGGAGGAAAATGTGGCTACTAGCTCTCTGGGTTTACATCTAACTTAGGATGGAGTCTTAGTCAGCATCCATATCAATCCCCCTGTAAAAGACTCTGGTTATGCTTGGTTGAGGTCCACCTGCAGGAAATAGAAGGTTGGGCCATGTCATTGGCAGACCTGCAGCGTGAAGGGAACATTTCCCCAATTCACACTATTCTCCATAGAGCCAATGGGCATGCAGAGCCCTAGGTGACTCCATGACCTGTTCTGTATCATTTCCTGCCACCCCCCCTCCTCCTGCCGTCCCTCCTGTGTTCTAGACACCAAATCATGGGCTACTCGAATCATGCAACATCTTTTCCTTCACATCTCTGGGCCTCCATGCTTGCTGTTCCTCTACCCGAATGCCTTTCTTTTACAGTGTGGTTAGCTGCTTCCCAGAACTTTCTCTGACCCTCCTAGGCAAATCAAGTAGCTTCCTACAGCTACTTGATATGTATCTCTTGATCATTTTGTGTAGTAGTCAAAATTTTGGAGAAGGTCACTCTTGTCTCTGGGTTAGACCTGAGGTGACTGAGAGCAGGAATTCATTCTTGTCCTACTGATCTTTGAGTACACGTGGCTCTCTAGGAGATACTGTTTGTTCGCCCAATATCCACCCCTCCCCCTTGCTCCTGAGCCCTGACTTGGAGCACTTTGTACCCAGCTACCTGCTGACTCTCTCAGCCTTCCCTGTAGCCAGTGATGGACACATGACAGAGTTTTGGCCCAGGAGAGCTGCTGGGGTGGGAAGCAGTCTCTGAAATCGCTTTTGCTACCTTGTTAAAAGGGATGAGATGAGGTCGGCACTACTGTCTCCTTCTCTCCTACTTTGTTCTGATGCTTGGGACTCTAGCAGCCATCTTGTAAATAAGAAGAAAAGGCCAAAGAATTGCCTTGACAGTCTTGACATGATTGAAGTTTTGAACCAATACCTGCAACGTCCTTCCTCACGATATTAGGTCAGGAGAGTTTCTTCCCAGCTCTGCGGTCTGGCCTCCATGTGGAGGACCTCAGGTTGTGTAATAGTCTCAGTTTTCTGAAACTCACTGTGGAATAGGGAGTTAGGGTGGCAACACCCAATCTGATTCCAAAGTTTGAGAAATTGTGCAGTGCCTAAAAGGCACATACATCTCATCAGTAAATCATGGTGATTATTTAAGAATGAAACTTTTTTTCTTTCAATGTGTGTGTATTATTTTTTCAAACAGCTGCTGGGTTGTTGTATGCTTATTAAATGCTTATTAAGTTGTATGGACCTAACTACTTAGCAGTTTAACTGTGAGGTATTTCTCTTGGCTTAGGGCACTGAAAAGTTTGCTGAGACACTAAGGATCCCTTTCATGGAAAAGTTTGGGTATCTCTGACTTAAGAAACGAATGAACATACAGGGAAGGGTTACATGTGCAAAGTGGAGTGAGGATCTCATCTGAAGACTAGTAGAGGAATACTCTTTCATTCTTCCTCTTAAAAAGGAGTCCTCCTCTTTAAAAAGGAATCCTGAACATTCTCCTTTTTTTAAAAATTCCAGATCACAATTGTCATATTAGTTGCCACTGTGTTTATGTGACTGTGGGCTTAGGCTGCAGTTTCTGTGTTGAAAAAGTTTTCTGGCTTCATCAGTGCCTCCCTTGCCCCCACTCTCATTGGTCTCTGAGAAGCATGCCTCCTACAGGAAGCCCCCTGAGACTATGAGGAAGTCATGTGATTTTGTACCTTCCTCCTCATCTCGTCAAACTCAGGAACACCAGCTCTCTGCCTGGCCAGGAGTGATAAGCTGACGAGCTCAGGTGCAATTGGTGACCTCACCTCTTGCAGTGATTGCATGTTTTCCATCTCTCCAGCACCGATGTCTTTGTTTCAGACTGTAAACTCTTGGGTGAGTGCTCGAATCAGCAGAAAGCCAAGCTCATTTTGAAAAATTCATCAACAATCTATTAGGAACCTACTCTGTGTCAAGCATATCTTTTGTGATGACTAGTTTGCCAAGGATAGCCTTTGCCTTCATCTGGGTCGCCAAGGTAGCCCATGGGCTATGCGTGCCGTGCCTTGCACCTCACCAGGGGTATGATTCACAAAGACAGCAAAGGCTATGCTATGTCCTGGCGGTTGTGCATCGTGGAAACCCTGTTGGCAGGGCTTGCTATTCAATTTCTAATGAATATGAGATAATTAAAGACCACTGCATACAGCGATTTAAAGCTTAGGCTTTGGCTCCAAAGCCCAGCTCAGTCATTTACCCTCAGTGTCACTCAGTGCTCTGAGCTGCTTTTTCCTCACTGGGAGAACAGGAATTCTGGAGCCTCAGAGGATTACTGAGAGGATTAAATCAACTAACATCTGTGTAACAAGCTCTCAGCACCATAGTTGGCGCCCAGAAAGGACTTGATAAATGTTCGTGATTGTTATCCTCAATATTGGCATATACTTGCCAAAGGAAATGTGCCGAGGGTCTCACGTGGGCAGGGTCAGTCAAGACAGCAGCATAATGTTCTGCCTCGTTGGGATGAGTCTGTCCTCTCACGGCTGCGTCCCCAGGCCTAGTCCAGGGCCTGGCACATAGTAGGTGGTCCACAAATGCTTGCTGAGTGAATTTATTAAATCTTACCTCTTCATCCTTCTTTCTACATTTCAGAACATGATCATATCTGAACTTGAATCCAAGTCTAGTGGTCATCGTGACAAGAGGAAAATAAGCAGGGCCTAACACTGGGGAGGCATTGGTAGCTTTTGGGCACCATGCTTCATGCGCATTATTTTACTTAATACTCAGCACCTCATTTTGACCCCATGTTACGGTTAAAGACTTCAAGAGGCTGAGTGACTTGCTCAAGGTCACCCAGCAGCAAGTGACCGAATTAGCTGATGACTGGGCAGGAATAGTACTCACCGTTGGGTAAATACTCATTCAACGCCGACTACATGGCAGGCGGAGCTAAGGCCTGGGATGCAGAGGTTCCGGGGACAGGGGGCAAACACTCCTCCTGAGGGAACAGGTGAGTGGTCCATTTTTCTGGACCACGTGGTTCTGCCGGAGCTTTCTGCTGGAACGTTGTCTGGAAAACGCCTCACAGAACGGTGCATAGAAGCACGTTGTCAGCAGAGCCAATTAGCTCCTGTTCATATCACCACCACAAGGGTCAGATTTATGATTTTCTTGATTCATCATTTGTTCTAATCTTTCCATGATGGTTTTGGAAATACTTCTCCATTTTAACCATATCCTCTTTCATGAATCCATTTGACAAAGATTTATGAAGCCATTGCCTAAAATCCTGAACACACACACACAAAAAAAAAAAAAAGAAAGAAAGAAAGAAAAAAGAAGCTCATGTTCTTTGCACAACATCTGGGGGATCCGTATGTAAAATGGCCATTATAATCACACTGTCGGGAGGAACTCCAAAATCTTTAGCCAAGACCCCTGAGTAGGTGATGACATGGGCCCAGCTTGGTCCGGAGCCCTGACCCCAAGTGCAGAGGTGCAGAATTTGAGGGCACAGGCGCTGGAATCAGGCTGGCTGGGTGTGAGTTCTGACTCCGCCACTCACAAGCTTGAGTGAGTCACTTAAGCAGCCTGGAATTTATGTAAAGTGGGATCATAAAAGTAAGTAACCCACAACAAGGATGAAGCTCTCAAGCATCATGCTAAGTGAAAGAAGCCAGAACAAAAGGCTCAATACTGTATGATTCTATTTGTGTGACATTCTAGAAAAGGATCAGTGGACATCTGGGACAGTTGAGAGGACAAGACTGACTATAAAGGGCCATAAATATGCCCTTGGGAGTAATGGAAATATTTGGTGTTTTGGATGGTGTGTAGTTATATATGTGTATTTATCAAAACTCTGTATATGTATATCTATAAAATGTGAATCCTACTGTATTTAAATTTATCTCAATAAAACTGACTTGAAAAAAGAAATAGGGGCGCCTGGGTGGCTCAGTTGGTTAAGCCTCCGACTCTTGGTTTCTGCTCAGGTCGTGATCTCATGGGTCGTGAGACTGAGCCCCGTGTCAGGTTCTGTGCTCAGCAGGGAGTTGGCTTGAGATTCTCTCTCTCCCTCTGCCCTTCCCCTCCCCACTCACTCTCGCTCTCCCTAAAATAAATAGTTAATGGGTTCTTATTCCCATCATATTAAATAATACCTATAAGGCACTAAGAATAGCACGAGGACAGAGTCAGTACTAGGTACGCATTTGTACTTCTTACCAAGTCAGTGCAGTCAAGTATGCCCATCTCCGGAAGCCAAGAAGAATTCTGCAGACTGCTGGGTGAAAAAAAATTGAAAATTTCTTCATGAATTCTTAAAATTTGGTGTTTATCACTTAAGGGAAGACGACAAAGCAAATCCTAAATTCACTGGAATAACTGTATAATCGTTTAATGCACCTTTAAAAGACCAGCATAGAGCACCAAAGTGAAACATACAGATGGGTAATGAGTTAAAATGGCAATTTACTCTGTAGTGTTTTCTGGCTGTGCACGAGTAAATACTTGTTTATGAGGATAAAAAAAAAAAAATACCCGGGACAGTCACATATGCAGGCTACTCTCTCCCTTTTCCCAGAATCAGCTGCAAGTTGCTTGATTTCTGAAATTTCCTTAATGGCTTTTGTCCGCAAACTCTGGTGTTAACCGCTCCAGGCACACCTACCTGACCCAGACGCTGTAGTGGGATGTAGAAATGACGCGGGAGCTTCACAAAGCTGAGATCTCAACCTGAGGTTGAATCCCACCTCCCTCCGCCATCACCTCCTGGGGGACCCGGGACAAGACTCCCGTGTCTCTAAGCTTAGTCCTCATCTGTAAATTCAAGGAGTAAGACTAGACGCTCTGCTAAAACCCTTCACACTCCAACTTCTAGAATTCTACTGCCCCTGGAACAGAAAGGCAGACATGCTTTGGTTAGCTTTCAATGTCTACCAGCTATACAAATTCTCTGGGCCAGAATTTCTTCGTGTAATGAGATAACAGTGCCCACCTCCACAGGCTGTTTGTGAAGATCAAATGAAATGATGCACATGAAATCTAATATAGTTTCTGGCCCAGTGATTTGATCTCTCCCCTCTTCTTCTATTTCTTTCTTGTTTCTGTCCTTTCTCCCTTCCTCTCTGTTTGTATAATAGACTTCCATATAATATAGAAAAACTTATATTCTTGTTCTTTAATTTGAAAGCATATTTGGTCTTGAATTTGTATGTTCATAGTGTCATATGCCCAGTACTGTTGTCTGGTGACAGTGCTTGTTCCTTATTAGAAGAGAGTTTAAATGAATTTGCAATTATAACAAAGGTAAAATAATTCAATGCCCAAACTGTCTTACTGCTTTTTTAGCTATATCAATAGATTTTCTGAACGTTTCTTTACTCCTATTATTCACTTCAGTCATTCATTTATTCATTCAACAATCAATTTTTGATCCCCTCTGTGTGCTGGGCACAGTGCTCGGTATTAGGGATACAGAAATGAAACAGATAATGTTGTTAAGCTCAAAAAGCGTCCAGGTTAATGGAAGGAGGCACTGGGGCTATGAGAAAAGTCTGTTCAGGGTACATTCGAGGTCTAGAGAAAGGTGTGGTGGGTTCTTCCAGGGAGGAGTCAGGAAAGGCTGCATGGAGCCGTGGAGGCTAGAAGATGTGTAGGTGTTCACCAGACAGAGGTGGCAAAGAGGACGGCGTGCAGAAGGAGCAGCATGCATGAAGGCCGGGATATGCACAGTCATCCCATATAAACTGGAAACCACACCAAGGTCAAGGTGTTAGGAGTGTAGAGTACAGTGTAGTGGATCCAGTGAAAGTAGGAACTGGAAGTCATAGACATGTTTTCTTTAAGTAAATGCTGATCTGATCAGGAAGGGAGGACTTCAGATGCTGCACAATCATTGGGGACAACAGAAGAGGAACTCATTATGTCCCAACTCAACTGCCAACCGTTCACATTGATAGATCATAGCTCTGCTGCGTGTGATGGGGTGGACGTGGTTCTTCAGGGCTTTCCACGGATTCGACTACGATTGGATTGATTTCTTTCTAAATCAGGTCATAGCCATTACAGACAGCACAAGGTGAAAGCCATCTGGTTGAGTTTTCCTTAGAAAGGGTGTCAGATTTTTTACTGACTGTAAGTTCATTGCTCAAGTGTAACGTTAGGCGTTAGAGTTTAAGAAATTAAGGGTTTTTTTGTTTTTTTGTTTTGTTTTGTTTTTGTAGGATGATGACCCACAACTTTTTAGTGTGATGAAATGAGCTGTCAATAAGGGAACCAAGAGTTATCAAACGCCTAAAATGTGTTGGGTGCTTTTAAACACCTCAACACCCTGTGTGATGTTCAGGTGTCCACCTCTCTGAGTCCCAAGTAGTGCTCCTCCCACTACACCACCCTGCCTCTCAGGGACCTTCTCAAAGAGCCTTAGGTAGGTCTTAGCTTTGTGCTTCTAAGGAGCCAAAATGAAAGGAAAGCAATGAGGAAGAAAGTGGTCTTCTCCTCCTCTCTCTCCTCACATCTCATTGAGGCCACAGAGAGTTCCAGGTTTAGATTTAGGTGAGGGGCAAAGTCTGGGTTTTGGAGCTGATGACAGAACATTGCTAGACTATTTCAAACCTCCAACCCTGACAGAAGCACCTCAGACATTTTGCCTCCTGCTCTTAAGTGGGAAGAAAGAAAGAAAAGAATACTCGTAGAGAGACAGCCATGCCTTGGAGAAAAGGTAGGCAGGGAAGAAAGTTGCAAAAAGAGCAAAGCCATTTCATCTCTTTCCTATTTTCAGAAAGACCTTTCCCTCAGTAAATGGAACCATTCTCTTCCTTTTGCCTTGGTTCTTTCATTCCTTCCTACATTCCTTCCTTTCATGCCTCTCTTCTCCCTCTTTCTTTTTCTCTCTTGCTATTGCTCCCGTTCCTTCAGTCTCTTTCTTAAAGTTCACATTGAAATACCAGGCTTAATCCCTGAGAAGCAGCTCTGTTTTCCCTGCCCCTGCCTTGCACAACTTGTGGTATGGCTCTGTGCCACCATGAGCTACGCGGCGAAGTCTGACGTGGCCAAGGAACATCTTGTACAATGCCACTTTTTATCAAAACCAAATAGCATAACGATGAATACAGGGCCCCGTTCACATCAACCTCATAAGATTTCACTATGATAAAAGCAGTAGAGTTGAAATACAAAATCCATCTCCATTTGAAAATAAATAGCCCCAGTAGTGCCTCTCCCTGCTCTGCGCCCTTCCCAGGCCCTCTCCTAAAGCCCCCACTCCTCCTCCACTGGCTCACCTCCCCACCCTTTTGTCATCAAGTGCTTCCTTTGGCCTCCAACTGTTCAGGTTTCTCCAGTCTGGTGACCCATTAGGATGAGGTTGCACCACACTGGGGTGGGGCTTAAGGGGAGGGAAGGAAACGGCTTGAGTTGAAAGCCCCACTGAAGCCAGGCTTCCCTCCCTTGCTGTCACGGTCCCCATAATCCTGGCAAGGCAGGAATGTCTTAGAGATGAGTGTTCTCATTGTGGGGATCAGAATAAGAGAAAGGGAGAGGAACATCTATACATGTAAGTTTCAGCCCTTTGTGCAAGAGGTGCTGGTCCTGCTCATCAGCTTAGCGGTAACCTTAGCCAGAGACCTCTGAAGAGAACAACAGTCGGGACAGCCCAGGATCAATGACACAGGCCAGGCTGTGCCGGTATTACATGGGCATTAGATTAGGGAGGCATCCAAGAAGGATGGCCTTTGCCCCCACTGCCCCCCTCCCAAATGGTTCCCAACAATAGGACTAAATGGGATTCAGACATCCCTCTGCCTAGACATAATCGTGGCCTTAATCCTCCAGAAGAGTCATAGGTTTTCAATAAGGAGGCTTAACGCTCTCTCCCTGAGCACGGAAGCCAGGTCTTCAATGCTGGGTAGGCAGAAGGGAAGACTGGAAATGGGGATGACAGCTGAAGTCCGATGAGAAAAAGAAATCCCCCGTTAGAGAGTCCTTGGGCTCAAGACTGAGCCCTCCTACCTATCTAGTTTGTGGGCACCATTCATTCATTCTTTCAAGAAACGGTCATTGGATTTCTATTCTGTTATCAGCACTGTTCCAGCCTCTGGGGTAATGAAATTGACACGAGACAAAGTCCCTGCTTCATGGCAGAAGAAGAGGTAAACAATAAAGCAAAATAAAATAATAAGCAAATTCAGCCAGCGTTCAGTGCTATGAAGGTTTATTTTTTCCAAAAACAGGCTATGGGAAAGAAACAAACATGGAAATTATGTGGCTATTTTACTTTGGGGTGTACAGGATGGCACTGAACATCTGAACAGGTAACACTGAGGTGAGATGCATGTAAGGAGAAGGATGCAGAGGAAGAGCATTCTAGATGTAGGGAATGGCAGGTGCCAAGACTTGGAGGCAGACACAGGCCTGGCATGTTGGAGAAATACAGAGGTTTCATTGAGGCTGGAGTGAGTGACAGGGACATGGAGGTCATGCCGGGAGGTTGTGGAGGCAGGACCCATCTCTAGCCTCCTTCTTGCCCACCCCCCAGCCCCAGTACGCTGCCTCTTACTGAGTGCCTGGGTCCAACCAGTTAAAATCTATCTGGGGCTGGGTAGGGAGTCTCTGGCTTCTGCATGTGGAGGGGCTTTTGGCTTCTTCCCCGGGAGAAACCCAGCCCCTCACATCCCTGCCCAAACACCAAGCACAGAGATTGGTGAGCAATTTCTCTGGGTGTCAGCCTTTGGGTGTGAGACTTAAACTCTTAATTCCAAACCATTACGACATGGGTGTCCGGTTGCTGCTGATGACTCTGAATGATTTGTTTGTGTGTGCCAGACATTTTGTCAATGAAGGATTTCTCTCCTGGCTTTGGTTTTAGATGAGTTTGATGTTTGCTGAAGCTCCAGTTTAATTAAAAACAAACCAGATGGATGAGAAAATGAATAGGGCAGAGACTACCTCATTGAAGGTCTCCATGAAAGGGAATATGGGCGCATTTAAGGAAAAGGAATATTGTAGTGTGTGTAACAGGGGAAGGAGTGAAGCTGTTGGGAGCATGAGCTCTGGGCTGGGCTGTAGAGGTTCAAATCTGTCACTCACTAGCCACGTGACCCGGGTGTGTTACATATCGTCTTTGTGCCTCAGTTCCCTCCATCCGGAAAATGTGAAGAGTAATAGTACTTTCAGTGTGGTTTTCATGAAGAAAGGAGTCAGTGCATGGGAAGCGCTGAGAACATTGCCTAGCAAGTCACAAGGATGCAGTGATGGCTAGCTTTGTGTTGCTGAAGGAGCAATGTGGGTGTGCTCCTGGGTTTGCGGTCATAGTGGCTTGGTTCAGCCCGGTAGGGTGGTGGGACACTGTGGTGGAGTGTGAGCGAGCTCAATCTCTGGAATCACACCACATTCCCAATTCCAAATCTTTTATCTCACAGACACAGGCCTTTGGTCCCAGAAGGGAATAAATAAAAAGGTGTAGGTAGTTCATCATGAATCCATTCTTCCTTCCGGACAGAAAAGCTCAGGCCATTGTGGTGAGAGAGGGTCCTTCTCCTGCATGAAGGACAAAGCGTTACATCCTGTAAGGGACTCCTCAGGCTCTCAAGAGAAATCTAGTCCCTGGAAAATGATGTCCAGGTCTAGGCTTTCAAACATTTTTTAAAAATATTCTTAAAGCAATTGATCTTTTTAAGTAAAATGCATTCTCACCAGGAGCCCCAACACATAACACCAATAAAAATGTTGAAGGGCTCTACCTTCTTGGTTACCCTTTTTCCCTCCGTGACTGTCCCTAGAGCAACCATAGAAAATATGATTTAAACAAAACCAAACAAAACACTACAAAGCACAGGCTTAGCCATCAAAAGCCCCCAAGAGGAGAAGTCTGCCTCAATTCTCTCAGTTACTCATCCTTTAGCACTTTTATGAATTTAATTCTTCAAAATAATATAGGTACATCATTTTTTGAAAGTCAGTCTTTGTTTTTTTTTTGTTTTTTTTAAAGATTTTATTTATTTATTTGAGAGAGAGAATGAGAGACAGAGAGCATGAGAGGGAAGAGGGTCAGAGGGAGAAGCAGACTCCCTGCTGAGCAGGGAGCCCGATGTGGGACTCGATCCCGGGACTCCAGGATCATGACCTGAGCCGAAGGCAGTCGCTTAACCAACTGAGCCACCCAGGCGCCCTGAAAGTCAGTCTTGTAAAGAAAATCAGCAGTGCCTGCTGTACTCCTTCCTCCCCTTAAGTTGTTCTCCCAGAAGACGATAACTTTCAACCTTTTTAGCTCTTTCTTTGGCATTTACCTCTCTATCTTGAAATGACAGGCTTATCCTGCCAGCTCTTGATTTTTCAATGTTAGACATCTATCTTTGGTTTTTCTATCATGGAGGATCAGGATCCAGTTCTTTACACCTCCTTTCTTCTGTTCCTTCTGTATCTCCCTACAACACACACACAGACTTCACATTGATATTTTGTTAATAATCCAATACTAACTGTTTACCTGGTAATGTCTATGAAAATGTTGTTCACTGGGGAGCCACCTAACATAACATGGTTATATTTTCTTTCTTGTGTATTTTTTTCCTATAGTCAACAATTGTCTCATTTTTCCATTGCAGTTTTGTCTACCTAACATTTATTCACCCCGCAAATTCTCACACAGAGCTATAAAACTTCTCCCAGTAATCAAAGGGTTTCATTTTCTTGGGAGGGGGAGCAGATATCTCCCTCCTGGAGACCCTGCGACCTCCTCCTACAGTCCAGGCGGGTCGCTCTGCAAGTCTGCTGTGCTCTTACAATTAAGATCTTTCTTTTGTCATCATCCGAAGAATTCCCTGTCCATGTCCCCTGGGCTCCATCCCTGGATTCTGGATTCTATGGCTTGGTTTGCTGCCCCCTTTTTTCAGTAGAATGCATCCTCCTGTAGCTTCCCAAGAAAAGCTACTTGGGAAGTGACTTTTTTGAGACCAGGGTTATCTGAAAATATTTTTTATTGTATGCTCACACAATTCATAGTTGGCAGGTCAGTCTTTTTCTTTACTAAACTTAATGGTACTTGTTAGAACCATGCATTTTGCTCTTTGTCTGCCCAAGAGTTGAAGAATGGGCGTGTATCTAACTTTATATATGAGGCATTATCTTCCATCTCCTTTTTGAAAGGATTTCTGGAGACATAAATATATGACTCTGGGTGCATGACATGCCATCTATAGCAAGATAAGGCAAGAGATAATTAACACCATCCTTCATCTACCATCCATATTTTCATTTAGCAAACACTTGCAGAAAAGTACCTAATAGTATGTGCCATGTACTGTGCTCAATGCTGGGACTTGTTTTGATTTGGGATGATTAATTCATATGGATTTATTTTGACAGGTTCACATGGAGCCCTCAGGCCATAGAGCAACACTAAGACTTTCCTTTCAAGCTAGTCTCCTCAACTAGGTCAGCTTCCCTGACTTGAGTCAGCAGAAGCCAAACTCAATAGATGAGCCTGCCAACCAAAGGGCATGACAATGAACACCAGACTCTCGCAGGTGTCACTGTGCAAACAGTATAGAAGACCTGTTGTCTAGAGTTGAGGGGCTCTGTGGGGTCAGGAAAAGCTTACCTCACCTGCTCAGATGAGGAATGTGCTGGAATCTCTGTGCTACACTCCATGGGAGGTCAATGGGGCTGTCAGCAAATGGCCCACTTCTCCCTCAGGAGCCCAACTAGAGGGGATCTCTGAGCAGGAAAACAGCACAGAAGACAGTAATAATAGCAACAACTACAATAATAATACTAGTCGTTATTATTGCCAATGAAGCCAGAAGGGAAATACCACTCATATGGTTATTTGGAACACTAGCACTGTGCTAGAGACTCAGAAATATTAACTTACAACACTCACTTCTGATTTGGTTCCCAGAGCTGTTTTTCACGATCAGTTAGTGAAATTACAAGAAAGGAATCCCACCAAAACTAAAGGCTACTGACCTTGAAAATGTATTTCCTTCCCGACCCTGCAACAGCACTGCTAAAATTTATCCCAAGGAAATAAGACATGAACTCTTGCTGCTAGAAGTTATGAAATGATGAAAGATGTGAGAAAAGATACAATCTTAAAGATATTTACTGAAATACTGCTATAATATTAAAAACTGGAAATAGCCTAAATATCTCCCTGATTAAAAATTTGAGCAGCACCCTCATTCAGTGAAATACCAACCAGTCATTAAAAATTATTTGAAAGAAATGTGTCCATTGATGTGGAACGATTTTTATAATATATACTATTTTGTGCATGTATGTGTGCATGTGTGCATACATATATACACATATATTCAGAAAAAGATTGATAGGGAAAATACCAGTTGAGAGTGGTTATCTCTGGGTTGATGGAATAATGTTTGGTTGGGTCTTCTCCTTTTTCTGCTTCTTCTTCTTCTTCTCTTCTTCTTCCTCTTCCACTTCTTCTTTTGCTTATCTGTATTTTCCACCATAACCCAACTTTGCTTTTGTAATAAGAAAAAACAACAATAAAAGTATTTTGAGTATCTTAGATAGAGAAGAAAGGGCAAATCTTGAAAGAGGCTTCCCCAAGAGTCATCATTTCCCAGAAGCCCCCTCTTTGTACTAACCATTCTAGAAACTTACGGTTTCTGGCTTTCTGTAGTGTAGGCTTGAACAGACCTGGCTGCAGGTGGCCAGGAGATTAAGTGTTGGCTGTGGCCACAAGGGTCCCACCCGCCCACATAATGTAGGTGAGTCAGGGCTTGCTTGTGTTGTTGCAAGAAGCATCCAGGCATTGAGGCTGGAGGTCACAGAGAGGTCATCTCCCATCAGAAGCCCTTACTAAATGTGCTGATTTGGTAGAGGAAGCTTTTCCCAAGGACAGATTCTGGAAACCACCCCACAGCCCTGAAAGGCATTTAACCTGCCTTCCAGTCAAGTCTGTGCGATGTGGCACCATCTGCCCAAACTAACTGCTCATTCTCTGAACGAGATGCTATCACCGCCATTCTTTGATCAAGTACTATGCACCATACATGATATTAGACTTTCTACGCAGAGGGTTCCCAATCCTTGGAATTCTGCAGACAAGACATTATTATCTCTGTTCTTCAAAGGAGGAAATTGAGCTCAGTAATTTGCCCAGCATCTCATATGAAGGAGCAGAGTCGGGGTTTGAACCAGGTCTGTGTCACTCCAGACCTGCAAGGCTGCTTTTCAACCCTTCCCCTTTCTGTCGGTAGCCCACATTCGAGCATCAACCTCATACTCTCCTGTGATGGATCCTATTGTTCTCAGCTATGTCAGGAGCTGTGTCTTCCTTCCTTTGGCTCTCACTAGGTGCCCAGCAATGTACTAGACCATCACGGATGAGCAAAATTCAAGTTCTGTGCTAGTCACACCACCTTAAGGGAGAATTGTAATTTTTCTTTCATCTCCTCCCCCCCTCTGCCCCGTCATCTCATATCAGCTTTGGATTAGGAGTTGAGTTCTTAACTGCCCGTGGTAATATTCAAAATTCTTCCCAAGCTGGAGGTTGTTCATGGCCTGTGGTGGAGGAAGGCACCAAGATCTCCTCTGGTTGTTTCCCGCCCCATCACCCATCTTTCCCCACCTGGGTCAGCCAGCCAGGGCTGCCTTTTGTTCCTGAACATTCCCACTTCCAAGTCTGTGTCCCCACCATGTCCGCTGTCTGCAATGCCTGACTCTGAGGAGGCATTGAATAAATAGTCATTGATAAATTAATGCATGGTAAATGAATGAGTAGATGCCTTTCACTTCATCTAGTTAAGCTCTTCCCTTCCTCCAAGGTCAAGCTTCAGCCCCATCAGCTCTGTGAAGCCTTTTCCCCATTGCCCACAGAGCAAGTTATTCCCTCAGAACACTGAGAATGCATGCAGTCAAGGCGCTGGTTTGTCACTCAGCATGGGTCTTATACATGTAAAGTGTTTTGTGTATTCTGTTTCGTGAAGGTAGGGAATGTGTTGCATTATTCAGTAACTCTGGAGCCAGAGAGACCTGGGTTCAAGTCCCAATTCCATTGCTTATCAGCTGAGTGATCTTAAAAAGTTTGCTTAAACTTTCTGAGATCCAGTTTCTGTTAAAAAGGGACAATGCCCACCTTCTACGGTGTTATGAGAGCTAACTGCCCTTTCTCACAAATGTCAGAGTCAAATTATAAAATAATGTTTAGAACATGATCCCATTTTCCTAAAAAGGAGGTATTTTTTAGAGACTTACGTATTTATAGGTGTGTTTATGTTTGAATGTATGTGTAAAGTCTGGAAGGATGTACACACTAAGCTATTCAGAAAGTTAATTCCATCATGACTATTCTGTACAACATCTTGTGTGTATTTTTGACTATTTTGTGTGTATTTTTTTTTATTTCTCTCCCCAAAGACTGTATGGATCTGAAAGGCAAAAACAACCTTTATCAGTTCTGATGGGCTAAATTATGCAGCGGTAAGCACCCCCAAATCCCAGAGACCGCACCAATGTCATTTCTTACTTGGGCTACATGGCCACGGTGAGTCTGGTAGGCTTTGCACATCAAACTTGCTAAAGGATGTGAGCCGCCAGACCACTGCCAGCTCAAAGATCACCAGGTAGCACATTGAAGGGAAAATAGAGAGTATTTGCTCATAGCTCTCAATACCAACTATGTTTTTTTTTCATACAACCAAAGTAACAAGTCATAATTTTAGGATATATGGATTGCCAAGCAAGAAAAAAAACAAGGTTCACATGTAGACCCGCTTCCTCAGTAAAAGCACAATTAATGTTTCCTAATGTCCTTTCTGTTTTATCACCACACACTTTCCAATTTAGCCAAAATGGAATGACTTTGCACAACCTATCTTAGAAAATGAATATTCATGAAGCATCTGGGTGTCACGTCCCTGAACCCTTGTTTCCTGCTCTGTATCTTACAAGGTATCTGTAAACTGGTATTATAAATGTAAACACATTCAGTACACATTGACAATTATCATTATCATAAACAAGAATCATAATTATTATTATTATCTTGCTTAATCATCGCAGCAACCCTGCCAAATTATTACAGATGAAAAAAAAAAAACAAGACTTAGAGAACTAAGTCATTTATCCAAACTACATAACTTGTAAGGGGGGAATTCGGGATTTGAACCCACATTTATTTTACTCAAAACCCCATCCCAGTGCTGCCCCAAATGATGAACAAGGGGAGAGAGCAAATTTCCCACAGGAGATTTTTAGTCTAGGATAAGACTGTTTGCTCCAGAATCTTCTCAGCACATCACTGAACTGATTTGTAGCCATTGTTTCCACCTAGATTCATTGCTCCAAGCCTCCTCCTTGGATAAGGAGCTGCAAGAAGCCACAGCTATTCAGAATGGCTTTCCCAAACCCTGGGCACCCCCAGTCCTGCCTACTCTCTTGATTTCCAATTACAGCCAATTTCTTTTCAATAATAATAGTTTGAGCACAAATAAGAAGTCTTCCAGTAACCCAACTGGCTCCTCCTAAACCCCTTGTAAATGCTTTAGGATTAGCCACGGCATCCCTGTGCCTCCCTAGCCCTGCATTAGAACACATGAGAAACGACTGTCACTGTCCTCCATCTGCACTTTATTAGACTTCATTCATTTGGTTCCCACAGGCATCCCGACCGGAACGGCTTGGGCAGGATTCATCCCCTGGGTGGTCACCTTTGCCTCTCTGCCTCACACACGGGCACACACGTGTACATGCACACACATGCACTCACACACACATATGCATGCGTGTGAGTCATGTGTTAGAGTATCCCAAAACCTGGCACCGTAGCTGGGCCGGCCCAGATCACACCAGGGTAAAGGGCGGCTTGGCACACAGCTTGGCTCTCGGAGGGATGTGACTTCAGCTGGAATTAATTAAGGGAGAACTGGCTTCCAGCTCTTAGTTCACGTGCTGCACCTGCTCCTTTCTAGTCCCTCGAGAGTGTGCTAATGACCAAGCCCGGGCATGATGAGGGGTGTGGGGGGCAGCACCAGCAAGATCCTCCAGCTTACCTGACCTGCAGGGTTGTGTGAGAATCTTCTGCCCAAAAGGCCCCATTGCTAGAGTAGCTTGTCTACCAGTGGTGAAAAGTGCCTGGAATTCTACCATTAGAACTTCATCTCTGTGGATTAAGGCTTTGGAGCTGCAGAAGACCCTCTCTTAAAATGCACATACCTATGGGGGAGAATAAAACAAGGCCTATTAATTAATAATGTAGGAATGTAAACGATTGCCTTGGACTATTTCATTATTTCATATGGCCCTCAGGGGACCGGGACATGTGAGTGTGGACAGGAAGCTTCACCAAGGTAAGGGGA
Organism: Zalophus californianus; assembly: GCF_009762305.2. Lineage (NCBI taxonomy): Eukaryota > Metazoa > Chordata > Mammalia > Carnivora > Otariidae > Zalophus > Zalophus californianus. The sequence continues at coordinate 87,036,509 of NC_045605.1, read as the reverse complement.
ATGGGGAGCGAGGCTGCACAGAGCACTGGACCCTGGGGAGGAGGGTGTGAGCAGAACTGACTTCATAACCTTGATATCCACTGGCTGGTGAGGTGACTGAGCTGCAGACACTGCTGGGGGACTTTAGGCAGATCCCTAGCCTGACTTGGTGACTCAGCTACACCCCGAAGGTGATCAAGGTGACCTACAGCTCGGGGTAGCTGGGTGCAGAATTAATTAAGGACATGCAAGGCATGCTTATTAAGTCATTAGGAGGACTGATTAATTATCATTTCAAAAGTTGCTTGTGGAAGGTGACAACCCCCTGTTGCTTTAGATGGGGAAAGCCTTGATAGAGCCCAGAAAAAGGACGGGGAATGTGGAAGGGATACAAGTGTAGCCTTCATCACTTGTTCCCAGTCTGTCCTGGAAAACTGGGTCTTTCTATATCCAGAGTACCATCCCGTGGGACATTGGTGGCCAATGGTGGAGGTTTAAGGAGCAGCAGTCCAAAATGGGCTCTCTGGGCTTCTGGCCGGGCTGTTGGTCTTTTTACCAAGACCCTACATGGCAGTTAGCTCCCCCAAGAACTGGGAATACCGAGCACTGACAAGAGGAATGGGTCTGTGGTGACTACCTACCACCCTTTCTTGTGTGGCCCAGGTCGCTCTGGTGACCAGGAAGGGAAGAGGAGTCCAAGAAAGGTGTGGCTAAACTCGGCCAAGAGAGGTGTCTAACCTTGGGTGAAACCTCCTGAGCCAAGGCTTCTTCATCTACAAAACTGGGGACCACAGGCAACATCTCAGTTTTCTCCTCCCAGGATTGAGATTGGATGAGACATCACATATGAAAGCTCTTTGTGCAGCATAAAAATGCGAGGCAGGTATTATCTCTATTCCTGTGATCTTCAGTGGCAAAGTCGGAAACTCTGTTTCTCCCAGAAGCTTTCTCAAACTCTGAGGAGAAAGAAGTCATTAAACTTCACAATGAGTACATTAGAAAGAAGATGCGTCTGGGGTGTCCTGTGAGGAAGCCTTATTTGGTAAAGTGAATCTCACCCAACAGACTGCCACAGCACCTAAAATTTTGAGCATTTGTCAGTGTTTTCATTAGAGGATTTTCCCTCCCAAAGGTTCATCTTTAAAACAACTATGTAATAGCCAACATGATGAGTGGATGGGAGAGGAATGGGGGAATCCATGGTTATCTACAGATAGACCGATGTACAGTGGTTCACGAAATCAGCCTGCTCTCTAGCAAGACCTTGACATAACGGCCTTGGGGTGGGGGGTAACTTTTGATGAATGGGAGGGAGAGCTCAAGGAAGCAGGAGCCCTGAAACCAACAATAGAATTTTGGGTGCCAAAAAGTGCAGAGTGGGGAGAATTGTGCCAAGAGACGGTGACAAGTAGAAAGAAACATGGTTACTATTGATATTAAGACTTTTGCATAACCCTTTGCAGATTAGAGCTTTAGTACATATTTTCTCTCCTGATCCTCACAGCAGCCTGTTGCATGATTATTTCCTTTTTACAGAGAAGAAACTGAAACCTACGGAGCTTCACAGACTTGCCCAAAGTTCTAGATGCAACCTGCAGTAGAGGCAGGTCTCAGAGGCAGCTCCTGAGTCTCCATGTTCTTTCCACCACACCCTCATCCCTGCACTTCACATTTTACCTGCAGGGAACACTTTTTTCTAATTTGAATTTACCCAGCCCTAAAAGATTTTATCTTCCCTTTGAGAGTGCCTGAGATGTTGGATGGAGATTCTCAGTAAGTAGCTGGCTCCCTTCCTCTCCTTTCTCTATTTAGTGGGTCCCTGTCCAGTCTGTTCAATGGAGCAGTCGTACTAGTTGACATCCACAGAACATTACTGTGTGCTGGGCATGTTGTAAATAATATACCTAACCCCCACCATAATCTTTAAGATAGTCTCATATCTACTGTCTACAGAGGGAAAGACCAAGACTTAGAGAGTAGGAACAGCTTGCCCAAGGTTGTGCAAGTGGTAAACATGTGAAATTAGGATTCAAACCCAAATGTGCCTGTCTAAAGCCCATGAAGAAACATTGTCATCAATACACAAAAGCCACTGACTGGTATCTTTTTCCTTCTTCCTTTTTTTTTTTTCTTTTTACTAGCTATTCTCAAATTCCCATTCATATAAAAGTTAAACCCTTAGGAGCCATCCTTGCTCAAAAATATTTTTATTCATGTTTCTGTAGAACCAATGAACAAGAGTTTCCCTACACTATATACCTAGAAGTAGAATTTCTGTTTCCTGTAGTGATGGACATTTTCAATTTTACTAGGTAAAGTGGTACCAACGTACACAACCACCTGTGGTATATGGAAAAACCATTGCTTGCTCTACTTCCTAGCCAAAACTTGGCATTGTGAAAGTTTAAAGTTTTTTTCTAACCTAGTAATGTGAAATGGTATCTCGCTGTGGTTGTAATTTGCATTGTTTTGATGACTAATAAGGTTGAGCCCTTTTCATAGGCTACTGGCCCTTTGCATTCCCTCTATGGTGAAATGCCTTTTTATAGCTTCTGACTACTTTTCTATTGGTTTATTTGTCTTTCTTCTTGGGTTTTGGAAGTTCTTTGTAAGACAGTCTAGATACTAAGTCTCTGTGAGTTACGTGTATGGCATATATTTTATCCTGATTCGTGGCTTGTCTTTCACTTTTTAAGTGCCCTTTGGTGAACATATTTTATTTATAATATATTGAATTCATCAATTTTAAAGGGTTCTACTTTTTGTGTCTTGTTTGAAAAATCCTCTGCTACTCTGAAATTATACAATATTTTCCTCTATTATCTTTTCAAAGTTTTAAGTGCTTACATACAGCAATGTTTTCGAACATTCTCATTAATTTTAATAATTCCTTAGTAAATGCTTTTGGGTTTTCTGGTAGACAATCAAATCGCCGACTACTAACATTTCTGTTTCTGTCTTTGAATATTTATATTTTATGTATGTATGTATTTTTACCTACTGTGCTTGCAAGATCCTGAAGTAGAATATTCTGTAGAGATGGTGAGAGTGGTCACTCTTGTCTTATTCCTGTTTTGACCATTGAATAAAATGTTGGCTATAGGTTTAGGTCTGATAAACTTTGTTTAGGATAAGGAATTTCCCTTGTGGGCTAAATTTAAAAGATCTTTTTACATGAATATATGTTGAATTGTGCTTATTCTGTGTCTATGAAGGCTATCCTAAGTTCTTGATTTTTAATCTGTTAATGTAGTAAATTACATTAATAATTTTTCTAATGTTAAGCCAACTTTGCATTCCTGATATGAAGTCATGTCAATTTTATACAGGTGCTTTCCTGGGACAGTGCATTCATCTGAGTGAAATTAGTTGTACTTCCCTTTCTTATACTGTATTTATCCGACTTTGGAATTAACAGTTATATCAGCTACATAAAATGAATTGACAAGTATCCCCTCTCAGCCTTTTCTCTAGAAAAGTTTGTGTGAGTATTAGAATGATGGGTCCCTTGAATATGTTTGACAGAACTTCCTGTAAAACCATCTTGTATCAGATGTTTTCTTTGGGGGGGAAATTTTAATTCCTGGTTTATTTTCTTTAATGGTCACAGAGCAATTCAGATCTTTCATTCCTTCAGAAATTGGTTTTGTAGGGGTGCCTGGGTTAGGCATCCGACTCTTGGTTTCAGCTCAGGTTGTGATCTCAGGGTTGTGAGATTGAGCCCCGTGTAGGGCTCTGCACTTAGCAGGGAGTCTGCTTGAGATGCACTCTCTCCCTTTCCCTTTGCCCCTCCCCCCTGCCCTCTCTCTATAAAATAAATAAATAACTCTTTTAAAAAAAAGACATTGGTTTTGTTATTTGCATTTTTTTTTGTATTTATACTTTTGGTCTGTGTTGTCTAAGTTTTCAACTTTACTTTCTCATCATCAGAGCTTTTGCTGCTTCTCAGTGTGGTCCCCTTCTATAATTTCTAATTTCTTATTTGGGCTTCTTTCCTATTTCCTTCATCCATCTTGTCTTCTCCTCTTCCTAGGTGCTGTGCCATTTGCCACAATGACTTTAGCTATTGATTTCTTTATATTTATCCTGTTTGTCATTCATTGGCCTTTCTGAATCCAGTAGGGCATATTTCTTAAAATATGGAAAATTCTTAGTTCTCAATATTTTCTCAATATTGCATTCTCCAAATCCTTCTACTCTCCACTTATACAAGTTTGGTCAGATGTATGTTAGCATTTCCCCAGGTTCCACCAACTCAATTTCCCTTTTTGTCCTTCATAGTTCTTTCATATTTTCCATATTTTGGTCTCTGCTCCACACCTGGGTAATTTCTTGAGATCTATCTTCAAGTCAAATAATTAACTCTTCAGCCAGCTTTTGCTTTCTGTAAGGATTTTGACTCCTGTTACTGTTTTTGTTTTCATTTCTTAAAGTCCTATTTGGTTATCATCATCCAAATCTGCCTTGTCATCCTATTCACTCATGATATTCATCATATTTTTAATATTCAATTTTTATTCTATATCTGGATCTATTCCTCCTTTATTGTGGCTGAGCAGGGAGCCCAATAAGGGACTTGATCCCTGGACTCCAGGATCATGACTTGAGCTGAAGACAGTCGCTTAACCAACTGAGCCACCCAGCTGCCCCTAAAGATTTCTACTTTATATTTTATCCAACATTTAAAATTTTTTTCCCTTTTTTTCAGAAGGATTTTACACTATTCAGTTCTCTGTATTGCTGGAAATATAATGTTTCTATAATGTTCTTCCTCCCAACTTTTCCCACCTAAAAAGCCCTCATTCATTCTTAAATTCTTCACTGAGATATTGATTCTTCTGGGGAACATTCACTGTCCCACTCACTGCCAAAGCAGAATAAATTAGTCCATTGTCTGTGTTCTCATATACTTGGAACATACCTCTAATAAAGATCTCCCACATTTTCATTATAGTTATTTGCTTATCTGCTTCCTCCTACTGTTCTGCAATATCCTGGCAGAGTGTTTTAATTATCATTTTAGGTTCCCTATTTAACACAGTGCCTAACATAAAATAAACAGTTAAATGGATATTTATTTGAGTTTCAAGACAGAAATTAATAAAACATCATCGTTTACCAAATGAAGTCCAAACTCATTAGCATGTCACTCAGGTACATCTACAATCTAACTGCAACCTCCTCTTCCAGCCTAATTACTCAATCAATGCATTATTAATTAATATATCAGTCATTCATTCATACATTTGTTATCTAAGTATTTTTCGAGTGCCTATTATATGCAAGACTCCATGCCAAATTGTGGAATATCTCCATGAATAAGACAAATGTGATCTATGTCTTCACGGAGTATGTTAGCAAAGGGGGGCAAATATTAAGCAATTATGTAATTATTTAGTTACATTGTGGTAAGTATTATGAAGAAAAGATAGAAGCCCTGTGAGATGCTCAGCAAAATATTTTGGTGCACTGAGGGAACAACATCCTGGGCACATGGAACAACTCATCCTCTCATTCATTCTGTGCAGCAACATGGAACCAGTCATTGTCCCCTGAATGTGTCCACGATGATGCCTAGGCTCAACCGGTTTCGTTTATCTGATCTGTCCTTATCACTCATCCATCCTCCACCACCTCTGTCTGTCAAAATGTCAAGATCCCACTTCTTTCCCAAAGGTTTTGTCCGTGAAGTTTCCCTGGTATGGAATGTATCTTACTGCCTTTTTCCCCCCCACTTGGTATCTGCATTATGGTGTTGATATCATAATTTCCCTGTCAATGTATGTGAACTATGTGAAAGCAAGGGATATATTTTATTCAGCTTGATAACTTTCTGCTATGTAGAATCTCAGTTTGGCCACAGTTTCTTTTTTTAAAGATTTTGTTTATTTATTTGAGAGAGAGAGAGAGAGAAGCACAGACTCCCCGCTGAGCAGAGAGACCAATGCAGGGCTCGATCTCAGGACCCCAAGATGACCTGAGCCAAAAGCAGATGCTTTACCGACTGAGCCACCCAGTCGCCCCATGACCACAGTTTACTTCTGTGGCAAAGTTATAACCAGATTGTGCCAGACCAGAAACCACAATGACGTCAGAAAAAAACTACAAACTTGTTTACCAAGAGAAGAATTTTTGAAAAATCAACCATGCCAAACCACAAGGTCACAGGGTTTTGGATAGGTAGCCAACACCCAGGACCTTTTCAAGCTTCCCTAGCGCTGTTAACCCGCTGATTTGGCACAAAATAAAAAACCCTGAACTATATAACTTTATTTGGCTATGTTGGGTAACACCAATTGTCTAAGTTCTTCAGGTAGGGAGTTAGTGTGGTATGGTTAGCCCCTTCCCTGCTCTTTCCACAAGGAATGGATTCCAAGGATTATTTGCCCCAAATCATTCTGGGTTTGAAGACAAAGTATCTAGGGTGGGAGGACACTCAGGTGAGCTCAAAGCAAGAATTAAAATGAAGACCCACATACAATTTTTCCAAATATTTAAAATTTATAAATTAATTTCACACATAGTTATAAAAAAATGTTCCATTCTACCACCTTGACTAATACATCTTGAAAACAGTACAGAAGACAGGTTTTAATTTGGAATTCTCTAGCACATTGCAAGATGGTGGTTCAAGAAGAACCAGGGACTCCATTCTCCAAGAATGCTTCTTCTCTTCCCACATTTGACTCCATCCTGTACCAAAAGTGTCATGCATACATATGCAGATATCCTAGCTCACATATCCAAGTTCCATCATACCTCTCACAAATTGATACCCATTGGCTTCCTCTCCTAGAGGCACAATTTATCCTCAGGAGAATAGATCCAAGAAAGAGGCCTATGCAGGCCCAGAAGCAAGTTCAAGACCCTTTGGGTAGGGAACTTTTGGGTCTAGAACCATAGTCTTGAGGGAAGGTTATGGGATGCAGGTGAGCCCTTTCCTTTGGTCCCATGGACTCTTCACCTTACAGGGAGAGTTTTAGCCAGAGAAGGGCCAGAGTGGAGTCTTCTAAAAGGATGAGCCTGGATCAAGAGCCCCTCTCACTTGCATCTAAGGACAGTATAATAGAAAGGGACTGTGATTTGTGTACTAAATAATGTTAACAAAGAGGAATGCAATTTCCAACACTTTAATATGATAACCTTTGATGGCATGTGAAGAGAAATACACAAGGAAACAGCCATGTGATGATGGAGGCAGAAACTGGAGTGATGCATCTATAAGCCAAGGGGTATCAAGAATTGCCAAGAACCACCAGGAACTAGGAAGAGGCAAGGAAGGATTTCTTCTCTAGAGCCGTCAGAGAGCATGGCTCAGCTGACACCTTGACTTCAGACTTCCATCCTCCAGAACTGTGTGACAATAAATTTTTGTTGTTTTAAGCCACCCCTTTGTGGTACTTTGTTACAGCAGCCCTGGGAAACTAATACAATCCTTATGCATAGGTTTGTTACAGTAAGTCTTAAAACTCTGTGTGAGTCATGTGGGTTTGGTTTTTTTCGTGATTGCTTTGGACATTCTAAGTCATCTACAACTCTATATATATTTTAGAATTGCCTTATCATTTTCTACAGAAAAAAAGTATGCTGGGATTGTACAGAATCGATAGATCAATCTGGAGAGGATTGTCTTAATGAGATTTCAATCCATGAACATGGTATATAATTTCATATGCTTAGTTAAGTCTTCTTTCATTTCTCTCAGCAGTATTATGTAATTTAAGGTGTAGAGATCTTGCACATCTTTTGTTAATTTCAATTCTAAGAATTTTATATTCATGTATTTGTTAATACATTTAAAAATTTTTATTATCCAACTATTTGTTCTTACTATATAAAATACAAATTTTTTTGGTATATAAACCTATTATCTTGTGACTTTGCTAACTTCACATTAATTATAATGGTCATTTTGTAGATTTCTTTGGATTTCTTATGTAAGAAAATTTTTCATCTGAAATGCAGTTTTCATGACTTCCTCCCACTCTCTTTGCCTTTTATCTCTTTTTATTGGATGTTATTATCATTACATGAGTTCTAGGTACAGAATTCATTCTCTCAGCTCAATGTGTGATCTTGAAAAATGGTGAATCTTCATGGGCTTACTTGCCTTTCCTGATGTCCTGAGATTATGCAGAGGCAGGCAGGGACTTCTTTTTACATTGATGTTTCACATAACTTTCCTTAGACTATCTTACACTGACTCATTTTGCTTCTCCCTAAGTTGAAGAATCATGGTAAAAAAAAAAAAATCCCAAGAATGTGTCTGCTTATGTTCTTTCTTCAGGATTGCTTATTAAGAATGATGCTGAACTGTTCAAGATTTTTTCTTTCTTTTCTTGTCCTTACCTTTTACATTTTATAATGTACCTTTTCTAATATGATATTATATTCTTTATTTATAACTACTGAATTTTTTTTTGCTTCTTTTAAATTTCCTTTGTATTCATTTTGTTAGGTATTTGGGGAGGATAGTGCATGATATGGCTTTATTTTTCTGTCTTTAGCAGAGAGACCTTCAACTCAAATACTGGAGTCTAAAAAATAGTGTATATAAAAGAACTGGGCTGTATGGAGCCTGTGGGGGAGAGAGGTCCCAGGATTTGTCTAGAGGAAGCAATTACTACTCTCCCTATTCCTGTGAAATGTTTCCATGGGAGCACATGGTGAGGTCTTGGGATTTTTAAAGAGAAGTTAGAAATCATATTTTTTAAATGTAAAATCTCTCTATCTTTAAATGTTGGCAACTAACTCAAATTTTAAAAAAAATTCTGAGGGCAAAAATAAATATTGGCAACCTGGATGAGGTTGTCAGCCTACCAGTTTCCTTTGGAGAATCACTTCATTGAGGGCTCGGCCAGCCCTTCGGTGCTATTGTAAGTCAGAGTAGAATTTTGACTTGGGTCGTTCTGATGCAGTTCAACAAACAAATGAGCAAGTCATTAGCAATACTATCTCCAAAAGCATTAGTACAAACTCTTCAAACTAATGAGGAAAAATACTTGTCGGTTAAAAGTTTTATAACCGGTTAAGCAATTACTTAAGAATGAGGGCAAAGGGGCACCTGGGTGGCTCAGTGGGTTAAGCGCTTGCTTTCCGCTCAAATCATGATCTCAGGGTCCTGAGATTGAGCCCTGCGTGGGACTCCCTGCTCAGTGGGGAGTCTGCTTCTCCATCTCCTTCTGCCCCTCCCCCCACTCATGCATGCTGTCTCTCGCCCTCTCTCTCTCTCTCAAGTAAATGAAAAATAAAATTGTAAAAGAAAAGAGTGAGGGCAAAATTAAGACTGTCCTTTTCATTAGCTTTTAATATTTTTAGTTACCTTTAATGTTATGAAATTTTACCCCGTTTTTTTAAGCATAAAAGTACCAAAAGAAATTACATTGCAGACTCTAAACTATTGAAGGACATGTTTCAGTAAGAAGGAAAGCAAACCATAAAGAGGATGTGAGAGGGATGATGAACACAAGGCTAGAAGATATGCCAATGAATTTAACTAATTAACTGTTAATTTAAAATTGCATTTTGTGTATTTTAGAAGCTCAAAGTAAAACTTCAGTCAACACAAACAAGGTAAGGAATTTGCAGTAAGTAGGTTTAACCTGTGCTAATTTCTGAGTCTTGTGTATGAAAGGGTAGACATACAATGTGCTGACGAACTTTAGAATTTGTTAGAAAACAACCTATGGTTATGTATGTGTGGCAAGTTAAAATTCCATTCAACATATTTTTTGCTTCTTGTGAAGTTGACTCCTTTTGGAATAACAATACTTCTCTAAATCGTTAACATTAGGCTTGGTTATTTAACTTCTGCAGCCACTGAAATGTAATTGGGAATAATACATTTTACAGTCAAGTGGAAGATTTCAGAGCCAGTGTGACCTTCACCATGATCTTTTTTCCTGTGCCTCCAGACTGGGGTTGCCAGATAAAGTGTAGGATATACAGTCAAAGTTGAATTTCAGATAAACAACAAACAATAAGCCATTTTTAGTATAAATATATCCCATGAGTATAAATATGTCAAAAGACCTTAACAAACACCTTACCAAAGAAGATGAACAAATGGCAAATAAACATGAAAAGATGCCCCACATCATATATCATCAAGGAAATAAAAATTAAAACAAGATACCACTACACATCTATTAGTGTGGCAATATTTGTGACATACTTACACTAAAACTATTGCTCATTCATTATCTGAAATTCAAACGTAACTGAGATAAATACCCCTCACAAAAATTAAACTCAAAATGAATTACAAACTTAAATATAAAATGCAAAACTATAAAACTCTTAGAAAATAACAGGAGAGGGTGCCTGGGTGGCTCAGTTGGTTAAGCGACTGCCTTCAGCTCAGGTCATGATCCTGGAGCCCCAGGATCGAGTCCCACATCGGGCTCCCTGCTGAGCAGGGAGTCTGCTTCTCCCTCTGACCCTTCCCCCTCTCATGCTCTCTCTATCTCATTCTCTCTCTCAAATAAATAAATAAATAAAAATATTTTTTAAAAAAAAGAAAATAACAGGAGAAAACCTAGATGACCTTGAATATGACAAAGACTTTTTTAGAACAAAAGATATAATCCATGGAAGAAATAATTCATAAACTAAACTGCATTAAAATTTAAAACTTTTGCTCTGCAAAAGACGATGTCAAGAGGATGAGAAGACCAGCCACAGAGTGGGGGAAAATATTTGCAAGAGACACATCTGATAAAGAACCGTTATCTAAAACATACAAACAACTCTTAAAACTGAAAAAACAAGAGAACAAATAACCTGATTTAAAAATGGTCCAAAGACCTTAACAAACACCTTACCAAAGAAGATGAACAAATGGCAAATAAACGTGAAAAGATGCCCCACATCATATATCATAAGGGAAATACAAATTAAAACAACAAGATACTACTATATATCTATTAGAATGGCCAAAGTTCAGAATACTGACAACACCAAATGCTGGTGAGGATGTGGAGCAACAGGAACTCTCAATCATTGCCTAAGGGAATGCAAAATGGTACAGCCACTTTGGAGAAGAGTTTGGTGATTTCTTACCAAATCAGCATATTCTTAGCATATGCTCCAGTAATTGTGATGCCAAGAATGAACCCTAAGGTCAACTATAGGCTTTGAGTGATGATGATGTGTCAGTGTAGGTTCATCAGTTGGAAAATAAGTACCACTCTGGTGGAGAATGTCAATAGTGGAGAAGGCTAATGCATGGGGGGTGGGGAAGAGGGGTAGGGAGTAGATAAGAAATCTCTGTCTTTCCTGTGAAGTTTGCTGTGAACCTAAAGCTGCTTTTAAAAAATTAAGTTTTTATTTTTAAAAAGTCAAGCCATGTACTAAGTTTAGAAACCTGCAATGTATGTAGCCAAATATGGTCCATAGCTAAAGTATATTAAAAATGCTTGCAAAGCAATAAGAAAAATAATCGATTCAATGAAATGGGGCAAGAATATTAATAGGCGGGGCATCTGGGTGGCTCAGTCATTAAGCGTCTGCCTTCGGCTCAGGTCATGATCCCGGGGTCCTGGGATCGAGCCCCGCATCGGGCTCCCTGCTCCACGGGAAGCCTGCCTCTCTCTCTCCCACTCCCCCTGCTTGTGTTCCCCCCCTCGCTGTCTCTCCCTCTGTCGAATAAATAAATAAAATCTTTCAAAAAAAAAGAATATTAACAGGCAATTTTCAGGTAAGAACAACAGGAAAGATAATACATATATGAAAATGGCTCAACCTCATGAACTTTTGTGGAATGCAAAGGATAATAATAATGAGATAGCATTTCACAACCATTATATTTATAAAAATTCAGAATTATGGCAATGCCAAGTATTTGTGAGGACAGGGAACACTCACGCCTGCTGGTAGGAAGTGATGAGAAATACTCATCACTGCTTTGGAAGACACTTTGGCATTGTCTAGGAGCACAGAAGGTGCTCGTACTATCCGGTATGTCACGCTGGAGAAATTCCAACATGTGCTTAAGGAGGCATGTGCAAGAATGTTTATTGCAACTTTTTTGTGGGAGCAACAGTTTGGAAATTATTTAAATATCTATTGACAGAAGAATGGATAAATTGTGATCTATGTATATAATGGAATACTATTCAGCACTGAAAATGAAGATGCATGAGCAGCACTTATCAATACTGATAAAACATAAGTTACAGAATGACAGCATAAGGCCATCTATGTAAAGTTTTTAAATGTGCAAAAGTTCTACTTCCAGCTTAGGGATAGAAATATAGATAGCAAGAGTATAAAATTAAGCACGGAAATTCAGGAGAGTATTTATCTCCCTGGAGTAAAGGAAGAAAATAGAACTGGGGTCTCCAACTGCTATTTGTTGTTATAATCTTATATTTCTCAAAAACAAAACAAAACAAAACACCACCACTCTACACATTTCTTCATGCTTGAAATAGCCACAATTATTTTAAAAATTCAGAAGGAAAAGTAAACAAGATTTTTTTTAATTTTTTTATTAACATATAATGTATTATTTGTTTCAGGGGTACAGGTTAACATCAAGATTTTTAACAGCAATCATCTCTGGGTATGTGAGTTTATTTTGTTGTTGTTATTCTAGAATTTCTTTCTTTTTTTTTGTCTTTGTTTTTGTTCAAAAGAGTGATCTTTTCCTTTTGAACAAAATTGAATATGAAACAATTGGGCTTTTTCTCTAACTGAATATTGTAGATGTGTGTATCTACGTGTGTATGTGTGATACAGCACATAGTCCTCTAGTAAAATAGCAATGACAGTTACAACTGGAGAAATTTTTTCTCCATCATTCATCGTAAACATTCAGTAGAAAAGTGATTTTTCTGGACTATGCAGATGGTAATCTCACAAAAGTCTTGGCATGTGTGGCATGACCTCACCCACGGTGGTTTCCAGGGTTTGGATGGGAACCAGTCTCTGGCTATTTCACCACTTTCGGAGAAGTGAGAGGTGTTGCTTCAGGGGCACCCATTCGGCACCGCATCTCCTGAGAGGCCCTGCCCAGCCATGCAATCTTTTCTGAAACTAATGAGATCAGCAGCTTTTCACGAAACCATGAGTCATCCCTATTGGTGAGGACTTCCAGGAGCCTGAGGAGTGCCTGGAAGGGCAGGCTTCACCAGATGTGCTCTCATCACCAACCCTTCCCCTAATGCTGAGCCCGGCATCCAGCCCATGACCAACGGTCACAAGGTCACCAACAGCCAAAAACACGCCTGGGCTTCAGGTAAGGACCTGTAAAATTAATGCAACTCCAATTACAATGCCAGTTGGACTGTTTTTCAGGAACTTGATTATCTAATATTTATGTTGGCTCACAACTAATCAAAACATCATTAATTTTAAGACATATTAGAAGACCAGTAATAAAAGCAGTGTGGTATTGGTTCAGAAACAGACAAAGCAGGCAGTGGAAGAGAAATTAGTGTCAGATAAGGACAGATAGTAGATAGATGATAAACTTATTGACAGATTCATAGAAAAAGACACTTGTTTAATAAATAGCATTGGGAAACTAGAAAACAGATTATTATGGGAAGAACATCAAAGCTAGACTCCTGTCTAACTTCATAAATAATGGTAGATTCTAGATGAACTAAAGACCCAAATGTGAGCAATAAAACAATAAAATAAGTAGAATAAAATGCAGGATATCTTTGTAACCCAAGAGCTGGAGAAGGATGGGAGGATGGCAGGTAATAAAACTTCCAGAATACAAATGCTATAGCAAAAAAAAAAAAAAGATGGATTTGACTATAACAAAATTAAGAACGTGAACAAAAATAATAATAATAGGTAAGTGATAGAACGTGCAGTCTCTGAAACCAAAACCAATAAAAATCTTCAAGGAGATTCATTATATAAGACAATAGCCCTAATAGAAAAATAGGCAGAGGTTATAAAAAGGCAATTTACACAAGAGGAAACATAAAAGGTTAGTATTTGAAAGGCTCAAAATTGTTAGTGACCTGAAAAAGCAATTTAAGACAAGATATCACTTTACCCCAAATACTTATTCCCAAAGCTGGAGAGTGGCAGTCTTGGTGAGGACCAGGAGCCACAAGAACTTTCGTGTGCACTGTGGGTGGGAGCTTTTCCCAGCAATTCCACTCCCAGGTATATATCTCAGATGAATTCTTTACCCAGTCCCATAAGAGCCCAGGTACCATAATATTCACTGCAGTGTGATTGCAGTGGCGGCAGAACCTTGGAGACAACCAGCAGATCCATCAGTAAAAGTGGGGAGAAGTAAATTATGGGAGAGACTTACCCTGGGCCATTGAGTAGCAATGAGAAGCAATGGATTATATGTAACCACAGTAACATGGAAAGGCTTTTTAAAAATGTTATACCTAGTATTAAAAAACATAAAAAAAATAGAATGAGATATAAAATTGAATACAATTTATATAACATTGAAAAAATGTACACAAAAACATATATTTGAAAAACATATATTTTAAAAAAGACCTAAACGTGTACCATAACAACAAACACATTAAATAGAATAGAATGGTTGCCCATGAAAGTGGGAATGAAAATAAAATACAATAAATAAGTAAGTAAAACCAGAAAGAGATGCTTGGTGGGCCAATCATAATTGTGTTCCATAAACTGCAGAGTGTGATTAGCTCATGACTAAAGATATCCTTACCCTCCAAGTGCTCATTCTCTCATCATAGGGAAAATGATACTACAAAAGTCAGACATTTTATATGCATTAAGGAATTCACGTGGCAAAGAGGAGATATTTATTATACAGATGTTCCTATCAAGCCAGGTGGACTGTGATAAAAACCATAATACAGGATGTATCATAACATAATATAGAGTGACCATCTATTTTTTTAACAGACTAAACTCCCTAGATTTCTCCTTCTGGGAGTGTATTAATGGCACAGTTTACTCTGAAAGTCTGAGCACAAATTATGTGAGGCAACGCATCACAGATGCATGTGTAGGGATCGATGGAAATGCATTAAGGGCACTGTGTTCACTGCCATTTTCCATCAGCACTTTGGACTATACATTGATAATGAGAAACAGCAAGATGAATATAGCCATTACATGTAATATCAATAAGCCATTTATTATGTGTATCTGCCTATGTTCCTAGATTTTAAGATGACCCTGTAGAAGAACAAAGTACTAGGGAAAAAACGAACATTTCCCTTCTGCCCTTTTCTTTCCCCTTCCCTAGAATTCCTCCCCCATCATCATTGGACCATTGAAATAACAGAAATGCTCAAGGACAGCTCGATTTCTCCCCCGTGAGTTGTTTTGCCGGTATCCTAGTGATTTGTCTCATCTGTTTTGCAAGCAGTGCTTCATTTAACAAAGTCCACACCTCTACTAACCCTTTGGGAATTCAGAATGATCGTTGCTGACAATGGCAGGTCACACATGGACAAAAATATACAATAAAATATTTTGCAGAATTGATTGGGTGAGGGTGTAGAGATTTGTAGAGGTATAATGAGAAATCCTGGTAGTAATACTACTAAATTTCACCTATGCTAATTGATTGTAAGAAGCTCCATTATTTTATGTATCATTAAGTAAGGAAAAACACTGTCAGTTTAAACTATGACATAATGGCATCCTTTAAAAAAACAACGTGTGTTCAGCAGCCTGGCAAGCCAGCTCTTCTGTTTCTAGCTGTGTGGCTATGAACACATGAACTAATATCTCTAAGCCTCAGTTTCAGCTTTTCTAATAGGAACATAGTAATAGTACCTGCTAAATAGGGTTTGTGCGGGGATTAAAGGAGATTGTGAATGCGACGTGTTTAGCATGGCATCTAGCACATGCTTGCCCTCAATACTTAAAATATATTAGCAATTTTAGGATTAACAAAAAGTTTGTAATAGTATGGAAGTTCTCATGGCATAACGATAAAAAAAGCAAGATACAAAATTACTACTATTTAATCTCACCAATATTCAAAAGAAGTAATGCATATAAAAAATGCTGCAAAGAAATATGTGAAAACGTTAGCCTGTGTTAATATATATAACACATATTTGGGTCAAAACTATGGATTATTCTTTTTCTTTTTTCTTTTCTTATTTTTCTGGCTCCCTAACTTCTCTATTATAGTCATTTTAATGGAGAAAAAAATGACTATATTTTGATTTACTCCTAGATGCTTCTTTCATACTTGAAAGCTTCTTTTCACACATTCGCCACTGAATGAGTAAGGACATGCACCTATTCTAGAGCCAACAAATGTGCCTACAAAGCATCTGTCCTAAGACTTCTCCTTCCAGCCCAAGAAAGACACTGCTAATCAAGCACAGCCTCCTGTGATTCTTCCCCTGAATCCTGCCTGAGATTACAGTCCTTCTCAATACAATCATCCAGCTCTCTCTTTCTAATCAACTGAAAGAGCACAGTGGGTGAAGTATATCTCTGGTCTCATGCATCGTTCCTCCCCAGGACATTTACATGTTAACTATTGACATATTTCATCACTAGATCAAAACTTTAGTCTAAAGACAAAAAACCCAATGTGCCCAATATTT
The DNA here is from genome assembly GCF_009762305.2 of Zalophus californianus. NCBI lineage: Eukaryota > Metazoa > Chordata > Mammalia > Carnivora > Otariidae > Zalophus > Zalophus californianus. The sequence continues at coordinate 87,019,992 of NC_045605.1, read as the reverse complement.
GGGAAAGGAGATTTGGAAAGAAGGGGCTTTCAATCCCAAGAAGTTGATTTTCCTTTACCAAAAGGTTGTAGAATTAATGGCAGAGCCCCCTATCTTAAACCTATCACGGAATTCCAGATTTTCCTAAACAGTCATAATATCGAATATTCTACTACTTGTGCTGGTCAGGCAATGTGTTCCAACCTTGGTTTTACCTCTAAGTTCCCATCGCTTTCTGTATTCCAGGCATCTGGCTCTCAACAGGTTCTAAATCACCTGGTTGCCTAATGACCAATTTCTCCTAGCAAAAAAAAAAAAAAAAGGAGACCTCTTTCTTTCCTAGTGAAGCCATGAATTCTTCTTGCTTTCAGACTTTGTTCCTCACCTCTTCAGATCTACTCTACCAGGATGGCACAGTGCAGGTGACTGACTGATACATGAATGAGTCCTCCCAGGCATGTCCTAAGAGCCTGTTTCCCAGGAGACAGAACAGCTGGTCAGGGTCATGCCATGCCCAGGCTTTGGAAGTGACTGGTGGGTGAGTCATGTGGCTATGTCACTGTGTTTGTCTACAGGGACCAAAGCTACATTTGTGTCCAAGCTTGTAGATTCAGAGAAGAAACAATTTCATGAAAGAAAACAAAGGCTCGTATTATTCCATATTACCTGCAAGAGATAGAGTGTGAGGTTGCCCTCAGTGGGGAGGTGGGATAGCCCTTAAAACTCTCACTGAAAGGCTGCAGGGTCCAGTGTAGTGGGTAGTTCACACAGAGGTAGATGTTTACCTCTGAAGGAAAGAGGAGATCTCGTCCATCCATATACCCAGGGTGGGGATGGGAAGCAGCTCCAGGACACCCTTTGGAATTTTCGGGTTGGTCTGGCAGAAAGAACATATGCCTTGGTTTTAGAAAACCTGCCTTCAAGTTTCACTTCCGTCCCCTAATGACAGTATGAACTTGGGTGAGCCTAGCTCCCCTGAGCCTCAGTTTTATCATCTGTAAAAGGGTTGACCATAATTATAGGCTGTTGCTATGAACCATTGAGGTAGCTTATATGGATCTCCTGGCATGTAGTAAATGCTCAATAAGCATTTCGTTCCTTCTTCAGTTTTGTCCGATATGGAAAGCAGAGCTTGGAGAGATTTTATAATTTGCCAAAGGTCTCCCCCCTCAATGGTGAATGACACACATTGTTCTCCACCGGGAAAGTGGGAGAGCTGGGACCTAGTTAGTTTTCTGGTTTAAAATCTAATTTTTTGAAAATTCTTTTTGCCCTCTTGTCTATCAATGCTAGCTGGTGGGGGATCTAGTTGGAATTGAGGTTGAGGATGGGCCAAGAGAGGAGAAAACCCAATAGGAAGAGGCCACCGAGAAAAACCCTTTAGCTCTGTGGCGGTGGGGTCCACCCCAGACAGAGAAGCAGGCAGAGGCAGCACATGGGAAGGTGCAGCCTGCACCATCGCATGGGGGAGCTCACTGCAGTCACCCGGCACTGCTGAGCCAACACCGTGTCGCTGTAAAGCAATAACCATATAATGACAACTCCCACTGACTGATTGCTTCTCAGGTACCAGTCAAAAGCCAAGTATTCCCACCTCCCAAAGTTGCTGTGAAGCTGCAGTAAGACAACCCATCTGAAACACTCAGCAGAGCTCACAGCATATAGTAAGTGCTCAATAAATGGTAGCTGCTGGCTCTTTACATACCTGGTCTCATTTCACCTTTCCAACAACTTGATGAAACATTTATTACTATGCCCTCCGTTTAACCAATGAGGACAGATAAAGGAACAAGATAAAGGGACTTGGCCACAGGCAAAAAGCTGCAATCAATGGAAAGCAGGACTTAAACTAGAGATGTTTGAGTCCAAAGCCTGCACTTTTAGCCATTAGGATATACTGGCTCTCAGCCTCCTAGAAGCTGTGACCTGCTAAACAGTCTCAGTTTAAGGTTGCCTGGTTTTCCCCATTTCCCATGGGGCCTGAGCCCTGAAACTGAGCATAGCAGGAGGGCAGCAGATACTGCATTGAGCCAAAGGAGGTCTGGCTCCATACTCACTCATCATTACCAGGAGCCTCTGAGACTGAAGACTGATGGCTCAGAAGGAAGAAACTGGAGGGGGTTTTTATAGTAGGGACCTTCGAGGCTTTCTAATCATTAAGGTCAGTGGACCTGTTTATTTCATGTGGACTTCATTTGCTTTGGAAAGCTTTGCTCAAATGAAATTTTGTAGGAAAACCCAAAGTGTAAGGTGAAAAAAGTAGAACCAGTGTGTTGAAAATGAGTGGGAAACCCAGAGCCTCACCTCTTCCAAGGAGCCCTGACATACTCACCTTTTAATTCAAGATGGTGGCCATTCAGCTGGTGGCTAAAGGACTATGTCATCAGCACATGGATAGAGACAGTGTGGGTAGTGGAAAGTGCATGGGGCTTTGAAGTTCCTGGTTCGTATCTCATCTCTGCCCTTTCTGATGTGCATGGCTTGGGCAAAGGAAAGAACCTTTCTGAGCATATCTCCTGTGTAAAATGGAGCTCTGATCCCAACCCAAGAAGGTTGAGAGAAAAAAATGCAGTAATAGATGAAAATGGCCTCAGACAATAAATGACACACAGAAGAGAAACAACTGTTAGCTTGACCACCAAACTGAGTTTTAGTTTTGGTTTGGTTTGTTTTTGTGGAAGGAGGAAGAAATTTTTAAGGGTTAAAGTGAATAAAGAAAACATATCTTAAAACAAGCATACATAATCACCACAGCTGAAAAATGCACATCCTTGCCTTCACTCAACATTTACCTTGCGCCTAGAACTGACATGTGATAGCCAATATGACTATTACCTGCCCTGGAGGAACTTACAGTCCACTGTACGCACAATTGTACACACACACACACACACACAGGAAATTTCCAAACTCTTCTCAATGTGGCAAATTATGACAACACCGCAGCTTTGAGTCCTGAACTCTGGGACTCCCTATCCTGGTTCTTATTGAAGCAGGAAAAACACCAGAGGCTTCTCACACAGGTTTTCTCAATAGGCCTGTATGTTTTCTTGATCTGCCTTGACCCTGGGATTCATTATCAGCCTCTTCCTTGATTTTGCCCAGGTCCTCGTATAATGGGATGACTTGAAAAGCTTTTTTTCCTTTCCCACAAGTGTCTCTTTCACCCCAGCCTACCCTCTGGAAAGAAATATGAAGATTGGAATGGAATAATTTTATTTTTTTAAATTTTTTTTTTGGAATGGAATAATTTTATAAAATGATGCTTCCTTCAGGAGCTCAGATATAAGTTTTCTATTAATGTATTGAAATTTGTAATGAAAACAAGCCTGGAGGGAAATAATTCCCATAGCTTCTGGATGCATAATAAGGTCAGGATTATTCTCTTAAGGAGAACAGGTCCAGTCATTGCAGTGGAGAAGTACCAACCTGAGTCAAGTGACCCACAGTCTAACCATCTTGCCCCATCTGGCTGAAGACAGGATGTGAGCAGGAGAAAGAAAAGAAGAAAAAGATGAGGAAATGCCATGATCAAGAAACAAAAAGATGACTCATTGGTATGGAAGAGGCAAGTGTGGGATCTTGGGAAAGTTACTCAGTATGTTGAATTTAGGATGAGAAACCAAATACAGGTGCATTAAATTATTCCACAAATATTTATTAAACATGTTTAAGGGGTATATTAGTATCTATTGCTGTATTACTCTAATATTTAGCATCTTAAAATAAGAAACATTTATATTCTCACACAGTTTTTGAGGATCAGGACTCTAAGAGCTGGTTAGTTGGGTAGGTCTGGTTCACAATCTCTCACGACATTGTAGTCAAGCTGTCAGCCAGGGCTTTAATCATCTGAAATCCTAGTTGGGGCCAAAGGATTCACTTCCAAGCTCATTGATGTGGCCATTGTCTGGAGACCTCAGTTTCTCCCCATGAAGGCCTCTCTGTGAAGCTGGTCATGACATGGCAGCTGACTTCTTTTAGAGCAAATAATCTGAAAGAGAATGCCCAGGATGGAAGTCTTGATCTCTTCTATAGTCTAACGTTAGAAGTGACATACCATTACTCTGCCATATTCTATTGCTCCCACAGACCAAACCTGGTACATGGATGGAGCAGAATATACAAGGATGTGAATACCAGGTAATGGGAATCACTGGGAGGCCATCTTAGAGGCTGGCTACCACAAGGTGATACAATCCTCAATCCCTTTGCTCTAAGGCAGTGAACCAGACTATTACCCTTCCAATTTAGACACTGTAGAATTCTAAGACTTTATTTGTCTGAACAAAGAAACTTTTTTGTTGTCCTTCATCCAACAAGAACAGAAAGGTAAAGATTTTAGATGAAATCTAGTGATAGTGCAATTAATCCCTTTCATTTACTGAGTGGGCACCCTGTGTCAGGCAATGTGCAGACCTTATACAGATTACCACTAGGCTCTGAGCACCTGAAGAGCAGAGAGTTTTGTGCTCCCAGAGACAGAGGAAAGGTCCAGATGGTCTTTTAAAGTCCTTTCCAAACTAGGATAGTTTTTCTTCTTCCCAAAGAACTCCATTTAGTATTAATTTTACTGTAGGTCTGTTAGTAACTCATTCTAGTTATTTTTGTTTGTTTGGAAAGTCATTATTTGGCTTTAACATTTGAAGGATATTTTTGATGGGTACAGAATTTTAATTTGGAAGACTTTTTCAGAACTTTATAGAAGCTATTCCATTCCAAAGTCTTCTGGCTTCCATTATTTCTTAAGAAAAGTCATGGAACTAATTTTTTTCTCTGCTTACTTTTAAGATTTTTCTCTTTGTCTCTTGCCTTTCTTTTTTGTTTTTCAGAGCATAACAGTGAAAGCCTCGGTGTGGTTTTCTTTTGAGTCTTTCTTCAGAGTTTGCAGGAATCACTGAAACTATGGGTTTCATCCATTTTGGAAAATTCTTGCCCATTACCTCTTCAGTGTTGCTTTGGTTCATTCTCTCTTCTCTCATTCTGGCACTCCAATTATACAGTTTTTAGACCTATTTACTGCCTCCATACGTATTTTCTATTGTCTAGTTTTTTTCGAGGTTTTTGTCATTTGGTCTTAGTAATGTTTCATTGAAGTATGTATGAAAAACTGTCAAGACATTGAATAATGTTATTTTCCTCTTGAAAAGCTTCACTCTTTCCTTTGTGAGTCAGACAGATGAGGGGCTATCAACTTCCACCAATCAAGTACTTAGTTGATTTGAAGTAGATTTGCAATTATGGCAAGAATTCACCATTTTGGGTAAATTCCACCTTCTGGAATTCCCAATAAAGCCTTCAGATGTTTATTGGATATTTTTCCACCTGCTTGGTCCTGAATCCTAATCCTTTGCCCTTTAGCATTATGACACCAACAACATTCCATTCTGCTTTTCAGAGCCTAGGTTTACTCATCTCTTACCATAAGCAGTTTTAGAATTTGGCAAATTGTGAGGGGTGGGGAATCCAATGGAGTGTTGGGATTAGTTCTCCAGCCCTCTCTTGTCATTGTTATCTTAATTCTTTAAGCATCAGCTTTTTGTCTCACCAGCCCTACAAGACTATCAAAACTTCTACAGTTTCTCTGCCTCTTGGTAGATGCCTCCCACCTGGGCTTTTTGTCTCAAATCCAAAATTGAAAAACGACCTGAGATTAGAAAGTCACTCAAAATGTCAACTGACCTCCCATGATTCCGTCTTCCTTGGGACTTTGTCTCCTCAAATCCTGGTTGCCTTAGGAGCTTTCAATGTCTTCCAACCTTTCTAGTCCTCCTGCTGTGATCTACTGTATTATAGCTGAAAGTAGAAATCTGTAGTGTTATTTAAAATTTGAAAAGTTGGACCATAATTTTATTTTATTTTTATGGAGGGTAAGAATGGAAATATACAGTCAGAGTTTGATTTGTAGATAATGGGAAGATTTTTTTAAAAGATCTTATTTATTTATTTGAGAGAGAGAGAACACAAGCAGGCAGGGGTAGGGAGGGGCAAAGGGAGAGGGAGAAGCAGAAGCAGGCTCCCCACATAGTAGGGAGCTCAGACATGGGGCTTGATCCCAGGACCCCGGGATCATGACCTGAGCTGACGACAGATGCCTAACCAACTGAGCCACCCAGGTGCCCCAGTAATGGTAAGATTTTGGAGATGTTAATGCCCAGTGATTGCATGACTGGAACTGCGTATTACATAGAGTTTCCTGGTAGCAGTGTATGGAATAGAATAGAGGTGAGAGAGGCAGAAAGTGGAGAAACTGGTAATTGTTTCCCCAACTCTTATCTGCTTGAGAAATGACCCAACCTTTTAGGCTCCCATTCCTTGCTCTAGAAAAATCAGAAAAAGGTATTCTCCCTGCAACAGTGAGCTTATGGGTGGCATCTCCTAACAGAAGTGATAAAAGGTAGTTGAGGGATAAAAATAAGGACTTTGAAGCCAGATTGACCCTGGTTTATATCCTATCTCTGCCACTAACTAATTGTATGAATTTGGTAACATCACAAAATTTTCAAACCTCACTTTTTAATCTGTACAATGGGAATACTAATACCACATAGAGTTATTTTACAGGTTAAATGGGATTTTAGGATCATGCTTGAGCCAGGATTCAAACTCAAGCAATCTGACCTTGGAGCCTAGTGTTTAAGTACTATAATATACTGCCTCTCTAAGAATCAGAGATTGTTATTGAAATTCCCCAAGTCAAATATTTCCAAAGGCAATCTTCTCCATTATGCAGGTCAGTTTAGGGGCAGTAGGGTTCTTGCACAGTCACCCACATCCTGCAGTTGTCCTGGCTCATAGTTCCAACCAGATTAGAGATCAGTGGCTCCAAAGTTGTACTCTTTCAGGAGGTTACAAAACAGGACTTTGTCCTGTAGCTAGACAAACTGCAATCAGAATTTCTGATAAAAAGTTGTCACCTTCATTAGTATGAGTTAAGGTTGCTCTTACTCAGGATTTTGTCTCTATTTGTCCCAGGACTGAACTGTAACCAATGCCTAATAACATTCCACAAGAGAATGAAATGAGCTTCATCTATTTGCCAGGACAATTCCTTTCCCCCATTTCCCCACTCCCCCACCAGGTTCTTCTTGGCTCCTTTACATTTTCTCAGCACCAGGTAAGATCTTCCTATAAGGAGGGGCGCCTGGGTGGCTCAGTCAGTTAAGGGTCTGACTCTTGCTTTCACCTCAGGTCATTATCTCAGGATTGTGGGATCCAGCCCTATGTCAGGCTCCATACTAAGCGGGGAGTCTGCTTAAGGATTCTCTCTCCCTCTCCCTTTGCCCCCCCCCCCACTTGCGCTTACACGCTCTCTCTCTCTCACTAAAATGAATACATCAATCTTTTTTTTTTAAGAAAAGATTTTCCTATAAGGAAATATACTGTGATAGGCAAGTCTTCAGTCCAAGGTTCTACTCCTCTTTAACAAGAATAAGGTCCCTTATAATTTGAGAAAAACTAAGCTCCCAAAGACTAAACCACATGCTGTCTGTTCTCTGGCCTCTGAAGCTTTGTTCATGCCATTTCCTTTAAAGGAATGCTCTTTCCATTAGTTGTTGTCACCAGCTATCTTCACAGTTGCATTAACTAGTACTCTTCATTTTGCAATCAACAGAAAAATCAGAAATCTAAAAGAAGAACTTACACTCCCGTAACTGAAGTCCAATGGTAGGAGGGCTTCAGGTGCAGCCCAATCCAGAGTCCATGATATGGTCAGGGGTTCAGTATCAGTTCTCCAAAATTTGGTTTGTTCTGCCCCTCCTCACTGTAGTGACTTTATCTTCAGGCTAACTTCCCTTATGGAAGGAAAAAAATAGTTGCTATAGTTCTATGATTCATATCCTCATATCACACAATCCTGAGGAAGAGAGTTCTAATCCCCACTTTCCCAGAAAAATCTCCTGAGATTCACTGAGTGCACTAGCTTAGGTCATAGAGATAGCCCTCATCAAGGATACAGAATACTCTGATTTGCTCAGCCTGGGTCATGGGCTCCATACCTGGAGCTCAAGGAAAAGCTAGTTTCCTCAGAACAACATGGATCCCCAGTGGAAACCAAGAACTATCAGAAAGAGAGAAGAATATACACAAGATGGATTCGTAGGAATCCATTACATTATGAAATCCAGACATCTGAGAGGTGAATCCAAATAAAGAAATAAATACAAAAGGGTAACCAAAGTAGAAGGACTGGTGGCAAACATTTAACACACTTAAATTTAGATCTAAGACTAGATAACTTTGGAATCTGGGTTTTGATTTTATCAAAAAGAATAAAAGTAATCCTCAGCAATAGGAAAATGAAAAAACACTAACTTGAATCAGTAAGTGGGAGAAAGGAAATATGAGGGACAACACGTTAATTTTATCATCTTTCAGAATAAGGAGTCAATCAATCCCATCTAAAATGGAAACATGTACCTTTAGAAAGTATAATCACTCCAAGATCAATATTCTTACTTTATTGTCATGAACTTAGAAGTGTCTTTTTGAACTAAATATATTTCATATTAAAGAAACATTTATTTGATTTCAGAAATCCTTTCTGTTTCTTTTTCTTCAAATTGAGTTCAAGTCAAATGGAATGATTTTTTATTGTTAAATAATGTTTAAGATCACATTTTTATAAAATTCTATCTACACACCTATTTTTTAATTGAGTAGCTAATACATTAATATGGTTCAGATATAAAGTTTTACAGTGAAAAGTCTCGTTTTCACCCATATCCTCCACCCTCCTAGTTTCCAGCTCTCAATCCCTCTATATTTTTATTATTCTAGAGACCCAGAATGGAATGGTGTCTACCAAATGTGTACACTGGCTATTTTGAGTGTTGGAATTTGAGGGTTTTTTTTAACTTTCTTACTACATATATATAGTATGTATATATATAATGATTAAACATCATTTTTTAAAGTTTTATTAAAAATGAAAATACTTTCTCTGCCCAATTAAATCCCATTCTTGTGAAGGCTTTGAAGGTGGTCGGGACCAGAAATTACCTCTCTTCTCCATTACCCTGTATCCCTTACTCAGCACCACTCACACAGCACACACATATTCTCTGAAACTAACACTGTTTGTGGACATGGAACGCATGCTTCCCTGGGAGTCCAATCTGTGGTTCCACCATTAGCATTAGTGGGATCGATCAGACTCAAGAAAAGGTGATATTCTTGTGAGTTTTGAATTTCAAATTGTTCTCAATGCCTCAGGGACCTGGTTATTTCTTGCACTTTTAGCAAAATTCTACTTCTTGTTTCTAAGAAAGCCTGTCAAAGAAGGGACTTCATTCAGCTGTTGAAACCTCAGGTGGTGCTTCCTTTAGTAGTTGAGGAATTCGTGTGATAGAAACAGCATTGCTTGGGAGCTAGGTTCACATCCTAATTCCGCCACTTGGCAAATGGTCTAATCCTTCTGGTCCTCAGTAACCTCAGCTGAAGGGAAAGATGGTAATAATGATATTACCTACCTCATAGGATTAAATGAGATCATATAAGTACAGTGTATGGTACTTTGCTTGACACAGGAAGCACTAAATAAGTATCAGCCATCACTGTCACCGATGAACCATTTCCCCAGGGAGCAGCCTCACCAGGTGGAGACACGGTTCTTAGATCTGGAAGGATGCTTCCGCTGAAACTGGCTACATATGTCCAGGGATCCAGACTCTGCTGCTTTGTCTCTACTCCTCTCCCACTTCCACAGTCCTGTAAAACCGCCAGAGACACCTCCATGTTCACTTTAACAACCCAACCCACCCTGGGGCAGAATCATAAACATTTAAATTATATTTGGACTAGACTCAAACTTATTTCCATAAATTCCTGGAACTTTCTATTTGGAACGACTCTGGAGATGATCTAGTCCAAACTGCCAATTTACAAATGAAGAAACCAAAGCAAGAGGGTTTAAGAAACTTTCTGAAGGGCCATGGCTAGTTGGTGATGGAGCCATGACCAGATCCCTTCCTGCATTTTCCTATCATTGACCACCCTGCAATGTAATACCCAATTATTTGGCTGTCTCCCCCATAAAGCATAAGCTCCAGCTTAGGAACTCCTGCTCGTTTATGAGGAAGTTGAGCTTTAAAGAGAGAGTTTAAGTCAACTGGCCAAAGTCACCCAGCTTATAGGAGAAGGAATGAAATTTGGAGCTGGAATTGTTGCAACTCAAAAGCCTATGCTTTTTATTCTGTTAGCCTGTTTTCCAGTCCCAGTGAGTTAAGGATATCTCCTTCCTAAAGAAAACATGGACATTGATGGAGACAGCAGAGTAGAGTAGAACTGGAAGTGACGTGGGCTCTCACACTAATCTGTGGTGTGAACTGGGACCAGTCACTTGATCTTGCCTTGAGTCCGTCTTGTGCTCTGGGGCAGCACCTGGTACAGTGCCTGGCACCTTGGCTGTAATCATTATGTAGCTGGAAACAAAGTACTTCAGTTGTTTCCTGTGTGCCATGCTGCCACATCCTTTACTTCTTGCTCTCCCTCTCACCGGGGAGCTCAGTGGGAAGTCCAACATGGACCCAGAATCCTATGTAACCCCATTCAGGTGAGACGTGTCCTCTGGTCAAACTTAAGAGATCGCCTCTGTTTTCACAGCTTTGGCAGGGATCACTGACTCGTATCAAGTGTGAATACACTGTTTGTTTTCCTTCTTCTCTTTCTGTTTGCTATTGGAAAAGTCCATTAATGCTGAATGACATGACTAAACAGTCAAGGGGAGAACAGTTGATGTGTTAGTAACTCTTAGGTAAATACCATTTGTTATTGTCACCACTGAGGCTTTCAGGGAGGTGACACCATTCCTGGTCCAGGACTGTCCTCTTGTCAGCCCTCCATCTTTCAGCAACCTGGAAAGACAGGTTTGGAGCAAGAAGGAGTCTGAAAGGGACTGGTGAGCAAGAGGAAGGAAAGGTATGGGAAAGAAATGAGAACTCTGAAAGAGACATAGAGTAAGAGTAAGGAAGGTGCACGCGTGCGTGCACACACACACACACACACACACGCACACACACAGTGAAGCTGAGGAGAGAAGTCAGAAAGCTGATGATTCATCAGATCTTGTACTAGATTCTGTACTCTCCCATGCTCCCTCCTCAGCAGTGCCAGGGACCTTTGCATTTATGGTTTCTGAGCAGCTCTCGGTCTCATCTGCTCTTCCACTAACATCGAGGAAGTGTGGTTTTTCTTCGCAGACCTGGCTGGGCTCCAGAGGGGAGATGATGTTGACTGGATTCAAAGAAGCCGCATAAGAAAGTTGCATGGCATCACCATGGAGACAGAGGAAAAGGAGCTTCCTTGAGGATGTCCCCATGTTGGGGAACAGAAGACCCCTGTGATTATGAGAACCCATAACCTGTACTTGTAAGGATTCATGAAAGGAAAACAGGGAAACTGGCTTCCCCTCCTAGCTAAAAGCCTGTGTGACTTTGGTCTATGCATTAAGCTCTCTGTGCTCTTAGGACAGGGGTTTGCACCAAACGATCTTCCAGCTCTAAGCGTGATTAGGAAAGGCGACTTTTTGAACTGAAGTCCACATGACTGGAAGTAGCCAGCCCCATGATGCTCAAAGGTGCATTCTAGGCAAAGGGAAGAGCTAAAGCAAAGTCCCCGAGGCAGCAATGAGTTTGGCTGTAACCTTCAACAGAGCATTTTCAGTGACTTGATGTAAACAGAGGCCAGATCACGCTAGTTAATAGAAGAGAACTGACTTGTAAGGAAAGAGCCAATGGGTAAATGAATGATTCAAGAAGTGAGTCTTGAAAAAAAAGGAAGAAAATGGTATTCGTGTCATTTGTGGCAGACAGTGGAAGTAACCAGCCATTCCTGCTTAAGAAACTTTCATTTCCCTGCCCATTTCAGTGATCTTCCCTCAATGCCAATATTCCCAACCAGAAAGCCACATCCTTGGAACACTCATTTTAATGACTGTAGGGTATGTGTGGGGTTTGCAGATAAGAATAATAACATCCTCCCACTCCAAGTCTCCACTGACAGCATCAAACTTGTTTGCACTCGCAGATACTGTCACGTATCCAGCAAACGTAAAGATATTTGCTTTGGATCTTTATTTTTATTGTTCTCTACAATTCAGGGTCGCCTTTGGTTTCTAAGGCTCCCTGGATCTTATTTCAGCCTGGGTTAGTTTTACTCACTACCCTTTTCACCCTTACTCCCTCCTCCTAGTCAGATTCTAGAGCACTGCTGTCCCGTCGATTTTCTCTGATCATGAAAATGTTCTACGGGGGCATCAGCCAGTACTGGAGCCAATAGTAATACGTGGCTGGGCAGCTCTTGGAATGCAGATGGTGTGATTAAGGAACACGATTTTTAATGTATATAATTTGAACTCATTGAAACTTAAATAGCCACATGTGGCTAGTGCCTATAGTTTGGGACAGATAGTTCTAAAGCGTTAAAATTCAGGAGGATTCACAGTTCCCCAAGAGGAGTCACTTGGCCAAGTCCGTTGTGATTGCTGAGAAATGCATCGATGCAAATAAATAACGCCCAGGGCAGCAAGGGAATTTCTTCTCAATGAGAAAGAAATAGAATATATTCAAAGTTGGCCAAGTGTGATGTGCATGAATATTATCAGCATATTAATTCGGCCCAAACATGAAAATACTGCTTTTCCTAAGTCAGAGAAGTAATCTCTACATATCATCATTTCCCTGGGCGTCTAAAGAGTGCCACTTTCATCAAGCCTGCCTTGATGGAAAAGGTCCATTTTACATACGTTTGGGAAGTTGGGAACACTTTTCCCTCTCTTACAGATTCACAGTGCACACCATCATCATAAAGGCTCTAAGAATTCCTACAGAATAACTCTGTAAGACTTTGCTTAACTCAGTATTACTCCAAAATATTTAACCATGAAACTGTGTGTGCATGTCTGTTGTGACATTAGCATCCCAATAAACTAGAGATTATCGGGATTAGGAAAATGGGCTTTGGGGAACTGAGGTCTGGGTGTACAAAGACAGCTTTACTGCTTATTTCTAGCCGTGTGACCTTAAGAAAGTCATTTAACCTTTCTGACCTTTGTTTCCTTAATTAGAAAATTGGAGATCATATCTATGTATCAGAGACTTGTGGGAGGATTAAATGTAATAATGTATGTAAAGCACATATCGCAGTTCCTGGCACCAGTGGATCTTCCTCAAATGCTCACCTATTATTATTTTCATATTATTGGTTATGAAGTTAAGAACTGACTGAGACTTTCTGGGCCCCAGAAGAAATATGTTATGAACAGGTAGAGCTCACTTACTGCCTTGAAATATTTGCTAAGTATCGTATGGGAAGCCTGGATGTGAGTGTGAGCTTTTCTTCCTCCTTTTATTCATCCTTCAGTAAGAATGTTTGTTCGGCATTGAACGTCTCCCTGCAATTCATTCTCAACACAACAGCCATAGGGGTTGTTTTAAAGCAGAAGTGAGAGTGCGTCACTTCTCTGTGGCTCCCCACCTCACTCAAAAGAAAACCTGGAGCCTTCATAATGTTCTCCGTGTTCTATGTCATCTAGCACCTCGTTTACATCCTTTCCTACTATTGCTTATTCTCCTCTGGCAAATAGACTTCCTCGCTGCTCCTTGGACGTGTCAGGAACACATGTCAGGAACCTCAGGACCTTTGCACTTGCTGGTCCCTTCAGTAAGGTATTCCCTCTTATCTGCATGGCTCCTTTCCTTACATCTTTCGGGTCTTCACTGAAATGTTTCCTCCTTATCCCCGGTGAAACTTGCATACATCCCTACACACCCCAGCACTCTCCAGTCCTCTTTGCTCTATATTTCCTTACTACATATCTGATATTTGCTTGTTAGTTTTTGGTTTTTTGTCTGTTTCCATCCGATGAAACATGAACCTCATGAGAGTAGAGGGTTTTTTTTTATCTCCTTCATTTTTCTAACATAGTTTAGTGTCTAGGAAAGTGCCTGGCACATAGTAGATGTTCAATAAATGCTTATGGAATAAATATATGCAAGAATAGCATGCATTTTGTTGCTGTAGACCAACTGCATTTCCTCTGAGCCCAGTTTTGGGTAGTTTGTTGAAGCATGAAACATACAATTACAGGCTGGTCTCTGTGGTTTTTATTAGTGTTTTCTGGGACCCATCAAACAACAACAACAAAAAAACCCATACTTTGAAAAATATAATTCTTTCATAAAATAAAAATACTCAGTTTGAATTTCACATAGTTTAAAGGGCAAGATTTCTGATTTTTAAAAAAATAGCCGTCGCATATTCTTTCAGTTTCTGCCAGTTGTGGAAGCTCTGCATCTCTCCATCCATTCTAAATGAAAGCCTTGCCAGATAAAGTATTCTTGGCTGCATGTTCTTCTCATTTAGTACCCTGAATATGTCTTGCCAAGCCTTTCTGGCTTGCTAGGTCTCTGTGGATAGGTCTGACGTTATTCTGATGTTCCTCCCTGTGTATGTAAGGAATCTCTTCCCCCTAACTGCCCTTAAGATGGTTTCCTTGGTTCTATGATTTGCGAGTTTTACTATTATATGCTGGGGTGTTGGACTGTTTTCCTTGATCTTAGAAGGGGTCCTCTCTGCCTCTAGGATGCGAATGTTTGTTTTATTCCCCAGATTAGGGAAGTTCTCAGCTACAATTTGCTCAAATACATCTTCTAGTCCTCTGTCTCTCTCCACCCCCTCCGGGTTTCCAATTATTCTGACATTGGAACGCTTCATGGTGTCACTTATTTCTCTGATTCTATTTTCATGGATTCTGAGTTGTTTTTCCCTGGCCTCCTCTTTTCCCTTTTCATCTATTATATTGTCTTCCAGGTCGCTTATTCGTTCTTCTGCCTCAATTACCCTGGCTGTTAGATTATCTAGATTGGATTGGATCTCACTGATAGCATTTTTAAGTTCTGCCAATTCAGCTTTCATTTATTTTTGCCCTTAGAGACCCTATGTTGCCATTAATTGATTTCTCCATTCTAGCCATTGTGTTCACAATTGCTAGCCTGAATTCCTTCTCCGACATCTTGTTTATATCTGCATCCATTTGTAAATCTGCAGCATAAGTCATAATCTCTGAGTCTTTTCTATTTTGGGGGCTCCACCTCCTAGTCATTCTGTTAATGGGTGTTTGAGAGAATGTATAGAATCCAAATTATTGACCAGAACGCAAGCAAGATGCACCTGTTTTCTTGGGACCTCAGGGTTGCTGGCCTCTTGTTTTCCCAGCCTGTCTTCTGCAGGAGGGGCCTGCTGCGCTGTTACTCAGGCAACCTTGTTTGGGCAGAGTTGCCCTGCCCCCTGTGGCGGGAGGTGGGCTCAGCGGGAATCAGAAAAGACCCCAAATCACCAAGGAAATGTTGAAAAAGAAAAACAAAGCTGGGGGCATCACGTTGCCCGATTTCAAGCTATATTACAAAGCTGTGATCACCAAGACAGCATGGTACTGGCACAAAAACAGACATATAGACCAATGGAACAGAATAGAAAACCTAGATATGGACCCTCAACTCTATGGTCAAATAATCTTTGACAAAGCAGGAGAAAACATGCAATGGAAAAAAGACAGTCTCTTCAATAAATGGTGCTGGGAAAATTGGACAGCCACATGCAGAAGAATGAAACTCGACCATTCCCTAACACCATACACAAAGATAAACTCAAGGTGGATGAAAGACCTCAATGTGAGACAGGAATCCATCAAAATCCTAGAGGAGAATATAGGCAGTAACCTCTTTGACATCGGCCACAGAAACTTCTTTCAAGATACATCTCCAAAAGCTAGTGAAACAAAAGCAAAAATCAACTTTTGGGACTTCATCAAGATAAAAAGCTTCTGCACAGCAAAGGAAACAGTCAACAAAACAAAGAGGCAACCCACAGAATGGGAGAAGGTATTTGCGAATGACACTACAGATAAAGGGCTGGTATCCAAGATCTATAAAGAGCTTCTCAAACTCAACACCCAAAAACAAATAATCAAGTCAAAAAGTGGGCAGAGGATATGAAAAGACGCTTCTCTGAAGAAGACATACAAATGGCTAACAGACACATGAAAAAAGTGTTCATCATCATTAGCCATCAGGGAAATTCAAATCAAAACCACATTGAGATACGACCTTACACCAGTTAGAAAGGCAAAAGTGGACAGGGAAAGAAACAACAAATGTTCGAGAGGTTGTGGAGAAAGGGGAACCCTCTTACACTGTTGGTGGGAATGCAAGTTGGTACAGCCACTTTGGAAAACAGTGTGGAGTTTCCTCAAAAATTTAAAAAATAGAGCTACCCTATGACCCAGCAATTGCACTACTGGGTATTTACCCCAAAGACACAGATGTACAGAAAAGAAGGGCCATATGCACCCCAATGTTCATAGCAGCCATGTCCACAATAGCCAAACTGTGGAAAGAGCTGAGATGCCCTTCAACAGATGAATGGGGTAAAGAAGATGTGGTCCATATGTACAATGGAATATTACTCAGCCATCAGAAAGGATGAATACCCAACTTTTGCATCAACATGGATGAGACTGGAGGAGATTATGCTACGTGAAATAAGTCAAGCAGAGAAAGTCAGTTATCATATGGTTTCACTTATTTGTGGAACATAAGGAATAGCATGGAGGACATGAGGAGAAGGAAGGGAAAAATGAAGGGGGTGGGAATCGGAGGGAGAGATGAACCATGAGAGACTATGGACTCTGAGAAACAAAGAGGGTTCTAGAGGGGAAGGGGGTGGGGGGATGGGTTAGCCCGGTGATGGGTATTAAGGAGGGCACGTACTGCATGGAGCACTGGGTGTTATACAAAAACAATGGATCGTGGATCACTACATCAAACACTAATGATGTAATGTATGGTGACTAACATAACATAATAAAATTTAAAAAAAAAAGAGCAGCAGTAGGATTGTTTCCCACAAATTGTCGACCCAGAAGCCCAATGGGGAGAAAAGCAAGAATTATGCAGATAGCTACAGAAAGATTAATCCCAATTAAGCTAAATTTGTGAGGGCTTATACATTTCAGTGGTTCATAAGGCACAGTCTTGATGGGTTTTTATTAAGTGCTCTATCTCCTATTCCAGAAAAGGCATCCTGAGAACCAATGTTGAAGTTAATTCAGCTCTGATATTGTGATTGCTGTGCTGTTCCTTCTTTCACACCGCATGTATCCATGCAGTAGGGTCGTGTGGAACATCTCTGACATTCTGTAGAATTAAAGAAGCTCCTCACATGGAGGGCTTCATTTAAAAAATGCTTTTTTTAACTATAAAAGAATAAGATAATTGCCTTTCTCTCTTACTATTTTATCTTTTCCTCTATTTTATAGATTTGAAAGACAACACACTTGCAAAATTAAGATCTAACAAGCATGACTAACCTTATCAAAAGATCCCTTTTTTCAAAAAGACAAATATATATATATATATAAACCAACCCCCAAATACTAAAACTTAGAACTGCTTTACACTTAAATAGCAATGTACACCATATAAACACATTCATAATCTTCATTGGTTGAAACAGTTCAAAGGTCCATTACTGGCTTCTCGTACCTGATAAGTCTCACAGCTCCTAATAAGGCAAAAGAATTCTCATCCAACATATGTTGACTTGTGGAACCAAACAACCTGTCTATTTGGTTTCATTTTAGGACAAGTAGGAAGGCAAAGTAAAAGGTCTGGCAGTAGAATGTTCATCTAATCCATAATATGTTCTTGAAGTTTTGGCCATTGAGCTTTTATTCCGGTGAAGAAATGATTCACATCCCGATTATGGATATGGAGAAGTCTTCCAGAAGACAGTCATTCATTAAGTCAAAACATATTAATCAAGGACCTAGCCCATGCTAGGTGCTGGGAAACAATATGGATAAGATATAGTCTCTGCCCTCCAAGAGCTTACAGTCTAGCAAGGCAAAAACTTTGAGGAGGGACCAGCATGTTCAAAGGAAAACTCATCACGTGGGTCTGCCCTGTTCAGAAGGCAAGTTCAAGAAGCTGTGGGTGTATGTCTCTGGGATCCAGGACCTTGCTCAAATTTCATCAAGTCACATATCCAGGAGACTCAGATTATGTGCGTCTGGTAAAGTCTTAGCAACACATTTCCTGCCTCAGATTCCCATGAAAATGGCAAATTAGAGCCTAAGCTTTGAGAGATCAAGGAGACCAGGTGTAGGGACATTGTGAGCATCCAGCACAGATAAGCTTCTTGAGTGAGAAGCTGTGAGTCCCCAAGAGACTGGGCGGGGCGTGGGGGGGAACGCTTCACCTGATGCTGGCTTATCTCTGGGATTTTGCTCTCCCTTGCAACACTGTGGTGGGAAGTATTCTGTTCACACCCCAAGTTGGCATGGCTCAATTACCTTGAGTTCTCCAAGTCACGAACAGCACATAGAAAATGCATCAAGTCAAGCCAAGACAATAGAGAGATATGCTGAGAACTTAATATTCCAGCCTATTTAAGCAGGAACTGGGTGCCAAGAAACCGTCACTTTCAACAAATAGCACAATCTGTTAATTATCTGCAGAACGGTTCCAATCGGTACTCCCCAGATTTACTTACTACCTAGTAGAAATTGCTCATCGATGGGGAGGGTGCAGAAAGAGCCAAGGCCAATTTGGAGAAATGTG
Source organism: Zalophus californianus (assembly GCF_009762305.2). NCBI lineage: Eukaryota > Metazoa > Chordata > Mammalia > Carnivora > Otariidae > Zalophus > Zalophus californianus. The sequence continues at coordinate 87,001,393 of NC_045605.1, read as the reverse complement.
AGAAACTTGCAGGTTTAGGAAGGGTGAGCTCAGGGAAGGATCTAGCCCCCCTGGATGATGAACAGGCAAAGCCAGGGAAGAAAGAGCAGAGAGCAAATTAGCAGACGTCCCTAATAGCTCCACACAATTCAGATGCACACAGACACACAAACATTCATGCGTTTACACCGATTCAGATATTTGGATGTTTAATTTGTTCTGAGTGAAACGTAGTAAAATGCTGGGAAAGCAAGGTGTGCCTTTTATGCAGCATGCTTTAGGTCTGTGTTGCTCATTGTTATTTCTCTCAGTTCCCTCCGTAACTGTTACTTGACAACACCAAATAACACCTCCGTGGAGGTGACCAAGCCAGGCAGAAATACAAATGGACTTGGTTGTACCTTCAGAAGATCATCTCACTAAGCTGCCATTCCAAGGTCACCATCCATAATAGTTCTCATTATAATCAGGACAAATTCTTAATTCTTACTTCCAATCTTCTGAATACATTACAAACACTTTGCAACCTCTGACTATGAATCGCTCACCTTTGCTGGGTAAGACACAATGGTAGGTGCTCCATTCGTTGATGAGATTAGCTGTCTCCATTCCCGTATTATTGCTCAAGATAGAGAGGCAAAAGGGGGGAGAAAGCCAAGGACATGGGGAGCCAAAAAGAAAAGGTGCAAAAGGGATCTGGGTGTTCAAACCCATTTTCAAAGTGTCTACAGGCTCATGATCCTCCCAGGCTGCAGGGCCCAGTGACACCAGAACATCCCAGAACAATTCCACTGAAGAAATCCCCAACGTCTTACTGACAGTAGCTCCTGAGCTGAGCTTTCTGTTTCTCTTCCATCTACCTTTCTTTTCTCTGTCTTTAAAAAAAAAAAAAAATCCTGTGGACACAAATCTAGGCAACACACCATTCACTTTGGGAGGAGTCCAGATAAGATGGGAAAGAGATTATCCAAAAGAGGAAAGATTTTCCCTGGATCTCTCTCTCTTCCCCCCCCCCACCACGCCCCAATTCTTCTCTCAGCATTTCCTTTTGCAATGTAATTTTTACTCTGCTTTGTCATTCTAGTGAAATGTCTTCTATTATAATTCTTGTTATATTACTGTGTTTAAGTTGTCTGACTTTGGCTCTCATCTGGGGTTCAAAACCTCTAGATTTCCCATTTCTAAAATTCCCATTGTCCCTAATATTTTAGAACTTAAAAATTGATTGACTTTGAAGTCTTGCTTTTACTTCACTCTAGGGACTGAAAGATCTACACATATTTTTGTTCTGAGAGTAAATCACCATCTTCATCTCAGCAGACTACATCAGTGGTTCTCTCAAGGACAATTTTGCCCCTCAAGGGAAATCTGGCAATGTCTGAAAATGTCACAACTTTGGGGATAAGAGTGCAACTGGCCTCCAGTGGGTAAAGGTCACGGATACTGCTAAACATCCCACAATGCACAAGACAGCCAAATAATGCACAACAAAGAATTACTCAGCCCAAAATGTCCATTTTGCTAATCGAGAATCGATGGGCTATAGGAATACAAAAGCAAACTCATCACCACCTCCTTTTTCCCATTTATTTTCAAACAATTGGGATTAAAAACAAGCAAGGCTAGAGCCTCTCTTAAATACCTAGAAGTGAGCAGAGATGGCATTTGAAGATTTTTTTCCCCCAGTCATCGAAGAGGGAGGGAGAGAGACAGCATTGGCATCAGGTAAATCATTCTTGAATGAGTAGAAAGCCTTCACCATTATTCTTGCTGATTTAAGCATTGCAAGTCATGTGATTACGCAGTGATTATAGTCCACTTGGATTTTGGAAGTCTTCATGCTCCACTCACTGGCTCCTAAAGGTCAAGTTAAACTTCCCAGCATCCTTGGATTCATCCTGTCAACTTGACACTTTGGAGTTCATCCTAGCAACCCCACCCACCTCTCCTGATGAGGCCACGTGGATGCTCATGCACAGAGGACACATCACCTTCTCCTAATCATTTTGCATATAAAAACATTTAATGCCCTCTAATTTTTTTTTCTTTCTCTTAGCAAGAAGCACAAGGCTACAAATCCTGCTCTTCTTGCAGTGGAAAGGAACTTCACAATAGAGGCAAAAACAAATCACGACCACATACAGCATCATATATCACAGAAAACTGTGTACGTTTGTTCCCCATATAGGACATACTTCAAAGTAACAAAATAATTTTATCAACCGTAGTGTTCCTTCTTCCGATTAGAAGTGGATGTTTTTCCCCCTCAAGGTACATAAATATCAGAGAAAAGTAGTCTTTGGAATACTTATGTCCAGGAGCTCTTGGCTTGCTATCATTTGGGGAATGCTTGGGTTTGTGTTCAAAGTGTTGGCAGGTTCAGTTTTCATTTTCTCGCCATCCACGTGCGTTCTTCCCAAATTTATATACCAGCCTTCGTCCATCTACACGTTCCAGAATTTCTCTTTTGTAGTAATATCTGTAACAAAGGACATTGCATAAGGTGGCCGGTCAGACCAAGCCTGCCAGGGAATTAAGTGGTCACGGTCAGGACCGGAAACTCCTCACCTCATCGCTCGGCTGAGTTTTTCATAGGTCATGCTGCTGTTGTTCTTCTTTTTGCCCCATAGTTGAGCCACAGCCTCTGATTTCAAGAACCTGAAGATGCCCTCAGACCGGTCTTCCCACTTGATTAACCCTGGGTTCTTGTCTGGGTTCAGGAGGATATCACGGATGAATTCCCATAAGTGAGTCCCTCGTGGATCTGGGGGCAAGTTGGAAAAGGAGTTTATTAATGGCCTAAGTCACAGGAAAGAAGGGGGAGAGGAAGCATAGAGTTGCAACATCCTCCATCAGGGAGGACATACTCATTTTTTCCCCATCCACCAGCACAGTCAGATCACAGAATCACCAAATATTTTATCTTAAAAAAAAGGCATTTGAGAATGAACTAGCACAATTTTTCAGTTTATATATCAGGAAACTGAGACACAGAGAATTCAAGTGACTTGACCAAGATCACCCAATTAGCTAGTGGCAAAGCGAAGACCAAGGAATAAGTCTTAGACCTCCTATGCCAGGGGGAATCTCTTTTAATTACTGTTGATGAATTGCTCAGGATTCCTTGTCATCTGTCATTTCCTGGAAGAGCAAATTTCAACCACTTTTGTCTAGAACCTCAGCCCGAGTATAGCACTCTCACCCAGCAAGTGTGGTTTAGTCAAATGCACATCAACAGGGCTCTAGAACTTTAACTCCTAGAATATACTGGGTCAGGGTCTGGTAGGAGTTGAGGGGGCCAATGTGACAATGAGGCAACTACTGTAATAAGATTAGCAACCAAATCCTACTTGACCCCCGCAAGACCTGCGCTACACAACACCTCCTCACCATTTACTGCGCTACGTTCATTCAATTCTGTGGAACGACATGTAACAATGTCCAAATGATTTCTTTCTGAGCCCTCCCCTCCATGTCTCTGAGAGTTCCTAAATTTTCATAAAGTCTTATTACTGGGGGAAAGACAACTTCCAAAGAGCACTGTTGAATATTAAGAGTAAACAGTCCTTTCTTGGATCAGTCACTCAACAAAGGTAGGAAAGCCAACAGCCAACAAAAGAAAAAAAGAATACATCTCCGCTTTTACTTCCCATCTTCTTTTCTCATCCATTTTTCTGGAGAGAGGGAAATTGCTAACCTCATGCCTGTCAGGTCTCATTCACTGGGTATCTCAGTTTTAGAACAAACAGCACAGCACAAGGAGGAAATATCCAGTGGATCTCCACTTTGAGAAACTGCAGAGGGGCTTACTTTGCCAGCGAGTGATGCCCCCACTGTCTCACCCTAAACAGGCTGAGGTAAAGAAGTGGAGGTGACAGGCAGAGGCAATATTTGTCTAAAACCTAGTGGCCTCCAGTTACACCGCCCTGAAGGGAAGGGACAACAGCCATCTGAAAGCCAGCCAACTTACTGTGCTTTTTGGTGTGGGCCTTTGCAGGGTGGTCTTGCTCCTTTTTCATCTCAGGTGACTCTGCTAAAAGGAACAATGAGAGCTGCTTAATTTACCCATTTCCTACAGTCATCATTGCCATTCATTCATCCACTCATTTAACCAGTATTTATTGAGCACCTGCTACATGCCTGGCACTGTTTGCGTGTGTGGTATATGAGCAAAATAAAACAGAGATGAGAAATACCATGAAGAAAAATCTTGCAGGGTAAGAAATGGGGATAGAAATGTGAAGGTGGGAATAATTTGCAATTAAATATAAGGCGGTCACAGAGGACCTCTCACAGAAGGGGACCAGAGGATGTGAGGGAGACAGCCAGCCATGCAGAGAGCTTGCAGAAGAACCATCTATGAATAAGAATAGTAAATGCAAAGGCCCTGAGGTCAGTATGTGTTTGGTACATTCACAGAATAGAAGGAAACCAGCGTGACTGTGAACAAGGGGCAGAGGTTGAGATCAGTAAGGCTTTGTGGGACTCTTTTTGGATTTTAGCTTTTACTCTGAGAGAGATAGGAAGCCACTGAAGGAAATAGGTCATTGAAAGAAGGTGTGTGTGTGTGTGTGTGTGTGTGTGTGTGTGTGTGTGTGTGTGTGTGCTTTACATAATACAAAATGTAAACACTTATAACAAAGAAAAATGGCTTTTAAGCCAGAGGAGTGGCCTTTTTTGGCATGCAAAGTTACATTTTAATCAGTCTGACAAAGGGGCCATTGACTGGCCTGCACTCAGTACAGAGGGCCACCAGTGGACTATGGAAACACAGATTAGTTTAACAAATGATTCATTATGGTAACCCTTGTGAGTATCACCAAAGACAAGATGACAGAGGCAGATCTGGTGAAATAACACTTCTTAAAAAGAAAAATAAATGGTCTAACAGTGTGCGTGCATGCGTGTATGCGTGTGTGTGTGTGTGTGTGTGTGTGTGTGTGTGTGTGTGTGTGTGTGAATGGGTGCTTCAGGTGTCAGGAAGACCAAGGCAGAACTTACCAAAAAATCTCTCAATCAGTAACCCAGCAATTTGAATACAGAGTAGTCCCTAAATGCAAGCCAATCCTGTTAAGAAACTGGGCCAGTAAAATGCATTTCTCAGTGCACAGTACATCAGGGCTTCCTAAGCTAGGGTTCACTGATCCCTGTGTGGCCTTCAGGGGCATTACGGATGGACTGAAACTGCACGCAAATGGAGAGGACCCAAGGCATTGGGTTGCGGAGAAACTGCCGGGAATGCTGAGTTGTGACGAGCTGGGTGCTCTTATAGGTGACCGTGTACATGGCATTGTACATGACCTTGTACATGTACAAGGCATTCATTTCCATTGTCAAGAGTGGTTCATGATTCAAAAAAGTTAGAATAACCATTAGCTCCTAAATAAAATGGTTAATACTGTTTATTGAGCACTTACTATGTACCATGCACCGTGCTACACTTTATACATGAATGACCTATTCACTTCACTCAAGAACCTTCTGAGGTGGCTACTATGATGATCCAAAGATCTGTGCAGGAGCTGAGACACAGAGAGGTCAGGTGACTTGTCTGAAGTCACACAGCCTGAAAGTGGAGCCACGATGTGAACACAACACAATTTGAATCCAGAGGCTTCGGTCACAACCACCACTCGGTGCCAATTCTAGAGACAATGGCACATAAGAGATTTCACAGAAGTCTTCCCTGCCAAGACTCAGGCTCAGGTCTCTAATGCTCAAGTTAGTGGGAAAAAGTAATTCCGACTCAACGATTCTGGATTTCCCAGCACACGTGGACATGTACACGATCACCTATAAGAGCACCCAGCTCGTCACAACTCAGCATTCCCGGCAGTTTCTCCGCAAGCCAAGGTAGAGAGAGGACAGGGATTTCATAAGCTCTGGTTAGCTGGGAAGCCTCTTCTTCAGGCCAAGAATCTCCCCTGGCATTGTGAGCAGGAGTGCCTGCACCTGACTTGGGTTTCTCTGAAATCTGGAAGGGCAAATTCGCAGGAAATGCAAGGAGACTCCACTCTCCCACCTTGAGGTTTCAGGGTGAGGTTGCAACATCCCATCAGGATGTGACAATATTGCGACAGGTCTGGCGCTCACCCCGGTTTCCAAGTGATACATCACTCTGACAGGGCTGCGTTGTTCTGCAGACAAAGAGTGGCATTTACCCAGTAGGCCACAAGCAAAGCTCATTTTCCAATGGCATCCAGGAGGGATGCAGGGCCATTATTTCAGAGCCAGGGTTGAGTTCAGAAAAACCCAGGGGTTTCTCAGCTTATTGGCCTCCATCACTGTTTAAGGGTTCCGAGCTGATACAGAATTAGTTACTTTGGGGGCTAAGGTACCCTTGTGAATAAGACGGAAACCTTGGAGCCTCTCCCCAGAAACATGCACGCATGTGTACACTCATGAGAATCTGTAAACAACTTCAGGGGTTTAGGCTCACTTGACAAGTCCATGGACTCTAGACTTAAAGACCCCAGACCAGACAGACCATGAGGGAAGGTCCTCTGTGAGATGTCAGCCCTTTACCCAGCCTGGACTTCCATCCAGCTTCAAAGAAAAACCAAAAACAGGGAACAAAATAAATCCCCCAATAAAAATGTTTCCATCATAACATGAAGGAATACGCAGCCAAAGGCAAAAGAAAACTCGGATATCTTCCAGCCTCCTCTTCCTGTCCCCAGTGTGTGTGGGCAAACTGTGGAATCACGGACCTGCCTTCGCACTAAAGTCTTTTGATCTGAAACCTCACTTTAATACGATGGCCTCTCCCCTTGTGTCTTCCCCTCACCCTAAAATAAAAGTTAAAACCTTTGAAGTTAGCCGTGTGGTTAAGTGATTCATTCTTGTAAAATAATGGCTTGCTCTGGGGAAGTTGTCCGGCTCAGCTTTCTCTCGCTCTGCTCCCAGGCACCTCAGGCCAAGGTCCAGTTTGGGCAAGGGGAGCACCGAGCCACAGGTTTATGACGCAAGTTCCAGAGTGTGACTTCAGCTAAGCCGCTTCGCAAGAAGCGAAGATTAGAAGCATTTGCATGTGATTCAGCTGTGAGCCATTTCTTTACGGGATATACAAATATCAGTGTTATAATAGACCATGCCACCCTAGCTCTAGGCTCGACAAGTCAGTGAATAAACACATCAGGCCCTAGTTGGCATGATTGGCTCGAGGACTATCGGGCAGATCAGGAACACTGGCAGCAGCCATTTTGTGAAATGGGCAGATGACAGAGGAATCAAAACAAAGCCCGCTTCCCCACCTGCGTTTATCACAGAGGGCATCAGTTTATGTGGAGCCTCGCCTTCGCTTGGCTTGTAACTTGCATTAAAACATAGAAAGACATTTAACTGCACTCAGTTTCATGGGAACTTGAAATCTAAAGACTCAGACGAATGACAAAGGTCCTTTTTTAAGGGGGGTGGTGTTCTGGTCCCATCCAGTAGAGACTAAACCTTTCCAGAAGGAATAGACCCATGCAAGGCTGTAATTAACTATCCCTCTGGAGGGCTGGGGGATAGTTAATTACTCCAAAGAAGCTGCCAGCCCCAGACGCTGAGTGGATTCTATCAGTAATAATTCTGGTAGAGGTCCTGGATTGCTTCACCGTGTTACAAGCGAAGGATCAGAATGGGCGACAAAGGAATCCAGGATCAAGGGAGGTAAAGGAGTGCAGATCTGTAAAGCCCGTTTTAAGGATTATTCAAAAATGGAATAAGGGGACAGTGGGTTCCCTATTGCTACAAATATGAAAGCAGAACTGGCCCCTATGGATTGTGAGATTCTAGAAGGTAAGTCAGGATACAGAAGAGAGAAGGGCGGCCAGGCTGTGAGGGCAGGAGAGCTAGGACTATGGTTTTATGTTTTCCAGGCGCTTCAGGACCCCCGAGGCTCAGGAAGTGATCGATGCTAGTTTATTCTTAGCTGCAATCTTTTGCCATAAGCCAGAGACCCAACCGGAAGGACACGGGAGGCATCACCTTACAAGGTGTCAGAGGAAGTCAGAGTATGACCGGGTGGTTTCCTCGGCTCTGAAACCCTCGGTCTTGACTGGGTGGCAATGATTGCTACAGAAATTTCCCCCTGATTGGCTCAGTTCCCCCAGAATGGCAAACCCACTGCAGAGCCTTTCCAGTATCTGATCTGTTTCCTAAGTTGAAAAAATACTGAGAGTGACACATAATGCTGCGCCCATTGGGGGAGGGGGGAAATCGAGAAATGAATTGGCCTCCGTTCTTAACCTCAATTCCAGAAGCACTGACACTGGCTCCCAGCCCTTCTTCATTCAGGGGGTTTGACCAGAACAAAACCTCAAACCTCATTATTTCAGTTCTTAAAAACACACTGAACAAAATCAAAAACAAGGGGAGGTTTTGGGGGAGGAGAGGCTGTGTGATTCCAAGTTCTTTCAAAAGCACACATTTAAATCCCAGTTCTGAAGATGCCCCAACTTCAATTCCAGGAAAAGAGCAATCGCCTCATGACAAGTCTAAGCTCCAAATTTCATAGACCCAAGCAGTTTTACAAGTTCGCACCCAGGTCAAGGGACACCACGAAACCCTCTGTTCACCTCCCCAGTGCACTCACGCTCACAGGACACGTGCCAAAATGCCTCTTTGTAAGCAGAGGGGAAATTATCACCTGAAAGCCCCTCTCTGGACTCCCAACGGACCACCCCTCTCAGGGGAACCTTGACTAGGAGTCAAGGATAGCGCCCCCGCCGGTTGCAACCAATTTTAACCAAACACAACTAACGTGAGCATAATTCATACAGTACAGGGGGTCTGACTAATCAGAGTCGCAATGAGCCATCAGGGTCAGGCTTAAAAGCTGATCTGTGATAGCCAGGGTTCTAGAAATTTCCAACAGCTACCCCACTACCCAGAGATCATCACTGCAGGTTCACTGACCTCTGAAGGCCACTTCTAAGGTATTCTTTCCCTAAAGTCAGACATAGTTTGTTGAAAATTAAATACAGCTTCTTCCGCCATAAGTATACCCAAGTCAAAACAGTTTTATCAGATAATTTCCTAAGAGCAAGCTTCTGCTGAAAGGAATTTTTGTTGTCACAAGAGAGTGACTTGGTTTCCCAAGAGACCAACACTTTTCCCAGAGGCTTCCTTGCTGGTCATTTTCAATGTACAAATATTGGCTGAAAAGCAGACCTTTTAAAAAGAGTAATTCCCTTCCTTTCCTAGTCTTTCAACAAGAAAGACTCCAGCAAAGTAGAAACGTAGGGTGTTGTAATTCTCATTAATTCTCGGTAAGCACTTGCAGGACCCACCCTCAGCCCCTGATGTCAGGACAACTTACCGACAGGAAGGTGACCCGTGCTTGTCATGGAGATCTGGGCCCGACAGAACGTCTTGCTGTCCAACAAATCTGCAGCAATGAAATGATAAATGACATTAAGAGCCCCTTCCTTACAACATAACTTTGTGGCTGTTATCAAACAGAATAAGAAGAATGTCAAAGGCCCATAAGTATTGTGGAGTTAGTTACCTACTGTGCTACCATAGTTGGTGTCATATAAATAGTTTTCTTCTTTCCATGTGTTCATGATGGAAGGGTCTACAAGAGACAGAAAATGGGAATGGTCAGCAATCATCTTTCCCTGGGTGATGAGTTTGCCCTTTCTAACTCACTGCTCATCAGAGAGGTGCTGGACCTCGTGGGTGGTCCTCAGAGACAAGGGGTAAGATTCGGCTTCTGCCACATGCTACTTTATAAGAATGTTAACTCCTTTTTCTTCCAGCGTCCTAAGGGAAATGGGCTTTGTTATGGCCCCAACTCTGTGTGTTCTACACCTACTGCCTCTTCAGGGCAGTGAGGGAGTACTGTAGTGAGACCCTGTCCTAGGCCCATGCTTTGGCTTCCTGGGAATTTTCCCATAGCAGGGGGTGGGCTCAGGAGCTTGGCATCGTCTTGCATGCTGCTGTATAATCATCAGAATATTTTTACATTGGAAAAAGAAATTGTTAAGGCCAAATAATTCCTAATTAATGAGCGTAGTTTCCTAGAAATATCTTCCTAGGAGAATTAATGTTTCTTTCAGGAAAGTCTAGTCAGTCTTTATCACAGTGTCTTCATGGCTGAAATTTCAGAAGCTCCCCTTGCAGTTGGGTGACAGTCCCCTCCCTTCAGGATTTCTCCAATTAACATAAGGGGTGACACAAAATTCTCAAAATAAAACAGAGCAGAAGGCGAAGAGAGTGTCACCAAATCAAGCAAACAACTTTTCAGAGTGAGGTCCCATTGCCTCATCTTTGAGAAGAAGCGCGCTCCCTCTCCCCCCCCACCCACCCCTGCAGCGTGCTGGGTAAGCATGTCTCACTCTTCAGATGTCAGATTCAGAGGAAACTGCCGTCCACCTACCCCAAATGAAGCCTCACTCCTACACAACCCCCACGTCTGGGCTGACCTCCAACAGAAGCCTTTTCTTTCCCGGCCAAGAGCTGTGAGACCTGGCGGGAGCTCTCACCTCGTCCCCACCGGGAATTTCCTGCCTTTCCCCCTCCTCACAGATGGAGGCTGCCCTCAGCTCCCCCCGCCCCCCCCCCCCCGTCTGCGTTCTGAATTTCAGGGTCAGGATGGTAAGCCACTGGCCAAGTTTCATTTTGTTTTTATAGCATAAATAGTATAAAACCTGACTCACTGGCTAAGTCCTCCTGTTTGCGACATAGGGATTTAGCTGGTATTTTAACTAATAGCTACGTGTTTGGGCACCCCAAGCCCAATCTCTTGGGGTTACACCCTCTCTCCTCATTGGGTCACCTCGTACACCTGTTGTTGTCTCTGAAAACAAACTGAACCGAAAAGACTTGGGGGGTGTTGGCCCCTCTAAGAGCCTCTTCTCCCCTCCTCCCAGGGCGGACCTACTTCTCCACCCCTTGGCTCAGCTTTTCGGAACTGGCAACACGAGAATGTCTGGATGGTCAAGGAGGAATTACCGAGTTATTTGGGCTCTCTCCAATACCAGCTGGCTCCTCCAGTGGGTCTATCTGTCAGGTCCCGGTGGGAGTGGGGGTGGAGCCCCAGCCTCTGAGCCAAGTCCTGTGTCTGCCTCTAGGGCAGTCATGCTCAGAGACACAGGCCCATCCGGACAACCCCTGGCCTCTGCGGGGTGGGAGGGAAAGGCAAGGCTAGGAAGACCTAGTTAACATGCTTAGCAGCTATTGTTTTTTGTTTAATAATGGTGACTAGCCCCTTATAAAAGAGTAAATAACTGCATGGGGCCAATTTCAGCCCCTAGCAACTCACAAATCACCCTGGGTCAAATTCTGTCCTTGGTGACTGGCACGCAAGCCTCAGGGAGGCCCGTGGCAACCTCTGCCATCCTACGTGGCTAACAATCTCACTGCTGTGGATGTGGGGAGTGGCCCTGGAGCAGCGTTGGCTGCCTGGTTTTATCAAGGCCGAGGGACGCTGGGGGACTTGCATAGCTCTCCCTGGACTGAGAGGTCATAGGCCAAAGTCAATATACAAGGAGCTCTGATGGGCGTGGGACCCTGGGGTACATTTCTCCAGGCAGTTACTGCCTGCCTCCCGCCCCCCCCACCCCCCCCCATCCCCACCCCACAGGTCCACCGGGTCCCCAGGAGAAAGATTTGGGACAGAGAAAGGAGGACTGATTGGACCAGGGAAGGAGAACAAAAAATAAACATAGATCCTATGAGACTGCAGACCCTACTCAGAGCCCAGAATCGTGTCATTTGTCTAAAAGTGCACCTGAGGCAGGGAGTGGGTTCCGCAGCTGCTTTTGGATGTCCCCCAAGCCCTCTAGAAGCTACAGTAACTACAACAGCGAGTCTGTAGCTGCCTCCTTTTTGTGAAATGCACTCCCACTGAGGGAGGAGCGGGGAGGAGACACTGGACCTTTCTCTTCTCTCCCCTTGCTTCTCCTAACTTGGCCCAGCCCAAGGCCCTGACTCTCTTCATGTGAGAAGGAGGCCCACCCAGACTCTGCATTTTCCCTACCTCCTGGACCCGAGCCTAGATGATGCCCTCACCAGCAGCGGGAGGCACAGACGTATGGACAGCTTCAATCTAGATTGGAAATAGTTGGCAGTCCCTGGTCCCCAAGGCAAGGAACAAGACTCATGGTGGGGTGGTCCATTGGAGACAGCCAGGCAAGAGGCGTCCCTTGGCTTTGTGCCAGAGCACTGGATTTGTCTTGCTCCCGCACTCTCCTGACACCCTCCCAACTGTCCTCCCCCGGGCTTGGCCTCCCAAGTTGGCTCCCTTTTTCTGCTGCTCCTCACCAGTTTGTTCTGTCTTGACAATGACATTGTGTGTGGACTGGAACAGGTCGCTGCTGCACTGGCCTGTGGAGGACAGATTGGGGAAGTCAGAGCCGGCCCACATGGAGCCAGAACTTAAACAAGTCCCGAAAGCTTCAACCGGGACGGAGCTGGCTTCTAGGGAGAGCTTCTGCCCATCCTGCCGTCTGTCCACCTCCGAATGTTTAGGCCAGGGGGCTTCCCTCTCAGCGTCTACAAACTGGGGCCTGGAGTCCCTGGCCCGGAAAAGCAGGAGCTAGGGCATCTACATCCAATGCAATTGTTGGGCCTTGTAGAGGGAAGCCATCCAGGATGGTGGAAATAGAACTTAACAAGTCAGAAGGCCAGTTTTCCCACTGATGCCTGGCCTTTCCGGCTCTTGGTTAGCTCGTCTGTAGATGGAGGGGATTAAACCAGATAAAGTCAGTCAATGGCCTCTAAAGTGCTTTCCCTTACTAACTTAGGATACAGAACGAAAACGAAAATCCCAGAGAAACCATTTTCACCAGCTTGATTCTTCTTTGATCTTAAATGTAATCAGATCTGTTTTGATTAGATCCAATCTGAGATACACCCAGATAAATGGAATAATTCTCCTCTTTTTTATGCCTTGCAACTCCTCTCTTGGTTCCATATATATATATATATATATAATGATATTTATATTATCAAATATAAAAGCATATATACACACACACATATGAATGCGCTTAGTATGTTTTTCCTCCCCAGGCAGGTTATAAATATCTCAGGAGCAGAGGTCGTACCTTTAACCTCTCTGACCTTCGGGTTTCCCATCTGTAAAATGGGTACATGTTTATTTTTTCATAAGGTCATTAAATGAATCAATTTACTTACAGTATAAATAAACAGTGAATATAAGCTAATAGAATGTCTACAAAAAGACAAACAATGAAACAAAGGAAAGAAATCTGGTCATTAGGCACTCAGAGGCACCGACAGCATGCAGTGTGGCCGAAGAAGTTATGGAAGGTCAAAGACGGAAGGTCAAAGATGGCCACCACCCCTTTGCTCTCTGCCTCCCAAGCCTTTCTGCCTCAGGCTTCAATCAGGGCAAAGCTTTAAAGGAGTGGATCTAATTGAAGGTAGGGAGGTAAATATATTTACATCTTCAAGTGTAAGTCTGCTCCTTCTGAAGATTCCTGGGGGTTATTTATAGAGCCTTGTTTGGTTTGGTTCTAGTTAAAAGAAAAATGAGCAACCATCTCTGTGAGGCGGATGGGAAGAAGGGAGTGCCCGGGAGCTGAATGAGGTCATCCAAAATGGCCACCTCAGCTGCCAGCTTCGCAGCCAGATCCTGGGTCCTCCTTAGCATTGATGCAGCTGTCAGGGTCTGAATCTGGTTCATAGCCCAGGACCTCCTGCTTCCCAAAGTTCCAGCTACCTGCCCAAACACAGGTTCTGCTGAGACAGACATGCCCGTTCTGACGTGGACAGCCCAGCTCACTATTCCTATGTAATATTACTGTCTCCCAAGATGCCCGCAGCTCCCAGAAGAACTCTTTTTACCAGCATTGTCAGGAGAACCTTAGGTCAGTGTCAAAGACATTCTGCAAGACGGGTTGTTTGCCCTATCGTGTCTTGGAAGCCAGGAGAGAACGTGCGTGAAGAGACTATCACCGATGGACAGCATTTGAGGTGGTGGCTTGCCTCTGCTCTAGGTGGGGCCTCAAGAGAGACACATTCAGGGCCCTAGGGCAGCACTAATTCCAGAAATCACTGCAGAAACATCCTACACGTGTCCAGGCCATTAATTCTAACCCTTTCTCTCTCTCTCTCTTTTTTTTTTTTTTTGAGTTTTTGACTTTCAAGATTCTTGAAATATTGAGAGCCTTCTCCTCCCCAAAACAAACATAGACCTAATTAATTCTCCATCACTTCTTACCGCATGTAGGTCCCATCTTAAGAACCTCGGTCTAGAAGTTTAAAGAAAATAAAAAGGGCCCATGTTGATCTTAACAAGCAAGTGATTGGGAGTTAGACTATCCCAACATGTTTGGGGCGGTGGGGTGGGGGGGGGGGCGGGACGTGGGGAAAGAAGAAAAGGTTTTCTGAGAGCAAGTTTTCTGTGAATACCCAGCGAGCCTTTGTCTCCTGAAAAATTAACCAGAAGGAGAAATGCAATTACCTTGGGTTCCTGTGGGATTGGACACGCCTGGAACCCCAGATTCGTGCCTGTTCTCTAGCCTCCTCTCTCCTTCCCTCCCTCGGGAAACAGTAATTCAGAGGTGAGACCCACCCCGCCCCCCTTGGAAGTCCTGGACAAGGAACCTCCCAGCAGGGTAGAGAGAGATAATCACCATTCCACTTGAGGTGCTGCAGGTTGCTGTAGAGAAGCTGACCTGCCGTCCCCGCTGCCCGCGTGAACTCCTGCAGACTCATGCTGCAGAGGTGCTCGCCATTGACATCGAACTCCTGGAAAGGGATGCAGCTGGCGTCCAGCTGGTTGGTGTCCAGGAGGTGCTGGAGCCACTCCCACACCTGGTACTTGGTCCAGTACTGAGGATGGATTTCATGCCACTGGCCTCCGAAAAACCCGCTGGAAACTGAAAAACAGGAGGGACCCATGTCCCGTGAGTGACCCGTGGTTCTTCCGGGACATAATCTCAGACGTGGGAGGCACCGCTCGGCTGCCAGGTGTCGGCACAACTGCAGCTGGTGGACATCAGTGTGGGGGTTGAAGTATGTGACAGGCTCTAGAGAGGAGGCTCTCAGAAATGTGCCTCCCTGCCTCTTCACGTCCTCCTTAGAATAGTACTTATCCCTGGGCGCTTCATGAGGACACAGACCTGAAATGCTCTGAGATCATGAGCGCATCCCCGCCTCCTGCAAAGTACCGTGAAGGCTAACACATCGCTACAATGTCATCAACTTATTAGCCTATTGTCCACTCCCACATGGTTTCCTTCCTCTCTTTTCTCTCTCGCATTTTTAACTCTCTCACACACACACACACACACACACACACACACACACACACACCACATACATACATAAGCCCAAATTCAGACCATTTTCAAGAGTAAGAGTCTTTTTCTCTATGATGCCTTTTCTCCTCCCCAGAGTGGTCCAGCTTAGTCGCCTGCTAACTGTGCTGATCTACCCCAGCCCCACACTGGTTATTACAGTCGCTATGACTCACTTCCCTACTCAGCTACCTTCGGGAGCTTCCCATTATTCACTGAAATTAGCTACAAAATCGCCAAGCCAGGCATTGAGGCTCTTCGATAACTTATCCAAGTGACCCCATCACTTCTGCCTTTTTTGTCTGGTGTTCTTTCAGTCTGGTTTGTATCCTGCCAGTCATTACCTATTGAACACTTAGCCAGCTTGCAGACTCTGGCCACCCCATAAAGCCATCATAGACCACCCCCCCAAAAAAATATTATTATTCAGGGCTTGATGTCCCCTGAATCTCCAACAGATGTGTTTGGTACTTCTCCTAATGGCTTTTGTCATGTTCTGCTTTACTTTACACATTTCTAGGTTCTGTCTTATTCTCCTTTTTTAAATTGTAAACTCAAGGTCATGGAGTCATGGTCATCTTTGCAACTCCTACAAAAATGACCTCAGAGACTATGCCATCATAGGTGCCCTCTCTATATTTCTTTGGTGGAATCTGTTCCTGAAGAAGAGATAATGTAGCAATCTAGAAGAGTTTGAGGTGCATTCACAAGATGGTTAAATTAAATATCAGAGAAGTCAAGTTCACCCAAGCCAATAAATATTGCTGAACTGGATGGGCTGAATTTCTACATGTGTGACTCTCCTATGCTCACTTCAGAGAAAATCACAAAGTCAGCCCAAAGTCCTGGGAGGAGATGGAGACGAGAGAGCCATCCTCTGGGGACATGGTAATGGGGCTGAGATCTTACAGTCCCCTTGAAAACAGAGGTCAAAGGGAGGAACTCTCATCCAGGAAAGATGAGGGGCAGGGACAAGGGGAAGACACTACTGTAGCCCACCAAGCTGAAGCAGGGAAATCCAACTGAACATGACATACAAATATTTCCACTAACTGAATAATGGACCGACAGGAGAAAACAGAGTGCGTGAAAACTGTCCCTATTTTTTTTTCTTCGAAGTCATGTTAGATCAGTACTTCTCAAACTCTAATGTGATTGTTAATCACCAGGGAATGGTTATTCAAATGCAGATTCAAATTCCATAGATCTGGGGTGAGGCCTGAGTTTCTGCATTCCTGACAAGCTTCCACATGATGATGTTGATGATGATAATGATGATGATGGTCCTTGAATACAGTTTGAGTGGCAAGGAGCTGAAGAGCTCCAAAGGTTTGAGTCCCACAATGGCTCTCACCTAGCCTCAGCACCCCCAGAGAGGCTGAAGGGGGAATGTTTCCAACCCAGTCCCACGTGTGCTCAGCCCCTCTGGATCCATCCCCTGCTTCCAGACCCTAGGAGCACCAACGGGAGGAGATGGACGTCATGATAGGCACAAAGGTGAGTGCCATGGGTCACAACTACCGCTCACAGTGTATGCTTCACCCGTCATACATCATGGCCAGACAAAAGCAGCCCTAAACCCTCTGCTTGGGGCCTGGAGGGGAAGCCAATTGTGGTGGGGAACAAGGGGCAAGGATTGGAACAATCTAGTCCAAAAATTTCATTACATAGAAATATTCCCAAATATACAAACACATGGAATTTCGACTGGATATTTCCATGTCCCTCCATCCGTGTCCCTCCAATTTTTTGGTGTCTCACAAAAACAGCTATTTAAGGATGGAATATATTTCTGTGGCTCCCTGAGGCTTTGATCTTTTTTTCCAAAATAATGATACGACTATGACAGTACAGCTCTGAGTTTGCCAACAAGAGACCATAACTCTCAATACCCCGACAACAAGCCTCTCTAATTCCTCTCCCAACTTCACATGATCCAAACTAAAGGACAGTTCCCAATATTGTATCCTGAGAACCTGGGAGAACCAGAGGATTTTGTCTCAAATCGACTAGGAGATTCTACCATCTGCCAGGGGACTCATCGGATTCCCAAAGTTTTAGGAGAAGACATGAAAATCCTACAAGGTCAGCTCTTGTCTATTGATCAACTGACCTCCCTCGCCCCATCAGTCATGATCAGGAGCTGGGCCTTCTTTGGGGCCTCTGGAAGTTAAAACATACCAGTGGCACCCAAATTCTACTCCCTGCTAAACACACTGCCCCAGCTTTCTCCAAAGCACACAGGAGGAACGCTGCCATGATCCAGGGCCCAGACTGGGGACACCGAAGGCTTTCCAGTCTGAAGAAACTTCCTACCCTACTTGGAACCCTCCTTTGAGGTCCTCACACGGAATCTGAGGCCTACCACAGAAAAGTTCACTGCCCAGAAAGGACAGCAGTTCTGTGATAGGTGACCAGGGAAGATCACCTGACCATGCTTCCCAGCCTTGTTTGACTAGGGTTCCGGACTGAAAGGGGGTGGAGCCGCACTTGCTCTTTGGAGAATACAACCTTCCATTATCCTCCGCCTCCTGCTTTGCAGACTCTGCTTACCGACAAGCCATCTTCCTTTCTCAGGAGAAGCAAGAGCAGCTTGGCCTCTTGCAAGGAGATTAGCAGCAAGTATGGGGCGGGAGAGGGCCTAGAGCTCCTTAAACCCACCGCAGTCTGATGCACAGCAGTCTGCCTAGACCTAACACCTTCACAGTGGGGTGTGGGGCCTGATTCGGCAACATCTGAATTCCACTTGCTTCTACGGTGAGCAGTGGGCTTGATTCCCAAACCCTCTACTGAGCCCCAGCAGCAGGCCCTCCCTTTTCTGATCAAGGGCTCTAAATTAAAGCACCTAAGGGAGGCACATGGTCTCCTAAAAAATCTCTCCCTTTGAAACAGAAAGAATAAGCTGCTATAAGCCTGTCTTCCTTAAGTTACATGCTTCTGCACAACACACATGCGTGCGCGCGCGCGCGCGCACACACACACACACACACACACACACACCTTTCTCAATATCCTGTCTTAATATCCCAGCCAAATGCTGTTAAAAGCATCAACAGGTGGCCTTCCCTTTGAGCATATCTTCTAGCACTTTCTCTGCCAGTCTGCCTTGAATACTGGGAAGAAACAATGGAAAATCTCCAAAGGGCTTCTGTCTGGAGCCCCAAGAGCCCATTGGGACCTCCAGCATGAAGTGCTTTCCATTTTCCCTCGTCCCCACGCGCCTGCTGAATAAAACCTGTATTTTTCAAACATGAAGTTGGGAAACGAAGCCTAATTAAGCAGAGGGAAAAGCACTGGGGCAGGGGGGAGGGTAGTGACACTGACACCTATTTGGTCCCCTTACCATTGCACGTGGAGTAGCCGTCTGTCCAGGTTGGCTGCTGGTGGAGGAGACTGTTGCTGGGGTTGAGATTCATTACACCACTTCCTTCCAGAATCATGATCTGTAAGGGGATCAAACAGTTCGCTCAGTCAGGGCCTCCTGGACAAATGTCATTTGAGAGCACAGATCATAGAGTTAATTCGGAAAGAAAAAGAAGGGAAAAAAAAGAATTTGTCCTTCCATCCATTACCTCCAAAGCGTGTTACCACAGCGCTTTCAGTAAAAGCAAAACTTACTGGCAATTAAAAATTTCCAGGTTCAACTTTCATATGCATGAGGCAAGTTTTTACAGCCACCCATTCATAAATGAATAATCTCTGATCAGGAATGAAGCAGGAGGAAAATGCAATACCTGCTCACAGGGCGAGTCTGGCCAGCAGCCATGATTTTTTTTTTCTTTTTTACAAAAGTGAAAACGCCAAAGAGATTTTGTGTAAAGTGGAATTGCAATCAATAAAAATCCAAGCCGGTAGCGGCCAACTCCCAGCATCTGCGCAGGAACTCAGATCTGAAACCAGGCGTTCACAATTCCCCACAACGGAGTGGCCCTTCACTCAGACACCTAGCCAAGCTTCCTTAGTGCAGACATCTGCCACAGGCCACGGCCACGGCCACATCTCAGAGGACTTCAGTCCGATGTCCCTAAAGTGCCTCCAGTATTTGGCTCCATGATAACATCAGGGATCGGTCAGTTTCTCGGACAAGACCCTGCCCCTCTCTTTCCTTCCTGGTAAAAATTCTGACAAGATTTCTCTCTCCTTTCGGAGCCCCGGAGAATACCAGAGGCTTCGAAGCGGACCTGAAAGTGACTTTCTCCTCTCATTTTCTCAGGAAAGGACACAGGGGAAGAGCCTTTCTCACATGGGACTGTTTGGATTTTTTGAAACGTAAAAATGTTACACTTTAGAAATAGTCACCTCCATCCTCCAGCGTTTATATTGTTCCCGACCCTGAGGCTGGCCACCCTCCTCCTTTCAGACTCAAGCCCTAAAAGTGTGTTCAATCATTCAAAAGAAGAGTTGCCTATTTCCAAGAGGGGATTGAGCATCCCCCAGGGCCTGTGAAGATAACTTGCTCTTTCTAAAATGTTGGGATGGAGAGGAGGTAACCTTATAGCAGCAGCTCATGGAGATTTTTCTGCCTGTTTTGGGGAAATCTTGTATCCTTGGGTGTTACCAATGTCCCCAGGATTGAAATTGGTCAAGCAGAGCAGTTCCAGCCTCCAAACCACGCCCCCTAACTTAGCTCCTATTTCTCTGGTTCTGGGTAGGGCTTCAGAGGGGAGAAGAGGGGTCTGGAAGAGGCATAAACATTCATTCGTGTATTGATTTATTCAACAAATATTTACCCACCCTACAATGGGCTGGGTACTGTTGTAGGGACCGGGGACGGAACAGGGACTAGGAGTCAAGCTAGGCCCAACAGAACATTTGGGAGGATTATTAACATCATCGTGGTTGTTTGGCCAATAATTAGGCCTGAATCCAGCCTAAGTAGAAAGTAGAGAAGGAAAGATGGGACCCCAGCAGACCCCGGGCCGGGAAGAGGGCAGAGACGGGTTCTGTGTGGTGGAACCATATATGTGAGCTTCAAAGCCAGAAAGAGCAGGCTCAGTTCCAAGCTCTACCCCTTACCAGCTGGTTAGTATTAACTCAGACAAGTCACTACTGTCTCTGAACCTGCTTCCTCACATGCAGAATGCAAGTCACTGTCCCTACTGTGTGCGTTGGTTGGAGGTTCAGTGAGTTTCTATACCTGGAGCGTTCTGCACGAAGTGAGGCTCGGCTATACGGCAGGTGTGTTGAGGAGGAGAGTCGCTCCCCGTCTGGTAACCCAAACCACAAACTATCTTGGGCCTCATTTTCCCCCGTACAAAAATTCAAAGATGGTGACTACTTCGATTTTTCTGTTCCCCATCCAGAAACCTCTTTGTTTCTCACTCCGAGAGAAGGAAGACCAACCCAAGCCAAACCTTCCTCTCCTTTTTCCCATCGAGGTTTCTAGAACACTTGCCCTCAGCTAAGCAATCCGATGGGGGACTCCAGGGCAAAAGAAACCCTGCAGGTCCCCAGAGGGGTGGCTGGGGGAGGGAAGGGGCATGGCCCGGTCTCCTGTTTGCTCAAGGCTGGGCTTGTTCTTCGCCCGCATTTGCTCAACCACAAGAAGTAGAAAGGTTACTGTTTAACCCTGAAAGAGCTGAAACTCAGAGCCCAGCCCATCTGCACAGAGGAGGGATCGGCCCTTCAGCCTGGGGTTGGGGGGTGGGGAAGGCTTCCCTGAAATGCTTTCGGAAGGGTTTGCCTGCAGGGCTGTTTCCAAGCGGCCATTCAGTGGGAGCAAGACCAGCCCCGGGCCAACCCCCAGCTGCGCCTCAGCCAGGGTTTCTGTTCCCCCCTTCTCCCCCCAAACCTAGAAGGCAGGTTGGTATGAGGGCTAAGGACCCCAGCTTTGGATTTGGGTTGAGATGGGCTCAGATCCTAGGTCCCCTGCTTGCCGTGCATGACGTCGAGCCAGTTCCAAGCCTGTGTAGCCCCCAGAACGTTCTGATCCTCACTTTCCCCAGCTATAAAATGAGAACAACCCCAAACAACCCCAAAGGGTTGAATCAAATGAGGTCATGCGTGTGGAAAGCTCTGCAGGTAATGACAAGGAGTTCAATAAATGTCGCAGGACAGCACGGCCTAGTTCTCCACTTGTGACCAAACGCCCGCAAGCCCCTTCCCTTGGGGTAGGTTATCTTTTCTCTCTGTGATCTCCTGAAGGCGCCCAGAACTACTCTCAACCCACAGAGAAGCCTTTAGGACGAGGATGCCCCGGCTGCCCCATCACGCCAGGCCCCCCAAGAGACTGGCCTATGCGCATGAGCACTGCTCCCTTCTGGAACCCCCTCTGCTAGAGAAAGCAGCCAGCTAAGCAAGGGGCCCTTTTTTACAGGACACAGTAAATGGTTACTACTCGTAAAAGAGTTTAATGTGTCTTAACCCTTACTGAGTCAGAGTTCACTGGAGCTCATGCAGGCTCGTGAGAAAAGAAGGTCAGCGTCTCTAACCGCCGTGGCCCTGCACGGCTGGTGCCCCGGGGGTGGGCGCAGAAGGCCCAGGGCCAGCGTCGCTGAGAGCCTCTCCACCAGTCTTACTCCCTGGGAGGTCCCGCTCCTCAGGTGGAAAATGAGGACACTTGCCCCCCACCGACAGCCTCCCAAGCGTCTTGAAGAGATCAAATGAGATAATAGATAATAAATGTCCCTTGAGAATTGTAAAAAAGCATTATTATAACCAGCTCACCCACACTCCCATATACTCATGTATACTTTCTATGGCGCATAGAGATTACTTTATGGGGTATAAAAAGCAATCCTTTTAATTACAAAGTAGGGGGACTTTTTTAATGCTCCTCTGTAAGCTTTGCAGTTCACCATCAGCATAGCTTTTATTGTTTCTTGAAAAAAAAGTATCACGTAGATACAGGTGGAGACTTTGGAACCTTTGAGGTCTGGGTTAGAATCCAGACTCCCCATCCGTAAGCCATGTGACGACCTTGAGTGTGATAACCTTTCCAAACTCAGTTTCTTCTCTGGCCTTCAAGGGGGCATGGAAGGGAATGTCGACATCCTGGTTAAAGGATGAATAACCTACTGGATTTAAAGATGTCTAGTCCAGCACGGCACACATGTTCTCCATCAGAAATCAGTTTCTTTCCCTTTCTTTAAATGCCAATTCTGAAGGTGTTTCCCTGACACATTTAGCTTCTTCCCAAGATTGCAAGAAGTAAATTCAGTGCCTCAGTAAGAATGGTTCCACCTTTTGAGTCAAAAGCAAGCAGAGAAAAGAACCCCCGTCTCCTCATCTCTAGCTAAAGGGGGGATTCTGGCAATGATCCTTGGCCACGTGCTCAGGGTGAGAAGCCGACTTTCTCAGCGTCTGCGAGACTGACATCCTGGGCTGGGAGGGGTCTGTGGCTGTCCTGGGCATCACACGACGGTGGCTGCCTCCCTGGACTCTAGACACTATATGCCAGACACAATCCCCTCCAGGCCCCTCCCCCCGAAACATCCCCTGGGGCCAAATCACCCCCAGTGGCGAACACTGGTTAAAAGAGAGCCTGTGGATGCCGCAGGCTTTGATCACGCTGGCGTGGTGACCTTGGGCTGTCCCCTAGCTTTTCTGAGCTGCCCAAGCCTCTCCTGGGAGACAGGCATGGCATTAGGAACTACCGCAGAGGTTTGCTAGAGGATTAAAAAGGACAAGGGGCTTTAAAATCCCCCAGTGCAGTGCTTGGTACAAATAAAGAATAATTGCCTCATAAGTGGGGTGAAAAAAAATGCACTTGGCATGCGGGCCACCTTTGTCTCTTCCTAGGTGCTGTGCATTCTGGGAATATAGCAGACATTTATTCCAAACCCAAAGTGAAACGAAATGTGGATTATCCAGAGGTTTTTTTCATCTGCATTCTCTTATCCCTCCCTTCATGAGCAGCAACAATCAGGGAGAATGGTATTTGACTCTGTGCCCCCAGTGATTGTTCAGAGTTCCACATTCACCCAGGACATTACCCTCTGCACAGCTCCCTCACTTGCTTGCTTGCTTGCTTGCTTCCTTCCTTCCTCTTTCTTTCTTTTTAAAGATTTTTTTTTTTATTTCTAAGTAATCTCTATAGCCAACACGGGGTTCAAACTCACAACCCCAAGATCAAGAACAGCATGCTCTTCCAACTGAGCCAGCCAGGTGCCCCTACCTACCCCGTGGTTTCTAAGACTGACACTTTTGGAGACAGAAGCCTGCTCTTTATTCGAAGAGGAGGAGGCAAGGGTGCCTGGGTGGCTCAGTCGTTAAGCGTCTGCCTTCAGCTCAGGTCATGATCCCGGGGTCCTGGGATTGAGCCCTGTGTCGGGCACCCTGCTCAGTGGGAAGACTTCTTCTCCCTCTCCCACTCTCCCTGCTTGTGTTCCTTCTCTTGCTGTCTCTGTCAAAAAAAAATCTTTGAAGAGGAGGCAGCATGCATGCTGCCCAGTAGACTATATGGATGTCTACCTCATGCCAGACTTCCCGTCAGGACCTATTCGACCCTAGGCATCAATGCCCCTACACATGATGAGCCACTAGGGTTTGGCCAATCCCAAATGCATTTCTGCAGAGAGACAGCACTGCAGTGTGCTGGAGTGGCCACAGCCCGTGTTCTGGGGGGAGAGGGAGGCCACAATCCTCGTGGCCAGTCCCCCTCCGGGCTTCCATCAGAGGCTAAGTTCCCATCTAGCACCAGCTTGACCACCACACACAGGGTGAGGCGGGGGCAGGGGGGAGCCTAAGGGTTGATGGGGTGGCAAAGCACTTGGCCTGACCCTGAAGTTAAAGAGTCTCACATTTTGGCTACTGCTCAGGGACACAAATGGGAGATGGTGGGGCCTAGCCACAGAGACTGAATCTCCCTTATATATTCAAGGTGTGAGGAAGGAGCTCCAGGCCTAGGCTCGCATTGCTCCGCGTCTCAAGAGTGTCTCTTAAGAGGAAGAACTCATGTCTCCGATGGTAAGGGTTGAAATCAATTCTGAACCTTGGCAGGCTGTGTTGACCTCGAGGAAGTACTATTTTTTCTAAAGCTTCAGTTTCCCCATATGACAAAAAGTGGGGGGGCATGGAGCTGATACATGGGAAAAGTGAAAATGTTTGTAAAGTTCTCACATATTAGCTCGTACGTGGCGAGTGCCCCCCCAAGTGTCAGCTATTATTAGAAGGTCTGCCCATGAGTCTCTCTTTAAAGTGTGTTGGTTGGCTTCGAGGACGTTCTTGGGGTCAGGGTAGCCCCTTCAGAGGCAGCAGACTATAATGGTTGGGAACGCCGGGCTCTGGGGTCAGACAAACGCGATTCACATCTTGGCTTTGCCAGTTTACTAAAGGGGCAAGTTTGAACAAGTTATTCAGTTTCTCTGGGCCCTAATTTTCTCATTTATAAACTGGAGATGATATGAAAAGGGTTGTTGAAAGACAAAATGAGATAATGCCTGTAAAATCTTTGGAAAAGTGTTTGACACATAGTAAGGACTTGGGGAATGTTAGTTTTTATAATTATTATTATTTACTTATTGTGTTATTACTAGGATTTTATTGACTCTCCAAGGACGAAATTGACAGCCAAGTTCATTTCAAACAAGGCCTGGAACTTCTACCTTCTATACAATGGTTTGAAATTCTAGCTTTAGCTGGCACATTCAAGTCTAGGCTGGATCTCCTGCCTCCCCACCTCCCGTCTGGGGCCGCTGTGTGGATATGCTATTAGGCTGAGCTATGAACCGCCCCTCTTGGCCCAGGCTCACAGAAGCTGTGCTATGTTCCTCTGGGAATGGTCCCTGCTCAGGCATTAACAGCCATCCCTCCTGCTCCCCTTCCTCCCAGCAGACACACCACGCTTGGGGCTGCCAGGAGCAGTGGGAGAGCACAGCCCCACAGGCTCTGTGTTATGGCCTCCGTGTTGTACTTTCACCTGGTTTGCAGATGCAAAGGACAGCAACACGTCTAAAATGGGGGCTCCTGGCAGAGGGTGGCCAGAGTGCTTCCCTATCTTACAGGATCCCTTAGCACAAGGAACGCTCAATCACTGCAAAACTGGGTTTCGAGCTCACAAGGACAGAAAAGCCATGGGAAGAAGGCACCCCTGGGACTCTGGCAGGGAGCTGGAGCCATGCACCCCAGAACCTAGAAGGCTCTGCCCAGTCTCAGGGCCCCTGACAAGGCCAAAGACTGCTCGACTGCTCTTTCTTCTTAAATATACAGAGAGAACCTGCCAGAAGAGACAAACACAACCCAGCATGGGTCATGCGGGAGGCATGCCTTTTGCTCCGTGGTGGTGCTACTAAGATGTAGGACTGAATGCTATAAGCTATAAAAATACATACATACATACATAATAACTATACTATGGCAGCTAGAGTTTATTGAACATTTAAAATGTGTGAGCTCTGTGCTGATAGTTTTACATGCATTATCTCGGTCAATACCAACAATATCTCTACAAGGCATGATGTCATTTAACAGATGGCCTATCTGAGGTTCAGAGAGGTCAGGTAACTTATTCAAGGTCACACAGCTTTGCAAGAATGGGAGCTAGACGAGAATTCAAACTCCGATCGTCTAGCAACAAACCCTGGGAACTGAGCCACTTTCTGCTGAGAAGGGGGTGATTTGCCAGAGAACGAAGTTGCCTTCAACCCATCCTCACCCCCATCCCCTTTCCATACATAGTCACAGCATTGTCCCTGTGCCACCTGGGGCCTCACACCTTTATCAAGCTTCTCCAAGATTATAAAACTCACTAGTTCATTCAATCATGCAGGGACGCCGATTGAGCCCCTCTTCCCTCTTTGTCAGATCAACCTGAAGCCATCTCTCTTGGCAATATATCAGAGAGATCCTTCAGAATGAAAGAATAGAAAGCTGCCTTCATTTTGCCACTTCACAATATGCGCAGGTAGGAATACGTTAGTGGCTTACAAGCTGGGCCGTGATACTCCTTGAACCATTACGGCCTAGATCCATGCGTATAAACGGTACATGTACACACACATATATGAACATACGTGCCGTACTTAACATACGTACGGACGTAATATAAATACTTTTCCTATGACTCAATAAAGTTATTTTATCTTGTATTTTGGAAATAAACTGGCCCATAATTATTTTCTCCATCTGAATTAGACCTCAGGACAGCTGGTTTTTGCTGTGAGGGTGAAAATACACTGGGAGCAATCAGGGTCACAGAATAGATCTTAAGCATTCCCTGTCGCCAGGCCCACGGTCTGCCTTCTTCCTGACTCCTTTATTCATTCAACCACATCATCCCTGAACTGCCACAGAATTGGCTGCCTTGTGGGTATTTTTACTCCTCAAGCCAGAGGAGCAATTAGGCATTTTAAATAATTACTTTTGTGATGACAGTGATATCCAGACCATTCTCAGGCCTTAATCAAAGTTACCAGCAGGTGAATTCGCAGCATTTGCCCTAAGGGTATTGCAACAGCTTCCTGACTTCCTGTTTCAATATGACTGTCATTTCAAAAGAACTACTCCCAGAGAAGGGAAAAGAAAATCCACGTACATGTGAAATTTAACTGGAGGTAAGACAGGCGATAATTCATGTTTTCCAAATGAATCAAAATGTGAATCAAGTTTGGGGAATGTATTTGATCCCCTCGGGATTACATCACAGGTAATTTCATACCCTCATAATGTGTTTTGAAATAGACATTTCATGTTCCCAGGGGCAACATCTGCAGTATTATTCCTGGGCTTTCAAGCATTTTCAGGAGTGATGATGCCGTGTTGGGAAGCCAAGTGTTGATCCATTATAGCTACACTTTATTGACTGTAAGCCATTTGGAAATATACATATTATGCTGATCTTTATCATTCTTGGTGCCAGACAAGATGCAGATACTGACAGAGGACAGGCACCAAAGTGGATCAAAAGACACGATCGCCTTACATGACCTCCAGGGCCTTTATCAATCCCATTCATATGTGGCAAACTAAGAAAAACGGGGCAAGCTTTGAATCTTAAAAGGTCATAGAGCCTTTTGACACTGGGGCTCTCACCTACCAAAAATGCACATTCATCCGTACCTTGCTTTGCATATATTCTGTGGGCCCCAGGCCCTGTAAAGACCATCTCTGAAGACCATTGACCCCTACAGATCTATGGACACCATGGATCTTTAAGAAATCTCCCTTACACCCACATTGGATTGAAATTTAAAGAAAACTTTGTAGTGGAGTCAGGGTTGGGAGACGTAAGTTTATTCTGACCTATGAGAGAAAGCGTCAGAGATTTTATTCTTGCCCTCTTCCTTGGCATGGGTGTTGCCTTATTCCCCTATGGTGACACAAGGAAGCGCCCCATTGTCCCTCTCCATTGGCAGCTGAAGTAGGAACCAGGCTGCGACCAGCAGGGCCATTCTGGACCTCTGTTTAGCAATGCAGTAACAAATTCCCCATTTTCCCCACATCAGTATCTGTCTCCCTGCTAATCCCCCTTCTCTATTCTAAAACAAAGTAAACATAAAATAGAGAGGGAAATGAATAGCAGAAGAAAAAGAGGCCTCGCTTCCTAGTACAACCATAGGTCTCTGTAGGTCTTTGGAAAGGCACTGTTACGGAGACTGGAGCATCCAAGACTCCTAGGATGCTTATTTTCCATCCAGGCTGAAGAGGCCATACAGGTGCTTCTCAAAGTTTGATCTATAGACCACCTGTATCATCATCATCATCACCTGAAGAGGGGTTAAACTTCAAGTTTCCTGGGGTCCCACCCCAAACCTCTGAATCAGAATCTTCATTTTCAAGAACCTCCCTTAACTAATCCTCAAGCACTCTCATGGTTCAGAACCTCACCTGCTTGCCTTCCCTTGATGTTCACAATAAGATAACTGACTCCAGGAGATAGTATCCTTGAAGGAAACATCTATGAATGGAAATCCTTGTAAAGTCAGAGATAACACATTCAATCCAGAGGACACACACTCCAAACCATCTGTGGAGACTATTGCTGTATTACTCGCCAACTTGAAATAAAGCAGTTGCTAGTGCTCAGTACCACCAAATTGTGAAATTCAACAATGCTCAGCTACTCACAAGTATGAGCCTCTGAATGCTGAACAAACAAACCTGGCCTCAGAACACAGCATTTGCCGAGGATTTTTATGACGATCACTTCCATCCAGAGAATCTCGTGGCTGGCTGAGTCACCCCTTACCCAATCCCACCCCCATCTTAGACCTTCAAAAGATGACTTAACCACCCTGGATTTTAGGCCTCATACCCAAGAAAATTGATGTCTTATCCTTCAGTGGAGAGAAAGGGTCATCAGGAAATGCTTGCCTTGCTAATACAAATATTCATTCATCCCCTCCAGTTAATATACATTTATTGAATGTCTACTGGATGCCGGGCCCTCTGCTAGCTGCTGAGGACACAATGATGAACAAAACACAGATGCTACTCTGCCCTGATGGAACTATTCAGCAAAGACACCGCCTCCAAAACAATGGTAGCTCTTTCCAAAGTCGTCTGAGCTCATTCCCCATCTCCTGTTGGCGATAGAGGGAAGCCAGTGCAGAGGGAGCCAGGCAGCCTGTTGCTATTTGGAAACAACCAACCTTGGAAAGAACTGCGACTGTGTTGAAAAGCAGGAGCGATCCTCTTCTGTCAGGCAACCCCACGGCCTTGCCTTTACAGGAAACCCTAACTGAGACATCGAGTTGGCAGACAGGATCATGCCCCCGAGTTTCACAAAGCGGCCTCAGCCAAAACCAATCTCCACTCGGGACAGAAGAAAGTAGTTAGTTGTCTGGATGGTTGATTGTCTCTCCCCGAGACAATGGCGAGTTTCTGTGTGGGAGGTTAGTTAGGAGCAGGTTGTTAACATAAAACCCACCGTAAACAGAGCTGTTAATTCAGTTGCTGGCAGGGTCTTCTGTTGTCTTCTGGATACCTCCCAGAGGGTGTAAGCCCTACCTTCTCATTTGAGTCGGCAGCAGAGTGATTTTTTTGCACCTGTTGCTCTGCTCCAATAACAACGCAGTTAAGCATTGATTTGTTGGAAAATAAACAGAAAAAAGCAAAGAAAGGCATCTGCCCAAACAGCCTGAGCTGGTTTGACTGAGCATTCATGCCAATTTGTTTTTCCTATAAAAACCAAAGAAAAACCTGTGCTTTCAGTTTGGATACTACCTTCCCACTCCCCCAGAAGGAAAGGAGGTATCGAATAGACCGGCCAGAGCTGGCAGGGCCAAGAAGCCAGAAGACACTGTACTCTTCCATTGGCTGGCTCTGTGAGGGCACTGAGGGGTGTCCAAGATCTGAAGACTGACATGGCCAGCCTCCAGTCAGCCCAGGTGAAGATCATAAATCAGATTAACAGGAGCAGAGAAGGGGCTGCTGGGATATGATCAAAACCCAAACCACACTCTTCCCGATGGTTGACTTCAGAAAGTCAACATGGCCCAGGGAGTAGGTGTGGTCTAAGGTAACCTAAAGCAGAGATTCAGCGTGCTGAGTCTCAGTCCAGCCTCTCCCACAGACTTCCCACGTCCATCCCTGGGCAACACGCATAATTTGAAAGCCTCTGGTCCCTGGACCAATTTTTCCATCGGGGAAACGAAGCTAGCCATACCTACCTTGAAGGTGGGCTGTGTAGACTCACTCATGTTCCACCAAGTGACTTGAGGTCCCACATCCCAGGTAGAAAGGACCTGAGATGTTCGGGTTCGGGGTGTGATCTCTGCATTAATTCAAGCATCATTGCACTCCCTTTCTCATCACTTTGTCAGTATCACATGATGAGCTCAAGCCAAAAAGGGCCACAAAGTGCTAAACAAATCACTCAAATGCAGATCACAACAACACTAATTAAGCAATGGCATCATCACCCAGCCTTCAATATACACAATTAGAGAAAGCCTCTCAATATCTCTTTTTAAGCCCTGAGAAGAAAGCACAGGACGTGGGCAATGTGCGATGTTCCCCTAGATTACCACCTTCTCCCGGCTTTCTCTCAGCCATTGGGTCTTCATTATCACCAGATCACTGGCTTAATGGGGGGGTCATGGCAGCCAGGGGAGGTCTCAGAAATGCCACTTCTCAAGGAGCGTTAAGAACAGGGTGTTCCGACAGGGGAGGGACATGGCTGGCTGAGCATTCCCCAGCATTCTTGTCATGAGCAGGGCAGGGAGTGGAGTGCCTCAGAACCAAATCGGGCAGCCAGAAAAATAAAAGATTTAACAACACCCTCAGTTGACTGAAAAATAAATTAAGACCAACTGTGCAGGAATGCGGGAAGGGTGGAGAGAGGTAGGAGGTGGGGATTGGAGCCAGGGAGGGGTTGGGATGGACTGGAACAATGGATTTGACCATTTCAAGATTCAAGTTTCTTTCCAGGAAAAAAACCAAGATTCTCCAGCCAAAGAAAGATCAATAGCCGCTACATGGATTCTCACAGACCAATTACAAAACAACAATCAAAACTATGACAGCAATGATAGTTTCTATTTTTTGAACATCCCCAATGTGCTAGGAAGTGAGCTAGGCTTTACATACATGATCTCCTTTAATCCTTGCCATAACCCTGGACACTGGTACTAATATTATCCCCATTTTACAGATGAGGCACAAGAGGTTAAACGACTTACCCAGGGACATAGCTAGTAAATGGACTGTATATATTATAATAAATATACTGGAGAGTTGGGGATGGGTATAAACGACAGGAAATGCAACATCATTCTCTGGAACTGAAAATGGATCCTTGTATTTCTGAGTGGAAGAGGCTCACTTTTAGAAGCTCACACTTTTGTTTTGGAAATTGAGATCCTTTAAGAATGGCTTCCATCATTTTTCCCTACATGTAAATAGGAGGCACACCAATCCTCCTTGTGCCCAACTATAAAACTTCCCTTTAGTGTCCGTCCATCCCAATGCTACAGAAGCAGCAGATCATAGCCACTCCGACCCACCTGTCAAAACTTTAGTCTGGCTTCTTGTTGAAAGCCCCACATTGACTCAGGGGCTGGGCTTGGCTGCTTGAAGCCACCTCAGACTTATTAGCCATGATAAAAGAGCAGTAATAATAACAAGGAAAAAAAAACTGTTGAGAAGTTAAGGGAAAATTATGGCTCCTTTGGAAAAGCACCTGACGGCTGAGCCGTCACACGTGGAACCTGATGATAGACCCACTGTGTTGTGTTGTAGACATGACACCGACGACTGAGAGACTGGATGTGTCATTTGGGAGCCTGAATTCCATTGCTCTGACCAATACATCTAGGAAAGTCCCTCCCCCCAGACCATGTCCATGACCCCGGAACAGTTTGTAAAAACATAGCTGTAAAATGCAGACAGAACCTCATAAGGCTTTTTCAATGATCATCTTTGAACTTGAGAAACAACTACTATCCGAATTTCCTCACAGATTAGAGGATCTCCTCTTTAGAAGAAGTAGGGTCTTCTTTTTGCACAGATAATCGTTAACTGACAATAGGCAAGAAAGCCAAGTTCATTCATATCACCTTCCTACAAGAATGATCGACTCTCAGCACACCTGGTCTCATTTTCCCTTCCAGAACACACTTTGCTTCTCCTAGCTCCCTGTCTATGTAGTAAGACCCCTGGAAAATAAAAAATGAAAAAACCCAACAGCAAGATAAGCAACTCCCTACCAGAAAGATTTTCCGAGGAACCGGGAACCTTCCAGCCAGTTATTCAGCCATTCCCCCAGCTGCTTTGGCGGAAAGAAGTCTTTGACATTCAAGAAAATCATAAAATTCGCCAACTCAGAAACTACAGCATCCCTCTTTGACAGGCCTCAGCTTTCCACCAAAGGTCAGCTAGATGAGTAAGGGGGATCTCCGAGCAGATTCCTGGCTTCCCAGTATCAGGAGTTGTCACACATTACAACAACTTCATTACATCCAGGGACAGACCAAGCTACGTAATTCAAAGGGCTCAGTGCAAAAGGAAAATGCAGGGTGCCGTGTTCAAAAGCTATTAAGAATTTCAAGACCGTAATAGCAGAGCATTAAACCATGCCCAAGACCTTTCTAAGTGTGGAGCCCTGTGTTACTGCACAGGTGCCATACCCAGGACACTGGCCCTGTTCAGGGGGTCAGTCCCATCCTTCGCCTTCACCTGCAGCAACACTCTATCACCATGGGGAGCAGGGGGGGAGTCTTTTGTCTTTGCCCCATGAATGACCTCCTGAAGTAGTTGGTAGTATTAAACAAAATATGACATTGAACATGCCTGTAATACCACCTGGCTTATAGCAGGCACCCAACAAATGCTAGCTGTTATTACTATTATTATCATCATTAATTATTATTAATCATTATCTTCATTACTCCAAGGTCCCTCCACAACTCCAGGGTTATCCATAGGCAAAAACAATGAGTGGGAAGAACATATATCCCTGTTTTGACAGAGACCATCTATTAGCTGACATCATTCAGAAATCATTTCATTGGCCCTGTGCAAGAGAATGATATAAATTAAGGGTTCCTAGACTTTTATTTCTATACATGGACCCATTTTGCAGTCTGGTGAGACCTATGGAGCCCTTCTTAAAATAATGCTTTTAAATGACAAATTAAAATAACAAGATTAGAAAGAAAGTTTATATTGAAATACAATTATCAATATACTTTTTAAAATTAATGTGTGATATCATAAGAACATATATGCTTCTTTATTAACACATTAAATAAGAATATCTAGTGCAGATCGAATAACATCCATGATATCAAAGTAGAGATGAACATCGATATTGAGACATCTGCAACAGGTATAATGTGATATGAAAATGTCTGTTAATCTCTCTCAGTGACAGTCACAGCTAATGCTACTCTAGGGTTTTGCCTACATTTATATATTAGAAGAGAAAATATTAAATTTTAGTTAGATTATTAAGAATAAAAACATCATTCTTTTACACATCCAAGTTCACAAACTCCCTGAATTTTTTCCATGGACACCAGGAGCCTCTTGGATCCTAGGTTAGAACCTTGCTCTTTTATTAACAGCAAGGACTGCTTGTTCAACTCAATAGCTTCTAGAAACCACTTCCACGCGACTACAAGTCACTACAAGACACTACAAGTGTCATGTGAACAATTTACCAAGAGGTAGACCCCATGGTGTCTTGGCAATTTTTTTTCAAAGCCTCTATAACACCAAGGGTAGTAGTCAGTATACATCTGGAGACATTATCAAGAATTTTAGGGGTGGGCAATGGTATATGATGTTGTGGTTAGTCAAGTGAACTGCCTGGAGGGGATCAGTTTCTTCTGAAAGCCGCTTATATGCCAGGCATCAAAACACATGGATACGAACATGCTGGGTGCCCACACCAGGTCTTCCTTGGAACTCCTACAGGCTGTGGTGCAGCCAGCTAAAGACAAGCTCAATTTGGAGGTCCCCCATGAACACGGCTGATCCCATGTCCCTGCTGCCCGCCTTCCCTAGTGAAAACCTTATTGCATTTCTTTCCCAAGGTCACAGTGCGGAACCTACATCGATCACCTTGAAAAACAAAATCCCAGAATTATTCATCTACTCTGACCCAGTCAAGGTTCTCTGAGAACAGCCATGTTGAGGACTTACCCTCAATTATCATTCTACAAATTTCTAATTATTTACTCACAAGCATTTGTCCAGGTATTTTCAGATTTTTTGGTCTCATTTAACCCTGACAACAGCCATGTGCAGATGCTATTAACCTCATTTTCCAGATGAGGAAACTTATAGTCTAGAGCTTACATAACTCACCCAAACACTCAGCTACTCAGTGGCAGAGTCAGATTTGAATCCAGGTACTCTGATTCTACACGTGGTGTTCTCTGTAACACATTCTAGCTGCTTCCAGGCAACAAAAAACTCACAGCCTCCTGCCCAGTTCAGATACACAAGCGGCCAAAGTCTACTGTTCATCAACATCGTTCAACCCACAGCCTTCGAGCTGGTGGAGTTAAGATGGCTGAAAGGTGAGCTAAATGCTGTCTGAGTTTCTAGGTGGACATCTGGCTGATCTTGGGGCCAAATCTAAAGCCCACTGCAAAGACAGAACACGTCTTGTGAGTAGTCACCATGAAGACAGTGCCGAAAATAGCCTTCACCTTCCAGACCTCACTGACTTCATCCACCAGAATCTATCATTGGCCCTACTAAGGGAGTGTTTTCAAAGGTTCCTAAGAGGGATCCCAAAATAATCTCTACAAGACCGCCATATTAGCCAAGCTCCATTGTCATATACGAAAAGGAGAAGGCCCTCTTCGTCTTCCGAGAAAGACCCAGCAGACTTTTAGAAGAAATTTGTATCAAGCTGAGAAAGGGCTGGCAGGATGGCAGAATCTTCTCTTATCCACAGTTGGCCCAATGGGGGCCCAGCCCCCAAGATTGTTTATTGTGTGTCTATGACTTAGAGTGAGGGGAGAGTGACAAAAGATGCAATTTTAAGGTCACCACAATCACAAAAACTTCAAAAAAAAAGTGTGCATCTAGATAAGGTCATACAAAAGTAAAAATAAGTAGCTATGTTAAAATGATGGGGTTAATGGGGTGGTCTATTAAAATATTATAGTAGGCATTTAGGTTCCTTTTTATTTGGGGCTTTGTTTTCCTCAGAAAACATGTTTTAAGTGCACCAATGCTGGCTATATTTTTAAATAAACAGGCAAATACTCTTAATAATGATGGAGATGCTTCTAAGAAAGGCAGGGAAGGAGGCTCTAAGGGCCAGGGTGTGCAGGAAGATCGGAAGAGGAGAGAGAATATGAATCCAATGAACAAGGGCCCAGCCCATAAAACAAACCGAAGACAGAGTGTGGTTAGGTGCTAGTGAAATCAATTCTCAAAGGAGTATTTTACAGGGTGTCTCTTTTAAAACAAGGTCAATCAAACCCCCTGGAGCCTCTTTAAATGGACCACTCTGTTCGACCCTGTTGCAAGCTCTGATCGCTCCAGATTCAGGCCAAGGTCCTCTGAGAACACCGAGGCCCCGGGTGGGCTGCCCGGCGGCTGGGCCAGCCATGCTCTGTCTGATTGCATCTTGGTTCTTCCTCTAGGAGAAGGGAGTCCATCTCTGTGCAGTCTAGCCAATAATCCCCAGAGAGTCAGTCAAGCAAGCTGATCAGCACCCCACAAACGGAGTAGACTCCATGGGTGCCTGAATGTTTTCAGCAAGCTGCTTCTGTGTTCTACAGAAGACAGCATCAGAGTGCCCTGTGGCCACAAAACAGCTGCTTTCATCCACTTCTACACCCCCCACCCACTTTGGAATCATGAGGCCCATTGATAAAGATGAGAAGTTGTCATGGCAGCAGACGCTAACACCCTTAATCAAGGCTCCCGGAATCTGGTCTTGGTACCTCCACCAGGTATAGCCCTTCAGCCACGTTCCAAACCCCTTAAGGAAGCCACTGACGGGCTCCTACTGATTTTCTTTCCTGTCTTTAGCAGGGCATCCCCCAGCCCTTCTCAGCTGCTGCAGACTCAAGCCGAGCCTGCTGACCGCTAGGCTTACCTGCTTTCTCCCGGTCATCAGAATCTGAAGGTGGAAACAGATCTTAAAGATAATCAGGTTCAAATGCCTTTGTCTGGATGAAGAAACTAAAGCCCAGAGAGAAGGGTGTGCTGCTCTGGACACCCGGCTTTGCCAGGACTAGAAAACCAGGTCTCCTGACTGCCAGTCCTGCGTACTGCCTCGTGCACACTATGCTCCCCTCATTCAAAAATGTAAGTCTGAAATTCTTCAGGGAAGATTCTTGAAGAAATATCTTTCTTCTCCCCTCTGAAGCCCAATAAATGTTTTATCAAATAACTCTGAGGGATGCATGGAAATTTCTACTCCAGCACATCTCGGCTTCCTGACATCAATGCCATTTGGCTTGAACACATGCCCCTCCTAATAGTAGCTGCTGTGGGAGCCGTTCTCCCCACTGCACTCTTTGTTCCCTGCACAGCCCTATAGCTTGGTCCTTTGAAACCCCATCGAATTGGAACAAACCGAATAGTCACCTATTTCTAGCAAGAGCCCAGTCACCTGCACCTTAAAACAAACTGTATTACTTAAAATCGTATTACTAAAAATTAGGCAAGAAAACATTAAATAAAATTTATTATCACCCTCATCTCTTCAATTATTCAGCAACAGATTTAAGACAACACTGGTGGGGCGCCTGGGTGGCTCAGTTGGTTAAGCGACTGCCTTCGGCTCAGGTCATGATCCTGGAGTCCCGGGATCGAGTCCCGCGTCGGACTCCCTGCTCAGCGGGGAGTCTGCTTCTCCCTCTGACCCTCCCCCCCCCATGTGCTCTCTCTCTCATTCTCTTTCTCAAATAAATAAAATAAAATCTTTAAAATAAAAAAAATGTTAAAAAAGACAACACTGGCAATATATGACAACCATCCTTCCTCTGTCTTCAGAGGACAACCCCCTACCGCAGACCCAGTTTACTCAAGCTGAAAGCCTCTGTACTGCGTCAGTTACCCAGTAACAAAGGCAGGGTGAGAACGCGTACTCTCTAAACACAGAGCCCACAGTGGACTCCATGCCTCCCCACGAGAGCCCCACCACAACAGAAACGACTGTCACTTCAACTGTACCAGAAAGAGATCTCAAACAAGAAAAATGGGCTGAAACAGCCACAAAAAGGTGTCACCGAGTATCAAGTTCCAAGTTCATATTTGGTTTCTTAAAACCGTGGCACTACTCCTCAAATGTGTTAGCAGGTTCGGCCTTGGCATTCTTGGTATCCACCCCACCCCATCTCCCAGAGGTCTCTGAAAATCACATCAGTTGGAAAGGGGGTAGAGATGCCTCCATCTGGAGAAAGGGGAACAGACTGAAGGGCTTTCGAATGATTTGTATAAAGAACATAAAACATTACAGAATTACAGAAAGCTAAATTCTATTTCCTAGAAGTGAACTTTGGCCCAAAGCACTCACATTCTGACCTAGGACCCTATCCGAGTTCCTTCCAGTTTTCAATTAGCTAATTGAATACAGTTGAGTAAATATTTTAACCTCTCAATTTCTTTTTTGTGCCAGCGTCCCCAGGGGTCAAAAAGATATTGAAAGAGGTAATTTAATGAGAGCATAAAAAGCATGGAACCAATAAGTGTGAACGTAGGGCTTCTCAGAGGTCCAGAAAGACCCAAGACATTTCCATTTGGGGGAGCTCACGATATATTAAAAAATGGAAAAAATATCAAAAAATTGTTGTTTGAATTTAACAAGTAGATGCTTTTTAACACAAAAGAACAAATAAAATTGAATTTGTGATCTTCCGTACATATGAGGCCTGAATCAAATTCCTTGCCCTGCCCACAGTCACTCTAGAAGGGGCCTGGCTAATGCCGCCATCCAGAACAGCAGCACAAGAGAACCTACAGCAGTTATGCCCTCCAAGTTATTTTCTTTTAAAAGGTCTCTGTAAAATACTTTGGAAACATGGAGAAGGATTGTCTCCATTATATTTGTTATTCTTTCAAATGTGATCACAGACTTCCCAGTGACCCTCATTTCAGGTTCCCATGGTTTTTCAAATCCATCCACATCAGCCATTAGCAGTTGTTGTAGAAATGACAGATCCTACCCAACTCTGGATTATAAGAACACGTAACGGATGACTTATTTCAGAGTCTCAGAATGCTAGATCTCAAAATGAGGACAAGTGAAGCCTTCTGGCACCTCCAAATACAGCTTTTAAAATTATTCTTGAAATCTTCGAAGAGCCTTTTTCTGGTGAGACTTCTTACCCATGAAGTGCTTCCTAAGGACTTCAGCTTCCCTGTTGGAAATCAACGCGTCCCTTGACCTCCATGGCATTAGCGCATGGCCACTCGTGATCCTTGCCTACCCTTTTACACATTGAAAGGCTCTATCTGAACACATCTTCACACCCACGCCTGCAAAACCAATTCCTGAATTTGTCCTCCCATCAGAAAGTTCTCAATCTAAAACCCCCACTTTCTCCCTGTGACTAAGGTCGGTGCAGATAAATAGCAGAGGCACCTGTGAACGTAGACGCACAGGGTCTCCCAGTTCATCTTAGAAACATGCTTCCACAACACTGGGAGTATGCCAAATCTGCTCAAAGGCAGATAGTGACAATGTTACTTTCCTGACTCGATGTTGTTATTTACCCCAAGATGAATTCCACACTGTTCCCAGTTCTACCCACATTGAGGCCAACACTTCTCTATGGTGTCCAAACAAAATGAAGAGAGTCCCTGTTTTGGTAGGCATTTGGTGCTGCTGACTCACATCTGCCTGTCTGGTCTTGGTATCCCATGATGGTACAAACGAAGGGTTAGTCTGTCCCCTTGCAATATGGCAAAATTCTTTGTCATTTTTTTTTCTGGACAGAATCATTTTTAGGTGTGCGGCACTCCCCAGCGTCCTCACTTACTTGGGCTGCCTGACCACTTTTTCCAGTGTGGGTGCATACGCCATCACCTGTTTCCAGCCATCTTCCAACAACAGATTATACCAAAGACAAATCTGCCTTTCTCTCCAACCAGTGAGTCAGAAAAACTACCAGTTTTTCTGACTGGTAGTAGAAGTAGTAGACATCTCTAGATGTAGAAGACAGTAGAAGACATCTCTGGAAAGTGAGAACATGTGCTCTGAGCCCCAACTCAATTCTGCCAACCCATGTTTCATTGAGCTATCTCGGGATCACCTGGCTGCCCTGACTGCCTTTTGGCTTCACAATTCAACCCAGGGAAATGGCTTTATCACACAGAGGAAAACCAGGGGGCTTTTAAATCCACAGTGGCTGAAAGTCCAGACTCAATGCAGCGAATTCACAGACAATATCCAAAGAAGCCCAGCTGCCTTCCAGAATAAAATTCTAATGAGACCCAGTGAGGTAAGCACAGGTGAGGCGAGCCTGCCCCCTGCCTCCGGGAGTCTTTTATTTTCATCTGCCTGATTCAAGGCAGACTGCTCTTTCACTCAGGTGTTTGAATTCCAGATTCAAAAGAAGGTTTAAAAAAATAAGAACTTACCTCATTTACCTAAAGATTCTGGGTGGGAAATCCAATAGCTGTGGCTAATGGAGGGGAGGCAGCCCGCAGCCTGCAAGCCAGCTCCCGCGGGGACAGGGAACCAGAGGTGTTATCACGTCTGAGCCCTCATCAGAGTGAAGATAAACGCATATGACAATAATTTTAAATCATTTTGTAGAATGTTAAGCAATAAGCCACCAACCGGGAATTCCCTAAGTCACTTCCCCCTCTTCTGATTGGCTGCCGGGCTCTTTAAAAAAATAAAATAAAGGATTACAAACATTGGCTCATTTGCATTTGGCCAACTCACACGTTAGTGTTCAAACAAAACAGGTCTAACCAGGTTATGCCTGTGTCTCAAGAACAGAGAGACGACCTGTTAATGGATGAGGAATTGATTTGGTGGTGACTGTTCTTTTCAGCTTAGAGACTGTTTCAGGTGAAGAGCGCCATGCTAGCTCTCCAGAGACACCATCTCCCCAAAGATGTGTAAAAGCAAGCTAAGCAGAGGTTCAAACATGGAGGGAATGGTGGTATCGGGGAGTGGCGGCCCTCCTAAACACCTGTCTCGTGTACTAATCTGTATTTAGTCGACTCTGCTTTGGCATCAAGACCTGTGCCCTGGCCGTGCAGGTACCAGATTCTGAAGGAGTTCTCCCCAGGCGCCATGATTGCCTCTTTGACAATGACCCTTGGCGATGTCAATGGACTTTGAAAAGTCACTCTCCCCCCCCACCCACCCCCACCCCAGCCCCAGATAAGAGCTTTCGGAAGTCTGAAGGGAGAGTCCTGAGAGGGAGGGTCTGCTCTGAGTTGCTCAGGTGGAACAGTCAACTCTCAACAATGCAAGGGCTGACTCTCTGGCTGGCGGTTTATCCAGGTTCTTTATTCCTTCTTGACACTTACAGGGTCTTTTTTATGTCAACACTCCCTATAGGAAGGAGCTAGAGAGAAAAAGACCAAGATGCTGAAACTGGAAATAAAACAACACAGTGTGGACAAAAACAAGGTAGAATCCCAGAGAGGATCCATGGATTTCAAGTGCCCTTGCAATCCCCATTCCCCTGGGCTGAGGGCCTGCTTCGCTGGGTAACAAATGCATTCCCACCATGTAGGTGAATGACGGCTCCTGGCAAGGAAAAAATACCATATCCTAACCATTAACTTTCTCTCTTGGGTCTTCCTGGACACTGGCCTGGCATGAGCTAAGCGTCCAAGCAGACTTCTTTAACTCATCAGAACTCCCCTTTGTGGGAAAGGAAAGGAAAACTGAGTTTGGGCAAAGAAAGCTTTGCCAAAAGCCTTTATGATCAAAACCAAGAAGTTCCTTGTATAAAAAAGAAAGTGTGTGTATGTGGGCAAAGACTGAATAGAACAAAAAGTAAGTGGTTGTCCTATGCAGGTGGAATGGTGAGTGAGTGGTAGCAACATTCCTTTCTTGCCTGTGTTCCTAGTTTATGTAACATGAAGGCAGAGGTTTTTGAATGTGTGAAAAACTTGGTGGGAGAGCAGGGGTGCATTGGGGAGGGTCTTGGAATTCAGGCAGGTCTCGGAGGTTTGGAAGGTTTGGGGAGTGTGATTTAGGCAGCCCCGAAAAGCCCCTTTGCCTCCTAGCTTTCACCAAATATCGCCACCCTCCCCTATTGTCCACCTGTATATTTCCCAAGGGCCCTGTTAAAATGCAAATGTCTGATAAAAACAGTAAATGTCATTATTGTGCATTATCATATTAGCCCCAATTAGTCTATCAGCTCCAGATCTGAGAGCAGAGCCCTGAGGGAACAGACTGGTGACGTTTTGCTTGAGAGATGAATCAGGAGCAATCTGAAGTAGCACCTCCACCCACTACAGAGTATGTGCGTGCATGCGCGCGTGTGTGTGCGTGCGTGTGTGTGTGTGTGTGTGTGTGTGTGTGTGTGTGTGTGTATGTGTTGGGGGTGGGGTGCTGTGGGCTGTTATTTGTGCTAGTGTGACTCCAGGAAGTAAACTTGGCCCTTACAATTTTGCCTGAGATTAACCTGAGACCACGGCGGGGCAGGTGGCCTCATGTTGTGTGGTCAAGAGGTGATACACTTTAAAAGCAACCCCAAAAGTGGTGTGGCTCACTGGTCCAGTCCCAACCACTTATAATTTATAGTCCATTTCATTTCCAGCTAAAGAGTTCCAGTGACATCGCTATTCCTTTATCCACTCTTCTCCTGCCTATTTTAGATCAAAGTACTGCTCCATTAAGGCTTTCCTGACAAGAGTCATTTGGGGATAGTGCAGGTGGAAGGAGATGGAAAATGTCACCTCATACTCACAAGCTATTTTATTCGTGGAGTCTTCATGTATATAAAGTACCTAACAATGTGTCTGGTACTTAGTGGGTTCTTGTTAAGTACTGGTTCTTTTCGTTACCTGGGTCCTAGTTGAACCTTCTAGAAGAAAGACAAAAACAATACCTCCCCTCTCCAAAAAAAAAAAAAAAAAAAAAGCTAGATTTTTTTTGGCATGTTGAATCCATAAATAAATTCCTTCAGCGTATAAGGGCTTTCATCCTATGGTCAACTTCAACAAGACAGCATTTGCATCAAATTAGATGATTGATTGGTAGATGATAGGTGGACAGATAGATAGATAGATAGGGAAAAAATGGATGGAAGTCCTGATTTTTAACTGAGAATGCTACAAGTTGGATTTAATGCTGAGACCTTCTGTCGCAAGAGTCTCAAGTACATCAAGCATGTCTCTCGTGGATATAAAATTTAAAAGTATAACCACAAAAACATCAAGTGCACCAAAACCTTTATATGGATACATCATTTGTTTCCTAAAAGTCATAACCTTCTCGAGGAGGAATCGGGCAAGGTTCTCATTATCATGTCAGACCTCCAATCCTAGCACAGATGCCTTCCATTCTGTGCTCCCAGGACTCGGGGTTGGTGGGGGGGCACTGATGAAGACACAGGGATGTGAACGGAGTGGTGAGACAGAGCTGACTGCCTGAGTTATACAGATGGACTTAAGAGAGAGAAAGACAATGCGGATTGCCCCCAGGTCAAGATCAAGATAATACTGGGATCAGGAACCAGCTCTACGAACCCAATTACTCTTTCTGGTCTCCCCTGCAGGCCAAGGCCCTATCCCTGTCCCAGATCTGCACAAAGACACTTGAATCAAGTCCTGATGCTGGTTCCCACAGAGGAAAAGGAAAGCAGAGCAAACCAGACCACGTGGTGGACCCTGAGTTCTGTTGGGTTGTCTCCTAGAAGACTCATCTTTTCTAGTAGACACAGAACCAAAGAACCCCAGGAGACCTTACTTCCTAAATCAAGGCCAAGAAAAAGAATCTCTCCAAGCCAAGTATCAAGCCCTAAGGGGTCTGAATCTTAATA
Source organism: Zalophus californianus (assembly GCF_009762305.2). Lineage (NCBI taxonomy): Eukaryota > Metazoa > Chordata > Mammalia > Carnivora > Otariidae > Zalophus > Zalophus californianus. The sequence continues at coordinate 86,958,846 of NC_045605.1, read as the reverse complement.
CCAACACAGGCTGTGGTTACAAGGTTAATGAGAGTTATGTGCTTGCTTTGCAAGAAAGAGGATCCTTGCTTACTTTACACAGCACCTTTTAACTAGAGGCCCTAAATTTATTTTTGAAAGCAAGTGTGTGTTTGTATATGTTTCTGTCTATCATCCCCTCCTCATGACATGGAGTTACCTCAAGGGCAGAACCTGACAACTATTTAGTGAGAGCCACACAGGAATATCACTGTAGGACCGATGGGAACAAGAACTTCTGTCTGGTAGTGGAGGGAAAGTTACATAGAGCGGAACATTATCATCAGTTACCCTGACTAGAGTCAAATAAGGAACTAGGATTCATAAATATCATCTTGCCTCTTACCCTACTCCCCTCTAAAAGCCGTGTTTCCAAAATCCTTACATTTTGACTTAGATTAGACTCCTGGGGATCTTCAAATGCCCTGAGGAGAAGCTTCATGGGCTCTGAAGGTAGCTCCTGAGTTCTATCTGGGAGGTCTGACACTGTCAGCTGTCCTAACAGATCTGCATGGCGCCTCTGATCATGCCTTTTGCGATCACATCTGTGCCTACACGCTGAGCAAATCCACCACCAATGGCACGTACCACTGAACCGCTGAGGTGGGGGACAATGCCAGTGCTGGAGTGGGAGAGGGTGGCTTACCGTGTCTGGAAAGAATGACCCATTTCATACATGCATGTATGCACGCACACACACACAGAGATACCCTTCAGGCATCTGAATAAGTCACCAGTCTTAGCCATGCAGGGACCAGAGTTTTCAGAACTCCCCCTTCAAATTTACTTATTCTCAAGACACTCATTCTTGCCTAACTTAAATCACCCTGTTCCGCTCCTTCACCTACATGTTATCATGCTCTTACTTACCTTATCTTTCCTCACAAACAGCTCTACACTCAGAGCCAACTTCACTGTCGAGATAAGCACTTGGGTTCTTGAACCGAACTGCTTTGAGTTTCAAAACAGTATGCCCATCAGGGTCTTCGAGAAGGCACATTTCTCAGTCTCAGAGGAGGAGGGGAGAGCAGACAAATGTTGGCCATTTCCAGGCAACCTGCTTGCAGCCAATATTTTCTTTTCTTTTCTTTTCTTTTTGGTCTGGGGAAGTTTCTTATAATTATGGCAGATGTTTTATATTGTTTTAGCATAAGAACAAATATATATTGTTTTAGCTTAAGAACCCATTTTCCACTCTCATGGAGCCCCCATACAGAAAAAAGAATGAAGAGATGCCACTATGTGTGGATTGGGGGTGACACAGCTAGTGTCCCCCCTAATCCATTGCCTTTCCTGGCTTCCCCCAGCAGCACACAGCTTTCTCTGCTAGATCATCCTTCTGACTCTGTTCCTTGCTCTAAGCCAATGGAGCATCAGAACCACCTTCACAACTCAGGAGTCTCTCCCCACGCCCACCAAAGTGACACCTGCAGGGGTGAGTGATAGCAAAGACAATAATCAACTTTTTGTTCATCGAGATCTGTTTATATTTTGTGGGCTCCCATATTATTCCACTAATGATAAATCAGAAGACTGGGTTCCTACCATCTAAACGTACATTTTAATGGAGTTGACCTTGGGTGAAGGTCTCAGTGCCTGGTATCTTTTACCCAGGGACCACAAGAGACAGCAGACTCTCAGACCCAAGGAGAAAATGTGTAAAATCACCATCTAGATGCCTAATTATTTGGGAGAACCTGTCGTTTTGGAAGACTAGGGGTGCTCGGAACCTATTCTCTCACCCTAAAATAACAAGATGGCTCAGCTTTCTCAGGAGCAGCCTGGTGTGATAGAGAGGAAATGGATTTTGGAGCCAGGACAACCTTGTCACATCTACTTAAACTTTAGGTCTCAGTTTCCCCATCTGTTCTTTGGGAATATTGATTTCTCAGTGAGCTGTAGGGAGTTAAGTGAGTAATTGTATAAAGCATTAGCAGAGTGCCTGGCACTCAGTGGGCTCTCAGGAAACGTTTACTGTCTCCTCTAAGTATAAAGCTTCAATCTTCAGTGATCCCCTTAATGACATATGAGGTTGCGTACAGTGGTCAGAAAACTAACTCTCCATGTTTCAAAAGACAAAAGAGGAGAAGGGGGTGAAGCTGGAAAAGTCATAGGAAGAACAAAGAGTGATAATGACTGCTCACATTTATGAAGTTTTAACCATGTCCTGGTCGCTAGACCAAGAATTTAATTTGCATCTGCTCATTTAATCCTCATAAAATTCCATCAGAAAGGTGCTATTACCATTTTTACTTTACAGATGAGGAAATTAAGCCTCATAAGCCTGAGAAGTAATTTGACCAAGGTCACACAGTAAAGCCAATGGCTGGAGCTCAGACCAAAGTAAATGTCATTCCAAAACGAGATCTCCTAACCACAACCCTCTACAAAAAAAAAAGAAGCTTAACAGCTTGTTGAAATCTGGACTGTAATAGCTTACTGAGGCATGGAAAACCAAGCTCCATTCTGGAAGGCAACTGGAGATGTGAATATTTCTTGGAAGAAGGAGATGGTAAAGTTGAAATGGGAGAAGTATGAAATAAGCAAACAGGTCTGGCTCCTATTATGGAAGTCCTCAGCCTCTGCCCTTCAGTACCAAATACTTAAAAAGCTAAATGCTCAGAATAAGAGTTGAGGGGAAACCCATTGGAAAAGCTGTGACTTGGTCTTGCCTGGGAAATCATGAGACTCTTTTGACACAAAGGTCACTCTACCCCCCACCAGGCTTAATAGCACTGGGCAGGCTAAATACCACAGTGAGAAGCCCGTAGGCATCTGGATCCAGAAATGGCAGAGGCGTAGATCAAAGAGTGGGTGCGATGATGAAGGCATTAAACATGAAGGTTGCATGGAATCTAGTTGAGGGTACGAAGTGCCATCAATTCCGAGTTTCTTCCGTCCCCGTTCTTCATAAGCAGCTGAGAGTGGCTCAAGGTAACATAAAATGCTAATCAACCAGATTCTGCCCCTAAATGCATTCCAGATAGAAATTAGGAATTCCAGGTCTGTTCATGCCTCTGGAAAGAATGCATCTAGACACCTCCTGGAAATGGTATCTGAGAGTTGATAAGCACATCCATTAGGACTGTGCAAAAAACTCATTTGCATAAATAAATTATCCATTCAGTCCATTCAAAACATGTGCACCTGCACCCTGGTGGAATGTCAAGAAAGAAGCCCTCGGAATTATTTCTGAATAAGTATCCCATAGTTGGGGAAGTCCAGATGAAATTTTCCCTCATGTATCATGGCATGTCTATGATTTTTCCTCCCCTCTCTCTCCCCCACCCCCATTCTTAGCAACTACATGTGAGCTCAGGGTTTGAAATTAGTCAATCTGTCTTCCTGGGCAAGGACAGTATACCACACAGTCATATTTTAAGACCTAGTTTCTTTTATGACAGTGCCCCAGGAAAGTTTTATGAGAATCCTGATTTAAGGTTTGAGGTTAATGGCTCTGAAATTCTGAGAACCAAAAAATATTGTGTAGGTGGGTGTACAGTAAAATTGAAATAAGGAACTCCTTCTCTGCAAACTTAACCCAAAATCTGCACTGTTGGTTCATCTGAAAACTTCTCTGTCAGGGCGGACAGCCCTGTTTTGAAAGGGACCAGCCACAGTCTACCCACTTCCTTACAGTGGAAAACATGGAAGCCATTGAGTTCTGTTATGCTAGAAAGAAGGGGACACGGAGGGTGAGGGGCTGGAGCCACCCCTGACAAGGTGACGGTGTGAGAAAGTCACGGTCATCTTGCTGGGGATGTTCTCCGTCAACAGCAGAGTTTGGTGTTGATGGACTTTTTCCAAAAGACTTCAAGGTCTGCCCAAAGCTCACAGTCCTCAAACTGACCAGTTTGTGGGTCTCCAGGTTGCCAGAGCCACCAGAGCAGAAAGCCTCAGGGAGTCCAACCCTAGATCTCACAATTGTGTGTGGTCGCGGTGGAGGAGGGGTACCCTTGGCAAATGTCTGATTTTTGCTGATCCCTTTTCTTTCCAGCTTGGCAGGTCACCTTAACTTGGAAGCCGAATGCACAGCTAGGGAAAATAGGCTGGTTAGGGGATGGGTCAACGCTCTGTGAGCCTTGGCTGGGGTAACGTTCTTTGAACAACCAGGTAAGACAAGTCTAGGAAAGTCACAACACTATACAATCAAGAGGCATCCAGACCCACCATGGGTCACTGAATGGCCCACAGCCTCACTCAGAGCGCACCATTCATTCCTCTAACTGCAGGGCTCCATTATCCAGAGCTCCTGGCAGCAAGCATTAGGCCGTAGGGCTGAGTTGCTAGGAAAAAGTGTGAAGCAAGACCAATAAGGAAGGAGACAGCATTCCCTGCATGTTTTATCCTGATGCCCATTGACAGACTGGAAAATGCCCCCACAAACTCACCTTGGTAATATTTCTTACCATTTCTGTCACAACTGTACCAGAGTTTTATACACACGCTCCCATTCTTTACGGTTGCAGCCTTCTCGGAAAACCATGAGATCCTTCCCTCAGTCAGAAAGCTTTGCCAGTTCTCCACACTCCCTGGAGGTGTTCCTCAGAGAGAAGTCTACCTTACAGAGGGTAGAAAGCAAGACGACTTGCAGTGCAAATGATAATTTTTATGTTTCTGACATGAAGACAAACCTAGTAAAGTATAAAAGGGAGTCAGTATAAGTCAATGTGAAAATTATTAAGTGAATAAATAGGGAAGTGCACAGACATGGCAAAAATAGTGTTCAGAAAATGTAAGTGATCGAAATTGGAGAAACAGTAGCTTCAAGATGGATGGTCCTAACTCCCTGAGGGCGCGCCACTTACCGGCCCTTCCCCACTTGGTCCCCACCAATGCCTGAAGCCTGCTGGACCCCAACTGCACCTCAAGGGGTGCATCCCAGGTACAGTGGCCCCACATCATTCCTGCGCATGCGTCACATGCTCCCCAGCTTCCGGTGTGTCCCACCACTTGGACCATTCCCCTCCCCATCTTTGCCTGGTGGGACACATCCCATTTCCTCCTTTCAGTCTCCTACAACTGCTTCATCAGGATTGAAATCTCCCAGAACAGTTCGTTTGTACAGATGGCCCCCAACTTACCATGGTTCAACTGAACAATTTGTCAATTCCGTGATGGTGCAAAAGTGATCCACATTCAAATTCCGAATTCAGATCTTTTCCCTGGCTAGTGATACGTGGTCCAATCCTGCCTCGTGATGCTGGGCAGGGTAGCCGCAGCTCCGCATCAGCCCCACGATCACAGGAGTCCACAACTGGTACACCCACAACACTTCTGTGCCCACACAACCACTCTGTCTCTCACTCTCAGTACAGTATTCAAGAAATTACATGAAATATTCCACACTTTATTATAAAATGGGCTTTGTGCTAGACGATTTTGTGCTACGTGGGCTAACGTAAGTGTTCTGAGCACATTTAAGGTGGGCTAGGGTAAGAGGATGTTTGGTAGGTCAGGCTTATGAAGTGCATTACTGACTTCACAATATTTTCAATTGACAATGGGTTTATCAGGATGTAACCCCACTGTGCATCGAGGAAGAGCTGTACTTGGGACCACTCAATAGCCGACAGTGAACAAATGTTCATTGAGCTTCTCCCATGTGCCCGGCTCTGGGCTAGCAAAATGGGGATGCAGCCATAGAAGGGAAAAAAAGGCACAATTCCTGCCATCACAGAATGTAGATTCTAATGAAGAAAGATGTCAGCATGTTTCCTAGTCTGTCGTGTGGGGCCACTTTGGGGTACTGCTTTTCCCCTCCCCCAGCTGGCCTACCTAATGCAGACAGACAGGGTTTTCATTGTCCTATCCCCAGAAAGGCCTGATCTGACTCCCTTTCAAGGAGTGGGACATTGAATTGGCCGTTCCCAGAGGTTGAAACCCCAGAGTTGGGGCTCCAGTGTCTAGAAGCAGTGATATAACCCACACACCCTGTAGATCTATGGTGGTTTAGAAACTGTTACCTCCGTTTATCTCCTTAGATCCTCCCAACACCCCGGGGCTGTGTGATACACACAAGATAGTTGAACTGATGACCCTATCGGGCTTGACACCTTTCCAGAGGCCATGCAGTTCGTACATGGCAGGCAGAGGCCCGAGGTCAGGGGCACAGCTCCTAAGAGCATCTCCCACCACTCTGATTGCTCTCCTCAAATCTCAGAGATGGACACCTCCAGACACAGACAACGCTACTTCCCGCTGGAAAATCGAACCCACGGAAGCTATTGAGCCCCCCAGGACATCTTTCCAGAAACGGTGCAGAGTTGCTCCTGCTGTTCTCTTTTCCAGAACCACTGTCAAGCCTCGGCAGGGAGGCTACAGGTAGAGTAAGCAACTCATCCCAGACCTCCCCGGGTTTAGCAGGAAACCCCATGATCCCAGGCAAACCAGGGAGGCTGGCCAATGTAGCTGAATGTCACACAGACTGTGCTCCCATCTGCTCTTCTCTAACGGCTGTGTGTCCTTGGGCAGTTACCCACCATCTCTGAGTCCCTACCTTCTCATCTGCAAGTGGAGATGACACTACCCCCAGGGTTGCCGCAGGGATTAAAGAGGTGATGTAAGAAGTCTAGAGGGCCACCAGTGCACCGTAAATGGTTGCTGTGAATACCTTTGCGGGTGGACTGAAAGCAATGTAAAAAGAAATTGCTGCAGTTGAATCAAAGGACCTATGAGCCAGTTGATGCCCACTGACTGGATCTCTTTTGGAGATTCATGTGTCAAGGACCTTGTGGCCAAAACAGACAGTCTCACCAGGATCCCTGAGTGGGCAGGAAACAAGAGACTTGCTAGCAAAGCACTGTAAACCAAACCCACAATCTACTCAGCTCTGCCTTATTCTTTTTCTTAAGCACTTATTATGTGCCAGATACTAAGCACTTTATTTCCATGCAATTTCTCACTTAATCCTTACATAGCCCCTCAAGGTAGCATTGTAATTCCCTATTTTAAGGATGAGGAAGCTGAAGCTGAGAGAGATTTAGTAACTGGCCCAAGGTCACACTGCTGGAAAGGACAGACAGAAACCAAGGCTGCCTGAGCTCAGAACCTAGACCCCTAGCCACCACCTGCCCATATGTAGGAAGCAGCCTCCCCCTGCGGCCCGGCAGGAGCCGACTGCTGTTCTCCCTTGGCATATAGAAGGAAACTGGCCTCCGAGCAATCTGATCAGCCTTGGAGGGAGGGGAATTAGCAGGTGAGCCCTTGCTTGCTGGAGGATGGCTTACCCTAAACCCTGCTGGGCTTCCCAGAACCCTGAATAAATATTTGCAAAATCTCATTACGTTGCTCCTGGCTTCAGACTGAGGAGAAAACATAGAACCAACCCATGCCAATGAAAGCCAGATTGGACAGGTTGTTTTTCAGTCCTCAATAGTCGAATACACAGACCCATTCCTAAAGACCATCCATCACAGGTGAAAGGTTTCCTGACTTAGAAACAGACAGGGTTTTTTTTCTGAAAGATTTATGTATTTATTTGAGACAGAAAGAGAGAGAGAGCATGCGAGAGCATGGGGAGGGGCAGAGGGAGAGGGAGAGAAGCAGACTCGCTGCTGAGCATGAAGCCTGACGCAGGGCTCGATCTCACAACCCAGAGATCACAACCTGAGCCGAAACTCTTGGTTTAACCGACTGAGCCACGCAGGCACCCCAGAAATAGATGGTTTTCATCCTAACTCTGCCACTTACCAGCTATGCTACTTGGGACAACTTGAGGCTCAGTTTCCCCCATCTGTAGAACGGGCATGAACTTTGCCCTAGGATCGTCAGCAGGAGCATCACCCCTCATGGGGTACCCACACTATGCAAAGCACGATACTTGCATCTTTGCATCAACTCCTCCCAAAAATGCTTTGATGACGTCACTTTTTAAATCTGTTTACAGTTGAGGAAATCACGGCTCAGAGAATTTAGGAAATTGAGCCAAAGTCAGACACGTAGTAAGTGACCGAGCCTGGGTCTGAAAGCCAGGCTGTCTAAGAACCTTGCCCTCTCTCCCTCTTTCCCCCCTTACCCCTGTGTCCTGTCTCCCATAGCATGTACCCCACGGCTTTCCAGGAGGTGAGCCTTGAGAACGTGCCCCACTCACAAGCCCCCTGTGGTCGCATCCTCCTTCCCACGGTTCTCAGCCCACCCCTCTTGACAAGTGCCTAGAGAGAAGACAGGGGTTTGCCATGGGAGCACCCTCGCCGTAGGAGCACCTCCCCCTTTCCCCAGGTGATAGCAAGGGAATGACCCCCGAGTCCTGATAAGTACGTGTGAGCCCAGGAGTGACAGGAATCCTGAGGGACCTGCATCTCAGGGATGAGCACCTCACTGCAGCAGAAGGCCAGGCAGCAACCTGTGGTAGAGCCGATTATAGTCTGGAAAAGGCCAAGGGCTCCACCAGGCCACTGGGGACCCAGTTAGAATTTTAAAAGTAAAAACCTCCCTCATGCCAACCTGCACACCGCATAGGCTTCTTGCCTCTCTTCCCTCTGGAAGTCTGTGCCAAAGAATCCAATGCCAACCACCCCCCACCACCTTCACCCAATATTCTCAGAAAGAGTCGGAGGCGGGTTGGGGTCACACTGTTGGGAGCTTGATAGAATGGTCAAATATACAAAAATCAGCAATGTGGTTGAGAAACGGAAGTTGTGGTTCTTCGCGTGGCCCCACAACAAGGTAGAAAGAGATCCTTTATCAAGATAGAAAATGAAAACCTGCCGCTATCATATCCAGCAATCTGTGACAGCATCCTCCACCCCCAAGGTGAGCCCTGCCACGCTGAAATAGAGGCTCTCCTCGGCATTTTGGTTGTTAAGTCTGATAGACATAAGTTTGGTTCCATATCTATTTGCAGCTGCATGATTTTGGCCAAGTGACTTGACCTCTCTGAGCTCCCGCTTCCGCATTTGTTAAATGTGGACTATAACAGTACTAAATATGTTAGGTCATTAAGGGGGTTAAGTTAGATCACACATGTAAAGGGCTACTTTTGTCCGTTATTTTATGCATTATTCCTATAATGCTGAATTCTGCCTCCTTGTTCCCACTACTTAACCATCTGTCTTCCACAACTTCCATTGATCACCATCTCTCCATAGACCATTGGGCTTGACTCCCTGCCCCTGCTTGTGGGAGTTTTAAAACGGAGCCAGTTGAATTGGTGACCAGCCCCGGTCTCGGGTTCCTGAGTCTTTGGTTAGCCCAGACATGCCAGCCATGGGGCCTGTGTGTCATCAGTAATCCAGTCCTGGAAATTTCCAGTGGCCCCTTGTTTTAGGTTTCACAGGCTAAAGACACCCAGTCCCCCCCCTCCCCACTCTCACACTCCCCCTCTTGCTGTGAGTGCTCACTCTCTCACCTGCGCCCAGCCCCAGAGGCCACGGGCTCTTTCCATGGAAATGCTATTTGGTTACCTGGTGCTTTGCATTTTGTGACACCCAAGGCCCAGATGTGACCAGGACACGTGACAGCACAGCTTGACAAAGTCACACTTTTCAAAGTTAACACCTCAACCTCTCCACATCTTCTTCTCCTAACTACCCTCCTGCCAAGCACAATGAAGATCCGTGAGTCAGAACTTTCTACAATAACAAAAGCCATAGTAATATATTGCTATGTGCTTAAAGTAGATCACCCTTTGCTTCTAGACTTTATGTTTGGAAACAGAGATACTCCATTTAGCCCTAAAAGCAAGCTTTCCAGATATCCTCAGGCCTGGTACCTACCATTTTATTGGGTACCTTATAGCAGAGAAGGAATAGAATACTGCTGACCAGTGGCCCACAGGATCAGGGCAGGGAGGAGGAGGGTTTCACAGCTTTGAAAGCCCAAGCAGAACTGGTAACACCCATCATTGGTTCGGGCATGGGGGGCACAGGGGCAGGAACACTGTGGGAGGGTGTTTTTGTGCAATCTTTATGGAGAGCAATTTGGGGGTATCTATCAAATTTTTAATGCTATACCCTTTGACTCAGCAATCCTATTACTCAAGATTTCTCCCCTAGAGACATGTACAAAAGGCCACAGAAATATATGATGAAAAATCGAAGGTAACATTAGTGTTCATCGGTGGGAGGATACTTAAATAAACTACGGTCCGTTTACACCATGAAGTCATATTAGGAAGACAGAGCTATACGCTATGCCATGAAATGGTGAAAAAGCAAGCTTAAGAATAGAACTTATAATATGATGGCTTTCTTTTTGTTTAAACACATGTATTTTTATCCACGGGAGAATATGCAACAAACACAGTTAATAGTGGCTACAAGGGGGTGGGGTTGGGGAGAAGTTCACATGCTTCTTTGTTTTAATTTTGTGACAGGTGTATATTTACCTGTATTTATGTCTATATGACAAGAGTATCCCAACACAATGGATCTCAGTTTTTCTCCCTGCCATCCCTCTGGTTGAATCTTCTAGCAAAGAATGCGTAACACCCCCCCCCCCCAAATAAACATTTACTCGGTGTTTTGCTGTGTACCAAGCACTTTCACAAACAAACTCTCCTTTGGAATCTCACACCATCCCCCATCTGATTATCCCCATTTTTCCAAAAATAGGCTCCTAGAGGAGAAGAGGCTCTGCCGCATGGCAAAGCGCTGGTGGTGGGTAGAGCCAGGACCAGAAGCCCGGGTCGTCCACCTCCAACAGCAGGCACCGTTCCAGCCCCCCCAGCTGACAGCTACAGTATTCCTTCCATGGCCCAGATCAGATGACGCTGGCCCAAGATCTTCTCTGACACAAGGCAAAAACCAGAGTACCTGGGCATTGCTAACAAAGCTGAGGGGTGTGGGGTGGGGAGGAACAGAAAGAGCGGGGAAGGGGAAGGGCATGGTAGAGGGGAGAGATTAAAAAGGTTTGATGCTTGGCATCCTGTTTAATAATTACATGTGTAGTCCATCAGCAAACCAGCTAAGCATGACCCTAACAGGTACCTCCTTCCCACTCCTGCCCCGTTGTTTGGGGATGAGTCATTGTCCCCAGCTTGCTTGAAGCTGAATGGGGGATGAGCCTAAACCCCATTGTGGTGGTGGGACCACTCCCATCCTGGGTATGTCACATGAACTTCTGCTCAAGAGGCCCATAGGGGTCTGTCCTCAGAGCGACAGCAGGAGAAGAGATCTCAGAGGCCTTTTTATAGTGAGCACCTGCTTGTTTCACATGCTTCAGTGGCCCCATGTCCTTTGGGGTGAAGTCCAGCCTACCCGGCATAATTCACAAGGCCTCTGGTGATCTGCCATCCACTTGTTTTCTCAGCAACATCTCCAGGTATTCTCACCTGGCATTCTGCACATTGACTCCGCTCAGTACCCTCAACAGGGGGGCCGTCCTCCCCGTCTCTCCCCCTACCTGTCTTCCCCTCCTCCCAGTCTATTCCATAAGCTGTACCACCTGCCCAGAGCATATTTACTCCCCCTTCTACTAGCTAACTGCTCCACATGCTTCAGACTTCGGCCCAAACATAGCTTCCTCTGGAGAGCCTTCCAGATAGGCTCCACCTTCCACCATCTCCCCCACTGAGTTGTTGCCCCCATTCTTCCTGAGTCTTTGTCTCTCAAGCACTTGCCACACTGCATTGTAATGGCTCATTTGCTTGTCTCTCTTCTGGCTGGACTAGCACCGCGTGGCTGATGTGTTATAGGAATCCCTAAGTATATAATTAATGAATGAAGAATGGCATGATATGGCTGTCACCCCATGGTAGATGACAGGTATCCAACTTTAGCAGTGGAACTTAGCCTTGGCAGCCCTGGCAGGTGTCACCTAAATCCTGCTGCCTTGACCCATATGGCCAGCTCCTCTTTGCCATTGTCTGGGAGATCTTAAGCCTTGAATGACAAGGTATATTATGAAGGGCAATGACTGTTGGGAGGTGTGTTGTAAGAAATTTCTGGCAGGGGCGCCTGGGTGGCTCAGATGGTTAAGTGTCTGCCTTCGGCTCAGGTCATGATCCCAGGGTCCTGGGATCAAGTCCCGCATCAGGCTCCCTGCTCCTTGGGAGCCTGCTTCTCCCTCTGCCTCTCTCTCTCTCTCTCTGTCTCTCATGAATAAATAAATAAAGAGTTTAAAAAAAAAAGAAATTTCTGGCAGGTTCCAACCACAATTCCTTAGGGGGTAAAAATAGAACACCCTCAGGTTTACAAGGTGGTAGTAGAACCAGAGGGCTGTGACCAGGTTCAGGAGGTCAAGAGTCCATTCCCCTTCCTCCAGGCAAGACTGGTTCAATCACAGACAAATGGGTGCCTCCTTATATTATTAACAGGAGTCTGTTTATTATTACTATTATTATTATTATTATTATTAACAGTATAATAATGGTTCCACTAAAAATAAGCACTCACAGGGAAGATGGTGTCACAACCTCCCAGTAGTCAGTAGAACATGGAACCAACATGGTCTCAACTATGTGAGGTCTGACTATATCCCTGATGCTAACAGGATGGCCCAATGCCAGGAAAAGGGAAGCAAGCGGGTTCTCCTTAAGAAGAGGGCAAAGAAAATGTTCTAGAGTCAGCTTCTGGGACACAAAGTCATCAGGGTCACAATCAGCCATCTCCCTTGCCATTTATAATCACCTCAGCCCTTCCCCCGTGCACAGGACTTTACCACACCGGAAGTCCTCTCCCACCCATGATCTCACTGGGTCCTCACAACACCACAATGGCGCGTGCAGCTAGGACTGGGAAGAAGCTTGGGCTGCAGCAGGCTTTGGGTCAGTTTCCCAGAGTCCTCAGTCCTAAACAGGTGGCTGTGCAAGGAACAAGGAACCAGGACATTTGGTTGCCAATCCAACACCCTCCACACTTTGACATTCTGCTTCTCCATCTGGGAAGAAGCGAGGGATGGGACAATTGAAACCCAGCCCACCTGGAGCTTATATTCTGGTTTTTATAAGTGGCTATAAATGACACGAGTTTAGATGACACATGGGCCTGGAATTCAACAATATTGAATCACATAATGAGAAATGTGTGCCCTTTCCAATTGTCTTTCAATCCTTTCCAGACTTTGAAGGAGGCCTCAGTCTGCGGATACCCCTTTCAAGGAAAAGGGAGCGGCTGTGGGAACCAGTGAGAAGTTAATTCCATTGGTGGGTTCTCATCCCGTTTATTAACAGTTAACGTCTGTGTGCGGCAGGTGATGCCAATTTTCCATGAAAGATAGTGATACGGTCACTTTTTACATAAAGGTAAATGCTCTGATCAGTGCATCATTTTGAAGAAGCACCTGAGAGGCTGACAAGACAGCTGGTCAAGGGCAGGGGCAGAGCCCTGGGTGTCCCGGAGCCTGGAAGCAGACAGTGCCATGCGTTTGGCCAGGCACCCTGCTGCATCCCAAGAGCCACTTGCGCTCCTGGCCCCGTGCTCCTTGGCCCCTGTGACCATCCAGCATCGCGAGAGCTCAGAGGTTCCCGGCTTCGGGCTCTAACGACTCCTGCCCCTGTCACCGCGGACCCCATGTAGTCTGCGGCCACCGCCAGGTTCGCGCCGCGCAGTCTCCAGGACAGAGGCCAAGGGAGCCAGGCCTGGAGCCCAACAGCAAACACCCTGCCCTTCCCGCCACCGCCAGCGACGCCAGTGATTTATCTCCCTTATCTCAATCTCCACACTTTCACTGAGGGCAAGGGTCACTCGCAGGACGCTGCCTGTAAGTTAATCAACCTTTGTTCTCAGAAGCCAAGGTGCTTCTCCCGCTCTGCGTGCAGAACTGTGTCCAGCCTCCGGGAGCCTGGCTTCTCCCAGGGGAGGTCCCGTGCGGCCTCTGTATCAGAAGCACCTGGGGGGCTTGGCCACACTATGAAGGCACCTGGGCCCCACACAGACTCCCCGAGTCAGAGCCACCGAAGAGTGGGGGCGCCTGGCAAGGTGCATTTTGTGCTCTTCCGAGAGTTGGCCTTTCAGCTGGGTCTGGAAGCCAGTGTTCTTGGTTGATAACCCTGCTCCTTTCTATGTGGCTGAGGAAGACTGCACAGTTATCTTAACAAGGTAGTAAGTGGAGAGGTTTAATTACGTGGGTTTTGGAGCAGATAATACGATACTTTATGTGGAAAACCCAAAAGACTCCACCCCAAAACTGCTAGAACTCATACAGGAATTCAGTAAAGTGGCAGGATATAAAATCAATGCACACAAATCAGTGGCATTCCCATACACCAACAAGACAGAAGAAAGAGAAATTAAGGAGTCGATCCCATTTACAATTGCACCCAAAACCATGATACCTAGGAATAAATCTAACCAAAGAGTCAAAGAATCTGTACTCAGAAAACTATAAAATACTCATGAAAGAAACTGAGGAAGACACAAAGAAATGGAAAAACGTTCCATGCTCATGGATTGGAAGAACAAATATTGTGAAGATGTCAATGCTACCTAGAGCAATCTACACATTTAATGCAATCCCCATCAAAATACCATCCACTTTTTTCAAAGAAATGGAACAAATAATCCTAAAATTTGTATGGAACCAGAAAAGACCCCAAATAGCCAGAGGAATGTTGAAAAAGAAAAGCAAAGCTGGTGGCATCACAATTCCGGACTTCAAGCTCTATTACAAAACTGTCATCATCAAGAGAGTATGGTACTGGCACAAAAACCGACACATAGATCAATGGAACAGAACAGAGAGCCCAGAAATGCACCCTCAACTCTATGGTCAACTAATCTTCGACAAAGCAGGAAAGAACGTCCAATGGAAAAGACAGCCTCTTCAACAAATGGTGTTGGGAAAATTGGACAGCCACATGCAGGAGAATGAAACTGGACCATTTCCTTACACCACACACAAAAATAGATTCAAAATGGTTGAAAGACCTAAATGTGTGACAGGAGTCCATCAAAATCCTAAAGGAGAACACAGGCAGCAACCTCTTCCACCTCAGCCACAGCAACTTCTTCCTAGAAACATCGCCAAAGGCAAGGGAAGCAAGGGCAAAAATGAACTATTGGGACTTCATCAAGATAAAAAGCTTTTGCACAGCAAAGGAAACAGTCCACAAAACCAAAAGACAACTGACAGCATGGGAGAAGATATTTGCAAATGACATATCAGATAAAGGGCTAGTATCCAAAATCTATGAAGAACTTACCAAACTCAACACCCAAAGAACAAATGATCCAATCAAGAAATGGACAGAAGACATGAACAGACATTTTTCCAAAGAAGACATCCAAATGGCCAACAGACACATGAAAAAGTGTTCAACATCGCTCGGCATCAGGGAGATCCAAATCAAAACCTCAATGAGATACCACCTCACACCAGTCAGAATGGCTAAAATTAACAAGTCAGGAAATGACACATGTTGGCGGGGTTGTGGAGAAAGGGGAACCCTCCTACACTGTTGGTGGGAATGCAAGCTGGTGCAACCACTCTGGAAAACAGTATGGAGGTTCCTCAAAAAGTTGAAAATAGAGCTACCATACGACCTAGTAATTGCACTACTGAGTATTTACCCCAAAGATACAAATGTAGGGATCTGAAGGGGTACATGCACCCCGATGTTTATAGCAGCAATGTACACATAACCAAACTATGGAAAGAGCCAAGATGTCCATCAACAGATGAATGGATAAAGAAGATGTGGTATAGGGGCTCCTGGGTTGCTCAGTCGTTAGCATCTGCCTTTGGCTCAGGTCATGATCCCAGGGTCCTGAGATCGAGCCCTGCCTTGGGCTCCCCTTTGGCGGGAAGCCTGCTTCTCCCTCTCCCACTCCCCCTGCTTGTGTTCCCTCTCTCGCTGTGTCTCTCTCTGTCAAATAAATAAATAAATAAATAAATAAAATCTTTAAAAACAAAAAAAGATGTGACATATATACATACAAGGGAATATTATGCAGCCATCAAAAGGAATGAAATCTTGCCATTTGCAATGACATGGATGGAACTGGAGGGTATTATGCTGAGTAAAATAAGTCAATCAGAGAAAGACATGTATCATATGACCTCACTGATATGAGGAATTCTTAATCTCAGGAAACAAACTGAGGGTTGCTGGAGTGGTGGGGGGTTGGGAGGGATGGGGTGGCCGGGTGATAGACACTGGGGAGGGTATGTGCTATGGTGAGCGCTGTGAATTGTGTAAGACTGATGAATCACAGACCTGTACCTCTGAAACAAATAATACATTATATGTTAAAAAAAACAAGAAGAAGAAGAAGATAGCAGGAAGGGAAGAATGAAGGGGGGGAAATCGGAGGGGGAGACGAACCATGAGAGACGATGGACTCTGAGAAACAAACTGAGGGTTCTAGAGGGGAGGGGGGTGGGGGATGGGTTAGCCTGGTGATGGGTATTAAAGAGGGCACGTTCTGCATGGAGCACTGGGTGTTATACGCAAACAATGAATCATGGAACACTACAGCAAAAACTAATGATGTAATGTATGGTGATTAACATAACATAATAAAAAAATTTAAAAAAAAATCCTGCACTCAGCACAAGGCAGTAACTGAGCGGCCTCAGGCAAGCAGCTCAACCACTCTGAACCTCACCATCTGGGCTATGAAATGGGGGTAGCAATAGCTCCTGTGTGTCCTCAGATTGTTTGGAGGACTCCCTGAGATAATGTAGGTAAAGTGCATTGTTCAGTGACTGGCTTCGAATAAGAGCTACCAAAATACTGGCCAGTATTTTTTTAAAAGACTTTATTTATTTGAGAGAGAGAGTGAGAGATAGAGAGTGTGTGTGCGTGTGTGTGCACGAGCAGGGGGAAGGGCAGAGGCAGAGGGAGAAGCAGACTCCCTGCTCAGCAGGGACCCCAATGCGGGGCTCGAACCCAGGACCCCAGGATCATGACCTGAGCCAAAGGCAGAAGCTTAACCAACTGAGCCACCCAGGTGCCCCAATACTGGCCAGTACTAACACAGGATTGGTTTTTTATCTTGGTAACCAAAAGGGAGTCACAGCAGTCTGCAGAGAGGACAAGTGGGGAGGAGGAAGGAGAAGTGTGGGAAGGAGGTAGCGGGAGAGCCAAACCACCGGTGTTGTCCAGACCTCCTTTGCTCCTTCCCTTCCACCTGTGAGGTTCCTAAAGCCCGAGGCGGGGATTCTCTGTCATTCCTCACTTCCTCCACCCTGATCTCTGCCCACAGTGATGTGCGGCCAGTGTTACCCAGTGACCCACAGATGTGAGGCAGAATCTCAGCGAGAGAAATACACTGAGGGGTCAAGGAGCATTGAGGGGGAAATCTAGGACTTCCGTGTCATGGATGAGAGGGATGGGACAGCCCTGCCTCTTCACCAACAGAGGAGGCACTCCTATGTCTCTTACACTGAAGTACTTTTTTCTTCACTTGGAAACGGGGGACAAACCGAAAACCCATGCTGGGGATCAGCACCCTCATTCATTCATTCCCTCTGTCCTGCAGCAGATGGCCTGCTGGCTAGCCTGCCCTGTGCATCGAGAATTCAGCATGGGGCCAGGAGCCTTCTGGTTCACCTGCCTTGTTTTGTACAACCTGGAACCCAGAAGGTGAAATGACTCAGCCTTGGTCTCGCCACCAGCCAGCGCACAGTGGCACCAGGATGTGGATCCAAGCCCGGGCGTGCACGGGCCCTCGCCCCACCAAACACACTGGGCACACATGAGGCACAAGCAACAGCTCCGGGAGGACATTTGTCTCTTGGACGCCATCGATCTCCTGGCACGATGTCCAGAGCTCAGGAACACTGAATGAATGAGCAGTTGGGGAACTAAATCTACTACAGGGAGAAAAGTGTGTGTGATGTGGTGGGGGCAGGGCTTCGCAGGCTGCAGCAGGACTCAGGTGCACAGGTAGGGGGGAGCCTTTCTCACAGGAAGGCAGTCGTCCTGCTTTCTGTCCTGGATGCCCACCCCAGAAGAGTCAACACATTCTTCTCCACCATCCAGCTAGCCTGAGGCCAGAAAGGATGAGCCTGCATAGCCCAGGGAACGTTCAGAGCAGCCCAGGACACTGCCCTGCCCTGCCCGCCACCCCCAGCCCCACCCGTGGCTGTGCGAGCTGAGCAGAGGAGAACGCGCCTCAGGGAGAGACAGCAGAGCACCCCCTTGCAGAGCTGAGGTTCCAACTGGCAGTAGTTTGGATTTGTTTTCTCTAAAAGCCTCTCAGAGTTTTCAGGAGGCAGAGCATTTTTATCTCCAAGATCCTGAAGAGCCAGAAGGTAATAAAGATCGATGAGGTAGCTGTGCTGAATCCTGCTGATACAATCAAAAAGAAAGGCAGGCATGCTTATCAAGGGAATTCTCAGAAGGCATAAATTCAAAGCCCTTGGGGTTATCAGGTCAGCAAGGGCTTGGGAAAAACTGGGAACCAGGTACCCAGAGGTTGGTTCCTCTTTCTCTGGCTGGGGGATTCTTTATCTCTACTCTTGTCACGCCCCTCCCCCCAGCTTTCCTGTCCCTGAGCACTGCACCAGCACACCTCCCATCCGCATCGTGAGCACTGCGCCGGCACACCTCCCATCGGCACCGTGAGCACTGCGCCGGCACAGCTCCCATCCGCATCGTGAGCACTGCGCCGGCACAGCTCCCATCCGCATCGTGAGCACTGCGCCGGCACACCTCCCATCCGCATCGTGAGCACTGCGCCGGCACAGCTCCCATCCGCATCGTGAGCACTGCGCCGGCACAGCTCCCATCCGCATCGTGAGCACTGCGCCGGCACAGCTCCCATCCGCATCGTGAGCACTGCGCCGGCATACCTCCCATCCGCATCGTGAGCACTGCGCCGGCACAGCTCCCATCCGCATCGTGAGCACTGCGCCGGCACACCTCCCATCCGCATCGTGAGCACTGCACCAGCACAGCTCCCATACACATCACCCGTACAAAGGCATGAATGACTGTCAGCAGCTTGAGTGGAAGTCTGGGTTTTTTGATTTCCCCGGAATCCAAGTCTTTGGCTGAAGGAGAAACACTCCACTGAGAACATTTTCCCCATCAGCCATGGGGAAGGGCCAGTTGGAAGGAAAGTGATGTGGTTTTGAGGTCAGGAAGCCCTGAGTTTGAATCGGGCTCCAGCATTTGCCTGCTGTGTGTCCTTGGGCAAGTCACCAAGTTCCTCATCTGTAAAGTGGGGCTAGTTCCTCCTGTGCAGGGTGGTTGTGGGAATCGAGATAACATGCAGGAAGTGCCAAGGAGCATGCCGGCCACTGGCACCCTCCATTAATGACTGTGATTCTGACTTCCCCAGCGCGGACTGACCCTTCCCTCCCAGATCCCAGCCTGGCACCCGCTCTGCCATTTTAGCAGGTAGACGGCTGGAAGTCCTTCTGTTCCTGTCTGTTCCTTTCTTCCCCGTTTCTCACCACGAGCTCGATGAGGGCAGGGACCCTGTCTGATTGATCTTAGATCTCTGTGTCCCCTGCAGGACTGGCATAATAAATGGGCCAATCTGAATTCCAGACCCTGAACTTGGAGATAAAGAGAGCCCTCCTGGCTCCCTGCCCACATTTGTCCTCGGGGCTGAGGCTTGGCTGAAGGGAGAGGGTCCGGTGAGGGAGGGGCAGTGGCCGCTCTCAGACCCCCAGGCCTGGCCTGCCACTCCCCCCCCCCCCCCCCCCCCCCCCCGGGAAGCACCTCGGTTTGATCCCTGCTCCTCGGGGAGGCTGGGTCCTGGCGTGTGCAGGCAGGGAAGCGCTAAGCTCTGGGTTGGGCATTTCTCCATTGTTGCATTCTCTCTTATCTCCAGCTAGTTAGTGATTAACTGCTCTTTGAAGGTTTCCCAGCCTCCAGAGATCCCCAGGAGCACAGGTGGCCACTGGGTTGGAGCAAGAGAGCCTGACTCAGGGCCCAGTTCTCCCTGCAAGACAGGGAGGACCCAGAGGCGCAGCCCCTGGGTCATGGGTCCCCTGGGGCTGAGCCAAGAGGTTTGGCCCTGCGCTAACTGGCAGGAGTTGCTGGGAAGGGCACCCGGGAGGCGTGTCTGCAGGTGCTGGGTGGGGTGTGTGTGTTTGGGGGAAGGGGGGATGACAACCGGGACCCAAGAAAGAGCAGCTCAACTTTTCTCTCACCATCCCTGGCTCAGCCCACCCCCTGGAGGTTTCCATACAAACCTTGACTGTGGGGCTTCTATCAGACAAGAGCCACATTCACAGACATCTCCCAAAGGTTGGAGCATACCACTTCCCACCCCTTTTTAGCAAGCCCCATCTCACATGAGTCACCCAAGAGACCAGGCTGACTTGGATGAGCACTGTCCAGAACTTTCCAGAAGACACAAAGACTGTTTCCTTTCCAGAATGAGGGTCCCTCCTCCACCTTTTCCTTTCTTTAATGCCAGGACTTTTGATTTGGGGTTTGTACTTCCATAGAGGGACTTTTGGGGAGATCTAGGAGGCCTTAAAAATGCACACGGTAAGCAAAATGATTGAGAGTACACGTGTAAGCACATTTTTCTAGGAAAGGGCTTCTATACTCAGCCCAAGGGATATGAATCACATCTCACCCCAAAACCCTTTACTCACTTCCTGTTTGTTCCATTGTTTTTATTGGAAGTGGGGGCAAACCCTTCCCCTGATGTAGGAGACCCTGCCTGCCCACACCTGGACCAACAGCGCTCAGGCCCCGCCGGCCCCTTCTCTGACCGGGCCCCCGGCCTTTGCCCTTGCTCTTCCTTCTTTCTGCCTCCAGCTTCCCTCCAGCTCTTCTCATGGCTGCCCCTTCTCAGAGTTCAGGTTCAGGTCCAATATCTCACCTTCAGAGAGGCATGCGCTGACTGCCCTCACTGAATCGGCATCATCTCCACCCACCCCCCAGTTCCCCAAGCCCCCTGCCATGTCTCCACAGCACAGACTAGGTCTTGCTTTGCTTGTTTGTTGAGTGTGTAGAATATAAGCTCCCTGAAAACAGGACTTTTTGGCACTCACTGCTGTAATTCCAGTGGCTGGCAGAGCACCCAGGGTTCAAAACTGTTGAAGACTGAACGAATGGACCTGAAGCTATCCTCAGGTTCTCAGAGAAATTGGTTGTAAACCCCAAAATTTAACAACAATGGCTCTAAATCAGAGATCAGCAAATGACAGCCTTTGAGGCAAATTAAATCTGTGGTCTGTTTTTGGACAACTTGCGCAAGCCGAGAATGTTTCTCTTGTTGTTTTTAAACGATTGGAGAGGGGCGCCTGGGTGGCTCAGTTAGTTAAGCGTCTGCCTTGGGCTCAGGTCGTGATCCCAGGGTCCTGGGATCAAGCCCCACATCGGGATCCCTGCTCAGTGGGCAGCCTGCTTCTCCCTCTCCCCCTCCCCCTGCTGTGTTCCTCTCTCGCTGTGTCTCTCTCTGTCAAATAAATAAATAAAATCTTAAAATAAAAACAAATCAATGATTGGGGGGAAAAAATCAAAAGAAGAATAATATTTAGGAACACACGAAAAATATACAGAATGCGCAGTTCAGTGCCCATAACTGAAGTTATATTGGAACACAGCCACGATCACCCATTGATGTGTTCTCCGGGGTGTGTCTGTGGTGGTCACAGACTGGGTAGGCTGCAAAGCCTGAAGTATTTGTTGCCTGTGCCTTTACAGAAACAGTTTGCCCAGCCTTCTCTAACTAATACTAAAAAGGGAGGTAGGGGTGGAATCCAACTGGATGCAAGAAGGAATGGAGGAAGGGAAAGGAATAAAAATAAAAGAGATAAAGGAAGGAAAAGAGAAACAATAAGGAGAAGAGGGAGACAGGATTTTTACTGAGCACCTACTATGTGCCATGTACTGTGTTTTACCTACTTCATTTCTCAGCTCTAGACAAAAACTTCAAGTAGAGGCAAAACCTGTGATCAAGAAGCCTCCATCCCCAGATGCTGTGCTTCCTCTGAGCACCTGTGGCCTGTTGACCGTCCAGCCCCCTCTCTTGCCATTGAGGCACATGGCTTGGATCCCTCCCTGTAGCATTTTCCCTTGTAGACATTTCTCTCTGCAAATATCAAAGCTTGCTTGTCCCTCTTCCTCCCTTAAGGTCCTGCTGTCTTTGAAGTGACTACAGAAATGAAGACAGGTCTTCTCTGTATTCCTCCCAACCCCACCCCCCACCCCAGCTATCCAGCATGACATCGGCCACATAGTAGGAACTCGGTAAAGATCTACAAAGTGATTCAGTTAGACAAGCAACCCCACAGAACCTTGGTTCTGTTAACCACCATTTCTTAGGACAGCGGACGCCAGCGGAGAGCATTTCCATAAGGAAGACGGTTGACGACAGATTTTTCTTGATCGTGCTACAACCCACTCATAGAGACCTGAGGGTTCTCAGCTCTCTCCCCCAACTTCCTGCCCTGGTGTGCCCTTCCGTGGAACTGCCCACCTCTCACCCCACTGCCCCTAACCCTTCTGCTTGTCCTATACCTGCTTTAGGCTCTTGCCTGGTCCAGGGGAAAGCAAGTAATTGAAGGAGGGCTGGTGAAGATGGACAAGTGGCAATAGAAAGAGCTTATATTTGGAAACTGCACTTCCCCCATGGTCGCTCCAAGACGGGAGTGGGAAATCCAAGCAAGCAGGCTCAATCAGAAACTCAGAAACTCATGACCTGCCTGTGTGATAAGAGGTGATACTACATCTATCTGGTTTTTCCTGTGAGGGTGATGATTCTGACTTTGGTGGCTGGTTTGGGAAAGGGGACAGGTCTCCTTATAAAAGAGATGGAAGACATAAACTCATGAGCACTAGTCTTAGGAATGCAAGGAGAGAAGGGGAGGGTAAAGGGATGGGGACAGGTGACTTCAGAAGGATGAATGATGCACCAGGGAAGCCAACCAGGAGAGAGCTATGAAGTGCAGCCCAGTTCCTTTGCTTTTGATGACACCATCGGCAGAAGGCTCTCCATCTCCTTGTGCCTTCCCCACATCTGTTAGAATGGCTTCCAGTGGCAACTACCAATAACTCTGGGGGAGAACCAGATGGTTCCGTGGAAATCATGGTAGAGGAAAGGTGGCTCGGGCACATTGCCCTGACTTTCAGGTGTGATCCATCATTTCTAGGGTAGAGCAGGACCTTTCTAAGGACTGCCCCACCCACACCTTCAGTCTGCAAAGTACCCTCGTCTCTTCCGGGGGGTGTGGCTCTTTTTGCACAAATGAAATTCGGAAGGAAAATACAAATGTCTATACTATTTATTGTCTTTTTTTAAAAAGATTTTATTTATTTGAGAGAGCGAGAGAGAGATCCCAGAGGCAGAGGGAGAGGGAGAAGCAGACTTGCTGCTGAGCAGGGAGCCTGATGTGGGACTCGATCCCAGGATCCTGGGATCATGACCTGAGCTGAAGGCAGATGCTTAACTGACTGAGCCACCAGGAGTCCTATAACTTACTGTCTTTTTCATTCAAATAAAAATGACTTTATTGAAGGGAGTCCCAGGTTGAAAGAAATATATATTCTTACAACTTAAATTCACTGCTAAAAAAAGAGTGGAAGAAAGTCAGTTTAAAAATGAGCATCATTAAATATGTGAAAAGGTGCTCACCCTCATCAATGATCAGAGAAACAAACTAACACATGGCAGGCCACCTCATAGCCTTCAAATTGGCAGAACTAAGAATTCAGATGATAATAAGTGTTGGCCAGAAAGTAACAAGGAAGGAACTCTAACCCACTGCTGGTTCAGGACTGTGGGTTGTTGGGGGTTTCTTTTGTTTTGCTTTGTTTTGTTTTAAAGTAGTCTCCACACTGAGCCTTGAATTCAATGCCGGGCTTGAACTCACGACCCTGAGATGAAGAGCTAAGCTGAGATCAAGAATCAGATGCTTAACCATCTGAGCCACCCAGGTGCACCTGGACTGTGGACTTTGGGGAGTCACTTTGGGGAGTGACTTGTTAATTCCAGTGAAGAGGAAAATATCCATGCCCATGACGTCGTGAATCCACATCCAGACACAAGCCCCAGGAAACTCTAGCACCTGCTCGCAAGGTGACAGTACAGGGGTATTCATCGCATCACTGTTAGTAAAATGAACAACTGGGGAAACCTAGATGGACTTCAGTAGGAGACCAGGTAAATACGTTGATACATAAATCCACAGCATCCCCATTTGTTGTTTTATTCCCTTTTTTTTTTTCATTCAACAAATTTCCTTCTCTTGTTAATATGTGTAAGAATCACTTGGGAAGCTTGTTTGAAAGGCAGAATTTCTGTCCTCACGCTCAGAGTCTGAGTCTTAGGTCTGGGAAGGTGTCCAAGGTGGTGGGTGGGGGAGGGGTTCTTTTTGTGAGGGCAACACGTGACACTAACGCATGTGGTCTGATGCGTTAGAACCTTCATCCTGAGGTTTGGTTTCAAGCTGGATTACAAAACTCTATGGGCCACATGTGGCCGCTGGTTACTCATCGCTTACTAGGCAAAGAGTCCTGGATCTCCCGGATCGGCAGGATCGGTGGAGGACGGAGCAGGGGGACATTTCTCTTCCACAGAACTCAGTCCTCTCGTGTACAAGAAAGCCAAACCGGAGGATGGCTCCATTTGTCCTTCCATTTCTCGCTTCTGTGATTCTATCCCTCGATGGGCATGTTGCTCCGTAAGCAAGCATAGTTTTCCGAGGGAGCCCACAGCACTACCTCTGTATACAGCAGCCTCTATATTCAACAGCACTCCCTTAACCAGAACTCTCTGTGAATGAGATCTTCTGGCTCCTTAAATCCCTACGTGGTCCCTGTACAATCCCAAAGCATCTTCACCAAAGAAGCGCTAAGTATATTTAGAGACCATTTCCCAACCAAATGTAGATAATGCTATTCTAATGGCTTGAAAAAGGCAATACATGCATGACAGATATCAAAACTGTAAGACCCAGAATATCTGATTCATTATTTGACTGTTGTTGAACTGGGTAGGGTTCAGACAAATGTTGGCCAAATTCCCTACACACACTTACTTCCCTGCCGCTGTGGACAAGGAAAACTAATATTGACTGAAGGTTCAAATAAAAACTTGATTCCGTGCCACCTCTCTCCTCATGAATCTTGGTCATTGTGGAGGCAATCTTTGAATCTTTGCCTTTGAAACATTTTTAATTTCTGAATTTAGTCATCAAGTGCGGCTGAGGTACAGGATGGAGAGTGGTAATTTTCTTAGCTCCGGGACAAATTCGATTCACAAAGATCTGTGGGTAGACCTGTGTCCAGGCAAGAGATCAGAAGATATGCTTGTTCTGGCCCGTTTGCCCTCAGATCCTTTCCCTACGCTTTTTCCCTCTGAGGCCCCCTCCCTTTCTGCTCTCTGTCTCCCCTGGGTCTGACGCTTGAGGCTGAAGGTGTTTCTCAGGCTCCAGGCTCCCCTGTCAGCCAGCTTCAGCCCAGGTTCAGCCAGTGAGGGCGCCAGCTGGAGACTGGAGGGAGGAAGCCAGCGTATTCCTTCCCTCCCCCTCTGCCCTGGCCATGCCTCCAGCAGCCACTTCCTTTTCTCCACGACTCCAGCCCCCCGCCCAAGACAAGCCCATCAGAGACTCTGGTAACACTACTCCTCTTCTCTCTTCAGCCTGAACATACTAGTAACTCTCTGCTCTCGTTAACCTGTGAGTTATCTTGCCATGCTCTGTTCGGCTCACGGACCTTCCAATGCTGGTGTGACCCACTCCCTGCATTAGATTCCCTCTAATGCAAACACTTGAGTTCGTTTCTGCTTTCGTGGTTAGATTCCAACTGATACAGGGGATAATTGGCCTCTCCTCTCAGCCCAGTCAATATTATAGCTCTTTGTCTTCCATGCTCCTCAAGGAGTTTATCCTTTTCAAAGCCTATTCATCGCACTGAAAGCCCACAGCATCCCTGAGATGTAGACAGGGCAGGGATCACCACTTTATTTTACAGGAGAGGGAACACATCTAGAGACGCTAAAGGGCTATGCCAAAGCTGCATAGCTAGTGAACTACAGAGCAAAGCTAGAATCCAGGTGTCTCTGTGGGCTGGTGTTAATTTCCCTATGGCATTCAGCCTCTTCCATCTCTCTCCAACCCATTCTTTATGGGTCAAAATAAGGATTCATTTGGGTCTCATTTGCACTTGATAAAAGGGTGCTATAACTATGCAAATTGCACATCCAAAGGAGTTTGAGGGAGTATGCATTTCTATTTTAGTCTTTAGAAAAATATTTTGCATTTAAGTCAACCAGGCTTTGTCAACATTCTGTAAATCTTAGAGCAATGTTTCCCAAAGTCAAAATTGCCTGGTGGGGAAGGGTGGAGAGGGTGTCTGATAAAAACTCAGATTCCTGGGCCCCACCCCACCTACTGAAACAGAAAATCTGAGGAATGGGTACTGGGAAGGTGTATTCTTAACTAGCATTCCAGAGGATTTCTATGAAAAACAAATTTTGAGGGCCACTGTTCCATGAGATAGAAAAAAGTTGTCATCAACCATGGAGGAGAGATCAGCAGGATGATGAGAGGGCTGGGTTTTGGCCATCAGGTAAAAGCCCAGCTTGTCAGGCTTCCATCCTGATAAGAGGTACCACTTATGACATCCTACCATGTGTCAGTCTTATCCTCAGACACCGCATGTGCATGATTCCATTTACTTTTCACAAGTAACCCTATAAAAAGTAGCTATTATCGTTCCCATTTTACACATAAGAAATCTAAGACTCAGATTGCATTATTGCCACTGGGTCATCTAACTATGACCCAAATTCCAGTCGAGTTCTGCTTGACTTCAAAGTTGGGCTCTTGCCTATCCATGTCACCCTTCCCAGAATGGAGCCCACTTCATCTCCAAATGATCATGGGGACAATTATATGCTGATCTGGTTCTGTGGGGGGTATCCTAACCCTGTTTTCTAGAGGGTCTGGGTTTTCTTACTGCTTGTTCTTGAATGAGATGCCAGTGCAGCTGCAAAGGGGCAGGTGAATGGCGCCCAACCCCCCCTTCTAAACCACCAGTGACAGGAAGGGATCCTGGCAGGAGAGACTCCCAGTGGTCTCTTGATTGTCCTCCTCAATTTCTCATAGGGGCTCTTGGAAGATCTTCTCCCCTGCACTTGGCTCAGAAGTTTCTGGTTTTGCCCCAAACCAGTAGGAACCAATCAGAAAACCTGAAGGCACAGACATCTGCATTAATCCATCCAGGGAGGCCTCGGGGGAAGCCGCCCAACTGTTTTTATCACAAATGTTTAAAAAATTAATAACATGAATGGGCAAGTGTGCAAGCACAAGGTGCTTGACATCTGGACGATCTTGCATCATTTGAGCTGCCTTTTCCTTTTGTTTGATACAGTGCTTTACATGTCTGGTCACCATTCTGTTGACATTGCTGTTTGGATCAGCCAGGGTAGTGAAACCGCCATATAGACACTGAGTGATGCAAGGGCAGGGGTGGGGGATTATCAGACTGGGGTGGTCATTTGAAGGGTGTATGGAAGGCTGCTGACCCGTAAGAAAATGTCTGGCGCTCCCCAACAGCTTCAGTGTTCTCTTTTTATTCTTCCCAACAGCTGTTGAATCCCACCCTTTGTCACTTCCTTAATTTTATGTGCACGTCTCAGTAGGCATTTGTCATCTATGTCAGGCTGTCCTGGCTAACTTTAGAAGGCAGAGCCTGGGTTCAAATTCCAAGTCAATCACTCACTAGCTGTGTCTCCTCGGACATGTTAAATAACTTCTCTGAGCCTCAGCCCACTCATCAGTAACATGGAGACAATAATGACATATTAATTGCTGGAGGAGATCTTTTTAAAAAATTTTTACATAAATCGGTTATCACAGCACCTACTTCAATAAATACTCCTTGAGGGCCTTCTGTGTACCAGATACTATTAAAGGTCTCAAGATAATTACAGCGAACAAGGAATCTAGTCCCTTCCCTTCCAGTTTAGAAAATCATGGTAGAGACAAACAATCAACAGTTACACTTACAACCTACTGTCACTTAGTAAAAAATGCTATGAAGCAAAATAAAGCAGGGTGAGGGGACAGAGAATGGCAGAGGGGCGGGCAAATGCTGTTGTTGATAAGGTGGTCAGAGGAGAGCTCTCTGCGGAAGCAACACTGGATAAGAGATGTGAATGAGGTGAGGGAGTAAGACAGGTGGCCATCTGGGGCAAGTCCTTGCACTCGCTCTTCCTTCCAGACAGAAGTCCAGAGCAAGTGCAAGGACTCTGAGGCTGGAGCCTGCTCTTTTATTTAGGGACCAGGACAGAAGCCAGGGTGGCTTAAGCACAGTGAACCATGGGGAAGATAGTAGTAGTTGAGGCTAGGGAAGAAGCCAAAGGAAAAGATAAGTGAGATGTAGGTAGGTAGGTAAGGATTTATGATGAAATTCATTCATTTATTCATAGTATCTTCATCTCTTGAGTGAAACTCTGATAGATACTATAACAAATACAAAGATAAACCAGAAAGAGAATTTCTCTTTGACGGCCCTTGAGCCATTAGTCTAATAAGGGATAAAAATATCGATTTTTTTAAGATTTTATTTATTTCTTTGACAGAGAGAGACGGAACACAAGCAGGGGGAGTGGGAGAGGAAGAAGCAGGCTTCCCGCCGAGCAGGGAGCCCGATGCGGGGCTCGATCCCAGGACCCCGGGATCATGACCCTCTGAGCTGAAGGCAGACGCTTAACCACTGAGCCACCCAGGCGCCCCATCCCGACTCCATTTTATTATTTAATTAATTAGTTAGTTATGTTTTAAAGATTTTATTTATTTATTTATTTATTTGACAGAGAGAGACACAGCGAGAGAGGGAACACAAGCAGGGGGAGTGGGGGAGGGAGAAGCAGGTAACAACAGAGCCACCCAGGGTCCCCAGGGATAAAAATATCTAAATAATGAGATAAGACGATAACAGATGTCATAAATGAAATGTGGACGAGAACTAAAGGAAGCCAAAAGCGAGAGTCTTTGCCTCTCATGGCCACTCCCACCACCAGAAACTTGGAAAGCTTGATGAAAGAGATCATATTTACATAAAGACTATAAAACAACTGTGCTTACCATGCTCAAAGAGATAAAAATTGAACTTAAAATATTTCAGCAATCAACTGAAATTAAACAATTGTAAATTTGAGAAAAGAATCAAATAGAAATTCTAAGATTTAAAAAAAAAAACAATAATCAAAGTGAAAATTTCAACAGATGGGTTTAATACCAGATTCAACACAGAGGGAGAGAATTAGTGAACTGAAAGACTGGTCAGAGGAAATTACCCAGAATAAAGCAGAGAGAGACACAATGATGGAAAATACAAAGATGAACAGAATACAATGGCCGACTTAACATATTTTCTTCAGGAATACTAGAAGGAGAAGTTAGAAAAAGAACAGCAAAATAATCTCCCAAATATATGGAAGGAAGGAAATAAAAAAGATAAGAAAAATTAATGAAACAAAAGTAAAATACTATTAAAGAGGTCAAAATTTGGATCTTTGAAATGACCAATAAATTGACAAACCTCTGCTGAGACAGATCAAGACAAAAAAGGGGAAGGCACAAAAAGTTAATGTCAATGTTGAAAAAAAAAGTCATTACATATGTTGCAGACATTAGCAAGATAATAAGGAAATATTATAAATAACTCTGTAGGTAAATTTGAAAATTTAGATGAAAGAGACAAATCCCTTGGAAAACATTACTTACCAAATCTAACAAAAAAAAGAAATTTAAAAATCTGAGTAATCCTATATTAAAATAATTGATTTTTTTATTAAAAATAGATTTCTCACAAATAAAGTATCTTTGATGGCTTCAAGCAAAGTTTTATGAAATGTTTGAAGAAGATACAATGCTAAACTTAGACGAACTCTTCCAGAAAACAGAAAAAGTCAGAACACTCCCCATTTTATTGTGTGAGGCTAAAGTAATCTTGATACCAAAACCCAACAAGAACAGCATGGCAAAGAAAATTACAGGCCAATTTTGCTCATGAACAGGTAGAAAAGTCCCTAAACAGAATATTAACAAGCCAACGCTAACAATATATAAAAAGGAAAACACATCATGTTCAAATTTGGCTAATTCCAGGATGCCGGTGTAAATGTTGCTTTATTATCAGAAAAATCAATGTAATTTGCCACCTTCCAAGATCAAGGTTTTTTCAGAACTTAACAAACACATTCTACGATGTATATGGACTTGCCAAGGTCCAAGACTAGCCAAGAGCTTCTCGAAGAAGAAACACAGGGTCAGAAGAGTTACTCTGTCAGGGATTGAGTCTTACTATAAAAGTAGAGTGATTGAGGCTGTCATTTTCACTCAAGGATATAGAGGAAGGTAGACATCACCAGTGTTTTCTAATATCCGGGTAGCCTCCCCTTCCCAGCACATGGCAGACAGCACTTCATAGTTCCTCACACACGAGTCTAATTCTCTGACTGGTTCTGGCAAATGCATTGTAGGAGGAAGTGAATGATGAGTAACGTTTCATGGTGAGTCAGTGAAAACCTCGTGGGCAATCTCCAGTCTGTCCTCTCTGGATAGAGAGGACTCCCAGTGGTGTAGATATTTCATTCATGAAGGACAGTTGCCCTGATGCAGCTCCTACATCACCAGTGACCTGTTAGTGAGGAAAATATAACTTAGTATGTGTGAAGCCATGAGGTATTGGGGTTATTTTTTACCCAAAACAAAGCATAGCACATCCTATCTTGCCCAACATACAGACCAGTGGAACACAAGAGTGCCCAGATAGAGAGCCACCTATACGTGGACAGCTGATTTTTCAGTAAGAAATGAAATTGCAGAGTAGTAGGGAAAGAACCGTCTTGGTACAACTGGATATCCATTTGGGGGAAAAAAAATAGAACTTGTCCCTACTTCATGCCATACACAGAAATCAATTCTAGGTGGATTCTCAGCTTTATTTGAAAGGCAACCCTGTATAAAACTATAAATGATCAAAATTTAGGAGCAAATACTGGATAATTTTTCATAACTCGGGAAAAGATTTTTTCAATAAGAAATAAAAATTGTTAGCTGTAAAAGAAAAGATAGTTAAATTGTGTTCTATTAAATTTCATGAGAGGCCGCCTGGGTGGCTCAGTTGGTTAAGTGACTGCCTTCGGCTCAGGTCATGATCCTGGAGTCCCGGGATCGAGTCCCGCATCGGGCTCCCTGCTCGGCAGGGAGTCTGCTTCTTCCTCTGACCTTCCCCCCTCTCATGTGCTCACTCTCTCTCTCATTCTCTCTCTCAAATAAATAAATAAAAGCTTTTTAAAAAATGAATAAATAAATAAATAAATTTCGTGAGAAAAAAAGGGTGGTTTTTTTTTTTAAAGAAAATAGCAGAAGGCAATACCTAAATTTTAATAATAGCCATCCATGGGTAATTACATTATAGGTTGAATATATTTTCTTAATTTTGCTTGTCTTTTTGCAAATATTCTATGATGAATGTGGATCTCCTTTATAATAAGAAATTTTAAAAACACTAAGAAGTTATTAGTTTTTGTTTGTGTGTTTATAATCTAGAAGAGACAATCCAAAAAGTTGAAGATATAAAATAAGAATTTTCCAGACGTTATTCTTGTTTGTTAACTCAAAACTCAAAGAAAACTCAAAGGAAAAAAAATCCTAGTGATAGAACTTCAGGCAATGTGGCGGGTGGTTGGAGGTGAGATATGATGGTCTTTGCGGCCTTCCTTATGGCTCTTTTCCATGTAGCTACTAGGACATCATCAAAACAGCCTAAGACCACTTTTGGAAAAGCCTCTCTGTTGTCAATTCATAGTCCCCATTTTCAGAGTGAGGTGCCCTTGGGAGGTTTCCTCCTCTCTCCCTCTTCCATTTCTGGTCTCCTTTCTCTTCTAGGAAATATGTTTTGACCTGAATGTCCTTCATGGGGTTTATCAGACCTGGAGAGGCAAGGCCACTGGCCTTGCCCCGGGGTGGCTGTTCATCTGGCCAGGGATGGATGCTGGAGCCTCCCACTTCCTTTGGTCTCGCCACTCCAGGCCCTTTGTAAAATCTTTATTAGATACACACTTGACTCTGAGGAACCTGAATATAAAGACCTTTTAAGATCTAAAGCGCTTATAAGGATACTTATTTTTATTCTTCTTTTTTATAGTTTTATGGGCTCTTATTTATTCATTGAACATTTATTGGGCACAGGTAGTAAACTCATCAGAGACCATGGCTCCTAAAGCCCTGAGAATTCACTACCTAGGTTCTGGAGTTTGGCAAAACATGGAATGGGGAAGTGGAGGATGAGGGTCATCCCCAAAACAAATGAGCCATCAACAGGCAGAAATAGCAAGGCTGTCTGGATAAATGGGGTTTACATGGGTTCAGACATTCTAAAGTCCCTCACATTGGTCATAAAGAAGGATCTGGAATAAGGGCATTGACAGCAACCACCTTCATCATCATCATTAGTATTTACTGAACACTTATGCATAAACCACGCCAGGCACTTCCCATACACCACCTCATTGACTACCCCAGGACGTATATAATGTTGCCCCCTTTTTGAAAACCAGGAAATTAAGACTCAAAGTGTTCGGTAATTTGCCCAAGGTCTCCTGGCTTGAACGGGGTGGGGATCTAAATCTGTGGGCTGGAGACCCTTGTCCCTTTTTCTGTACCGGTAACTGTTGCTCTGGGTGCTGCCTGGTATCTGTCTACACCTTAATAAGGTACTTCAATTTCACACCCATTTGAGAGAAAACAGGAACCTCGATTTCTGAAGGCCAGTTGTATCTGGCATCCGGTTCTTTAGAAAACTTTGTGTATTGGAGACATTGCCCCCTGTGAGGTGGGGACAAA
The DNA here is from genome assembly GCF_009762305.2 of Zalophus californianus. Taxonomy (NCBI): domain Eukaryota; kingdom Metazoa; phylum Chordata; class Mammalia; order Carnivora; family Otariidae; genus Zalophus; species Zalophus californianus. Next base: position 86,926,173 of record NC_045605.1, on the reverse strand, counting down.
GCCACCTCTGAGGCCCAGATGAGATCTTGCGGACTAAACGTGATGTTAGTCACTGTACCAGCCACCGTTACCATGTGGCTGTTCCTCGGGCCCCAGATTGCCAGTCATCCCGCCTTCACAAGTAGTGGGAAACACTTCCAAACACACAGAGTCTTAGCGTTTCTTGGATTCTGGTGCCAACAGCTTCCTTCAGGAACATCTCTCCTCATCCCCTGCAACCATTTCCAGGTGTCCTGTGGACGACACACTGATGTCATCACGTCTCCAGGCCCTGAGCTGGCTCGCTATCACTGAGCCTTCATAGCGCAAGAGGAAAACGATGAGTTAGTGTCTGGCACTCCAGAAAGAAACTCCAATAAGTTTCTACAGCAGATCCTACCAATGGGAGAAAGTGTCATGAAGCACACTGTGGAGGCTAAATGACCGAAGCTTGAGTTAGGGAAATGAGGGTGTGAATATTGGCTCTGCTCCTTCCAGCTGTGTGACTTTGGGCTAGTTACTCAACCTCTCTGAGCCTCTATTATAAATAGATAGTAATAGCTGCCTCACAGCTTTGTTAGGAAGACACTATAGGATATAACCATGCTAAGTGCTCAACACAGAACCCAGTCCATAGGAAACACCAGATAAAAGTTCATTGTTATTATTCCATCAGCAAATGCAAACAAACAAACAAACCCTACTATGAGATCTGTTTTACAGGTTAATAAAGAGTTATTTTAAATGAGTTTTCTCTCCTACTGGATTGGTCTGCTGTTTGAGGTCTTTGAACAAACCAACCAGTTTTGGAGTCTTTCAGGGCGGGGCGCCTGGTGCGCGGAATGCAGGGGCTTGGCGGGTTCGGGGGCCAGCAGGCTTCACTAGATGTGCTAGCTGAACACACCAGATGAGACCGTTGAAAAGTGTATTTGAAATGTCTAAGGAAGAAGTAATTTGGCAAGGAGGTAGAATCAGGAGAACTGACCCACTCTGGGCCTCAGTTTCCCCATCTGCATGGGCGGGGGGGAGGTGATCGGACTTCATGCTGCCTTCGTGCATCTCTGACCTTCACGATTAAAGCAGTCTGATTCGGGCAGGACTATCTTACCCGCTCAAGCGAGCATCCGGCAACACCTACCCCCGCACAGCCTGGAAAAGGTTGGAGTCCAATGCCCTTCTCTGGGTGGAGTTTTGCAGGACTCATGCAGGCCCACGACTAGTGCTATGTCCACCGCCCCTAACCTCCCTAGGACCCAGCAATTCCAGTATCTCCCAGCACTCCACCCCTGCCCCGCCCCATGTGCAACCAGAAGACGAAATTCTAACCCGAGGTCCCACTCCACTCGTTGCAGGGAGGAGAAATCTCTCAACAGGGGCCCTTGTCTGTTTCCAGGCTAAACTGCCCGAGGTGTTCAGAAGGAAAGTTCCTTCTTTCCTCCCCAGCCGTGGAGAATCATTCTTTTGCACATTCAGGGGAGGAAAAAAAAAAAAGAAAGAAAGAAAAACTGGCTACAAACCTGGCTTTTTTCCCTGAATGAAAACGGGCTTTGGGGTTAGGGAAACATCGCCACCTGGTGGAATGATACTGAAATGAGTAGACTGGAGTCTCCAAAGGAGTGAAGACCCAGAATCCCAAAGAGGTGGAAGAGATTGGATCCAATTCCTTTCCTTGAACCGAATAATGGAAATGTTGTAGAGAGACGGTTTGTGAATGTCAAGGCTAGCACCCAGATCTACTGAGCCTTTATGTGAGTAATTAGCCCTCACCCTCCCTCCCTCCTCCCCTCTCCCTACAACATATACTCGCCTCACTTTTTTTTTAAGAGTTTTTTAAGATTTTATTTTTTTTATTATTATGTTCAATTAGCCCACATACAGAGCATCATTAGTGTTTGATGTAGTGTTCAACGATTCATTAGTTGCATATAGCACCCAGTGCGCATCCCCTCACACTTCGGCTTAAATGGATTCCATAATTGAGACCAGCACGGACAGGATCATCTTCCCCCTGCATGCTCCCTCTTGCTTTTTATTGACTTCATGGAAGGCAGGAGAAAGGCCAGAGGTGTTTTCAACTGGCAACTGGCATAGAAAGGAGACAGATGGGAGACCAGAGGGAAAGAGCGTGGACGGATGTGAGAACTCAGAATTCTGTTCTGCACCTTATCTTTCCAACTCAAGAGTCAGGGATGGTGATGGGGCTTGATTTGTCAGCTCATCTTCTTCACTCTCGGGGCCGGCAAGAAAGACATGACGTAACAGTGAGTGCTTCCATGTCTATTTGGCACACTTGTGTCCCGAAGATGGTCCGTTCCGTGAGTTAATTATAGAAACCCTCGCTATTGATGCAAAGGGTGAAAATCTATTATTGTGTAAATTGAGCTTACTACAGACACAGTCATTTCCGTCTCATATTTGCAAATAATTTTGCAGTTCACTACATGCTTCAATCTATTTAAGATGATTTAATCTTTGCAAACACCCTCTGGTGGGAATAATGAGTCATTACCAAGGAGGAAATAGAAGCTCAGAGAAGTGAAGCAATTTTCTTGAGGTCACACAGCCACCAATGGCAGCCCTGGGACTTGATAGGAGGGAGAAAAACAATGGTTAATCCACTGTGGGCCGGGCAGGGTGCAAAGTGCTCTGCACACAGCTTCTGCGGCTTCTCTACTTAGGGAGTGACAAGACAGCGCTCAGCCGGTCCCCGTCCTTCCGGCCTGACAACTACACAAGCATCCAGCCTTTCTGCGGCTGCCACATCCCACTGTGCTTTAGCTTGACTGTAGAACACGCTGGAAAGCCATATGACGTACATGTTAATATAAAATTGACTTCAAGAAAAAAAATAAATAAATAAAACTGACTTGGAGAAATGCTGCCATATATCGCCATCTCTGAGAAAGAGGGGGGACGCAGAACGCCTCACCCTAGCAGAGGCCACCGGCCTGGGTCTGGGGGGGCTGTCAGGAGGACTTTTCATCCACTCCCCACCTCAACCATTCCCAAGTAGCCCTTCGGTAAAGGCCCTGACAGGGAGGACTCTTCATGCCTTCTCATTTTATAAATACAGGATCTTCTCAGCTGCGTCCTCCTCTCTACACGTGAAGACCCAAAGCCCAGTCCTCAGACCACTTCTCCTCTGCATCTAATCTCCCTCGACACCTGGGTTAATCTAGTCTCATGCCTTTAGGTGCCGACTCTCTATCGATGATTCCTAAACTCATACCAACACCCCCAGCCTCTCCCTCTGCATTCCAGATTCGTATATGCAGCTGTGTACTCAACATCTATACCTTGTCGACTAAACCATCAAATCTATCATGTCCACATCCAAACTCCTGGTTTTCCCAAACCCCAAACCCTTCCCAACCTTTCCTACCTCAGTAAATGGAAGGCCCATCCATCGGGTTCCTCAGGCCAAACCCTTTGGAGTCTTCCTTCTCTCACAGCCCATGGTCCATCCACCTTCGCTGCATCTCCAGAATCTGCTGATTCTCACCACCTCCCTGTGACCCATCCACCTGCACCTGGACTTTGCCACAGCCTCTTCCCTGGGTTCCCTGCCCAGCAACCAACTCAGGGTTGTCATTTGGAGATATAAGTCAGAACATAACACCCCTTGCTCAGAACCTTCCGTGACTCCTATCTTGCCCCCATCGTCACTCCATGAGCTAGCTCCACTCACCTGACCTCTTACTCTGTTCCTTTGCTGCAACCTTCTGCCTATTTCCATCCCACCCTGCTAGAAATGTAAGGGACCTAAGAGCAGGGCTTCATTTTATCCCATGCTGTAGCCCGGTGCTTAGACAAGACTGGAGCCATGGAAGGTACTCGATACATATGCACTGACTCACAAATGCCTTTTCCCTCCATCTGGTTCATTTGTTAATGCCATCAGTCCACAGCCTGGCCTGAGCTCCCTCCTCCTGTGTTTTCACCCCACGACCTCCCCCCGACTCCCGCTCAGGGGCTGCATGGGAGCACCCATCCCCACACCCAGGCTCCTGAACCGCACGTGTTCGGGGTCCTGTTTCTCAGTGGCTGTGATATCTTCCCATTGACAATACTGCTCATCACAGCCTGCCAAGGGGCCAGACGGCAGAGAAGCCGGGAACAGAGAATGCACAAGTTCGGACAAAACACCAGACGCGTCAAGTATCAGCCAAGACCACACGAGGCAGGAGTGGAAGGTTCTAGATAGGTACAAACAGCCATAGGTTTCTCAATCACCTTCCCGCCGAGACAGTATAACCCCTGCCTCACCTCAGCCGCAACAGTGTAAACAGGAAGAAGAGTGGAACGGGAGAGTAAGGGCTAAAGCCAAGAGAAAAGAGGAAAAGGTTTTCAGGAGAAATGAGAAGTATCAGGGGCATGTTGGGCCCAGTGCTGCGCTGATAGAGAAGGCGAAGACCCTCCTTGCTGGGACTGAGGGGTGTTGGCACCCCAGAATTCCAAAGGCACCTCTCACACCTGCAGTTGGACCAGACATTTGGACTCTATAACCTCTGGGTAGGCAAGAACCACCCCCCCTTTTTTTTAACGCAGACATTCCCAGGCCTGTTTAAACAATCAACTGCTCATCACCTCTACCTTGTTGTAAATTGCTGCCAGCCCTTTGAGATCAGTCCTACCACAGAACTAAACGTATCGCCCAATGTGGATGAGAGGGAATGGGGATTCTGTGAGAACAAGCTGTTGTCAAGGACAGGACTAGCAAAAAATGGGGTCCCTGGACAGCCAGAGGGGCATTCCAAGGGCACAGGACACTCTGGGAACCAGACATGCTGAGAAGAAGGGGATTCCTCCTTTCCTCCTGGAGATAGGAAAACAGGCTGGGGGGTGGGGGGCGGGAAGGGATGGCTGGGCACCATGGGAAAACCATCGAACCAGCTCATGATAGCAGACTGTTACCTGTTCAGAGATTTTGAAACCCACTTAAACACAACCATATTAAAAATTAAATGATAGGGGCGCCTGGGTGTCTCAGTTGGTTGAGAGTTGGACTCTTGGTTTCTGCTCAGGTCACGATCTCAGGGTCGTGAGATTGAGCCCTGCGTTGGGCTCCGGCACTCGGCGTGGAGTCTGCTTGAGATTCTCTCTCCCTCTCCACCCCCCCATGCTCAAATAAATACATAAATAAATCTTGAAAGAAATTAAATTATATAAATTTATACCTAAATGAATTCTATTCAGAAACAAAGATAGGAAATACTGAAAACTCATCCGTTCTTAATTATCCCACCACATTGTCCAGTGACGGAGGTTCTCCTCCCAACTCTGGGTTTAGTGACGGCACCCTGGAAGATGGACACTGGCCACCGTGGGAGTCGTGACACCACAGAAGTCAGGAAACACCACCAGATCAAGGCCCGATTTATTGTTTTGTTGACTGTCTAAACCTAGAGTTGGCAAACTTTATTCTGTGAAGGGCCAGATGGTAAATATTTTGGGCTTGGTGCCCATACAGTCTCTGTCTAACTTACTCCTGCCACTGTAGGGCAAAGGCAGATGTGGATAATATGTAAACCATTGGGCAGAGTGTTCCAATAAACTTGATTTACAGGAAGAAGTGGGGGGATCAGGTTTGGCCCATAGGCCCTCATTTACTGATCCCTGGTCAAGACTTTTAAGAGTGAGGGAAGAATGTTAATAATGCCAATGAAATTTTAAAATGTGTTTATAGCCAAAACATTATGAATAGCACACACATACACACACAAATTGAGGAAGTATTCCTCCGATATTTGAAAAAATCATCTCCTTCAGCAAAGAAGTTGTCCTTGTCATTGACAAATGATTAGAGACCCGACATCCAACTTTGTTGTTTTGCTTTCTTTTTACCTATTAACATAAAATATCAACCCACATTCATGTTGGAACAGCACTTGTTCATCAATTGAAATAATAGATGGGCGACACTCTAGATATAGGAGCCCAGAGCCAAAATCAAAAGCATTCCGTGGGAATCTGTTGGCTATAAGGAAATTACAATAAAGAGTATTGTATCATTTGTGATTTATAAATTGCTCTTGCACAGTCTTTATGTCAATAAATATTTACCAGCTTGCCACTGCACACTTTCTTCATGTACTTCAATCTATTTTGTTACGGCCTAGGCCAGGTAACACGGGTTTTTTACAACCCTGGAGAATAAATCATGTGCCATACACAACATTTATTCTTTTCCTCCTTTCAGCCCTGCCCCATCCATATGGGAGCTAAGAGAAGGTCCCCCAAAGACACGGTCTGAATTCCCAAGGCATCTGCAAGAGACTTCCTAGTCTAGGAGCCATGAGATCTGCAAGGTTCTGCCCCCCTTTTCAAACTGAACTCAAAGGTTCCCCTGGAAACACATAACAGTTGACCCTTAAACAACATGCGGGTTAGGGGCGCTGACCCCCAACACAGTCAAAAATCTACATAGAACTTTTTTTTTAAGATTTTATTTACTTATTTGACAGAGAGAGACAGTGAGAGAGGGAACACAAGCAGGGGGAGTGGGAGAGGGAGAAGCAGGCTTCCCACCGAGCAGGGAGCCCGATGCGGGGCTCGATCCCAGGACCCTGGGATCATGACCTGAGCCGAAGGCAGACGCTTAACGACTGAGTCACCCAGGCGCCCCTACATAGAACTTTTCGTTCCCCAAACATATTACTAATAGCGTACTATTGACCATAAACCTTGCTAATAACATAAACAGTTGATGAACACATACTTTGTATGTTATATATATTATATCCTGGATTCTTACATAAAGTAAGCTAGAGAAAAGATACTAAGAACATTATTAAGAAGTAAAATACAGGGAAGCCTGGGTGGCTCAGTCAGTCAAGTGTCTGCCTTCGGCTCTGGTCATGATCTCAGGGTCCTGGGATCGAGCCCTACGTCGGGCTCCCTGCTCTGCGCAGAGCCTACTTCTCCCTTTGCCTGCAGCTCCCCCTGCTTGTGCTCTCTCTCTCTCATTCTCTCTGACAAATCAATCAATCAATCAATCAATCAATCTTTAAAAAAAAGTGAAATACATTTGCAGGATCCTACTGTATTATTAAAAAAAAAAATCTGCATGTAAGTGGACCCATGCAGCTCTAACTCATGTTTTTCTTTTCTTTTCTTTTGTCTTCTTTTCTTTTTTTAAACTCATGTTTTTCAAGGGTCAACGGTACTATCAAGTTCCTACACACTTCACCTGGGAGGTGAATCCTATTTTCAAAGCAAAATTAGGTACATGTTCTGACAATGGTTTTTATATGGAAACTAAGAATGTTGCAGGGAATTTAGGTCATATGGTTGTATTCTCAGACGGCAAACCTTCTGGCCCCATGACTAAGAAGTTTATTAATGAGGTTTTGAAGTATTGATCAATAAATCCGTGACAATCAACTATTTAGGAGAATAATTAGACCTAAAGAATGATAAAAGAATTTTGAATGTCTTACTATTGTTTCTGAGGAATACAATTTCTGGCCCAGATTAAGAATCAGGATGTCCAAGAGTAGTGTTATTAAGTCTGTTTGGGAAAATGCACCCTAATTCCAGGACCATTAAAGATATTGCCGGGTATAGTGGAGTCAGACAGTCCAAAACTGTAGCGCTGGGATTGTGACCCGAAGAACTGTGTGAGATTCCAGAGCTTCTCTAACTTCCTCATATTTATTTTTGTTTGAGGACACTGTTTACATCCCTATAGCCTTTATTAGGATACTCGTGCTCTTAAAAGCGCAGTGATTATGTTTTCTTTTTATATCCCAAATGACTGACATATTATACAGCATAATTTAGAAGCTCTATCACTGCACAAGGAAGAGATTCTTCACAACTATTATGTTGTAACTTAGCAACCCCAGCCAGGGCACTGGGAGAGAAAGGGTGTGTGTGCCCTCTGACCCTTGCACAGAGAAAGAAGCAGCATTTGTGGATCAGAAAGAGAGCTGGCCTTGTCACCACGGGAGCTGGGTTTAGATCCCAGCTCTGCTTCATGTGACCTTGGAGCAAGCGTCTTGCCCAATGCATCCTGGGTCCCTCCACTTGTCCCCATCTCCACCAGCACCCCTTCATGCAGGCAGCTATCACCTCGGTTATGACATCTGGAGCAGCCGTCCCTTGGCTCTTCACAAGTCCACTCTTGCCTTCTCCCAGGTAGTGTCCCCACAACAATCTGAAGGAGTTTTTATAAAACAAATTTCATCGTTTCATTCCACTGATCAAAACTCTTCATTGCCTCTCCTTGTCCTCAAAGATAATGTTCAGGTTCCTAACAGAGCACACGAAACCTTCACAATCTGCTCCTTGACCTGGTCCCCGCTGAGCCTTATGGCACAGCATTCCACTCTGTTCTGGTCACCCTGGCCTATTAGCTCCTCACTTATGCAAACCCCTTCTCGCCTCTGAGCCTTTGCTTAAGCTCTTCCCTCCCTCTCTCCCTTCCTTATACCTCATTTCATCTGGCTAATTCTCCCTAATCTTACAGACCTAATATACTGTCTCCAGAAAACGGTCTATAATTCCCCAGACTAGGACATAGCACCTCATACTTCTTTCTCATGGCACTTATCTCAAAGGTATTTAATAAACTATTTGTAAAATTATTTGTTTGACGTCTGTCTCCCTTGGCTCAACTAGACTCTGCATTGAGGCCAGAGATGTGTGTGTCTGCCCCTCACAGTATCCTCATCACCTAGCACATAGTAGGTTCTCAGTAAATGTGTTGAATGAATAGTTGGAGAAGCTTTATTCTCTGAAACTGTTGCCTCATTTACAAATGGCAATGATGCCCACTCCACAGGATTGCCACGAGGACTAAACCATACAACTCATGTTAAAGTTCTATCGTGGTGTCTGGTATATGGTAGACACTTAATAAATGTTTGTTAAGTGACTATAAGCACTACAGCTTCTAAAATGGCACTTCTTTAAATGGGCCGCATATGAAGACTAGGCTAGTAATTAGCACTTGTGAAGGTTTATTAGGTGATTAATACAACTTAAACCTTGGGTGTTGAGGCTAAGGTATTATTAAGACAAGTGCTGTTGATTGGCACTTGCTGGGCATAGGCAGTGGCCTCGTGCCAAACCAGGACACTCAACAGTGTTGTCCTGGGGGATGGGTTCACCGTGAGCTGGGGAAAGAGAAGGGGGACTGTCTATGGTGCAAGGGGAATCCAGGTGTACAAATAAAGGCACAATCATGCTTCCAGGCTGGTGACTTCAAAATTCAGCCCAGAATTCAGAAAATTTGTCTTTTGCTCTTTCTTGGGAAGTTTGTAGTTGGTGAATTAGATGCAATTAAGGGAATAAACTCAGAAAGACGTGGGATCCAGGACATACTTCATCCAACCCAGGAAAAGTGAGACTGGAATTCCTGGGATGATGGAGGAGAGGTCAGAAACCCAGGAAGTCAATGGAGCAGTCAGCAGGACTGCTGGGTGGAGGGTTCTGGGAGAAATGTCAACTGGGGAAAAGGTAGAGCTGATAGACTACCTGATGCGACAATCTGATTGAGAGGGAAAAAAATGTCTTACTGAGATTTGGAGAAAGGAGTTGGGAGAAAAATTGGTGACAGGTACTTGGAAGACCAAGCAAAGGAAAAATGAGGTCATTGTGAATGCCAGAGTGAGGTGGAGGGCAGAGACAGAGGATAAGAACTGGTCAAAGAAAGAATATCGACTCCTAATATATTAAGTGGCTCAGCTGTGAATACTCACTGTATAGTTTTCACATAAATGGTGACCTCAACTTACCCAACATGCTGATATTACTACCTGGAGGATGGGGACAGAACTTTGAGTATAGATGGAGAGAAGGGGCATGGCGAGAGGAAGGCACTGTAAGTGACTGATTGAAGTCCTCATTTTTGATGGCAATAAACTCAATCAGTCAATAAGAAAAGCCATTTAAACATGTTGAGAACGATGGAGACAAGGGCCTGAAGCCACAACTGAAAATATTGGAGTGCTGAGCTAGAAAGGGCTACAGTTGACTATTACAAACCTGTGGCACCCTTTGAATGTTTGAACTAGAAACGTGTATTTGTTTGATGAAAAAAATTAATAAAAATGAATTTTAAAGAAACAAAGGAGGAGATGTGGCAAACGGTGTTTGAATGATTTATTTTTATTTTCTCTATTTCTCAATTTAAAAAAAAAGTCCGCCTTTACATTTTATACAGGAGAAAAATAAAATCCACTTCTTGAAACAGAACCTCAGATTTGAACAGGAAGAGAAATTGGAAAGCAGGTCTAGGAGAGAATTTGTAGAAGGGGAAAGGAGATTTCCAGGGTGATGGACTAAGTGATGAGGAATATGTTTGATTCAGAAGAACATCTTTCTCCCCAATCCCTGCCCCCCAGCACCCACCCCATCCCCAAATCACTCTAGCATCCAGGTTCCCCAAATTACAGGACTCCAGGCACTCTCCGCACCACCCCCTCACCATGTCCCAGCACTGAGTTGTTGGGCAATAGGTGTGCATTTCCCTTATTTCTGGCCTGTTGCTATCACCAAGAGTCACAGCACATGGTGCCTGCTGTAATTCTCCTTTACAGCACTCAGCACAGGGCAAGGGCAATTAGGCACTAAGAACACTTACTGAAGATGCAGAGGACAGGTAGTAAAACTGCAATAGTGAGCACATAGGCTGCGGGGTCTCCTAAACCTGGTTTGAATCCTAGCTCCACACCTACAAGCTGCTGGCTGCAGGACCATGGGCAAGTCACTTCCTCTCTGGGTTTACCCAGCTGTGAAAGAAGAGGGTAAAAGAGCCTCCTGCATAGGGTTGTTGTAAACATTCATGGAGACAATGCAGAGCACCCGGGCTATTGTAAATATCCAATAAATGCCAACAGTTTTTATCTGTGCTCATTTGGGGTATGAATACAGGGAAGTCACCACAACTGAGCAGTCTTGGCATACATGGCATGCCATGGACACCCTCCACAATGGTAAATATTATAAACTAACTTTTATTTTTAACTAATCTTTATTTTTTTAATCTTCAACATCATTGAAAACCTGGTTAATGGCACTAAAAGGCTTAGAATAACAACAACAACAAAACAGCAAGCCCCTGTTCCCCTGCTCTCACCTCCCAAGACCTGTTTCCAGAGGCAAGCTTTTGCCTCTTTTGGCTTTTCTTCTGGTATTGCATTCTGGTATTTGGACACCATTTCTAAATAATGTCCCTATGCTGCTATTGTTTGATATGTCAATTTTAGACATTATTGCCAATGAAGATTTAGATTTAACTCTCATACACCCCACTGTCCCTGCCCCTTCCTCCAAAATGTCCCAATTTGGGGTTAAACCAATAATCAGTGGCTATGCACATAGCTATTATTCACCAATTAGTCAAGTAGTAGACCATGATTGTATTTCTTTTCTTGCAGGCTTTTTTTGTTTTTGTTTTTCCAGGAGTTAAGCATTGCCTTGTTTATTCTTCATTTGTCTGATTTCCTTTGTGCCTTCTGCTATTTTTTTTACAAATGTTTTGACATATCTGCTACATACATTTTGAATACTACTTCCAAATGCTTAAGCTGATCAGATATTCCTTTTGTTTCTTCCTCTGGTGTTGTCCCTTCTATTCATCTTGCCCTGTTCTTGGGAACCCACCACCACCAGCTTTGCCCTGTATTGTGTGACATCCCTGTTTTCCAGATCCCACTTCTACTTTCTTGATTTATGTCCTTGTTTTGGTGAAGTATATTCTCCAATATCTTCATTGGAGGTAAAATTTTAGATAATATTTTAATTCCTCCCTCACATCAGGATTTTGGCTGAAATGGTTATAGAATTCTGGTTAAAAATCATTTTTTCTTGGAAATTTTAAGGCATTGCCTATCTCTTTTCCCATCCAATATCGCCCTAGAGAAGAAGTCTGATGTCATTCTGAGTCCAAGTCCTTTGTATGTGACCCAGTTTTCCCTCTGAAAATTTTTAGGGTCTTCTTGTCCTAAAATTTCACAGGGATGGGTTTCAATGAAGATTTTTTTTTAATCCATTTTTTTCTGAAAACAAGGTGAATCTTTTCAATCTGGAGATCCATGGCCTTTTGTTTTAGAAATTTTTCTTAGAATATTTCTCCCCCCCTTTCCTCTAGTCTCCTGAAATTTCTTTTGGTCACAGACCACCTCCTGAGTTGATTCTGCATTCTAAATTCTGAAATCTAAAGTTTTACTCTTTCAACATTATCTTCAAACCTTCTGTCTAACTTTTTACTTTTTTTTAAGATTTTATTTATTTATTTGAGAGAGAGAGAATGAGAGACAGAGAGAGCATGAGAGGGGGGAGGGCAGAGGGAGAAGCAGACTCCCCGCCGAACAGGGAGTCTGATGTGGGCCTCGATCCCGGGACTCCAGGATCATGCCCTGAGCCGAAAGCAGTGGCTTAACCAACTGAGCCACCCAGGCGCCCATAACTTTTTACTTTTATTTTGTTGTTCACTTTTTAAATTTCCAGGAGCTCTTCTCTCTTCTCTAATTAATCTCTTTCCATAGCAACTTGTACTTGTTTCAGGGATGCAATATCTTTCTTTATCTCTCCAAAGAGTAATAATTATATAAAAGTTTCTGTTTTTTACTTACTTCCTTTTCCTGCCAAGTTTCTTTTCTCTTTACACTACCAAGGTTTTTTTTTCCTCTTTATTTTATTTTCTCTTTCACATTGGAAGTTTCATCAAAAGGGGGCCTGTCTTGGGGCACCTGGGTGGCTCAGTCCATTAAGCATCTGACTCTTGGTTTTGGCTCAAGTCATGATCTCATGTGAGATCAGCCCCATATAGGACTCCATGCTCAGCAGGGAGTCTGCTTGAGGTTTTCTCCCTCTGCTCCTCACCCCACTCGTGCAAGTGCAAGTGCAAGTGCACACACTCTCTCTATAAAATAAATAAATAAATAAATAAATCTTTTAAAAAAAAAGTGAGCCTGTCTCTATAATTAAGACTAAAGTACCATACAACCAATTAGAAGGTATGGGTTTGTGGTTAACCCTGACCAGTGGGCATCCCCAGAAGCTGATGAGGTAAAGATATTATTAAGGAAATGGGTGTTTTCTTTTGATCTAGTCAGTTTCTCCAGAAAGAAATATTCCAGTCTTCTGTGTGGGGCAGGATGATCTAAGAAAGGGGCTGACCCAAGCCTGGCTGTGAGCATTCTGAAGAGAACCGGGGTCTCAGTTGTAAACTTGTACTTCTCTCTTGTTTGCAGAATGGGATTCCACCCTGCACTTGGCTGTCTCTAGGTCTCCCCAACTCAGAGGAAGGGGCAGGAAACAGTCTCCTGGCTGCTTGGCATGGGGAAAAATAAAGACCTTAGCATCCAAATTCTCAATTTCAAGAAATCCCCCTCTTTATTGCTATTGACTGTAGCACCTGGTATCTCCAAGCCTCAGCCCTTCTACAGTTCTGACCAGTAATGTGGCTTGTTTCTCATTGATACCAACCCCCATCACCCTCCCTTAGTCACTTAGGTCATTGCTCCCTCCACTCTGGTAAGTCAATTGCCATGTTTCCCATATTCCAAAATGTGTTGAAATGTCTCCAGTGACCTCTCCTCTTCTGCCTTTCTCCTTGTCTTATTCTGCTTTTTTCTTTTTATCCAGGTAAAACTTACACAACATAAAAATCATTTTAACCATTTTGAAGTACCGAACTCAATGGCAATGAGTGCATTCACAATGTTGTGCAACCACTGCCTCTCTCTAGTTCCAAACATTGTCATCGCCCCAAAAGGAAACCCCGTACCTAAGAAAGCAGTCACTCCCTGTTCCTCCTCCTTCCCATCTCCTGGAAACCACCAATCTGCTTTCTGCCTCTATGGATTTGCCTATTTTGGACGTTTCCAATAGACAGAATCATACAATATGTGACCTTTTGTGACTGGCCTCTTTCACGTCACATAACATTTTCAAGGTTCATCCACGTTGTAGCGTGTGTCAGCACTTCATTCCTGTTCATGGCCGAATAATATTCTGTTGCATGGGTATACCATATTTTGTGTATCTATTCATCAGTGGATGGACTTATTTCTTCTCTTTTATTCCTTTCCTGTCATCAGGGGTTGGAGTTGGAAAAGAGAGATGACCTATGTGACTGGTAAGGTTGCCATGGTTTGCCAAAACAATGCTGCTAAATATGGATAAAGCTCCATCTCTCCAACCACACAGCAGCCTGGCTTTCATTTTTACCTCTGCTTTAGAAATCTGTCCCATGACCAGTCCCTGTTAGAGTGACCATCAAAAGGATGCAGTCCACCCCATCAGAGTCACAAATAGAAATCCATTCCTCTTCTCTGGCCTGGGGTCTCCTAGCCAAGGAATCTCCCAAAAACGTGGTTTGGAAAGCCATCCCAAACTGTTTGGAAATAGCATGACTGTTTGGTTATTAGATAAGAGTATCTTAACCCCAAGAATATTTAAAATTATGTATAGAACTGGTAAAGTATTTCAAGTCATTAGAATATTTGTATTAAAGAACAATCCCCGGAGCGAGTGTTTTAAGAGCACACAATCTTATTCTACAGAATCTCATGCTCCATACCCTAGTCATTCTGAGACGTGAGCAATATCCCAGTTGAAGAATTAGTTTGAAGAGATAAATGTATATTCTTAGGTCTCAGTAATCATTTTCAGAATATTCAAAATATGGTCTATTTTGAATGTGGTCTGTAGAAAAAGATTAAAAATAGAAGGTTCCCGAGTCAGTATCTGAATCAAGAGAGTTTGGGGTGCTACTGATGAAATGTCAACCTCAGACTCTCGAATTTCTTAAACATATAAAATCTGAACCACTCCAGAGAGGGTGGAGCATATTTCCCAGAAACCCAGCCAACAGGGTTCATGGGGGGGAAAAAAAAACACAAGCCCCCAGAAAAAGAGCCTACGGCAAGTTCTTTTTTTAATTCAGCCTTACTTATTGGCACTGCTGGATGCAACACTAACCTTTATTTGTCCTGATTTTGGAAAGGAGGAAGTCCTTTCTCGACACCTTTCTTGAGATCTCGTGCCAGTGGGGATTCAGCCCTTCTCAGGAGGCTTCTCGCATCATTTGGGAAGCAGAGGCACAGAGCTGCGTGGCAGATTTCCCGGACAAGAGCATTCCAGGAGCCCCCGCCTGACTGGGGTTGAGCCTTTGCCCCAGATTTGCACCAGTATATGAGTTTGCTCCCTACCACTTCTGCCCTCTCTCCTACCTGAAAAGACATGGGCCACCTCTTGAAGAAAGCCACAAGGGGCCACACTCTCAAGGTTTCTAGCACCACTCATAGTCCTCAGGGGCTGAGAAGCAGGTTCCTTACTGTGAGACCCAAATAGCCACCGGCAAATAATACGGCCCTGCGGTGAAGAGAGGGCTGGTCCATCTCCTGGGCCTATGCGCAGGCAAGCAGAGAAGCAGACTTTACAGAGAGACAGCGACATGGGAGCACAAGAGGAGGGCACAGCAGCAAAACAGCTCAACAGGGCCAAGAGACCAGGCAGGAAGACAACAAAACGAGCCGGTCAGCATAGTTGTTGCGTGAGTACATTCTTAGGAAAGACAAGTGCAAACACTGATGATGCAGTTCCAGTAGGGACTGCAAAAGAGCTTCCCCTACTGGGGAAGCTTCCCCTCCCCCCCCCCAATGTGACCATCCCATGTCATCATACCGTCACCATCATCATCAATACAAATGAAACTGAATGAGTGACGACATGTATGCCAGGCTACTGACCGCACCCGATGTGACCAGCCCCGTAACTGTCACCATAGCATCACCCACACCACCATCCGTGCACCAAACCCTGGAATCAGTGCCAATAAGCGTGTGCCTCATGTCGGGTACTCCGTAGAGAAAAGAGGAAAGCAGAAGCTAGACCCAGCCCAGCCCTCTAGGAATGAATTCTCAGCGGCAGCAGTATTATAAACGAAAATGTATTGAATGCTTACCACGTACCAGGCACTGTGTAAGGTTTAAACCTCACAATACCTCATAAGGCATGAATTCCCTCACATTACAAATGACAAGATAGATTGAGTGGAGCTAAGTGATGTGTATGAGCTAAGGAGTAGCAGCACCGGGATTTGAGTCCAGGAGTCCTCCTTCACGACTGACACCTCACTTTGATGTATTTTGCCTCCCACCACCTTCTCCAGTTGTCTTCGAATTGGAGCACGTACAAGAGGATTCATTGAGGGCAGGAAGAAAATATTAGAACTGCCACACATTCTTACTTATCATTTCATCCTTTAGTTTCTATTTTATATGTGTTTTATGATATACTTAACTTAACCACCATTATTGAGCATATACACAATTTATAAATAAGTAATTCATATTATGGATACACACTTAATTCTTTACTGATAGAAGGATGCAGTCAAAAATGCTTGGAGACACCTGGACAAAGCTAACATGACTAACCCACCTAGCTGGGCAAATGGAAAAGTAAATCAGTTGGGTCTGAGCTTACCTCTGGGAAAATACACGGCAACGTATATAATTCTGAACCATGATAATAATTGTGTTCTGCAGAATTAAAGTCTTGATTTCAACAAATGACTAAAAATTACGACATATCCTTCTGAACGGCCTCTCTTTAATTTTATCTGTTACCATTTCCTATTACTAACACGCCTGTACTGGTAACCATTTATATGTATTAGTTTAATAAATTTTTAATTAAAGAGATATAGTTTCATCCCTTTCTAAGTCCTCTCTGAAAATGTCCCAAGTGTTTCTTCATTTTAAAAGTAGGTGTAGGCTTTTCAAGGGAATGCTTATTTTCTAGAGACACATAGTACAAAACGTAGGTGTGAAATGACAGGTTGCCTAAGATACAAAGGAATCTGGAGGTAGCAAGTGGATGGGGATCAGAAGAGGCAGAATTGGCCAAAGGTGGGTCATTAAGGAGGCTTAGAGATGGATATCTGGGGTATGTAAGTTATTCTGCCAACTTATATGTTTTAATTGCATAATAAATAGTTAAAAATAGTTAAGATGTCAACAAAAAGCAAAGCACAACTTTATTTTTTTTTTTTTTTTTACTGAGCACTGTGAGAACTCACACCTCTCAGTTGAGAAAGATGGATGATCAAATGTGGATTTCACAGAAATTATTGTAAGCCCTTTTGTGTCTTCCTAAAATCATGAGTTTGTCTAGTGAATGTGCATCGGTTGTTTGCTATTATGTTAGAATCAACCTCACATAAGAACTAATAATTAGGAGGGGGGGGGAAGGGCCTAATTTTTAAACAATCATTGCATGAGCTATGCAGGGAAAAACTCAGAAAAGAAACAGATGTCATGGATCGTTGAAATGTTGTCCTTTGCAAACACTTTTCAGTTGATATTTTTGGTGTGGGCAGCAACGACAGGACCTCACACACACAGGTAGCTCCCAAGGCTGAGACCATTGACTTGGAATCTGATTGAAATCTGAATGGCATCACTCAGACAGATATGTGGCAGCGTCAAGGACCCCAGACGACATCTCAAGGGAAACGGTGAGCATTCCCACAGAGACAAGAAAAACCAGCAAATGCCAATCGCATTGCCATTGGAATTAAACCACAGGGCAGTTCACCTGCATGTTCATCAAATAATGCAGAGAAGGCAGGAAAGAGCGGTGTTCACCATGGCCCATAGCTACTGAAAAGGCACAAAATTGTTCTCAGGGCAACACCCACCTGTTGGCCATACCCACCCCCCCATACACACACACACACACACACACACACACACTCCTAGAAACCCAAGCCATCCCTGCCAAGAGGCCCTGGGCAAGAGTCCTTCTGGAGTTCAGCCTCCGAGCTCTCTTCAATCCTTTGTGTTCTGAGTAAGAATTTCCACACTGAGAGCTCACTTCCAATTACGCCCCGAGATAATATCAAAATGATAGGTAAAACTAGGCCCAGGTCTCTGGCCGGGCAGCCAACGCACACAGCGCCACAGGGAGAAAGCAGGCTGATTGGGATCTCGAGCGCTTGTGATGTCTTCTTGGACAGCGGCAGAGGACGATGGGGGCCATGTCATCGGACTGTGCTACCGAGAAGGCCATGGGGAGAGAAGCTCACGAGTGCTCTCGTTGCAACACGGGCTTTCCTGGGAAGGGAGAGGGTGGGTCCGCCTCTCTGCGACACTTGGGACCGAACCAAAGAGACATTAGGAGGAGCCAGGCTGACGTGAGAAAACTAAAGTTGGTGAGTCCAGCTGGTGGCTTGCATGGTGGCGGAGCCCTGAAGACAAAAACAGAGATGGGAGAGCTTCAAAAGGTCACTAGGGTCCACCCCACCCAGCGGAGGAGCCAAAGGTTTGGGGTGGGGGATGGCCTTAGACTCTCCATAACCTCCATCAGCAAACCTCCAGGCTACTCCCAAATAAACCCACAGTCTAAAAGGGGAACAGTGCTGACTCTGCACGTGCTGCTTCAAGGAAAACTCCTGTCGCCCCCAATGAAGACATCAGTGTGCCTAACCCTCTCCTACAGAGGAGTGTTGGAACTAGCCCTGCCCCCTCAGCCCCACAGACAGCCAGTGCTTGAATCAACCCCACAAGCGGTCAACGTCCGCAGAGAGAGACTAAGACCTCCCAGCCCCACCCCCCACCTCCAGGGTCGGGGGGAACCTACCCTGCTGTCAATGGCGCCATCTGAAAAACTGTTCCTAGCCATTTGGTGGTGCAGATCGTGAGCCTGAAAATGTTCTTATTCCCTTTAAGCCAGTCATTAATTTCTGGAATCTGCCCAAAGAAAGCGAGGCTCAACAGGATAAAAGTTCTACACAAAACTGTTTTCACAACATTCCCTAAAAATAGCAAATAGTCGAAACTAGGGAAGATTGATAATGAATGATACATCCACTCAACTTGATAATGCTCGGCCATTGCAAAGATGTTTATATAGAAGATGCAGCAGTATAAAAAGAGGTTTGTGGTATCTTAGAAGAGGCTGACAATGTGAAGAAGCCAGGATGCCGAAATCCCTATTCATTAGGCTAAGTTCCTATTTTTAAAGAAGACCCATTTATAAAAATGACTAGAAATGAGCCTATTGATACAATAGTCAAATTCATAGAGATGGAAAATAGAATAATGGTTCCCAAGGGCTGGGGAAAAGGAAATGGGGAATTATTGGCTAACAGGGACAGAGTTTCAGTTTCAGTTTGGGATGATGGAGAAGTTCTGGAGATGGATGGTGGTGATGGTTAAACAACAATAAAAATAAAAAATAAAAAATGTCCTTAATGTCACTGCCATGTACACTTAAAAATGGTTAAAGTGGTAAATTTTATGTTAGGTATATTTTGCCACGATAAAAAAAATACGTGCCCCAAAAATGGCTAGAAGGAAATAAACTAAAAAGAAGCTGTATTTGAGTGGGAGAACTTTGAGTGATTGTTCTTTCTTATTTCTAGTTTTCTGTATTGTCTAAAATGTATACAAGGAATATATTTAGCTGATCATGGAAAATCCAACAAAGCTGATTTAAAAAAATAAATTTCAACATGCTATTGAATAAAAATGTCTCTAATGTCCTTCTACAAGTTTTTCAGGGCAATAATAATCCACCCACATTCCTCACTTAGGTTAAATACTGCACCTTGCCTGCTTAACCTGCCCATTTTACAGAGGAGGAAACTGAGGCTCACAGATGTTGAGTGACTGGCCAGGATCCACATTTTTGCCAGGGATGGCTTAAATGATTCTGACCGTTGCAACCTTAGGCTGTTTATTGCTGGATTGGCCAACACAGATCACCAAGACTTCACATTTATTTTGCCCTCAGACATAAGCTCTCCAAGACGTAGGGAAAGAGCTGGTCCATTAAATGAAATTCCAACCAGCTTCTACCTTCCTTATCTTTTTGGCTCTCATGACAAAAAAGAAAAAAAAAAAAAAACCTCTTGGATTTAATCCAAAAAAAAAGACAATTTCTTAATAGATCCTATAGCCAGCCAACAAACTTCAGTAAACTTTCCCCAGTCTCTGCTTCTCAGTATTAGGACCCTGAGGCTTTGAAACTCTGAATCATTAAGGACTCAGCTATGTTCAAGAGGTGGGACATGCTGAGGTAGGAAATTTAGACTAACTTAGGTTGGAATGGTTTTTTACAGCGAGGGCTATTAGTGATTTAATATCCTAATTTCATTCATTTTCATCCGTTAGAATATTGAGTTACCTGGAGCACATATTTCTCCCACAGTCTGGTTGTTTTTCATTTTAAATGAGGCAGCAGAGTGTCTGGGGGACACATATCAAAGGGTCTGAACGCTTCAGTGGAGAAGGTGAATTTCACACCTGCTGATGTTCTAGGCATCACTTTGCCTTCAGTGATCTTCACGCTCGGAAAATAAAAAAATCAGGCAGTTCGTGTCAAGCACAAGAAGAATTCTTGAGCTCTCTGCTAAATTCATTGAAACAAAGGAAATCAATTCTAGTATCCAGCACCTAGTAATTAAGGAACAACGCCTCATTAGTAAGAAAGAGAATATGGAGTAAGGAGAGGTCTCAGCCGGAACTCCTGCCAAGCCCAGAGAACCAGCTTGGTTGGAGGAGGAGACAGATAGATACCAGTGAGTCAGTCAAGTTCAGTATACATGGAAAGTCATTGAGGCAGAGGACATTCTATGAATCAACACCAAACTGTGCTCTGAGTTTCCAGGGTCTGTGAGAGTCACAACACTGAGATAAGATGCCTCAGGAATACACTACTGTAAAGAATTCACAGCAAAAGGTCAAATAGGCACAGGGAAGGGACTTGATCTCAAATATCAACTCTGATGGGTAGAGGCTGCTTGGAACGCTGCGTTGAGGAGGGTCTGAAGCTACAGTTCCAGAGACCAGGAGAAGGTGTGGGGAGAAGGGGGATGGTGCCCCAGACATTTGTCACCCCTGGCCCAAACTTTCATGAAAGTCGCTCTTCCAAAATGTCGGCTGTCTAGGCAACACCTGTCTTAGGTAAAATCGAGAGGAAGATGGAATTTGTCTTTAGCACACCATGCTCCCATCGACCTTTCCCTTCCTCCCAGTCTCCGGCACACAATAACCTTCTGTCCTCTCACCATGAGTTCAGCCTCTCCATTTCTCCAGGGGGCTAATGACAAACAGTGTGATTGCCATGCTAAAGCAGCTGGTGTGAGATCCCTGGTAGCCCTGTTTGGGTCTCAGAAGCCTGGCTCAGAGCCATGTACCAGTACGTCTGGGGGTGGGAGAAGAGAGACTCAGCAGAAGAGGGGACCCCAACCAGAGGCCATCTTTCTTCCTTTAAGACAGAAGCTTGGACAAAAGGCAGAAGAACGTGGACAAGGCTGTCCTCCTTTCGTGTCTTGAGTAGCCCTGAGTCTGGTCCAAAGGCAAGCCTCAAGCCCTTCACTGTGAAAATTAGAATCAACCCTAGTTGGATGAGCTCACCCGAATAGAGCACCTTCTCTGCTCTTGCTGCATGTGTTCAGGAGACGTATCCTGGGGCGCTGGAGGACCCCTTCTACTCCATTCAAACCAACGGAGTCTGGAGGCCACCCTTACAAACCTGTAGGTCCCCGGACCTACTGTTCTGCCAATATCGCTAGGGCATTGAATAAATGATAACTACATGAAATAGATCAATAGCTGCCTCTGGCCCTTCAAGACAGCAAAATCTACCCAGGGATAGACCTTTCTGAATAAGGCCCCAGCCGATAAAAATAAAAGGCCAGGCCCCCCAACCTTACTATGAAGGCAGCTGATCTTATCAAAGCTTCCTATAGCTGAGTCGACCTCACCCAAGAGATTTTCTGTTACCTCTGAGCTGGTTCTAGGATACCCAGTCAGGACATGGTGCTGCTACTGGCTGGCCAGTCAACCCAGCTCTGCCTCTCTCAGACTGGCTACGCCCTCACCCCTCTACCCACCAGGGACAGAATGGCACATCCGTGGCCCATACAGGGCACAGGTGAATTGCAAGGACTTTAGGTCAGGCCAGCTTTGGCATAAATGATTTTGGACTGAAAAACTCCACAAGTGACTTAAGCCTCTGTGTCTCAGACTGTAACAGGAGGATAATTACGTCTACCTCACTGGTATTCTATGATGTCTGCTAGAACGGAGCTCCGGGGGCTAGATGGGCTGCCGGGCTGTTCGATGCACAAAGTAGCCCCTGCCTGTGGCACCCCCTAGAGTTGTGCATTGTTAATTTATTGTGGTGGCCCTGCCGCTGGGACAGGGGCTTTGTCTGTCCTGTCCCTCGATCTGCCCTAGATCTAGTGCCTAAAATAGTGCCTGACTTGAGGTAGGAACTCAATAAATACATGCTGGGTGAATGACTAGGACCTTCATAAGGACTTCGGGCAATAACTTCAGTACAGGGCCCAGCTGCAGTAAGCACTCAATAAATGGTAACAGTGGTTATTGTTGATGATGTTGCTGAGGTCTCATAGGAAAAACTTTCTCCTTGAGCCTGGCTTCCATAAATTCATGGGGCACTGGACTGGAACGTTGAGCGATATCCTCCACCAAGCCCTAAGCTCCTGACAAAAGTTGCTTTTCTCACACCCTACCACCCCGTGGCTGGAAACTTTGCCCTTCTCTCTCACCTGGCCTGGCCTGGCCTGGCCTCTTTCCGCCCCCAGCCCGACTTTGACCCCAGTCTACCCCCAAGGCCGCTGCAGGACATCTGGCTGCCATGGGCCTGGCTGCCTCCTCTTCGTGTGACAGTCAGGACTTTCTCTTCTCTGCCTCTTCTTGGCGCCTCCACTTGGCACCGGGACTGCTATTCAGTAGCTCAGTCCTCCTCAAAGGCCACAACTCCTTCTTGGAAAGGGCACAGACCTGAAAACAAGGGGCCCAAACATCTCTGCCAACAGGGACATTGCATAACGATAGCAGCGCGTTCCAGGTGCAGAGAGCCCGGTTTCGGAGAGGCGACAGGAGCTCTTCGCGACACTTGGGGAGGCTGCATGGCTGTTTAAGCTACCTCCCATTCTAAGGGACAGATCTGGTTTTGAAAATCAGACCACCCTGGCTCCAGCCTGAATGTGCCTCTCCTTCTTCATCATCACCACACCCACGGGGACAATCTCCTTTCAGGGGACAATAGGTGGCTGTCACCTCTGTACAATATAAACAATGTCAGGAAGGAACCCACCCAAGAAATATGACCTCTCCAAATGCCTGGGATTCCACTATTAGTGATTCACTCCTTTGGTTCAGTACCACCCACTCTCTGGCCGTCCTGGGAAACACACATTCTCCTGGGAGGCGTGACACATTAAGTTCCTAACACCTGGAGTGAATAACTTCACCATTTTATTTTCTCCTGACAGGAGAAAACACATGGGTGCTTGGCCCGTGGAGTTGAAGTAGGTCTCACAGGAGTCAGAGAGTGGGGAAGGCTCTGCATTCAAATTTCCTTAGTGTCACCACGTTTCTAAGAGCTAGGCCCGCCTGCCCCCTCCAAAAGCAGTTGGCCCTGGAGCTGTTGATCTCCATGAGTTAATCACCAAAGGATTCAAAGAGGCAACATACAGAAAGGGCCAACTCGGTACCCCATGTATAATCGATACTTGACAAATGTGAGTCTGTCCTACCCCGCCCATTAATGGAAAAGATACATTTGTCTTGGGGGAGAGCATCGGTTCGCACCTGCTCCTCATCTTCTGGGAAAGACAAGTCAAAGAAATCAGGTTTGTCCTCCACTCCCTGTTACAGCACGGGCACTCCTCTGCCCAACCAGCCCACAGCATCCCTGGCTCCTTTACCACCATTGTGGGAGAGAACGAGAGGACCAGCTGTCTGTGCTTGAGCTACTGCTTGGGTGGGGGAGACCGGGTTTCTTTGTCCCAGGGCTGTGAGAGTTTGAGGAGCCTATTGTTTGGTGTTGATTTTGCTCTGCTCCCCAGCTCTGAGCCTTCTCTCCTGTGGACCAGGTTCTGCTCTGGGCCTCAAGAGGTTGATCTCTGTGGACTGCATTACCAGCCTCCTCCGCCCTCCACCTTGCAGTGACGCTCAGCCAATGGGAGGTGCCAGGAGGAGATTGGGAGGCAGAAGGAGAGAGGGACGAGGGATTTATTGCCCTCACTCCTTTCCTACTGGGTCAGGGTTATGACAGTAGCTGGTCCCCCAAGCCATGGTCACGGATCCCATGAGGCAACACCTTTCCCATGGCTCCAGGGCTCACTGGGGTCATCTGCCTAGGGACTAGAAAAGACTTCTCACTCTTGCTAGTCCCTGGGGGCACTGCCATCTGTTACTGACCATCAACCTTTACTTCCCATCCATGAGGTCTATTGTACAGACTAAATGGGATTCCACGTGCAGTCTCTTCACCAATCCTTTTTGAGAAATGAAACACCCCTGAGAACTCCCCTCTGGGGGAGACCATGTAGATCAAGACCCAAATTAACCTGGAGTGGTCACTCTGACTTCACAGCTTGGATCTGCTGATTCTCTACTTTGTGCTAAACATGAATTTCTCATTTAATCCTCCCAGCAGAGGTGTAGAAATGTCACATAACTTGCCCAAGATCAACAGTTGTATTTGACAAGTGCACAGGAATGCCAGTAAGTATGCCAGGAAGTCAGTATCCAGGTCAACTTTTGGACTCTTGGTCAGATATTGGAGTCAAATATTCCATTTCAGCCTCACTTCTCTTTACTACAATCTAGCAGGACAGATATTTCTGAGTTGGTCTTCCAAAAGAGGCTCCATTCCAAAAGAGCTATTTATGATCTTGTTGGATGAAGTTGGGGAAGATGTGGCTGCCCTCAGAGCCCAAAATAAGTCAAGCCCTTGGCAAAGATGTAATGTGGAGAATCTACCTGGAGCCCCCTTCTCCTCTTCCTTGGGGTGCCTTGTCTATTCCCTTCCAGCCCCCTGCCCTACATCCTCAAGACCCCTCCTGATGATCTATAGAATCCACTGACACCAGCTTACCTTTCTCATGCCCCGGTGCAGGCCTTCAGTCCATTTCTCCCACACCCTGATCCCTGCTCCCTGAAAGTGCTCCAGGGTAATCCAAGATGACCTATTGCCTTAATGGATTTAAATATGCATATTCTAAAGGTAGGACACAAAAAGTAATATTAATGGTGGAAATTTTAAGTGCCAGGTTAGGCCAGCAAGGGAGGTATTTATGGAAAAGGAAATCTTTTGCTGATTCCTCAAGGACACCACACAGATATCTAGATTATAGGTCCAAATCCTTTAATATGTAAGGTGTGCATATTGGCCTTTGAGGAGCCCTGGAATCTTTGTCTTCAGAGCCTTTCACAGAGGGAAGGGGAGATAAGAGGTAGGCTCACCCCAACTTAGAACGTAATCACCTCCTCTTTTTTCCATGACTGATAGTGAGTGTGCACCAAATATTTCACATGCTCCCCTAATCTTCTAGCCTGCCTTCCAGCTTAGGTTGGGGCAATAGAGTGAGCTCTGGCCACAGGCTCTGAGCATAAGGGACATGTGCCTCTCCTGAGCCGAAGCAGCTAATGGCTGATGTTCCTCCTCCACCTCTCCCTTCTCCTGCCTTGAAGGTCATTTGTTCTAGATGATGCACCTAGGAGGAAGGCCAACCAGCCTGCAACAGATATTTGGTGAGTAAGAAAACCATGTTTATGGTTTGAAATCACTGACATTTTAGGGTTGCTTATTACTGCATCATAGCAGAGCCTATCCTGACTAATACACCATGTAAGACAAAATCCAAACAAGTGTTTGTGCTGAATAAGACTGTTGGCATTAATTTCTCATTCCCTATAACTCAAGAGCTAGAAAAGAAAAAAAATCAACATTTCCCAGCCACCTTTGAAAGCATGGTCCTAGAAATAAATTAGGTCCCCCCAATAATGTCCTTGTGTGAAGCAGTATAACATTATAGCAGAAACATGAGTGTTCAGAGACACTGCAGTCACTGGACTCCTTGTCCCAGGGTTCAGTCACAAGCTTCATGGGTGCCTGAGGCCCTTGTGGCAAAGGCAGCCAGGGCAGTGGCTTCCTAACCCCCGGGTCACAACAACAGCGGGATCACTCTGAAATGGTGCTACCCAGTGGAACTCTTCAGATTTCCACTTCTCCAGCCCTTACAACATCATACAAGCTCATAATTCCCTGAACCGAATTCTTTTCTTATTGAAATACGCAGAGTGGTGGCTATTTCCTTTACTGTACTCTGAATCCATGTTGTTTTTAAAAGTTTGAAACCTTGTGAGAAAAGAGAGCGTAGGCACAAAGATGATGTGGAGCCCTCTGAAGGCTCGAAGCTGGGAGGAGGCAGTTTCCCCGAGACCTCAGAAGTTTGGAGGAGAAAAATGTAGTGGGAAGAACTGACACACAACTGTGAATTCATTCTTAAAACGTAGCATCATTGAACATTATATCAAAAATGAATGGTGGCGCGCCTGGGTGGCTCAGTTGGTTAAGCGACTGCCTTCGGCTCAGGTCATGATCCTGGAGTCCCAGGATCGAGTCCCACATCGGGCTTCCTGCTCAGCAGGGAGTCTGCTTCTCCCTCTGACCCTCTTCCCTCTCATGCTTTCTATCTCTCATTCTCTCTCTCTCAAATAAATAAATAAAATCTTTAAAAAAAATGAATGGTGTACTATATGTTGGCTAATTGAATTTAAATTAAAAAAATAAAACAAAAAAATAAAACCTAGCATCAGTGATTTAATGCAAATCCTTCCCGGCACAATCAAACATGGGACGGAGGACCCTCAGAGAATCCCTGTCCCTTCTCCAATGCGGCAGTAAAGGCAGAGCTGTGGTTCAGATGGAGGTCCCCTGAATGTGGCTTCTACTAATCACTTTCCAGACTCCATCAAGAAGCCTGACAACAAACTGCTGGGAATGTCTCATCTGTAGATCCCCCCAGCTGTCCCAGGGGCATCCCCGATGTTCCGCGTACCCCACCTACACATACCCTGACCCCATAGCTGGCGTCCTGTGCACACTCATGAAGGCAGCAAATGCATGCCTTTGTAGACAGCTAGTGAGCATGCAGGGAAAGTGAGCCCAACTCTGCAGGATTGGGAGAAAGTTGAGATTCAGCACTGCCCTGGGGGAAGCAAATGGGAAGCTGTCAGTGCTATGCTTGGCTTTGCAGGATTGAAAGAAGGCATACAATTGCACCAAGGCATACACTTCTTGCACCACCAAGAGGATGCAAGAAGTGTAAAGCCGGTGAATCCATAGAAAAGATCGGAGAAAGTCAAAGAATCCCTAACAGGGCTGACAGAAGGTACTACTCTCCCAAAGCCAGTTGGTAAAGCCTGGAGGTGACCACTTCTTCAAATCTGAAGACAGCAATGTAAGATTTCAAGGAACGTGAAAAATCAAGGAAACATGACACCACCAAAGGAACACAATAATTTTCCAGTAACCAGTCCCAAAGAAATGGAGATCTGTGGTTTGTGCAATAAAAATTCAAAGTCATTGCTTTAAGAAAGTTCAGTGAGCTACAAGAAAACACAGAAAGGCAATTCAGTGAAATCAGGAAAACAATACACAAACAAAACAGAAAGTTTAACAGAGAGATACAAATCATAAAAAAGAACCAAGCAGAAAAATTCTGGAGTTGAACAATACAGTGAATGAAATGAAAGATGCAATGGCGAGCATCACCAGCAGACTTGATTAAGCAAAAGAAAGAATCTGTGAAGTCAAAGGTCATTTTCACTTATCCAGTCAGAGAAGAACAAAGATAAAAGAATGAAAAAGAGTGAAGAAAGCTTATGCGAGTTAATGGGATGCCATCAAGTGAAACAACCCATGCATTATTGGAGTCCCAGATGAAAAAGAAAGAAGAAGATGGTATGCTTATTTAAAGAAATAATGGTTGAAAAATTTCCAAATCTGAGGAGAAATTTAGATATCCAAGTCCATGATGCTCATAGGTGCCCCAAAAGATCCAACCCAAGAGGATCTTCTCCAAGACACATTTTAGTGTAACTGTCTAAAATAAAAAACAAAGAGAATCTTTAAAGCAGAAAAGGAAAAAAAATTCCTCACAACCAAGGGAACCTCCATAAGACTATCGGTGGACTTCTGAGCAGAAACTTTGTAGGTCAGGAGAGAGCAGGTTGATATATTTAAAGCACTGAAGAAAAAAAAAAAACTGCCAACCAAGAACACATTACCTGGCAAAGCTGCCATTCAGAAATGAAGGAGAGATAAAGACTTTCCCAAACAAACAAAAGCTGAGGTGGTTCATGGTTGGACCTGCCTTACAAGAAATGCTACAAGTTCTTAATGCTTACATGTTCTTCAGGCTGAAATGAAAACACGCCAATTAGTAACATGAAAACATAAAGCCCATTGGTAAAGGTAAGTACATAGTCAATTCAGAATACTCTAATACGGTGATGTGTATATCACTAAACTCTAGTAAAAAACGCTAAATGACAAAAGTATTAAAAATAACTACAACTACAGTAATTGGTGAATGGACATACAATATGTAAATCATGATATCAACAATAAAATGTGAGGTGGGGAGTAGAAGGGTAGAGTTTTTGTAGGCAATCGAAGTTAAGTTGTTATCAGCCTAAAATAGACTGTCTTAACTACAAGATGTTTTATGTAAACCTCCTGGTAATCACAAAGCAAAACCTGTAATAGATACATAAAAGATAAATAGAACGGAATCAAAGCATACCACTACCAAAAATCATCAATTCAAAAGAAGACACAAAAAAGGAAGAAAGGAGCAAAAGAACTACAAAACGGCCAGAAAACAATAAAATGGAATTAGTAGATCCTTATCTATGAATAATTACTTTATATCTAAATGGGTTAAATTCTCCAGTGAAAGCACATAGAGTGGCTGAACATACATACAAGATCCAACTACATGTTGCCTACAAAAGATTCATTTTAGCTTTAAAGGCATACATAGGCACAAAAGGAAAGAATGGGAAAAAATATTCTATGCAAATAGAAACCATAAGAGAGGGGAGTAGTTATAATTATATCAGACAAATAGACTTTAAGTCAAAAACTGCAACAAGAGACAAAGAAGGTCATTTCATAATGCTTACGGGGTCAATTCATCAAGAGGATATAACAATTATAAACATATAAGCACCCAACATCAGTTTACCTACATAAGTAAATACTAACAGATTTAAACAATACAATAATAGTAGGGAACTGCAATACTTCACTTTCAACAATGGATACATCATCCAGATAGAAAATCAATAAGGAAACATTGGACTTGAACTATACATTAGAACCAAATGGACCTATCAGACATATACAAAACATTTTATCCAATAGCCACAGAATACAAATTCTGCTCAGGTGCACATGGAACATTCTCCAGGATAGATTATATGTTAGGTCACAAAATGGGTCTTAACAAATTTAAGAACATTAAAATCATAGAGGTATCTTTTCCAACCACAATGATGTGAAACTAGAAATTAAAAACAGGAGGGAAACTGGAAAATTCACAAACATGTGGAAATTAAACAACATATTCCTGAACAAACAATGGGTCAAAAAAGAAATCAAAAGGGAAATCAAAAAATATCTTGAAATAAATGGAAACACAGCATATCAAATCTTATAAGATATAGCAAAATCAGCTATAAGGGGGAAGTTTATAGCAATAAAAGCCTACATTAAGAAAAGAGATAGATCTCAAATAAACAACCTAACTCTATCCCCCAAGGAGCTAGAAAAAGAAGAACGAAACAAATCAACGAAAGGAAGGAAATTCAAAAAGAGCAGAGCAGAAATCAATGAAATAGACCAGGAAAATAATAGAAAAACTAAGAACTGGATTTTTTTAAAAAGATAAACAAAATTGACAAACCTGCAGCTAGACTAAATAAGAAAAAAGAGAGAAGACTAAAATAAATAAAATCAGAAATGAAAGAGGAAATGTAACAACAGCTACCATATAAATACTAAGAATCATAAAAGACTACTATGAACAATTATAGGCCAACAAATTGCATAACCTAGAAGAAGTGGATAAATTCCTGGAAACATGTAACCTCACAAAACTGAATCACAAATAGAAAATCTGAACAGACCAATAATGAGTAAGGAGAGTGACTCAGTAATCAAAAACCTCCTAAAAAACAAAAGCCCAGGACTGGATTTAGTGGTGAATTCTACCAAACATTTAAAGAATTAATACCAAACCTTTTCAACGTCTTCCCAAAAACTGAAGAGGAGGGAACACTTTCAGACTCACTTTTTTGAGGCCAGCATCACCCTGATACCAAAGCCAGACAATAACACTACAACAATAGAAAATTATAGTCCAATATCCCTGATGAATATAGATGCAAAAATCCTCAACAAAACGCTAGCAAGCAGAATTCAACGGCACATTAAAAGGATCATACACTATTATCAAGTTGGATTCACCCCTGGGAGGCAAGGATGAGTCAACATATGCAAATCAATGAATGTGATACACCACATTAACAGAATGAAGGATAAAAACCATATCATCATCTCAATTTGGGAAGCTGAAAAAGCATTTGATAGAATTCTATGTTCTTTCATGATACGAACTCTCAAGAAATTGGATATAGAAGGAATGTACTTCAGTATAATAAAGGGCACATCTGAAAGCCCACAGCTAACATCATACTCAACAGTGAAAAGCTGAAAACTTTTCCTCTAAGATCAGGAACAAGATAAGAACGTCTACTTTTGCCACTTTTATCCAACATAGTACTAGAAATCCTAGGCAGAGCAAGTAGGCAAGTAAGACAAATGAAAGCTATCCAATCAGAAAGCAGTAAAATTGGCTCTGTTTGCAGGTGGCATGATCTTACATATAGAAAACCCTTAAAGACTTCATCCAAATACTGTTGGAACTAACAAACAAATTCAGTGAAGTTGCGGGATACAGGGGATGGGGTAGCCCGGTGATGGGTATTACAGAGGGCACGTTCTGCGTGGAGCACTGGGTGTTATGCACCAACGATGAATCATGGAACACTACATCAAAAACTAATGATGTAATGTATGGTGGTTAACATAACAATAAAAAATTTAGAGAAAAAAAGTTGCAGGATACAAAATTAATATACAAAAATCAGTTGCATTTCTATACACTGACAACATACTATCAGAAAGAGAAATTGGGAAAACAATCCCATTTACAACAGCATCAAAAACAATAAAATACTTAGGAATAAATTTAACCAAGGAGATGATAAATCTGTACACTGAAAACTATAAGACACTGATGAAAGAAATTGAGAAAGTCACAAATAAATGGAAAGATATCACATATTCGTGGATTGGAAGAATTAATTGTTGAAATGTCCATACCACCCTAAGCAATCTACAGAGTCAATGTGATCCCTATCAAAATTCCATTGATGTTTTTCACAGAAATAGAAAAAACAATTCTAAAATTTGTATGGAACTACCAAAGACACTGAAGAGCCAAGGCAATCTTGAGAAAGAAAAACGAAACTGGAGGCATCACTTCATGATTTCAAGCTATATTACAAAGCTATAGTAATCAAAACAGATAGTACTGGCCAAAAATCAGACATATAGACCAGTGGAACAGAATAGGAATCCCATATATAAACCCACACATATATAGTCAACGATCTTTCACCAGGACACCAAGAATATACAATGGGGAAAGAACCATTTCTTTAAAAAATGGTGTTATGAAAACTAAATATCCACATTCAAAAGAATGAAACTGGACCACTCACAAAAATTAGCTCAAAATGGATTAAAGACTTAAATGTAAGACCTGAAGCCATAAGACTTCTAGAAGAAAACATAGGGAAAATCTCCTTGACACTGGTCTTAGCAATGATTTCTTGGATATGACACCAAAAGCTCAGGCAACAAAAGCAAAATAAATAAATAAATAAAGCAAAATAAATAACTACATCAAATAAAAAAGTTTCTGCACAGCAAAGGAAACAACAAATGAAAAGACAACCTACAGAATGGGAGAAAAGATTTGCAAACCATGTATCTAATAAAGAGGCAATATCCAAAATATATAAGGAATTCCTACCACCCAATAAAAAAAAAAAGTCTGATTTTATTTTTTTTTTAATGTCTGATTTTAAAATAGACAAAGGACCTGTTAGGATAGCTTTTATCAAAAAAAAGGAACATAGGGAGCCTGTGTGGCTCAGTCGTTAAGCGTCTGCCTTCGGCTCAGGTCATGATCCCAGCATCCTGGGATCGAGTCCCACATCGGGCTCCCTGCTCAGCGGGAAGCCTGCTTCTCCCTCTCGCACTCCCCCTACTTGTGTTCCTGCTCTCGCTGTCTCTCTCTGTCAAATAAATAAATAAAATCTTTTTTAAAAAAAAAAAAGGAACATATATTAAGTGTCGGTAATAATGTGTGGGAAAAAGAGAACTCTTGTACACTACTGATGGGAATATAAATGGGTATAGCCATTATGGAAAACAGTATGGAGATTCCTCAAAAAATTAAAAATAGAATTACCATATGATCCAGCAATCCCGCTTCTGGGTATATATTCAAAGGAGTTAATATCAGTTTCTTGAAGAGATATCTGCACTCCCATGTTCACTGCAGCATTATCCACAATAGTGAAGACACAGAAACAGGCTAAATATCTGTCAATGGATGAAGAAAATGTGATATATATACAATGGAATATTCTTCAGCCATGAGAAAGAAGGAAATCCTGCCATTTGCAACCACATGGATGAACCTAGAAGACATGCTGAGTGAAATTAGCTAGAGAAAAAGACTGTATGATCTCACTTATATACAGAATCTTTAAAAAAAAAAAAAACAAAAAGGCCAACTCACAGAAACAGAGCAGAATGGTGGTTATCAGAGGTGGGGAGGTTAAGGAGACAGGAAGAAGCTGGTCAAAGGGTATAAGCCTTCAGTTACAGGATGAATAATCTCTGGGGATCTGATGTACAACATGGCGACCGTAGTTAATAATACTGTGTTGTGTGTTTAAAATTTGCTAAGAGAGGAGAACTTAAGCACTCTCACTACACACGAAAGAAAGAAAGAAAGAAAGAGAGAGAGAGAGAGAGAGAGAGAGAAAGAAAGAAAGAAAGAAAGAAAGAAAGAAAGAAAGAAAGAAAGAAAGAAAGAAAGAAAGAAAGAAAGAAAGAAAGAAAAAGAAAAAAGAAAGGTAAGTCTGTGAAGCAATCAATGTATTAACAGAATTGTGAAAACCATTTCACTAAGTATGTCAAATCATCATGTTGTGCACTTTAAATGTATACAGTTTTGTCAATCATACCTCAGTAAGGCTGAGGGAAAACAACAAGTTGAGGTCCCCTGAGACTTTGACCAGTGTTCCATCTGTCGTATAATGTCAGCTTTGAATCTTGGCAGAGAGGATTTACCTTCCTGGACCACAGGGGATCCACTGAGTATTACAGAGGACTACGCGTAGAGCAGGCTGTTTGGAGCAAGGGGAACATCTGCCAAGCATGTAAGATTGTAAAAGACATGCTTGAAATGAAACCTAATGATCGGTATTCACTTTTATGGCATGGTTTATAAAAATAGATGGTCCTCGTAAAGAGCAGCCGTTGCCAACCAAAGGCCTGTTAAGTGGCCAGAGATTTTATTTCAGAGCTGACAACTTGAGTTCCTCACATGTCTCCCTCCACTAATGATGCCCCGCGTGACCTTGAGCCTCTAGCTTAAATGTCTCGTGCCTCATTTTCCATCTGTAAAAAAGGGATAATGACACTAGCCGCCGGATCATGTTGGCAACATGCTTAGAAATCCCCAGATCAAAGGTGCTCTGCCAGGACCAAATAAGATGATGACAGTGCTTGCCATCATTAGTGTTATTATTATTGTTGTTGTAGTTTGGGGCACCCATCTTGCAGCCCAGGAAGTAGGCATGACTCCCATGGCTGATTCAGCGCCAAGGCAGACTAAGGAGGAGTTTCAGGGCTGTGGGAGCCATTGATAGAGAGACCGCCCATTTCAACGACATCACACGAGGGCACATTGCTAGGCTCCCCGGGGTGAGGCACTCTCCTCCCTCAAAGTAAGACCATGCCTAGCACATCTCCAAGAGGTAAATATCTGTCTTTGGAGAACGAGGTCACAGAGGAAGATCCCATCATTTCTTTGGCTAAATGGTTTCTGTCATCACACAGCTAACTGAAAAGTCCTGGGACCATAGCCAGGAAGCTTTAGATTTGAGTCCCAGCTCTACCAACTAGAATCTTGTAGCCTTGAACATAAGCCATAATTTCTCAGAATCATCATATCCTGATTGTAAAATAGAATGTTTCACTAAAGTGGCACCTGGGTGGCTCAGTCATTAAGCATCTGCCGTCGGCTCAGGTCATGATCCCAGGGTCCTGGGATCGAGCCCCGCATCGGGCTCCCTGCTCAGCAGGAAGTGCTTCTCCCTCTCCCACTCCCCCTGCTTGTGTTCCCTCTCTCGCTGTCTCTCTCTCTCTGTCAAATAAATAAATAAAATCTTTAAAAAAAGAAAGAATGTTTCACTGAAGTGATTGGTTGGTCTCCTAGTTCTGATTTTCACAATTACCAATAATAATAATAATAATAATAATAACAACAACAACAAGGGATTCTACCCAGAGAAAGTCTTGCCTGGCACATTTCTCCATAGTTTAATGACAGTATCAGTCACTGCTCTTCCAACAGGCTGTTGGCCCCCCGCCCACTCTTGAGCAGTAATGTTCTAAGTCTGGGACAAGGAAATGTACTGAACTTGCTTTGAAATTTATCAGCAAACCGGGAACTCAAAACAGAAAGCCAAATTCTATGTACCAGCAAACACTTACGGCTGTTCTCAAAGTATGTTTATGCAGGACCAATTCCTGCCTTTACGTGGCCTGTGTACAAAAGGTGCCCCTTCTGGGTGGATGAATTTGAGAAGAAATCTCTTCTGGGTACATACTCTGTAGACACATGGCTTATAAGCAGACTATACTTTGCACATAGAAAAAGACAATCCTATCCCCAGGTAGGTACAGCCCTGTGCCAGAGCCCAAGTCTTGATGAGTGGAACACAAGCTAGATTTCAGCTCTCACAGGGTGCCTTGGCCAACACTGTTGCTCAGCATGCGCACTGCACAACCGTACATGGCAGCCTTGTATTTGTTGAGTCCTAAGGGTTCCATATAGCCCCTTTATGAACCTCAGATGATTGAGGGGAGGCATCCTACCCACCCCACCAACTGATTTTTATTTGCTTTTCATGATATTGGCCATCCATGAAAATTTTTGTTTGAACAAAATGGGATTTTAAATAATTTGATAACCACTGTGCATAGGTAGCATAGAAATAAATAAAAGGAGATTTTGTTTGGGAATATGCAAAGGTTCAAGTCTGGAAAATAAATTTCCTTAGGCCATGGTAGTTTAGAGAAGTTGACTTGGTAAGGATTTTCAATCAATGTCGACTACAAAAATTCCTTTCTTCCCCCCACCCCCAACTCTTTTTCTCAAACAGTGTACTTTCTGCCTGGGATTCCTATCCTGGCCAGTGTAAAATAACTAATCTAGTTACTTTCAAGTAAAATAAGTAAAAAAGAGTGATTTTTAATCATCATTTTGATTCAATGTGTGTTGTGTGTATATAGGTGTTATGGTTGTGTGTTATGGGAATGTCACCTTGCATATACCATAAGAAAGAAGTTACTGCACTGTCTCCATCTGTCTTGGTCCCATGCTGGCCTCTGGCTTCAAACGTAAATTACCTACTCTGGTCCTTATTTGTGCCTCATGCTAGCAGATTCTCTGAGAGGCAACCATGCCCCCCTCAGATGCCTGCAAGCATGACCCACCCTTCCGCCTCTGCCATGGGGTCCACAGCACTCAGGCAAGGAGCACTTAGAGGCCTCCCAGCTCTCATTTCTTATTGTCTCTCTCTTCTCTCCTCTCCTGTCACCCACCCCCTGCTCCTCCCCTCCCTCTCCTACTTCCTCTTCTCTTTCCTCGTCCTCTGTACCCCAACTTGATGCCACAGAGACACTCAGATGTCTGACCCTCAGTGCTCTGAGGTCTTGGGAAAATGGGAAGTCTGTCCCTACACTCTCTCCCCACCAGACACACTATACTACCATCTCTATTCTAGAGTAGCCTTTCCATGATGAATAGAGAACTGACGTGCAGCTCGATAACTCTCCAGACTACACCCTGCACAGCTTGCAACAGGTCCTCTTGACCTAAAGGCAGATTTTATCATGCCCCCTGGCCAAGATTCATTTTGTGGGGTGGAGGGAGACATGAGATGGGGCCACTCATACTCACACCTCACCATCTTACTTCATCTCTACCTCTCTTCTCCCCTGAGGACCAGAAGTCAGTGGTGAAGGAAGGAAATGGCTGATCACATCTACTTCCAGAATCTTCCATCTGAACCCTCAGCACTTGAACTTAAAACTACTTGCCACCTCAGTTTGGAAATTCCACCGTGCCTTGAATGGTAAAAGATCCTCAGGATGTAAGCAAGTGGAACATGGAAGGTGTCACACGTGCGTTAATTTGTCACATATCATCCTGCCACGAGCTAGCACTGGTGGGCAGAGAGACGTAGAGGGGAGGCTGAGGGGGAGATGCCCACAGTGCTCTGTGAATGAGAAAACTCAAGCAGAAGGAGAACCAAGCCATGTACTACCACTAGAAGCAAGATAGAAAGGATAAGTAAAGATATGTATCAAAAGCTCTTTTTTTTAAGGATTTTATTTATTTATTTGACAGAGAGAGCGAGCACAAGCAGGGGGAGCTGCAGGCAGAGGGAGAGGGAGAAGCAGACTCCCTACTGAGTAAGCAGCCCGATGAGGGACTCAATCCCAGGACCCTGGGATCGTGACCTGAGCCGAAGGCAGAGGCTTAATGACTAAGCCACCCAGGCGCCCCTCAAAAGCTCTTTATAAAAAAAAAATGTGTGTCCCCTACAGCCCAGCAATTCCATTTCTAGGGGGTTATTTTAAGATAACCAGACAAGTACACAATGATTATCTACAAAGGTGTTCCATGGATAATTGTTTACAGTGGGAAAAAATTGGGAACACATATGTAAACCACTGTGTTCTTGTAATGGAACATGATATAATCATTAAAAAATGATCTAAAAAATGATGAACTAAACTATATTTATTGGGGTAGAAAGATACTAAGACATCTGGTTAAGTGAAAAAGTAGATAACTCAGCAAAATGTGCATCACAATCACATCTTTATTCCATATATATGGCATATAAATATTAGCAGTGGCTATTCTAGTGTGAGATGCTCTCTGTTTTACTTATCCATATTTTCTAAATTTTTTACAAGGAACAACTATTTTTTTTTAATAAAATAAAGTAATGGGGGGCACCTGGCTGACTCAGTCAGAAGAACATGTGACTCTTGATCTCAGGGTCATGAGTTTGAGCCCCATACTGGATGTAGAGATTACTAAAAAAATAATAAACTTAAAAAAAAGAAAGTAATGAAAAAATGGTTTTTTGTGTTCAGAAGACAAGCTGTGTGGTTTGAAGAAAACCATTCATACCAAAACAGAGAGCTACCAATTCTGAAAACCTGTTGACAAGACCGGAATTGCCACTTCAGGGGACAGCTCTTCTGTGGCCCTGTCCTTCTCAAAGGGACAGTGTATCAGTCAGGGTTCTTCACTGCAAACAACAGAGCCCACTGTGGCCAGTTTCAGCAGGAAGGCAGTTCATTAAAGGATGCTGGGACTTCTTTCTATTCCTCCCACCAAGTACTACTAAAAACCATAGACATGAGGTATAAAGCAATCATAAGAAAATTCTGAAAGGTGGGAGAGGAAGGCAGACAGGTAAGGGACTTGGGACCCAAGGAATGATGTGGAGGTAAGTTTTCTGGGTTTTCTCTGTCCCATATAATCCCAGACTGGGGGCTGAAGAAACCTGTAGCCCAGAAACACCAATGAACCTAGACATGAGAAAGCCCCAACAAAAGCCTCCTCTGTCTAGCTAGGAAAGAGTATGAAGACAGAAAACTCTCAGATAATAACTGCTCTACTCCAGACAAACATCACAGGAAAAAAAAAAAAAAAAAGTGCCTCCCCTCACCCAGGCCAGCAGAGTGAAGGCAGAGTGAAGAGCCATGATGAGGTTCCCCATCCATCCTGCCAGTGTGGTGTCAGAGAAGGCCAAGTAAGGCTCTGGAAACTTCCTCAACCATCAGATGGTAACAACATCTGCCCCACCATGATGTCCATGGAGCCCTCATGGAGACTCTGCACTTCCACCCCCACCGAGAAGTATGGAGGTGCTCTGTTCCCTCCCCTCTGAGGTTAGAGGAGGTGTCGAGGGAGGACTTCATCACCACCCAAAGGCAATGAGGCCCTTCCCTTTACTGTAGTGTCCAGTGGAAGACATGTGTAAGCAGAAACAAGGCCTTCCTACCCCTCCCAGCCAGGGCAGGTATCAGTGAGGCCTAGGAATGAGGAATCCCTCCCCAGCTCAGGTGTCAACAGAGGCCAAGTGGGGAATCTGCATTTCTACCTACACCTGGCGGTAACAGGGCAACACCTCAGCCTTCCCCTGCCAGAGCAGTGTCAAAAAATAGTCTGCTGAAGCAGAAAGGGTAAACAGGCTTCAGAGTCTCCTACCATAATAACCAAAATGTCCAGTTTTAATAGAAAATAACTCTTCACACCAAGAATCAAGAAAATGTCAACTTGAATGTAAAAGAGGCAATCGATAGAGACCAACCCCAAGATGACAGAAACATCAGAATCATCCAACAAGGATTTTCGAGCAGATATCATATGAATGCTTCAACACGCAATTATGACCATGCTTGAAATAGCTGAAAAAAAAAATAGAAAGTTTCATCAAAGAAATAGAACATTTTGGTGAATAAATAGAAGATAGAAAAGACAGACAAATGGAATTTTAGAACTGAAAAATAAAGTGAGCAAACTTAAAAAAAAAAAATCCAGTGGATGGGCTCAATAGTGGAATGGAGGAAACAAAGAAAAGAATCAGGTAGAATGGTAGAAATAACCCAGTGCAGACAACAGAGAGAAAAGGGACCAGAATGAAAAGGTCAACAGAGCCTCAGGGGACTGCGGGACAAAACATATAACATTCATGTCATCTGAGTTCCAGAGAAGAGAAAAGGGGCAGGGCTGGAAAAGCATTCAAAGAACTAATGGATGAAACTTTCCAAATTTGGCAAAAGACAAAACCTGAGATTCAAGGAGCTGAGTGGCAAGCCCCAAACAGGATAGACGGGGGGAAAAGAATCCATTCCAGGACACATCATGGTCAAACTTCTGAAAAGGAAAGGCGAATAAAAACATCTTTAAAGCAGCTAAAGAGAAACGCCTTACCTATAAAGGAAAAGCAATTTAACTTATAGTGTATTTCTCATCAGAAACTGTGGAAGCCAGAAGAGAGTGGTACAACATTATTCAAATGATGGAGGAAAAAAAAACAAAACAAAACCACCCTGTCAACTCAGCATCCAGCAGGAATATCCTTCAGGAAAAAATGAGAAATCAAGACATTCTCAGATGTGATTAAATGCAAAAAATTGTCGGAGTGGATTTAAAAACATGGCTCAATTATATGCTCTCTCACTTCCAACATAATGATATAGGTAGGTTGAAAGTTAAAAGGATGGTAGAAGAATATGTCATGCCTACTTTAGTCAAAAGAAAGCAGTTGGCTATATTAATATCTGATAAAGTAAATTTCAGAGCAAAGAAAATTATCGGAGGCAGAGAAGGACATTACGTAATGCTTTTAAAACCATCAACCCACAAGAATCCTGACAGGGTACGCACCAAACAGTAGAGCTGCAAATTGTGTGAAGCAAAATTATCACTAGACCTTGAAAGGAACACTAGGTAAACCCACAATCGTAGGTGGAGACGTCAACAACCCCTCTCAGTAACTGATAGAACAACTAGACAGAAGAGCAACAACAATACAGAACTCACCAACACCAGCAACCAACGGAATCCAATCAATATTTAGAGAACACTCCACCCAGCAGCAGCAGCAGAATAAATATTCAAGCATCCACGAAACATACATGAAAAGAGACCATATCCCAGGCCATTAAGCAAACTTCAACAATTTATGTAAAGGATTTGGGGGTAGCTCACAAATCTCCTGAGGGGTCAGAAAGTCAGATATGGAAGCTCTGCCCCCAAGAACAATAAGAATACCACTCAAGCACCACCACCTTGATGGCCCTACTGTCACCACCTGCTTGGGCCATACACTGACCCCACCAGAACCCCAACCATTGCTGACCCTGAAAATGGATCCTTCGCAGCGATCCTCAAGATCAAGGTCTGTTGGCTTAGAAGGAACCTAAGTCACGACTGCCTACTCAGTGCACAGAAAGCAGGCATCTAGCTCCTCCATTTGGGGAATCAAGACTCAGAATGCAGAGACAAGCCTGGGAAAAGCATCCCCAAAAGTTAGGTGCCACCAACATGGAAAATGCCTGCTCCCTGGCCTGCGCCAGCACCTCATTCCACCCTCTGCTCCCGGCCCAGGGTCTGGGCTCCCAGGCATTTGCAGTCGGAAGGCCTAGGCTCTCCTGCAGAACTCAGCTGCTTTTCCAGCTTCGTCTGCACCCCTCCCCGGACCCGGACTCCCTTCTGACACATGAGAACTCTTGGGTGGAATAAGTCACCAGTGAAAACGAACTCATGGCAAGCTCCACATTATCTCACCCTCTAATCTTGCTTGAGCGAATTCTTATCTTCAGGTCAGGGTTGTTTTTCACTGGAAATGAATCAAACTCAGGCACAGGACCAGCAATCTGTCAGGAGGAGCAAGTAAGGGCAGAACCCGCACAAGCACAAGCATATTCACACATGACCGAGCTGTTCCCATCCAGCTGAGAAAGACAAGTGACTTACTGATGTTCTATGCCAGACAAACTGTACAAGGTTCCCCCCCCCCCGCCCCCGTTCCCAGATTGAAGAAACCACGGGCACACAGCGTGGGCAGAGAGCAAACAACAAGTAGAATAGCTCCTCTTGTCGCCCAGATGGTCCAAGTTCGCGCCCATCCATGTGACACTTTGGACTTCCGGGCGGAGGGAGGTTGGGTAAGGAGAGAAGTGGAAGCTAGTATGGAGAGCGCTTAAGAGCTTTGGTGTCAGACGGACCTGGACTGAGATTCCAGCTCAGCCACGTCTTACTGCGTGGCTTTCAGCAAATGAATCTCTCCACACTCAGTTTGTTCAACCATAAAGACAGGATAACCAAGGCCTTCCCCTCAAAAATGGTAAGAGGATTAAAATGGGGTGATGTTTGTGAAATGTTGGGCACATAGTAGGTGCTCAATAAATCACTGCTGCTCATATTATTGAGGCAACATTTAGGGGTTTTTTTTCTCTTTTGTATTTTTAAGTACAGAATACAAAGGGCAGAATGCAAGCACAGAATGCTACTGGATTCGCACCCTCTTGAAAGTGAGGGGACTGAGCTAAAGCCCTTTAGAGGAAAACCAGAATCTCCCGACCCCAGAGTATCAGCCCCAGGTGCATGGTTACAGATATGACCCATATAGATATGGTATATATAGATACAGATGTGCCCGCCGTGGCCAGGTTCTCCAGCCACATCCAAGACAGGATTTGGATCCGGCTCCTGGATCTGAGGTCTGGGGACCAGAGGCAGCTACAGAGGAGGGTGTAGCCTGGGAACAAGGCAAGAAGGCACAGGAGACCGAGCCCAGCTGAGTGGGCATGGAGGGCCAAGTAAAACGAAAATCAAGTCCGTGGAAACCTACAGGCAGAAAGAGTAAGAGCCCTCTCAACATCACTCTGAAACTCCACATACCGGGAACGACCCTTTCCTCAAAATGAAGTGAGAGGAGAATCACCCTCCAGCGAACGTTTCCCCGTGG
The DNA here is from genome assembly GCF_009762305.2 of Zalophus californianus. Lineage (NCBI taxonomy): Eukaryota > Metazoa > Chordata > Mammalia > Carnivora > Otariidae > Zalophus > Zalophus californianus. Next base: position 86,884,411 of record NC_045605.1, on the reverse strand, counting down.
AACACCTCCTGTGGCAGCCACCAATCAGAAGCCAGGTCAGGAGGCACAAAGACCACAACATCTGCCTCAGCAAGTTCTGCCAAGTAGCTTCTGGGTCTGACCTCGTGGTTTCAATCCCAGGTCCACAGTGGTGTGGACCTTAGGCAAGTTGCTGAGCTGATCTGTGCCAGTTTCCCATCCTCAAACACAGGAGGAATAATAATCCCAACCATATAGGAGTGTTGTAAGGATTAAATGAGATTAAGTCTGCTGAGTCTTGCAACAGTGTCTGGAACATATTGAGCACTTGGGACACAGTGTTCAATGTTATAATTATTGTTATTATTAATATTAATATCAGTGCCACTCTCCTCCCAACGTGGCTGCCAAGAAAACAGCCCAGGAAACTGGCCTCTCTGGTCGTTTACGACCTAGGAAATAGAGACGAGATCCATGTGAAGTGAGTGAGCCGAAAACACGTAGGTGACCTCATTTCTCAGGGTCAACAGGACACACTCAGCAAAAGCAAAACGGCAGATGCATCTCAGGCCAGACAGACCTTAGTTCAAAGTCTGGCTTCAGCACTTACCCTGTGACATTGGACGTGTTGCTTAACTTCTCTGAGCTTCTGAATGCTCCCTCCCAAATTAGGGCTAAAATTCCGTAACACCTCCCTGGCAGGGTTATTCTTGTAGATCAAATAATGCAGAAGTGCACGCAAAAAGGGGTTTGCAAGCTGCCTAGCACTTAGTTGGTTCCAGCAAAAACTGGTTCCTTTTCCTCTGTTCCCAGGATGAAACTCTGCAGCTGCTGGCTTAAATATCGTGGCTCTGAATACAACCCCCAAAGTCATAAGAAAAGTCTTCCCCACTCCCCATACCATCTTCTCTCCCTCCTGTCTGCTCTAAGCAACAGCCGGGTAATAGTAATCTCTAACCCACTGCGGCCCTTTCACTGTGGGAGGCCTGAGATCCAAGTCCAGCTACTCACATGACTGTGCCACATGGGACACGTTTCCTCCATCCTCTGGGCTTCAGTATCCTCATTTAGAAACTAGGGATAACAGGGGCGCCTGGGTGGCACAGTCGTTAAGCGTCTGCCTTCGGCTCAGGTCATGGTCCCAGGGTCCTGGGATCGAGTCCCACGTCGGGCTCCCTGCTCGGCGGGAAGCCTGCTTCTCCCTCTCCCACTCCCCCTGCTTGTGTTCCTGCTCTCGCTGTGTCTCTCTCTGTCAAATAAATAAATAAAATCTTAAAAAAAAAAAAAAAAGAAAGAAAAGAAAAGAAAAGAAAGGGGCACCTGGGTGGCTCAGTCATTAAGCGTCTGCCTTTGGCTCGGGTCATGGTCCCAGGGTCCTGGGATCGAGCCTCACATCGGGCTCCCTGCTCCACGGGGAAGCCTGCTTCTCCCTCTCCCACTCCCCCTGCTTGTGTTCCCTCTCTCACTATGTCTCTCTCTGTCAAATAAATAAATAAAAATCTTTTTAAAAAGATAAATAAATAAAATAAAATAAAAATAAAAGAAAGAAACTAGGGATAACAATCTACAACAGCTAGTTTGCTGATTTAGTTCTTTGGGTTCAATTATGGATTAGATATAAAAGGGCCTTCATTTAGCACTTGGCAGATGAGGGTAGGTGCCCCACATGTTGCATATATCATGTCATTTGATCCTCCCAATAATCCTCTATCCCCAGTGTCTCAGCCTGAACCTAAGGCTCAGAGAGGTCACACCGCCAACGCAACGCCACACAGCTACCCTTCTCCTGGCTTAGACAGTGGTCACCAGACTCACATTTTCAGTCGGTCCCCTAGAGAAAAGGGCTTGGTCGTGAGCTCGGAGCCCTGCCCACAGTGTCAGAGCAGTCATGGCTCTCAGGGACCCCCCCACACACAAACACACACAATGTGGGGCCCCCGCTTCTCCAGGCGTCGGTACCCATGGTTCATGTTCAGAAGCCTGGTGCAGGCCATTTGCACAAGGAGGTTGCTGGCAGGCCCCGTGGTCTCTGTTACTAGAGATTGAATTGCCAGTGAAAGAGGCTCATTGTGCGTCCTCTGAATGAATACCCCATTTAGACAAAGAATTCCACTGGTTTTTCACCGAGAAAGAAGACAGCCCCAGAGGAAAGAGAGAACAATGCAGATCATTCAGCAGATTTTTACTTAAACATCAAAGCTGGGTGACCAACCAGGTTAAGGGCCACCCCACAGATTGGGCTGAGGCCACACTGGTGTTCAAGACTCCTCCTTGTCTGAGGAGTCAGGGTCCAGAGGCTCTAGGCCCAGCCCCTTCATGGCCACCTTGGCCAACGTACCTCCTGGACCCTCGTGGATAAATTGAGGCGAGTGGATTGACTCAAGGGTCTGCCGTTTGGATTCAGGGGAAATACTTCTGGGCACTAGATTGTCTACACGCTGCTGGTTCTCAGATGTAGCTGTACGGTGAAATCACCTGGAGAAGCTTTTACAGCTACTTGAACTTGGTCCCACTGACAAGGATATTGATTTCTTTGGTATGAGGCATGGCCTGGGCATTGGGAATTTTTCACCACTCCCCATAGGATTTTAAGGTATGGCCTAGATTGAGAACCAGCGAGACCCAGGGGCAGAAACTGTTTGGTCCACAGCTATATCCAGAGCTGAGCACAGGGTCTGCTGGACGCTTGGTGCCCAATAAATATTTGTGGGATGAATGGATATATGCTGCTCTGAGACACTGGGGAGAAGCCACCCAGCCCGGTCTTCAGGGACAGTACCTCTGTTGATCACTCTATCATCTACTGGGATTTGGAACAAGGTTGCATTTTTTTTTAAGTTGTCTGCTCGAAACACCTAACAAAAAATACTCGCACACAAAAACCACTGGACCATAAAACCTCTGAGATTGTCTCCAGCTCCAGAGCACACTAATTCCAAGATCATAAATTCCTTCTTGCCCTTTGAGAGCAACAATGTTTTTCAGTTAAATTATCAGGGCGGCAGAGGCGTGGGAAGGGCCCCTCTGAGAGCCACTCCGCATCCCACCTGCTCAAGCCAAGGACTTCGCTTCCACAGGCGGCCCCTCCTGGCCTCTCGCGCCCACCCGCTCCTCAGCCCACCCCCAGCCCTCCATGTCCCCGGCATTCCAATCTCATTCTTCTGCCACTTTGCACTCATTCCCTCAGTGAGCCCAACCACTCCCAAAGTACTAACTCTCATTTCTAAGTTGGCCACTTGCAATCCGTACCTCTGGCCCTGCCCCTCTGTTCCGAGCTCCAGACTCGGCCTTCCGAATGCCTACTGGGGATCTCCACCTCCATTTCCCTTAGGCACCTCAAATGCAGCCTGTCCCAGAAATGAACTCACTACCTTCCCCACCCAAACCTGCTCCTCTTCCTGCCTTCCCTATCTTGATGAACAGCATCACATCCACCCAGTTGCCCAAACCAGGAAACTCTGGAATCATCTTTGATCTCTCCCGTGCCTTCCACACCCCACCCCACCCCCGGCCCCCCTGCCACCCTGTGCATTTTATCTCTGAAACAGCCACGGACTTAGTCCTCCTTTTCTCCCCCTAATCTCTCTCTCCTCCATGGCACTGCCAGAGTGCCTTTCTAAAACAAAAGATGTCACTTGGAGTAAAGTTCTGGCTCGGGAGCAAGGCGGGCAAGATCGGGAGCCCCACGGTGGGGCACAAGCCACTCCCCGTTCTCCCTCCAGCTGTGCTCAGTCCCCTCTCTCACCCTGACGTCCCGACCACACGGGCTGGCCTGACACTCTGCTTAGTAATAACATATCTGCCATTGAGTGTGCCTCTCCTAAGTCCTAACCCAGGGCCTGAACCTGTGATCTCTCTCCCTCCTTGCCTTGCTCTTCCACTAAAATGCCCTGCCCCTCCCTACACTCTTCAAGGCTTAGATAGTGCCCGGCTTTCAAAGCTCTGCCTCACTCTTCACAATAAGGCAGGCTTGGGCAAGGGGCTGCTTAAATAGTAAATAGCAAACACTTGGATGGATTTCTTACATGCCAAGCACTTTTTTAAGCACCTTAACCTATTTTAACTAATGTAACTCACAAGAGCCCAATGAGACAGGGACTATAATTATCCCCATTTTACAAAATGGGTAAACTGAGGTACAGAGAGGTGAGGCCCAGATGCTGGGACTTGAACTCATTCGGACGATGCTCGTCATCACTGCCTTCTAAGAACATATATCTGGATACCCATTTTACCTGCTCTAAGAACACGGGTGCCACATTTTTTAGCAGAGGACCCCTTTCCTTTAAACAAAATCCTACTCCCAGCCTGGTGCATAGAAAATAGGAGACGGAAGATGGCAACAGAGAGAACGTAGCTCCCATGCTCCCCGATCTCAGCATCAACATTCAACAATATTCAAGAGGATGCCAAGGAACCCCCAGGGCTCCAAAGAGATGAGTTCAAAAAGCAATGTCCTGAGATATCTTTCATTTACCGTTCTCTTGGTTTTTGCTAAGATGCCCTCCATATCCAAAAGTACTTATGAGACTACAAGATCGTCTCCAGACCCGCAACATAGTTTCCATCTTAAAATGTCCAAATGGCATCCTAATGACAGAAGAGCCCCACGCTGTTTCCCGGGGACTGAAACTTATTCCATGAAAAACTCAATAGGTTTTAAAGCTTTGTTTTCTTAAGCAGAGTATTCAAAGTATAATTTAACCTTTCAGTAACTCAGGCCATCCCTTGTGAAGGTCAGCTGTGGGACTGTGTAGGAATATCTTGTGCTCCATATCTTGTGCACTTTCCCCATGCTCGGCACCCAGTTGTGTGTTTTGTAATTCTTCCGTTTCTATCCCACCAGTATCACTTCTGTGTTCCTTATCCTTAGCTCTAACAGCATCTCCCCACTCCTTCTAACCTGTTCTTTCCAACAGCTATGGATTTTCTAAACATCGGAGTTGTTATAATCATGCCCCAAGTAGACACATATATCCAGAAAAAAAACAGGAACAAAGAGAAGCATTCCTCTTAGTAAAATGAATGTCCTTCCGTACAATGACTGTGACTTTTCTAGTGAGTTCTTAGGACATCCTTTCCCATCCTTTTTATTCATTTAACATTTACTAAGCACATAATAGATTCAAAAAAAAAAAAAAGTCTGGGTGCTGAGGACATAAAAATAGACAAAATCAAATTCCTATCTTCAAGGACTTGCCAGTTTAAAGAGAGAGACAAGTAAACAGAAATAATGGTGCTGCCATGGTGTAAGCCCTGTGACAACAGTATCTAAAAAGCACAACCAAAAAAAAAAAAAAAAACCCACTACTTAACTCTGCCTTGGGGAGTGGCAGCAACCAAGGAAGTCTTCCTGGGGGAGGTGGTATGTGAGCCAATTCCTGAAGCATCTATTAATAAGAGGTCAACCTGTCCCCCCACCACCAAAGACAAAGAGGATAGATTGGGGAAAGAACATGCTGAACAAATACAAAAACAAGGAAAAATAAGAAAGTCTAGTGAGTCTTCAAAATCCATAGTTCAGCCAAACTATGGAATGTGTGTTTGTAGGAAGGAATAGAAACAGCAGGCCGCTAACTGAGAAAAGAAAGTTCAGCGAGTAGGTTGCTCATATATTTTAAATGCTCGAAGGAAAGAGAATGCAGACTTTCCAGGGCAGATTAATCATATCACACCCATATGTATTCAGTGAGCCAAGTCAACTTGCTGCAGGGAAAAGAGAAATACTAACTAACGTGGATCCAATTCCCATTTGCCAGACACTGCTGTAGTATTTTACAGGTACAATCCCATTGAAATGTCCCAACAACTCTGTGAGGTGGGACGGAATATCACACGTCTGGATGAGGAAACCCAGGCAGGCAGGGGTTCGGGAACTTCCCAAGAACCCAGAATAAGAAAGCAGCAGTCTGACTACCGGGAGGGAGGCCTTAACTTCTGGGTTTCTTTGGAGTTGAAGCAGGCGAGGGGATGAGGTCCCCCGAGTGTTGAAGAAGGAAAGGAAACGGGAAAGGAGAGAGATTAATAGAGAAAGAGCAGGAGCTTGAGCAAGTGAGACAAGAGAGAGGAGAGAGGGGGTAGAGGGGAAGACATGGAGGGGGATGCATGGCCATCATTTCCAGTGGGAGAGCCTCTGAGCTGAGGTCTAGGGCTGGAGGCCCTCGGGCCCAAGCCAAAGGAGAGTGGACAGAGCCTGGATCCCGTGGATGGGCCCCTGGGCAACTGCCACATAGGTGAGGCCAGCGCAGTGGGCGTGGGACCCAAACAGGGACATGCCTTCCACCTAAGGACTCAGCAGCAAGAGTCCTAGCGAGCAGCCAGGGCGGATCCCTCATTTTCCAGCAGATGGAATGGAAGGGCTAAGTGATTTGTCCACAGGTACCCAAGGAGAATGTGTGCTTATTCCGTCTTTGCCTACAATTACCCACCTGGTAAGAGAAGAGACAGGACTAAAATCCAGGTCTCCAGGAATCCAAACCTTTGTCACTATCCCTCTCTTCCTACACACTCAGCTGCTAAGCCAAATTCTAGAGACATAGAAGACTACAAGGTTCACCTGGATAAAAGGGTTAGGGCCTCAGCGACAGGAGAAAGGTGGGTGAGAAGGTATTGCTAGGGTGGGGAACCTTGCCAGGCTCCCGAGGAGCAGGCATTTGTTTGTGGGTTACGTCCATGACATACAGGAGGCATCCTCATGTTCTTTCTCACTCTTCTCCTGAACAGTCTAAACTAGCATTGACTTAACAAGGGCCAGAGAGACTTCTGGAAAAAAGGAAGTGGAGAAAGCCTGGGAACCAGAGGAGAACTTTTGGTACAGATATTTTATGATATTTGGTCAATGAATGAATGAATAGCTACCAGGGTGTCCTGAAAATGTTCTATGTACTGCACTCTACACAGTCGCCACCCTGATGAGAGTCAGAAGCAGCTTCTCATATTGCCTTGCTGGCTGTTAAAATTTGTTTGACACTGTCCCCTCCCGTTCCCTGACTCCCCATCTCCTATTCCTGGGACCCTCTGGACCATCCCAAGAGCTAGCAGCTAAAAGTTCCTCTACCAGCAAGGGGGCCTCCAGACTCTCCAGAATGAGTTCTTATTGGTCAGAACTTGTGCAATATCAGTTGTTAAATATTTTGAATATCACCCTTGCTTACCAAAAAGTCCATAGTTCAGGGGCGCCTGGGTGGCTCAGTTGTTAAGCGTCTGCCTTCAGCTCAGGTCGTGGTCCCAGGGTCCTGGGACCGAACCCCACATCGGGCTCCCTGCTCCCCGGGAAGCCTGCCTCTCCCTCTCCCACTCCCCCTGCTTGTGTTTCCTCTCTCGCTGTGTCTCTCTCTGTCAAATAAATAAATAAAATCTTAAAAAAAAAAAAAGTCCACACTTCAATTTGACTAAGTGATGCAAAATTAATACTGTACTCTATAGTCTTCCCATCATCCCAGTACAGTATCTATCGAGAATCCACTAAGGGTCAAACCCTGTTCTTAGAACCAAAAAATAAGAGACTAAAACCTGATGTGGGTCTGTGCAGGGTTCATGGAGCTTCTAGTCCAGTGGGGGAAAGTTCTGAACTCAACTCCACACCATCATTAAAAAAGATGACCTGCTAGAGACATGCCGCCTTATCTAGAGGTTCCCAAGAGGTGGTGGTGCCGTCCCCCCGACAGGCGCTTTTGGAAACTGGGAGGGGGGGAGGCATTTTCAATTGTAATAACTGGAGGGGGTAACTGGCTTTTAGTGGGAATGCAATGGACAGTCCAGCAAAAAAAAGAATCATTCTACCCAAAGTGGTAATAGCACTCAGATTTGTTAGAGAATTATAAGCAATCAACACTGAACTACTGTCAGACAGAATGGTCTGCATGTTGAACCACAGCCTGCCAGAGTTGTTGTTGTTCTTTATGCCCAATGTGGGGCTCAAACCCATGACCCCAAGATCAAGAGTCACATATGCCACCGACTGAGCCAGCCAGCCACCCCAGCTGGCCAGAGTTTTATATGATGCTTGCCATTGAATATTTGGGCAGAATCTAAGGGGCAGAAAGAAGTTAAGGGGGAAAGTTCTCTTTACAGAATCCTACTCTGTGGTCAAAGCACTGCATATAACAAATGCTCCTCCATCTAGAGTCAGGCAAAGGGTTCTGCATTCTGAACACAATACATGCAAAATATATATAAATATTTACCGAACACCAAACTACCACTAGCCAAAGACTGGATTATGAATACTAAACTTCACCCCAGTACGTAGAGAGTTAAGTCCCTTGCTTGTTCCTGTTTAAAAAAAAAAAAAAAAAAAGTGAAGAAAGTGCAGTGTACCTCCTAATCCTCATGGTTTCATTCCTTACCAGCCAGAAAGCATTGTCTGAACCCACACACTTTTCTCTGAAGCTTCCTTTATGGTTCCTGTTTCAGAAACAGCAGAAACAGGAGTATTATTTTCAACCTCAGCTTTCCTTTAAAGTAAAGCAAAGATCTCTTGTCTCTGACCACAGGGCTGGGAGCTGGCAAAGTAAATTCTAGTGAAGAAATAAACAGTCTAGAATGCTAATCCATCATTCAGCCAAAACTGCGAAATATTTTCCTGATTCCCGCAACACGACGATGGAAGCTTTTGCTTATATACAGTAGACACATAGGAGGCAGAAGGCGCTCATTTTGAATGAATGAATAACAATGGTGAGAAAATATGCAGTGGGTCACAACAAGGTCTGGACATTGCCTCAAGTCACCAAGAAGTCAATTCCGTGCTCACACAGAACCTAAAACTCTGCCCTCAGAGGCTGGAACCTAAAACTGCCCTACCCTCTATTTGATATTCAACAGATTTGTATTGATTAATAATAGTAACGATAGCAAGACTGAGTTCTCACGTGCCACACGCTGTGCTAAAGTGCTATGCCTCAGCAATGTTAAGGAGTAGGACTCATCATTATACCCCCATCGTCCAGATAAGGAAAGTGAGGGAATGAGAAGTTGAGCTAGATGCCCCAAAGCTCACACAGCCAGAAAGGGCTGGAGCAGTTCTCCGGTAGCCGCCCTGCTCTCCAGAAGGGAGGAGGGCGAGTCCATTAGCTGGAGCTGTGGGTTACAACACAGACCACTGGGCACCCGTGAGAGGCTGTCACAGAAAAATGGGAGTCGAAGAAGCTGTTCCGAATCCTGGGTCATCACCACCAGATACTTAAGGAGCGTCGTGCCAGACCCTGTGCCAAAAACTTCATTCACGAAGCCTGTATAACGAGTCTTGGAAGCTCTAAGGCTGTAGAAATGAGACAGGCCTGAGTAAGAAAGGAGGGTCACTGATGGATTCCCAGATAAGGTGGCATTTGACAGTCTTGAAGGAGATGGGGATTTAGAAAGAGAGGAGAGGCACGTAGGGAAGAACACATCACCACTTCCTGCTAAAAGAAAAGAAGAGTGAACTGCCTCCAAGGAAGAATGTGATCCTTCTGGCAACTCATTCCTGCTGTTAAGACCCAGAGGCCAGGTCTAAACCTACTAAGAGTAATCAGCACAGCCCAGAAGCGCATCTCTGGAGGAATTCTTTAGAAGGCACTCACAGGGTGATAGGAAAGAGCCTGGGGCTGGCCGCCATGATGACAGGAGTTTTGCTGGTGCCAAGAACCCAAGGGGCAAGAGTGGGTGTGCACAGGTGCTCGATCCAAAGAGGCTACACCTCTGCCCCTCCATATTTAGAGGATTATACAACAGAAGCATATACATCTCTCCAGAGGTTCAACTTTCACAGGATCCTTTAATCGCTCCAAATTGGCACTGAGTCCCAAGGTATTCATTCATGTGTATTCTAGAGTTTCTCACACAACTCCCCTGAAAGTCCCCAGGCAAACCTGGAGCTCTGTTCAAGATGAGTCACTCAGGAGCTCCAAGGGGTTTGCCTGGGTTGAACCAGTCTTGCCCTCAGCAGGGAATGCTGAGATCAGGTGTAGATTATCCTTGAGTCAGGATAACCTGGGAGACTGCAGGGGTCATGGAGGGAAGAAGGCGGAAATAACTAACCAAGGGTGCCTAGATCATCAAAGGGCTGGCATTTGGGATTGCTCATTAATAGTAATTGATGGATAAGGCTCCTCAAGGATATTCTTAGGGAAGTAGGATTAGCAATATCCTTGTTTTTTTATAGCGTTAAATTGTTTTCAAAAACTAAGTTTATAGACTCTGTGCTGCCAATAATATTGGCACGAATTCATATTCGTCATGAATTGTCTGGTGCAGGTGACAAAAACCCAACTTGAAGTAGTTTTTAATAAAGCGGGGGGAGGAGATCATTGGCTTTTCTAACTGAAAACTCTAAGCGGACCTCAGGCATGGCTGGATCATATAGCTCAGTCATCAGGATTTGGTCTCTCTGTGTCAGCTCAGCTTCCCTAGATATGGGTCTCACTCTCAGGGCAGTTTCCTACCACATGATGGACTCTTCGCAGCAGCTCCAGGCTTACAAATCCACAAGAAAGAGAAATTATTTTCAACGGCTCAAAGAAAGATCCTGAGATTAAGTCTCTTCACAGCTTGGTGACTGATCTCCAAAAGTAAACATTTCAAAAAGTCACATAGTGTCACTTCCCCTGGTCATGGTTCCACCCAGACTGGAAGGGAGAGAAACAGACCCCAGGTCTCAATGGGAGAAATGTCAACGTTACCATAAGAAGAGCAGGTGGGCTGGGATCTCTAGACAGCCATCTCTAGACAGTATGGTCTGTAGGTGACTGGTATGCACATTCAAGTTTGAGAAGCCCTGCACTACACTAATTTTAGGTTTGCTACCTGATACCTTGCTTTCCAAATTTCCTAATATGTACAACAACCAGAGTCAATATGTCATTTATACACAATACACAGTGAGTAGGATAACAGGATGTTTTCTAAATGATGTCCCATTTTCACTCATCTGTTCACCCAGTAAATATTTGCAGAAGGTCTGTCAAGGCCAAGGCAGTCCCAGGCAGCAGGAACAGAGTGGTAAATAAGACGACACGGCCCCTAGTTTTGTGAAGCTTAGTCCAGCAGGGAAAACATTTCCATAAAATCATTGCAGTTAGGAAGAGTGTGATGACAAAGGAAGTAAAGATAATCTGGGAACCTGAAATGAGGAGCACTCACTCAGTCTAGGGGTTCAGGGAGGACCTGAAGGAAGAGTGGGAGTTAGCTGGTCAGTGGTCACTTTCTTGTTAAAATGTGCGACAACAGCCCCCACCCCCACAATCACAACTTCCTCTTTCCCAGCTTTATTTTTCTCTGCAGCTCTTGTCTTCATCTGATATAACCTATGTCAGACATACTTATTTTTCTTTCTTGTCTGTCTCCTCCAGCTAGAATGCAAACTTCATTGTCTGGCTCCCTCTGGGAGCCCCAGTACCTGTACTAATGCTTGGCACATAATTATCAGTTGATAAATATTTGTTGGATGAAGGCACAGTGTTCCAAGCAGGGAGACTAACATGTGCAAAGGACCTGAGAAGAGAAAAAGTGTAGAGCATTCTGGGGACCAATAGGGGAAGTCCCACAAAGCTGGAATGTTGAGAGCGAAGAGAAATAGAGTTCACTACCAATCTCCCATTCATTTACTCACCAACTCCTTAATGAGTGCCTACACGGTGCCGGGCACTCTTCTAGCCATAGACAATGTATCTAGTTTGAGTACACAATAAAAGGGCAGAATTTACCAATAGCCCTCAATCAGTAACTAGGATTTTTATGCACGTGGAGTCAAAACTGGTTTGTGAAGACGCTATCGTAGTCGTGGCCGTAAGCTTACAAGTGTTCGGTATGTGTTCCTGTGTCACCTGGCCCACATCAGTTTTACAATCTCAATTCTCCCAAGGAATTTTGGAGTACAGCACCTGCAATGGTAGAAATGCAGCCATGATGGGGCGCTGGGTGGCTCAGTTGGTTAAGCAACTGCCTTTGGCTCGGGTCATGGTCCCAGGGTCCTGGGATCGAGCCCCGCATCGGGCTCCCCGCTCGGTAGGAAGCCTGCTTCTCCCTCTCCCACTCCCCCTGCTTGTGTTCCCTCTCTCACTGTGTCTCTCTCTCTCTGTCAAATAAATAAATAAAATCTTAAAAAAAAAAAAAGAAAGAAAGAAATGCATCCACGATGTACCCATCATTTCCTCAAGCCTCCTGGCACAGAATTGATCAATGTAAGTATAACTTTAGAATTTCATATATATTATGTGTTACTACATTAACTCACTGAGAAATAAAATTTTGAAAGTGTTCAATTCTTTCAGTAACTTTGTACACTAACAAATCACCTTTAGACTAGAGGGCTAAATGGAACTATAAATTATTAGCAGAAGACATTCTGAGATGATTGGTCTTTGGACAAACCGGAGTTCTATCTGCATAGGAGTCCTTGCAAGTGGTCGAGTGAAGGTCAACAGACTGAAATCTGGACCCTAGAGCTTCTTGTGATCCCACTGGATGAGAAAAACAACTAAATCAGCACTGAGGTGGACACATGAAGGGCACTAGAAATTACGCCTGAGTGGAAATGCCCGGCAGATCTAGCTCCCTGACACCTCAAGAGAAAAGGGATGCCTCTCCACAGCCATTCTGAGGGGCCCGAAGGTCTCTCAACTCAGACTCCTGGAAGTCTCCATTCGATGTGAGAAGTAAGGACTATCTGCCTTCCTAATACCTCTGAAATGCTTGGCAGGACTGGCCTTATTCTCCACAGAGGATTTGGGTCCAAAAAAAAAGACACAAATACCTGTCAAAGCATGAGGAGGACATGGGAGGGGAAAGTCATAGACAGATGCCAATCCTGACACGAAATTGCAGGGGAGACTTGTCCTGTCTTCTGTGATCCACTGGACTGTGACAGACACTACCCACACCATGACACCATCATCACCTTTACCACCTTCACACCCTCTTGAAAGGTCACTCCCAGGAGCTGCTTACCCAGGGGCAAGGTCAGCTCCTAAAGACAATAATTAGGTCAAGACTCTCCCAGATGCATGCGAACAATCACAACATGAACTACTGTAAGTAGAAAAACAAACAAATAAACAAATATATGTTTCCATAATTTAAAGGTTCATGGGCACCTGCATTCAGGAATGCTGGATCCTGGGCCTCAAACACTATCTCACTATCTTCAGATCTCTCTCTTTCTCTCTCTTTCACTCCATCCATTCATCCATCCATCTCCACCACTTTCCAACTCTCAGATTTACTTCCATTTGCACATTAGTCCACGTCCCTCATCCCCGAGATGGCTTCTTCCATGCAGTCAGGAAATAGCCCCAAGATGTACCAGATTTGTTGTCCTTACCGCTCCCCATGCTGGAGGAACAGAAATCCTCCCTCTCTGTGTCCAGTCCTGTCCTTAATGGGAACTCTGATAGGCCCTGTCTGGGGCATTTGCTACCTCCTGGACTCATCGTGAGTCCCAGCAGGCTGGAGACCTCTAACTGGCCAGTCTGAGGAGGGACAGAGCCATGACTGGAGCAGGGGAATGGTGACTTTTCCTTCGGCCGTTATCAAAAGAAAAGGAATGTCAAAATAACACGAATCCTCCACATTCCCCAATGGTTACTTGCCCCTGGGCCAGAAGGCAAGCACCTCAGAGCTCAGTCTTGTCTTCTCTGGGAGCAAGATTTCATTGCAAATGAGAGTCCCATGAACCCCTCCTCCTACACCTTCTCAACGCCCACAGCCTACACAGCCTCAGGCCCTGATCCAAATGCTCCCGCCCCTGGGAGGCCTTGCCTGATTCCCCCAGATCCAGGGTGTTCATCCTACCCCACAGTTATCAAGCACTTACTATGTATCAAGAACTGTGCTAAGTACTTTGTTATTATCTCATCTAATCCCTACATCTCCCTGAGATAAGCATCGGCCCCATATTAGTTTGCTAGGGTTGCCATAACAAGGTACCACAAACTCGGTGGCTTAAACGACAGAAACTTATTATCTTACGGTTCTGGAGGCTAGAAGTTTGAAATCAAGATGTTGAACTGATTAGTGAGAATCTGTTCTAACTTCTGGTAGCCCCCGGCCTCCCTTGGCTTGTAGGTGGCATTCTCCTTGTGTCTTCGTATCATCTGCCCTCTGTATATGTCTGTCTCTGAGTCTAAACTTACCCTTATTTTTTTTTAAGATTTTATTTATGTATTTGTCAGAGAGAGGGAAGGAGTGAGAGGGCACAAGCAGGGGGAGCGGCAGGCAGAGGGAGAAGCAGACTCCCCGCAGAGCAGGGAGCCCGATGCAGGACTCAATCCCAGGACCCTGAGATCATGACCTGAGCCAAAGTCAGATGCTTAACCAACTGAGCCACCCAGGCGATCCTAAACTTACCCTTTTTACAAGGATACCGGTCATGTTGGATTAGGACCCAGCCCAATGACATCATCTTAACTTGATCATCAACAAATTCCTTATTTCCAAATAAAGTCACATTTACAGGTACTGGGGGCTAGGACTTCAACATCTTATGGAGGAACACAATTCAACTGATTAAACTCCCCCCCCCCTTTTTTTACAGGAGGAAACTGAACCTTAGGGGATTTATGTAATTTGCCAGAGTCACACAGCTCATAAACTGCCTGAATGCAAAGGCCTGGGATCTTAACAACTTCACTTCGTCTGCATTCTTGTCTTTCTCCAGAAATCCCATCTCTCTTCGGGACACTCAACACTGTTAACCTTGTGACTACTATTCTAAGGATTTGTATGTAATTTTGCACCACCCTTCTAGACTATAAGCTTCTTAAAAGCAGGGGTGTATCATATTGATTTCTGTTTTCCCAGTCCACCTAGCAAGGGTTCAGTCAATATCTCTCAGATAAATAGAGATGAACACCAAGGTCAGGGGCAAAAGGGGACCACCGTTCTTCATAGATTATTCTATTTATGAACCAGATCGGGCTTATGTTGAAGAGTTCATAAAAATCTTTCATTGGTCCCCTGGCTTAATTTGTTCATTCTTTCAACAAACATTTAGTGAGCCCTTCCTATGCCTAGAGCACAGTGCTAGGCACCGAGGAAACAGAAATCAGAGCCCATAACCCCTTAGAGCCTCTAACCTGGTAGACGAGACAGATGAGTCAATAAATCGTTGTAATACGATGTCTCAGAGTCAAGGGTGTTGGTATCAGGAGTTCTTAGAAAAGTAATGAAGACAGGCCAGTTAGGACTTGCCCAACTTCTGTAGTTGGAGAAAAGACCCTATAAACCTGGGACCATCTTTAATCTAAGAGAACAACAGCAAATAACCTCCCCACTCCTGCTGCAGCAGACAGCCAGACTGAAAGGAGAATGTAGAAGAAACTCTACCCTGGAGCTTGGTCAAAGCCAGTAAGCCATATGAAAACCTCGCATGGGTTGCAAATCCCAACAGACCTGGGTTCAAATCCAGACTCTGCTACTCATTAGCTGCACAGTTCGGCAAACCTCTTAACATCCAAGTCTTTAGTTTTTTTGTCTATAATATGCAACAAGCATAACAAATTGACCCACTTGTTATGTTACTTCAGTGAAACAAATATGCAAAGCTCATCCTGTGGTGGTCAAGACTCCATAAATGTAATGAAAGTGGGTTACTCTGCACATGCCAGACCTGGGTTTAAATTCCAGCTGTCCCAGAGCTCCCCAGGGAAGCCGCTAGACCTCAGTAACTCATAGTCCCCACGTCTGTAAAATGGGGAAAATCACCACCTACCTCTGAGACAATTCATGAGATGGGTACATAAAGCGCTCGGCATTGCCCTGCTGTGTAAATTCGGGGAGTTGTTCCGTTAGTCCAATCTACAGGGCCCTTTGTCTCCCTATGACTCTCTGGGTTTTTTTCACCTTCTTGTCTAGGACTCCTACAAGAGCATTTTTTTGGTAATATATCTAATAAAATATCCCACTTGGACCCTTTTTAGGTGTACAGTTGAGTGACATTAAACAGAATCCCAGTATTGTGTGACCATCACCACCATCCATCACCAGACCTTACCTTCCCAAACTGAAATTCTCATTAATTAAGATCTCCTCCTTCCACCTCTCCCACCACCCCTGGCAATCCCCCGTCTTCTCTCTGTGTCTATGAATTTGACTACCCCATCCAAGTGGACCCATACAGTATTTGTCCTTTTGAGACTGGCTTATTTCACTCAGTGTAATGTCATGAGGCTTTGTCTTAAGTCTTACGGTGGTAGCAGGGGTCAGAACTTCCCTCTCGGACTACTTCCTTCTAAGTTCGTTCCTTGTTTCTACCACCGATTTAGGTCACCCTCCTCCTAAATGGAAATAAGGAGACATGATAATGCATGAGACAGTGACTACATACCAAAGAAACACAAAATGGTCTTCCTGATAGCATTTGGTGATAGCTCCAAATTCTTCTGAAGGCCCATGGCCACCCATTGCCCTTTCAAAGAGGGATGTGTTTTATGCAGGAAATGGCTTTGTGAAGCTTTGCATCCCAATGGGTGGGGCAGGGCTGAAGCAACAGGGAGCCTCTAACCAACATTGACTCCAAGCATAGCCATAAATCTACATTTGCCCATAAATCTACAATCTACATTCATTTCTCTGAATCCAAAGTTGAAAATACCCTTCTGCTCTTCTTACCTGGGTCATAAATCTTTTCTTAATCCTATTCATTAAAAAAAAAAAAAAAAAAGTATTGTTGTGGGTCTGAAGCCACTACCTCCTCCCAGTAATCTTGGCCCATCCTGTGCACCCTCCCCACCCTGCCCCCACCCCGCCCAGGCTCCTGCCACTTGCCTATTCCTTGGCTCAGCTTTGGGAAGCTCACAATACTCGAGGCAGTGGAGAGATGCCTACCCAGCCCTGGCCCCAGTTGCTACCATCAAAAAGACCTGCAATGGTGTTGGCAACAGAAATAACCAAAATGCTACACAGGAGGATTATCAGTTCAATTATAGCACTTGCATAAGACTGAATATGATGGAAGTCATAAAAATCAGGCTAACGAACAATAAGACACGGAAAGGTATTTAGAATAATCCCATAGTGTGTGTGTGTCCCTTAACCACAGAATTACTTAACTGTGGAATTACTGGGACCTTTCTTCTTTTTGGATTTGCCTGCATTTTCGGCGGAGAGTACACATGACTTTGTATACTGGACTCCTAGGGCCGCCCTAACAAATTGACACAAACCTGGTAGCTTACAAAAACACAGATTTCTTCTCTCACAGTTCCTGAGGCCGGAAGTCTGAAATCAGGAGCGGGTGGGGCCATGCTCCCCACCAAGGGCTCTGAGGGGGCTTCCATGCACAGCCTCTTCTAGCCTCAGTGGGCTGCCAGAGGTCCTGGGCTTGAGTCCACATCGCCCTGTTCTCCACTGCCATCTTCACATTACCTCGCCTCTTCTGTGCACCTGTCTCTAAATGGCCTCTGTCTCTCATAAGGACTCATGTGCGGCACCCGTGTGGCTCAGTCGGTTGAGCACCAGGCTCTTGATTTCAGCTCAGATCATGATCTCAGGATCATGAGATCGACGCCTGCATTGGACTCTGTCCCGGGCGTGGAGCCTGCTTAAGATTCTCTCTCCCTCCCTCTCTAAAAAAAAATAATAATAATAAGACTGTCCTATCAGTTTCCCTTCTTTCTTCTGGCACAGAGAACATTAACAAGTATCACACCCAGAGGCTGGGCTCCTGAGAGTGGGTTATATTATGGAGTTTTCTACCTGAGAATTCCTTCAGTCTTACACTCACTGAATGTCCTTTGAGCTGGTAACACTGAACCTCTGCAAGGTCTAGTTCGGGAATAGCAAATAGGTGTGCCTATGCTCTGCCTGGCACACGCACATACGCACACACATGGAAAACATCACTAATAGACCATGGCACTCTTTACACACAGCATCGGGACACTTCCAAACAGTTCCAAGGATAGTCATAGACATCAGTCTGATTTAACATGGGACATAAAAGTCACCTCCCATTTCTCATCTAGCCTGTGTTGGAGAGTATATCTTCATCATCAACAAACATTTATTAAGCTCCTAATGTATACAAGGGTTTACAGTCTAGGTCCCCACAAAAAAAGAGATACAAGGTAACACCAGGTAGCCTGTGCTAAGGGCCAAACTTGGGATGGGTCAACGTGTTGGGGGAGTTTAGATGTCTCCAAGAAGACTCCTGGAAGAAGTTATGCTGGAGGGAACCACTCAAGGAAAAATAAGATTTAGAGAAGTGGAGGAGAATAGGGGAAAAAAATCCAAATTTAAAGGAGAGTGTGATCCAACACTCAGAGACACACAGGATGCACTGGATGTCTTCAGGGAACCAAAAGCAAACCAATTTAGCTAACACTGAAGTTGTTCAGGTGACATTCAGCTCCACTGTCACCTCCTTGGAGAGGCCTTCCCTGGTCAGTCCAGCTAAAACAGGGATTCGTTTTCCTTTATTGTCATCTAGACTGTGAGCTCTAGGACAGGGACCTTGTTTGCTTTGTTCACCTCTGTGTTCCCAGCAACTGGAACAGGGCCTGGCACATTATAGTGTTCAGGAAACATTTACTAGATGAATGAGTGGCCTAAGGTTTCCTGTAGGAGAATTTGCAGGAGCTCTGTGTGAAAAAAACGTGTAATTCTTTCTTTCACCTCTACCATGTCATCATGGATATCCAAATGTTCCCAAGTATTAACTCATAGCACTCTTGGTGTTTTTTTTTTGTTTCTTTAAAAAAAAAAAAAAACACATCTCACTAGATTTAGTGTTTCTTTTTTTTCTAAAGTAGGCTCTATGCCCAACATAGGGCTCAAACTCACAACACCAAGATCAAGAGTCACTTGCTCTACTGAATGAGCCAGCCAGGTACCTGGATTTAGTGTTTCTTTGAAAACACTTTGGGAAACGGAGCTGCAGAAGCTTTGAAGATGCTGGAGTGGGAGGCACATGCACATGCAGTGGTATTTTAGGAGAATTAATCTGGCAGGATGGATTAGAAGAGGGGAGAGACTTGAAGCAGGGAGCCCAGTTTGGGGATTATAGCAGGAGTCATTCTCTCAATCATTATTCCACAAATATGATGTGCCTGATACTGCTCTAGACAATGGGGGTAAAGTCTGCTCCACACAAACAGGGTGGCCATATGTTCTGATTTGCCCAGGGTAGTCCTAATTTTTGTCTGTTGTCCCCATGTAATGATTAAATGGTGCCATATTTATCCTCAAAATTGCCCTGGTTTGGATAATTTAAAAAAAAAGTAAATGGTCACCCAATGGTCATGGGGTTTACATTCTATGGGATAGACCATGAGGGTACCCTACATGGCACCTTTGTGTAAATAAGACAAAGGGTCCCCAGCTGAGTAGACACAGCCCACAGGTACACAGCTGGACAAACAGATATCCCTCTTGCGCAAATTAATCAAAGCATTTTTAGGGGAAGATGCAGCCTCCTCTCCCTTACTGTGTGCAGGAGTTTGCTATCTCAGTGTGGACTCTGGAATGATACAAAAAGACCCAAGACAATGCCTGGCTCAATCTCCTAGTGCAGCAAGCAACCTGCACAGTTAGTTGATTTCCTGAAGATGATCAATAAGTAAATCAATATATAACTAAATACATGTTAAATAGTATAAAGTACTGGGAAGAAAACTAACATGAACAAGGCAACTGAGAATAAGGGGGACATCATACTGCATGATTCCAACAGGTACCATCGGTGTTGTGGTCTACTGGAAAGGGCACCCTTTGGGGTTGGGCAACATGGCCACCCCAAGAAGAAGTGCCACGTTTTAGAAAGGGTGGTCAGGAAAGACCTCTCTGTGGAGGTGGTAGATCAAGGGGCACTGACAATAAGAGGGATCCGTGTAGGAGAAGTATCATGGCGGGGGCGAGGAGGGGTCGACTCAACATGACACGGTGGCCGGCTTCACTCAAGGGCTCTGTGGAATGATGACTTCAGGTTTTCATGTCTGAGGAACTAGGGAAATGACAGTACCACTCAATTCTGCCCAATTTCCTGAGACTGCCATGAGTGGGTGGTGCAGGGAACACCCCAGCAAAAGAGGCACAGTCCCTTCTCTTGGGGAGTTGACCATTTCCATTAGGATTTCCCAATGTATGTCTGATGGAACAGTAGCTGGGTGGTATGTTAATGGGCGTTACTAGAAAAAGTGGCTCAAATAAGTTTGGGGAATGCTGGGTTAAGAGAAATTAAACAGGTTTCTTTTCTGGAAGACTTCTCAGAGCTTTAGTAGGCTCACATGCCTGTCCTAACTGAGCTGGCTGGGGACATTTTTCATAGTATTTTAGGAGACAAACATTTTTCCCGGGGTGGGGGGGATTGCATTTTAGACAAATGCCAGATGGGCCGGCATAGACAGCAGGGTCAGATAAGCGCTGTAGAGGAAGCCTAGCTGGTCTACATAAGGGAGTCCCTAGGAGGACAGACTACAAAACTGTTGGGGCCCATGGCTGCCATGACTGTTCCCCCAGGCCTGGCTTCACCCAAGCTCCCCTGGTAACCTCTGAGTCAGCCCCCCTCAGGGCCAAGTTTAGCCTCTGACTGGCTGGTTAAAGTGGTTGCCTGACCTCCCTGGGCCTCCACTTACCCTTCCATAAAATGGGGATAAAATATTGCCCTCCCTCTCCTGGGTGGCACGAGGCTCTAGTAATTACTATTTGGCAGGGTGCTGAGGTGCTGACAAACTCTGCCTGACACATTTCTCCTCGGCTCCTCCAGTCGCCACACCTCGCCTCCACTGGAGACCACGGCCGTGGGCAGCCCCCTGCAGCCGTGCCCAGACCTCAACAGCGCTCCGCACACAAGCAGGTGCCTCTCCGCTGGGGTCTGCCTCTCTCTATTTGTAGCTCCCGTCAAAACAAGAGACCCACCTACCCTTCTTCTAACACCTGGGCTTGGCAGAGGTGGGAAACCAACCTGCCATTCCGGGACCCTGCTGCACCTGGGAGGCTGCGTGGGGCTGGGACACCCAGAGGAGGCAGTCCCTGCCTGGAGGCAGCCATGCAGTGCCCTTCTCGCTGAGGAGGGGCCCACCCAACCAGGGCCCTCTCTGGACGGGCTGATGACGACATCAGAGGACCCAAGCCCAGCCCAGCCTGGCGGGACAAGTGAGCTGAGGTGGGTGCTACGCGGCTGTGGATGCAGGGAGAGGAAAGGGTCCCTGCCGGGAGAGGGGTGCAGTGGGCCCAGCTAGCCTTCCCCAATCCTTCCCCCAGGGAAGAAAAGGGAATGGCTCCTTTTCCAGGGAGGAAAAGTGGGTACCTTCTTTCAAGTTTCAAGGAAATTTTGAGGCTCCTATCCATCCATTCTCACCTGTGAACCAGCCCCCACCACCACTCCTAAGGGGTAGGACAAGTCTCCTTATGAAGCTCAATGGTCTTTTATAGCTATGTTTCCCCCTCTGGCCTACCGAGAAGACTCGTTTTTAGCCAATTTCATCCCGATAGGGAATGCTGGGGAATGGGCAGTGCAGGATGTGGCACCCGCAAGTCCCAGGCTGGAGTCCTTTGGGACAGCCCTGCAGGTGACTAAAGTCATAGCTGGCCCCGAGTAGAAGGATGGAGAAAGAGCAGTTGGTCCCTGTACGACTTATGCCCGTGTGCTCACCTGAAGAATGGGATCATAATAATGTTAAGCTCTTTCAGTTGGCCGGTACCAGAACTCATTCCTGTTTACTGGGCATTTTCCTGGGATCCAGCTGTCCTTTTGAGGTACACCTGGCTTATTTGTACTGACATACCTTCTACTCAGCCCAAAAGCATCCCACTAGGTGGTGGGCTTTGGCTTTCATCCCTGGCTAAATTCAGCTGCTACAAAATGCATGAGAGAGAGCTGAGACCTTTGCAGATGTCACCACACATCGCCAGGCACAGGGCATTGAGAGCCAGTTTAAAATCCAGATCTCTTAACTCCTGGAAATGGGGGGGGGGGGGGCGGGAGCGGGGAGGAGGTTCATCCCAGGGGAGAAACGAGATTGGGAAATGACGTCAGCAGCCTGTCTAGCTCAGTTTCCAGCCCCCGCCCTCTTTAAAAGTCATCCCTGTCTTTAGCCCTAGCGTGTTACCAAGTGACTTGTCAACGTCAGGGGAGCCGTGCAAAGAATCTTTGGCATGTCGTTAACCTCATTCCAACATGTAATTAGCCTAAGAGGCCTCCTCGCTGCCTCCATTCAGCGTTACATCATAAAGAACCAGATACTTTACTATTTGCAGGACACAGTGAAGACTTTAAAAGAGTTAATTATGGCTCACTAGAGCCTGCCCCCAAGAGCCCAAGATCCAGGAATTAAACTGTTTGCTTTTAAGTGTCAGTCTTCAAGACAGCATTCACGGTAACTTCCTTCATGGAGTCTGAGATGGACATTAGTTTGGAAGTAGACCCACCAGTAGACCCACCAGTGGTGGGTCTGAAGTAGACCTACACAGTGGTGAACTGGAGGAGGTCCTTTGATTTGGGCCTTCCTCCTAGTCTTGGCCATGTGTTTGTTTAGAGATATCATCTGTCCAGTGTCGGAAAGAAAAGAGAACCAAAGAGAACTGGAATTCTACTTACCCTCCTAGTGCCATGGGGTGAATCCAGCTGAAGCCATTTGTAATCTCTGAGCTGGAGAGCCCAGCAGTGTGGCCAGAGTTCAAAGGGAGTTCAACCCTAATCTGGATGTTACAATCTGAGCCAATCTAACCGTGCAGGCTCTGAGGACATTATTATCAGTCAAGTGTAATTAAAGATAACATAGTTTTATTAATCGGCTTCCTAAGGAGACTGTGTTTATCTGATGGCTGTGTGTATAATGTGTGCACGGCGTTGGGGGGGTGCTCTGTGCTGTGTGGAGTTGGTCTATGGGGAGGACAGGATGTCTGGGGGGGGCATGGTGGATATGGGGGTGTGACTAGGAGTGATACCTCAGTGTTACGTGGGCTGTCCACATGAGGAGTGGGAGGCTCTGTGGTATAGCACTGATGGCCTTCGTGTGTGTGCGCGCGTGTGCTCAGGTTCACACAACTGGACTTGAAATTGTGCCTGTTTCTATTACTACACCTTGCATTTGTCAGAACTCTGTTCCCAAAAAATAGACTTCTCCCTATTTGCACTTGGCTGGAGTCTATAAAGTTGCCGAATGCAGATTCCGCCGGCAGGTACCCTCCTCAGCTCCTAATTGTCAGCAGTTTTCAAATCTTATCTGCAGACCTATCTTAGCATGACTTTCACGCCCATCACCTTAAACCAGTTTGTCAGTTGTAAGATATTCCGAAAGAGCAGGACTCCTCCTGAATACTGTTTGGCCACCCACCTCGGGGCAGGAGAAATGAACCCCTTGGGGCCCAGCCCCTGGAGCTGTGCCATATACAGTCTCCATTCTGGTTTAAACTTGGTTAAACAGTCAGTGGTCAGACGGGTGGCCGGTAACACTCCCAGGCCAGGCTCCCCCTCTCTGAGGGTGAACAACTGCCCAGAGACCGTGGACCAGGCACAGAGCCAATCTGGCCATCTCCGCCCTTCCCTCCAGTTTGTTTGCAGCATTCGAGACCCGGATTGGCTCACTCTCTGCATGGCAGTATCTACTGGCCAATGGCACAACTCGCCACTTGCTCTGGCTGGAAGACTTGACCCCAACTGGTAATTTCCTCTCTCGGAAGACCTTGTGCAAAATCTGCCTTCTGTCTGAATGCAGAGGTGCCACCTGAACTTTGCTCAAAGTGACAGATGTAGGCTGGTTGGGGGGGGATACAACCAGAAAGCTAAGAAGCCCGGGTGGTTATTTCATTCCCATAAGACCAGGTGGCAACCATTCTCCCCTGGGTCCTGAGGGAAGGTGACCCTGCCAAAGCCCCACTCGCAGGGCTTGTGTAGAAAGATGACCATGGGGCAGACCTGTTGGCCACTCTCTAAAATGAGCTGTGGGGGTCCCTGGGGCTACTTTGGTTCCCAGAAGGGCAACTGGAGCTCAGGAAAAAAAAAAGTTTGGATGAGGGAATAAACATCTTCTAAAAGTATTGCTATATTTAAGATAATTAAGAACTATTGCCAAATATCGTGGCCTTCTCCTAACTCCCAAGGTTGATAAACTTTTGACGGATACCAGATAAGAGACTGAAAATGAATGGATGGGTGGATGAATATCTATGTGCCAGATGCATACAGCCATATTACTTCAATTAATCTAGTGAGTAGCTAATATTTTTCTCATTTTACTGATTAGGAAACTAAGGCTCGGATAAGTTTAATCGTAATAGTAATAATAATGTGTAGTACTAGTACAACCATAATTTATTAAGTATTTAATATATGCCAGGCATTGAGCAAAGTATTTCTTACATTATCTCATTTATTCTTCACCAAAACTCTAGGAAGCAACAATTTATTTACCCAGGCTTTTAGATGAGGAAATTGTGGCTCAAGGAGATACGTAACTGGCTACCAAGTGATAACACTGAGATTTGAATCCACATCTACCTACTTTTTTTAGTACTGGTCTTTCCTTCACTTTCTCATTTGACTTTTGCTCCTAGCAGCACCATGTTTAATTGTTGAATCACCTGAAAATGTTCAGCCATGTCCCATATCTCACTGGTTCTTTGGAAACAAAGGGATAGCTGTTGACTCAAAATGAAATTGAATCCTGCCCACCAGCCTTCCCACAGGGAGAAGATATTGAAACATTGTTTCATGAAAAGAGATGTGGGCAAGAACCAAAGGAGACACCTGTCTTCATTTCCTCCCAGGACTCCGAGCCCCTGGACAAGCACCCTGGGGAGCATCAAGTTTCCAACTGGAACATCCTCAGGTTTGCAAGTTCAAGGCACAAGGGAGTCAGTGTTGATGTGAGCCTTTTGGTGAGCCTGGGCATCTTCCCAAAGTTGAGGGCTCTTCCCTCAGACTTATAAGTACTGGGAATCACTGGATTTTGGTTAGGATATGATGACAAACTCTGATAAAGGGATAAATCAGGAAAATTTATAATAGTAATAGACTGAAATTTTGGAAAAAGCATAATGCCTAAATTCTTATGCATTCTGTGTTTACAACGGAGACTATATCTCTAAATGAGTTCCTGGACAAAACCAAACTCAGGAAATTTCAGTGTTATTCGGACCATTGTACTTTTTACTGGCAAAAGGATTGCAGGGAAACAGCTATTTGGAAACAATATTAGTTCACATTTGGTGAAAGAAGAAAACCCAGCATCAAACTTCCCTAAGAAATAACAGCATGATGCTAGAAAAATACATGGACAATGAGTAAGAGAAAAATCAAAGTTTTTGACAAGATCTCGTTGCTGACCTGCACAAATTTGCCCCAGGAGAGCAGCCAAGACCTGGGGAACCTCCTCAAACTCAAAGTCCTCATCAACTGGCCAGAGACTCCCCTCATTCATAACCAGTATTCAAAACTCCAGGGCCAACCTTCCACGAGCTGTCTTGGGGGATCTCCACTTCATTCTCTCCTCCTACTCACCTGTAGCCTTTCTCTTGTTGGAAAGAGCCTCTCCTTCTGGTCATCCCAGACATCCCAGAGCCTAGTGGCCAGGCCATCCAAGGACTGGACCTGGCTCTGGTACTTGTTAGCTATGTGACCTTGGACAAATTACTGAAGCCCTTTGAGCCTCAGTTTCCCCTTCTGTAAAATGAGGATAATAACAACCCCTACTCCTTCAGTTGTTGTGCTTGGCACATAATAAGCAACCATTCTTAGCTAGTCATTCCAATTTTCATGGCCCCGCTCAAATGCTACAACCCACAGGAAGCTGTTTCTGATGGTTGCAGCCCTTTCTGACCACACTCTCTCTGAAAACCTACAGCCCCTAATTCAAAGTTTGGCTTGGAAGTATATACTACCTCTGTGTGTTTCCTCATGAATTCTCTGTTGGAGACACAACTAGGTCTTACTTTTTTTTTTTAATATTCCTGAGCATACTGGCCCATTTAAAAATATATATAAGGTAAACATAGTAATTAAATATTTATTTATTAAATATAAATATGTATTAAATATATAAGCATATATTTTTGAATATATATATTGAATAATTATAAATAAATATATATATTTAATTACTATGTTTACCACATTCACATTTTAACATTTCTGAAATCAGGATAAGCTTTATAATCTATCTGCACATTTAACATAATGCTTTCTTCCCAAGATGATGATCTAAATCAATGATGTATACCATAATCAACAGCATCTTAGAAATAAGATTTAGTTGATTGATGAAGATAGATCTGCATGACTCTGACCACAAATTTCCCCTAGCAACACTCCTCACCCTCCACTCTCCATCCTCACACCCTTTGCAGCCCCCATCCCTTGACCAAAGACATGCTTTTGGATGACAACTGGCACAAGGGATTTCAATCTGGAGATGTGGAAGTCAGTGTGGTCACACACACTATCAAACAACGTGTGTGATCATACCCACTGACAGGCAAGGAAACTGAGGTTCAAATAGCTAAGTTTACCCAGGAAATCTGGTGTCAGCTCACCTGTAGGAAGAGTAAGGCTCTAATAATGGAATGATTTGAAATTCTACTGAAAGCCTAACCTTCATTAGTAGGGTTCCTGGATTAACCAAGCTAATTACCCATTGCTGGAGGGACTGGTCCATTCAACAGCCAAGATGCCAATGGCAGCACCATGAGCACCATGCTGTCCTCCAACCATCAGCATGGACTGGCCTTAGGAGTGAATCTCATCCATTCCTCAAACTGTCACCCCCAACAACTCTTTCAGAAATCAAGCCCTCGTGCCTACCAGGGGACTGATGTTTGGTAGGAAGACAATAGAAGAAAAATCTGTCCTCATGAGCTCTCTCTTTGAGAAGGCTTCCCTTTGCTGGGCCTCTGAGATCTGAGCCTTAAAAAGCTGTTATTGCCTCAGATTCATTCAGGCTGACCCAAAACATGGCAACTTTGGTTAGTTTGACTTCTAGGGTCGTTATAGGACAAAGGGAGACTAGAAATACAGTCGAGCAGGTGTGACAGCTGTTTCATAAGAATTGTCATAATTCAACCTTATAAGGACAAAATCAGTATTCTTATCTTCATTTTCATTATGCGTCTGCCAACCATTGACTTTGCCACTGTTTACCTTCCCTAATGCCTTTGGTGCTGAACTCACACAAAGATCCATTGCCTTTGTGAGGCTCATGGCCAAGGAGGGATTATCAAGGGAGCTACCTCACTGTGACCATCTACTGCAGTGGGGCTCCTGGTCAGGACAGCATAGGAGCTGAAGGATGAGATGGATCTAGGGGACTGGGGAAAGATACCCCAAGAGGAAGTAAAGTAAATACACAATAATCAACCAACAAGAACTTCTTGAGCACCTCCTCGTGCTTAAGTCCATGCTGGGTGTTTTAGGGGACAATGGGTTTACAACTCTTGTCCTTACTTTGAAGGATCCTGCCAGCAACATGGGATGCCTAAGAAAACTGGTATCTCTTCAACTTAGATTCTGCCTCCTCCAGAGGTACCAAATCCTAGCACGATGGTGAAGCTTGTAGATGCTGGAGCAACCACCTAGTCTCAACTCCTTCTTTGTGTTCTACTGGCTGTGTGATATTGGGCAAGGTACTTGAACTCTCTATGCCTATCTCATTAGAAAAGTTTGGATAATAATAATGGCATCTATGTTGGAGGAATGATGGAAGGATTCAATGATTTAATACATGTAGCATGCTAGACAGTTCCTGGCACCCACTAAAGGCCTGATAAATGGGAGCAATTACCATTATTCATTGCAGAAGGGCAACATTATCCTACTCGGTATGATAATGCTCAAAGGTCAGCAATCTCAACCAACATCCACATTTCTCTCCAGAGACCACAATAGTGGTCATTTGGCAAGAACTGACTGTGCACCAGAAATCACAGTAAGTACTTCCAGATGAGGAACCTGGGGCCCTGAAAAGTTTGTGCCTCATCAAATGTTCTCCAGGTGGCAGATGCCAGGAGTTTGTTGTCATAAACACTCACTGACAGAACACTTTTCATTCTTCAATGTTGGAGTCAATAGGGCATTAAAAAGTAGAATTTCTCCAGCAGACTCTTTTCTAAAAATAGCATCAGGGTAATAGAGACAGGGATCCTGATCCAAAACTCATGCATTCCACCATCACCCTGCAAATCTCCCTTGCTAATGGCATCGTATATGAATTTTACCTAAATGTGGTTTTGTAACCCCCTTCTGTTTTCAGCCTCTGCTGCCGGTTGGGCTGGTGGTAAGGGTGGCACATAGAAGGAGAGAAGATATGACTACAGAAACATTGGCAGAGGTTAAACAGGGCAGGTTCTAGGAAAAGCATGGAACCTATTATATCTAGCAAAAAGAATTGGGTAGGAGTCTTGGTCTTATGTCAAGTGTCTTGTCTTTGAATTTACTTCCATAGTACACACATGTGTTGAGTGTCTTCTTCGTCCCAAGAACCATGGGACACCGTGGATACCAGGGAGTCAATGAGGTACCAGAATTTCCACTCTACAGTGAGAGACAGACTATGCCTTCAATGCCCATGAGACCCAGGGATCTTGAACCAACAGAGAGGGAAGGATCCCTTCAGAAGGCAGTGCTGAAGCCAGAGCAAAAGAAGAGAGGCTCAGGACGACCTGAGCTCCTGTGTCTACAGTGTGGTTTTAACACTAGGCAGGCCTGACTTCAACCCAGGCTTGGCCACCACCCAGCAAGCCTGGAGCCTCTGTTTCTTCATCCAAAAGAGAGGGTAGTGGTAGCTAATTCCCAGGGTTATTGTGAACAATAACCAAGGTAAGGCAGGCGAGCATTCTAGCACAATGCTTGGCACATGGTAGATGCTCCATGTGTTTATGATTCTTTCTTCTCTGACCCCACACAACCACCCCAGGAGCACCGAGGGACTGGTTATCATGGTAGTTAAGAGGATGGGCTCTGGAGGCAGGCAGCCTGGACTAACATCCTTGTTCTCCCGTTTATGAGCTGTGTGACTGTGGGCAAGTTACTTAACCTCTCTGTGCCTCCATTCCCTCATCCGTAAAACGGAGATAATAAGTAACTCCCTCATCAAAGAGTTGTGAAAATTTAATAGCATGAATGTATTAAAAGATAAGTGGAGGCATATGTAAAATTTTCAAGTGTTTATTTGGAAAAACACCAATTCCAGTTGGGCATCGCCAAACTGAAAGTGGTTAGGGGCACTCCACCACCGACAAGAGCTAGGGGAAGGCCTTTTATAGGGCAGACGTGCAAGCCAAGTAAGGGAATTATTTGACAGGCTAGAGCTTAGGTGCTTGCCTTATTTGGAAAAGGCTACTTGGCAGTTTGTGATTGGTGGCTTTTAAATTTCGTTTTTTTCGGATATCATGGCATTCAAAATTGAGTCTGGCTTAGGTTTTGGTTTCCTTGTGCAGGGTCCCAAGACATTAGAGTGACCAAAGTCTAGTGGTGTCCCTGTTTAATTACTTTGACCAATCTACAGCACAGCAATGAGAGAGAGCACACTCATGTAGAGGCACACCGACTGTCCCCAGGTTTTATTTCATTTAATTCACCCAACAACCCCAAAAGAGATGTACCCTTCTTCCACATTTTGCGGATGAGAGAACTGGGAGGTAAGGACGTCAAATAAGTTTCTCAGGCTCAACCCACCGGCAGGTGGCAAAGCAAGGATTCAAACAGAAGACCAGATCCTTCCAAAACTTGGTCTTAGTCACTACGTTGCTCTGACGAGCCTAATTAAGTGTTACCTCTTATTACTGTGCAGTTGAGACATCAGGAGGACAGGCTGGAAATCCTAAAATGCTCCATACCATTTTCTGCCTTCCTCTTCCGCATCCCCCACTCCCAATTCTTGCCTTCGATCGACATTCATAATATGGTTGTTATAAACTGAGTGTTTGATGGTGTCGAAGATCTCCGCTCCAATCAAATTTAGGTTCAGTGTGATAGTTAGAATTAATTAGTCAAATTCCTCTTTTATTTTGGTTTTATCTTAATCACCCCTTTTATCCACTGGTCCAGAAGCCTGTAATTTCCCGTATAGGTCCTCAGAGATGCTGTATTATACATTCAGGACCAGGAAACAAACAGAGTTTGTTGTCCCATGCGTCGACTGCCAGAAAACTTTTCACTCTGAAGTAGTTGAGCCGAGACAGCGTAGGGGAAAAAAAGGGGGGGGGGGGGGTCATTTCTCCAAAAGACTATATTCCAAATACAAAAGCAGAATACGGTGTTTTCCTCGCAAACCTTTCTACTGAGAAGAGTGTGTGTGTGCAGATCCAAACACGAGAAACGTTTCAGAAACCCGTGACGGGATGGGAAGTGCCCAGCAGCAGGGCATGTGATGTGTAGGACCATCTTGGTTCCCTAGACACCAAGGAGCAAGACGCAAACCACAGAATTTTAGAGCTTAAAGGATTCACAAAGACCATCTAATCCAATTCTTTGCAAACTCTTTTTAAGTGCAGATTCTTTTGTTCAAAGGAAATCCTACCCTGGAGATTTATATAAAAGCTGAGGTGCTCTTATTGAAACAGGGAGGAGAGGTCTAGAGCCTGACCCCCTCGGCTCCCAGCCTCCCATCCCCAGCAGCCCCCTGAGGCCTCCTGGGAACGCCTGGAGTTTCCCAGGATTTGTGCCCCTGAATTTGAAGATCGTGATTCTAATCCAAACTCCTCCTTTCGCCAAGGGAGGAAATAAGCCCAGAGACGCTACTGGACTTGCCTGAGGCTACACAGCAAGTCCGTATGGTCTTACCTTCCTTCAACAATTTCCCCATGACACCCTGAGTCCTCCAATGAACTGCCTTTTGTTTCTCCTAACCATGTGTGTTTGTATTTGTGCGTTTGTACCCGTGCCCAGAGTTCCCAAGAAAACCTAACCAACAAGTCCCTGCTCTCACTTTAAAGCTTGGAGTCTGCAGTTTGGACACAGTGTCTTGGCTGCCCAAGAGAGCTGGAAGCACATTGCAAAGAGGCATAGCGTTATAAACGCTGATCCGTAGGCTACCGGGGACACTGCATTTCACAGCCTAAATTAGGTCGAATTTCTGCTTTGGGTGGGTGGGTGGGGGCATGCTACAAAGTGGGTAGTTCTCAGCCAGACACCTGAGAGCTGGCATGCAAGTCAGGCCCCCAACCTCGTAGCTACAGACACCCAGCTGGGCCACTAAATCTCTTCCTCTCTCTCCATCCATAAGGAAGGGGAAGGGAGAAAGCCTCCCCATGGCTCATTGCATCCGAAGATGCTAGAAGCTAAGCAAATTCATATTAGAAGTGAAACAAGGAAATGATGGCTTTGAGAGACAAAGTAGAACAGCCCCCACGTCGTTCCTACAGGCCAGCTGTCGCCTTCATCGAGTTGCACGGCATAGGCTGGTGGAAGTGGTAGAGAAGGGGGTTTCTCACTGATGTGCTCCCTCGAGGAAAACGGCTCTCAGGGGGCTTACTCAGTGCTTCCCTCGCATTACCTCATGTGACCCCCCCCAGGAGCCCAGTGGGTAGGTACTCTTGTTTGCGTTCGACCCAGTTAAGCTATTAGCTAGCCAGTTAAGTTATTCAGGGTGACACAGCTAGAAAATGAAGGACCTAGAATTTGAATCCCAAAACCACCTAGCTGCAGAGCCTGTGTTCTTAACCCCTGCCCCATCCTGCCCCTGCTCTTTGCCCCACAGAGGGGGAAAAGAGAGAATGACGGGGTTTCCACAAGTGCAGGACTCCGCCAGCCCAGGAGGGAGGCGGCAGAGACAGGCACCGGGGCTGGATGGCGAGTTTCCCCTCCAGCTTGCAGGAACGAGAATTCCCAGCAAACGCAGGGCACTTCCAGCAAAGCTCCCAGAGGCAAGAATTCTCAGCTTGTTTACTGAGTCCCCTGGAAAGGGGGAGCGGAGGGGGCGGGCGGAGCCTGGAGGGGGCGGTGAGCTGGGCACAAAAACAGGATAAAGGTAAACTTTCTGCATGTGAGAACCATTCCCCCCCTCCAAGGAGCCATGTCACACTGTATGTCACCGTCATCAAAGGGGCTGTGCGTAAACCTGAAAAACCAAACGGACCTGTCTGTAGGTGTTACTTATATCACAAGGCTACAGGTGCCTTTATTTCCATCGCACGCTGGTGCTGGGAGCGCCTTGCCTTGAAAGCCTCCTCTTTGGACCTAGTCACCCACCGCTGTCCTCACGTAAGCACCTTTTCTTTGCTCTTTTCGATGAATTGTCAGGGGCATCAGGGCTTAGAGCCCAGGGCTGGGGCCTGGGTCTGTTCATCTGGTCTCCAGCTCCGGATCGCCGCCCCCCGCCACCCCCCCCCCCCCGCCAGTTCCATCAGTCACAATGCCTCCTGGGAGCTGTTTGACAGGGACTTAAGTGCTTGCCTGAGAGAGTCATTTTTGCCTCCTGGGGCTGCGTAGCCACCCCCTCCTCAGCTAAACCAAGGGCGACTCGCAAAGAATACGTAGAGGCACTCAATTCTCTACTCAGTTCCTAAAACTGTCCTTAGGAAGGGGAGCTAGATTTTGCACCCAAAAGTAGTCAGCTTCAAGGAAAGCCCACCGGCCCCCTTGGCTAAACTCCTCCTTCTGCCGTTGGCTCACAGCTCCCCCTTGATACAGAGCAGACAGCTGCCTTGTTACAGTCTGGGGCATTTTTCAGGAATTTGTCTGCACATAATAGCTTAAAAGAAACCCTTTTTTGCCCTCTCACACCACCTCAGTGGTCTAGCTGTCTAAACGGCTTCCAGAAAAGCAATGGTTAGGGTTTTTCCGCTGTGTTCTCAGACCCTTCGATGACCCTGCAGTGTGTGGGGTTGGTGTGCATTTGCCCCCTGCTGGCCGCCACCGGTAGCCCACATGCCCCAGTCTCCACCTGAAGCTGGGGACCCACCTTTGGATGGACTAAAAATTTTACAAACTGGAAAGGATGTCAGAGGTCATTAAGTACAACCTCTTCATTTTACAGATGAGTAAGCTGGGGCCCAGAAAGGTAAAGTGATTTAGGGAGACAGCTTCGTGTTTTAGTCTAAAGACCCAGCGAGAGGGGTCGTTTGCTCCTCTAAGTGAAGGCTTAATTCTTTGTCCTCATGTGGTCTCTGAGAATGTGTTTCATGACTCAAGGGGTTTTAGGCAGGCACTTTCACCGTTTGGTTGTCTTTTTTTTCTCAGAAGTCACCAGAGTAGGAGGCTTTTCAATATACTGACGACAGTTGATTCTCCCCTGCTCTGGCACAGACATCGATCGATGTGTTAAGCCCAGACTCTTGCATATGTGATCTGATTTTATTAAATCCTCAGGACATCCTGAGGATGGCGTGTTAAAATCCCATTTTAAAAGATGAGGCATTTTAAAGATGAGCTCAGAGAAGAGCATGGATTTTTATAGACCGCACCTTATATGAAACAAAAAGAATTCTGACAGGCTGAGTAGTAAGACGCCTAAGTGTCCCATATCCCTTATCCTTGTGGGTGGCAGAGGTAGGATTTAACCCCTCAAGGATTTCACCCAAAGCCAATGAGCTTTGCATAGGAACCCCCAGTAAACCATGTGGCTTACCTTCTGTGGGGCTTTGCCACACCTTTGGAGAAACAACTAAGGACAAACGAACTAGCAAGCTCCCTAAACAAGCTAGAGGAAAATGAGGAGTCTCTTGGCAAGACATGAGCAAGTCCATTCTCACAGCTGCTCTGCTTTCTCTCAGAACAAATATTCAAGCACCCCAATTCTTTAGCTGCAAGCATCAATATAATCTACCGAGATCTCCCCCCACATGTCCCTCCTTAGGGAGGTCCAAAGTGTGGGAAATTGACCCTGTTTTGCCCCCAGGGCTGCGGACCCGGTGGACACTTAGGTGTCGCTGAGGCTTTGGAGGAGGAAAAACTTCTTCTTCCCAATAGGACTGCCTAGATGGGGGGATCAGAGAAGGCCCTTCTTGGGCCCCCATTCCATGGTTTCCACCCTCATGGCCTGGTTCTGCCTGGTGATGTTTTGGTGCATAAACAGCCAATGTGTAGATGCTTAATTGGGTAGATTTTTGGTCACATGCCCAGAGTGAAGTTGATGATCTCTGCCAGGGTCAGGAAGGAATTTTCCTCCCCTGGCAAACTGGCCAAGCCTGGGTGGTTTGCTCCTTCCCCTCTCTCTGGAAGGCTGAGCAGAGGTGCCTGGTTGATCAGGCCATGGGCACCACACCTGTGATTGCTGCCTCGGACTCGTGTCAGGGCAAGAAGCCCACAGGCCTGTCCCTCTGACTGTGCGGACCGCTCCCCCGCCCCGCCCCGTGCACACCTGGTGAGTGAGCCGACTCTCAGAGGGGTTTGAAGCTGGTGGAGGCATCGGGGACCCGAGCTTCTCTTCTATCACTGTCTCATTCCACTAGGTCCCTACAGCCAGCCTTTCTCACGCGTGGAAGGGAACCCACCTGATTCCCTTCCCTTGTGTGGATTGTGCTTGAGCCTTTCCTACTTGCTAGGCAGCTACAGTGGGGGCTGGGGGAAACAGATTCCAACAGCTGTGGCTGTGTGGATGGGCAGTGAGTGAGGGTTCAAGGCGCTTAAGGGACCGGGCTAGCCCAGGCAAAGAATGTCCAGAGACCACTGCTGAAAGTAGTAGACATGGGAGGGAAGGGAGAAGAGGAAATCGGGGGGCCTTTGCAGAGCTAAAAGTTTAATCTCCATGTGAGGTGGTTGGATTTGTCTCCAATTGAGTGAGCTTGCTTGGCCACAATATCCAGTACAACCGACATATATGCGTGTGTGCCTGCTCATGTTTGGATGTGCCAGTCCATTCAGGCGGATGCCTGCAGAAAACCATGGAGCCGGGGCACATCTCAGAGTCCCCCCATCAGCGTGGTCATTTAGTAAATGAAGAGCAGAGGCACAAAAGGCAGAATCATGACTCCCAGTCAGTGCTCTTTCCATGATGA
The DNA here is from genome assembly GCF_009762305.2 of Zalophus californianus. NCBI lineage: Eukaryota > Metazoa > Chordata > Mammalia > Carnivora > Otariidae > Zalophus > Zalophus californianus. The sequence goes on along the minus strand of NC_045605.1, from coordinate 86,849,608 downwards.
CAAACCAGCCAGCCCCTCAAAACACAAAAACGTGTGCCTAGGGCAGCAGGCTTAGGACCCTCCCTGGATCTCCTTTCCTGCCCTGCTGCTGATTCTAGGTCTACATAACCCAGTGTTTCTCAACCATTGTTTCATTGTCACTCCCAACGAAGGCGGCTTTTTAGATAATTTTGTCATGGTCATTACCCCCCGCCCCCATCGATGTACTTACTGCATATCGTTTATGTATTGTGGCCCTTTAAAGGGTCATGAGACATAATAATGTCTAGGATTTTTTTTTACCCCCCAAGAACCAATTTTTCCCCTCTAGCGTCAATGTCACCCCCATGGGGAACGCACGGTCAAACTTTAAGCCTGGGCCTACATATTGCTGGACCTCAAGGTACTGGCTGAGAAATGGGGCCCCAAACAGCTGGTTCTTTCCCCCCACCCTCACCCTGTTCCACCTACATTAAAGAACTCTTAAGAGCTAAAATGTTCAATTATTGCAAGGACTTTCAAGGGCCGAGGAAGCTAAGCTACTGAAACAAAGCAGCCATTATTCCTGAACTCTCACACCCAGCGCATGTTGGCTAAGTGGCCAAGGTCTTTTGTGGAAAGCCCAGAGTTAATAATACGCTCTCCAACTGTAATAGCAGAAAATAAAAAATAAATCTGCTTTTATAAAAGACATTTTTTTTTCAAGAAGCAAGAAAAAATTACAGAAAAAAACATAGCCCTTGGTACACCTTTAAGAAAACTCAATGGATATAATTCGTCATAGAAGAGATTACCAAAGGAAATCAGATCCGGTGCTGTGTACAGCAAGTGAGTAGGTTGCTGTAAAGAGGAAAAGAAATCCTTAAAAGAGGTAAATACCCTATTGATCAAAATATTCCTAATGTTTGATAATCAAATTCAATTTACCAAATGACTTTTGAGAGCTATTTAGGTCAGGTGTAAGTGAGGAAGTGCCCACTCCTGCTATTGTGTTTTTTTACCTGGAGGATTTTTTTTTTTTAAGATTTTATTTATTTATTTGAGAGAGAGAGAGAGAATGAGAAATAGAGAGCACGAGAGGGAAGAGGGTCAGAGGGAGAAGCAGACTCCCCACTGAGCAGGGAGCCCGATGCGGGACTTGATCCCGGGACTCCAGGATCATGACCTGAGCCGAAGGCAGTCGCCCAACCAACTGAGCCACCCAGGCACCCTTACCTGGAGGATTTCTAATTGATGGGGAAGACCTGGGGACAGTTCTATTTTCTTCCACGTGGACTACACCCCTCTTTTCTCCAAACACCCCCATGAAGGTCATGTCAGAGGTCGGCCATCTTCTTCCTCAGTTTTCTGAGACTTTACCATTAGCCCTCACTTATGGGAGCTTCTCTGAGGTCAAGTCCACAATGCAGAAGGGGGGCTTTGGGCTCCAGGGGCCCTCCCCTCCCTCATAACCTCCCACCCCCATCCCTCTTCATCCTACCTCCTGCTCAGGATATAAAACCAGCCAATCCGTGGGAAAATCAGAGTCCAAACTCAAGCAGCCTTGACCTCTGTTTGATATGGCTCCCAGGGGGGAGATCCATGAACATGATAATCCAGCGGGCAGGTTAACCCGCTCTGGGAACCAGAAAGGAGGCTTCCCAGTGGGGTCTGGTGACTCTCCAAAAACGGCCCAGAAAGGGTGCCAGAGTGTGAGAATTTGAACTCGGTTATTTCTCTATAACAGGAGGGCAGTTCTGATGCACATTTGATGAAGATAATGATGGTAGATTTGCAAGCACCCCCAAAGAACTGGTCTTTGATTCTAGAATCACACAACCCCTGACCTTCTCGGTATTGGGGTTCCATTTGATATGTAAGTGTGTTAGGGATATGTCTGTAGGCAGATGTGACTGTGAGTGTTTCTAGAAAAGGAAGCAGATGATCCAAAATTCGGAAAACTTAAGAACTCGCTACAACATAATGTTGCACCCATTGACTGTATGACCTTGAGCGGGTTACGCAAATTCCCTGGGCCTTACTTGTCTCAACTATACAATGATGGGGTGAAGGGAAAGATTGGACTAACTCTGGACTTTCCAACACATGGCGCTCACACCACTCATGATAGAGGAAATAGATCTGGTCAGGGGTAGGCAAACTTTTATTTCAGGGGCCAAGTAGTTAGTATTTTAGGATATACACCCCCAAAGGCAAAATGGATTATAGTAGATGGGTATTTATATAACCATTTACTATGTAACTATTTACAAATGTAAAATAATTTCCAGTTGTGGACCATCCAAACATAGGTGGTGGGCTGGATTGGGCCTGTAAATTATAGTTTGCTAACCCCTGATTTAGGTGATGCGTGGACCAACAGTTTTTATTTAAATGCTATGTCTTTATTTTTCTGCATGTTAAAAGGAGACAGAATTTCTACCTATAATGGTGATACAAAGTTTCCTTTAAAATAAATGTAGTTGTTTTAAAACAAAAAGGAAGTTTGTTTTTTTTTTTAGCGTGTTAAGTAAATTATTGGGATGGTAGGCAAATGACTAAAGTTTGCAAAACACTGAACTAGAAGATTATTAAGCCCCCGGCCATCTGAAAATTCTATATGCTTAATATCCCAAGATCTGGAATCCAGTCTTTGGTCTGACATTTAACCTACCAGCTGTGTGACCTTGAGCTGCGGGGTCCCCTTTGCAACATGGGGGTAGAAGCTCCCTATCTCATCAACATTATTGTGATAATCAGAAAAGAGAAGTTGGGCAAACAGATTTTTCTAATCTACCAAACATGAATTCATTTTTTTTTTCTGAATTGTGGGAATATGGGAAGCAGCAAACTTGAAAGATGAGACCAGCATGGGCAGGAATGCACATGAATGAGGGCCCCGAGCCCATTCCGTTCTGCCTTCTTTCTAGCCTCAACCAGACACCTTCTCCCAAATCTTCCTCCTTGCCAGTGTATGCAGGGAGGAGAGCCCTGTGATCAGGAACATGACTTCTTAAGTGGATAAAACTGAGTTGTTATCCAAACTCCACCATCTGCCAACCAGGTGGTTTGGGGTATATGACCTAAAATCTTAAGCATCCATCCTCATCACTAAAACAGAACCTGTCTCAGAGTTTGTTCTGAGGAGACCATGAATAATGAGTATAAAGTTGTAAAGTGCTCAGCACAGAGCCCAAAATGTAGTAGGTATATGTTCCAATTATCACAGGTCCTCATTCTCTGAACCCAAACCTTGGGACTAGATGTGCTGCAAAATTCAGAACTCCTCAGGTGTTAGGAAGGTTATACAGTACATATACACCGCAGGACACAGAGTCCTCTTCTCTGGGTCTTCCTCCGGAGAATCATATGTATTGTATGTAGCATGTGAATATCCATCAAGTAGAATCAATAAAACTATAATTCTAATTACAAAACTACATAGCATAGGGGTAATGTATATATGTATAATATGTTGCTTATATACATATACATGTGTGTACATATATGTTTAGTACATGGTTTATATGTCTGAGTATAGATGTATGGATGTAATATATACATAACAGTATATAAAACTATATAACAATAATTTAGGGTGGGTTTTCATTTTGTTTTGTTTTGTGTTTTGCTGGGAAATAAGTTTGCAAACACACACACATACTTTCAATTTCAGAGCTTGTGGATTTCAGAATTGTGGGTAAGGGTTTGGGGGTGTATTAACATACAGCAACACTTGCCCAGCCTTCAGAAGCATATGGTTAAATGTTACAAGCCAGAGTTCAGGGGTCAGATGTGAGCCGGTAGGAAAAGTAAAGAAAGAGGCTGTATTGCGTCATAAGAGCCTCCTGTCAAACCCTGAGCTTTGCCACTTACGGGCCATGTTACGTGGGCAACTGTCTCAACCCCACTGTCTAGGTTTTCTTGTATGTAAGACAGGGACAGATATACAAACTTCTCGGGATGTGGCAAGGATTGAATAACATTGTGGCAAGCACGTAGAGGGGTACCTGGTTCCTAGGAGGCTGCTTGTTTGCTATTAAAAACCGACTGTGTCCCGTGGGGGGCTCCTGCAGTGTGGCCCTCGTCGGCTTCCTCACAGCCCTCTCCTGCCATTGTAGGGTGATGTTGGACTCAGTGACACACAGTACCTTCCTGCCCAACACGTCCTTCTGCGACCCCCTGATGTCGTGGACTGATCTGTTCAGCAATGAAGAGTATTATCCTGCCTTTGAGCATCAGACAGGTGCGTAAATCCAGAGAAGCCCATCCGAGCTGGGAAGAGCTGGGGCAGGAGGTGGTGCTGGCCTCTAGGAGGTGGCAAGGCCATGCTGGGGGCCTGAAAATGCCAGCTTCCACCAGTGTTCGGGGCAGAAAACTGGAGGAGGTCTGGGAAGCAGGCGGGGCAGCTTCTGCGGAAAGAAAAGTACCAGAATCCTCACCCCAACCTCTTCCCAGCTCTGTGGCCTTGGGGGACTCCACTAACATCTTCAGGCCTCATTTTGCTAACAGAATCAATCTCTTGGAGTTATTGTATTTAAGCAATGTAGTGGAAAGAAACCCTTAGCCTAGAGCCTAGCCTGCTGTGATTGCTTGATCATCATGGTTTTAGCTAACATTTGCTGAATCTAGCTATGGTTCAGGCCCTGTGCCAAGCACCCATCTCATCCTTACAGCAGCCCTCTGAGAAATGAACAATTATTATTTCCACTTTACAGATGAAGAAACTGAGGCACAGAGAGGTCAAGTGACTTGTCCAAGGTCTTACAGTTAATTAAGTTTCATGCAAGTTGACTTGAGCACCTGTACTCTTAAGTATCCTACATGGTCATCTTATAAATGATGTTACCCTGTGGTTATTGTTATTAATATTACTGTTTTTCTCTGAGCTTCTATTTCCTTATCCCTAAAGCAGGGATGATGAGAATCACTGTGAGGATTAAGAGAGCCAAACTGCATAAAATACATAGCTTGGCCCAAAGCAAGTGCTCGGTAAACATGAATCCCTACACTGTCCACCAGGCCTCCCTTCCCACCCTTCCTCCTCTGTCAGTTTTCTCCACCTAAAAAGGAAGCATGGGGCCCTGTGCAAATCCCATGCCAGAGGGGGACCAGCTGAGCTGTGCCCCAGCATCTCTCTGAGGGCCTCTGTCCCCAGGTGTTCGGATGACTGCACATCACAGCAAACCTGGCAGAGTGCTCACAGGGCAGGTGCACGCCCCGAGGCTGGTGATGCAAGTCCTAATCAAGCTGTCAGTCCTCACGGGGCCTTAACCCTGTGCATCCCGGCTTGGCATGGTCCACACTCAGGGGCAGGAGGCAGGCAGGCCCAGGAGAGGCCAAGCCTCTGAGGCTGCTGCAAAATGTCCCCCACCAGAAGGAAGCCCCTGCCTCCAGGCCAGAGGCCAAGGTGTCACAGACACACTTGAGGCGCTTACCTCCATAACCCAGTCCTGCCCCTGCTCCTGCCACCAACGCCGGTACACACACATGCACAGGATGTCTCTCACCCTATCTGGAGGGTCCTGAGTCAGCCAGATACATATTCCAGTTCTCCTTTAGGCCTAAGAAACACTCTGATTCAGAGATAATGAAGAATGTCCTCTATTTCTGCCCCTCAATATTTGGTTGAGGCAAGTTTGAAGGAGGAAAATGAAGGTTTTTGTGTTCCCATTGTCTCCCCCTTTGTCTGATGGTGGCAGGGTCCAGAAAGAAGGTCCTTCTCTCCACACATGCATAACCCAGACCTGCTATCCCGGGAGCCCCCTCTTCCTGCCCATTCTGCCAGGTGGCAGCTAGAGAGGTGGCAGGAGGGGACGGCCTGTCTGCCCAGGGAAGTATTCCAGGCACTGGAGCAGTTTCTGCAGTTATCGAGAGCTCAGACTTTGGAGCCGGATATCCTAAATGCAGTCTGGCTTTGTGATTTAATAACTGTAGCATTGTAACTTCTTGTGCCTTAGTTTTCTCATCTGTAAAATGGAGATGGCAGTAACACCTACCTCGTAGAATGTTTATCAGGGCGGTTTGTTATTACGTGGGAAGTGTTTGGAACACAGTCAGGTGCAGGACAAGCACACAGGGGCATTTAAAAATGAAGGACTCATTTCAGTTTGGGAAGATGAAAAGGTCCTGGAGATGGGCAGAGGTGATGGTTAGCACAATCATGTGAATGGACTTAATGCCACTAAACTCTACACTTAAAAAGAGTTAAAATGGTACATTCTAGGTCTATTTTACCACAGTAAAAAAAAAACAAACAAACAAACAAAAAAAAAAACGAAGGGTTAACAGAAATGATCACCAGTAGGATTGCCAATGGGGCTGACACCTGACAGTCTCAGACATAAAGACACAGCTTTCTCCTGTCTGAGGCCTCTGCATTTCCAACAGTCTAATGAGAGGTTGGACCAGGTCATTGCTAAGACCCCCTCCAGAAGCTTCTCTGATTCCTGCATCACAGATGTAGCCCTCTTCTTCCACCACCCATTGAGAGAAGACCAAATCCCACCAAGGCATGAGGCCGATGAAAATAAAATATACTGCAGGAGTAACCCTCCCTGAGGGAGGAGCCCGACTTTTGACTTGCCACCTGGCTCTCTGGATTCCGGAAGGAGCTGAATGTCCCTGACCTCCTAAAGGTGGAGAGAAGTTGGATGTGCAAGGATAGTTGAGAGCTGCCTGGGCACTGGGTGGGCCCTGTAGGCCCTGGCTCTCCTCAGAGCACCCTCCTCTGTATTTTCTATCCCAGAGAGGTGATGCCTCCATCCGAGCGTCTGCGGAGAGGGAGGCAGCAAGGGACTGCAAACTCCCCGTGGTCTGTGCCCAGTGAGACATCCCTCCAGCCCCACGACTCCCAGTTAGTGGAAAAACAGCTCAGTCTCTTTCCCCCTCTTCATTTCTCCTATTGAATAAAAAAGCAACAAGGGGCCCCGTCTCATCCTTTCCAAGTCAGGATTTGAAAGCTTATATACTTTGAGACCAAAAGGAAAGAAAGGGAGAAAGAAATGATGTGCCCACTAGACAAACGATGTCTACAAGAGGGCAGGGAGGAATAATCAACTTAGTCAGGAAAACCAGGTGTTCTCACAACCTTTTCCAACGGCTTTAGCCGACAGCAGCCGAATCTGTGCCCGCCACACGCTAACCACAAAGGATCGGACCTGCTCTTTGAAGCAGGCCTTCTGCGTGGCCTCCCTGCAAGGACGGGGAGTGGACGGTCACAGACTGCAAAATACTCTAGAATTCCATTAACTCCCTCTGGGGCTTCCCTTATGCTCTCTTAAAATAAAGAATTACCGATACTGGAAAACTTTATCAAATTGTGCAGGGCAGGCCACCTGTCCTTCACAAGCATATGATACTTTTTAAAGATATTTCTCCACTCAAGTTTTGACAAGTCATGGAGTACCCTGGCCTCACACCTCGTTGCTGACTCTCTGCCCTGAACCTGCACACAGCCACACAGCCCTCCCGTTTGCCAAGGTGACCACGCCGACATGCGGTGCCCCCTCTGCTGTGGATTCTGGTTACTACTTTGTTTGCAGCAGAGGTTTCTAGACTGGGGCCATTCCAGGGCTTCCTGAGAGGTCCCTCAGGAACCTGGGGTGACGGTTGAGAAAGGCAGGCTTCAGCTGCCACTCTCCATCCCCACTGTCACGCAAGGCTCTTGCACCTTGAAGGCACGAAGGCCCAGCTGCAAGAGCTGGAGAACCCCTACATGACCTACCCCCAGCTCTGACACTTCCTCAGAGGACCTGGTGGCGGGGGGTGGGAGGGGGGCAGTCACAGGAGCACAGGGGAGAGCACACTAACTGCTACATCCTAGGGGCTCCACAAATATGTTAGCTGTTTGCTACACCATGGGAAATTTTATTTAAAAAAGAACTTTATTTGAAAAGGTGCAAAACCTTTTGGGTATTAACATCCAGAAGATCAGGGAGAGAGGCATTCGGGTCTCACGTGGGCTTTTCTCAGCAAGATCCACGCACTGGGTATAGAAGTCTGAGAGCGCATGCAAAAGAGTCTTAAGAATCTCTAAATCAAAACCAGATAAATAAAATCATTGAAGAGTGTGAGGTGGGCCTGTGGTGGTGGTGACATCCCAGGAGCACGCCCAGAGAGAGATCTCAGTGCTCACCACCAGCAGCCCGCCGTGCACACATCTGAGCCTTCTGGGAAGCTGTGGCCTCGGGACCACTAGGGGCTTGGTGCTCCCTGCACCTTCCCAACCCCACATGCCCCAGGCCATAGCTCTTTGCTGATGCCCACCAACCCTTCTAGTCTCTTCTCCATCCAGTTTCTTACACTGCTCCGGGCTTCCCTCCCATTCCACCATCTCATGGTCTAAATCATTCCACGGGCTTGGAAGGAAGGCCAAGAAGGGCTATTAGATGGAGCTCCACCATCCCTGGGAGGAAACCTGGAAACAATTTTTCATTTCAGGCTCCCCCCCGCCCCCCATAAAGTCCTTCCTTTCAGTGACAAAGCCACAACTGATGGTGCCCCGTGCTACCCAGTCCACTCACAGGCTCTCTTCAGTGCGGCCCCAGGCAAAAAACTTTCCCATCTCCCTATGCTAATAAATCACACTAATTACGGTCCAGGCTGTCTAACTCAGGCCTCCTGTGACCCAGACTCTCTGCCTCCTCACGCCCAGCCCTGGGCTTGCTTTGTTCTGCTTGTCCCTCAGCTAGATGGAGGGGTTGGGCGTGGCCTCGTTTCTCTAAGAACAAACACAGTCCCAAAATAGTAATGAATTACAGGTGACTTATATTGAAGGCTTACTGTCCTCCAGATAACTGGGCTAAGTTCTTTACATGTACCATTTTTTTCCTTTTCACAGCAAACTTCCTATGAGGGAGGCACTATTATTCTTATTTTGCAGAAGGAAGCTGAGGTCCAGGGAGGTTAAGAGACTCCGCTAGGGTTGCCCAACTAATACGATGAAGAGCCAGGACTGCAAATCAGGGAGGTCCATTCCCCAGCCCACATTCAGTTAACTCCACACAATCCTCACCTCCCTTCCTGGTCCCTTCCTGCAGGTCCCTTGCTCTTCAGGTCATTCAGTGGAACAGTAGAACGGAGGATGGGACGAGAGTCTGATTGAATTCCGGGAGCTGGCCGGTTCCTTTAGCTTCACAGAGTTTCTCATTGAGGATCCCCGATCAGCGGAGGAGAAAGACCAAGTTCTCCTGCAGAGGGTCTGGGGACCTAACTCAGAGCTCTAAGCTCAAACAATTTTCACAGTCTCCAGTCCCACAGATTTTGCATTCTGCTGCATATCTATTTTGTTGTAATAAGAAAAGTCAAAATCTCCCCCCAAATATTTGCTTGAAGGGAGGTTCCCCCAAAATGAACAATGTTGGCTCCAGAATTTCTATGTAGGAAGGGCTCAGGGGCAGCCATCCATTTGGAAAAGATGGCAAAGGGACTCACCTAGAACTTTCTTAAGAGCACTTTGCCTAAGATTGAGAAGACCACAAATGTCTATAATGAAGAAAGAAAGTTGTGGATTACTGGACCCACACTCTGGCATTTACACGGGAGAGGCACAGGCATTAATCCTGTGGGTTCAACTACCCTTGGCACCCCCTGTCCACCCCCTGCCCCCGGGGCGGGGGATTAGCCCCTGTCCCTGCCCCTCCACCCCAGTGTCAGAAGCATGGGTCTCGTGTGTGTCCTGAACACCAAGCATTTTACAAAATCACACAGACTCGCCAGTATCCCCACATTTTGAACAGTATTGGCCGCCTAACTCAGGCTGGCCATTTAAGGACAAATTAGCTTCGTTTATAATATAACTTCCTCAGTTTTCATTAAGAATATAAACCCAAATCTCCGGAAAGGAACAAAGCTTCTGACCTACACACACAGAGAGAGAGAGAGAAAGAACATATTACAAGTATTTGAGGAAATATAAAGTAGGTGTATGGGTAATCTTAATATTAACAAGTATACATGGATGGTATTTGATGAGCACTTACTACATGCCTGCCTCTGTTCTAAGCACCTTCCGTGGACATTCCCTGCTGACCGTGTAGGCATTTGAGTGTGCCACCCCAGTTCTACAGGCTTAAGCCCTCCCTCTGAATTTAAATATGTCCCAAGTTATAATAGCACTTGTGAGAATCCCGCCCCCAGAATTGCTGAAAACCCCCTTAGCTGCTCAGTCCTTCCTCCCAGTACAACTGGCCCTTAAACAAATGTCCTGACCTACTTCCAGCTTCAAAGTTGCTGACTGAGACTGTGCTTAATAGTGGCCTGTGGACATTTAGATTAAGGCTACCAGGCATGGGATGTGGTTCGTCCCCAACCCATACACATAGGCAGAAGAGTTTCAACACTCAACTTCTCCAAAGAGTTTTCATTATTTTATAGATGCTAGATGCATTGAGAAAAACACTTCATGTTTCCAGACAATATAATCTATTAAAGATAACATACTCTGTGGGTGCATTACCCCTTCTTTTATTTGCCCTGAGTTCACCTCCTCCAAGTAGCAAGAGGGTCTTCTTCATATCATCACAGAGGTTGCAAACCTTGTCATCATCAGTTTCTCATCCTTTTTCTGATTTTTTAAACCTTTTTTAACCTAGATTTTTATATGTATAAAAGATATATATATATAATTTTATATGTGTATATGCCTTTGTCCAAATCTTTTTTAGTCAGTCTTGGAGATGTGTGTCCAACTTGGTCCTCCTCAACCAAGAACAGTGAGGCATGATATGATGCAAAATTCTCACATTTAAAGATGGAAAAATTGATGTGGACCTAACTTACTAGCCATGTGGCCTTAGTAGGCCATAATCTCCCAGAACCTCCTCTGTAAAGAGGGGATAATAGACCTTGGTGATTTGGCCAGTTGGTTACACTCACTGGACACCCACAGCAGGGTAGACCAGTCCCTAAGCACTCCTGACTCAGGATGAGCAAAGCAGAGCTGGCCAGACATGTGGAGTTCATGGTTTGGGGAGGGAGATGAGGCATGAATCCTTCTGAGAAGGATACCTTCGGGGGCTGTGCAGGTTTGGGAGGTCTCCCTGAGATGGGGGAAGTGAGCTGTGGTCTTGAAGATGAGTAGGAATTAGTTAGGAGAAGGTAGATGGAGACCTTGTTCTGGGCCAGAAGCAATCCTGAGGGAGCGGGGGGGGGGGGGGGGCAGATGAAGCAGGCCTTCCTCACCTCTGCACCCCTCTAGTGAGGATAGGACCACAGAAACACACCGCAACCAGAAAGCACCCATGATGCTGGCTCTCTTTGCCCTCCGTGTAGTGAGAACAGCCATTTTCCTCTCAGCTCCCAAGGCTGTGGGAAGGCAGTTCCTGGTGAGGAGAGCCCGCCATGCTTGGCTCTGGCTCTGGCTTCCCTCCAGAGGGAGCTGCACACAAAGCCTGCTCTGTGGGTGAGCTTCAAAGGAAAGAGCTGAGGGGAAAGGAGCCTGCCAGCAACACCTCCCTGTGTCAGTGCCCACCCCCACCCCGGCGTTTCTCCGAATCCTCTAGGCCCTTTGGCTTCCAGAAACAACATGGCCCTGTTCATGTGCCAAAGAAAATAACAAGGGGGGTGGAAGTGGAGAGAGGAGGGAATGGAGACTTAGAAACCTTTCCATGAAAAGAAATAAAGTGTGTCCTCCAACTGCGGCACACCGATAGCCATCTCTGTTGGGGGCTCAGCTCAGGACCAAGGGCGGAAGAATTTCAAGGCTCATAAACGTCCCTCATCAGAATACCAGGAATGTCAAAGGCCCCCCAGGTTTACTCAAGCCAGAAATCGGTCGATGGAAGCACAGACCAGACTGGAGAATGGCCACCCTATTTTCTCAGGAGACCCTATTGGCCACAAGGGGCCCCCCCACAGGGTAGTGGGCCGGCTCCAGCCAGCGACCAGCAAGCAAGAAGAGAGGCAGCCCCCTTGTCACCTCACCCACCGGGGAGAGGCAACAACATTGACCTCCACCATCCTGGCAGAGTACCGACCCTTTATCCACATGCATATAAAGGTCTAATTAAAAATTTAAGATAAATTAAAACAAATCTATTGTGGGAAGGGAGATTTCTGGGGCTCTGACTTTTAGGGCGAGCCTCAGTTTCCTCCCTTGTGAAATCATACCTGTTTGGGAAGATTTGAGGAACTTGAGAAGTTGACACACAGGAGGTGCCTAAGAAGCTCCCAAGGGAGCAATACCCCTGAGAAGGCAGAGAACATCTCTCCTGCCTGGGATTGGAAGCTCCACAGATTCACTGGGGACAGTGGCTGCAAATGCAACATTTATGGGGGAATCAGAATAGCCTTATTGATATTTGCTGTGCTGTCTTACTCATGAGTGACCTTTTCTGTCATCCACACAGCCTGAGCCACACTCTCCTCTCCACTGTTCTCCTCAGGCCTTCTCACTCTCTCTTGCTCTCTGCCTCTGCCTCTCTCTCCACGTTTCATCTCTTCTCTGTCCTGACACTCTGACAACCAGGTATGATGGAATGGGAAGAGCGATGGCTTTCAAGTTCCAACTAGGGTTTAAATCCCAGCTCTGCCACATGCTGGCTGTGAGATTTGGGGCAAGTCCTCTGTGACCCTCAGGTTCATAATCTGTTACCTTCTAGGGGACAAGGACCAAACCTCTTACCATGAATCTTTAGCTCACAATTTGTTGCTTCACACATAACAGGTGTTCAATGACAATCTTAATAATGGCATTAGAATCTTCGAGGCTCTGTTCTAAGTACTTTTGCATATGATAGCTCATTTAATCCACGAAACAACTCCATGACATAGGTGCTATCATTTTCCCCATTGTGCCAATGAGGAGACTGAAGCTCATTTATTGAATGAATGAATGAGCACCATGACAGCCACAAGAGTTGTGTCCAAGAGCCTAACCAAGTACCTGGTACCTCACTTCTTCCATACCCCTTGTCTGCCACCCTTTCTGTTTCTCCTGGCATTGGGACAGAACTGTGCAGCACCCAATCTCTGTTCCAAGCCAGGCATGGCCACTTCTCAGCCTCCCAGACAAGATGGTGCCCACCTCTGTCTGGGTTTGTATGGGGCTCTTCTGAAGGAGTGAAGAGGCTCTGGCCTCAGGATGGAAATTCCTCAAAGCATCATCAAAACCACAAAAACAACAATACAACCAACTCCCCCACTTCCCTCTTCCCCAGCAGAGGCTGCTGTGGTGACCCAAGCTCTGTTGGCCTCTAGGCAACATCTCGCCAGCTGGAGGCCCTCTGCACAAGATGACCAGAGGCAGTGCACAAACCAGTGGCTAGTGTCGGCAACTGTGCGTAAGAGCAGAGGGAATCAAATCAGCTTCAAATTGTGCCCGGCACACACTAGGCATTCAGGAACTATTGAATTGGTTGACAGTTTTCTAGGCACTACACAGCCTATACACGCGTCAGCTCCAAACTGTGTAACAGCCCTGTGAGTTGGACATATTATACCTATTGTACAGGTGAGGAAACTGAGGCTTAACTGCCTATGGACCCTGCCCAGGTCAAAAGCAGCCCAACTCTGGTTTGAACCCAGGCTTGTCAGGCTCCAAAGACTGTGCTCTGGATACCCTGTTGTCTGAACCCCAACCACTCAAGGGCCTTGTTCTTCCCTTTCTTCTCTACTCCCCCTCTTTCCAAGCACCAAAACTAGGCCCCCGTGCTCCCAAGCCATGACTGCGGTTCTCGCCGGTCCTTCTCTCTCCTGCTCCCAGGTGATCCCGGAAGATCCAGTCTCCTCTGGTTTTTGCGGTGGAGCAGATAAGCCTGGGCCCCCGGAGAACACCCCACAGCCAGAGGCCCTTTTTACTCACAGCCAAGGGATGTGGATGTTAAAGGAATAGGAGCCTCCTTCAGGGGGCCCCCTGGAGGCTTTCCTGGGGACCGCGGTCCCTCACTTTCTCTCTCTCCTGGTGCAGCCTGCGATTCCTACTGGACGTCCGTCCACCCCGAGTACTGGACTAAGCGCCACGTCTGGGAATGGCTCCAGTTCTGCTGCGAGCAGTACAAGCTGGACGTCAACTGCATCTCCTTCTGCCACTTCAACATCAGCGGCCCGCAGCTGTGCAGCATGACGCAGGACGAGTTCATCGAGGCGGCTGGCATCTGCGGGGAGTACCTCTACTTCATCCTCCAGAACATCCGCTCGCAAGGTCAGTGTCCAGGGGGCCAGGCCTCCGGGGAAGGGGCCAGGAGTGGGGCCCAGTTAACCTCCCCCTCCCCGTCCCCCAAGTCCTTCCCCACCGTGCAAATCACACAGTGGGATTTCAAGAGCTGGCACTCCCTATTCACCAAAGCCCCTTAACCAAAATCTCTCAATCTCTGGAAGTTCTCCTTTGCTAGAATTAGAGACTGTAGGTCAAAGGGAGCAAGTTACAAGGAAGCAAGTTGAGTATTTTTATAACAAGAAAAGAAACCTAAAAAGACATTCAGGAACCAGGCAGAGACAACAAAATAATGTATTCTGTCAATTAAGATTCACCACCAGAAGACATGGGGGGAAAAGGAGCTTCTGCTTGACTTTTCACTAAGCAGAGGAGAAGAAAATGAACTAGACCCTTTCCCTTCCCGTTTCCAGAGGAGTCCAATTAATTGGCATTTCATTACCGTTTGCCTAATGGTCAAGGATCAAACGGCCGGAAGGTGGCGCCAGGGGCATTATTTAATATTTCAATGCCCCACAAGAGCAGAATGTGGAAGAACGGGTGTTTTCAGACTGGAAAGGTTTCTTTGAGAACATATAATTCTGTCTCCCCATGTCACAGATAAAGGAACTAAGGTCCCAAGCGATTAGGTGACTTCTCCAAGGTCACACAGCACACAGAGTTGACTTGTGGAAAGTCAACACAAAGCAAGGGCTTTGAGTCCGGAAAGGCCTGTGTTGCAACCCTGACTCCCAACACTCTGGAGCCACAGGTCCTCTGGCAAAGGGTTTGCCCTCTCTGAATTTCCACTGCCTCGTCTGTACACTGAGATAATAATACACACCTTCCCAGGTGACAGGACTCCATGAAACATGACCCAGAGCAGCATATAAAGACGCAAATGCAGTAAATGGCAGCAGTTTTTGTCATTATGAATATAACCAAGGGGAAAGACATTTTTAAAAATAAGGAAATACATCTCAGTTCACTTTTAAGAAAGACTTTTCTAAAAGTCAGCCTCTTTTTTTTTTTGGAAAGACTGCTTCAGGAGATACTAAAGGTAGGAAGCTCCCCATCACTGGAGATAATCAAGCAGGCTAATAGCCCCCGATTGATGGGGATGCTGTGGCAGGGATTCCTCTTTGGGCAGAAAACCACAGAGGACCTTCCAACTCTAAGATTCTTTGCTTTCCCCTTGCTCCCCCCCATCATGACTGCCTGAGGGCAGGAAAGCTATGGATGTTGGCCCTGGGGCACGTCTCAGCTTCTGCCCTGGGAGCTACGACCCACCAGGTGTGGCAAGGAAGGGACCAACAGACCTGCTGTGCATCATTGGCCAGTCTTGGCTTCATTATAGCCGGTGATAGGGCCCTGCCAGGAGCAGTGGCCCAGGCCATAGAGTGGGCCCTCCATGAAAAGGAGAAAGTCTGAATAAATCACAGCAGCTCAGGGAGGGCCTCCATTCAGAACTCTCCCTGGGCCACGGAGAGGGAGGTGTTCCATCCTGGAAGAGGATGCAGCTTGGCAACACAAGCCTTCACCAAACATCATGCCAATCAAGTTTGTCTCCAGACCCCGGCAGCCCCTGTGCTGGGGTCTCTCGGCCTGGGTGCCTCCCTTCCCTGACCCTTGTTTCATCCCCAAATCTCTGCCATTACCTCAGGGCCCGTGCAAAACAGGCCAAACACAATTGTTTTTCCAACAGGCCGTATTTTGCCTCTCATCCTGAGGAATCCCTGGGGTCACAAGGCCAACTCCAGCGGTGGAATTTCAGGCCGGGGTAGTTAACTGTGTTGAGCAGTAGAACTACCTACACCATCAAGCTGCTCCACACCGAAATTCCTCCTTAAATGTTCCTCAAGCAGGAATGTATACTGTGTATCGTGAATCGAAATACATGCAGTAAGACCAGAGTTTACTGCGTCCCAATGTGTTTCACCTGTTATCCCAGACTAATTACCAGCGCTATCTTTCATTCGCAAAAGTGTCTGCCTTTGTACAATAAATTAGACGATCTGGTTATTACCTAGTTTAGGCCTTCTTTTACTGACTGCATGGATCAGGACTCCGGCAGAACAGGACACAGAACCAGTAAGTTTGGACAGTGGGAGGAGCTACAGGGAGGGGGATAGGGCCCAGTGTGCTGTCTGGCTCAGGAGGTATCTCAATAGGATTCAAGGGCTCAGAAACTCGGGGACACTGGTCGCTGGAGAGTGAGGCCAGCAGGGAGGGCGGGGGGCCGTGGGTGGCTTCCACTGCGGGAGTGGAATGGGTCCCTCATTGGTCAGTCCTCCATCCTGTTCTCGGACAGCCCTCCGGGCAGAGTGCACCCAGGTGCCCTGGCTGACCAGAACCCATCAGAAAATGGCACTGGGAATAAACAGTCACAAATGTGTCCTGTTCCAGGCCCCTCAGTCACAGGAAGTTAATCCTGCTGAACACCAAACTAGAAAAGAGGTGTCCCTTGGCCTGTGCCACCACGTGGTAACTTGATTTGAGACTCTTAATTCCTCCCCCAGGCCACCCCATTTTTCAGAGGAGCAAACCAAGGCCCCGACATAATCTCCCAAATTCTTATTACAGCCTCTCGGTGGGTCCTGCCTTCCTTTTGGCCTCCTATGTCCATTTTCCCCTTTGGCCAGCACATAAGGGGCATTCAAACCCCCAAGGGACTGGAGGTCCCAAAATAGATCACAGACCCTGCAGGCAGAGCTGAAGGGGAACCCACTCAGCGGGAGTCTTGTCACATGCTGCCCGGAGACTGAGTGAGGTCACACTGGGGTGGTGACACGGCCCAGCTCAGTCAGGGCCCAGGCACCCTTGGAAAATCCTCGAGGCTGCTGGAATGCCTGGCCCCAGGGCCTGCTCCAGGAGCCCTTTAAAAACCAGGAGAAGGTTATCTCTCAAAGGTGGCTTCAGCATGGCCCAATAAGAGCCAGGTGGTCTCAAAGTTTCTTTCTGAAATAAAACTACCCCGCAGAGGGGACAGTTGCTCCCCTTCTCCCCAGTACCCGCTCTCCCAGTCGAGGAACCCAGGGTCCCCTGGTACCATTTGTGGACTTCTTCTTCCTTCCCAGGTTACTCCTTCTTTACGGACACTGAAGAGACCAAGGCTGCCATCAAAGACTGTAAGTAGCCAGGTTCACGTGGCCCAAGGTGGTCCCAAGGCCGCTGGTGGGCACCATGGGCTTGACGGTTCTTTTGTGACCACAACTGAAAAGTTGATGACCTAATAAACCAGTCACAGACCAGAAGAAGACAGCAAGGGAAAATGTGGTGGTCAGAGCATGGGGCCTGGGTTTATGGATTCCTCGTCCTCCCCCAGACTCAGTTTCCCTATCTGTAAAATGGAGCGACCGTCCCCAGTTGTGGTGAGTTGGAGAAACGGTGCATATGAAGTGCCTGGCAACACGGATGCTCCAAGCAGCGCTAGCTCTGAGCAACTATAACCATAATGACTAACCCTGCAGTTGATAATGTCTCCAAAGATCTGAGCTGGGGACCAGCCCTGGCCTGGGGACCAGCGGGAGACACGGGTCCTGGGTAGGCCCCTTTCCTCTGTGGACTTCAGCCTCTTCATCCACAGAGAGGGGATAGGGAATGGGGGCCGGGGCGGGGGGGACTCGTGAGGCCTCTGAGGGGCAGACACGGATGGATGGTTTCTCATGACTTATTTTTGCTGTCCTGAAAGTCCCAAGCAATTAACTGAGGATTCAGGTTATCTGGTTAATGTAGATTTTTCCATTCAGAGTTTGAGCCCAGGAATAGCTGCGTCCATAAGGCACACACTGCAGGCTTACAGAGGCCCGCCATGCCCCACAGAGCTCCGGGGCCATCAGGAGTGGTTCTGCCTTCCATGAGGTTTCCCCACACTCGGGCCGCAGGGCAGAGCCTCTCCTACCTGTGAACAAAGTTCCCGCGGAGTTTCCCATCCATCCATAGCGGTCTGCGGGGTACAAACCCTGCTGTCTCCACCCAGCCCAGTCCAGGCAAAGCCCCTCCCCCCCCCCAGAAAGAAATGAGCCCACTGAGGCCCAGGGGCCATTACTGAGTCTGTCTAAAGGCTTGAACCCAGGGCAGGCGCTTGCCGTGCTCCTAAGCAGCAGTGAGTTTGACCTGCCCAAACTTTTCCCAGTGGTCAGTGGTTCTGCCTATAAATGGGTATCTTTTTTTGCCAGCCTGCCTCCCTCACAGCTAGGAAGAGATAGTGTGTCCCGTAAGTTCTGTAGAAGAAATTGTTACCTGAGTATAGAACTAGCCCCAATTAGAGTCATTGCTGTAATCATAATGGCGGCTAGCCTTCCCCGAGTGCTTATAATGAGCCAGGCCCTGTGCTAGAATCTTTACCAACATTGTTTCAGGTAATCTTTCTAATAACCCTGTAAGACAAGACCTAGTACCAAGCTTAGAGGTTAAAGGTGACAAGGTTAGGAAGGTGACAGATAACCCAGGTGTGTCTAAGTCCGAAGCCCTTAATCCCTTCCTCTCTTCACACATCCCTTCCTTTCCCTTCTCGTTCATTCATTCATTCAACAAACATTTAGTGTACCCTTACCATGAGCCAGGCCCAGGCACCTACTATGTGCCATGGCTGCAGCAATGGGCGCAACCTTGGTCTTTCCATCATAAAGCAAGTGAGGGTGACATCAAACAAACAATCCCTGTAATAAATTTGTAATGGCTAAGTATGATGATACCACAAAGGAAAAGGACAGGGTGCTGTGTGTGTGACAGAGAACAGACTGCATTCCAATTAGGGATGAGGGAAGACTTCCAGGAAGAAGAGAGATTTAAATTAAGCCTAAAAGATGAGCAGAAGTTAGCCAGGAAGAGGGAAGAAAAGGGTACAGGGAGTGAGTGGCAAGTGCAAAGGCCCTGAGGCAGGAACAGTTTTGGAGCCCTTGAGAAAGAATCAGAAAACTAGCATTAGGAGGCTCAATGCAGTGACCGGTAGCCACATGTGGCCATTAAGTTTAATTAAAATTATACAGCTTTTGAGTTTGGATTTCATTCTGACCAGGCTGGGAAGTCGCTGAAGCAGGAAACAATAAGATCCCATCTGCACTTTAAGAAGATCCCCCAGACTGCTGTGTCTGGGTCAGGAAGGAGCCCAGCTAGGACGCTATTGTCCAGGAGGCAGAATGATGGTGATGGGAGGGACAGAGAGAAGTTTCTGGAGGTAAAGGTGCTGATAAGACAAGGGCTCTGAGCTGGCATCTCTACGGAGACAAACCCTGCACAACGGCGGCTGCCCTAGGCTTTGCTCTGTGCAGGCCATGCCCAGCCTTACCAACGAGAGAGGCACCGTTTCTAGACTGAACTCAGGGTTAAGTGGTCCAGTGAGCACACCGAAAAGCAGCACCCCAGCTCTGCCGAATGGCGGCCTCCACTACCACACCAGGAAACCGTGGCCTTCCCACGGAGCCCCTGAGGCCCATCTCTGGCTCTCCCACAGCTCTCCCCAGACAGAACCCCCAACATATAGTTTAACGGGAATGAAGACAACAGACTGACAGATTATACAATGAGCCTGTTCTAGAAAATCCAGGACGTATGACCACGATGCCTATGGCCCCGCTGATGTCTCGTGATCCTAGTCACCCCCAACGCAGAAATGAGATGTGCCGGCCAGAGGCCAAGGCCTGGCCAACGAGGAGAGCTGGCATCCTGGGGCTGCAGGCAGAGTTCCCATCAGTCTGCAGTGAAGATGAACACCTACCCTTACCACCTGTGGAGCACTGTGCCCCAGGCAGCGCCAGGCAGAGTGTTTTACCTGCTCTAACTCATTTCATCCTCATTCCAACTCCATGAGGTAGGATGGTTGCCCCCATTTACATCTGAGGAACCAGAAGAGCAATGACTTGCAAAGAAGTGCACAGATGGGATTCCAACTCATTTTCTCAAAGTCTGTGCTTCTATACATTGGGCCATTCACCACACGTGCACACACACACACGCACACACGCACACATGCACTCACACACATGCACACAGACAGGTGCACATACCCCCAGACCCTTCTCTTCATTCCGCTGCCCCCTCAGTTGAGACCCAAGGCTCCAGACTCTTCTGGGTCTGCAGCTCCTCAGTGACCCAGAGAACAAGATGATTTTCAACTCAGTACCTGCGTAAGGGGCCCAGGCATGACAAACTCTGAAGCTGTCGGGCTGGCCCAAGTGACATCCCCCGGCAACTCTCCACTTGTCTCTGCTCTCCACCTGCCCTTTCCCACCCCCACTGCAGAAATGCCAGAAAACCAAGCCTGCGGGCCTGGGGTCGCCGCCGCGAGCCTCCTGTTCCGAGGCTCAGAGCTTCTCCTCCCTGCACAGAGCGTGGGCTCTCTAGCCCCACTCGTGCATGGGGGACATCATGAGCAGGGTTGGGAAACTGCCCCTCCAGCCCCCATCTCAGCTTCTGGACTTCAGTCACTGACCGAGAATATATCCCGTGGCCACATTTTAATAGTCTCCAGTCTCAAGGCAACCAAACCTCTCCAAATCACACGGATAGCAGAGAACCCAGGCCATGCCCCCGTCGCCCCCGCACCAGGCCCCGCCCAGCTGCGGGGACCCCTCCGAGACAAAGATAGTTCTGCGTCCAGGGGACCTGTCGCCCGGAGCACCGGGGGCATCTGCGGTGAAGTTCGGTAGGGTCCTGGTGCTGCTGTGGCCTCTGGCTGGCACTGGTGGACGCTGTAGCTTGGTAACCTGCCTCCTCCCAGCTAACTCTGTACGGCTGCAGGGCCTCTGCCCCACGGCCACCCCACGGCCACCCCCAGCCAAGCGAGGCCTCCAATCTGTGGAGCCATGAGTGGCGTCAAAGCCACCATGCGGAACTGGGAGCAGCTAAAACAGGGATATCTCTGGCAAGACCCACCAGGAGAGGCTCCCACAGTCCACACAACCCCGCCTCACACTGACCTGTCCTGGGCTCAGCCAACCAAGCCAGAGATCTCTCACCTGCGGCACATGGAAGACATCACACAAATTAAAAGGGCAGCGTTTTCTCTCCCTCTTCTGGCCATTTTGGCATTTCAGGGCAAGCTTACTGTCTACTCACCGGTTCATAACTCACCTTGGTTTGTCTCGCCTCTCCATTTGCTTTCTCTCTTCTTCAAAGATTAAGTTAAAGCAACGCTAGGTCCACCCTGCGGGTGCGCCAGGCAGCACGGCGCTCCACCAGACAGAAGGGCAGCCATCTTCCTTCTAGTCCTCGGCCAGCGGTCGGCCCTGCTCACCTGCTTTCACTCCTCTCCAGCCGGCAGCTACGTTCTGTCCTCACCTGGGTCCACCTGAGCATCCATTTGTGCTTTGCACACACCTGCCTGGGTGCATGGGCCTGGTGTCCCCCCATCAATGCAATTCCAGGCTGTAGCCCATGAAGGGGTGCAGAGGGGACCCTGAAAGCTGAAGGCCTGCATTCATCTCATTGTTCGTTCCAGCGGACATGTGCTGTAGCTACTAGAGCTGAGGGCTCTGAGGCCGGCCTGCCTGGGTGCAGAGTTGGGCTCCACCAGCAGCCGGGCACGTGACCTGAACCGTGCCCCCACCCCCCAAACATCCCCGGGGCTCGCTGCTTGCCTGTTCCAGTACCTCCTCGTCAGGGAGTCTGGTCTGCTGGCTCACCCCTCTTCACCACTGTTTTCCTACCCGCACCCTGCTTCAATATTCTCAGCATTTATCGCTTGTTCATTAGATGTTCTTACCCACTTGGATGTAAGTCCCCAAGAGGAGATACCCGCCTCGGCCTGTGCCTCCAGCACCTCATACAGTGGGCATACTGTGGCTCAACGCTCATGAACGAATGAGTGAATGAGCTGCAGTGAGCTCCCTGACCTCGCTCTGCCTCCACTTACTTCTATGTAAAATGGGGATAGAAATAGACGTTCATCACAAGGGTGAGTGAGATTGAGAACCTGGCAATACTAAACACTCAACAAACTCAGCTAATAATTATTCACGGAGTGTTCATTGAACACCTACTATGAAAGACAAGATAAAAGTAGTAGTTCTGGGGCACCTGGGTGGCTCCAGTTGCTTAAGCGACTGCCTTTGCCTCAGGTCATGATCCTGGAGTCCAGGGATCGAGTCCCGCATCGGGCTCCCTGCTCAGCGGAGAGTCTGCTTCTCCCTCTCCTGCTCCCCCGTCTCGTGCGCTCTCTCTCTCTCTCTCTCATTCTCTCTCTCAAATAAATAAAATCTTTAAAAAAAAAAGTAGTAGTAGTTCTGAACGTTAGCTTTGGAACGGACTGCTCTGGTTCAAGTCCTGCCTCCACCACTCTGGATAAAATTCTTAAAATTTTATCTTGCTCACTTTGTTCCAGCCATACTGGCCTCCTGGCTCTTTCTGAGACTCCCCTGCACCTTCCACCCCAGGGTCTTTGCACATGCCCTCCCTCTGCCCTGAGTGCTCTTTCCTGGAATATCCATGGGTTCAGGCCCCAGCATCACTGTCTACACCCCCCCCCCGCCCCCGGGCACACCACAGGCCTGCCTCACGGGTTCTCTTTCTGTGCTGCTCCTTCCCTCCGGAAGACTCTCTCAACCCCTCACATCAGTGCAGATGCCTCCTGCGCACGAGGCCTTCCCTGGCCACCCCATCTAAAGCAGGCACTCCCCCGCCCCCGCCCTTCATTCTCTACCCCATTTCTTGCTTCCTTCATAACACTTACTGTGGGTGACTTGTTTGACTTGTATTTTACCTTGCCCATGAGTCAGGGACCAGAGCTGTCTTGTTCTCGCTTGTTCCCAACACGGAGCCCAGAACCTGGCACCCTGTAGGTCCCTAGGGTTTGAACACAAATGCCCCCTAAAGGCAAACACCGCCCACCTACTAATTATCCCCAAAGCCTCACGTGGGGTCTTCTACCGCAACAGTGTCCAGTTCATAGTTGCTCATTTTGGTGTGATTTGAGGTCTGAACCAGTCCTACTGCTGTAACTCATTCTATTGCAGATGCTGATTCTAATTGCTTGAAAACGAGTGGCGTCAGAAGCCAAGACTGTCACAGTCATAGTCGAACGAGTAAGTGTAGACATGCCCTTTCTCGTTTCTAATTTCCGAAAACCATTCATGAGACGAAGTACTCTAATAAGCTTGGACCACTGAATGTTTGAAGGGGACCAGGTGTCCCCCAAAGAAGACAGCAGAGAAGTTGACTTTTATAAATTGTTATCAAAATTACATTTCTTTCCCTTGGACATGGTGTTGTGAGAATTAAAATGACAAAGCAAAGAAATTGTCTAACCATGGTGAATTTCTGAATAAGGGTTTATTTCTCCTGCTCTGCTGAGGGTCCCTCTCTCTTAAGGACTCAGGGACAATAGTAAACACCATGTGCTGGCAATTCTCTTAGCCTTTCCCCGACCCTAAGACAGACCTACCCAGGGCCCAATCAAGTCTGCCAGGCTTGGTGCCAGTCACTTGATATGTGTAAAATCATAATCCTCCAACTTCTGCCATGAGGTAGGTACTCCTCTGATCCCGTTTTACAGATAACTGGAGAGATTACAATTACAGAGCTAGGAAGAGGTGAATTCAGGACCCAAACCCAGGCAGTTGGACAACTGGAATCAATTTTAACCACAACTCTAATGGAACAGGAGAAACACCAGCTTTTCATGAAAAACATCATTGTAGGACTGGTCTGCCCAGACTGGTGCGGCTATGGATTTTTAGTACCACCATACTGCCTGTCAGAAAGATCATTTGACTGTCATTTTATTAATTCCTAAGAATTAGTCCATGGTTCTACAGAGCAAGGACAGGCTGGGAGCCACGGCGTTTCTAGTCGGTATAAATCTGGTGTCCCTATATGTGTGTTTTATGATTGCTTTACTTTTTTTTTTTAGATTCTATTTATTTATTTGAGAGAGAGAGAGAGATCAGGAGCAGGGGGAGGGGTAGAGAGAGAAAGTGGACTCTCCGCTGAGCTGGGAGCCCAATGCGGGACTTGACCCCAGGACCCTGGGATTATGACCTGAGCTGAAGGCAGATGCTTAACCAGCTGAGCCACCCAGGTGTCCCTTATGATTGCTTTAATAGAAGACAGACATTTCACAGCCCAATAAGTGTCCAACTAGAGCACTCAGTCATAACATAGAAAATAACCCCAATAAAACAGCAATTTTCATGAGTTGATGAGAAATCGTACAACTTTTAGAATTTTTTTTTTTAATTTGTAAGTAACTTTTTTTTTCTTTCTCAAAAGGCCTCCAAAGTTCTCATCTATGGGAATTTGTGCGAGACCTGCTTCTTTCTCCTGAAGAAAACTGTGGCATTCTGGAATGGGAAGATAGGGAACAAGGTATTTTTCGGGTGGTAAAGTCAGAAGCCCTGGCAAAGATGTGGGGACAAAGGAAGAAAAATGACAGAATGACGTATGAAAAGTTGAGCCGAGCCCTGAGGTGAGTTAATAGTATGAAACGCATGCGCCTTCGGGCAGAGTTATATAAAATGGCCAGCCATAGAAAATTAAACTGTTTTTGCAGCTTTTTCCTTGATAATCGAAAGGTCATGAGACAACACTCTGGTTCTTAGTTACAGGTGGGATTATGGTTTGTAAACGGACACGCCATCCTTCTTCTTGGCAGCAGCCCTGGGGATCACTCTGAATGCAGGCCATCCCACACACGCACACACACAACTCGTTTTGACCTGAGTGTGGTGAGGCTTAGTCTTCATGGTGTCCGGGAAAGGTTTAAGTGTAAGCTGATAACAGGGTGTGGAAATACCAGGGTAACCAAAGACCAGCCTGGTCACCCGAGAGGAACGAGGAGAGTGTTTATGTTCTGCTGTCTTCCTGGGGTGCGGCCCCCCTTGCATTTCTCTTCTGCTATCTTTCTCAGGTACTACTACAAAACGGGAATTTTGGAACGGGTCGACCGAAGGCTAGTGTACAAATTTGGAAAAAATGCACACGGGTGGCAGGAAGACAAGCTATGATCTGCTCCGTCAAGCTCCTTGTACGGATTCCTTGTCTTCTAAAACAATCAATCGCATTGCAATAGACGTTTGAAAGTCTTTTCGTTGTTGTTGTCGTTTGCCTGCAAAGGCGCTGATAAAATTTCTCCACTTCTCAGCTTACATTTGGACTGAGTTGTTGTTGTCTGCTCCCTCGGTGACAGCAACCCTTGAAGGAATTCCTTCTTTTTTTCTTACCCATGGGAAGGAAGGAATGATCTTTTGTGGTACCTTGATCAAACATTCCTTCCCTAATCAAGATGCAGAAACACAAGAGCCCGTGCCATTGGTGCCTACTCTGAGGGAAAGGGTCCACTTCTGCCATGTGAGACCCATCCAGTGCTCCCCTTCCAAGGGCTCAAAAGTTTTCACATACTTGACTGTGGCACCTGGCAAAGGCAAACAGGAAAAGTGACTCTTTGGTAGTTAGTACAGTAGGGACGGGACGGGATGAGATGTGGGTAAGACAAGCCTCCTGTAGATTTTCAATCATTAAAGTCAAATGCCATAGAAAAGTTTCTTAATTAATAAAAGAGTGAATGCATCAAGCTGGGACATGATTGGATTTAGCATAGGTTCAAGTAAGTGTCTGAACCAGGGCATCTTTTGGGCCATTCAGCAAAACTCCCACGGCCATCTTTCTAGGGCCACACACTTAAAATTAGGCACATTATTACTTCCTGCTGAGTTTAGTCCCCCTCCTCTCCTGGTGGTGCGGGGTGGGGGGCGGGGCAGCAGAGTTAGTCCACAGGTCCTTGCGCTGATTTCCAAATCACCACTGTTTCTGATCCAGGCCGTCAACACCACAAAATTGTAACTTGCTGATTCTGCCTGTGGGCCCAGACATTAAACCTTTATAGAACTGGCCAGGGCCTGACAACTCTGTAATGGCCAATCACGATAAGTCTCCTTTGTTTTGTCTTCCTGGCATGTACTCAAGCTCTTAAAACGTATTTCCTTGACTAAAGTAGCGACAGTGAATTGCTATCAGTAAACGTTCATGGGTTAAAAGTCTGCACTGACATCTCCTCATCGCTCAGTGGTAGGGAAGCCGTTAGTGACCTACAGGAGGTGGCCTGCCCTGAGGACTGCTTCTCCGGCAGAGCAGGAAGCTCTGTGCCACCAGGCACTGAACCACGGGACAGGCTCAGGACCTCCGTGTTTAGAGCTTCACTTCAAAAGCAACGTGTTTAAAAAAAAAAAAAATGTGAATTACTGTAAAATAATCTATTTTTGGACTCATGTGTTTTCCAGGTGGATATAGTTTGTAAACAATGTGAATAAAATATTTAACATGTTAAAGTGTCTCTGTGTTGTTAAATTCGGCAAGGCAGACCGAGGAAAGTGTTAGTGACCTATTAGACCTTTGAGGACACTTCCATTGCCTAGCATTTTGGAGATGGAGATTTTTAAAGAGCCCCAGAAGATGCAAGAAATATAGGCAATGATCCTACCCACCACTTCTACATCCTAAGACAAAATGGACCATATGGGCCAGTGGGGCCTACAGATGTTTTTGTTTGGTACACACACACAATTTTTTTTTTTTTTTTTTTTTTTTTTGCTAGTTGTTTTGAGGCTTGGTTTTGTTTCTTACTATGAATTAGTTACCTCATCTAAAAATCAGGGAATTTACAGAAAAATCCAGATTTCCAGCTTCTTTTAAAAAATCGTATCTGGGGGCGCCTGGGTGGCTCAGATGGTTAAGCATCTGCCTTCGGCTCAGGTCATGATCCCAGGGTCCTGGGATCGAGTCCCGCATCAGGCTCCCTGCTCCTTGGGAGCCTGCTTCTCCCTCTGCCTCTCTCTCTCTCTCTCTCTCTGTCTCTCATGAATAAATAAATAAAAAGTTTTAAAAAAAAAATCGTATCTGGGGCGCCTGAGTGGCTCAGTTGGTTGGGCGACTGCCTTCGGCTCAGGTCATGATCCTGGAGTCCCTGGATCGAGTCCTGCATCGGGCTCCCTGCTCGGTGGGGAGTCTGCTTCTCCCTCTGGCCCTCCCCCCTCTCATGTGCTCTCTCTCTCTCTTTCTCTCTGTCTCAAATAAATAAAATCTTTTTAAAAAAATCGTATCTGGCAACGCTAGTTTCTTAATACTTTGTGGCAATAATTTCCTGGAGCTAAGTAGAAACGGCCCCTTTATGGGGCAGAGCACTTGGTCACCACGTCATACCTTCTTCCCAGACATTCAGCTTTGTTCTTGCATTATTGTGGTTTTGGTTTTTGTTTTTTTCGTACATCCAGAATGCTTGTACATTTTGAATTTGGGAACCCCGTCCCGGCCATCTAAAGAGGTAAGTACCATGTCAATGGACAGGATCAAAGCCCACAGTCCCACTAAAAGAAGAGATTGTCGGGTCGCCTGGGTGGCTCAGTCACTCAGTTTCTGCCTTCAGCTCAGGTCATGATCTCAGGGTCCCTGGCCATCGGGCTCCCTGCTCCGTGGGAAGACTGCTTCTCCCTCTCCCACTCCCCCTGCTTGTGTTCCCTCTCTCACTGTCTCTCTCTGTCAAGTAAATAAATAAAATCTTTAAAAAAAAATAAAAATAAGAGATTGTCCAGAAAATTGGAAATGTGCTAACAGGAAGTAACTAGGAGCTTCCAGGCAGAGCTTGGAAGGGGCAGAACCAAGAAGCTGAGGCAGGGGGATGAAGGGGAATGAAGTGGGGTCAGAGCAGCTGGGGGAAGGGAAGTGGGGGGGGAAGAGTAACAGGGGCCTCAAGCAATTCACAGAAAAAAGAATTTATCTGTCTGCCACTCAAGAAGTTTTCCCCCAGGGGCACCTGGGTGGCTCAGTCGTTAAGTGTCTGCCTTCTGCTCAGGTCATGATCCCAGGGTCCTAGGATCGAGCCCCGCATCGGGCTCCCTGCTCAGCGGGAAGCCTGCTTCTCCCTTTCCCACTCCCCCTGCTTGTGTTCCCTCTCTTGCTGTGTCTCTCTCTGTCAAATAAATAAATAAAATCTTTAAAAAAAAAAAAGTTTTCCCCTTAAAAAACCATTAAATCAGCCTCCCTTTGTATTAGGTTCCTAGTGCTACCCATGACAAATTACCAAATTTGGAGGCTTAAAACAAAAGAAATTAATTCTCTCCCAGTTCTGGAAGCTGGAAGTCTGAAATCAAGGTATTGGCACAGCCACGCCCCTCCCTAGGCTCTCGGAAAGAATCCTTCCTTGCCTCCTTCAGCTTCTGGTGGTTCCAGGCCTCCTTTGCTTACGGCTACAAGATTCCAATCTCTGCCTCCATCAGCATGTGACCTGCCCCTCCTTCTCCCCTTTGGCCTCTAAAAGAATACTCATCATTGGATTTAGAAACCATCTGAATAATCCAGGATTATCGTATCTTGAGACCCTTCACTTAATGACATCTGTAACTCTTTTCCAAATAAGGTCACCTTCACAGGTTCTGGAGGTTGGGACATGGTCCTCCTATTGGAGGACATCATTCAACCCACTATACTCTTTAAAATGTGAACTTAAACATATAGCTTCATGACACAATTCATTGAAGAATGGAAAATACAAAGAGCTGCTTAAAATACCCCACTTTGAGCAAACGATACCAAAGCAAAACAAAAACCTAAAACAATGATGTAAAATTTACTTATCAAACAGTGAAATGAGAGAGTAAGATTCTTTATAAAAAAGATCACAATAGAGCTTTCCATAGAAAACTTTCAGTATATTCATATGTGATTATTTAAAATTGTCCAAAATTCTAACCCTGGGGCACCTGGGTGGCTCAGATGGTTAAGCATCTGCCTTCGGCTCAGGTCATGATCCCGGGGTCCTGGGATGGGGGCCCCGCATCTGGCTTCTTGCTCAGCAGGAAGCCTGCTTCTCCCTCTCCCACTCCCCCTGCTTGTGTTCCCTCTCTCGCTGTCTCTCTCTCTGTCAAATAAATAAATAAAATCTTAAAAAAAATTTTTTTTAATTAAAATAAAATAAAATTGTCCAAAATTCAAAAGTATACAGAACTTTTTGAGTTCACCTCTACCAACCTTTCACATCTTTAAAAGCTCTGGTAAGGGTTTTAAAGCCTTCAATTTGTCTTATCAATTCATTTAAAGTGAAATTTGGCCATTTGCTTTGTGGTACCACGAACTAAGAGGCAAAGATATGGCCAAGTAGCTTGGCCACTTTTCTCTCAGAAAAGCATGTGCTAAGTTCTTAAAACTCATTTCCTTAGTAGATAAGTTAAAGTGATACTCCTTTATTAGGGAAACACAAAATTAATGTATTTTTAAACCAAAATTCTGACACTGAATTTGAAAAGAACAAGGAGATCCTTCCCAGAGCTTAAAAGCCCAGATCTAGTCCTCTTTTCAGAAGAGCAAGCAATTGATTTTAAAATACCAGGAGCTGAGGGGCACCCAGGGGAATGCAGTCAATTGAGAGTCTGACTCTTGGTTTCAGCTCAGGTCATGATCTCAGGGTTGTGAGATCGAGTCCCACATTGGCTCCATGCTCAGCCCGGAGTCTGCTTGAGTTTCTCTCTTCCTTTTACTCTGCCCCTCCCACTCATGCACACACTCCCTCTCAAATAAATAAATAAATCTTTAAAAATAAATAATATAATAAAATAACAGTTGATCTTTAGACAGTGGTGTGCCAGAGGTTAAGTGAAATGCCTTTTAAGGTGAGAATATGAGAAATGAAAACATGTATCCACACAAAAGCATATACCAGAACGTTCACAGCAGCATTATTAATAGTAGCCAACAAGTGGAGACACCACATGTCTATTGACTGATGAATGGGCAGATAAAACACAGCATATCTATACAATGGAATATTATTTGGCAATAAAAGGAAATGAAGTACTAACACATGCCGCAACATGTAAGAACTTTGAAAACATTATGCTAAGTGAAAGAAGCCAGTCGAAAAGACCATACACTGTAGGACTCCATTTAAGTGAAATGTGCATATCTAACACAGCAGCTAGATGGGCGATGGTCAAGAGTTGGCGCAGGATTCAGTTGGGGGAATGGTGAGTGATTGCTAATGGTACAGGGTTTTTGGGGGGCGAGGGGGTGCCAAAACTGTCCTAATATCGATTGTGATGATTACACAACTCTGTGTATATACTAAAAACCACTGAATTGTATACTTTGTTTGAATTTTATTGTATATAAATTATCTCCAAAAAGCCCTTATTTTTTTTTAAAAAAAGAGGTTCCAATGATCCACTGTGTCAAACACTGCTAAGAGACCACGTGAGTCAAGAATGACTATTGTCATTATTGTGCTAAAATATATATAATACAAAATTTAATATTTTAACTTTTTTAAAGATTTATTTATTTATTAGAGAGAACAGAGGGGAGGGGTAGAGAGAGGGAGAGAGTCTCAAGCAGACTCCGTGCTAAGCGTGGAGCCCGACATGGGGTTCAATCTCATGACCCTGAGACCATGACCTGAGCTGAAACCAAGAGGCAGTCTCTTAACCAACTGCGCCACCCAGGCACCCCTATTTTAACCATTTTTAAGTGTACAATTCAGTGGCATTAAATACACTCACAATGTTGTGCAACCGTTACCACCATCCATCTCCAGAACTTTTTTCTGTTGCCAAACTGAAACTCTGTAACCATTAAACACTATCTGTTTCCCCCTCCCGCAGCCCTGGGGACCCCATAGGGACCTGATATAAGTGGAACAATACTATATTTGTCCATCTGCATCTGGCTTATTTCCCTTGTGTCATGTCTTCAAGGGTCATCCATGTTCTAGCATGTGTTAGAATTTCCTTCCTTTTTAAGTCTGAATAATATTCCATTGTCTGGATATACCAAATTTTGTTTATTCATACATCCCTCAATGGACACTTGGGTTTTTTCCACCTTTTGGACATTGTGAGTAATGGTGCTATGAACACCAGGTGAACACATATCCCTTCAAGTCACTGCTTGCACTTCTTTTGGGTATACACCCAGAAGTGGCATTGCTGGATGGGACCATTGGGTTTTAGCAGCACGGAAGCCACTGGTGACCTTGGCAAGGGCAGCCTGACTGTAGTAGGTTCAAGGGAGAATAGAAGACAGGAGGGATAGCAAGTAAAGGAAATTCTTTTAAGATATTTTTCAACAAAGGGGGTAATAACAGGAGAGCCCTATGAGGGCAAGAGAGGATTTGATGAGACTTGGAAGAGCAGGTTTGCAAGCTAACAGGAATGAGGTAGGAGAGGGCAGGGGGAACCAAGAGCAGGAGGGAAGGCATGGGGCCAGTGCGCATGCGAGGTCTGGCCTTCAGCAGGAGCAGAACTCATCTCTGTCAACAGGAAGGAGAGCATGGGGATGGTGATGCTGGCAAGCTGGAAGACTCTGGTGGAGGAAAAGATAAGGAAGTTATTCTATCCTTGGTGAATTAAGGAGCTGAAGGGAGAGGGGGAGCCAAGTGGGGGTTCCGAGGAGGGAAAAACAGATTTCCAGGCAGCACTGAGGGCTCACTTGAGGTTTGTGGTCAAATTTTAAAAAGCCCAGTCAACAGGGCTGTGGTTTGGTTCGGCCATGGTCATTTCCAGTGCAAGAACTGAGTCACCGAGAGGCGTCCTTGACCAAAGCTGAGTTCTGGAGTAGTTATTATTTAGAACTAGATAAAACGTAAACTAAGTAAGAAGGGAAGTAAGGACACAAAGAGGGTGAAGACCATTGAGAACTAATTGGAAATTCTAGTAGTGTCGAAGAACTAGTGGGAGGGGAAGTCTATGGTAAATTAATGTTCAGATAGAGTCACACACACACGCACAGAGTCACCTCCATGGGTGGAGTACAATTCCTCACCCTTGGATTTTGGGTTTAGCCATATGACTTGCTTTGGCCAGTGAAATATTAGTGGGCATGACATGAACAAAGGCTTGAAAAACACTTGTGCAATTGGGATTTCACTCTTGCAGTCTCAATTTCCCGAGAAAGGAAAAAGAGTAGGTTTCCTTTTCTTGCATTCTTGCACTTCTGCCATCACTATGGACTAGCCATCACCATGCGTCCCAGGAGGATGAGAGACGTGTGACACAGAGCCACATCAACAAGCTGCCACAACTGAGCCCAGCCTAGATCAGCCAATCCCTAGCTGACTTGGATACATGAGTGATACATGATTATTATTTGAAGTCACTCAGTTTTGAGGTGGTTTGTTACAAAGCAAAAGCTGAACAAGATGGGGTCCTAGGGGGGCTGAGCTGGAAAGAAGTGGTGGTCAAGGTCAAATATTTTGAATAATCATCACACAACCCTAGGGAGATAGAACAATTATTGGTCCCACTTAGAGATGAGGGAACTAATAGAGAGTGAAGCAACGTGCTCAAATATCCACAGGTGGAAAACGGCAGAGCATGGATTTGAATCTTGGTCTCTGTGGTTCTAAAGCCTCTGTAATATACCACCTCTTATTACTAATTTTATTCTTATAAATTTGGCTCAGAAACTCTTAAGATATATCTTAATGTCACTTAAAAGGAAAGTAATTCAGTACTACTTCCCAGGAAGTAAAACCTAACTGAGGAAGTTAACCTTATCAATATTTACCTTTGAAAATTATAAAAAGAGGTCTCCAGAGCAAAAGTGGAGACACTTCCAGGTGTCAGATCCTTACATACTGGAAACTTGTTAGATACATGTGATTTGTAACTGCTGACTTATTTCTAGACGACAGAATAGACCAAAGCAGAAAATTATCTCAAAAATTCCATCTTTGTGCTTACAACCAATTTTTAAATAAACTCCTTCCCCGTCGTCAAATTATGTTAATTTTTATGAGTTTATCTTATATATTTAATACTGTAAAAAGCCAGAATTGTAGTGAAGTCACTATATTGAAAGTATTCACCACTAGGCACAAATGGACAATTTTACTTTCTATGTTGACAAATATAATAGTTTCCAAGCAAACACAAGTATAGGAAGGATTTAGGCGGGAGAATTTGGCAGGGGGGTTAAAAAAAGTTTTAGCTAAAAGACTGCAAGTTTGTATCTACTAGGAGTCCAATGGTTTCCTGAAGCCCAAGATCTCAGGGAATTCCTGTGAGTACAAACTGGTTTTGAAGAGCTGGGGTGAAGGGAATAAGCATTTTCAAAGAAAACAGGTTTCATTTAGTACTCAAGAACTCACCTCTAGAGCATTCCACTCGATTTTAAGCATGATAGGCAAAGATGAGTTAAAGAAAAAAAGAAAGAAAAGAACAGGAGGTTCTTAAATAAAAATTCATAATCAGATAAGGAAGTAAGTTAATGGACAAGAGATCTAAGTAATTTTCAAAGTTGGGAAATTTGCTATTTTCCCAATAGAATTAAAAGTTCTGGTCCGCAGTGTCTCAGAAAGCTGTGTCTAAAGGCTACTGGTTTAAACAAATAATATAGTATCCTTGTGATATTGGTATTTTCAGTTTTAAGGGTAAACATCTGATAATACAGGATATTTAGATTAAGAGTCCAAGTTATAATGGAGCCAAAAGAAATCAAATACCATTCTTCTTATGTACAGATTATTTTATTGTAAAAATGTAGCAATTACAAATCAGTCTGTTGCAAAATCAATGCTATATTAGCATAGATGTAATTCCAAATTTAAAAACATCTGATCAGTTCCAGGCAGGAATAAGCATTAAGCTATGATGTCAATGAATTATTTTCAGTGCATTAAATGTGTGTTTTTCCTATATGGAACTGAGAAAACTTAAAATTTCTGAGTAGATGATCTTTTCTTCTTATATAATTATAGCCAATTTTTATAAATTAAGGCCATGAGATGATATGTAAACATACTGATTTCACCGAGATTTTTTTCTTATCAAATAAAATCATATTTCTGCCAGAAACTTTCATTCTAGTCATTTTAAGTGCATAATCCAACCGTCAAAAGCAAATACATTTTCTTTTACATCATTGTTAAGCCCTACCAGTTTTTCCCCCTAGGGAAATAGCACTAAAAGCCACTGTTACATTACTTGCTATAGAAACCTGGATTATCATTTTAAAGACATAAGCTTGCATTTGTGCACCTAGCACAGGAGAATCTTCTATCCGGCGAAGAGTGGGTAAATGTGTGAACACCACGCTTTGCTTCACAGGCGGAGAGCAACTCGGGGCGGGCCCAGGGCTCCGACTCTCACAGGTTGGCTTTCTCCTTTGCAGCCAGGTGAGAACCATGCTGCATAAAGGTGTGAATCGCGTTCTGTTTTAAAAGAACAAGACCAGCAGGCTAATTAACTCACTCAGCAGCAGCAACTTGGTATTCACCTTAGCTTTAATTTGTGCTCAAATGAAGATAATAACCATTGGGAATTGCATTTACTTACACTACCTTATGGGGTCCAAAGCTAAAGTGAAGAGGATGTGCTTGGCAGGTGAGTTCTTTACCTATCAAGTAAGTGTCTGAACAGCTTGAAAAATCTAATAGTTGTCCCTGAGAAGAATCATCACAAAAGGAAACCAAACTATCCAATCCAGTCTGATCCAGGACACCCTTCCTTTACCACAGCCAGGCTGCTCTG
Organism: Zalophus californianus; assembly: GCF_009762305.2. Classification (NCBI taxonomy): domain Eukaryota; kingdom Metazoa; phylum Chordata; class Mammalia; order Carnivora; family Otariidae; genus Zalophus; species Zalophus californianus. The sequence continues at coordinate 86,815,066 of NC_045605.1, read as the reverse complement.
GGCTCACCTTAGGTTTCTCAGCGTTGTATTTGTCCAAAAGAGCCTGAATGCGGGCCCCATAGTCAGGATGGACATCACTGAAGTTCTTGACCTGAAACCAAATGAAAAGAATGTAAATATGACCCCACCCCCCTCCTAGGCCAGCCCCCGGCGTGTGCAGCACAGTGTTTACTCTGTAGGGGAGGAAGGAAGGCAGAACAACACAGTGTTTAACAACACAGAGCAAGATTTGGGGGATCCGGGGAAAACCTTGGCACATACTGGCTGAGCAACCTTGGATAAGTCATTCCTCTGAGCTTCAGTGTCCACTCCCAATAAAATGAACAACATAATTAAACCTACCTCAGAGAATGAGGAGAGCGGCACTTAGTGCATGTAAGGAGCCGACCTTAGGGTGACTCAACAAGTCTCAGCGATTTGTATAACGAGATGGGCCCAGACACCGCCTGAGTTTCAAGCCAGGTATACACAAACAGTGGCCCGTGCTGGGCAACTCCACAGACTTGGAGCAGGAACTCCCGACCATGGGCTGATTCCGAGTGGAAAGCATGAAGGGGGCATCGTGAACCCCGAGGAAGCCCTACAGCTTCAGCACATGCGAGCGAAGAAGGCCAAGGGTTCAAGCCCAGTTGTGCTACTTACACACTGTCCCACTCGTTCTTATCAGTGAGATAAAACCTGCCCCACCTACCTCACAGAGCAACCACCCAGCTCTCTGCTACAGACAGCAATGTGTAAATAGTGCCCCAGCAATTTAAAAGGTTATTTTTATATATACATTTGTGAAAGACAGTTAAAGACATAGAACTTTGCCTACAGAGAAGCGCCCAGCCTGCTGGTACTTGTCTCCAGGCTTTGAACACATCCCAGAGAGCCCCTTTGAACAGAGAAGCAGCAACCAAGACACAAGGCAACTGTGGGGTTGTCTCAGTTTCCAAGAAGCTGACCCCTGTGGCAGGCCCGAAAACTGCAAGTGAGAAGGCTCCACGCAGCAGTGAGCTCCCATCAGAAATTCCCTGGCACCTCAGCCCAGAAGTTCAGCCTGAGTTTTGGAAGCAGCTCAGTTCTCCCCAGAGAGCATCCAAGTTTCTAGTTGCTTCTGAAGGAGGGTCAGGTGTCATGACACCGAGTGGTTAGACAGGATTCACAACACAAAAATGCAATCCATATTTCTTTTCTTCTAAAGTCAAAGCAAAATTGTGGCAGGACCCACATTTTTATATTGGACATGACTCTGGCACAGAATTTGGCCACAGTCAATGAAGAGCATAGAACAGAATTCACCCTGAATTCAACTCAATTATTATACACTAGACAAGGAGCTAAAGGATCAATGGATACGCCACATTCACTAGAGATAAAACATGCAGAGAAAAGAATCGGAGGTGGGCTGGGGATTTGTACTAATTATTTTAAGTTCGATTAATAGAATAGAAACGACACTTCCTTTTAAGGGGTCTCTCACACAGCTGCACTCTCTTCTCCGGCCAGCAGATGTCACCCGTCAGCTTACAAAATATCACTCACCGCTTTCTTCTGGATGAAAAGCTGTGCGTCCTTCAGATGGCCAGCAATGTTCTCACATAGGCGTTTCCTCTCCTCTTCACTCAGCACCTTCGTATAGAACGTCCGTACCTGCTCAGGGAAAATGCATGGTGCAGAGAGTCAAATAAGCAGTCTGTCATGAACAAAACTCACCCAATGTTCCACTTTTGAAATGAAAAAGCAAGACTTCTCATTGATATAAGAAAAAGTGTTTAGAATTTAAGGATAATTTAAAATTCTAGTGAAAACTGTCATTTGTGTGGAGTTCCTCACTTTTTGTTTTGTGGAACAGGAAGAATTCAGTTGATAATAGCTCACAACTGCCTCTTAGTAATGTCCTTTGTAGTCATATTTATATGTCTCTTATAAACAAAACACACAGTATAGCCTACAATTAAGAATCCCACCACACCTTGCTACTGACAAGTCCAGAATGGGCAAGCTGTCATCAAATGGAAACTTCGCATACTCCAACCTTTGTTCAATTCATCCAGAACCACAGAGGAAAAAACCCTACTTCATTAATATATACCCTTAGTTTTTCAGAAGCCAAGTGAAATCCTGGAGAAGACACGTTAGTAGTCATACTTTATTTATATGATTGAGCTTACCTCTAAAATGAATATCAATAGATTAAAATGAAAAATAGGAGCTTAGAAGTAAGGTATATGAGTCCTAAGGGTTTTGCTCACTTCTAAAATCAACCATTTCTAAGTACAGCTATGATTTTATTCTAACATTTCATTCATTCATTCATTCAACCAGAACTTATTTATAAAGTCCCTATAATATACCAGGCACCATTCTATGTCCTGTTCTACTAATATTTATAAAGTCCAAAAATATCCAATTATCCAAAGTATCAAATTCATAAAATGTCAAAATGTTCATAGCTTTTAAGTGTGTCATCAAATATCAAGCCATAAAAACATTTTTTAAAAATTTGAACAAAATTTACATTTGATACTAAAGTTCAAAAAATCAAATTTTTGACAAGAACACAATCCAATCACAGCACTGCATTATGGGGATTTTCTCAGATCTATCCCCCAATTCACTAATTCTCTCTTCAGCTGTATCTAACATATTGCTTAACCAACCACTGAGTCACTGTGTCTGTTGAATTTTTATTTGAAAGATATTTTTTGTTTCTAAAAACATCTATTTGGTTCTTTCTTAAATCTATTTGTTTTTGTTTTCCCATATCTTATTTTTATCTGATAGATCATATTCCTTTCTCTATCTCCTTTAATACAGTATACACGCTTATTTCAAAGCTCTTTTAGATTATTCTATCACGTACATGATTCTTCCATCTATTGCATGTGTAATTTCTCAGGGCACTGGATTTCCTTACATGTATTGTAATTCTTCCCTGGGACTCATCTCCAACAGGAGTTATCTTCTGCAGAAACACCTGCAGAAACACCTGGGTCCAAATTGTGAAGGTGTCTTGTGATTTTTTTCACCATCTCTGCAAAGGCCTAGAAGGGTTCACTGACTCATTGTTTCTCAGGTCAGAACTTCTAGGTGGTTCTAAGTGGAACAAGAATGCAGAGACCTCACTGGAGAGGAAAGGGACGCCCAATTTCTCAGGAAGTCTAGAGCCCACAGGCTGGCAAGCTGCAGCCTGCCTCTGTCTGGTGGGTAGTTTTTCCCATGGAGTACCAGCTCCTGGCTCTCATCATTATGTCATATGTCAAGAGCCCAGTTCTAGCTCTCTGCAACACATGGAGCCTGCAGCCTAAACTCCAAGCCCCTTGGAGTCATAAAATCTTAATAAGATGTAAATAGGGTCTGGTTATCCACCATGTTCATGCACTATTGTGATTCCATTTCTAGAACCCAGAGATTTGTTTGTTAGCTCAATTACTTTTTTTTTAATTTTTTAATCTAGCATGTCCATGTATGACAAGTAGAAGTGAGGCCTCCTACATCCCATCAATCTACCATCAAACTAAAAGGAAACTGGTCCTGCAATTCCACCGGTGTGCTGGAGCCCAGTTGCTCATGAGACCAGATTGTCATCTTTTTAAGAATTTTGTGAGTTGTTAAACACGGCCGTTATTAAAACTTCAAGTACCTAAACTTACAATTAAATTATATTACAAACAAAAATAATAAACCTTCAAAATGTATGGTTTCCCAATTAATACATATTACTTATGTTCCTGAGATTATTTGTGTCTACTGTATCACTATGATAGAACTACTACATAATAGTGTGATATGGAACCTCATGTCCCAAAGCCACAGATTCAGTGACACCATGGTGCTAGCTGGAAATCAGCTGTAGGGAATATTTTCATCAGGAAAATTGACAAACACTATAGGGCGCCGGGATGGCTCAGTTGGTTAAGCCGCTGCCTTTGGTTCAGGTCATGATCTCAAGGGTCCTGGGATTAATTCCCTGTCAGGCTCCCCGCTAAGCAAGGAGCCTGCTTCTCCCTCTGCCCCTCCCCCTGCTTATGCTCTCTCTCAGATAAATTAAATCTCTAAAAAAAAAAAAAAAAAAAGAGAGGGGCGCCCTGGGTGGCTCAGTCATTAAGTGTCTGCTTTCAGCTCAGGTCATGATCTCAGAGTCCTGGGATCGAGCCCCGCATCGGGCTCCCTGCTCCGCGGGAAGCCTGCTTCTCCCTCTCCCACTCCCCCTGCTTGTGTTCCTCCTCTCGCTGTCTCTCTCTCTCTGTCAAATAAAGAAATAAAATCTTTAAAAGTAAATAAATAAAATTTTTTAAAAAGAGAGAAAGAAAACTGACAAACACTATAAACCAGGGCTTTTCCCCTCTGCACATGACTGTTAATATTTATCAACATAGCACTCAATAAAACCCATATGAAATACTTGCTCTCTTAGAGATCTGGTTAATCTAGCTCCAAGAGGTTAACAAAAAAAGCACATGTACAAACACAAAGGTAAACAGCACCCCTATCTCAGCATGTGGACAAGACAGGTGCAACGTAAATAGTATGGAACCCTTACCCATCTGAGCCTGGCATCAGCAGTCACGCTGCTCAGGCAAAAGGCAAGCAGGGCTTGAAAGTCAAACTGAAGAAGTCTCCAAGGTGCTCTGATCTGCATATCCTTACACCTGACTAGCAGCCACCAATGTACATACAACTCAGCTGCTCACTATAGGGGGACACAGACCCCACACACGGGATGGCTATTCAATTTTATTAGCCAGATAAAGATTCCAAATGGATTTATCAGCTCCAACACTCTAACCATAGACCTTTGATAGCAGGACCAAACTCTTTTTAAAGGAAATGTGATATTTTTACTACTATATACAAATTGAATGATTTTTTTTCTTTAGTAAGCTTTTTAAGTGTAACGGCCCTACAGTAAAGGGTACTAACCCTAAGTGTGAGGTTCAATGATTTTTCAGTGAACACACTACACAACCACCACCCAGATGAAGAATGAACATCATTCACACCTCAGAAATCTCCCCACCAGAGTCCCTCCTCCCAGTCATTATCCCTCTTTCTCCAACTGCCTCCCCAAAGGCAATTCTTTTGATTTCTAATATTTTAAATGTGTTCTGCCAAATGTGCTTATCCAAGCTCTTGTTGAACATATGGGTAACAGGAACAGTCTTGTACGTGTCTTCTGGTGCTCATATGTACACATTTCTATTAGGTTCCTACACAACAGTGTACTTTACTAGGGTCAAAAGACACACACGTGTAGCTTGAATGGATCCTGAGACACAGTTCTCCAAAACAGCTGAACTAATTTACAGTCACAGGAGAGTTAGAGTTGTTTCTCGTTCTCTCAACACTTGACTTGGCTGGTCGTTCTAATTCTAGACAGTCCGGTGCATATGTAGTGCTATCTCTTTGTGGTTTTACTTTGCACATCCTGCTGACTACGGAGATAAACCACTTTTCTGTATGTTTTTCAGTCATTTGGATATCCTCTTTTGTGAAGTACCTGTTCAAGTCTTTGCCCATCTTCTATTCCTTTGGCTTTCTCTCACTGCCCTGGCGGAGTTCTTTACATATTCTGGACATGAGTTGTTAGTTAGATGAACTGCATATATACTCTCTTACTCTGTAAGCCACATATTATCTAAATTAATTTTTGCAAGGTAGTATTAGCTGGTTTAACACCTGAATAGGCCTCGTACAGGCAAAATTCTTTGAGAGGCAGGAATCGTATTATAATATACTTGGTATCATCCACATCACCAAGAATAATGCAGTTAACTACAAAAGGCTTTTAGAAGATGTTTAATTTCATCTAGATATGGTTTACATCCTACTATAAAGTAATTTCTTTTTTATATATACATATCTATGTATGCATCCCTTTCAAATAAAGATATCTTCACAGTGAATTAATTCATGTATTTAAACATCTTTTACTTAGAACCCACATTTATAAATTGAGAAACCAGATATAGTTCCTATTCTAATTTAAATACTAAGTTTAACACCAACCACCCAAATCGAACTCTAGCACAACTAGACTTTAATTTCCTTCTTCTCTTGTGTGAGGTCTAAGTTGCACTGGACACATTAATGAGGAGGCTGCTCTTCAAAGTCAAAGGGTCTCTTTCAGTGCAACCCCTGAGAGAACAGCACTCGGACAGCCATAGGTGATTGGAAAGAGGGTGGGCACTTGACCCGGGGCAGTTAACCACAGGCTGGCCAAAGGTCAGTGATGCAGCCTAGAGTGAAAAGATCAGTCAAATCAATTCGACTCCCTCTCTCCAGAATCTGATAGAGAAGTACTGAGAGAGAGAGAGAGTGGAAAAGGGTCCCCCCAAAAAAGTAATATATGGAGAAAGAAGCCACAAAGAAGAGTTAGGCCAAGATCACAGCAAAGCCACAGCAACGTTAAAACAGAAGCTATGAGGTAGTGAGGAGGAAGTCAGGAGAACATGGTAAGAATAAACAACTGGCACCAAAAAATAGAAGCTGACAGGTAGAGAGCAGCAGAGTCCCATGAACAGTGGGCCCTACCCTACATTCTTGGCTACTGAGGCTCCTAGGGCTATTGTGAATCCTGTTCTAGTCCCTTAAATCTGGGCTGTCCTGCCTAGCTTCTCAGATGCAGTTGTACTTAAGCTTTATTTGCACATTTCTTACATTTCTATGAGTCCCTGTTTCCCCACTGGCCCCAACCTATAATCCCTTCATTAAAATTTAGGGGAACTGAAATAAGTTCCCATACCTTGTAGTGAAAGCGTACAGTAACACTTCAACTCCATCTAATAAAGGGACTGATTTATGATTAGAGATGTCTTCCATGAATTCAACATAAGATATATTAGACACTTTAAGAGGGGGAAAATAGGGTGGCCTGGGTGGCTCAATCAGTTAAGTGTCTGCCTCTTGATTTCAGCTCAGGTCATGATCTCAGGGCTGTGAGATCAAGCCCTGCATCAGGCTCCACGCTCGGCGTGGAGTCTGCTTGAGATTCTCTCTCTCCATTTCCCTCTGCTCCTTGCCCCACTCATGCACGCTCTTTCTAAATAAAATCTTAAAATTGGGGGGGGGTGGGGGGAAATATGTAGACATCGACAAGGAAGCTGATCAAGTGACTCCCATGGCAAACCGAGCTGGTACCTGAGTGACATTATCTTCGTCAGCACTGTTGAAGCGTTGCACGTCGGGAGAACACCGGCTGCTGTGTTGCATAGCACGAGGTTGCTGTTGCGGAGCACTAAAGCTATTGGGGTAGTAATTTGGAGCACCACCTTCAAAAGAAAACCATACAGATTCACTTAGGGAGAGGAAAAATGAATTAAGTCTACAAGCAGTCAATGTAATAAGATATAATTCAAGTGGCAATCACACACACGTGCATGCCTAGATATACACACACAATTTACATATGCAGGTCATGTACATATTATTTTTAACGTCTCCTATTTAGCTATAGGCAGGACTCAGATTCTTAGAGAATAATGCCACCTTCCAAATGCTCTCATGGGCGGTCTCACTCTGAGTTTTAATGAAGAGATCTCAAGTTTTCTTTAACACTTCAAGTGATCTGATCTTTAAAATCTTCCGAAGCTTATTGGTACAAATATATTTATACATGTTTGATCTGGCCCCCATAGAAGATGAGACCCAAAGATACATTTCAAATCTGAGAGTTTCATTTGGGCTTGGGCTCAATTCAGACACTGAATCACGGAACTCTTGGGAGCAACTGAAAGTTCTAGCCCTGCTCCTTCAATCTACAGACACATATAAACTAAGCCCTGAGATGTTAACTGCCTGCTGCAAGGTCACATGGTGGCTAGTGGTAGAGCTGGGATCTAGGATCTGTTTTGTCTCTTCCATTCCAGCACAGACTATATTCCCATTACACAACTCTATTTCACTATTCCTTCAAGGTTTTAAGATTCTTGGAGTATCTTTCCTTTATTGACTACGACTTTACTCAATTCTAGCTTCCCTTTCCCTTCCCTCCACAGATAAATAAAAAAGGATTGTTTTTTTAGTTTGATATTTCTAGTATGGCAGCACTCATTTATCTGGACTTATAGAAAAAATAATGACAAACGCAATCAAAACATATCTTCTGACTTCTGGAATAAATTAAATTTTTCATTTTGGCACATTTATTTTCCTAACTGCTTCAGCTAATGTTGGCTGAAGCCTGAATTACCTGAGCACATGCTGCCTAAGCACGAGTGGCCTAGAAATATCTTGAGTGTTTTGAACAAACCAATCTGAGGTTAGAATTTTAACCAGCTCATTGCCAGGATAGATTATGCAGAATGAATAATCAAGAGGTGCCTATAGATCACACCCATCAAGTGCATGTAGGAAGAAGGAGGGCCTCATACTATTATGGGGCCCAATTATTAGCCCTTGGGATTCATTCCAGGTCAGCAAAATGCTCCAACAACCAGCTACCACAGTGGTCTTCTGCACTAAGAATTAGTTCTTTGAAATGTGCCTATTTGAGTAATTTTAAAATTCTATCTCCAAATGAGTTCTGACCCTTCCTCTGGGAGTTGTCTTCAAGTCATTGACTGCTGGGAACAATTAAGCTCTTTCATTAAACTTCAAGAGCACAACCCAAATGCTCAGCTTATAAAAGTAGGTAAAGGGTGTGTCAAAATGTATCCTTAAGTAGTTTTTCATACACATGCCACCATAATGGTGAACAATGATAAACATGAAGCAAGTACTTATTAATGAAGTTCCAGAATATACATGAACCTCTCCGATACAGCCAGTCTCAGGAACAAAAGGACTGACAAATAGGAAAGGAAGAAATCACTTTAGAAAAAAAGTGCAGAAGACCAACACAGGAAATATCAGCTATTTTGGGCAACAGCACACCCCATGAGCTCTATAAACCTCAGGGAGCAAAAGTGCCGCAAACACCTGATGTAATCAGTTAGTGAGCAAGTAAACTTGTTTAATACATACAAAGGCCTAGTCATAATGGTAACAAATGCAAGGCACAAACTCATATAAACAAAATAATCTTAAGTCTATAAAAAATAGTCCCAGAGAAAACTGGCAGGAAATAAAGCAAAATGCAACAGTTGTGGCCTCTGAGTGTTGGGGCTGTGAGTGGGTTTTTCTTCTCCCCTTCTCTTCTTTCCCTTATATTTTCCAAATTTTCTTTAGGGCACATGTATTATTTGTATCAGAGAAAAGTAAACTTGGTTTGAATACAGACATCTATGGCTAAAAATATAAATCATCAGTGAAATTTCTGAACGGATCAATGTAAGCAGCCTATTACTAAAAAAAATGTGCCCAAATAAGAAAACAAAAGAAAGAAAATTAAGATCGATATTAAACTGGGGAGCATTAAAAGGAAAAAACATTAATCAAAGATTCACTAATTAAGAACAAGTAATCAAAAACAGAGGCTGTTTATACATGGCACCAAAGACAGTAGTTAAAAGAAAAGAAAATCATAAATTTGATAAATGAGCTCCAAAGAACAAAATACAGTAGAGTCTCATCTCACCAGCTGATTTACATGAATTCAACTATATTATATTCACTTTGAAAAAAAAGTGAGGGAGGATTCCTTGATTCACTCTGTCTCCCTTATTCTAACCTGTCCCATGCCCCGTTTGTTCCTCTTTGACCCCAGCCAAGTGCAATGGAAAACAAGAAACAGGAACTCTTGCACTTTTGCACTTCCAAGAGTCTAAGTCCTAGTGATTTAAGAGTGATAAGGAACTGCCCACTTTGTGAAAAGTCTTTAAAACCTAACCCCTAAGCTGAATGCTACTCTTCAACAGCCAGTGTGAGAGATCTTTCTCCCACGGTTATCTGATGGACGGCAAGGAAAATGTGAGATGGGAACTCTCAATAAAACATATCAAACAGATAAAAGTATAGAGTCTTCGGGCAGTTTAAACCATCCTTGCTTCATAGAGCAGACGGTCCCCTGGGTTGTCTTCATAAAGCAGAAGCCTGAAGACCACAGGCCTGGCAGGGCATCCTGCCCTCTGCTCAGTGGCGCCCTTGGCACCCCCCCCACCCAGGTAAATCAGACGTCTGAGGCCTACCCTGATTGTCGAGCACGCACATGGGGCCGTCACGCTGGTAGTTGGCCACTCGAGCACGGAAAGGACAGTTCACAGGTATCTGAAGATAGTTGGGTCCCAGGCGGTGGCGGTGAGTGTCAGGATAGGCAAAAAGGCGGCCCTACAGTTATAAATGAAACAGGCGCTGACTGCGTGCAGTCACACACACAGCAGAATGGTCTGTACGCTTCATTCAAGCACAAAGCACTCTGTACAGTGTTACCACCAAACCGTGACTAGCCCCCCAAAAGAGCAAAGTTTCTTCTCTCATGAAATGAGTTCTCCCAAACTGAACAGTCCTTAATCTTCCCCAGCATACAGCCAAAGAGCCACAAGTCTTCACACCTGTTCTAGGTAAGAACTTCTTTTTTCCCCTCAAATAACAAGTTAGTGCCCTGCCTTGTATTACCTCCTACTCTCAAGGATGTTATCACATTGTAAAATACATCTGCTAGAACCCCACTAACTGGAATCTATGTCCTCTTCACTGTGATCTGGCTTACTGCTTTGGGTAACGCTTTAAAGTTCATTAACACGATCTTGTTGAAAGGTAATGGAGACCATTGTTCATGACCATACAGCCACTATCACCCTGGGACGCTCATTAGTCCCCATCAGAGTGATTTCAAAGGTCCCCTACCTGGATCGCCACTTCCAGTCCCTCCTCCACCATCACCGTCCTACACACTCCTGCCAAAAGCATCAGCCTCAGACCTCACACAGATTATGTGACTTAACTTACTCAAAAAACTTGAAACATTTCCTCACTGGTCACCAAATGGCTAAATAAGTACAGCAGTCCTTCCCTGTTGTATGTATGGCTCCTCCCATGCTTTCTGGCATCAGAACTCACAGCTAACTGACTCACATTGTAGAAAGACTGGGCTAGGGACTGATATCTTGACTGCACCTACTAATTAAAGCTCTAAACACACTTTAAAAAAAAAAAAAACAAGACAGCACATTAAATTTAAAATATGTCTGCCATAGCCAAAATTAATACCGACAGAAATTACGGGATTCATTCATAAATTCAATTCACTAATAGAATTGCATGATTGCAGTTTATCATCTTTTCTCAGGATTTTCTCCCCAACAGTTTCAATGAAATGTCTTAGACATTTGCTTTTTGTTGTTGCAGAGAACATGGATATGATCTGTGGTCCTTTGCCCTGGACGTAGGCCTCCACCCAGTGCTTCTTAGCTCTTCTAATTGTATGACTCAGTGTTGTTAACTGTCTCCAGGTCTCACTGTGGCCCCAGAGACCCTTGGTGACCTGAATTGTGAAAAGAATTTGGATAATATTTGTTCTTTAACCTGTTCCCTCAATACCAGGGTTATGCAGTTTTAGCTCTACCCATGATAAATTCATGCCTTGGCAAATCCCAATAACCTCCTTCACACGGTTCAGCTCCCTTCCAACCCCAAGGGAGGGAAGGTTGGATGCCCAGGGTCCCAGGGCTTGGCTTCCTTTACTCCTTTCAACACAAGCATTCTGCCTGTGCTCTGTGATCTGCTTGGCTTTCCTTCTCTATTCCCTAACCTCCAGTTCGCCAGCTGGACTGATTCTACTTGATACACACAGATCACATTTCTCAAAACTGAAGAAACCTTTTCCTAAAAGGAACAATTGTACAAACTTCCACTCAAGCACTAAAGTCCCCTCTGACCTGTGCTCAATGTACCCAGTCTTATTTCTTCTACTTTAGGAAGAAGTGACTGTTTGCAGTTTATATAGACCCAACATGGCCCACCATTGTGCCTATACTCAGGTCTCTCTCTTGCCCCATTTTACCTCTGTTGAAAACTGAAATCCTACCCATTCTTCAAAAGCCATCTCAAATGCTACCTCATTCTTGAAACTTTGTTGTCATCCTCCCAACAGACAAGATTTCTCCTAATTCAAATGGCATTCTGCCTTATAGTTATCTTGTGTTTTTATATGTTATAGCAGCCAGAGCAGTCTATCATCCACAGAGAGGTATTCAATTTCTATTAGTTAAGGGGCAGCTGGGTGGCTCAGTCAGTTAAGCGTCCAACTCTTGATTCAGCTCAGGTCATGATCTCAAGATTGTGAGATCGAGCCCCACATCAGGCTCCACGCTGGGCATGGAGCCTGCTTAAGATTCTCTCTCCCTCGCCCTCTGCCCCTTGCCCCCTCACATGTAGGTCATCTCTCTTTTTCAAAAAAAAAAAAAAATACACACATATATATACTTATATATATGTTAAATCGAACTGAAAGCTAATAAAAATCTTATTTTCTATAAAGTCTTAGATGTTCTCAATGTCAAAGCAGAAAAGTTACTATTAAAAAAAAACAATGGTGGGGCCTGGGTGGCTCAGTCGGTTAAGCGTCTGCCTTCTGCTCAGGTCTTGATCCTGGAGTCCTGGGATCGAGTCCCACATTGGCCTCCCTGCTCAGCAGGGAGTCTGCTTCTCCCACTGCCCCTCATCCTGCTTGTGCTCTCTCTCACTCGTTCTCTCTCTCAAATAAATAAATAAAATATTTTTTTAAAAAAAGCAATGGAATCTTAGCTTGTCTCCATGGAGAGTGACACCTGAACCAGAGTTAGATGCTTCTATGAGAAGCAGCCGTCAGTCACTGTGGCCTGATCTCGGGTAATAATCTTTCACCTTTGTTTCATGGTCAGAGTCCAAAAACACAAGAGATTGATTTACTCAATAATTATTAAGCCAATTATTTTCCTACTGATTTCTGGTCCAAAAAAGTATTTTTCACTCTTTCTACTCTTGAAAGAGCCTAGTGGACGATGATGAAAAAACAGGGAATGCGTAGGAACATTACTGAAACAAATGGCTAAATTAACCCACTGCCTTCAATCACTGGTGACATAAAAACCATCTCCAGTCTCTTTTTACAGACAGAAAAATTCAAGCATCACCATGGGATGGTGTACAATTAAAAGTTATATCGAACATTTAACGACATTCCCTCCCATCAATGACAGACTGAACAAAGAGTGCTTTACTCTACAAATACCTGAGGCATTTCTAATGTAACTTCTTTTAAATTAAGAGACTAAATATCAAAGTCTTAACATACTCTGAAATTTGCTTTATACTGTAATATTGTAATGTCAGGATGCCTCAGTCAGACCGACAGGAACTAAGGACCCAGATTAATTAAAACTTAAGTGATGTTCTAGTTAATTCTTTATATAAAGGTCATGCCAAATTATAGCGTGTGTGTATGTGCGTGCGCTCACGCGTGCATGCACTCGCCCGTGCACACACCTGCACTCCTGCCTCAGAAGATCTCCATCCACCAGGCTTACCTGAAGCATTTTGTCAGGGCTGGGCTCAATGCCAGGTGGCATGTTGCTTGGGTCAAATGCCAACTGTTCAACCTCAGCGAAGTAATTAACTGGATTCCGGTTTAAGACCAGTTTACCAACTGGGATAAGAGGGTAGTCCTGGTGAGGCCAAACCTAAAAATAAATGTCATATTCACAATTACCAAACAACCAACTAAAAGAAATTAAAGTACTTATTAAAAATACCAGCTTTCCAGGTGCCTGGATGGCTCAGTTGGTGAAGCATCTGCCTTTGGCTCAGGTCATGATCCCAAGGTCCTGGGATCTAGTCCCGCATCGGGCTCCCTGAGTCTGTTTCTCCCTCTCCCTCTGCCCTTCCCCCCACCCGGCTCATGCTCGCTTGCTTGCTCACTCTCTCTCAAATATATAAATAAAATCTTTAAAAAACATTACCAGCTTTCTAATATAATGAATCTAATATAACAATAATTTTTTAATCCAATAAAGTGAAAAGAACTTAGGTGAGTGCACTGGTTCAATCTTTCACAACAGTAAATACTGACATCTTCCCTGGGCAAAAGGACATCAGCTGTTTCAAGATTTGTTCCCTCCTAATAATGATAGATCAAGCTACTTTGAGGAACTCAATGAACTCAGCAAACAGGAACTAGAAGTGAGATCCACAGGCCAGGAAATTGCAAAGCAGCTGCATGGCATTTCATACATGACCTCATGATCGTTATGAATACTTGACTGGAATTTGTAAAATTAGGTACAAAGAGACTTAAAAAAGAAAACAATTTCGTTGTTAACAGACTCACCTTGGTAAGATCAAATGGATTGAATGGAAAGGTTTCCACCTGATTAAAAGTCATGACCTGGATGTAAAATGTCCAGGAGGGGTAGTTGCCTGTAGCAATGGCATTGAAAAGATCTCGCAGGCTGTAGTCAGGATCTTCCTGGGAAAGTCTCGCTGCGTCTTCAACGGAAAGGTTTTTGATGCCCTGGTCAGTCTACAGAATGAGAGAAAGCAGCTCAAACTGAAATGTATTGGCAAAGTTATAGAACTTTAACCAGTTATGCACTGAAGGATGATGAGTAACACAACTCAAACACTGGATTTTCCTTGTTCAAATCTGATACAAATAGGAATTCATCAACAAGAAATTCTACTCGGTTATCTTGATTCTTTTAAATGCTAAGGGAATCTGTATATACATTTCATATTTAAAATTAATCCTATATTTCCCTTTCTGTATCCTGTATTATTTGAATTTTTTAACCTTTAACATATAATTTATTTTCAATTTCTCACCCATATAAAGAATGTTGTACTACTGTCTTCAGAAAAGCCGAGAAATTTTTGGCATAAAATAAACATAATATGTACCACTTTAACCATTTTAAAGTGTCCAATTCAGTGGATTTTTTTAGAATACATCTCAAAATAAAGTTGCCAGATCACATAGTAATTCTACATTAATTTCTTGAGAAACTTCAAAATTGTTTTCCAGAGTGGTTATTATTTGAATTTTTATACTCATGTTACTTATCAAATCAGAAAAAAAAATCAAAAAATACTTTCAAAATAGGCAAATAATTTTTTTTGCATGAAGTAATTTTTTATTTCCCTGTTTTGTAATAGCTCAAATCAATTATCGAGATTGTGCTGGTTAGCATCCCTCTACCCCAACTCTCTTCCTTTTATTTCTTTTCAGAAATCACAGAATCATAGTTCATAGAGCTGAAAAGAACTTCAGTAGAGCCGCTCTGAACCAGTTAATTCTCTGCCTACGAGCAGGCAAAATTAGTATTCTGGCTTCCCAAGCAAGCCATGAAGACCCAACTAAGTTAGTCACTTTCACCAACACTCCTACTATCACACCATATAGTCCTTCAACAGATTCTCACCTGTATCTTATCCTGAAGGATCCCCACAAGCCAAACATGGAAAGATTTCCTCATCAAAGTCAACTCTGAAACTCATTCTACCACAGAAATCTCGAGTCTCTCTAGCCAGCAGCAAGATATGAACCCTTCTTACTGTCAGACCAGAAGTCACCTTCCAGATTTAAAAATGGAGGTCACCATCTGCAGATCACCCAGAGACCTAATATATTAAATTGTGCAATAATATTGCAATACCTTTCTGATTTTAACTTAATCCCTCGGGCTTAGAAAAGACTAATCACAAATTAGAATAATCCACACTGATATATCCAAGTAGGTCTCAGGCTACCCCAGGGCCCTCTGCTGAACAGGCCCATAAGCAATCCAATCCTTCCAGGATCATGGACAGTTGCTATTATTATCCCAATTTCACAGTGACAAAGCTGGAGCACAGAGAACTTTTAATAATATGACCACGTCAGAGTTACCTAGAAAAGGGAAAATTTGAATTCAGACTGGTCTGCCTGCAAAGCTACCACCATGCGGGTGCCCCAGACACAGTCATTTAGCCCTTGCTCTCTGTGACACAACACTGCTCCTTTTGGCAGTAACAAGCCAATGGGGCAACTGTTACTTAAAACTGTCCTCTGCCAAAGATTATATATATCCAAGATATAAGTATAAAGAGGGAAAACAGTTTTCCATGTACCTACATAAGTTGTTCAGATAAAGATTAAGACAAAACAGAAGAAAACAGGTCTTGGGTAGATACCATTAAGGAGACTATATTTGTCCTGAGTCCACTTCTGGGCTGTGCTTATTTTAGCAGTAGTATTTGGAAACACATTCTTAGGCCACCAGAGGCTTTTTTTAAATACCTTCTAGAGTTCTCTGAGAATACTGCTTACTGTAACAAATGCCAAGATCATAAGAGAGAGCTCTTTCAAACACTTCAGTTAATTAAAATGTTCTCAAAGCTTCCCCTGAAGGTAACTTATTTGATATATGATTATATGAAAGTAAATGAAAAAGACAATTTTTAGTTTTTTACATTTGTAACTGATTTTACTTTTTTTGCCTTACTCATAATACACCCTCAATAAATGCTAAATAAATGGATGGATGAGTTTAAAAAAAATTAGGAGAAATGTTTCTGGAAAGATAGCAACAGATTGAAAGTGATGGTGAGGTTGGTATTACAGACAGGAATGCCCTATTTTTGCCATAGTCCCCTCTTGGACCAGAAAAGATATCTATGTTCAGGACCATGACTCAGGGCTAGGAAAGGCAAAGCAACATAACACTTCACTGTTTGCTAAGGCTTAATTCTAAGCTCCCACAAAGAAGTCTAGAAAGCTAGGCTAAACCGGGTAGAAATCTTTCACATAGCCTAGAGGCCTATATTATTTGAGCCCAAGTCAAAACCTTAAGTCTTCCCTCTCCAGGGAGAATGGATATTCACCTGCCAGCACCAGGAATATTAAACCAGAGAACCAGCATTAAATGAGGATTTCCCCAAATATTTACGCATTGCCCCCAGGGCCCAGAAGGAGAAGAAAGCCTGACCATTGTTAGTAGCTGCGTACTCCTACCCTCTGGCCACATGGAAAGAGGAGACCACAGAGAGCCCACACAGTTCCCTTAACTGGGCAGCATGTACCTGTTCACTTGGGCAGAGCCAAGAGAAGAGTCATGGTCCAAGTCAACTGGACCAGTACCTCTCAGCCTTCAGAGTGGAGGTAAGGGAAAGGCGGGGAGGGGGCTTAATCTTCTCCCAATCTTCAGGAGAAGTAAAGAGATGTGGGTTGTAGGAGCCTTGTACCTTCTGTCCTGAAGGCAACATGTACCTTATAATGGAATTTGCAATAAACCACCTCTCCCTTCTCATTGGTCAGCTTAAAAGCATGCGATCCATATCCATTCATGTGCCTGTGTCCATCTGGAATCCCTCGATCACTGAACAAGAAGGAAACCTAAGGAACAGAAAAATAAATCCTAAAATTTTCCAGTTTCAATCAAAACATCCTAGATTTTTAAAAGATATTCCTAAGTTTCCAAAGAATCTCTTAATGACATGGAACACACTAAGCAAGTTCCCATAGGAAAGATTATCATTAGTATCATTTATACAAAATAACAAGAATTTTAAAGCAGAATGATATGTAAACCATTAACTCATGGCTCAGAATTCAATAAAGATAAGCCAAAACAAATCTGAAAAGTAGCCTACCTTACTACTCAAAATCTATTTTAACAGTAAATATGTTTGGTAACACTTCTCCCTTCTTTCCCTAATACAAAGAGCTTTACTTCGTACTAGAGATTTTAATCCTTGATATTGTTAAATATCAATTGATAATGTTTCTAGTATCACTTAAGGGCTATGAATGGGGGAAGATTAACAAAATCAGTCATTATAAAACTCTTCAGGGTCAAGAAATCTGAGGAAGCCTCCCAAAAAGAAAGTCAGAGGGGGCCTCGGTGGCTCAGTCGTTAAGCATCTGTCTTTGGCTCAGGTCATGATCCTGGAGTCCTGGGATCGAGCCCCACCCCACATCGGGCTCCCTGGTCAGTGGGAAGCCTGCTTCTCCCTCTCCCACTCCCCCTGCTTGTGTTCCTCCTCTCGCTGTGTCTCTCTCTGTCAAAGAAATAAATAAAATCTTTAAAAAAAAAAAAAAGAAAGTCAGAAACCAAGTCCAATGAGATATAGCCAGAGCTGTTTGAGAAACACATGATGAGGCATAGTTCAGGTGGAACATTATCATAGAGTGAAAAAGAAGAGTTCCCACCTGATGCAGAGACTCAGGGCGTAGGCTCCAGAAGTCCCAGACCATGTCCGGATCCCTCAGGTGTGTTTGAGGGTTTCTCTTTTGACTATGGATAAAGGATGGAAACTAAACAGAAAAAGAGAAAAAAATCCCAAAACTAAGTTTATAGAATCCTGGTGTCTTACACTATACATTGCCTACTAGATTATAACTCGGAACAAGATAATCCTAGAATGTTACACTGCCAAAGCCTAAAATGAAATTTACCCTCTACATGTTTCCAAGGCAAAGTGCCTCTTTTTATTAATCCTCTAGACTCTACAAGGAAAACTGGACTATTCCCAGGAAGTCAGTGAATCTTGAAATGTCAAACTGAAGATCAACGGTAACTGTTATTTGATCTTATAAAAGGATATTAAATACAGAAAAATGTGCTTAAAAAGGCAATCCAGCCAACCCAAATTCCCTTCTTTCTGCTTTCCCCAGGGCTTCTCCTCAAATGCCAGTCAATACAGAGTGTTTGAAATCAATTTAAATCAAACATTTGTAGAGTGCAATATACTTTATCACCTACCAATATGGGATCCCTGACGAAGAAAATGGGGGTGTTATTTCCAACAAGATCCCAATTACCATCCTCTGTGTAAAATTTCACTGCAAACCCACGAGGGTCACGAACTGTGTCAGCTGAGCCTGACTCTCCAGCTAGAAAATTCAAATGGGAAAAATGAAGCATAAGCCAGAGTACCTGGCATCCAAGAAATGTAAAGTCATAAAGAAACACTGGGATCCATCCTTTCTAATCTACTTCCTCGAAGGAAGTCAGATATTTAAGTGCCTGGGTTATTATTTCTACCATCTACCAGCTAATTCAGTCTACCAATGAAACAAAAGAACTGAGAATAATAAGAGAGTACATAACTGTAAAAGCGGAAAAGATTAGCCATTTAACACAAGACAGCTTTGTTTAAACAGGTAATGAAAATTTAAATTAAAATAAAGGAAGAAAATAATTATAAAGATTAAGAAAGTAAACAAGGAGAATAAGTGAATCGTTAAAATTATGAGGTTAATATTAAGAAAATGAGTGAAAATGTAGATTCTTATTCTTAATGTCATTTATTTTTGCATCCACAGTATTTTAAAATGCACAAACACAGAGTGAAGAGAAATGGAATTAATCGTGCGTTGTGGGGTGCTGAGATGTAGCATGATAGATCTAATTCATACTAGCGCTACTGAAAAAAATAGAAATAACCCCATCGTGCAGTGTAGATCTACAGATGAGATTACAGCTAATGTCTGTAAAGCATCTAACCATGGGTGCCATAGAGTTAATTCCCAATAAAGGGCAGCTATTGTGGTTGCTGAATAAGTGCTCCACTCTACGCTTTCATCTGAGGCAACCACTTAGAGGAAAGTTCCTTCCAAATGTCACAGAATTGTAGTGCTGGCCTCTGCCTGAGTGTGATTTCCTAAGACCTCAACAAACAGAATGAAAAGGAACTTTCTGCATGTCTCAAAATATTTTTTCTACTGTAAAACCTGGCTATCATTTGGAGAAGTGTTTTTTTCTATCTTCTAATACGCTTTCCTTGAAATGTAGTTATAAATGCCCCAAAGAAGGTACAGGGTTGAGTTACCGCAATGCCAGTCACGCAAACAGACGGACTTACCGACAGTGGAGAATCGAACCGCAATGGGAGTCCTCTTTCCAATATGCTCAAACACCTTCGCTTTGGAGTATCTGGTAATGTCATGCGTGACCTCGAAGTAGCCAAAAGCCCCTAATGAGAAAGATACAGAAATCCTCATCGTGAGACCATCGCAGACCACTGGGCCCTCAATAGGCATCTGGGTGACAAGAGAGACAGATGGTGCAGCACTGGCCTTCTGGGAGCTTCCAAGATTGACAGAAGGGAAGACAGATGCCGAAACACAAAATGATGGGGGCAAAATGCAAAGCACTCAGTGCTACACCGAGTGCTATGCAGCTGGAACCAAGAGGAAGGAGAGATGAGTGGGGCTGGAAGTAGCAGGTCAAGGCTGACCCAAGGACACAAGGGTCTGACCCAAGTACAGGAAGGACACAAGAGAAGAATAGGGGAAAGAGGAGAAAACACAGGGAAAGAAAGGATCAATTAAACACTTAGGAAGACACAACAGGCCAAACTACAAACTGAACAGTATACCAAAGCCCTGATGGAAAAGCCACACAGAAAAAGCTGGAGAAGATGGAAGGAAAAAATAAAGAAACTAGAAAGTTCTAACTGGGAGTCTAAGCAAGCAGCTAAGAGAAAAACATCTTCTTCCTTTCTATCAAGCTTTCTTGTCTCATTGAGTCTTCAGCTTTCTTTTAAACACCACCCTATGTTGCGTTTCTGCAATAAAAGCAAGATAAAAGTTTTACACAACTTTTGGACAAAAAAGGAAAAATCACCACAAACCCACCCCCGAACACAACTATCCTCAATTCTGCACCGTTCGCTCCAGTATGTATCCCCTCAGTGCACATCTAAATCTAGCTACAATTTCAGCATGCCCATGTCTGTATTTTCATATTTTTATTTCTTCACTAAAATGCACAATGGAAGAAAAGGAAGACCCCTTTCATTTTTACTAAAATATTTTATATATCATGTTCAATCCAGAGAAATAACCATCATTTACAAATTCCTCTCCTGATGGAGTTGTGAAACAATCCTTTTACAACAAATAAACATGGCTCTCACCTGCTCCTTTGGCATGCACGACTCTCTCAGGGATTCTTTCCCGGTCAAAGTGAGCCATTTCATCAGTGAAAACCACATCCTGAACAAGAAGGGGCCCCCGGGGCCCCGCTGTCATAACATTAAGCTTGTCTCCGACTGGGTTACCGGCGCCGGTGGTCAGGACATCAGGTTTCTAAGTGAACAAACAGAAAAGGACAAAGAGCACTGGAGAGTCAGTACAATCAAACCATTATTTACATTGGCAGAGGGCACACTGTTTTCCAATTTTTACACCTTCTGCTCAAACTCTTTTTAAATTTCCTGTGTCCAAGATGCTGAAATACTACAAAGATATGCCACTGCCTGAAATTCAGAGGCGGGTCTCAGAAATCCTTGAAAAATCTCAACACCAATCTGCCAAGAAATCTGCTCTGATGAGCAGAAAGATGGCTAAATTAGCTGCCAACTCGCTCAGCCCCTGCTCTCAATACAGCCACCGGGCTCCAACACAGGAAGCCCCCGGAGAGGGGGATCCTATGCACTTAACACGGAATGTCCAAACTGATCGTGAGAAGATGGTCTCTGGAGAGGCCATGCTGGTCAATGGTCAACTTGCAGCTGCTTTCTGAGTGCTACAGATGTTCAAGTGGGTCATCCCGGATAGCATTCACTTCTCTCAAGCAGCGGGGGCCCAGCTCTTTGAAACATCTCTTTCCAATTCCAAAACAAAAAAAAGTCAAAAAAGTCAATGGCTTTTATTGTCACTGAAAATAAACTGTTGCTGGTAAGATGGATTATAGTATTAATTTTCTAAAAATGTCAAATGTCCCTGAAATGGGATAGGTTATTTTAGTGTAACAAAGAATTAGTTTTCTCATCCACCCAGTTCTCCAGGATCAGTTACATTGGAAGCCTCCCGGCTACCCCTTCTCCAGAACGGAGCAGCAGCCTTTTTCAATAAGTGATCCTAAGCAGCTCTTAGCATCATCTTGGCTCACACCCTCTACTCCTAAACAGGGACAACTGCCTCTCCAATGTCTTCCCCTGGCCACTGGGAAACCAGGGGAGATGTATGGGGAAAGCAAAGCCAAGCCATCTCCATTCTAGGAGAACAACTCAAAAAGGTCTAGTGATGAAAGTCCATGGTACCAACTTCAAGTGCCCAGAAAAGCACTATGCACAGAATTCTCACAAACCTGGAGTGGAGTGTATAACTCTTCCTCTCCAGGTACACCTGCTCTGAATATTAAAAGAAGGTCAATACCTGTCTCTTCCCTAGAAGGGGATATTAGGAGGAGAGGGGTCACTTTAAAAACCATAAAAATACCATGAGCTCTTTGGGAAAATGCACTCAACAAGAGAGATCTTGGAATCTTCAGAATGAATAAACAAGACGCATACACCCACTAGAGTTCTTTTCGCATCGAAACGGGAAGAGGCCAACATGGAACCTTAGGGAAATCGTGAGTGCTGGCATCACAGAGCCTGGGTCCAACTTCCAGCTCTGCCAATCACCAGATGTGTATGTGCGAGCATAGTACTTGCTATTTCTGAGTCTCAATTCTGCATGTGCAAAATGGACAAGAAACAACGATCTCCAAGAGTTAATCCGCGGATTGAAAGCACTAAATTCATGCAAAATGAGGGCTCCAGGAGAGAAAGAGAAGAATAGGGGGAAGAGGAGAAAACACAGGGAAAGAAAGGATCGATTAAACACTTAGGAAGACACAACAGGCCAAACTACAAACTGAACAGCAGGCACACCCACGCTACCATTTTACTGGCTATGTGAAGTGATCTGATAGCAGAAGCAAAGCATTTTAGGTTTCTTTTTCTAACCACCATGACACGTGTGTAGGCATCCATTCAGACTCTCTTGCCCCATCCCTTCCTCATCCAGCAGCAAACTCTTCCAAAATCTAAGAGAGTTTAAGGGTCTGGTCAGCAGGTACCATCCAATCGTGCCACTCTCTTTTGAAGATACACATGTGCTAATACATGGGACAATGGATACTTTTTTCTTTCATTTAAAGTAGAAAATGAATCAGAAAAAGGAAGGGGGAAATTGTACAACTTCATCTTTGGTTTAAACCTAAAACTCTGAGTTTCACTGGAATCACCGGGGGAGCTTTTTAAGGCATAGATAGCTAGAGATTTCTGATGTAATTAGTCCCAGTGAGGCCTGGGCATCAGGATTTTTTTTAACTCCCCAGGTAATTCCTAAGTGAAGCCAGGATGAAGCACTACTGACTTCAAGCTTTGGGATGATCCACAATTAAAATAATAAAAGAGTCTGAGCAAACAATCTGTCCACACTTTACCATGCTCTTTTCAACACATAAACATAGCACTGAAGGAAATCTAAAATAAATAAATAAATAAATCAAGGGGACATCGCATAAAGGAGAGAAGCACGACAGAGGACACCAACAGGCTCCGGAAAAAGAAAGGTAAACAGGTCAGAGTTGTCATTTATGTCACTCATGAAAGCAGTAAGGGAACATCACACGTCCCCTCCAGATGACCAGGTCAGAGTGATATGGTCAAGAATAAAAACCAGACCCAGAGCAGGCACATGTATGGCAAGGTGGATGAACGGACGGCTGAGTGAAGAACTAAAGAATGAGAGGGTCTCTCCTGATGGCCCGGACCCGTGGAAAGCTGGGAATGAGAATGCTGGAATTTTCCGCCATGGGGCTTCCCTCCCACCCAATGCAGGAATGTCCTCCACCACACCATTCATTCTAAGAAGTGAACCTGGGTTTCTCCATTACAAATGTAGCATCCAGCCTCTCTTCCTTGCTCGAATAGATCATTGGTCCTCATTTTTAACAGCTTTCCTCACACATGCTAATGTGTATATAATCTGCCTTCCAAAAAAGTGGCAGAAAAAGCTTCAACAGGGTCAGCAACACAGAGGGAGTCCAAAGGGAGGGCAAAGACCAGGAGAAAAAGATCTCCAACTTCAGGGGCTGTTTAAGGCAACATTTGATGAGAGAACCCGACCTGAACTAAAGAGAGGAGAGTATTTCTTAGACGGCGAGAAGGATGTCATCTACTTGCTGAGAAGAGTTAATGAAATGAAGCTGTATTAAATAAAATGAGCAGTGGGGATGGGGCATGGACCATGGAAAACAAATTTTTAAACATAAATTCTGAAAAAAGTGCAAGGCTTTAGAGAAACTTCTAGAAGATAACAATAGCTCGGTTTGAGCAACGGTCTTGCCTCAAAATGCCCTCTTTTCTCATCTTGATGTTATGAGGAAGTGACAATGGACACTCCGAGGCTAAAGTTTCCTCCTCACAGAACCCAAGACAAAAAGGAAAGAAAAGCAGTTATTTAATGCATCTGCTTGCCTTGAGGGACACTATAGTCCAAAAATACTACAAAAGAAGCAATTAAATCATCTCCCTAGCTTCCCTTTTCTACTCTTTAGGTATATTCAGAGTCAGGAAGAATACGTGCATTAAGACTTAGAGTAAATTCACCCAACAGCATTCCAAAAATTTTTAGGGGGTGCCTATGGTGTGTTAGGTGTTGGGGATTGCAGCAACAAACATCAACATTCCTGCTCTCATGGAGCTCACAGTCTACGGGGGGTGTTAAATGTTATATTTACAGCAGCAAAAGCTGACAGGTAGTTTAAATATCCAAAAATAGAGGAAGAGTTAATTAATGAAGTATTATGTCACCGTTAAGAATTTCACCCACAGAAAAATTTTAATAACAACGAAACCATCGTAACATTTAGGTGATATAATTATAGGTCATTTTAATTTTCTTTAGATTTCTATTTTCTTTCCTAAAATAATTTTTAAGTCAGAAAGTCTTTGCCTATATCTAATCAAATATCACAAGTTTTTCAAATTATCTATATTTTGTATTGACTTAATGAAGGCAATGTGATATACCTTCATGTCATAAAGTTCCTAAAAACATTTTTTAAGGTCTTATTTTATTTATTTCAGAGAGAGAGAGAGAGAGAGAAAGCGTGTGTGCACATGAGTGGGAGGGACAGAGGGAGAGAGAGAAGCAGATTCCCCACTGAGCAGAGAGCCCAACTCAGGGCCCCATCCCAGGACCCTGGGATCATGACCTGAGCCAAAGGCAGACACCTAATCAACATAGTCACACAGGCACCTCCCTAAAAACATTTTTAATGAAGGTACTATATCACCACAAGTGTCTACTTCTAATCACTTTTCTAATTACTTTCTAAAAACTCCCTAAACTATGCTTAATTTTCACTTGCCCATGTAAATTTAAAAACATGAAATTTTCATTTGGAGTTACCACATCTTCAGCTTAAAATGACTGCATAGAAAACAAAGAAGCATATGATAGACATGTAGTCATTTTTATGAGGAAAGTCCCTAAATAAGACTCCTCTTCTCCACGTTCTTTCTTCAGAGAAATAATTACAAATGAGAGGGAAAATTCTTCAGAGAACATGCCACTGTTGAGCACAGGCTCTTAAACGAATGTTAACTACCAGAGTTCATCAATGATAACATACACGATTTTTTAATAGTTTAAGATCTTTAAAACTGGGGTATGTCTTACCATCTGTGGCATCTTAGCAATGAGTCCTGGTTTGGACAGGCAGGGTTTTCTCCTTCCGAGTACTGTATAAGACACTGGTACATTTCACAGGGCGTGGCATCTCAGACTCAATGAAATAGGATGTTCGCTCAAGGCTGGGAAAGCAAGGTCTTAAAATCTGCTATATTTTCAAAAGCAGCTATACTTAGTGTGTAAATTCCTTTGTTAAGATTGATACACCAAAACTATGGCCACTAAGTGCTGACCGAAGAGAGGCAGGGGCGGAGGAGTGTGTGTGCCCGTCACCATGAGGGAGCCCAACATGGAAGAGGGACAGGGTGACATAGAAGAGACCAAGGACGGAGCACCGAGGGACAGCACCATCCCCTCACAAGGAAAGGGAAGAGGCAGCGAAGGAGAAAGAACTCACAAGGAGGCAGGGAAGAAACAGAGCCTACCATGGACTCGCGACTCCGGGACAGAGATTTCGGGACAGAAGCCAACAGAGGTACTTGCTGCACAAAGACCAATAGAATTGAGGACTGAAAAGAGGCTTCCGGTCTTGGAAACCTGGGGCCTCTGGTGACCAGTCCCATGACAGTTTCAATGGTAAGTAAAATAACAAAATGAGAGAGATCCAGCCACTGACCACTACTGACAGCGTGACTTGAACCAAGGAAAAGAGGACTCAGACGGGGAGCATCTGAGGTCCTGTAATAAAGGATTCTGACCATTGTGTCCAACTTTAAATCAGTGACACTGCAGGTTTAAGTGACAGTGAGCAGGCCAAGGAATGCGGAGGAGGGAAGGAAGCAGAGGTTATGAATGCAGTGTCTCTAGAACAGCAGTGAGAAAAGGAAGAGGGGAGGGGTGGCGCCGCAGCAAGAAGGCAGTGAGCACCCTGTGTCCAATTCCACGGTCAGCACCACGCACCAAGCACTGCGATCAACCCCACTCTAAATACAATGTTTTTGTTCTGGTTTAGGGCAAACTTGCAGCAATCTCCCACATTTTGAATACTTCTGAACTAGTAAGTGGAGAGCAGTCAAAACCAGTCCTCCAGGGCTACAAACCACCACAAAAATAGCCAGAACGGAAGACTTGGAAGAGGATGCCTGATTAGGGGAGTCCAGTCCAGTGAAGCCACTCCCAGCACCAGCTGAGAAGGACAGAGGGTCAGGAGGGGACGAAAGGAGAGAAGAAGGGGAAACAAAAAGCCCACAAACAGTGGGGCCAGCAGGCTCCCGACAAGGCTGAGGGCAGCAACAAGGTGCAGGCTTTATACGGATGCTAGGGGGGAAACAGCCGGAGGGAACAGTAAGTCTGAGCCTGTCTGCAGGTCAAGGACACAAAAAGCAGCTGTAGGGCACCTGGGTCACATTAGAAGCTCAACCGTCCCAATATGGACCCCTCATGGTGCCATCCAGAGGGTGCAGCATTAAGAACAAGGGTCCCTCAGGCACCCTCAGTTCAACACTCACTCATTCATTCCACCGGCATTGTCCCTGTCCGCCCCACCTCCCCCCAACGCCCGTCCCCACAGACCATAGAGGCTGCCTGGCAAGAGGAATCTCTATGTTCGGCACAAACAACAGGACGGGGGGCCCCTGCAGGACAGTGAGTGCGGTAACCCAGAACACGGCCACGCCCCGCAGCCTGTGCGCCTGGTTCTTGCAAGCAACAGACCAAAGAAACAACATCCCAGGATGCCAGCTCTGGGCTTTCTCTAGTAATAGGATAGAGGGTGGCCATTTCTGGTCCAAAGCTAACCAAGAAGGACAGAGGATCAATGCAATTGACAGAACTGTACAGAATTCCTAATTTCCCTTAGTAACTACCATTTCTGAAGCACCTGCCATATGCGAGGCTTTATCCTACCTACCTTTACATAAGTCACCTCACTTAAGCCTCCAATAATCTAGTGAGAGACGTTATTACTCTCATTTAATGGGTGATGCTGTATGATTGGAAAATTTAAGTGATTTTACACAGATTTCAATGTTGGGGCACCTGTCTACTTGTTATATACAAGTATGATGGACAAAGAGATATCTTCCAACTTGCTATTATGTTGTTGTTGTTGTTGTTGTTTTTAAACTCAGATCACTTTAGAACTAGAATTTTTTAATGAAAGAAAAGCTTTTCATTGCTGGAGAATTCTAAGAACTCTCTCTCTCTCATGAAAAGCAGCATTTGTACCTGTTAAGATATTTACCTTTCTGGCTGACAACTATCCATGACATTTATACACGCTTCTCCTGAACCGAGAGAACAAAATATTTATAATTCCCTATTTGCTTCATTGTTTTTCCTCTCTAGACAGTATACTCGTTTTACATCTATATCCCTGACACCTGACACGATGCTGTTATCAACAAGTACACAAAAAAAAAAAAGGCTTGTGTGGGACTCCTGGGTGGCTTCATAGGTTAAGCATCCGACTCTTGATTTCAGCTCAGGTCATGATCTCAGGGTCATGGGATTGAGCCCCACTTTGGGCTCCGTGCTTGGTACAGAGTCTGCTTGTCCCTCTCCCTCAGCTCCTCTCCTCTCTCTCTCTCAAATAAGTAAGTAAAATCTTTTTAAAAATGCTTATGGATTCAACACGTGAATAAATTAAACTATGGACCAACACAAAATGGCCAAAAAAGATTATTTCTAAGTAGGAGAAGGAAGCAGCAAAAGTCTATCCCTCTCCATCCATCTCCCCTTCCAAAAATAAATGAGAAATATTTGAATTTATACCTTCAAATTCTGATCAAACATCTTTAGACAAATGTTATGAAAACTGCAGAAACTGGCAAAGAAGGACTTTGGCTTGGCTAAAACTGACACCATGATTAAAAGTAGGGACTCAAAGTAAAATTCCATTTTGGCTTTGCTCTTTCTAATTTTTGGCTGGAGTCTGATAAAATATTCTATCAACAGTTTCCATTTATTAGTGCCCTCTGCTTACAGAAGTTCCAAGAACTTACTAAACATCATTCTTCCATTTTTTGATTGACAAAGATCGGTAATACAGCCCATCCCTAATTTTCAATCCCAAAGGAGTCATAATGACACCTTCTCATTCTCAGAGTTCAACACAGAATATGCCTGATATTTTCTAGTAAATTATTGCTTAACACTCTATATTTATTCAATAAAGATTCATTAAGAACAAGGGTCCCTCAGGTACCCTCAGTTCAACACTCATTCATTCCACCGGCATTGTCCCTGTCCCCCCCACCTCCCCCCCACGCCCGTCCCCACAGACCATAGAGGCTGCCTGGCAAGAGGAATCTCTATGTTCCGCACACCTATGTACAGAAAACCAAAGACTGTCCTGGCCCTCAAATTTCTTTGGGGGAAAGGGGAGAAACTGGACTGCTCCAGGCCTCCTGGCCCATTCTGAGGGACTGGGCAATTTGGGAAAAGAACCTAGGCCTGCACAGGGCCCCCACCCTTCTCCCCTTTGGAAGCCAGTGGCCACAGGCAGTACATATCCTGCTCTCCCAGGGGCAGACCTGGTAATCTCCACTGCCTAAATGCAAGAGGTAAATTCAACACAGGGATGTGATCTCAGCAAGCCCTCTTGGCCAAAACTCCTAAGCCACATTCTCCAATCAAGCCTCTACCAGTAATAAAAGTAACACTTGGAACTCACTCATCCTGCTGACTCTTGATTCAGCTTGGGTATGGAATGTGTGTATGAGAGGTCTTACTTACTAGACGTTCTCAAACCTCAGCACAACAACAGCTCAGTATGTAGGCATCATTCTAAACTCTACCTGGGTTATCACATTTAATCCAGCTGTCTGAAGTAAGTCCTAGTATAATCCCCGTTATACAGAGAAGGAAACTGAGGCACAGAGAAGTTACACAACTTGCTCCAGGTCACCCACCTAGAAAAGGTCAGAATCAGAATTTGAACCCAAGCAAATTGGCTCAAGAACCCAAACTCTTAATCACAACACTACAGCATTTCTTAAAACAACAGAGCTAACATGTCCTGTATGCATTCTATAAGCTAGGTAATTGACATATATTAATTAACACACATGTATTACATAAATGAATCCTCAACAATCCTTCAAGGTAAGGAGAATTATTATCCCATTTTTAATATGGAGAAACCAAGGGGGAGGGAGGTGAAGTAACCTGTCCAGTAGTCAAGCCACAATCTGAATCCTGACTATAAAGCCTAACCCTTCACTTCTTCACTAAACCACTATAAACTGTGTTTATAACCACCAGAAGATAAAGAAGAGCTTAAAAGACATATCAACCGGCGCAATTTTGAACCTTACTCAGATTTGGGTTTGAGTAGAGAGAGACAGAGAGAAAGAAAGATGTGCCAAGGGTCCCCAAGATCACCCACCTCCAGGTGATTCCCTAGAAGGAGTCATGGGACTCAGCCCAGTCATACTCAGGCTCTAATTTATTATAGCATTTTAATACAAAGCAAAACCCCTGCAAGGAGAAAGGCACATGGAGTGAAGTCCAGAGGAAACCAGTGTAAGCTTCCAGGGTCCTCTCCCAGGGCGGGTCACATGGGACACGCTTAATCCCCCACCGAGATGTGGCAACACCTGTGAAATGTTATCTAGCAGGGCAGCTCATTAGAGACTCAGCACACAGGGTTCATATAAGGAGCTGATGGTGGAGGTGCCCTCTGGCTCCCAGCAGGAAAGCAGGGGTTCAGTAAATACCACATTGTTTGCATGGCTCCAGCACAGTCAGCCACTCTTAGCAGCTCAGGTGGGGGAGCCTTCCCGAAATCCAACCTCCAGATGCCAGCCAGGGGCCACCCTTGCAAGTAGGCCTTTCTAAAGACAGTCATCTCAAGTTTGTAGGTGAACTCTTTTCTGCACAATCAGGGAAAGTGAACACCCTGACTGGCTGAGTGACAATGGTATTCTTAAAGAGTCCTTATTTTTTGGAGATATAGGCACTTGGGAGGTTCATTACACGATCCTCTCTACTTCAGTTCTGGTTTGAAATTTTCCACAATATGAAGCTTCAGGGTTTGTTTTTGTTTTTGTTTTTGTTTTACACCAAGAATCAAGGAGAAATGTCTAAGAAATAAGGAAGAAGGTGAAGGAAGAGAAAGGGCAGGCTGCATCAGTAACTCTAACAAGTGAGTGCTCATTCTGACCACACTCCGTACTGAATTCTTTCCCTATAGCCACCCATTTGGTCAAGACAAAGAGCATAATTCAGCACTGCACACAAAATACACACTAGGCAACCAACCAGAAGGTTAATACCAGCTCCTGCCCAAAGAGGGCTTATCATCACTAGAAAATGTGGAAAACCCTAACTACCACATAGGCCATTTAATACTAAATTCCAGATGTAGTCTGATGTTTTTTTTTTTTAATTAACCTTAAGACATTCTAAGCATCAGAAGGTACCCTACCTTAATTAAGGCCACATCATACCAGGGCGATTCACAAGGTCAAAATACATGAAGTGATAACACTGGGAAATGTTTCTGATTGCCTTAATGACCAAAAACTATGCTTCCTGGGCTACACGCAGAGACTTCATCACTGGGATGCACTTTGTCCTATAAGCAGACTTCATCATGGTTAAGCTACCAGGTGCCTTATATAAGTCAATGTCAGTAGGTCACTCTAAGCTCAAGAAGCAAGACTGATTTTCATTCTACTTTACTCATTGTCTAAGTTATCCTGTACCCTCCACCTAGGGTATGGCCACTCAAAAAAATATTAAATAACATATCGTGGAAAACATGAAATCTTTTCAAAAAGGGTAAGAAAAAAAATCAAGCCTTTTTTTTTGAAGTATAATTAACATACACATACAACATATTGATTCCACAATTCTGTACATTACTCAATGCTTACCATGATAAGTGTAGTCACCATCTGTTACAACGTTACTGTAATATTCAAACTGTGTTCTTAATAAAGAACACAAATGGATCCCATTGGTACTAAATAAGGTATACTGAAAGCTTCTAAACAGGCCATTTCAGCAGTGTCCTAACTGCTACCAGATCTGCAACTTTTATGGCCTTAGACTAACAACAGTGCCCTGAGCAAGGGACAATAAGATCTATCAGGCGCGCAAAGAATTGCCTGTCCATGCTGTTGCACTGAGTGAGGGAAGGGAGGAGGAGCAAATGACACAAGAAAATAAAAAAAAATCCCAGAGACAGAACTAGTGGGTGGTTTTAATTCCAGCAAAAAATAAAATAAAAGTTGCCTTTTACAAGGAAGATGTCAGACTTAAAGGTCATATGGCTGGATCTCTGAGTACACACAGACTGAACACACTTCCTCCTTCACCCAAATGGGAAATGTTTGTTTTTCAAGCCAGGCTGTTTTATATCAGTATGTGTAATAGTCAAAGTGTCACAACCAATTGCTAATGATTTTTTTTTTCCTCTCTCTCTTCTTGGTGAGTTATCAAGGCTTCCAGCAAAAAATGGTCAAAACATTGCTATCGGTTTTCAATCATTAGCAAACATTTAGAATAATCCTATCAAAAATAAAACCTTAAAATAAAAATAAAAACTAATGAGGCACCTGGGTGGCTCAGTTGGTTGAGCATCTGACTCTTGATCTCAGCTCAGGTCCTGATCTCAGGGTTGTGAGTTTGGGCCCCATGTTGGGCTCTACACTGGGTTGGAGCCTACTTACAAAAAAATTAAATAAAATAAAAAAATAAAAAACCAGAGAGTGGGAGGATGTTGATACAGAGCTGCCCACTTACACAGAGGCATTTGCCAGGTACAGGGAGATTAAAAAAAAAAAAAATACATATACACACACAAACAGATACACATCATCCATTATTATAATTTTCTAAGAGAAAGAATATTTTAATGTCAGAAAGTAAAAATGACATAATCTTTAAAAAAAGATTGTATCTGTTTGCCCATCACCACATCACAAGAAACGGCTAAACAGATTTTCACACTGAATGTATGGTTTGGATAACATAGTAGGTTGGCTACCCGGACAAGGGTAGACTGCATTTCCCAGATGCCTTCACTGTTAGGCAGGCCATTGAAGCCAATGTAGCCAATGGAAGATGAGTAGAAGTGACCTACTCCACTTACAGCCTGGTCCCTAAACCTCCCACATATCCTCCTCCATGTTCTTATCCTTCTATGGCTGGACAGTGATGCCCAGGGCAACCTTTAAAGCTAAGTGTTGTCAAAGAGGGAGCCTCTGTCTGCCTGGAACCCTCCCTCAATAACTGTGGGCCATAGGGTACTCACCCCAAACCACTTTGGTCCATCATGTAAGAGAGAAATAAATTTCTATTATGCTTATACCATTACACATTTCGGAATTATTACAGGACTTAGCCTACATATAATTTCAAATATGAGCTATGGATCAGTAATAAAAAGACAACCTAGTTTTTTAAAGGACAAAAGATTTAAACAGCTATGTCAAAAGAACATACACTAATGGTCAATAAGCACATGAAAAGACGCTCAGTTCTCACCGGTCATCAGAACAATGCAAATAAGAACCACAGTGAGACATCACTTCATACCCACAAGAATGGCTAAAATTAAAAGACTGACAACACCAAAGTTGACAGAATGTGGAGCAACTGGAACTCTCATACACAGTTGATGGAAGAGTAAAATGGTATAAATGCTTTGGAAAAAGGCTTTAGCAGTTTCTCATAAAATATTCACTTACCCTATGACCCAACAATTCTACTGCAGGTACTTCCTAAGAGAAATGAAAGCATATGTGCACAAAAATATTTAAGACTCTTCATTGCAGCTTTATTCATTAACAGCCAAACAATGGAAATAACCCACATGCCCAGCAACAGGATATAAAATGGTGCTGTATTCATCCAATGGAATACTACTCAGCAATAAAAATAACAGACTACTGATACAAACAACATCATGAATGAAGCTTAAAACATTTTTTCTTTTTTTAATCTTGAAATATTTTTGCTGAATGAAAGAAGTGTTAACACACAAAAGTAAATAAGCCAATGGTTAAAAAGAAATCAAAATGGTAGTTGCCTGGGGCAAGATTGCAAGGGTTGCAGTAAATCACTGGGAAACAGCATGAGGGAACTTTCCAGGGTAACAATAATTGTCTGTGTATCTTGATGAGGGAATAGGATTCACAGGTGTATATACTTATCAAAATATCATGCAATGGTACACTTAATATTTATATATTTCACAGTACATATTACCTTAAACACATAAACACTGAACTCTGTTTTGCATGCCTAGTGTTTAGGGGTGAAGCCTACTGATGTCCACAGTCTACTCTAAAATGTACCCACAAGAAAGGGGGCGGTTAATGGATATACAAAGGGATGGACAAATAAAATAACATGTAATATAAGATACATAGCAAAATGTGGTGAATATGTAAGTATACACTGCATGATTCCCTCAACTTTTCTGAATGTTTGAAATTTTCCATAAAAAGCATTGGAAAATTATAAAGGCTATGGGACATATGCAAAATCCCCTTTGGAGGATCAGGGGGAGGAGGTCACCTCAAAGAAATAAGCAGTTTTCACCAAGAGCAGCTAAAAGTAAAGAACAAGACATTAAAGTGACTGCCAATCAGGACCATGTACACAGTGCACAGACATGCCATAGGCAGAGGAGACAACAGTATTTCAACTATGAGCCCCCCATTATAGATGTGTTCTCATGAGCCAGATGTTTCACACATGGGCGACCATGTAGCGTAAATCGCCACTAGTGTGGAATGATTTAACAACAGTTAATGATTCTCAAAATTAAGAGGCAAGCTAGTCTCAGAACAAAGTGGGGGGGGGGTCCTTTAAAAATGAATAAATTGTGCTTTATGAAAAACTCACTACATTGTCCATGTTTTTCTCAGTTCACAGAGTATCATGAAAACTTCAGTGTGAATCAGGATTTAGCAACCGCTAGATATAGAAAGAATCGTGCTCCCCAGCAGCTAAATTCTAATCTTGACTCTGCCACTAACTAGCTGCCTGTCCTTGATAAGACTCTAAGTCTCTCTGGTTCACTTTAGGAACTCATGAAAAACTGAACTACCCTCC
This sequence comes from Zalophus californianus, assembly GCF_009762305.2. Classification (NCBI taxonomy): domain Eukaryota; kingdom Metazoa; phylum Chordata; class Mammalia; order Carnivora; family Otariidae; genus Zalophus; species Zalophus californianus. The sequence continues at coordinate 86,780,763 of NC_045605.1, read as the reverse complement.
TGGCATATAATAAACGACAAAACAAGAAGAGAGATGTGCTAGGCCCTTAGAGGGGCATGATAACCTTCTCAAGAGCAGGGAATTATAAAGCAATTATAAAGCAGCTAGTTAGTGGCAGAGTCAAGATTAGAACTTAGCTGCTGGGGAGCACGATTCTTTCTATATCTAGCAGTTGCTAAATCCTGATTCACACTTAAGTTTTCATGATATTCTGTGAACTGAGAAAAATATGGACAATGTAGTGAGTTTTTCATAAAGCACAATTTATTCATTTTTAAAGGACCCGCCCCCCACTTTGTTCTGAGACTAGCTTGCCTCTTAATTTTTAGAATCATTAACTGTTGTTAAATCATTACAACATCCATGGACACTTAGCATTAATACTCCAGTTCATGAATACTAACCCAGTTTTGAGAAAGAGCATTAAGATGAGAAAAAGCATGGCTCTAGCCCTCTCTCTGCCATGGGAAATGGCCAAGTCTCTCAAGACTCTCTGGACCAATATGACAAGGGAAGACTCAGATCAGAAGCACTCCTAACTAATCCAACCTGCTCAAAGATGCTCTCTGAGACTCTGCGCCCCTGGATACTGGCCAGGAATGCCTCACCCACCACCACGGAGCTGAACTCCCTTCTCATCTTTGAAGTTCTTGTTCAGATGTCACGTGCATTGGGAAGCTTTCCAGCCAAGTCCCGTCACTCCCTTGACACTTTACAGATAACTTGTATTAGAGCCCTCACCACGCCGTATTGTAAGCATCTGTTTATCTGTGTTGTCTCCCTGACTAGACTTTGAGGTTCTCTACGCTCCAGTTCTTGCCTCACTGGCATTTGTACACCTTGTCTCAGCACAGTGACTAGCACAGGCAGGCACTCAAAGAATACGTGTGAATAAACGCATTAACCAATCCCTAATGTCGCTTCTAGCTCTAAAATGTTAGGTATGGTGTTTTTAAATGCAAATGTAATCATGGCCGTAAAATTCTTTATTTCGTCGTTGAATGCCGCGCGAACGGGGTATCTGGTATTGTGACTGCTGTTGGGGATATCGAGATGATAAAGCACGATCTTTGCCCCCGCAAATATGGAAGCTTGTGGTTATTGCTGGAGCAAGGTCAAGGCGAGAGCCCCGTTCCCATTTCCCCCCTCACTTCCTTTCTTGCAGCTGTAGCTCTCTGCCTCTTTCCCCCACGAGACTTCATTTCTCCCTCAAGCTGCGACCTCTGTCCCAGCTGGCAAAATTACAAAACTCGGAGCCAATCACCCACGCCCTGCGACCAACGACAAAACCTGCAGGCATGCCCCCCCAGAACCCTCTCCTCTCCTCCCCGCGAATGGAACAGTCCACCGCGACTGAAAAGCGGCGCCCACCCCGGCCCGTGATCAGTGGTACAGCCCCCCGCAACGCCGCTGCGCAGGCAAAGCCGGGGCCGTTACTTGCCCACGCCCAGCTCTCTGCGCAAACCTTCCGGCTGGCTCGGGGGACGCAGGCTATACCTGTGCGGCCCGCTGCTCCTTCCAGGACTTCATCTGGTCGCTGGCTGGATCCCGGCTATCCGCCATGGTGTGCGACTGGCCTCGCAGAACGTAGCAAGCGACCTCAGCTAACACGTCTCCACCCTCAGCCGACGAACCCGCGCGACTTAAGTAGGCGACTTTAGACTCCGCCAGTCAGCTCCGCCCCTCTGGTCCCGTCCCCCGCGAGGAGACCGCCTCCTGATTGGCCGCTCCAGCGCCAGGCAGGATGGGATTGGACCCAAATATGGGCGGGAGGAGACGGACGAGGCGCTGGGTCCCCTCTGGAGGTAGACGGAACCCCGGGACGGGGAGAGGCCAGAGAGGTGTGTGAAAGGGGAGGAGAGCCCGACCCCCAACCCTGGGATTTATGAACCCAGATCTGGGCCCCGCCTGTGAGGCCCCGACTGTCGCCTCAGGTTATCAGCATCCTTCAGGCTGCCCCGCGACGCGACGGCTGGTGGCCTACAGATTTTGCTGAGGGAACGCTTAGGCGCTGCTGGGTGGGGCTTTGCCCTCTAAACGCGATCTCAGCTCTTAATAAGTCAGAAATCCTGCCTTGAATTCCTCTGTGCAAGATGAATTTTTGACTTACCCTAATGTTAGTATCGTTTGCAACTGAAGCATTGATGGGAATTTGGAGTAAATGCAAACACTGATGGCGCAGTGAAGTTTTAACCAGTCGTGTTACTCTCAAATGTCACGTTAGTGTTCCTGGACCACAGACCATGTATACAGAAAAACTGCCTTTTTTAAAAAACGGGAAAATGAAACATTGACAGGTTCTTAATGGTCTTAATAGTGGCAAATCCTTAGGAAGGAAGTTCCCTTTTGGCTGAGCACCTCCCCCTTTTGGAGTGTCTACCGTGTGCTAAATGCTGCTAGATGTTTGCTAGACTGTATCAGTTAATCTTTACAACAGCCTCGAGATTCGTGATGAAAGTTTGGTTATCCTCCACTTTAAATATGAAGAATCTGAGGCTGAAAAGAGGTGGAGGAACTTGTCAAAAGCTTAAAAACCAGCAAAATGTCAGAGCCAAGATCCTCAGTCTTCTGATTTCAGAGCCTGGGCCCTGAACCACTGTTCTATCCAACCTTTCTAAGAATAAGTATTTTGAAAAATTCTAAGAATTTTGGAACTCTTATGTTTTTAAAGAGCCATGTTGGAAAATTAAATATTTGTAAGCTGTTGACTCGTTTGTCATTGTATTCAAATGGACTGAGTGATTCCTCCCCCCCTTCAGGTGCTAGGATTTCTTTTTAAACACCTTAATACACATAAACATACCATAATCTTCAAATTAAGAGTGCTCAATTTTTAAATTTTACTTTTTTCAGTAAAGCTACAAATAATGGGTGGGCATATGACAGTAGAAATTTCAGAAGTTCTTGATTTTACAAAAGCGTGATACCAAGAACCTGTCATAAAAGTTTAACTTCTGCAGTTCATTGAAAAAGCAGCCCCAAAATCAATCTTCAGTGCCCTGTATTTTTCCTTCATCACACACAACTGTGAAGATGCTGTTAGCTGTGTGATTTGTGTGATGTCTTTTGCTACCCACAACTCAGGAAACTGAGGCATAGAGAGGTTAAATAAGTAACTTGTCCAAGATTACACCATTATTAAGGCAGAAAGTCAGGATTCTAGCCCTGACCATCTCCTGAGCTCATGGCTCGGTGAATAAATAAATGTTGAAAAAATCAAATTAATCATTTTCTTCATTGACTAAATTTCAACAAAGTAAATAAAAACTGATGTCATGTGTTAACCTTTGTTCTTTACATGAGCATTGTCCTGTTTATTTTTTTTTTTCTCTGTTTCCTTCAGTGTTGGTTTGGATTCCTGAGGAATTTCCAGTGAAAGAGAAAATGGAGAAACAAGACACTTTCAGATCATATCGTATCTTGTACATTAAAATAAGGTATGTGCTTTCAAGTATGACAATGAATTTATTTTGGCTACATACCTAGTATTATATTCATTGACTTTACAACTATCATTTTATCATAGTTTAAGTGAAAACACTTCTAAAAATCAGCCCTAGTTAAAAAATACATTAAATCTATTTGATTCCTACAGGTACTTCCAAGTGATTGGCTCAATAAACAAATTTGGTCCCAGATTTTTATATTTTATTAACATAAACGCATGAGTATTTTCATTGGATTTGAATAAAATTGTTATTTAGAAAATGCTGTTCTCTGATTTTTCAGAGCCCAGTGAAATAAAATGTACTGGCACAAAACATAATGTTGTGAATCCTGATATCACCAAATCTAAATCCAGGCTTACAAAGTAGGCAATACAATAAATGCTGAAGCGAAAAGTCTGGCCGTGTAACTAGGAACCTTTATTAACAAATTGTCTTTCATCACTTACTTGAAAGAAAAGAATGGAGAGGACGAATTATGTTTTGTTAGATGACAGGTACACAGAGCAGCAGGGGCAGTAACAGAAACTGAGATTGTTCTTTCTGTTCTGATTCCACCCACCCTCTGAGGGGCTGAGCATGTTCCACATATTTTTATTTTTATTTTATTCTTTCACAGTGACCTGGCAGAGTAACTTGGGGATAGAGAGAGTGGGAAAAAAAAGGAAGAGAGTGTCAAAGAAAAGAGATGTTTTACAATCCAGAATGCCCTGTGAGGGGAGGACGGTGAACTCTACCGCAGCTGTATGTTTCCAACCCACGGTGGGCTAGGCCTGAGCAGACAAGAGAGGGAAGCAGAATTTGCAAAAAGTGCCAGTGGGTTTTATATGTGGTAGTGGCATGTACCCTCTACTCTGCCTACTTTGCTTTATCACACCTTACTCCTGCTTTAATAAGAACAATTACTTAAGAGGAGGTAGCCCACATGTGCTTTGGCATCTGGTAGTGGCCATAGTTGGAACTATCCTGAAGGATAAAAATCCATGTGCTTTTTCTCCCCCAGGCCACGTGTTCCATGTATTGATCTGGGTGTTTGAGAAGAAGGAAACACAGGAATAAGAATTTGGCATTTGTTATTACCGTAACTTCTTTTTTCTCATTTTAAAAGTAATGAATGCCCACTAATGGGGGCTTAGAAATACAAAATAATATGTAAAATAAACAGTTATCCAAGGATGGTAATAAACAGAGATCTTTCTTGCTGATATTTTCTCTCATGTATGTAATGTGTGTGTGAGAGAGAGAGAGAGAAAGAGAGAGACTAATGATCATACAGAACATGTAATTGTGTGTGCCTTTTTTTCAAGTATTAAATCTGTTTAGTAAAAACAATTTCACTCATACAAAATAACAACAGTCTACACCAGTCTGAGTACTGGACACACCATTAGAGACAGGGAGGCACCGCAGGCACTTGGAGCCCTTCCCCAATGCCCAGAGAAGACCCTGGGTGCTCCTTGCCCCTGAGGGAGATGAGAGCTGAAGTATTACTGCCACCCACTACCCCAAAAAGACCATGGCACAGAGCACTTCTCCTCATGTTCCTCATTAATACTGGGTCAGGGCCCTCCCCTCACTGGCGGAGACCCAGGAAGCTGAGTTGCTTGGGGGTGGGTTGGTGCGGGGGATTGAAGTGGCTAATGGGCAAGGAGCAGAGTCGAGACATCTTTGGTGTGAAGACCCCCACCCACACACCCACCTAGGCCACCGTGGAAATTTGCAGGACCGCAAAAGTGGCACTGCCTTTACCCACAAGCTGCTTTTTTTAAAAACTTTCAAAAACATTTCATTTGCCCTGAATTTCATGTGATACAAAAGTATTACATGCTTAAACCTGTCATCCAAATAGAAGGCTCTTTCTATCCTTCAGTCCAACTTTCCTCGGAGGTAAATAAGAAGCAAATCATATTCTGTAGATCATATATGGAAGATTTAGACATGGTATTTGTATAGCTTAGCATTCCAGTTTATGTTGATAAATTTAGTTAATTGTTGGGAGGTACATTACATATTCAAAAGAACTCGATAGACAGCAGATAGCTTAATCCTTGATTAAGGACGAAGCATCTGACAGCTGTTTTTTATTATTTTTTTTAAAGATATACCATTTGTGGGGCGCCTGGGTGGCTCAGCCATTAAGCATCTGCCTTCGGCTCAGGTTGTGATCCGGGGTCCTGGGATCGAGCCCCACGTCCATCCGGCTCCCTGCTCCGCAAGGAGCCTGCTTCTCCCTTTCCCACTCCCCCTGCTTATGTTCCCTCTCTCGCTGTCCCTGTCCATCAAATAAATGAATAAAATCTTTAAAAAGAGAGAGAGAGAGAGAAGATACACCATTTGTAAATTCAAGTTTGGTTAGCCCTTTTTATGTTTAGTCTTTTTGCTCAATCTTTTGAACACTTGCATTTTTTTCATTTTGTAGAGCTTTTGAACTTTGTCTCTCTCATTTTCTCCTCTCAGATTCTTGTTTCTTAGCAGCACACTTAACTTGTACTTGTTCACTTTTTCTTGTGCTTTTTCAGTTGATGATTAATTTTTCTTTGGAATAGTAATGAAGTCTACACTTTTGCTACGCTCTTCTGGCTAAGGCTGGTCAACTCTGCGGTTTTCTTCACACAAAGCCTGGTCAATGCTACATTGTTCTTCTGGCAATGGCTGGACACCTTGTTCTGCGGACAGAGGCTGCTTAACTTTTTTAAATTGCTTCCTGAGCCTTTCCTCTTCAGCTAATTAGAGATGTTTCAGGTTGTCAGGGCATCCATCTGTGAATAGGGATTCCTATGAGGTTTGAACCTTCTTTTCCTTCCATAGCAACCTCTTGTCATTTAGCTGAATCTTCTGTTTTCTTGAAATGCAGAGCCTGTCAGGAATGCTCCCTCCCAAAATGGTTAGGTCACTACAACTGTGGTTTAAATTTCTTATTCCTGAATCTGATGAGAAACTTCATTGCCATGCATCCCAAAACTCCGTCCACCACCTTGCTGCCAGCCTCTCTGGCACCATGGCACAACAACCATGTCCTATGTCCTGCTTTCTTTGCTTAACCTTGTGGGATGAAATTCTCCCTGAGTCATTAGTCTTTGAAAATATTTGTGTGTGTGTGTGTGTGTGTGTGTGTGTGTGTGTGTTTTCATGGTTGCACAGTGTGCAATAAAAAAACTGATCCCTTATTTACACATTCCCTTACTGGAAACACTTAATTTTTTTCTAGTATGAATAACAGTATAGTGAACATCCTTCTTCTGTATTTTTATTTACTTCCTTAGGACCTATTTCTAGAGGTAACTTTTGGTTCAAATCATATCAACATTTGAAGTCCCTTGTGACATATTGTCCATTGTTCTCTACAAAACTTGAGCCAGTTGACACTCATCAACACTGAGAGTGAGGACTGGAAATAAAATTTTAAAGATAGGTAAGTAGTTAGATTCTAGATGCCTATACAATGCATATCTTATTAGGTTGTTCAGAAAGAACAACACCATTTGTATTATATTGAGCCATTACCACCACCCCCATGGGATTCAGTCCATCTAGTGAACGTCTTCAGTGTCCTATGTGCTCTGCATGCTTGACTTTGGGAACATAGCACTAAAGGAGATGGGTATGGGCAAAAACAAAACAAAACAAAACCAAAAACAAACAAATCGCCAGGAAATAACACCATGTGAAGAGTGTTCTGAGAAAGGAAATAAGAGCTGTTGCAGTGGTACCAAAGAAAGTCACCCAACCTGAGCTTGAGAGGTCATGGGAGGCTTCCCCAAGGAAATAATGGCCAAATAAATTAGCCCCACTGTGGCCACAGAAATCTGAAGAGATTTCTTCCATTCTTTCTGGAAAGCCTGACTTCATCAGTGATGGTGTTGTGACACCTTGACTAGAATGAGAAGAGCAAGCAAACATTTGCGGCTGGGGTTCAGCCTTTCTCAAGTTTGCCCAAGCATGCTGGCCTCTGTATCTGACTCAGACTGGCTTTGGCTCCTGATGTTCATCCACTCTCCTTCCTCATCTTTCCCTCCCTTGCAACGCCTGTGCAAGTCCGTCGTGTGAACTACTGGGATGCTGTGCCTGGCTTGAGTTATGTTCCAGGGCTGCTGTCTTTGAGGTATTTCGATGGTCTCCTTGGTATATGCTGTTAAGTGTTGCATCTGTGCTCGACTCTGGGCTTAAATCTGTATGCAGAAACCAGACTTGGGTTCTTAAACTCTGACAATTCAAAAAAATGACAAAAACCTCATAGATAAATCAACACATTCAATATGGATTGAGACCACACAGTTATGTATCTGTGAAGAAACTAATAGTTGTAAATTGTACATACTGAGTGGAACTGTTGGTTGTAGCGGGGGATGTAGACCCGGAGGACCGGGACTATCTTTCTCCCCCTTTCTTTCCCATTAACCCAGATCATAGACCAGCAGGGCTTCAAGGGGCAAAATGACATGATGCACAGTAAAAGTCTCAGCTCCAGCATCAGAGCACTTGGGTTTGAATCCCACTATGGCTTCTTACAAACTGAGTCACTTAATCTTTCTAAGCTTCCATTTCTCTCTTGTAAGATAAAGATATTAACACCTTCTAAGCTGCTAAATGAAAAGAACCCCCCAAAAATACCATGACTTAAACAATATAAAAGTTTATTTCTCTCATACAAAACATCTCAGACCTGGACTGCACGGCTGGTTAGGCAGTTCAGCCATCCTCGATATGAGGCTTTCATCTCCGAGTCTGAGGTGTCTGTCCCCCCTCCCTCAGCCATAACTGTATGCCAACCAATGAGAATAGGACAAAGGAGCAAAGGGAGCATATGCCTGTTCCTTTTTTTTTTTTTAAAGATTTAATTATTTATTCATGAGAGAGAGAGAGGCAGAGGGAGAAGCAGGCTCCCAAGGAGCAGGGAGCCCGATGTGGGACTCGATCCCAGGACTCTGAGATCATGACCTGAGCCAAAGGCGGACGCTTAACCATCTGAGCCACCCAGGCACCCTGCCTGTTCCTTTTGAAGGCACAACCTGGAAATGGCACACTTGATTTCTGCTCACATTCCCTTGGCCGGAATTTGGTTACATGGCCATGCCTCACTGTTCAGGAAGCTGGGCGATATAGTCACCAGCTGTGCGACCATGTGCTTGACAAAACTCAGGCATTCTATGATAAAAGAAGAAAGGGAAAATGGAGATTCATGGTCAACTGGTAGCATCTGCCACACTGACATAATTGGGTTGTTGCAAGGATCAAGAGAGATGGAGCGCACAGTAGGCCTTAGTGACCAGCATTTCCCAGTATTGCTCTTGAGCAACACATGGCTCTTTCATGGACTGCTGGAGCTCTTGAGGAAATACAGCATACTTGGCATCAGGGTGTTGTATTACAGTCTACCCTTATAGAATGTGCTGGAGTGAAGAGACTGCCTCTGGTCACTGCAAGTGTAGCTCCAGGTCCACATAGTGATAAACAAGGACCAGCCACTGTCCTAAACCAAACCTTCCTGTTCCCTACAACCGTCATCTCAAACCTATTTTATTTATTTAATAAGCAGGCATATCATTCCTACAATGTCCCAGGTTCTACTCTAAAAGCATTTCCCAATATTAACCCATGTAATCTTTACAACAACCCCATCAAGTATGAACTCTTATTATCTTCACTCTACATATGAGGACACTGAGATACAGAAAGATAAAGTAACCTCCCAAAGGCACATAGCTAGTTAGTGGTAGGGCCAGGATTCAAACCAGGCCCCAGAGGTCACATCTCAACTTCGACATGGTCCTGCCTGCCACAAAGCAGGCAGGAATGCCGGAAGATCTGGGGTGAGTGTCCCACATTCTTAGAACACAACTGAAGCATCCTACCATCCTACCTCCTCCTCTCCACCTGCAGACCTGGCTTTCTGGGTAGCACGCTGATGTAAACCAACTGTGAACCCCACATAGGTGAGAAAGACCACAAGAAAATGACATTCCAGAGTGTCTTTGAAAGAAAGAATGAGAAGTAGCTGTGATATAAGAGCATTACAGGCCTAGGGAACCATATGGGATTGAGGGGTAACCAAAGGAGGTGAAAAGGGTACCAGAGGAGATGGGCCTTGTAGGGGCGGTGAGGATGAAAAGGGATGAGGAAGATCCTTAGACATCTCTCCATCCTGACAGCAAAAGGGCAGCAGGAACCTCAGACTTTGGAGATAGTAGAATGAATATTCCCTGAGAAAACATGTCCATTAAAAGTCTCACTTTCCACCAGGCAAGAGGAGCCATTGACCTATATTATCACTTATATGAAACTCTCACTCTAGAATAGGTGGACATAAGCAGATTCCTTTCTGAGACGTTGTGACATGAAGCAAAATTCTTCCTCTGGTATCAAGTGTCAAATGCAATTGCTTCAACAGTCTATTTACTTTCTTAAAATATAAAATCTTAAAATACAGCATACAATATGTGCATCATATGTTATTATCTAGCTTACCTTCTGCCAGTTGTTCAAATTTTGCCCCACTTATCCCTCCTAGCCCTCCTTCTTCGTCCCCCACCTTATCTTTCTCTCAGTATTCTACTTAGCAAGCACTAGAAGCTTCGTTCTCTGCAACCTTGCACTGGGCTTGCATCTTTCCCAGTTCCATCCCACCCAATATTCTAAATACCAGTGAACAGTAGTCACTGTTCCTTTCCTCCTCCCTGGCCTCTGACATTTCAACTACTTGATGGATAAATTATAGATGATTCACTAATAAAATTTTCAAAGGTAGAGTTCTTTCACTGAACGCCCTTTTAATCTCTGCCTCCTCAAAGTACAGAAGTCACATTGCTCAGCCTCTGGGCCTGAAGTTTACCACGTTCCCTTCTCAGGAAGGCCTTCCCCATCACCTCCCTTAAAGTTACAGCCTCCTACAGTATTCCTGATCATATCTTCCCTGCTTTCTATTTCCCCCCCGGCCCTTTTTACCTTCTAGCATACTATATAACCAACCTAAATTGTTTAACGTGTATTTTGCCACATTAAAACATAGAAGCTTCAGGAGGAAAGTGGGTTTTTGCTTTGTTTTTGTTCTTCCTGCTTATCCTCAGCACCTGGAAGTTTTCTACTACTCCGTAGGTGTTTGACCAACATGGACTAAATGAATGAACAAATAAATGAATTAATGGGTGAACTAATACTAGGACAAACTATATGACAACAAAATCCCTTAAGGGATTTGATAAGATCCCTTGTTCAAATACATCCTCTCATTTCATTTTTAAATATATTGTCCTTTATGACATGAAAGCTTTCGCATGTTTAAGAGTACTCTTTTAAAAAAGAAATATATTCCACCCATCATGAGCCTTCTGATATGCTATACCAAAAAGAACACATCACTTCTTTGCTATTCCTACCAAACATGCATAACCTGAATCTAATTGTGAGGAAACATCAGACAAAACTCAAATTGAAGGACATTCTACAAAATCATAGGCCTACACTTTTTTAAAATACCGAGAAAATGAAAGAGACTAAGAGACTGTCCCAATTTAAAGAAGACTAAAGAGACATGCCAATTAAGTATAAAGTGTATTCTTGGATTGGATCTGGAATGAGTGGAAAGGTTTAAAGAATATTATTGGGATAATTTACAAACCTAATATAAACTATAAAATTAATATGAATAATAACATGGTATCAGTGTTAAATTTCCTGGTTTTGATCATTGCACTGTGGTTATGTAAGAGGATGTTTTGTTCTTGGAAAATACATACTGAAGCACTTAGTGGTAAAGAGGAATGATGTCTGCAAATCACTATCAAATGGCTCAAAAAAAATACATACATACATACATACATACATACAAATAAAGGAAGCAAGCAAATGATAAACAGAGGAAAATGTAAACAATTACCGAATCTGCATAAAGGGTAAACTGGGGATGTTTGTATTACTTTTGTAACTTTCTGCAATTTTAATATATCAAAGTAAACATTTACCAAATAAATGTAAGTACAGTCCTTGGAGGGGTCATATATAAATATTTGCTCAGGTAATACCTTAATTATAAGTTATGGAGTAGCTGACTGGGGCCCAGAATGAGGCCCAGTTTAGGCCTTATGTGGGGGTGAAGACATATCAGGAGCGAAGAAAAAAACAAACGGAAATGAGGATGAAGCAGAAGCTGTTGAACTCAAACTCTACCTGTGTCACAGTTTTGCCTTGGACCTAGTGGTCTTTTCTGTAGGAACAATTTAAGATACAAAGACATAAGTTAAAAAGAAAATATAAACACAGACATACAATCGGGCTATACAGAGAAATGGCCATACAATTTTCTTAATTCTTCCATGTATAAGATATAATGTATTAGTATTTATAAAACCCTGAGGTCATCCACCCAAAAGTACTATAAGCTAACCTTATATTATTATCCCAAGGTAAGGAATTACTTAGCAGTGAACATTTGTTTCTGACTTTGTCATTACTGTATAATTAGTTGATTATTTTAGTAAATATCAGCTATTATCTTCAAAACAGGCCCTGATCCTACGGCCACCTTTGGTGGTGTTTGGAACATGACCTAATTTGCTGTATGATCACACTGTGAAGTTTAGAGATTATTCTGTATATCGTTCCATTAACAGAAACCCTGACAACACAAGTCCTGAAGTTAATTGTGTGGGAGACTTACCCTACTTAATAGCAATATGCATTCCTTAAACAGTCTAACTTCTGATATCCAAGTGTCTATAGTAAAAATTAATCATAGAGTAAATCTTGAGCAAAGGAGAGTATCATGATGTTGGAAAGGGGTTGAGGCAGCTGAAGCCTACAACAAGCAAAGGATGCCAAAATGTCAGTCACCAAGACTCCTCCTCACACCACAGTGAACCCCACAGGGAGCCTCACAGTTGGAAGAAGGATCTAGCAGTGGCAAACCACAGACTGCGTGGACAGGGAATTCAACATAAACTATGGACAGAAACATTGCATTAGGCTGGGGACAGAGGAGGTATGTGGCTTGTACCAGGAAAAGTATATGCCCTCCTTTTATCATATTCCACCATGTTATTACTCTTTGTCCCTTCCAAACATACCTACACAAAAGCCCTATGCCCTAAAAAAAAAATTATTTGTAACTCTCAGAAGTATTCTATAACATGAAACACAATAGTCTATAAAATCGGCCACATAAATTGTGATACCAAAGTCAAAGTTCTAGTTGTTCTGTACCAGTGTTTAAAAGAAAGGGGGGGGGGGGGGGAAGCATATTTGTAAAGAAAGAAACTAAAAAGAGTATTGTGTAGGCAGCCATGTGAAGAACCCTATCTAAACCATGTCAGATCCTCTAAATACTCCACTTCCAAACATTTCAGCCACCGTTTACATGGGTTTATGACTACATCTAGGAAATGAAAAGCACATCGAAACATTGTCATTACAGCCAATGTTTGTAGCAAACACTCCTTCCCTCCAAAGCTTTAGAAATTTGTGGTTGTAGGGCCAAGAAGGCTGAATCATAATTCAATGCAAATATGTCATTATTTCATACTCTTGTGGCTCTAAAAGAAACAATGACCTGGGGGGTCAAAGCTAGTGACTCCCTGAGAGTCCAAGCCATATAGTTGGACTGAGGACAAATGTAGCTGTGGGAAGCTGGCTGCAAAGGAAGCTTAGAAGGAACCAAAGAGATAAGGGTGAGTTGATGGAGATTAAATAGTCTGCCCTCATCAGAGAAAAAAAAAAAATGAAGGAAGTAGGGAGGATGGGGGGGGTGGGGAAGACAGAATGGAAGGGAGGGAGGAGGGAAGAAAGAAAATTTGGGAAAATAAACAGTGATCAAGACTCAACTTGGAAATACTAAGGAAAGTACTATTTGTCCAGAATAAAAAGATGGGATTTGTTCCAGCGAAGTCCTGGAAATGGTGGCTGATGCAGGGATTAAAATGGAGAGGTAGAGGGGGCAAAGTCTGACTACAAGAGACCTTTCCACTTAGAAAACGTCCTATTTAGAACAGCACCTGCCTAAGAGACAGCAGAGAGGAACATTGTGTGTTTGTTTCATCATAACTGGTTTTCTGCAGCTGCAACTGGTTAGGACTATAAAGTTGAGCCCCAGGCCAGCCTGACCTCAGGGCATCCAACTGCAAAGTATTTCTTGACCAATGAACCACAGGTCATTGTTTACAGGACCAGCATACAGGTCTGTGGATTTACTCTTTCCTATCCAGGTGATAGTTTTCAATCCCCTCAGTAAAACCACTCAGTGAGTTTCTTCTGTAATAGATGTTCCATTGCCTGGTAAGTTAAGAAATACTTGACTTTTTTCTTCCTTTTTTTTTTTTTACAGAAGAACATGAATAAGAAATATAAGCGATGATGTGTAAATGAGCAAAAGGTGACTCTAGTCCCCAAAACTGGATGAAATCTGGAAAGAACACGCTCCTGTTTCCCAGCCCCAAGTGTGGGGGCAGGGCACCTGAAAAGCTGCAGAGAGACAAGAATGGTAAGTGTGGTCTTTGTCAGTGTAGTTCTTGGATCCTCGCCACCACCTCCATCCCAACACCTTTGATTTCCTCATTACAACAAGGGTGGAAAAGTGGAAACCCCTCCCTTCCTGCTGGAGCTGTCAACACAGCTCTTCTCTTGCAGCTCAGATCACTGCTACCAACAACACCGTAGCTTGGCATTGCTTCTAACAAACCCCATCGCAGTGACTATGGCAACTGCCACCTCCTCTTCTTTGCTTGTCATGGCCTCCAAAAACCTTTTACTACTCAGCCAAATACATCTCCTGACCTCTGCTGATATTCCCACCATATAAGGAGACCAACATCCCAGTTTTGTCTGGGACCGAGGGGTTTCCAGGGATGTAGGACTCTCGGTGCTAAAACAGGAAGGTCCCAGGCAAAGCAGAATAGATTGGCATCCCACCATCATAGTGGTCACCATTGCCACTGCCGCTGACTTGTGTCTTAGAATTCGAGGTGGGAACAGTGGAATCAGGAGCATACTTCTGTCCTAAGAAAACCTAGTGGAGTAGCTTCTTCCTCTGCCTTGAGGGTGCTCTGCTGGGTCCCCTGGAGAAACTCACACAACTCCATTTCCCTAGATGGAACTATGCAACCCTAGAAAGCTGCCCTTCCTCTCTGCAGTCTACTCTTTGTCCATCCCGCTCTCCCTAGTGCCCTTATCTTCGAGGAGGACCTACCCTCACAAGCAGAGTGATGTGGCCTGTACCTATAACTTACTGTGATTTCTAATATGTGTGCAGTGAGATACCATGTGGATTTCTCACTCTTTTTTTTTTCACTTTAAAATCTGCTAATACGTTATGCTAAATGCTACCAGGTAGGTTACTTCCAGATAAGTATATTTGCAGATTTTTTTTTTAAAAAACCTGAAATCTTTTGAGGAGAAACTTCTTAATCTCACCAAAAACTTTTTTTTAATCAAAATGGAAATGAATTTGCTAGTTTTTATAAAAGCCACACATGCTCATTTCAAGCGCTTTAGAAAACAGAGAAAGTCATATAAACTTAACCAAAAATATCATCCCAAATCCCACCACTCCAAGATAACCACTGTTAATGGTTTTATCAATTAGATGAAATTAATATTGTGTATGTCCTTCTAGTTTTATCAATGCATATATATGTGGTTAGATATAGAAGCCTTTAAATAAAAATGAAATCATATAATATATACGTTATGTACAAAATTGTGCATATATGCATAATATATTTCTTTTCATTTATTAATATGCCATGAACATCTTTCTGTGTCAGTAAATAATAAGCTACATGATCATTTTTAATGGCTACATGGTATCCCACAGATGCTTACTCTAGGTGTTCTTTAGCTGGAGTAGGGGCAGCAGAAATTTCCCGAGGAGAAACTGTTAAGAAAGCATTTTTCTTAGAGGCTATCTCCATTTCATTGTAGTATTGGCACCTCTTAAAAATCTTCCATAATTCCAATTCCCAAAAAAGTTTATAAAGTAGTCCATAAAATATCTAAAATTGTATCTTTTCAAAGATCAGCCAAAAAAATAAAAAGGAGATAGAAAACCCAGAGGTCTGGTCTAATAGACAATGAATCATGTAATATACACAGAAAAGAACTAAATAAAGAAGCTCGCAGTCTTGAAGGGAGCAGAGGTAAAAATCATAGAAGAAAACAGAAGGACAGCTCTTGAGGTAAGAAAAAGAAGGCAAATATGAAAGGATGCTCCAGAACTTGAAGATTACAGTACACAATACAGAGGAGGAGTACTAAAAAGCAAAACAAAGGGATAAGAAAGCAATGCAAAGTACAAATCAATACTTACATGTTTTCTTAAATCAGAACAAACTTTTAATTATGACATGATACATATTTAATATTTTGGTTGTGATATAATTCATATATATGTAATGAATAAACATTATTATAAATAATAATAAACACCATGGACCCACCACTCAGCCTAAAAAATCAAAACATTACTAATATGGGTAATGTCTTTTGTATATCCCTCCCTGACACCTTCCCCCCTCCCTCTTGCTTGCCTTTATAGTTCAGCCAAACACATATGTTCTATAAATATTTGGGGAACAGGTCCTGCATATTTTTAAACTTTACATAAATGCTATCACATTGTATGTGTTCTTTTGTAAACATGAATCCTGCCCAAGCTGAGTCCATCTGTAGGAGATGGGATGGAGGTATGTCTGATAAAGTACTGGGGCAGGCAAAAGGAAAGACTCCTTGCTTGAAGGCTAAGATGTCTCCTATTAAGAACTTAAGTTGAGTGCACTATCAGGAGCCAGAGTTTCTGGACATGTTTAGTAAACTGGTAGCAAGGTCCAACACAAATCTCTTTGCAGAGGTCCTGAGAAACCTCTTAACAGAACAACTCATCCTACAAGAAGAAAATCCAGGCATGAACTGCAGGATCCAGGAACAAAACCTGAATTATCAAAGAGAAGTGGCGATTCTAAATATAGCCTGGGAGCTGTGAGGCAGACTTTGGGTGCAAGTTTAATTCCAGTGGTACTGCAAAATAAAAGATTATTCTTTCTCTATGTTCTGTAACACACTAGAGCCCAGACAACACTGCTTTAACATACCACCAACAGACTGTGACAAAGGAGAGAGAGCCATTCTTTCTCACTCTGCCAAGGTCAACCATGGCCTCAGGAGGGCTCAAGATGCACAGCAGGAGGACATGGGGAAGCCAGTGGTACCACCAGAAACACAGAGAGTTCCCTGGCCCCTAGAAAAGTGAAGTAGCAGCATGCCTGCCTGTCAGCTCAAGTATCATTTCAATATATGGGGACACTGTACTGGAATTGTCAAAATATTTGAAAGAAAAGTTGGTAGAGGTTTGGACTTCCTGTATCTGAGAAGCTAGTGAAATTGCAGTATTGATGGTAATGTGCCTCCATATTCATCCTTAGGCTCGTGAGGTCTGAGGAAATTTCAAGTTATAACAACATTAGCAGATAACCCAGGGTAGAAGTAAGGTACTGCATGGGGAATGCAGGGATACTTCAGTTTGCCTGGAACTTAGGATCTCTGGAAGTTACTGGAGGATGTCTGGGAAACAAGGCTCCTCTCAAGTTCTATGGGACCTGGAAAGCCAGGCTAAAGGGCATGGACTTCTAAGGCTTACTCAGTCCTGCTGAAAATGTTTTAACACACAGTGGCATGCCCAGCACTGTGTTTCAGGAAGATTAATTTGTCAGCATATAAAAAGAGGTCATAAAATGGGGAGAGTGGAGATCAGAAGAGCAATCATAAGATCACTAGAAGAGTCCGGATAAAATGAAGGAAGCATGGTGGCAGTGGGATAGATTCTAGAGCGACCGTAAAATAGAATCGATGAGGACTGGGCACTACATCCAACACATCATTAAATGATGTTTGCAAATCATGATAAATGATGCAACTCGAATATATATGAAATTGCTGAAGTTTAATGCCTTTGAAAGTGAAACCACAACAGCACCTAGAAAATACGTCATTATGCAATGTCAGTGTTGTGTAACTATAGTACAAAACCCTTAACAGATAAACACATTCTTCACATACATCCAAATTTTTCCCTTTTTATTTATCTAAAAGAAAAAATGTCCTAGAAGGAGAGACAGGAACATGTCAATTTCCCAGACCTTCAGATTGCTAGCCTGGTCATATGAAGAGAAATCTGAAAATCTGCTGTGCTTTATTCTAAAAAATCTGAGAAGCCAGACTTCAAGTGTCATGTCTCCATCCAGACTGTGTGTGTTGGGGATTTGAGTCAGATTTCAGCGGGGTCCCCTGATCACATGCCTACCGGACATCGACATCCATGGTCAGAACTGCTGTCCCACAGCGCTGCAGGCAAGGAGACTATTGTAAGTGCTGGCTGTGGCACCTATGGCCCTATGAGTAGACTTCAAGAGGAGGGCATGCCTAGCATTTTCCTGACAAGAGAGCCATGAGCTCTGTTTTGAGATGGTGGTGTCCCCCATTTAGAGAAAACAGATTTATACACTGGATGGTTCATTCTAAGCAATTCCAAAGAGATGAAGGAGAAAGTGGCCTCTCCAATAATGACCCCATTCTAGCAACTCCTCTCCTGTTGGAAAGCAACCACCAAATCTTAACTGAACGGCCAATGCCTACTAGCCGATCCAGCACCCCTCTGACCTGTGTCTCAGGATTATCACGTGTGAGTATAAAGAGTATGTGGCAAGGTGCAGGAGGGGACAACGCTTTTAACTTCCTCTTTTAACTTGTTTGAACATTAATACATTTATACTTTAGCCAACAGGGTTTTTTGTTTGGTTGTTTGTTTGTTTACTTTAGAAGAACAACCTGTGCTGCTTATAAAACAGGATGCAAAAAAATAAAATGTACAAAAAGTGAGAGTCCTTCCCCTTCATGACCCACTCTTTTGCCAGACTCATCGTCTCTCTCTCTCTCATCATACGGTACATACTAATCTGAAAATTGCTTATGTTACTCGAACATACCTTAGGACTATGCTTTTGTGTCAATATATACAACTTCACCTTGTTCTTTTAGATCCCCACGTAATGTTCTATAGGCTGTGCACACCATAATGTATTTAACCATCCCCTAGTAATAGACATTAGATAGTCTCCAATGTTCATTTTTACAAACAATGCTGTCATAAGTCTGTCCTTGACTGTACACTTTTTTTTTTAAGATTTTATTTGTTTATTTGACAGAGACAGAGACAGCGAGAAAGGGAACACAAGCAGGGGGAGTGGGAGAGGAAGAAGCAGGCTTCCTTCTGGGCAGGGAGCCCGATATGGGACTTGATCCCAGGACCCTGGGATCATGACCTGAGCCGAAGGCAAACGCTTAATGACTGAGCCACCCAGGCGCCCTGACTGTACACTTTTGTGTAATTTTATAAGTCTTCCTGTAGGAAGAATTCTTAAAAGTTGAATGACAGAACTCCTCTCTCCTATGCACAACACTCCCACTCTGGTCAAATTTCCATCACACACCAGACTTCAAAGTCAGGCACCCACTGTCTCTCTCTCCCCCACTCACATCCACTTCCAACTTTCTTTTTTCTTTTTTTTTTAAGATTTTATTTATTTGACAGAGAGAGACACAGCAAGAGAGGGAACACAAGCAGGAGAAGTGGGGGAGGGAGAAGCAGGCTTCCCGCAGAGCAGGGAGCCCGATATGGGGCTTGATCCCAGGACCCTGGGAACGTGACCTGAGCCAAAGGCAGACGCTTAACGACTGAGCCACCCAGGTGCCCCCACTTCTAACTTTCATCTACATGCTGCCCCTAGCTGATTTCACTGGAGGCATGCCCCTTTGTTTTATGCTCAGGGGATCTGGCCAAGCAAAAAGAAGCAAGAATTCATGTCATAAATATAAAACAAGCTTTCAAAAGGATGGTCTGAAAAGAGCCTACTGAGAAATGGTGGATAAGGAAGTGGTACTCTGAGATCATAAAGTAGACTGCACGTCTTCTCAGAGTCCCCAGTAGTTCTTAGTTTTGACTCCTCGTCTCAGTGCTGGGTAGGAAGAATTTCTACATATTTTAGTAGAGTTTCTTTCCTAACCAATAGCTCCTTCATTAGGCAACTTGTTCCAGGAGAAGCAGACGGGCTAGTGCCGACGGTTGGCGATACATGTTTTGAGATTCCTTTGGAAGCCACATGTCATTTAATCCCTGCAACCATCCCAGGAGGGGTAGGTGCTATGACAGGGGCTCAGCAATGAGGAGGTAACTTGCCCAGCTAGTGAGTGAGGCCCAGGATTCTGAGACAGATCACCCTGACACCAAAGCCCACGTTTCTTTTACTATTTGAGAAACTTTCCGTAGTCTTACTCCAGACCATTTCCTCCAGATAAGTGGTTAGGCGAGCTCCTTGCACAAGTGCACCACCTCCCTAGAATCCGGAAGAGAAAACTATTCAGTTTCTGCTGGGTTGGAACATGGTCTGTTTATTTCTTGAATTATTTTTGTCTTCCAACCTTAGGTAAAATATCAATAAGCAATAGAAAACCTTCAGTTGAAATTGGCCCATGGGAAAGCAGAGACTGAGTAAGATACAGCTTTGTCTCTAAAAGTCCTTTACTCCTTACAGCATGTGATAGAACATGAAGGCAGAACCCAAGTTCAACTGAGGACTGAGGGATGGGCAAAGCACCACCCATTCTTAGGAAAAATAAATTATCACACTGAATGGTAGAGTTGAAGACTGACTAATCTTTGGTTACTTGACCTTGGAGTAAAGCAAATGGAAATAGGTTGAAACTTATTTTTTTTTGAAGATGTGTATTTCCAGAGAAATTCATGCCTAGCAAACAATAAGAGCCTGTGATTATTTAGCCATTAAGGCAATCCACAGACTCTTAAATCCATGAGGTATAAAATGATCTTGTTATTGATACAGCCCCCCACTGAGAGCTTTCTCTCCAAAGCCTTTTTATTTTTTATTATTTTTTAAATTTATTATTTTTAATTCCAATATAATTAATGTACACTGTTATAGTAGTTTCAGGTGTACACTATGGTGATTCAACAATTCTGTACATTACTCAGTGTTCATCATGGTAAGTGTGCTCTTAATCCCCTTTACCTAGTTCACCCAACTCCCCCCCACCCAGGTGCTTTCCCTCTCGCAATCACGGGTTTGTTCTCTATATTTGAGAGTCTGTTTTTTTGTTTGTCTCTTTTTTGCTTTGTTCATTTGTTTTGTTTCCACATGTGAGTGAAATTGTACGGTATTCATCTTTCTCTGACTGACTTCTTTCACTTAGCATTTACCCTCTAGATCCGTCCATGTTGTTGGAAATGGCAAGATTTCATTCTTCTTTATGGCTGAATAATATTCATATGTTATTCATATATATATATATACATATACCTTTTCAAATTAGTGTTTTGTATTCTTTGGGTAATAGCCAGTAATGGAATTACTGGATTATTTGGTAATTCTGTTTTTAATTTTTTGAGGAATCTTCATACTGTTTTCCACAGTGGTTGTACCAGTTTGCATTCCCACTAACAGTGCACAAGAGTTCTTTTTTCTCCACATCTTCACCAACACTTACTGCTTCTTGTGTTTTTAATTTTGGTTGTTCTGACATGTGTGAGGTGATATTGTGGTTTTGATTTGCATTTCTCTGACAATTAGTGATGTTGAGCATCTTTTCATGTGTCTCTCAGCCATCTGGATGTCTTCTTTGGGATAATGTCTGTTCATGGTTCCTCCCATTTTTTAATTGGTTTATTTGGCTTTTTGGTGTTGAGCTGTGTAAGTTCTTCATATATTTTGGATAGTAACTGCTTATTGGATATATCATTTGCAAATATATTCTCCCATTCAGTAGATTGTCTTCTTGCTTTGTTGATGATTTCCTTTGCCATGCAGAAGCTTTTATTTTCACGTAGTCCCAATAATTTATTTTTGCTTTTGTTTCCCTTGCCTTGGGGAGACATATCTAGAAAAATGTGGCTATGGCTGATGTCAGAGACATTACTGCCTATGATCTCTTCAAGGATTTTTATG
The DNA here is from genome assembly GCF_009762305.2 of Zalophus californianus. Taxonomy (NCBI): domain Eukaryota; kingdom Metazoa; phylum Chordata; class Mammalia; order Carnivora; family Otariidae; genus Zalophus; species Zalophus californianus. The sequence goes on along the minus strand of NC_045605.1, from coordinate 86,759,321 downwards.
GTTTCAGGTCTCACATTTAGGTCTTTAATCCATTTTGACTTTATTTTTGTTTATGGTGTAGGAAAGTGGCTCAGTTTTATTCTTTTGCATGTTAGCTGTCCAGTTTTCCCAGTACCATTTGTTGAAGAGACTGTCTTTTTCCCATTGCATATTCTTGCCTCTTTGGTCAAAGATTAACTGATGATCTAATCATGGGTTTACTTCTGGGCTCTCTATTCTGTTCTATTGATCTGTGTGTCTATTTTTGTGCCAGTATCATACTGTTTTGATTACTACAGCTTTGTAGTATATCTTGAAATCTGTGTACTTCCATGTTTGTTTTCAAGATTTCTTTGGCTATTTGGGGTCTTTTGTGGTTCCATACAAATTTCAGGATTATTTGTTCTAGTTCTGTGAAAAATACTGTTTGTATTTTGGTAGGGATTGCATTAAATCTGTAGATGGCTTTGGGTGGTATGGGCATTTTAACAGTATCTGTTCTCCCAATCCATGAGCAAGGAATATTTTTCCATTTGTTTGTGTCACCTTTAATTTCTTTCATCCTTGTTTTATTGTTTTCAGAGTACAAATCTTTCATCTCCTTGGTTTATTCCTAGGCATTTTATTATTTCTGGTGCAATTGTAAATTGGATTGTTTTCTTAATTTCTTTTTTTGCTACTTCATTATTAGTGTATGGAAATGCAACATATTTCTGTATATTGATTTTGTGTCCTGCGACTTTAGTGAATTCAGGTATCAGTTCTAGTCAGTTTTTGGTGGAGTCATTAGGGTTTTCTATATATAGTATCATGTCATCTGCAAATAGTGAAGGTTTTATTTCTTCCTTACCAATTTGGATGCCTTTCTTTTTCTTGTCTGGTTGCTGTGGCTAGGACTTCCAGTACTATGCTGAATGAAAGTGGTGAGAGAGGACATCCTTATCTTGTTCAGATCTTAGGGGAAAAGCCTTCAGTTTTTCATCATTGAGGATGAAGTTAGCCATGGGCTTTTCATATATGGTTTTATTTTGTTAAGGTATGTTGCTTCTAAACCTACTTTGTCGAGGATTTTTATCATGAATTGATGTACTTTGTCAAATGCTTTTTTTGCATCTATTGAAATGATCATATGGTTTTTATCCTTTCTCCTGTTGATATGATGTCTCACATTGATTGATTTTCAAATACTGAGCCACACATACATCCCAGGAATAAATCATACTTGATCATGGTGAATGATTCTTTTAATGTATTGTTGGATTTGGTTTACTAATTGTTGAGGATTTTTGCATCTATGTTCATCAGAAATATTAGCCTGTAGTACTACAGGCTACACTACAAAAATGTAGTGTTTTTATCTGGTCTTGGTATTAGGGAAATGGTGGCTTCATAGAATGAATTTGTAAGCTTTCCTTTCTCTTCTATTTTTTGAAATAGTTTGAGAAGAATAGGTATTAAGTCTTTTTTAAATGTTTGGTAGAATTCAGGGCACCTGGGTGGCTCAGTCGGTTAAGCATCTGCCTTCAGCTCAGGTCATGATCTCAGGGTCCTGGGATTGAGCCCCACTTCAGGCTCCCTGCTCAGCGGGGAGTCTGCATCTCCCTCTCCCTCTGCCCCCCCTACTTTCATGCACAGTCTCTCTCTCAAATAAAGTTAATCATTTTTTTAAAGATTTTATTTATTTATTTGACAGAGAGACAGTGAGAGAGGGAACACAATCCCAAATAAAGTTAATCTTTAATATATAAATATTTAATAAATAAATAAATATGCAATTTTTACAGTTGTTATATCTTCTTATTGGATTTTTCCCTTTATGATTATGTATTGTCCTTCTTTGTCTCTTGTTATAGTCTTTGTTTTAAAGTCTATTTTATCTAATACAAGTATTGCTACCCTGGCTTTCTTTTCACCTCTATTTGCATGACAAATATTTTTCCATTCCTTCACTTTCAATCTTCATGTGTCTTCAGGTCTGAAATAAGTCTCTTAGAGGCAGCAAATAGATGTGCCTTGCCTTTTTTTTTTTTAATCCATTCCATTACCCTGTGTCGTGTGATTGGAGTATTTAGTTCATTTATATTCAAAATAATTATTGATAGGTACATACTTATTGCTATTTTGTTACTTGTTTTACTGCTGCTTTTGTTTTTCTCTGTTCCTTCCTTCTCTTGCTCTCTTTTCCCATGGTTTGCTGGCTTTCTTTAGTGATATACTTGGATTCCTTTATTTTTTTGCATATCTATTACTGCTTTTTTTTATTTGTGGTTACCATCAGGTTTATATATAACACCTTGTGCAAAAAACAGTGTATATTAAGTTGATGGTCTCTTAAGTTTGAATCCATTCTTTTTTTTTAATTTTATTTTTAAGTACTCTCTACATCCAATGTGGGGCTTGAACTCACAACCCTGAGATCAAGAGTCATATGCTCTAACAACTGAACCAGGCAAGTGCCCATGAATCCATTCAAAAAGCACTAAATTTTTACTCCTCTCCTCCCATATTTTAGGTATATTGTGTCATACTTTATATCCTTTTATTTTGTGACTCCTTTGACTGATTTTTGTAGCTATACTTAATTTAATTTTATTTATTTTTTTAAATAAGTAAATTGGCTGTGGAATCCAACATGGGGCTTGAACACATGACCCTGAGATCAAGACCTGAGCTGAGATCAAGAGTCAGATGCTTAACTACTGGGTATTTACCCCAAAGACACAGATGTAGTGAAAAGAAGGACCATATGCACCACAATGTTCATAGCAACAATGTCCACAATAGCCAAACTGTGGAAAGAGCCAAGTGAGATACCCTTCAAAAAATGAATGGATAAAGAAGATGTGGTCCATATACACAATGGAATATTATTCAGCCATCAGAAAGGATGAATACCCAACTTTAACATCAATATGGATGGGACTGGAGGAGATTATGCTAAGTGAAATAAGTCAAGCAGAGAAGGTCAATTATCATATGGTTTCACTTATTTGTGGAACATAGGGAATGGCATGGAGGACATTAGGAGAAGGAAGGGAAAAATGAAGGGGGGGAATCGGAGGGGAAGACGAACCATGAGAGACTATGGACTCCAAGAAACAAACTGAGGGTTTTAAGAGGGGAGGGTGGTGGTGGAATGGGTTAGCCCAGTGATGGGTATTAAGGAGGGCACATATTGCATGGAGCACTGGGTGTTATATGAAAATAATGAATCATGGATCACTACATCAAAAACTAATGATGTACTGATGGTGACTAACATAACATAATAAAATAAAATAAAATTGAAAAAAAAAAAGAGTCAGATGCTTAACTGACTAAGCCACCCAGGCGTCTCTGGATATACTTTTTTACCACTTTTGTGCTTCCTAATTTTCTTACTCCTGCTTATGGTCTTTCCACTCAAAGAGTCCCCTTTAACATTTCCTGTAAAGCTGATTTAGTCATGATGAATTCCTTTAACTTTTGTTTGTCTAGAAAACTCTCTCTCTCCTTGTATTTTGGAACAATAGCCTTGCTGGATAGAGTATTTTTTTTTTAAAGATTTTATTTATTTATTTGAGAGAGAGAGAGAGAGAGAGAGAGAGAGAGAGAAACAGCATGAGAGGGGAGAAGGTCAGAGGGAGAAGCAGGCTCCCCGCTGAGCCGGGAGCCCGATGCGGGACTCGATCCCTGGACTCCGGGATCATGACCTGAGCCGAAGGCAGTCGCTTAACCAACTGAGCGACCCAGGCGCCCCAGGATAGAGTATTTTTGATGGCAGGTTTTTTTTTTTCTTTCAGCACTTTGAAAATATCACACCATTTTCTTCTGGCCTGCAAAGTTTTTGCTGAAAAATCAGCTGATAGCCTTATGAGGCTTCTCTTGTATATACCTGTTTTCTTTTCTCTTGTTGCTTTTAAAATTCTCTCCTTATCACTACATTTTAAATACTATGTGTCTTGCTGTGGACTTCTTTGGGTTGATTTTGTTAGGGTCTCGCTACATGTCCTTGATCTAGATTTCTGTTTCCTTTCCTAGATTAGGGAAGTTTTCAGCTATTACTTCCTAAAATAAATTTTCTGCCACTTTTTCTCTCTTCTCCTTCTGGGATTCCTATAATATGAATGTTGTTATGCTTGATGGTGTTGCTGTATTCCTTTAACCTATTCTCATTTTTTATTAATCTTTTTTCTTTCTCATGTTCAGCTTGATTGCTTTCCATTACTCTGTCCTCTAGGTCACTGATCCATTTTTCTGTTTCCTCTAGTCTACTGTTTATTCCATCTGGTACATTTTTAATGTCAGTTATTAAGTTTTTAATCTTTGATTGGTTCTTTATGTTTTCTATCTCTTTATAGAGGTCCTCACTGAGATCCTTCACTCTTTTCTCAAGTCCAGTGAGTATCTTTTTTAAAGATTTTATTTATTTATTAGACAGATTAAGAATGAATGATGGAGAGGGGGAGAGAGAGAGAGAGAGGAGAGGTGAAGCAGACTCCCTGCTGAGCAGAAAGCCCAATGCAGGGCCCGATCCCAGGACCTGGAAATCATGACCTGAGCTGAAGGCAGACGCTTGACCAACTAAGCACCCAGGCACCCCTCCAGTGAATATTTTTATGAACATTACTTTAAATTCTCTATCAGGCATATTACTTATCTCTATTCCATTTAGTTCTCTTGCTGTGATTTTGTCCTGTTCTTTCATTTGAGATACATTCCTCTGTCTCCTCATTTCGTCTAACTCTCTGTGCCTGTTTCTATGTGTTAGGAAAGTCAGCTGTCTCCTACTCTTGCAAGTAGTGGCCTTATGAAGAAGAGGTCCTGTGGTGCCCTGCAGTGCAGTGTCCCCTCTTCACCAGAACCTGGTGCTTCAGAGGTATCTCCTATGTGTGTTGCATGCACCTTGCTGCTGTGGCTGAGCTTTTTCTTTCTGTCCAGTCATCTTCAGTGACTCTCTTCTCCTGTTGTGGTCAGGGTCCTTGTGTTGTTAATGGGCCAGTCTGGGGCCATGTTGGCTTGAGTTGGGTCAGACCAGGCATTTGCCAGAGCTGTGGTAGCACTGAACTGCAGGGTGCTCTCCCTGTGTTATCCCCTGGGAAGCTTTCATTGGCGGGTGGGTCCTGCAGTTAGACCAGCTGTCTGCCCCCAGCCCACTGCTGGGGCTACAGTCAAACTGGTGTGTATGGTTATTTTCCCCTCTCTCTAGAGCAGGAATCACTTTGGTGTGGTACTGGCCCCTATCAGGGCTGCTCACACTTGGTGGCACCACTCCAAAGTCCTTTTTAGATATGGCCGCATTTGTCAGTGGACAAGGGGTGACCTCCAGAAAATACACCATTGTTAACCAGATGAGCTCGCTCACACTTCTGGCAAGAAAAGGAAATCTTGTGATTCCTGCCTGTTAAGATGCACATGCTATGGAACAGAGGCCCCTGTGTAATGTTTCCTATGTTGCCTTATTCTAAATGAGTTTAAATTGTTTGTATTATAGTTATCCTCTTCTTCTCTACCATTCTGTATCAGGGTATAGGGATGATGGAACATCTATTAGCAGCAATTCAACTGACCATGTGGAGCTATACCCAGATCTGAGAGAACTGAACACCATCCGGGGTCCTTATGTCAAAGTTAGATCAAGCAACTTGATAATGCTTTGGATGATCTCCTTTAAGTAGAGAGGCAGAGCTGGACAACAGGAACCGAAAGCACCCCATGTATAGCAGAGAATCATATCTAGCCTTACAGTATGAAATGGGAGCTGGGGTAGAGCTTAACCACAGGGAAAGGAGTTGGTATAAACTACATGTGGTGGTTGGAGGAGGCAGAAAATACCATGTGGACAAGAGCTGACAAGTTCTGCACTGGCTGGATGATTGGATCCTATCACTACAGGACAGGAGCCCTGAACTTACAATTGTACACCTAGTTCTTGATTGCAGGTCCTGAAACTAGTGGAAGTCAGTTTCAAAAATGCCTGAACAGGATAGGCTTAGGACAGAGCAAAAGAGAAAAGAAACTTCTACTCAAGATAAATATTCAAATAAAATTTTCAGGGCATATAATGAGAATGAATAGAAATAACCAGCTAACGAACTCAGTAATGGAGAAATTAATTCACTCCTCATAAAATGCAACTAGTATTCCACTCTCAAAATTACTTTAAAATAAGTACATTTCAGAAATTCAAGAAAATAAGTGAAGCAATAATATACTTATAAAAAGACAAGAAAATGTAAAAAAAAAAGGCAGCTTAAATTGAGAACCAATAGGCATGGAAAAGAACCAATTAGAAATCCTGTAGATGAAAAATATAGTCCTGGAAATAGAAACATATGGTGAACTGGATATACAGGCAGTTCTCACTTTTCACAGTGTAGTGTTAACCCAACTTATGCACATCAGAACTGTGTCCTCACTTGCATCCTTCTGTGATCATTGAGGACACAGATAGGCACAAATTTTTTTTTTTAAGATTTTATTTATTTATTTGACAGAGAGATGGAGAGCACAAGTAGGCAAAGCAGCAAGCAGGGAGAGAGGGAGAAGCAGGCTCTCCACTGAGCAAGGAGCCCGATGTGGGACTTGATTCCAAGACTGTGGGATCGTGACCTGAGCCGAAGGCAGCTGCTTAACCAAACCAACTGAGCCACCCAGGTGCCCCAGATAGGCACAAATTTCTTAACATGGTACCATGCAAGGCAAGGATGGCCTGGACCCTAGGCTGGACAAAGTCAAAGAAAGAATTTGTGAATATTGGAAGCTAGTGCAAGAATTCACTGATAGTAAACACAGACCAGTAAAGATATTAAAACATGAATGGAAAACTAAGAGACATAGGGACTAGATTAAAGCACTCTAATACACATTTTTTTAGGCTCTAGAAGAATAGAATGGAATAGAGAGAATATTTAAGGGTCAATAATTGAAGAAAAATGTTAGTTTTCAGATTTTTTTTAAAAAGTGCATATTAAGGGGCACATGGGTGGCGCAGTTGGTTAAGCAGCTGACTCTTGGTTTCTGCTCAGGTCATGATCTCAGGCTCATGAGATGGAGCCCTGAGTCAGGCTCTGGGCTCCGTGTGGAGTCAGCTTCAGATTCTCTCTCCTTCTGCCCTTCCTGCTTGTGTTCTCTCTCTCTCTCTCTCTCTGTCTAAAATAAATAAATCTTTTTCTTAAAGGGATACCTTCCTTTTTTTTTTAAGATTTTATTTATTTATTTGACAGAGACACAGTGAGAGAGGGAACACAAGCAGGAGGAGTGGGAGAGGGAGAAGCAGGCTTCCCGCCCAGCAGGGAGCCCGATGTGAGGCTTGATCCCAGGACCCTGGGATCATGACCTGAGCCAAAGGCAGATGCTTAATGACTGAGCCACCCAGGTGCCCCTAAATAAATCTTTTTTTAAAGTGCATATTAAGTGGGACACCTGGGTGGCTCAGTTGGTTGAGCATCCGACTCTTGATTTCCGCTCAGGTCATGATCTTGGGGTCGTGAGATAGAGCCCAAGTCTGGCTCTGTGCTTAGCAGGGAGTCTGCTTGGGATTCTCTCTGCCCTGTCCCTCTGCCCCTGCACCCTGTGTGCTCTCTCTCTCTTAAATAAATCTTTTTTTTTTTTAAGTATGTACTAAGTGATGAAAGAGGAGGGCTAGGAGGATTGCAATAAACAAGGAAAGCCTGTCCATTTTCAGGCATAGAGCATTAAAATTCAAGACTTAAGGGAAAAAACATGTCTGTAGAGGCATGGTTTTAAAGATGGACTCAAATTATACTCCTAAATATAATATTTGACATCTTAATCTAGAGTGTTACCATTTAAGTCATTGTGTAAATAAAGGAGTCCATTCAAAGGCCTTTCTAAAACATCTAACCCGAAGTAAATGAAAATTTTCACTCCCAAAAACAGATACTGGTAGCATCTTTTAAATGACATTTCGCTATCTTACAAACAAAAACCAATGGTCCCACCAGGTACTCCATTATATCCACCTTCTCAGCATCAGTAGCATTAATATGCACACATACAGAGGGGGGAAAGCCTATCGTCTTGTAGCATACACCAAACGACCCTTGATTCACTGATATGTGACAGGGTGGTGTTGGATATAAATAGACTAAACCACCCATGTATTCTTTTTCAAGTACATTTTGCCTTCTAAGATTTGGCACAAACTTTGTTTTTAATACTTCTGACTAGCTTTTCAGGAGAGGAAATTTTGAATCCATTTCTCAGGATGATTTGTTTCTTGAAGGCAATATTCTGCCCTTCCATTTGAGTATAAGCTACCATAGCTGATGGAGGACTATAACATAATATATGGCTCAAGTGGTTCTCATGTTATAAAATGGTTCTTTACACTTTTATGCTGGCTGAGTGGTATGCCACTGGTTTACCACCACCTGAATCCAGTGCTGTTCGTAACGACACATTGATACGTCTGATCCATGCTCCTTAGTGCTGGCTGCCCCCCTCTTCTCATTGCTCTACTTTCCTTTTCCCTCTCATGTTGTCTCTCATTTCTCCTGGGTTCCTCCCAAGCTTCTCAACTTTTGGCCAAAACAACAACATGAATAGATGTCATAAGAAAGTATTTCAAGTTCATGTAAGTGAACATTACCATTGAGAGCTACCAGAGATTTTTGCCAAGTCACAGTGATCACCAGACCTGTTCAAGAACCTAAAGAAGAAAGAGAAAAACAGTGCCCATAAATAACTGTCAAGTATCCAATAATGTACATGGTTTCTCCAGTCATTCTGTATACATCCCCATCACCTGGACCCATTGCTGCATATGTCTCCTTATTTTAACCCTGTTTTCCCAGATCTCTGCTGTTCAGTGGTAGGACTTTAGATTCTTTCTAGTTCCCACTATGAATTGGATCAATTGCAATATCTCTCCAGGTCATTGATTAGCTTCTCTGTTTCACTTGAAAAGTAGACATTCTCTGTTTCCTCCTCCAGATCCACTCTCCACCCTTCTCTATCTATACTCAGGAATCTTGACTTCATCATCCATTTGGCCCCATGGTACACTGGCTTCTTGCTGGGTTCAGCCAATAGGGGGGCTGGCATGAGTTGGGAGGTTAGGAGGACAGGCCAAGACATTCGTACCTCAGCTGCAAAGCTAAAGCTGATGAAGCTTCAACTTTAGAGTTCCTCACCTGTGCATGTTCCTGTTAAACTCCTGGGAAGAGTTCTCACGATGTGTTTACATGTAATGTATTTTCATCCAATTAGAAAAAGGGTAAGATATTTTAATCACAATTGCATATAACCATTGTCTCTTTAGACCCTGAATTCCCTTCCATCACACTATCCTTTTATCAGGTGTCGTTGGGGTGGCTGTGGTTATTTTTAGCATCCTGCTAAGGAGACACTGAGTTGGAGATTCACTTAGTTGGGTTTAGTGGAATTTAATTATGGTGGTACATAGTCTCTTCCAGGTATAGTTAGGTTATTGTTCATAAGGTTTCATAGGCTAGAAAGTGGCAGAGTTATGTCTGATTCTAATACTAAGGATCTGTATTGCCTTTCCCATGTCTGGTGATCATTAATGAGCCTTTGATTTCTCAGCCTCTTGCCAATATTTGACACCCTTTTCCCACTTCCCTTCAGACTCCAGCACACTTTTGTGGTCTTGTCACTGGGTCTTATCTCCCATTTCTGCCTTACCTGTACTCTTCACTCTACCAAGCTAGAATTCTTGCCTTTGCTGAAACTTGCTTGCATTGCCCATGTCTTGCCTTGGCCTGAAATAGTCTTCCCCAATTACAATCACCTAGGTTCTTATTAATTTCTTGCTAGTTTGAAGATGACATAAAATTCATAATACAGTATCACAGCAAGAATGGTTAATATACATCATCAATCCAAGGAGTATTTGGAATTAGCCATGACACAAGAAAATTCTAAATGTCCTGAAATCTTACAAATCTTATATAAAATAAAGTATTGCTTTCCTCAAATTTGACAATTCATCATTATCAAAAATACATTTTGTATTATATAAAATATGCTATTTTCCCGGATTTTGTGATGTGTATGGTACTTACCAGATTATTCAAGTTTGTAAGTTGTGATTTCTTTTAAAGAAATAAAGGTTATTTTGTGTTCTTTTCCCTAATGAGGTACTGCAAATTATTTAAGTGTCAGACCCCCGAAAATCTGGACCCACCCCTACCAGGCCCACAGCTCCTCAAGAGAGCCATTTCCTACAGCTACAGGTGTAATTATTCACCTTTTGTCTTTGCCTCTTCTAACCCAGGGGTGGTAAAGCCTACCTGATAATCACAGGTGCTTCATCCTCCCCTGTTGCTTTCCCTTAACTCTAATCACACTTTTTGTGTAGGCCCTTCATGAAAATTCCCTTAATGATCCCTTCAGAGTGTGCTATCTCCTGCTGTGATCCTGACTGATACAACTTGTAAAAAGCAAAATAATGTGATGCATTTTTTTTTAAGATTTTACTTATTTATTTGAGAGAGAGAATGAGAAAGAGAGAGCACGAGGGGGGAGGGTCAGAGGGAGAAGCAGACTCCCTGCTGAGCAGGAAGCCCATGCGGGACTCGATCCCGGGACTCCAGGATCATGACCTGAGCCGAAGGCAGTCGCCCAACCAACTGAGCCACCCAGGCGCCCTAATGTGATGCATTTTAAGGAACAGTTTCTGGAGCTATTATAGGCCTATCTTGATCAATATTTATTTCCAACCAACATGGTATAGGGCAGCAATTCTCAAACTTTTTGACTTAAAAAGTCAAATGTTAAAAATTATTGAGGACTTCAAAGAGTTTTCTTTTATCAATGTTGGAATTATATTTATATATGGATAAAAATTGCAACTGAGAAATTTTAGAAATTTATTTTTTAATTTTTTTATTTTATTTACTTTATTTTAAAATAAAAACAATAAGCCTATTCAAAACAATTAGTGCGAATAATGAGATTGTTTTACATTTTAGCAAAACCTTTCATGGCTGACATAACAAAGGACAATTGGATTCTCATACCTGTCTTGGCCTTCCATCTTCTGCAATATCATGTCATGTAACTCTTGGCAAACTCCACCATATACTTGTGAGAGAATGAAAGTGGAAAAGGCAAGTAACATCTTAGTATTATCAGGATAATCTTTACCTCATTGACCCCTGAAAGGGCCTTGGGAACCTACAGGGTTTTCTGAACCACACTTTGAGAATCACTGGTGTAAAGAAATAGACTGATTTGAGAGTCAGGAGCCTTAGGTTTTGGTCCTAATTCTACCATCTCCCAGCAATGTGGTCTGCAAGAAATTATTTAACTTTTTTAAAACATAGTTTCCACATCTACTAAGTGAAGCATCCAAACGGAAGAACTTAGAATATTACTAATACTAAAATTCTTTAATTTATAATTAAATGTTTACTAGAGGAAATATTAGCTGTCTTTGAGTCACTTTGGAAGTTACCTAATGAGATGTCAGTATGGTTCATCCAAATGTTACTGGAAGTCAAGTGCCATAGTATTGAGCTTCATTTCTGAAGGTAGGCATCAGAAAAATAAAGAAAGAAAAAAAATATATCTAATTATGATTTGTTTTGTTGAGAAATCCATATTGAAACTCTCAATCTCAACATTGCTAAACAATCATTTAAGATACAATGTGGTTATGATGAGACATGTTAAAGCTTCCTTAGAAAATTACAACAATGATACCCAACTTCCCATGAGCTAGGAACTTAAAGAATTAAGTGGCAAATATGTGGCCAACCTCAAAGATACTTAGCATAAATGTTTTTAACCACCCCCCCAAAATGTAATTGTGAGCAAAACAATATTATTAAATTCTGAGGGTAGAAGTTCTCATATTTTAAGAACTGAAGTTTAGGAAAAACAATCTCTGCAGCTTACTGACTGTGTTGGACAAAGGGCAGAGATGGCTTTTATAACTCTCCCCACCCTTCCTGGGATGTGTCCAGCCCATTGAGCAGCTTTGTAATGGAATATCCAGTTATACTGGATCTCTGGAGGTGGAGCTGAGGTTGCACTTCGTCAATGTGAGAGCAATGCGCACCAGTAACACAATCCCTGCTTTTCCTTAATTTTTCCTGGGGCTTGATTTTATATGTGGACTCACAGAAAACTGCCACTGGCATAAGGGAAGAGTGATGATGGTAGATACCAGGGGTAAGGGGGAATAAAAAATATCAGGATCCACTGGGGAAGTCAGTTATTGTAGGTAGGGCAATGTCAATACAGTAGACATCTGTTCCATTGAGAAAAGACTTTTGTTTAACATAAGGAGCTTTCAGTGTAAGTCATGTTCTTTGGATATGTCATAAAGTGATCTAACCTGTCAATAGTAGGCTGGAGTATTGGAATCTCACCCCTTACACCAATGGAAACTGTAACTGAATTTAGTTTTCTTTGCAGTTTCTCCAAATGTACACTCATCATGAACCTTTTGATTCATAACTTAAGTGCTGTTAAGTAAAACTAGCTCTGAATTGAAAATTGAATTCTGCTGGCTAGCCCGTCCTCAGTTGTTCAGCATTCAAAAAGCTCTTATTGGGCATCTACATATGCAGGCAATGCAGGTTCAACAGTTAGTAAACAGTCATGGTCTCTGCGCAACAGACCTGAACATCTACTCTTTCTCCAGTTAGCAATATCATTGTTCCAGGAATTAGGAAGTCAACTGTTCCCAAAGGACAATTGACTAAGCCAGAAAGAACCATCCACCCCCCCCTCAAGTTATCAATTTTAAAATAGGGGTTCAACTGTATTATTCACACACACACACACACACACACACACACACACACACACACACACAGGTTTTATGGTTTTGATGTCACATTTTCCATCTTTTTATCTTGTGTATCCCTTAACTAAAAATAGAAGGCATCCATACTGGAAAGTAAGAAGTAAAACTGCCACTATTTGCAGATGACATGGTATTATATATAGTAAACCCTAAAAAACTGTTAGAAAAAAAGACGAATTCAGTAAGCTTACAGGACACAAAATCAATACACAAAAATCTGTTGTGTTTCTATACACGAATAAAGAGCTATCAGAAAGAGAAATTAAGAAATTAAGAAAACAATCCCATTTACAATTGCATCAAAAAGAATAAAATACCTAAGAATAAATTTAACCAAGGAAATGTATTGAAAAATACAAGACATTAATGAAAGAAATTGAAGACTACACAAATAAGTGGAAATATATTCCATGCTCATGGATGGAAGAATTAATATTGTTGAACTGTCCATACTACCCAAGGCTATATACAGATTCAGTGCAATCCCTATCAAAATTCCAATGTCATTTTTCACAGAAATAGAAAAAACAATCTTAAAATTTGTATGGAACCATAAAAGACCGTGAAAAGCCAAAGAACTCGGGAGAAAGAACAAAGCTGGAGGCACTACACTCTCTGATTTCAAACTTCATTACAAAGACTTAATAATTAAAACAGTATGATATTGGCATAAAAATAGACACACAGATCAATGAAACAGAGATTTAGATTAATGGAACAAAATAGAAAGCTCAGAAATAAACCCATACATATATAGCCTATTTATGACATGCAAAGGAATGAAACTGGACCACTATCTTATACCATTCACAAAAATTAACTCAAAATGGATTAAAGACTTCAACATAAGACCTGAAGCCATAAAACTCTTAGAAGAAAAGATAGGCAGTAAGCTCTTTGGCATAGGATTCGGTGAGGATTTTTTTAATCTGACACCAAACGAAAAAGCAACAAAAGCAAAAATAAACAAGTGGGACTACATCAAACTAAAAAGCTTTTGCACAGTGAAGTAAGACATCAACAAAATGATAAGGCAACCTACTGAATGGGAGAAGATATTTGTAAAGTATATATCTGATAAGGGATTAATACCCATATATATAAAGAATGCCTACAACTGAATTGCAAACCCCCCAAAAAAAACTTGATTAAAAATGGGCAGATCTGGGGCGCCTGGGTGGCTCAGATGGTTAAGCGTCTGCCTTCAGCTTAGGTCATGATCCCAGGGTCCTGGGATCGAGCCCCACATCAGGCTCCCTGCTCAGCGGGGAGTCTGCTTCTCCCCATCCCTCTGCTTCTCCCCCTGCTCATGCTCTCTCTCTCTCTCTCTCTCTCTCTCTCTCTCTCTGTGTCTCTGTGTCTCAAATGAATAAATTAAAAAATCTTAAAAAAGGCAGATCTGAACATTTTTTTTCAGAAAAGACATACAGATGGTCAGCTTATACATGAAAAGATGCTCTACATCATTAATCATCAGGGAAATGCAAATCAAAACCACAATGAGATATCATCTCACACCTATTAGAATGGCTATTATCAAAAACACTAGAAATAACAAATGTTGACAAGAGTGTGGAAAAAAGGAGACCTATGTACTCTTAGTGGGAATGTAAATTGGTACAGCCACTATGGAAAATAGTGTGGAGCTTCCTCAAAAAAATAAAACAGAACTACCATATGATCTAGCAATTCCACCTCTGGGTATTTATCCAAAGAAAATGAAAACACTAACTCAAAAAGATATAGACACCCCCATGTTTATTGCAGCATTATTTATAATAGCCAAGATATGGAAACAAGCTAAGTATCCATTGATGGATGAATGGATAAAGCAAGTGTGGTGTATATATAGGGGCGCCTGACACTCAGTCAAAAGAGCATGCAACTCTTGATCTTGGGGTCATGAATTTGAGCCCCATGCTGGGTATAGAAATTACTAAAAAATAAAGTAAACGAATTTAAAAAAAATTGTGATACACACACACACACACACACACACACACACACACATATTTATTTATTTATTTATAATGGAATGTTATTCAACCACAAAAAAGAATGAAATCTTGCCATTTGCAACACATTGATGGACCCGAGATTCTGCAAATCCAACAAGCTTTCAGGTAGTGCTGATGCTTCTGGTCTGAGGACCATACTCTCTCCCTTTCTAGACCATACACCAGGCATCCTGCCCAAAGGGTCACATAGCACAAGCTTTGTCCATGGGTCCATCTTCCTGATTATAGCCCACATTACTGGTGTGCATACCACCAGGACTGAGGTCCACTCCAAGGAGTGGCTATTTGAGGGTGAGGTGACAGAGCTTAGACATGCAGGGATGTCCATGATTGCATATGAAAATCCCCATGGTGTGAGATGATGAAGGAGGGGGCACAGGAAGAAAAGAAGGACATGTACTAGGAGTGGGTGGGGGGTTGGTGGGCAGGGTCTGGCTCTCCCCACACTGCCCAATTCCAGTAGGGAACCAGAAGAAGTCCAAGAATTCTGTTTGTTATGAAGTTTGTGAGTTTGTCATGTTTGTTATGAAGTTTGTTATGTAGTTTGTAGTTTGTTATGAAGGCAACTTTGTCAAGGTAGGGCAGTACAAATTTTATTTCATAGTTTAATATTTAATAGTTTAATAGTTTGTTAAATATTTAAGCAAATAGTATGTGAGCCTCCCTTCTATTGCCCACCCTGACTTGGGCCATGCAATGTTAGGGACAGGTGCCTACAAAGAAGATTTGCTTCAAGTGAGACCAAGAGTCCTGTGGGAGCTGGAACTGGCCAGAACAAAATTTCACCAGGAATGTGCAGAAATTCTCGCGAAGATGTGCAGTGGGAGGCTTAAGCTAACATCTGGACTACATTTAAATGTTTGGAAAATAGCAAAATATGATAAGACTGTATATACTTGATAAAAAGATGATCTCATCCCCAGAAAACTTACAATCACATTAGAGAGGATGTAATCAAAGACAAGTAATACATTAGTGACAATTTATCTGATACATTGAATATATATACATATATATTCATATATATACATATATATTCATATATAATATATATATACTCTGAGGAACTGTTGAACACTCAAGCAAATTAAATAACATCTAAAATGTTGAGGGCATTGCATTAGTTTCCTAGCTAATAGAGAAATGGCAAAAACTAGGAGAATTACCAACATTATTTCAGTGGATCTATACTTGACCTTTCAATGTGAAGGGTTACAACAAGATTCCAAAACCACAGTCACACCTCTGTGTACACAGAAAATCAGAGCGCAAAATATTCTTTTCTTCACAAGGCTATTGAAAGTCCTGACAAGTGGAACATACTTGCTTTCACCAGATTTTCTTTCTTATTGGCTAACTTCAGTGGCTATTAGAGATCAAGTTTGGCGAGGTCAATTAGGAGCAGTATCAAGTGTGAAGAGTCTTGGCCCAGAAGTCAGAGCCCACCGGGTTTGAGCCTCAACTTTGGACTCTAATGAGCTATGCAACCCAGGGAAGCTGTTAAACCTCTCTGTGGCTCCTCTGTAAACTAACATGACTATGAGGGCTTCAGCACAAACATTCTGTGGTGTCTATGAATATATTATTGTTTTCATTCTTAAAGTACTGCTGCTGATGGTATGATTTTCTGTCGCCAAAAGAACTAACACATATTACAGAGTTAAAGAGGAAACAGAAGTTGAGTCTCATTTTTGCCGATGAGAATATTGAGGTCAAGTTCAGAAAGAATCTGTACCAGTTAAGGCTCCCATATCAGGGGAAATATATTGATTTGAAATTAAAAAGCCCAGGAATAGGCAAGGTTTTCAGTTGTTCATTCTTCTAGGTTCAAGCTCAATGAAAAGGTACTCACTCTTCAGTCTAGGATCTTATTTGAATTTGCCAATAGTCCCACAATTTAGGTATTATTAGTCCCCTTTATTAAATACAAGTACCTACTTCATGGATCTGTGTTGAATTTAAAATAAAGCCATGCATAAAAAAGCATTCAGCACAATCCCTGGCACAAAGAGCAATAAGTAGCATCTATTTTATATATGTACATCTTATATATTTTATTATATATAACATGTCACATATATTTTATTGTCTATACTAGTGAACTTTAAATTGTGCTCCAAGGAAAATAAAAGTTTCCATGGTTTCCACAAACAATGAAATATCTGCCATCAATGATGAGAATTACTGAATAAGGAGTCCATCTGTTGCTTTTTTGAAATGTATTTTATGTATTTGTACGTTCCATGTAAAACTTTGCTGGAAAAAATGGGTTTGATGGCTAAAAATATACTTAAAAACCACTGATGTGTTCCAATCCATTAATTTACTAATTATAAAACTGAATCACAAAGAGCTGAAGTTCTTAAATTCTCTGCTTTGAACATCTTAATAAATCGGTTAGGACATACTCGATTATAAGTAACAGAAAATCCAAATTAACTGGCTTAAATAATAAAGGCAAATGATCAGTCACGTAACTAACAGAAAGGCCTGTAAGTAGGGCCTCTTTCCCAGTTGGATTGCTTCAACAGCTCAGTGAGGTCAGCACTGCCTGTCTGTCCTATGTGCCTCCCCAACGGT
The DNA here is from genome assembly GCF_009762305.2 of Zalophus californianus. Lineage (NCBI taxonomy): Eukaryota > Metazoa > Chordata > Mammalia > Carnivora > Otariidae > Zalophus > Zalophus californianus. The sequence continues at coordinate 86,741,963 of NC_045605.1, read as the reverse complement.
TTTATCTTGTACCTGGCTTCCCTGTGATGCAAAATGGCTGCAACTATTGCAGACTAAAGACCATCCCAGGTATTCAGGAAGAGAGAATTCTGCCATGTCAGCATGCCATGGGAGAATTCTAACATTCACCTTGGTTAGAGCAGTTTGAGTCATGTGTCTACTTCTGAAACAACTCCTGTGTCCAGAGGGATTACATATGCCATTCAGGGTACAACCTTGAAGTTGAGGGGGATGTTGTCCACCTTCCTCCAAAGCACACAGGCTGTGAATGGGGGATATGCTCAAACCAAAGCCTGGAGATCGTTAGGAAGAGAGAAAGAGGGAACAAGTGCTAATATAGCCTAAAATGTTTGGTTTTGGGTAAGTTACTTCCCTTCTTTTATCAAATAAGATATTGGACTTGATCAGGGATCTCAAGTGTTAAGATGCCTAAAAATTGCCCAGGTTACTCATAAAACCTGCCAATTCAAAGACCCCATGCTAGGCAGTTTACATTTTTCTGAAGGCCACACATAGAGAAACACTGGACAAGATCAGGGCTACTCAAAGTGAGGGCCAAGGACATATGCCCGTTTATGAACTGTTTGCTAAGGCTCCGTGATGAGGTAAGGAGCTCATTCCAGAATACAAATCAACTGTGACACTCAGCACACTAATTGAGCTAATTTTTTTTTTTTTTTAGTACCTATTATGTGCTTGACACTTGTGGTGCCTCAATAAAATGAGTAAAAAAAAAAAAAAAAAAACTATGCCCTTGCAAAGTTTGTCTTAGCAAACCTAAATTAACCCAATTTCCCATCATTCTTGGTATAGAGAATAAAAGGAACATTGCATTAGATAGGAAATACAACAGAATGCTATGCAGTCCAGTTTAGGTAGAAAACAGATTTTTTTTAATGAAAAAAGCAGTATACTGATAATTGGATCAGAGAAGAGTTTCATTCTCCAATTATAATGGTTATCAGAGGGCAGCCTCTCTGCAGACACTGATAACCAGGGAATAGAGAAGGTAGGTCACAGTGAGACATATAGGGATCCAACACATAGGGGACCACAAGGCACTAGATGCTGCAAAATCTCACCCTTCAGGCAGCAGCTTGGAGAAAGTGAGGGCAGGAACACTTTACATGGTCCTGGGGACGTTTTACTCTCTTCATGCCATTGTTGCCAACCAGATAATACTTCCTTAAAATGACACTCTGGGATTAGGTGGCTGATTCACAGGGAATCTAAATTCAGAAATGGCCCCATGACACTAATGAAGGCTGGGCAACAGGACAACCTGGCACTGATCCTTGTTTTCTTTAGCTTTCTTGTTGAAGCACATCCTTTGTGACAAATCATATATCCTTGCATGTGTTTGTTCCTCTGGGGTATGTTATATTATAAAACGCTATTCAGGGATAATATTTCAAAATTCTGTTGGAATGAGATAAAGGGGCTTAAATTTAGAAAATTAGATTTACCAATGTCAGTAACCTTGTATTTTAGAGTTAGATGAGTAGAGAAGCAGTGTTGGGTGATGTAAAAAGCCCAGACCCTGGAGATAAATAGATTTGAGTTTCAATTCCAGTTCTGTCCATTCAACTGTGTCACTTAGGCCTTATTTTATAAATGTGGGTAATATTTGTACTTACTTCTTAAGGTTGTTGTGAGAATTATAGGAGCAATTCATCTAAAGCACTTAGCACCCTGCCTAAGCACTTACTTAATTATTCAAATTAAACATAAACTAAGAAAAATCTAGTCAGCAAGTTAAGAGTGTAATAGATATGGCAGGCATACGGTAGTAGTAAAGATCTGGGTTGGTGTAAGAGACATCCTTTTATTCTATTTCTGATAACCATACTCCAGTTTTGCTCTCAGAAATCACCTACATCCTGCCCCTCCCCCCAATCCATCTGCTTAAGCATGAGTTGATGCCACCCCCAGATTCATGACTAAAGCTTGATGGGTCAGGTCATTGGATGACACTGCCATTGTAATGGCTTTAGGGGTGAGAACATGACCCAGTTGCAGCCAGTGAGATAGAATGACAGTTTTGCTGGGAAAGCTGAGAGAAAGAAGCCTAACCTTATTCTGTTGAACTTGAAGCTTGAAGAAGGTGCCCATGGCTTTTGGCCATCTTTTGCCCCAGATAGGGGGAGGGGGGATGCAGGGAAGCCAACACAGAGAAAAGCAGAGCACAGTGATGACAAGAAAGAGTCCTGATGACATAATTTGCTGCCTAAATTCACCTGTGCCAAAGTTTTGGTTAAATGAGACAGTAAGTTCCCTTTTTGGCTTATGTTATTTTTGTAATCAAAAGAGCCTAAACTGATACACCCACAGATTCACATTGTAAGATACTTGCATTAGAAAATAGACCTAGAAACTGTCCAGCTTATTTTCTGAGGCTGGTATATAAGTAATGGGGACGGGGAGGAAAGCATATGATCATCTCAATGGATACAAAAAAGAGATTTGATAAAATTCAGTATCCATTGATGATTAAAAAAAAAAAAAAACTCTTAACAAACCAGGAATAGAAGGAACCTTCCTTAATCTTAATCTGATAAATGGTACCTGGAAAAAAACCCAGCAAATAATCAACTGAGTGAATCATTGAATTCTTCCCCTTGGAGGTTATAAACAAGACAAAGACAGTTCTATTCATAACCTCTACTTAATGTTGTTGGGTATACCAGAGGCCCTAGATAGTGCGATAAAGCAAGACAAATAAATAAAAGACACAGCAATTAGAAAAGAAGAAAGAAAAATTCATTTACCGATTATATAATAATGACATTAAAAAACCCAAAGAATCTACTTTATATTATTAGGGCAGTGAGAGATTTTAGCAAGGTTGCTAGGATACAAAGTCAATAAAGAAAAATAAACAACATTTCTGTACCAAAAACAAATAGAAAATAAAATTTGAAAAGGTGTTAGTATAACCAATATCATTGTTAATATTAAGTACCTAGAAACAAATTGTTTTAAAATTATACAAGACTTCTACAGAGAAAATTATAAAATTATATTGAGGTATATTAAAGAAGATCTGGTTAAATGGGAAGATATACCATATTCATTGGCCAAAACACTCAACAGAATTTGGGGTTTTGTCCTGTATTATTTTGTTTTAGAACTTGACAAGCTGACTTTAAAACATACATATATGGTAATGCAAAGGACCAAATATATCCAAGGCAATCTCTTTTTTTTAAAGATTATTTATTTATTTATTAGAGAGAGAGAGAGAGAGCAGAGCAAGTAAGAAAAAACACGAGTAGAGGGGGGAAGAGGGAAAAGGAGAAGCAGACTCCCCACTGAGCAGGGAGCCCGACATGGGGCTCCATCTCAGGACCCTGGGATTATGACCTGACCTGAAGGCAGACGCTTAACCAACCAAGCCACCTAGGTGCCCTTATCCAAGATAATCTTAAATAAGAAGCACAATGTCAGAGGATTTGCTCCAACAGATACCAAGATATGTTGATATCAAAGCTACAGTAATTAAATCTGTGTGGAATTGATACAGTAATAGACAAAGAAACCAACAGATAAGAAAAGCATATCCTAAAAAAGGACCCATACATATATGAACTTTGATTTAGACATAAGCGGCACAAGGCATGGAGAAAGGACAGTCTTTTTTTTTTTTTAATGATGCCAAGATACTTGACTATATTTGTGGGAAAAAATGAAATTGGACCTAAAAGGTACTGACCTCATTGGTAAGCAGGCACATGCAATTTAAAAATCACAGGGAGATACCACTGCACATGTGAGGAGATACCTCACACGCATACCAAGCGCTGTGAGGGTGTGAAGCAATAGGTATTTTCACATACAGCCAATGGGAGTGTAAATTGGCTCAGTCACTCTGGAAGACAGATTGACATGATTTATTAAAGGGGAAGAAATGCATACTCTATGACCCAGAAATTCAATTCTACTCCAGGAATGTGCCTATGAGCACAAACATCCACAAAGAAGCATATACATGGTTTGTCATGACCAGAAGCTGGGAACAACCCAAACATCCAGCAACAGTAGAATGGATTTTTACTGAAATGTGATATATTCATATAATGGAATACTATATAGCAATGATGATGAACAAACATTAGTTAAATATAATATGAGTGGATGTTCAAAACAGTCTAGAAGCAAGACAACAGAAACACATACTGTAAAACTATATTTTAAAGTTCAAAATAGGCAAAACTTAAAACATATCATTTAGTACGCTTACAGAGGTGGTAAAATGATAAAGAAAAGCAAGGATGTGATTAAAATAAAAGCAAGAAGAAGCCTGATGGAGAAAGGCAGGTCTGGGGATGGTCAATATTCTATCAGTGCTGTCCAGTAGAATTTTCTGGGATGATGGAAATTTTCTTTATCTGAGCCAGCCAACTGGGTCAACTTGTAGCCTTTAGTCGTATGTTGCTATTCAGCACCTGAAATGTGGCTGGTGTGACCAAGGAGCGGAATGCTGAATTTTATTTCATTTCTTTCACTAACACGAAGATTTAAATAGCCACCTGAAGCCAGTAGCTACTATATTGGACGATGTGGTATCTATTTTAGATCAGTCAAGTTTCCTTTTTTTTTTTTTAGGATTTTATTTATTTATCTGATAGAGAGAGAGCGTGCGTACACAAGCACAGGGGCAGGCAGAGGGAGAGGGAGAAGCAGGGAGCCTGAGGTGGGGCTCAGTCCCAGGACCCTGGGATCATGATCTGAGCCGAAGGCAGACGTTTAACCAACTGAGCCACCCAGGCGCACCGGAACAGTCAAGGTTCTAATGGGAAACAGCAGGCTTACTCAAAATAGGGTTATTTGAGGAGTATTCATTTATAAGACAATAATTACAAAGGTACAGGTGTAGGGGAAACAACCCGGGGATAGCGGCAGCTAAATTGTAACCACGCCTAGGCCTGCAGGGACAAGGAGAATGCTTGGTTCCTGAAATCAGAAGGATAGAAAATTAAGTAGATTCTACCATGTCAAGAGGAGTGGAAAGGCACAGCCAGCCTGAGATGATCTCACATTAGGAACCAAGGGAACAGATGCCCTATCCCCACTCTCTTTCCTTCCTCGGATCTCCAGCGGAGGCTCCCCATCAGCCAGACCCAAGAGGGAGTCAGACAGCACAGTTGCTCATGGGTCCACACTGGTCAGCTTCCAGGATCAACAGCAGGTAGACAATGGATCTAGGGGGAGAAACAGAAGATGGCTAGCACATGGATCTTGACCCCAGTGCTTGCTTCATTATTATTTATTACATCATACTTATACATATTATTCTTTTTTTTCCATATGGGATTGTGGCACGCTCAGGAATGCTGCGAACAAACTCCACAATGGTGTGGACCTTTGGTTTTGTTTGCCTTGTTATGTGTTGGAATTGCACTTCAACATTCTGGATAAAACTAGAGCCATGAACTTGAACTGCAGTTTGTTTTTAAAGATGTGTCTATCAGTCAGGAATGCTTGGGCTGACAATGAAGGGCAACTGACTAACAGTGGTTTCCCAGAGACTATTTTTCACACATTAAAAAAAAAGATCTGGACATGGGCAGCTGTTGGTGTTGGCTCGGTGGTTCAATAGTTTGTGGGCTGGTATCTTCAAGATTCTTCTGAACTTTTCTTGCCGGTCACCAGTGACTAAAACGGCTCCAGGTATGAAGTTGAAGGCACCTAGTGTGGGGCAGGAGGAGGCTCTAGAGGGTATAAGCATCAGAAAAGTGGAAGTTTTCATCCCTAACCCTCGACAAACTACATCTCATTGGCTGAACTGTGCCACATAGCTACCCTTAGCTGCAAGGAGGCTGGAGACAGGAGTATTTAGCTTTTGCAGCCTTGTTAGGGAAGTTGGCAGGAGCTAAGGGAGTTAGAAACAGCTGTTGCTCAACCAGTTCAGCTATGAATGCCTAAAATATTTCACCTGCAATGTCCAAAATATCTACCATGAGAATGATGAATTCTTTGGCTTGAGGAGTAATTTCTAGAAGGCCTCTATTTATATATACATGTGTGGACTGGAAGTGTGACATACCACCAACACACTTGTGCTCTTTACCATGTTAGCATTGATTCGTTTCTGAAGATTGGCTAGCAGTTGCTGAGTATAAAGCCACCCGTTAAACTAATAAGATAACTAGGCTTTAGCATGGTAGAAATCTACCAGGAAATCTCCAGACATTTAGAGTAGACCTTTAGTATCAGTAATCAGGTGAAGGCACTAAATTTAGCAAGCGGGGCAGGTAGGGCGGAAAGCGCTGAGAGGTCAATTTCACCCATGGAGCTTAGACCAGGATAACTCTCAAAGCCTACTCCTTCAGGGCAAGGCAGAATCTCTTCAGTATGTGCTGCCCTACCATCTGCCTCAAATCAACGAGACATGATAAATGGACATCATGGAGATATGATGACAGGGAGACACAGACCAAGATTTGTCCCCTCATAGTAGGGTGCTCCCCAGGAGTGCAGACTCTAGGGCTAGACTCCCAGGGTCCAAATCCAGGCTCCACTCACTCTGTGACTTATTCACAGGGTTGTAATGAGGATTAAACAGTTAATGAATATAAGTAACTTGATGGCATACACAGTATATAGTTACGTGCGATGTAAGAGCTGGCTTCCAAAATTAAAACCTTTCTCCTCTGAACTTATTGATTTTAGGCTTTAATACGTGTATGTTTTTGTTAAAGTCTTAGTTTTCTTTGTTTTTCTTATTATAAAAGCAATAGAGGTTTACTACAAAGAACTTAGAAAAGACAAAGAAACAAAAGAAACTTCTAACAATCTACAATCTCCCTCCTCCAGACACAACCACTCATCTATATATTTTTGTTTACAAAAATTAGGTCTACTTTGCATACTGCTCTGTATTATGCCCTTTTAAAAATTTTAACATTAAATTAAGAGCATCTTTTCATATTTGTTTATGTATTTAAGATTATTTATTTGTCAGAGAGACAGCAGAAACAGGGGGAGCGGCAGGCAGAGGGAGAAGCAGGCTCCCCACTGAGCAGGGAGCCTGATGCAGGACTTGATCCCAGGACCCTGGGATCATGACCTGAGCCGAAGGCAGATGCTTAACCAGCTGAGCCACCCAGGTGTCCCATAGGAGCATCTTTTCCTATTTAGAAATATATTTCTACGGTATCTTTTTAGTTGTCACAAATTATTCCTTTAGATGGGTATTCCATAATTATGCTTGTCAATTCTCTGGGGTTGGGCATTGATATTGTTTGTTTTGGTTTAGTTCTTTTGTTCTGTTAACCTTAGAAATAGACACTGACAGTTCTTTTACCAGCAAAAGATGGGCTTATTTGGGAATAAAAGAGAATTGCAATCTGGCACAAATATGCTGCAGTAAAACCATAGGTAAGTCGGGGGACAAAAGAGAGGCCCCCCTTTTTTTAAGGAGAAAAGGGATAATTTGGAAAGGCTGTTATGAACTAAAAGTCCACTGGAGTGGGGAACCTGGGTGGCTCAGTCATTTAAGCCCCCAACTCTTGATTTCCACTGAGGTCATGATCTCAGGGTCCTGTGATCCAGCCCCATGTCAAGGCTCCGCACTCAGCGTGGAGTCTGAGGATTCTCTCTCCCTCTCCCTCTGCCCCTCCTCTCTCTCTTTCATCCTCTCTCAAAGAAATAATCTTTATAAAACAAAACAAAAAAAAGTCCACTGGAGTAAACTAGCAGTTCAAAAGTGTGGTGGCTTCTCGTTGGCTGAACTGGGGAGATAAGAAAAGCATGTCCTCCTTCAGCTGGAGCAGTAGAGTGGTTTCCACATGCTTTAACCACAAGGTTAAATCTGAGTAAGGTTGAGTCTGTCTCTTCTTGTTGGGTCTGCAATTGACTACAGAGTGGTAGGGCATGAGAGCTCCCCCTGCCGAAACCTCCCGACTCCATTTTTTAGAGAGATTTCCCATTACTAATTTTCAGTTCTTTTATTTGTTTTTGGTATTATACATGGAACTGTTATCAAGATCCTTAGAGTGACTTTCTTAGGCACATCCACGATAATTTCCTTAGGATAAATTCTCAGAAGTGAAATTACTAAGTCAAAAGTTATGCTTATTTTTAAAGCTTTTGATGAATATGCTTCACCCGATCTCCAGAAAATATGCATTAAAGTATGCACTTATTTCTTTATCCTTCTTAAAAGCACTAAGTATTATCATTTGCTTTGTTTGCAGTTTTCCTGAATACTTTCTGAGATCCCAAACTTGATGGTGTCTTTGAGGTAGAACCCACAACACAAACATGTGATTTCTACAAATTATTTGTCTTCAGCCCTTGGGCCCCTGACCTTTATTATTAACTTTGCCTGGAGGACCTCCTGTGGTGGATTGGATTTTTGGCATATTTACAGCTGGAGATTCTTTATGTCAGATTCTGATCCGGTTGTTTGAGAGTAGAGTTTCCAGATACTTCTGATCATCATCTAGGTTTGAAAACCACTGCTTTTTTTCAAATCAAAGTTTGTTTTAACATAAATACATCGACTACATTCTTAGGTTAGAGCAAGACAGATGGTGTGATTGTGAATATCATGCTTCGAAACTAAAGTTGAAATCTTTCAACATTCTTTGGTGTGCCAAATACTCAATTATTCAACATTTACTCATCACCCTCTCCATTCTAGACCTAGGTACTAGGGATATGAAGATGAATAATAATAACCCTAGCCCTGGAGAAGCTTGGGCTGAAGGGGAGGCAGATATGTAAACAGATACATCACAATGCAACGTGAAATATACTATTAAATCATTTTTTTCACACGTCATGACAGCACAAATTGCTCTGTGGGGACAATTGGACATTAAGTAACCTTCGGTTCATTCATTTATTTTCATAACACTTAATATGGCCAGGCCTTACACTTTTATTTTCAGAATGTATTGCTTTGCTATAACAAAGCAATATACACTCACTTCAGAAAGACTGGGAAATGCAGGCAAGCAAAAAACAAAAACAGAAAAACTCCAACTTTAAAACTATAACCCCATCTACTTTATCTACCTTGAGCCACTATTACCACTTCAGGATTTTAAGCTGTTTTCTATTTTGTTTTTTAAACAAAAGTAGGATCAAAACATACATGTTTTATAATCTGCTTTTTTCTTTTAATATATCATGAACATATTTCAAGATAAAAGATATTTCTACAACATCATTTTAAATGGTTACATATTATTCTACTATGTGGATATTCTATTATTTATTTTAGCAATCTCCTACTGTTATATATTTACTTTGTTTCTATCTTTTTAGAATCACTGACAATACTGCAATGGATTTTGTTGTTGCTAAATATCTGAGCTCATTCTGATTTCCTTACTACAAATTCCAAGAAGAGGAACCCTGTAACATTTAAAGTACTTCACCTGTAGTCAGATTTAGAGACAATGGCCACAACACAAGACGCCCAGCTCAGTTGTTTTTTGTGGTCTTGGGTTTTAGTACTAGCTGCTGTCAATAAACTCAATCAGAGGTGCATGAATTATGGGCCAAAGCTCAATGACTTTTACCGGTGTGGCTGGCTGGAAGATATCACCATGCTATAAAACACAAGATTATGATTAGTTCTGAAATGTAATGTCTTCTTGAAGCCCGAATGGCAGGCTGCCTGGGATAATTTGTAGACTACCTCCCCACTTTTTTTTTTTTTTTTTTTAGATATTTTTCCTAATGTCAATATTTGTAACTCAGACTATCTAAGTGCACCCTTGGCAAGATCCTGCTTGGGCCACATTTAGCTGCAGCTTGCCAAAACCATGGGTATATTTCCTGCTTTGCAAACTTGTATGTGACCTTGCTCCACTCCAACCTGACTGTCAGCATGTTAATTTTGCTCAAATAAAGAGCAGTTTGCTCTCTGGGGGTTATAGTCTTATTCAAAAAAATGAAAAGCAAGACAAGGAGGTGGGAGATTCCTTCAATGACAATGAACCAGAGCCTCCAAGGCAGGTCCAATGATTCCAACACAGCTTGCCCAGTTCTTCCAACTTCACGGTGCCCCAGTTTATCAAATATTAGAAACAACCCTGGAATCACATTATAGAGCACGAAAAGACATAGTCCCCAAGAATATACCCTGAGTTCCACTAGCCCCTCTTAGGTCACCGGTTTCCAGACTAAGTCTGGCAAAGTCTTACTCCATTCTTTTACACTTTGAAAAGTGAATTCCAGCTATATGACAGATGAATTCCAACTATATGACATTCTGGAAAAGACAAAACTATGAAGACAGTAGAAAGATCAGTGGTTGCATTGGGGGAGGGGAGATGAATACGTGGAACACAGAACTTTTAGGGCAGTGAAGCTATTCTGTAGGATCTTATAGTGGTGGCCACATGTCATTATACATTTGTCCAAACCCATAGAATGTATAACACCAAGAGTGAACCCCAACAAAAACTATGGTGATGATAGTGTGTCAGTGTAAGTTCATGAGTTGTAACAAATGTACCCCTGCAGTGAGGGATGCTGATAATGGGGAGACCATGTATATTTGGGGGCAGGAAGTATATGGGAAACCTCTGTACCTCTTATTTTTGGTATGAGCCGAAAACTGCTCTACAAAAATAAAGCCAAAAAGAAGAAGAAGCAGCAGATGTCAGCAAAGCAGAGTTGCCCCATCAGCATTATTACATCAATTACTCCTGAAGAATTTCAGAAGGCAGGTTGTAATTTCAGACTCATGGGTGAGTGGGTGAGGCAAATGGCATTTATTCTTGTCATTAAGATGCCAGAATGGATGTGAAGACGGCCACAGTCTGAGTCATCACTTTATATAATTGTCATATTAACAATAAGCAAGAATAAAGAACATTGACTCTATTGCTTCTGCTCCCTGAAAATAGAATTTTTGTAGTTGAGGTAGTTAGGTAATTGGGAGACCTACTTCATTAAGTAATTTTTAACTGTGGACTGAGTGTTTGGGGTGGCTTTTCCTGTTTGCTGTCATAAATGATGTATCTTGTTAACAATACTGGTTTCTTTCTAGCTGATCTACCTGACCTTGAATCGTCTTCATTTTGAAGAAAGAGTGCTCTAAATTGTAGTTGCTCAGTGAGTATTTGTAAATCCTTTGCTGTACAAGCTTCACAAGCAAACTGTATATAGCCCTACGAGGAGATAGAGTTCTCAGTTTCTGAGCAATGAGTGTTGCATAATTCAGTGTAAGTTCACTGAGTTTGAGGCAACACATATTTATTGAGTGCCTCTTCTGGGTTTAAACAGTGCTAGGCTCTGGAAGGAAAAGGGTATAGAACAAGAGACATAGAACAGCTTTCTTCCAAAAAGAGGTAATGTTGTTGGAAAGAAAAGACACATACCCAAGAAACAATTCAATCATGTTTTGGGCATACATGATAAATGTCATTCATTCATCTATTCAACAAAAATACTGAATGCTTTCCCTGGGCCTGTACTAGGTAGGAATCAGGGATACACAGTTAAATGAAATAAAATCTCTGCCTTCAAGGTGCTTACAGTAAAATGGAAAAAATCAGACAAGTAAGTAGGAGTCTCATCACACTATGATGAGGGATGATTACAGTAGAAGTGGGATTGAGGGGTGGTATAGGGTACAGGAAGGTTATAGAAAGCTTCACAAGGAAGATAACTCCAAGAGGCCTGACTCAAAAGAACGGGGGCTTTCTGGAGAAATAACAGATCCAGGTCTGAAGCAGGGAAAGGTAAGCCTTGTTAGATATTTACATTGTTTCTATCTTTTTTAGAATCACTGACAATACTGCAATGGATTTTGTTGTTGTGAAATACCTGAGCTCATTCTAATTTCCTTACCACAAATTCTAAGAAGTAAAAACCCTGTAACATTTGAAATGGGGTGAGGGCATAACATTTGCTTATTAAATCTCTCTAACAAAGTACATTGTTTTCAGAACAGTTAGGTATGAAACAGACAAGGGCACTGAGTGATAAGTAAGTTACAAATTCATACAGGCTAGACTACTAGACAAAATTTCACCTGGAAGCTAGGAGTAGGAACTCTGCTCAAAGGAAGATATGTAGGATTTGAGAAGGCAGCATACTAACTGGTATAACATTTGGGGGGGGGATTTGTTGATACATATTTTAAAAAAATAAAGAGCATACCCAGTGACCCATAATCCCACCTCTAGAAATTTATCATATAGAAATAATTGAAAGGGGAGAAAGATTCATGTACAAGAAAGTTTATCACAGCATTGTTTGTACAGCAGAGGAGGAGAGACAGAAATGGAAGGAAGGAAAGAAGGAAGGAAGGAAGAAAGGAAGGAGAGAAGGGAGACGGAGGGAGGGAAGGAGGAAGAAAGAAAAAGACAGGAAGAAAGAAGAAGAGAAGCCCCTCAATAAAGGACTAGCTGAAGAAATTTGGTATAGCACACAATGGAATACTATTCTGTTTTTGAAAAGACTGCAGTAAAATACATTACTAACTTGGAAAGATGTCCACATTATCTTTTCACATGATGTCTTGCAAAACATGTGCATAACATAAACTCATCCCTGTGAAAAGAAAAGTGTGTGTGTGTTTATGTGTGTAGAAAAAGATGTATCTGTCAAGCTCAAGGGAAAATTCTGGAAGGCCCAATTGTTAAGGTGCATGAGCCTGAAGGAATAAACAAAGAACTTCTACTTCCTACTCTGTATAGTTTGTTAATTGGTGGGTTTATGGTTGGTACTTACCTTCATTTTATTTTTCATTTATATTTATATTTTAAATATAGAAAGACATGTAAATGTTAGATAAAGTTGCTATCCTAGACTCCTAATATAAACTTTAAAAGGATTTCTTTTCTAACTTAGGGGACGGTGATGATTTAAAAACCAAAACCATACACAGGAAAAATAATTATTAGAGAATTACTCCCTTCAACATCCTATAGACAGCCCCTTGGTATAAGTGGGAGGTGTATTGGCTTCAATTCAGAAATTAAGAAAACAGATTAATAGTGGTCGTTCATACTGGTAACAACAATTATTTTCACATACGAGGGGAAAACCTCATCAAGTGTACCCTAAGCCCCATAATCTAAAGCAGCACCCACATTTGCAAGTGTCTTCTTGGCTTCGGGGGCGGTATTTTGCAACCCCGGCACATGTTCTCTTAATGTGACACTCGCAGGACTCAAATGAAGAATGGTACTATTATGGGGCACCTGAGTGGCTCAGTTGGTTGAACAGCCTACTCTTGATTTCGGCTCAGATCATGACCTCACAGTCGTGGGATTGAGCCTGGCGTCAGACTCCGTACTCAGCATGGAGTCTGCATGAGATTCTCTCTCCCTCTCCCTCTGCCACTCCCGCTCATGCTCGCTCTCTCTCTAAAATAAATAAATAAAATCTTAAAAAAAAAAAGAACGGTCCTATTAGGCCTGCTTCAAACCACTGAGTCAGCCTAGCAGACAGATTTACATAGACATTACCAATGTTATGACCTTTGAGATTTGCTTTAAAAAATACTGGGAGATGGGGAAGTAGGTGACAGTGTAAGCAAGGCTGGCCACAAACTGATAATCATGAGAGCTGGGTTATAGGTACATGAGAGTTCATTATCAAATTCTGTCTACGTTTGTAATTCTCAGTAATAAAAAGTTTTAACTAAAATCATTCAAGTAGAAGTCAACAAATCTTGGTTATTAATCATGTGTCTGATTCTGGTTTGCTGACCAAATTGAGTCAAGAAAAGTTTCCATGTTCCCGTGTTCATCTGTAATATAAGGGATCATCTCTAATGTCCACTAACCTCTTCAATTCCAAGTTGATTCTTTATTTTGGACTGCTTTTTAAAAAGACTAAAATAGGGTTCAATTTTAAAGCTTTGGTGCCAGGGCGCCTGGGGGGCTCAGTCGGTTAGACGTCTGCCTTCGGCTCAGGTCATGATCCCAGGGTCCTGGAATTGAGTCCGACATTGGGCTCCCTGCTCAGTGGGCCTGCTTCTCCCTCTCCCTCTGCCTGCTGCTCTGCCTACTTGTGCTCTCTCTGTCAAATAAATAAATAAATAATCTTTAAAAAAATAAAGCTTTGGTGCTAAATTAAGAGATATTCCCACCATAGTCTTGTCTTCAACCTTGAAATGGCTGAAGAGACCACTGCCTGAACTCTGAGGGACATTCCCTGCAGGCCCATCCCTGTGCTGGGAGCTGTCTATAATCACTCCTGTAATATTGAGCATCCTTGCTTCAGAGAAGACAGAGACATCTTCAGATTATGCAGTGAATTCATAAATAGGAATAGCTATTTGGTCCCAGAGCTATCCACTTGAGAAATGTAAAACTCTTTTATTTATTTTTTTTTTAAGATTCCAGTCATTTATTCATGAGAGACAGAGAGAGAGAGGCAGAGGGAGAAGCAGGCTCCCAAGGAGCAGGGAGCCTGATGCAGGACTCGATCCCAGGATTGTGGGATCATGACCCGAGCCGAAGGCAGACGCCCAACCATCTGAGCCACCCAGGCGCCCTTTAAAACTCTTTTAAAGATCCAACTCATAAGTCAAGAATTTAATTTCTTTAACGAGCAAGTTTTTAGCAAAACGAACAAGAGCGCCACCTGCTGGAGACCTCTGAACTCCCTGCCCTGCAACTTGAAGAGCAAGTTTTCTGGACTCCCTGCACTCCAATCACCCGAGACCCATAGGTTAAAAATGATGTTTCATAGGCTCCAGGCCTACTGAATTAGAAACTCTGCAGGTATGGCTCAAGAATAAGCATTTTTATACCAGTCCCCAGGCACTTTGAGGTTTAAGAGACAAATGCCGTAGCATTCTGGGAATGCTTGTCGAAAATACTTTTACCTGGATCACACTCCAGGCTTCCTGAATCAGGACCTTCAAGAAAGGGGACTGGGACTTCAGATTTGCAATAAGAATGCCAGATGTATCTCACAAGATGACTGTTTAGTAAATATTGCAGAGTTGAATATCATATTCCACCCTAGATATTCTCTTTACCAGGACAGAAGAGCACAGCTGCCGTGCGTTGCTGACTGGCACGTAGAATATCCAGATGTGGGGGTTTGGCACTATTACCCCCATGAGGTTGTTCCTTGGTATTCTGTCCTCTTGTTTGAATTCAGCTCTGTAGTTTTGAGTTCCAGACCATCCCCTAAAATTCTTGCCCTTAATCGCCAGGTGCTGATGGTTTCGTCTCTAATAGCAGCTAACAAATCTATAATACCAGCTGCCTAATAAGCAGAATTTCCCCCTCGGAGAGACATCCCCCCCCATCTTGTTTACTCTGTAAACCTTTTGACTTGTGCCGGTGCCCAAACCCATACCACCTCCTTTTCCCCTGTGGACCAATGCTCTAGGTTTAGATCGACCTTTGGAGTCACATCTGTGTCTAACAGATCACCAAACTCAAACTTTATGCAGGGGTTAGATGGGGAACCTTGTTCCGTTCAGGGATTTATCTGGATTTCTTCCAAGGGTCCTCTGCCTTACCGCCACTGCCTGAGCAGACTCATAAAGCATGGTAACTGTCATTTCTGCTTTGAGCTAAATAAAAAGTCCCAGTTCCTTTGTAGCAGCCCCGGGGCAGGAAGAGTTCTTTGCCCAGTTAAGCCTGCTATATGCTGGGTTCAAGGAAATACAAAAGAGTCTGAAATAAAATACTGTCCATCATGAATATACTAGAGGGAAAAACACAATGCAGAAATTCCCAAACGTAACTACTGATCCTTGTTTCACAAACCAACCCCTGACACCATTCTGCAGAACGTGCTTGGGAGAAGTGTATTTCTTTTCCCCTGGGTCATCTTGGGGGCTCTTTGTTCTAAATGATCTGTATGTCTCTTTAGTCATGAGGTCCAGAAAAAAAAGAGAGAGAGAGAGAAACAACAACAACCCTGTGTCAGGATTGGGCTAACATGGGCTGCATGGAATGGAAGGATTACCTCACAGTTTCCACACCATTGGTTCCCTTTTCAACAACTGAGGGTTCTGCTTGATTTTCCGCCACAAAACTTCTCCGCTAACCATCACGTGCTTGTACAACTATTGGCACCTTTTCCAACCCTTCTTGCATTCCAGAGTATTTTCTTCCTTGGGTTTGTGCCATGTCTCCTCTAGGTGCAACCTGTGTGGTGAGTCAAGGAACTGGCAGTGGCCCTTAGTCAGTGGTTTCTGAGCAGTTCTGCAAAGCATATTTTGCAGAATAGTTAGTCTCATATGCTTGTCTCTCTGCATATTGGGCATGTGTGTTTGTGCGTTGTTGTTGTTGTTTTTAATGGCAGGAACATTGTCTAACGCACCTCCGTAGTGTCTAGCACAGTCCAGACCCAGTAGGTATTCAATAAATATTATTGAGAGAATTTACCAGAAATGATCCACAAACTAAATAGAAACTTGGCCACTCTCTAAATTAAGGACATAAGCTACCTTTCTCATACGAGAGTCCTGTCTGTACTTAGTTTTAACCCCTTCGCTTTCAAGATAAATTCCAGGGTATTTTGTCCCCTAATCTCCAGATTGATTTTGATTTTGTAAGAAATTGTATAACAAAATATGAGACATCAGCCAAGGTAAAGTTTCTGAACTGTATTTCAAGCTTCCTCCCTTATATAATTTTTGCATGGGCAATCCCAGATTTTTAATTACTCACTCCACTGGGAATTCTCCCAATGTTTGCCGTGGTTTCATCATGTTCTTTTTAACGTGTCCAGCTACATGACAGTTGTTTTTCTCCAAAAATGATGTTTGGGCCAGGCCTGGTTTGGGATGATACTTCCTTTTCTTCTAATATAATTTGCATTCCTAACATTAAGCACATTACCACCAGATTGCCTTAGTTAAGCACACACACGTATGTATAAGAAGCCATATCTTTTCTTTCTTGATCCAAAGTTTTTCACCCTGCTTGCCAACTTCCCAAATGACTAACTGAAATCAATCAGTTGGTTAATTTCTAACATGGCTCAATGTATCTTGTCCTCTATATCTTCCTCCGTTTCTTTCTCCCCCCATCACACAAAACACAAAGAGACACACTCCAGGTTCACTCTGTATGTCCAGTTCTCTAGTTGGCAATAGAAGACTTTGGTGAACATATGAAAGACAAGAGATCTACAATCTTAACCATCTTTCATAACTTTCTAGTCCCTTTACCAGATTTTCCCATAACAATTTTCTTCCCTTTTTTAATGAAAAAATTACAACACACATTTCTCTATGTATCTCTAAAAGATAGGAATGTTTAATAAACATACCACACTACCATTACCACATCAAAAAAATAACAGTGATTTCAAAATAGCAAAGATCTGGGTGATGTTCCTGATTTCCGGTTGTTTCATAATGTCAAATGTTTATTGAATCTAAAAAAATCAAATTCCAAATAAATTCCACACATTATGACTAACTAGTTGATATGTCTTAAGTCTTTTTTAGTATATAAGGTTCTAAACCATCTCTTTCTCTCCTTGTAATTTATTTATTAATGAAACTCAACTGTTTTTCCAGTAGAATTTTCCATGGCTAAATTTTGCAGAACAAATCTTTGCGGAGTAGTTTAACATCCACAAGATTCTGAAATTTGGCTGTAGGCATGTTTGATTGTCTTTACACTTCTATGTCATCAGGTCATTTAAATATAAGATAAATGGCATCCGCTCTTTCTCAGGTAACTTTTCCATTCAGTAAGTTCCCTGTTTTAAGCTTCCAGTTAAGAAATTTTCTCTGCTTCTTAAGGGTGTGCACAACAAGAAAGAATGAATGAAAGAAAGAAAGACAAGAAAAACAAGAAAGAAAGACGGGAAGGAAGGAAGGAAGGTGGGAAGGAAAGAAAAAAAGAATGAGAGAGAGCAAGAAAGAAAAGAAAAGAAAAGAAAGAAAGAACCAACGGGCCTGTGAGCAATCTTTCCTCTAAATGTCCATTAGAGGGCGACATTTGCTTTAAAATTATATTTCCCCTAATAAGTTTTAAATTGCATCCAATTTGTTTTCGAATTTTTGACATGTTGAACCTCAATACCCACTTTTGACTTCTTATCTCAGTTCTACCAGATGTAGTCCCATCTTGTGTCTTCTGTTAACTTGAGCTCTGCGGACTTGAGTCGTATTTCTCCCACACTTGACTCCGTTCCCACTTCTGACCACGAGGCGACAATATTGCATCAATAAAGACCCGCAGAAAGAAAAAAGCCAAACTGCTACAGAAAGAGGAGTTTCACAGGGAAAGAGCCATTAATTTCAGAAGGAAAGAGGCAAACCAGACATTTCTAGCTCGTATCCAACTCACGGCCCGAGGTTGGAACTGTGTAAAATACAGCACAAAGGAACCATTCAGGAGCGCGGGAGGCCAACTTGGGGGCAACGCGTGCACAATCTCCTCCTTGACTTTGCGGTCAAGGGGGGCATATGCACGTTCGAGCACGTGTGTGTGCATAGTGCAGGACAGCAGCCGGATGGAGAGGACTGGGCGTCGATCTGCTGGAACCAATAGCGCTCTGACTGACCGCTTCTGGACACAGGTCCTGAGATGTGTTTACCCCGGCGCTGCTGGGAGGTCAGCACTCAATTCACCCTGGAGGAAACTGAGTACCAAGGGGGCGCAGGGCTCGCCCATGGGCACACCGTCAGGAGGTGGTGCATGCCGCCAGGTGTTCGGAGCGCAGGCCAGTGCTAGGTACATTTCTCACCTTCACACACACACTCGGACACGCGCACCTCGGACAGAGAGGATGCACCTGACAGCCAGCAGGACTGTACAGATGTAACAGGGAAGCCCCGGGCCGTTTTGTGAATCTGATAGAAGTTAGGACCCTCTCCCCAGAGTTAATACTCAGAAAACTTCGTAATTTCCCGTGGTGGGGAGGGAGGGGGACCACAGACCTCCTGGAGCCCGTCTATTCATCAGATCTGCTCCGATTGGAACCTAGGATAGCAACGTAAAGAAAACCAGACGGATCCGGGAGAAGCAAGAAGGGACGTCCCTCCTCCCTCTAAACGCAAGTGGAGTTTCATCTCAGAAAACGGGAAGGGCCTGCCAGAAAGTCTGGGAGAGAGGTTTGGTGCCTTGTTTGTGCCCCCCTCCCCCAGTCGGCTGTTCCCCCCACGCTCCCCGGACCCACACTTGACAAGTCAGCCTCGGTGCTTGGCTGCAGAGGGCTTGAAAAGAGGCTGCGAACGCCCAAAGCCTGGACGGCAGGCAGGGGGTTAGGGCACAGTGGCTTTTCCTTTAAATTTTTCTTTAAATCGTCAGCTCCCGTGCCTAACGCTTCGACCCCTCCTTTCCCGGTGTCGGCTCGCACTTCCCGGCGCGCCCGGTGGCTCACCGCCTCTCTTCCCCCTCCTCCACCTTCAACCCAGCGGCTTCACCCGACCCTCGGCCTCCAGCCCCGCCCCCGTCGCCGCGGGGTTTCACCCGCAGCCCCGTGAAATCTGCATAGTGACCGCCCCTGGAGGAGATCATTGGTGCAGCCCCTGCCCGTCGCGGCCGATGATTGGTGAGCCGCCCCGGGTTATTTGCATGCCGGCGGCGGCGGGGTACCCAGCTGTGCCGGCCGCCGGCGCCGCGCAGAAGTTTGCCGAGCGCTTTCTCGCCGCTTGGTCCCGGACTCGCGCGGCGCCGCGAGCCGCCTCCTCCTTCTGCCGCCGCCCTGTTCTCCCGGGATTCCTTCTCTGCGGACAGACGCTCTGCTGGCGGGAGGCTGAGGTGGGCCAAAGCGGAGCACCGAGGAGGAGCGGCGGGGGCCGTTCCAGTGACAGCTTCGCGTCGGACGCGGGGCGCGTGGGGCCCCGGCCGCCGAGAATCTCGCCCACCTTCCCGCGGCCTCCGGGCGGGCGATGTGGCCGCCGAGAGGAAGGAGGGCGCCCCGGAGAGCCTAGAGCCTGTTCCTGCCCACTTGGGGAAGGGAGCATGGAGTTGTGAGCGCCCCTCGCTCGGCGAGGCCGCCGCCGGCAGGCTCCCCATGGCCGGGACGTACAGCTCCACTCTGAAGACGCTGGAGGACTTGACCTTGGACTCCGGGTATGGGGCCGGGGACTCGTGCCGCTCCCTCAGTCTCTCGTCTTCCAAGTCCAACTCGCAGGCGCTCAACTCCTCGGCGCAGCAGCACCGCGGGGCGGCCTGGTGGTGCTACTCCGGCTCCATGAACAGCCGCCACAACAGCTGGGACACGGTGAACACGGTGCTGCCCGAGGACCCCGAAGTGGCCGACCTCTTCTCGCGCTGCCCGCGCCTCCCGGAGCTGGAGGAGTTCCCCTGGACGGAGGGAGACGTGGCCCGGGTGCTTCGCAAAGGCGCCGGCGGCCGGCGCCTGCCGCTGTTCTCCGCCGAGGCGGTGCGGCGCCTGGCCGGGCTGCTCCGCAGGGCGCTCATCCGCGTGGCCCGCGAGGCGCAGCGCCTGAGCGTGCTGCACGCCAAGTGCACCCGCTTCGAGGTGCAGAGCGCCGTGCGCCTGGTGCACAGCTGGGCGCTGGCCGAGAGCTGCGCGCTGGCCGCGGTCAAAGCGCTGTCCCTGTACAGCATGAGCGCCGGCGACGGGCTGCGCCGCGGCAAGTCGGCGCGCTGTGGCCTCACCTTCTCGGTGGGCCGCTTCTTCCGTTGGATGGTGGATACCCGCATCTCCGTGCGCATCCACGAGTACGCGGCCATCTCGCTCACCGCCTGCATGGAGAACCTGGTGGAGGAGATCCGGGCCAGGGTGCTGGCCAGCCAGAGCCCCGACGGTGGAGGGGCTGGGGGCGGGGAGGTATCCGCCGAGGCCCTGGAGATGGTCATCAACAACGACGCCGAGCTCTGGGGCGTCCTGCAGCCCTATGAACATCTCATCTGCGGCAAGAACGCCAATGGTAAGTGTGCGGGCCTCGGCCGTGGACGGATGGCAGAGAATTCCCGCCCTGGGCTACCCACGGGGTGAATTTCCTAGGTTGAAGCTGGTGGGTGTGCCAGGACCTGGGAGAAAACGTTTGCCCTGTGGGTGGAGTCCATCGAAGGGCTCTTGGCAAAGAGTTCTTGGGGTGACTGGCTTTCGGAGGATAAAGTTGAGGTTGATGTACTACATCCTGTTCCTCTCGGCGTTGTCACTGTCTGGGTGCTGTTCACTGATTGAGGCTCTTGACCAAGCCATTCCTGAACCTCCCTTGCCGCGAAGCTGCCTGCCTTGCTGCTCTTTGCCTTTCTCAACTGGATCTCTAGGGTTCTTTCCCCAGCAGCAGAGCAGGTGGACTGTGGCTCTGACCCTGGATCTCTCCAGCCCAGTAGCAGTAGCCAGAGGGTCCAAACTCTTAAGACCTGAGCCTTGGATAAGTGGGACGGGAGGAAGGGAGCCGGAAGCCCAAGACCAGGTGCAGCTGCCTTGGGCTTTGCAGGCTTGAAGGATGCACTTCAGGCCTCCTCCTTGGAAGGCGGAGAAGTAGTGGTGGGTTCTTAACTGTGTGCTCAGTGTTGTATTAAATGCACAACCTTATGGGCTTTCCTAAAAGAAATGATGACCCAGTAAACTCGGTTATGGGGAAGAGGTGTGGGGGATGGGCAGCTGCATGATTCGGAGTCTGAGAAAGGAACCTGCACTGGGTAGTTGCATTTCTCTGAGGGATGACAAGGCTTCAGTGCAAAGGGTGGAGGGAAGCACTTGACCTTCTCCCTGGTAAGGTTAGGGTGTGACATACATTTAACAGCAAACTGCCTACCAGACTCCAAGTTCAGAAGTCAGCAAACCATAAATTATTTAGAATGGTACTATGACTAGACATCCTTGCAATCTGATTGGAAGGCCATTTTGGGGACAGCCTTTGGTGGTAAACAAAGTAGTCTGTGGAAGAGGCCGGGTGGGTGTTGAAAAGGGATAAAGGGAGTCAAATTTAAACGTGGTTTAACATCAAAATAGCTAAAATGTAAAGTGAGCGCTTAACATGACAGTCACTATTCTTAGCACTTTATACGTTAACTCAAGAAATCTTAGCAACTCTATTAGGTAGGTACTCTCTAGTATGATCCTCATTATACTGATGGGGAACCCAAGGTACACAGCAGTTAAGGCATTTACCAAGATTACACAGATATTAAGTGACAAAGCTGAACTTTGAGCCTGGGCAGGCTCCAGAGTTCAAGCTTTTAGCCATCAGAGGCGAGGACACAGCTTCATTCTTAGGAGTCCAGTTTCCAAGGAGGGCAGCTGACACCTAAGGCCTCATTTTGGAGATAGTTTGTATGTAGCAGCATGGCTTGGCTTAGCCCTTCCTTGGTTTGAGTTTTAATTCTGGCACCACCAAAGGAGATGCCTGGAAGGGAAGAGCATTTGCCTTTTAATTTTCCTCCTCTTAGGTCAGAGTTGAGGTCAGCCCAGAATCTGTGTTGATGATGTCACAGCTGATAATTGTGCTTTGCCTTCTGAGTTTGTGGTATCAACACCGGGAACATGAGCTCCAGGAGAGGAAGTGGAGGGCAGGGGGATTTCCACCCACCATCATAGCCCAGGGGAGAGTCCTGTACTTTGGGCTAAGGGGGAGGCCCAGACTGAGCTCAAAGAAGGAAAGCTCCTTAGCAGAAAAGACGGAGGCCCCGAGCCTATAAACCAGACTAGAACAAAAGTGGAACAAGAGGTGCCAAACAGAACCAAAAATGCCCTTCATGCACAGCTGGTGCCCAGCAGGTAGAAGAACTTCTCAGTTTTTCTAACTGCAAATTGAAGCTAGAAAGAACAGCTGCTTCTCCAGGGTCCTCTGAAAATGCAAAGTAGCCAGAAATTGCTAGAACACAGGTGTCCTCCACTAAAGGGCTTATCCCAAAGCGCCGTTTCTTATCTAGGGCCATAATTCCTTGGGATTTTCTTTACAGGATGAGTTTTTGACCCCATCACTGACCCTCCTCCCCTACTCCAAACAATCCTTCTCAAGCCGTGGTAGTCAAGACAGCAGGACTCCATGTGACAGACAGCAAAGTTCCCTGGATGTCCAGAGCAAGCGTCTCCCTCTGTGCCTTCCCTGGTCTCCTGGGAAGTCTCTCGCAGGCAAGGTGACCATTCGCTTCCACTTAGGAACACGGATGCTCATTTTTTATACATGAGATCCTGCTGGTGGCCTCCGTAAACAATAACTAGGCTGATTTATGAAGTCTGTTTAGACAAGGTGAAATGACTGTTTAGTAGAGGAGCAGTGAATTACTTATGCCTGAAAGCTGACTTCAGAGGGAAACAGAAATTGCTCAGGGAAGGAATGGAAGATCCAGACCTTTGCCACACTGAAGCCCAGTGCCGGCAAGGTTACCGGTCACGCAGCTGAAGACCAGGGGAGAAGGGGCTACACCCGGGAGGAGGGTGCCGGTCCGCATTCTTGCCCTGCCGGTCTTCCCTTTCAATTATATCTTTATTGTTGTTGTGCCTGCTAATCATACAGCATGGGTACATGCATTTGACTCAGCTATATAGGGCTCTTAAACTTTTAATGTCTTCCAACCAGGAATTTAAGAGCCCTAATCCATCTACTCCTGGCCATTACTCAGAGTGCTGGGCAAATATGGTTTTGCTCAGCCCAAGATGGATGACAGAAGTTCTGTAGTGTTTATACAACATGATCTCAGCTTCATAGAGCAGCAGGAGTTCTATATCACTTGCTCATTTGGTATTGATGTCCGTGTTCCCAGGGCAGTGTCATTAAGGGATGATATCTCCGTGGCTTCCTTATGGGAGGTAGAGAAACCACTTTAATAGGGTGCTATTTATAAGCATGGAGCTGGCAGAAAATAGAAACGTCTCTGGTTCACTGCCCCCCTCCTCCCTGCCCGCTCTTCCTTATCCCTGTGTGTGAGTTTGATACCGAGACTCACTCCTGGGTTTCTTCTTGGCTGTTTGTCTTATGAAGCTTTCATGAGTGTTCAAAGCATTTGAGAAATCCTCTTCAGTTCCGAGACTGCATGTGAAATGAGAGGATTTTGCTGAGAATATTCTTACTCCAAATCAGTCACCAAGAAGTGCACAAGAGTAGCCCCATCAGAGGTAAGGAGTGCAAACTCTGGAGTCACAGTGTTTGGAGCTCACCTCTGCTGTTTATAAGAGTGACCCGGGGCATATTTCTTAACCATTGTCATCTGTATAATGGGAGGTAATAACAGCACCTAACTCATGAGGTTGGTATGAGATCATGAGGATTGGGTGAGATCATAGATTTAAAGATCTTAGCACGTAGTAAATGCTCAGTAGATGGTAGCAGTTCATTCAACAAATATTTACTGAACACTGACCCTGTGCCCATCGCTGTTAAAAGTGCTATAGATTAAGTGGAGAAAGGGGGAGGGGAGGGCCCGCCTCTCATGAAGCTTATAAACCAGTGACAAATAGGGATTTACCCTTGGTAGTAAATGTTATAAAAAAAAAAAAAGACAAGGTAATGGGGTAGTGTGACTAGAGCTAATCTAAATGACAGCCAAGGAGGGCCTCTCAGGCATGTCACTAGTGATAGGCAGTGTATCAATATCTTTAGGCAAAATATAGTGATTGGAGACTTTTCTGAATTATTCAGTTATTTATCATCTGAGGCAAGACCCAACAATCTCATTTATGGCCAAGAAGTACAAGGGCTAAATCTACAGCGGGGAATGTGCTGTTCTCCTGTAGGACACGGTTAGCAAGGAGGTTATAAGGAGATTTCCCTAAGATCATCAATGAAGGGGACAAGGGTTAATTGAGCCACTAGTTGCTATTTAATCAGTTCCCACACCTGGGTAGTCTGAGGGAGGAGGGCAGCTTCTCTTGGACTATTTTATTGAAGTCAAGGGAGCTGGTAAAACTGAAAGCAAGCTTTGGAAATGAAAACTTATTTTTTTTCCCCTTGAATGCCTGAGAAATGCAACCCAGCCTCAAGTAGTTGGAGGAACAAGGTGGAGTTGTTCTGCTTTTCCCAGAAGGCTTTACCTGACTCCTCCACCCCCCCCACCCCCACCCCAGACTGGAAGAGCTGCCCCTCCTTGACATTTCCGCAGCACCCAGAGCATATGCGCCTATCGTTTCCTGCTCAGGTCTGTCCCACCCACCCAACTGTGAGCGCGTTGTCTCCCCCAGTGCCCCACATGGCACCTGGTGCGTAGTAGGTGCTCCATACATACTCGTCAGGCAAATAAATGATTCCACCACACAGACGTTTAATTCCAGAAAGTTGATTTGAAATCCTTGGACACTATGGAAGAACCTTCCCCCTTTTACACCATGGCAGAGAATTTCAAGTTCTTGATGAACAGAGGCAGCGTTTTGGGGGTTCCCAAGCCTTAGGGACATCATTCAGCCTTTGATACCCTAATTTCTCGCAGGGTTCCCAAGGCCAGCTGTGATGAGTAAATGTAAACGGAGGGGTTTCATTTGTATTTCAAAGGTAAATAGGGGATCCCTTCAGGGTGCAGTACCCAAAGTGGGGGTGTCAGAGCAGAAGTCTAATAGGCAGCAGATAAATCAACGGGAGGACTGAGTTGAGAGACGGAGGCAGCCAGTTCCCCTAAGAATAGCATCCCCACCCCTCCCTTGCCCACAGAGCTGCCCCAGAGGGCGATCTCGGTTGATGACTATTGCTCAGAAAAGTTTCCATCCCCTGCCTCCAGTCTGAGAAGGAACTAAGGCAGTTGACTGCCGAGACACTCCTGGGATGCACGAGCAACACCGAAGTTCCAAAACAAGCCAGAGATACCTTGCTTCTAATCCGCAGGTCTCCATGAGAGGCGGACCCTCCCCTCCCCCTTCTCCTAAGCACCCCAGTGGTCCTTATCCGCCCCACTGTCTGTATCTGTCCTTTGCCAGACAGGACAGGGGGAGGGCGCTTTGGCCTGTCTCCACACTTCCACACTCTGTGCAGCACCTTAAACATTTTTCATCCGTGACCTTACCGGGTCCCCATAAAAATCCATGGAACAGGACACCCTTTCCCAGAATTCACAGCGAGGTCACAGCCATGCCAGGACAGAGCCCCGGATTGCTCAAGCCTTAGGCCTGTGCTTTTCCTGTGAAGAGTTACAGAAATAAAGGTGTGGGGAACTGGTCAGTATGTGACCCTCCCCACCAAACTCTTAGCGACAGCAGTGTTTATTATAGATTTTGTTTGTTGGCAGCCTGCTGTGTCCCGGCACCCTAAATGCATTAGGCCAGTGAATCTTCATAACCAATGGCGAAAACTGGGCTTCAAGATCCAGGCATGGCAGGATCCAGGCATGGATCTGCCCCCAAAGGAGGCCGGGTTACTGTGCTTAACTGCAGCCTCCCAGGTGTCCCAGAGCATGCTCGGCAGGTGCCATCGATCTTAAGGAGCCGTGATTGTTGCTCCTGAGGGGGGCAGGGAGCTCTCCGCCCAGGGAGGGCCTTGCACGTGTCAGCTGCTTGGTGAGCAGTGAGCCCAGCTGAATGGAAAAGCTGCGGCCTCCACTGCCAAACTCTTATGGAGGGTGAGTCAGGTCAGGGAAGGATGAAACACAGTAGGAAAGGCACCCCAAGGGAGCCTGTGTTTAGGCCACTGGTCTCTGGGAGCTCAGCTCACTGGCTCTGGAGTTGGCAAAAAAAGCCTTTAGGATTTCCTTAGAGTCTGCTACGGTGTAGTCCTCACGGGGCGAAATGTCAGTGCTGGGAGCCTGGGGAGAGAAGCCCATATAGCACACACCGAAATGCTTTGGCTTTGAAGTCTGGGTTGGGGCCCAAATTGCTTTGCCTCCGGGAAAGTTGCTCCAAGCCTCCGTTGGGCTACAGTAAAATGAGGGGCTGGTTCTGCGTGGGGCGCTGCACTCG
The DNA here is from genome assembly GCF_009762305.2 of Zalophus californianus. Classification (NCBI taxonomy): domain Eukaryota; kingdom Metazoa; phylum Chordata; class Mammalia; order Carnivora; family Otariidae; genus Zalophus; species Zalophus californianus. Next base: position 86,715,254 of record NC_045605.1, on the reverse strand, counting down.
GTGCAGAGTGGGGGCTCCCAGGATGGCCGAGCTGCTGGGTTCAGCGTGAAGAGCAGAGCTGGGGGTTGGACTGCCTGGGTGTCCTTCCTGGCGCCCTTACTTGAGAGCTGTGTGCCTCAGTTTCCTTCTCTATAACAGGATTTCTGAAACCTTGTCACTGGACAGGTTGGACTGGATAGTTTTTGTTGTGGGGTCGGTCCTGTGCATTGCGGGATGCTTAGTAGCATCCGGGCCTCTACCCACTAGATGCTAGACTCTGCCTGCCCTCTGTTCTGGCCCCTCTGCTGCCAGCTGTGGCCTGCAAAAGCTTGTCCAGACATTGCCAGGTGTCCCTTAGGGGGCAAAATCACCGCTGATTGAGAAACGCTGCTCTGTAAATAGGACTGAAAAGAGTAAAAGCCTCCGTAAGGAACTTTGTACTCTGGCACATAAAATATTGATCCTAATTATTGCTGTATTTTTGCAGACTTGGGTTGAATGTGCTGGTCATGTTTGCTTTTGCCATAGTGGGAGTCTCTAGGGCAGGGGAAGATCGTGACCCAAATCCCAGGGTGACGAGGATAAATCACAAGGCTTTCCTTGGTGACTAATAGGTAGAAGGAAATTATGGAATCTGGAAAAAGCACCCTCGCACCCTGCTCAGCTATGGCTCGACTGTCCCCAAGATGAAGCCGGCGGGCAGGGGGCAGTGATCAGACCCCTCTCCTCAAGCTCCTGTCTGCCCCCCGCACTGAGGACCATGGCAGTGTGCACGCAAGGCCCTGGGCCCCAGGGAGCCACTCCACTGTGGATATTGGACCCCGCTTGTTGCAGCTGCCAAGTGCTGAGCCACGAGACAGCAGGTGTTTTGTGTTTTGCTGGCTTGTCATGTAAACATACTTTGTGGTCTTCTTGCTTGTTTAAAAAAAAAAGGCCTAAATGGCTTTGCAGCTTTGGCGACATGTTTGGAGCCACATGCCAAACTGGGAGGAGAAGCTGAAGGAGCACGGCCCAAGTAAGCCGAGAAATGCCACGCCGGCCTCTTTAATCGGCTGCTAACTGAGAGCCAGCTGCGGACGAGGCAGTGGGACAAGCTGGAGGAGGGCAAGAGTTGATCTTACCTGTCAGGGAGCGGGGGGTCTAGGAGGGAAAGCAGAGCACACGCCCGGATCCTTACACGGCAGTCCGGGGTCGCTGGCTGCAGTCGGCAAGGACGGCGCTGACTGCTTTCCATCAGCTGTTTCATTTCTGCTCCCAAGCCCTCCTGTGAGGTGGATGTCACGTCTGCCCTGTAGATGGGGACCTGGAAGCTCTTGGTGACGAGAGAGCTCAAAGGGGGAAGAGAGGAGGCCTGGCTGGCTGGGAGGCAGGGCTGCTTTATGAGGATGTGGTATCAGGGCCAGTGGGGTTGCGGCAGGCAGGGCTGTGACAGGGGAGGGGAGGCGGTGCGGGGAGCACAGAGGTCTCCACAGGAGGGAGCGATGTGTGCAGGGACCTGGAAGCCGAAAGCCAGAAGGTTCAGATGCAGGACGGGGAGAGCAGGGCAGATAACACAGCGAAAAAGGACAGCTTTCCCACATCTTTTATCCAGATGTTAAGAAGCCTGCCAGAGCGCAGGAAGAGAGCTTTCCAATACTCATTTTTATAATTCACAAACCGAGTGTCTGCTCCCCGAGCGCATCTCAGCCACAGCCCCAGTCCTCCCGTTACCCCTCTTGTTGATTGGAAGCTTGGCCTCAGCAGTGCCCCCGTCCGTTGTCCTAGCGGTGTAGGGAATGAGAGAAGACTGACCTAGCAGACCTGGGCTGAGAGGGCATGAAGAACAAGGCTTCCGTCAGCCCTGCTTCTCCCATTCAGCCTGGCTTCAGACTCAGCATTTCTTCCCAGGACCCTGAACGGACCCTTTCAGGCTAGAGCAATCGCAGTACCAAATGAAGGTCAGGGCTGACGGACTCGTTAATGAGGCCATCGGATTGACTCTCGCCAAGGCAGGGTTCTCAAATCTGGAGGTGGAGAGGGACATAAAGCAGGGTAAGATACTTTCTTCGGTTATGAGTATCTGACTTGATGTGTTCAATTTCCAGTTTAGCGTTGATCATTTTGGAAAGTAGTAGGTCAGTTCTCAGAGAGGTTTAGTCACCTTCCAGTTCTCGGTGAAGGTATTTCCAGAGCAATGATAATAGAGATTTCAGTCTTATTAAATGTTTGATCTGGTGGAACCACTCTGTCACTCCACGCCATCTGGATTGGACTCCCTAGGGTCCAGCTGAATTCCACTGACAATAATGAAATGTGATAGGTCATCAATGGCCTAGCTAATAACTCTGCTGTGAGTGCTTTTCCTGACCCCAGTGAAGGAATTTTCTTGTCATTTGAAAAAGAGCCCATGAATGAAATATGCATATATACATATACATACACATATATATTTATCTTATAGTCATTTGTGGTTAATGATTTGGGGTTCATTTTTTTCCAGAAGTGAGTTGAGGAGAGGAGGGTGGGCTCAGGTCCATTATGGGAAAATTAAATAGGGGAACTAAACTTGGAAGTACCAGATAGACAAGATTGGGGTGGGGAGAGATTAAATTGGACCTCAAAGAGGGCAAAACAAGCTTTTAGTGCATAAAAACCATCCCTGAAACTGAGGCCAAGTTTTTGTTAAAAATGAAAAAAAAATTTTTTTTAGTCTGTATCTTTTAAAATGTGAAAATCAGCATTTTCTGTGAGGAGAGTTGTTAACACAAGCTGAAGCTCACACACCAAGCAACTATATGTGCACAAACAGCTAGGACAGTCCAGTTCAGAGAGCAGAGGGTTTGGATCCAGAAAATTCTGTGTTGGAGCACGGCCCCTCCGTGACCCGGAGTGAATCACACTGTCTGCTTGGCTCTCTGTTGCTTTATCCGTGGGGTGAAGAGGTTGGGCTAGATTCTCCAAGGGCCCTTCTGTCTCTGATAATGTTTCTAGACCCCACAAGGACACTGTGAAATCATTTTCCTAAGGTCAAGCCCTGTGATTAGTATCCTTGGGAAAGGAACAGCCCGGGATGGAGCTGGATGTGCTCTCTGAAGACCTGGCTGGGTAGTAGGACTAAACACCATCTTTTTCCATTTGGGATTAACTGCAATTACTGTATTAGATATTTCACCCCCTCCCCCCCATAGCGGAGGGATAAGTTCTGTCTCCTCCTGGCCGACCCAGCACTTCAGTGCTCAACAGCTGCGTCCAAACCCTGGCGGGCCAGCACTGTGGTGGGATCCGCTCCCTCCGAGGTGACTTCATGCAGCCGGTGTTTGAGGCCCGCCTACCCAGACTTGGGTATTTATAGCAGGGGAGCAGCTAGAAAAAAAAATTAAATATGCTACACCCATCTTCATACTATGTGGGACAGAGACAGGCATTGTGAGGAATTTAGAAAGCAGGGCTGTATAATCCAGCAAGATATTTTTAAATGTTGTTTGTTGCAGTTGGCAGGGCCGGTTTTTCAAAGAGGAGGGAAAGTAAGAGTAAGTGGGGATGACACGCTTCCAGCAACTCCAAGCACTAGGACGTGGAGCTCAGCAGTCCTGGGTGCATGGGTTCTGACCCCCAGTTTACCCCACAGCCACAAAGTTTGAGCAGGGCTTGGGAAGCTCACCTTGAGATGCTCGGCCAATGGGGTGGCTTATCAACCTCTTCCCCACCAGCCCATCCACCGGAAGAATCCCCAAGTTGAAAATGAATAAAATATTCTCAAGAAGGAGACAGGACAGCCCCAAAAGTTGCTTCTGTGAAAACCAAGGGCCTCGTGCTCGTTCTTTCACTCATCTCAGCAGCTGGGTAGATCAAGTTGTACACGAGCACACACTTTGGAAGCAAGTTACTTGCAGCTGTTCTTCTGGATATAACCCTCCTGGGACGAGCCAGGCAGGCCAGAATGATGCTGGTACCCAACTCAGCAGGTGAGCATGCGCCATGGTAGAGCTGCCTCTGAAAAGGCATCACGGCGAACCTTACCTGTATAGTGGGTGCTTGTACAAAGTATTCTAGGAGAGACCTGTGTGCCTTCTACCATGTCGAGCTTTGAGGAGACAGGTGGTGGGTCGCAGGGGTTGGGAGCACTAGAGAGGCCAAGAGTTGAGGTTAGGGTACATCTGCTTGTTCATCCAACAAATATTTACTGAGGGCTTACTGTGCGCTTGGCACTCTTCCAGGTCTGGTGAAAGAGGCCCAGGGGGATGGGAGGGAGCAGGCCTGGGGGATAAGGAGGAAGAGTAAGGCATGCTGGGAGAATCACAGCGAGGCCAGCCAGGCCGGAGCAGAAGGATCTGGGCAGGGGAAACAGCAAGTGCCTGGTGGGTTCCGGGAAACCAGTGTGGCTGGGCTGGGGCGAGTGCTGGGGAGCAGGGAGTGTTGGAGGAGATGCGGTTGGAGAGCCAGTGGAGGGGTGGTGAGTCAGCTCAGGCCTTGTAGGCCATTGGGTGGCACTTCGACTGTTAATTCGGAGTCTGCAGGGAGCCACTGGAGGGACTGACGCACAGAAATGACATGATCTGATTTGTACTTTAACGAGATCAGCCCCTCTGCTAGGTTGGAAAGGGAACATAGCATCAAGGATGGAACAGAAGCAAAATGGCCGGGCGCCTGGGTGGCTCAGTTGGTTAAGCGACTGCCTTCGGCTCAGGTCATGATCCCAGGGTCCTGGGATCGAGTCCCACATCGGGCTCCCTGCTCAGCGGGAAGCCTGCTTCTCCCTCTCCCACTCCCCCTGCTTATGTTCCCTCTCTTGCTGTCTCTCTCTCTGTCAATTAAATAAAATCTTTAAAAAAAAAAACAGCATGGCCGCTGGGAGGGTTTTACAGTAATCCAGGCGAGACAGGATGGTGGCTTGGATTGGGAGTCAGCGGGGAGGGTATGGGTGTGTTTTGAAATTAGAGCCAATGGGATATGTCAACAGCTTGGATGTGTGAGGCGTGAGAGAGCAATCAGGATGACACCAAGGTTTATGGTCTGAGCACTTGAAAGATGGGAAAAGATGGGTCTGAGCACTTAGAATGGGAACAGCTGTGTGTGGAAGAAGCCGGATTGAGCCACAGGTCTGCGTGTGACTTTGGTTGCTTGTCCCTCACTTCTGTTTAGAGATATCAAGAAGGAGATTGGCCTCCAGATCTCCTTGAACACCCTTAATCATATGATGGATTGAAACATTGCACTCCTTTGTCTGACCTGCTGGTGGGCACCGTCCAGCAGGGTCAAATAGGGCCTCAGGCAGGAGAGATTTATTTTCAGTCTTATAATTCCGTGGTTGATGGCCCTAAGAGCCCCTAAAGTTTGCTTTCTAGCTTCTTCATGGGCAGCCATCTGCCTTTAATGAAGATCGTCAAATCTGTTTCCCCGTCATTAACATGAGATCTGTTTAATTAGGTCCAGTTGTTCTGTGGATTGCTCTGACTTCGTGCATGTATCCCTTGGTCCTTGGAAAGTGAGACTCCATTTCAGGCTGTTTTGGGTTCGTAGAGGTCAAATCTGGGTCAGGAATTTAGCCCAAGAGAGAACCTTCTTGGGTGCTTTGAGAAGGTGAAGGGGACTCCAGAGCAGTCTGAGAAAGGCCCGGTGGGAGTGTCTGAGTGCCAGTTAGATGGTGTGGCCCCTTCTCCTCAGGAGGGCCATGCCAGTGCAGGGTGGCTGGGACACGGAACATGAGTCCCACTGCCTGACTGCTAGCTAGTTACCTGGTCTCTGAGCCTCAGTTTTCCTCTCCTTTTTAATGGGTATTTATCATGGTTCCTGTCTCATAAGGTTGTTTCAGTGGCTCTTGACCTGCATTCACATTATAATCACTTGGAGAGTTTTAAGTGCACACCCACACACACTCACCTGTGTATGTGTGTGTCTTAAGGCCCCACCTCCAGGAATTCTGATGTAAATGGCCTGGAGTGGGGCCCAGACCACGTGGGTAGCATTCCTGGGAAGTCTGGTGCTCCGTGAGCACTCAGACATTAGCTATTATTGGTGGTAAAAGAATCATTGTTCTAGAGTGCTCATTTCTGCCCCACCCAGGATGGTGACTTCCCTTCACTTCGCTGCTTTGCTGCTTCAGCTCACTCATCTGGAAGGATCACCAGAGAACACCCAAGAGAAGCTTGAATTGTTAGGGTTGCATGGAAAGGGCCGAGTTTGATCTAGAATGGTAGTGGTGGGATATAACAAAGTTATTTATCCCATTAGTAAATGAGGTGGGTACTGTTTTATTCCATCTTTAAGCGGAGGAAACGGAGTCTCAGGTTAAGTCACTTGGCCAAGGTCATGCAGCTAATAAGAAGTAGAGACTGTAATTGAACTCAGGCAGCCTTCCACCAGCTTCTCTACTCTCCGCCACACTGTGTTCCCTTTCTAGCCAGAGAAGCCAAGAGACTGAATTCTCAACTCAGACCCCCAGCACATACCTACCATGTGTGGAGCTTTTCCCAAGTACCAGGCCCTAGGCCATGCACTTCACCTGTATCCTACCATGTCATTCTTAAAATCGCCCAGTGTGGTAAGTCTTCTTACCCTGCCTTTCACAGTGGATGAAAATGAGGCTCAGAGAAGTCCAAGGGGCATAGCTAGTAAATGACACAGCAGGATGCAAACCCAGGTCTGTCGGGCTCCAGAGTCCCCATTGACCCTGCTGCTTCTCTCCTTAGGAGTGGCCTGGGTGGGGAAGAAGCACATTTAGTGATTTCCTGAGCAGAGAAAGCGACAGGTTGGTCCAAGAGGGCGAGAGGAACTGAAGCAAGACCAGAGCATCCCTCGCTGCTTCTGAACAACAGAGTCATGTAGGTGCCTTAAAATAGTGGCCTTGCTCGGCGGGGTGGCCGATCGGACAGGCCTGAGGGCTGTGGTTGGAGGTGTTTGTTTCTCTGCATGTTTGAAGAGATCTCCTGCCAAGCTCATTGCTTCTCATCTGTTGCTGTGAATGAAATAACCTCTGAGAGATTGTATGTGTGGGTTGCTTAAAATAGTTCAAGAGGAAGAATGTTTGGAAGCTTTTAGCTCCCTGAGTCTATTTCCTCTTGATTTATGACACCTTAGAGAGTGCTGGGCCTCTTCTTGTTTATTCTTCTGGCTTTTCCTTTCGGCCATATTTTAGCTCTTATGTCACTGTAAACCAAAGGTGTTTGTCCCCAGAAAAAAGTGACAACCTCTCTTGAGTAGTTTAATGGGGGCAGGGGGCTACACATCTTTTTCTTTTAAAAGGAGAAGAAAAAAATGAGGTGAGGCCGTTTGCTTTGGAAACAGTCATTTCTCTCTCCCAGCTGCAAAAGTTCCCAGATCATAGTGATGGTGTTTGCTCTGGGGCGAGAAGAATTTATTTTATTTTATTCATTTGCACTAAGGCCTGCCCTGGAAGCGGGAGTATTCTTACAACCTTCACTGTGTGGTGCCCAGGAGGCCTGGGCTGTGGGGGAGAGGTGTCGCTCTGTTCTGTGCAGCCACGAACCATGTGAGACTATTTAAATGGAAATTCAGTAAACATTCAATGAGATTTAAAAAAAAATCACTTCCTTAGGCACGCGAGGCACATTTCTAGTGCCCACTCGTCACACAAGGCTGGTGGCCACCATACTGGACGAGGCAGATAGAGGCCCCTCCATCATGGCAGACAGTTCTGTGGGACACGTGACCATTAGAGTGGGTGACCATTAGAGTGGGTCACTTGGGGCCAGCTCTCTGGGTTTTCACAGGCCTCAAAATCTGAACTAGTCTCCGACCTCTCTAAAGCCCTCTTGTTTGCAGAAACAAGAAGATTCATGGAAGTGGAGATGAAGGCCATTGATTCTTGTGGCTCTAACCTCTCGACCCTTGACACAAGGTCAGGTTTTACCATTTCCAAGCTGCGTGGCCTAGGGCAAGTCACTTAGCCTCTCTGAAGCGGTGTCCTTGTACTGACAAGGGGTGACAAAGGGTAGTTTAAAGATACCTTGGGATTTTGTAAGGATTAAACAAAATGAAGAAATAGGTGTAAAACACTTAGAATGCTCCACGCATAGCAAGAACACACACATGCTACAAAGTTGTATATGCTTTTCTGAGGATTAAATGAGACAATGCCAAACCAAGCCCCCAGCCTGGTGCCTAGCACAGCCGCCACCAGGCGTGTGCCACCGGCCATCCTGGCGGTCACTGCCTCTGGGCAATGGCATGCGGCATGCTTTCACTTCCTGTGGTGCTCGTGTTTTCTACTCGAGGATGTATTATGTCTGGTTAGAAGAAGTGACCCAGAGGGTGTCAGCTCTCCCAGTGAATGGCTAGGTTTAAGTTTGTGTATCTTGAGCCTCCACATGGTCTTTTTTCTTCCTCCTCTCTTCTTTCTGGAGGACGGTGGGAGTAAAAAGCGTGCCTCTGTGCAGTGGTCATGTCAGGTCCTCACGTGGTAACCACCAGCCTGCTTCCGTCCTGCTGGTTCGGGCTGGGTGACCAGCACCGCCCCGTCCAACGGTGTAATCGGATCTGGGTTTGTTCTATAGGATTAATTTGTGGTGGGAAATGCCCGTATAGTTACGCAGTTGCCACTCGTTTGCCTACAGACAGAATGTGCTAAATCTGCCACTTGTAATGAAATCCACATAACTTGGAACCATGTATAGGGAATCAAATAATTTTCATAATTGTTACAAGAGATGGATTTCAATGAGGGCAATCCAAATGCCACTGAGGGTGGTGCTATCCTTACTTTCCTTCTATAGATGGTTCTACCGAGGGAGACATCACTTTCAAGTAAACACTTCTAAGAGAAGAAAGGAAAGATGTGGGGCCAGGATATTGCATTATCTTGATGTTATTTGTGTAACCTGGGCCCCCCATGAGCCCTTGCAGGCTGACCAAACCCTTGTCCTTTGTGTGGCTTCCCTGGAATTGACAAATCACTCGTGGTTAATCGGTAACTCGGAGCCTTCTTGGCAAATAGTTGCTTTGCTAGTTATCTGTGCCAGGGTCTCCTCCATTATTGGTGGGGCCCCTCAAACGTCAAAAGATCCCAGTGGGGGGGGTGTGTGTGTCTGTCCATGTACCTGTAGTGTGAGCCCACACGTCTCCTCTGCCCTCCTAAAATGTAGGCAGTTCTTACATCAGTCATTTCCAGGCCTGGCTGGGGGCTGAAACATCTTGAGGCATTTTCAAAATTCACATTCTGGGCCCCACCTTGGACATAATAAGTAAAAACCTGGAAAACTGGGGCCAGAACATGTATATTTTCTAAAGGCCCCTCAGGTGATTCAGATTTGTGAATTGGCCAAGGTCCCGCGCGCGCACACACACAGCAGGCAGCAGGGGTGGAGTTTGACATCAGAGTTATCAGCCTTCAAAGCCCATGGCTTCCACTGCTGGAAGCTGGCTGGAATTTTAATCACAGTCCTTAGGCTATTGGGAGTGGGTCAAATAAGAATTCTGTATTCTGAATAGAATGTGAGATTTTCCAGAAGAGTCTGCCATGCCATCTTTCCTCACAGCACTGCCCTGTGGCCCTCCAGCCCTGACTTTCGGAGCCTGGTTCTTTCCGTCTGCAGACCCAGCCACTGACCGAGACCAGCCACCAGTAAACTATGCCAGTCGTCCCTGAGCCTGTCTGTGTTTTAGTCTGCTTTTTCTCTTCTTCCTCCTCCCCCTTCCTCCTTCCCTGCCCGGCCCCTGCATGCAGCTCTTCTCCTGGGACCCAGGCCTACAGTCAGCGCCTTCCTCAATAAATAAATAAATCTGGATCTGGGAGTGGAGCCGTTACTGCCCAGGGTGCAAACTCCACACGGGCCTCTCGGCCACTATCCCTGTTCGTCACTGGTACTCAAATGGTTGTCCTGCTCTGCAGCCTGCGAGGCAGATAGCTTTGTGACGGAGGGGGCAGACATGCAGCGGACCACCTGGATTGAAAGCCTGGATCCGCTGCTTCCTTGATGAGTTTCTTTATATCTCCGAGCCTCAGTTTGCCTGTAAAATGGAGAGAATACTAACCCACCCCTTATGGTAGTTGCAGGGAGTAAGTGAATAACACTTTCTAAAATGCTTGAAATAGTACCTGGCACGTAAATGTCTGGTATGTTAACCATTACGATGATGATCATGAGGACAACGGTGACTATTGGGGGTGGGGGTCCTTGGTGACCCTTCCCAGTCTCATGAGGGCACCCACTCCTGTGTAAGCACATCCTCAGTATTACAGTGGAAAAGATCAAAGGCTTTAGAGACAAATCTGGGTTTAATCCCCACTAAGCTGTTTTTTTTTTTTTTATGTGAGGTTGGAAAAGCCCCAGAGCCTGTTTTGTTTTTTAATCTATAAAATGAGGATGACAGCATCACCTGCCTTGTGTCATAAAGGTGAAAGGCAAAAACGCAAACAAAGCATGGGCTTAGCTGGCAATGAGTGAATTGGGAAGAAAAATAGGAGTTGAATGAACCGTAGCAATGTAATAGGCAAAAATAAAAATCAGCCTCAAAAGATTATATGTGGCATGATACAATGTTTATAAAGTTAAAAACAAAGTTTTTAAGTGAAAAAGTATTGGAGGGGCACGTGGTGGGCACACTTAACACTGCATAAACGCTCTCCTGAGCGTGGGGGTGGTGAACACCGACGGTGTTTGTGTCCTGTGCAGGGAGGGAGGCCCCGGTGGCTGCCATGCGGAGGGTTGTCAAGGCTCTAGCTTTGTTTTGGAGGTGAGTTCACATTATTACAACTAAATACACATGGTCATGAACCGGGGATTACGATACATCCAATATGCATCCAAAGTGAAGAACTTAGTGGGTTCTCAGTAGGCGATAACTGTCATTATCCCCTGAACCACCTGGACCACACCCTAGGCCACCACGACTACCCTCTGTGATGGCCTGTCGTCTGTGCAAAATGCCCTGAGCACCACACCTTCCCACCCCTAGCCCCAGTGGCTTCCATGTGGGGGGTGTGGGACAGTGGGGAGATCTTGTTGCCTTGCTCTTTCGGTTTGTTGCAGGTCTTGGGCATCAGCTCCCGTGTGTGTCTAACACAGTTGGACAAAGACAGGGCTGTTTTTTGTCCTAGCTGTGCCAGATATAAAGACTTTCATTAGAATCACTTTAGGAGCATTCATGTTCGCCAGGAGATTTTCTTTCCAAGGGAAGGCAATGTTTGGGTTCGATCCGATGGTGTTTGTCTTGGTATGATCTTAGACCTCTCTGCTTTCACTGCCACCATCAAGCATCATGACCTTTGCCTATGGCTTTTCTTTACCCATGGTTCCTTCCCTTAACAGAAAGGGGAAGCGTGGAGGGCATTGGAGACACCCTAGTCCTGTGCCTCTAGGTCCGTGGCATCTGGATCTAAATGATCCTCATGTCCTGCCACCCTCTGAATTTGAAGGAGAGGAGAGAAGAGTATAGGTTTTGGAATTAGGGACACCTAGGTTCAATTTCAGGATCTTCACCGTGTCATTTTGAGGCACAGGTATTATTCGTTTTTCCCTATTTTAAATTGAATGGCATTAAGTGCGGACTCCTAAATTCCGTTCAGTTTGATGAAATCGCACCCAGACGTTCAGCTGTGTAATCGACCCAGGTGAAGTTCAAGATCTAAAGTACTCCCATGAGGAAGTGCCCTCATGGTCCTTCTCCCTCTGTACCCACCCCCCATCTGCCCCCAAGTAGCCATTGCCCTGACTTTTGTCACCATCCATTCATTTTGCCTGTTTTGGAACTTCTAGGGGTGGGAACATTATCAAACCTTTCTGATCCCCGTTTTTTTCTTTTCTTTTTGAAAGCAAAATTGTAGTACTTGTAGGGTTAAGAGAATCAAATGAGATACCACGTGTAAAGTCATTAGTAAAATATGTGTAAAACAGTTAACACCTCCTCAGGTGAAGCTGTTTATTGTTGACTTTTGCCATGGTGGACTTCAGCGTCTTCCCCTGTGTCTCCCCTTCTGCACTCGCCGCAAGGCCTGCTTCCCCGTGCCCTGCACGCCCTTCCCTGCCCTGTGCCCTCTGAGCACCCTTCTGAGATGGTTCCATCTGTGGTTTACAGGGTTTCTCACTGAAACCAGTTCTTCTTAATAAGGCAGGGAAAATGGGCAGGAAAGCAGAGTTCTGCAGCTTTTGCCTGGTTGTTTTGTTTTGTTTTGTTTTTGTTGTTTTTTTCCAAAGAGGGTCTGTTTGTTCTATTAGCAAAATCAACAGAGGCATTGCTGGACTGACTTCCCTGAGTGGGGGATCCTTGGATGCTGCTTTTGCTGAAATGCCAGGAGTTGTGGTCACGGTGAGGTTTCAGAAGCAGTGGGAGGAGCCATCTCTTTCAGTTCCTCAAAAACAAAAAGCAAAATAATCTTCTGTGTTTGCCTGAAATTCTAGGATGATAATTCATTTCCTTAGGTCAAGGGGAGGCACTAATACCGAGTTTGGGCGGGGGGTGCGTTCTGTTTTCACGATGTATGGTTCCCTGTGACCTTGACCCAAATGGTTTTACCCTGTCCTTTCCCGAGGATAGGTCTTCACGAAGGAGGAGGTAGAACCGTGTGGATGGTGGCTGGCAGCGAACGAACAGAGGGCAAAGCGGGGCCGTGAAGGCAGATTCCGTGAATTTGTGATGAGGTCCAGGGCTAAGTCTGCCCACCAGACATTGTACACACACTTACAGAACATCAAGCCGTGTGGTAAAGTACAGGTGCCAAGTTCCAGGCCCTGCCCTTCAGGAAGTAACTTCCAGTCAGGGAGCAGGAATTAAACAGGCATTTGTCACATAGTCTGCTAGATGCTGTGCTTGGAAGACCACGGCCCCTGATCCAGATTGGGGGTGCAGGGTTATCACAGGCCTAGAGCTGGTGTCATTTGCGTGGAGAAAGGTAGATAGAGGTTAACCCTCAGACGTCTACAACACGCAGCCCCCATCTGGGTATCCTTGGGACTCTCACGAAACCCATTTCCAAGGATCACTTCCATCCACCCCCTAAAGGAGACTTTGGTTCTACTGAACTGCTTGATGCCTTTGCTGGTGGCAAGACCATTGATAATTCCCCGCCCCGCCCCCCCCCCCCCCCCCAAGCAATGTTATAGCCTCTCTACCCTGGGCAATGAATGGAATGTGGAATACACAGGCCCTCTGATTCTGCAGGAGACTCTCACTTCCCCGCAAGGTGGGTGAGACAGGCCGGGTGGGGAGATCCATTTATAAACTGAAGACTTTATTAGTAAGAGTTTATGAGCAAGAGACGAGCCCTGCCACAGACCCAGAAGAGGGATGTGTTTGTTATGGAAGAAGATACCCACTTGGCATCCCTCACGTGGCCAGTCGCCGCATGTGGGGCCGGGATGCCAGATTGCTGCAGTTACCATGGGACCCAGACTTAGACAGGAAATCATGGTAGGATGGGAAAGAGTCCAAAATACACACGGCTGGTATACAGGCTGCAGTTAGAAAAGAGGAAGAGAACAATCTATCTATTTTCCTGCGCGAGTAGTGCAGAATCAAATGGGGTTGTTTTTCCAAGACTCCTTACGTTTTATGGACCTGATTTTCAAGCTTTAAGTTTTTCCATATTAAGCAATCCTTGGGTTATTTGAAGTGACCCTTTTGTATGTTTGTGGAGAGCACTTCTCAGGCTGGTTATGTGTTTTTTAAAGCTCCCAAACTAAAAAAGAACCAATGTCCCTTCAGCCTGGGGGGACTTTTTTTCTCCAGAACCTGTAAGGAATATCTTTTTGGTTTTGCCACAGCTGTCTCTTTCCTGCGAGCAGCCCCCGCGAAACCCCCACACTCCCTCATTTTACGGGATGTGCCAGTGGAAAATAGCAGGGTTCCTGCTGTAAAGCAGCACTCCTCACGGCTGGGTTTCTTGGAAATCTCTGCCGCCAAGTCCAGCAACTGAAGTTTCTCATTCATAAAGAAGGACCTTTTCATCCTGCCCATGAAGTTGTTAAAAGAAATAGAAAAATCAGGAAGGGGATCTTGCCTTGTACTTCTGCAGATGTAGCTCTGGAAAAGTTCAGAACGGGCCAGACTGTTCATAGCTTGGGAACAGTTCCAGGCCTCCAGAGGAACATTTAACAGGTCGCTACTGATACAGCTTTCCATGAACTGCCGTGATCTGTTTCTCGGGGAGCATGCTAAACTGTCGACGAAATGACAATTATGGCATGGGGTTCGCACCCCTGTGCCCCATTGACAGCTGTCTCTCTTTCTGCTGGGTCAGGTATGATTTATCACTTGAAGTCATTCTATTGGGTTGATTGCCCTCACCCCACACTATGACATTCTGACCACTGCCAATTCAGGAGTGAGGTGAGGGCGATACTCACTAATATGGGGACAGCGCCTTATGGTTTTTACAAAGTCCTTTCCCGTTCTGCCTCATTTGAGCTCCATTATAGCTAACGTTTATTGAGCCTTTACTATAGACTGGCTACATTGCTAAACACTTTACAAATTTTACCATGTTTAATCCTTAAAACAACGCTACATGGTAACACTCCATTTCTATTTTACAGACATGGAAACTGGCCCAGAGAGATTAAGCCTGTGACCTACGATCACATAGCTAGTTGAGGGCAGACCAGGGATTTGAACCCAAATCTACCCAACTCAAAGCCCATGTTGCTAAATGCCACGTGGTAGTGCCTCTCATTCTCCCTGTGCTCCAGGCAGATGGCTTCATTCTCTTATTAGCAGGAACCGAGGGTATGTTTGAGGTCCCAGGGCCAATGAGTGACCCGACTGGGGCCAGACCTCAGGTCTCCTGAGGGACCCATACTTTGTCATTACCCAAGACCTGTGAACCTGAGCAGTATTATCTAAGTGAGGTCACCAGCATTTTTTTTTAAGATTTTATTCATTTATATATTTGAGAGAGTGAGTGAGTGGTAAGGGGAGGGAGAGAGAATCCGAAGCAGCCTCCCCACTGAGGGCAGAGCCTGATGTGGGGCTTGATCCCAGGACCCCGAGATCGTGACCAGAGCCGAAACCAAGAATCAGATGTTTAACCAACAGCCCCCCAGGCATCCCAGGTCACGGGCATTTCTAAGCCAGGAGCCACTTGCTCAGAAGTGGCCAGCCCTGGACCCATTCTTCCGGGCGGCCA
Organism: Zalophus californianus; assembly: GCF_009762305.2. Classification (NCBI taxonomy): domain Eukaryota; kingdom Metazoa; phylum Chordata; class Mammalia; order Carnivora; family Otariidae; genus Zalophus; species Zalophus californianus. The sequence continues at coordinate 86,700,217 of NC_045605.1, read as the reverse complement.
GATGGGAAGGATTCTGGGAATCCATGCATCATTCTCCTGGTCCAAGTTTTTGAAGCTGAGAAGCCATCCAGTTACTACTTACAAGTACACTTCTGTTTAAAACTTCTGTGTCAGGACTCCGTAGGTTGCAGACACATATCAAACTAATTAAAGAAGAAAAACGTACACTGGCTTATTTAAAAGTCCTGAAGTAAGGCTGGCTTCAGGGGTGCTTTGATTGAGGGGTTCAATAGGATCTTTGAGGTCCTTTTTTCTCTTGCTTGCTCCCTCTTGATTCTGCTCCTCGGTTGGCTCCATTATCCATCAACTTTTTTCCTCATGATTATAAACTGCAGCAGCCTCAGCTTTAAAGCCTAATAGCAAAGGGGACAAATCTGCTTGCCTGGCAGCTCAAACAAAAACCCTGGACTTTGAGTCTTATTGGCCTGACTGAGGTCTTGGGTCCACCATCGAACCAATCGCTGTAGTCCATTGCCCACATACAGTTCCCATGCTGGAGGGAAGGCTAGGAGCCCTGCTGGTCACAGAACCATGAGGGGGCTCTGGGTAGAAGAGAGAAAAATGGATGCCGTGGAGACAAGGCACTGGGGGACCTGGGAGGCGGGGAGGTAGGCTGGGCGATCCGGGAGGAAAAGTCGGATGGAAAAACCAGTTTTATGGAGAAACACATTTGCCACGTTAGGCTGGGTAAGGATAACTTTTTTTTTTTTTGAAGAGAGCTTCAACAGGCCATTAATGCAAATGTGAAGCTCACAAGTGTCTTTTTGTTGCAGCTATTAGAGCAATTATTCTTTATTATATTCACTGACTTCAGTGTACATTTGTTCTAATGTAAACTTTCCTCTCTGGAAGAAAAGCACTTTGGAGTGTGTCTTCAAGAGTCCGATTATAGGTTTGAGGGAAAGAGCCATTAGGTCCCGAATAGCTGGTGACTAGGCTGATTTCTGTCCTGATGGCATCTTAATTTATGCCAGATGGATTGAAGGGCCACCTCTCTTCTGGTCAGTCACTGGCCCGGTGCCACCTGCAAGGCTTAGTGAGACCGTTTGGTCTAAGCTGTGTGTTGTCAAGTATCACAGGCAAGTCCATCTCGCAGATCCTTGCTTTTAATCAGCTGCAGGTGCCCATGGAAGGTGTGATAATATTAGAGGCCACAGGTTTTCAGCATCCTGGATGGCTTGGTGGCTAATTTGCTTTCCATTTCTGAACTAAACCAGACAAGGAGGGGTGTTATTAAATGTTCCTTTTGAAGTACTTACAGCTAACAAGATCCAGATAGTGTGAATATGTAGCCAGCAAGGGTTCCTTGAATGCTTGCCCTGGACCAGCATCGCATAGGCATCGTGGAGGATAAAAAAGGAGTGGTTTCTATGCTGGAGGAATGATCCTGTGGGGGTACCAACAGGAGCTGTTCATTCCGCAGGTCAGGAGCAAAGCACTTCACGTGCAGTGGAGGCTCAGAGAGGTTAGGAACCCTGCCTCAAGTCACACAGCAAGCGAGCCGCAAAGCCAGGCTCACGGTGGGCTCTCCCCAGCTGCACAGCCCGAGTCTGTCACCCCAGTGCCCGTGGATGGAGCCTGTCACTACAGGATTTCTCACCATCCAAAAAAAATGAGTTCTCCCCTGATAACAGATTTCATCACTCATGAAACTGCAGGCCTGGGAAGAAGGAAGATTGCCTGACTGCTGAGGCCGATGCCTTTCCAGAAGGAGGATACTGGGTGGGCCTCCCGCCAGCCTGTCTGACCCACGTGATGCCTCCATCTGTCTGACTTCGGACTCTGAGCTGCTGGTCCAGCCTGTCTGCAACCTGGACAGCAGGACAAGTCTGAGCACAAACCAAATCTGGCTTCGGGAATCGGGTGGGACAGAGAGTTGTCAGAGCTGCTGAGGGCACCCAGTCTCGTTTTCACACACTGTGTGGCTGACACGTCGGAGGGTGCAGGCAGCGTGGGGGTTGGAGATGTAAACCACACCGCAAGGAGCCGGGTCTGGGAGGCCAGGCAGCAGACAGAGCGCGTCCTAACCGCACACGCGTACTCCGCTGGGGGTTGTTTAAACCAGATCCTGCCAAGGTCATAGGAGCAGAAAACATAATGCAGAACCCTTTCTCCTGGGCAGGATCATTTACTTTTTAAAGGCTTTCTCCTCCGCACCCCCCATATAGTTTCCCTTGGTAGAAATGTGAGGTGGGGGGAGAATAGAAGTGAGGGGATTTTTGCCCCAAATCCTTAACAGCATGGACGTAGAGCCCCATGAATCTAGCGTGATGCTGTAGAGTTGAGAATGTACCCCAAGGAATGAGGGTGTAATACTGGACTGGGGATGGTTTTTTCAACAAGGTCACTGATGCCTTGGGGTGGTTTTTCCTCAGAAGCGCATTGAGATTGGAAGGGAACGGGGTGTGAGTACAGAGAACTAGATGTACCTGAGGCCTGGGAGAGAGAGCCAGGCAATGCCACTGGACTCTGGGGCAGCTGAGATGGGGGAGACGGGGTGGGGAGAAGAGGGTCTTTTGGAATGGTTTCCACCTCATCCTGCTAGAAACTTCATCTTTTCTGATGCTTTATGTAAAAGCTAGCATTGTAATGGCCCTCTTTGTCCCAAAGAATTATCTTTGCTCTGAAGTCTACTTGATCTATTTTTTTTTTTTAAAGATTTTATTTATTTGACAGAGAGAGAGACAGTGAGAGAGGGAACACAAGCAGGGGGAGTAGGAGAGGGAGAAGCAGGCTTCCTGCGGAGCAGGGACCCCGATGCGGGTCTCGATCCCAGGACCCCGGGATCATGACCTGAGCCGAAGGCAGACGCTTAACGACTGAGCCACCCAGGCGCCCCTTGATCTGATATTAACGATAGCCACTCCAGTTTTCTTTTGATACATGTTTACATAGTTTATTTCTCTATACATTTAATTTTAACTGGTTCATATCCTATACCAAGTGAATATCTGGTAAACAGCATATAGTTGCATTTTTTTTTCTCTATTCTCACCATCTCTGTCTCCACTGGTGTGTTTAGCCTGTTTACATTTAATATAGATGTTGGTATATTTGGATCTAGGTTCTACCATTTTATTTTTTATTTGTCCCCTCTGTTTTTGTTCCTCTTTCCTTTTTTCTGCCTTTAGATTATTTGAACAATTTTTAGTATTGCCTTTTATCTATTCTTTTTACCATCTCTTTGTGTAGTTATGTTTTTAAAAGTGGTTGATCTAAGGTTTAAAGAAAATACATACTTATGTTTTCACATCAACTGAGAAATGATATCTTCATACTTCAAGTGCAATACAGACTGCTCACCACCATACAAGTCCCTCCATGTAAAATCTAGCTTTAGGGGAAATCATTCTAACCCATCAATCAAGTGGTGTAGAGGTGGGGGGGGGAATGAATGGAAGAATGAAATTTGGTTTATCTCATTTATTCATTCATTCACCTTTATCTAGCATCTAACCAGGCAGCAGAATCCCCTCCCTTCTAGGTTGGATAATCCAAAGACTAGTATTGGTAGTAAGAATAGTAATAATAGCTAACTTGGGTCACTTGCTATGTGTCATGCACTGTTCCAAGTTCTTTACAGGCATTATGTTATTAGTCTGACAACCCTATACCATAGGTACTGCAATTATCTGCATTTTATAAATGAAGAAACTAGGGCACAGAGTGTTTAACTTGCCCAAGGTCACCTAGCCAGTGAACAGCAGACTTTGGACCCATTGATTTTCTCCTGCTATCGGAGGGTCTCGATGGAGGAACAACATACTGGAAGGTGTGCAGACTCCTAGTCTGTCCTAGGGATCTTGCCTTCTCTACCATGTTGAGCTCACCCCCTCCTTCTAGGAGCCTGCTGATGATCCACTAAGAGGCTCCTTTCCCTCTTCCCTATAATCATGGATGGGAGATCTTCTCTGTGCCAGGGGTTATGCGCATAATATCAAAGCTCTGAAAATGGACCTCGAATCTGAGGTCAGAACTGGAAGGGACTTCTCTTTAGGTGTGGAATTGGAGGTGGTAGGAGTGAAGCAGCCTGCCATGTAGAGGCAGAGTCTGGACTGGACGCAGGTCTCCTGACTCCTGCTTTTGGTCTTTGTGCCTCCTTGTGCCTTCTTCTAGAAAGGTGTGGGAAGCGTCAGAGTAGCAGGGCTGGAAATTCTGATCTGTAAGTGATAGGGACAGCCAGCAGTCCCCACAGGGGAGCCCTTCCTTGCATGCCAAGCCTCAGAAGGCTTTGGCAGCTGGGCTGTGCTATTTAATAACCTTCTAGAGGTTGATCCAGTGGTCTGGCAATATCACTCACCAAGGCCAAGGTTGGTTTGGAGCCTTCGGTTTTGCATTTCCTGAAGAGGCAGGAATGAACCCCAGAAAGAACTGCTGGAGGGGGAGCTCCATCACACTGACACCTGCTTTTTAATAGCAAGACCTAGTATGGGAATGGCAAGTAGACCTCACCTCGTGGGCCAGGCCTAATCAAATGACCCTAACTGCCTGGAGCACTGTGTTGAATCCAGACTCTGTGGAAAGAATTTGGGGGTCTATCAGGGTTGCCTGTCCTGGGCCCAGGAATGGGCTGGAAGCCTCTTGGTCAGGTGTGTGTCACCTTTAGTGTGCAGAGGCTAAGTAAGTCTTGGACCTTAATTGTAGCACAAGACCTGCCCTCCGAGGATTATTAGAATTAAATGAATATACATAAATTGTTCATTAAATGGTAATCACTCCGGTTAGTGTCAGTGGGGGCTTTTAAGAAGAGAGAGAATTCGATTTCTTCGTTCACATATTTGAGTGCCTTCTATATGCGTGGTGCTAACTTGGCACCAGAGAAAGATTGTATAGGGTATGCTAGGTCACTCTTCTCACGGAGATTGTTCTAGATGGAAGAAACAGGCAGTGACTAGTAAACAAATAGGGTAACTCCAGGTAGCAATGAGTACTGAATGGCAGCAAAATCAGGCTAATAAGATAAAGATCGTGGGGGGGCGGAGTAAAACCAATGCGAGGAGGTGACATCTGGACAGAAGTCTGAGTGTGAGAAGGAGCCAGAAATGCAAGGATCTTGGGAAACATCCCAGGAAGATGGGAGAGAAGGTCCAAAGGGCCTCAAGGAAGAACAGCCTGAAGGCATAGTGAGCTTTCTGAAGGCAAGGTCAGATCATAGCATACCTTACTTACTAAATCCTTGTTACAAAGTATTTTTAAACATTAAAAAGAGTAGAGAATTGTGTAATGCGTGACTGTACATCCATCACCCAGATTCAATAGTTAGCACCATTTTGACACTGTCTTTCTGTCTTTATGCCTCTACTTTGCTGAAATAAATCAAATCCCAGACAGACATCATGACATTTTATCCCCAAATACTTCAGTATGCATCATTTGACGAAATAAGGATTCGCTTATATGTTATATAGCTTCTTACATTTAATTGCACAATGACATCATCATAATTCCTTGATGTAACCCAGTACCTAGTCCATATTCAGATTTACCTGTTGGCCTCAAAAATATCTTCTATAAGTTGGTTAGTTTGAATCAGATTCCAAACAAGATCTGCACATTGCAAATTGTTAACCCAAATGTGTTTTCATGATGGGTAGAATTCTGAGAAAGGCATTTGACATCAGACCCGCATATTGGGATGGTTTTTGCATGCCTCTGTGGCCTGATATATAGTTTAAATCCTTAGGAGCCCAGGAGGACTGTGAACTATGATAGATATTGTTGGGTTATCTCCCAAACTGACAACAGAACTGCCCCCCCCCCCCGCCCCATCCTTTGTTCTTGCCAGCGGAACTGTGGCTCTGTTTAGGAATCAGAAGTAAGGTGCATGATGCATCTGGGTGTCTGGGCTTTCCCTCCTGGCCCAGAGGTGAGCCCTGACTGTCCTGACAGTTGTGGTTCTTATCCCCTGAACAGTGATTGATTTAGGAATGGATCTGGGACCTCATTCAGGCCATTGAGGGAAGTCCGCTTGGTGGGGTTTCTGGAAGGGTTTTCCTCTCAAAAGGATGACCCAAGTTTGGGGTCATCTTTTCAGATTTTTGGATGTCATATGGGCATGTCTGGAGCTAAGGCAGGAGCCATCCAATGGCTGTGCAGGGAAATAGGATAGAGCCCACCATCCTGATACAGACTGAGGGGGGTAAGAAATAACTTGGATCCTTGATGATAATGCTGAGCCACAGAACCAACCAACCCTGAAACTCCCGTACCTGAGATAACTTAAGAGCTAATAAATCCCCTTACTGTTTAAGCTACTTTTTGTTGTTTTACACCCAGAAGCATCCCAATAAAGCATTCAGTTCATAGGCATCTTTCTGGAAAAAGAAATGTCATCCCTGATAGGTTTTAATTTTCTTTGGATCATAAAAGGGGAACTGACTTTCAAACTCTTCTTATCCTCCTGCTTAAACCTCTTGTGTGTTTGTGTTTTTTCAAATTGGTTGGTTAATGTTTCTCCTTTTCCTTGGAGCTCTTGGCACAGTGCTCTCTGTGGTTTGTCCGGAAACGTTTATGGAGGTCTGACTTCTGTGGAGGTGGAGAGAGAAATCTGCTGATGTCCCTTCTCTCCTTGCAAAGACTGGACCCAAGGCGAAACATCTTTGAATGGTGCAAAGTAAAACTTCATGGGAGATCTTAGTGTACCTGGTTGAAAGAAAGATAAAAACTGTGTTGGTAACAGTAGTGAGCTGTTGTCCTCAGGAGAGGAAAGGCAGCAAGCAGGCCTTGCCCAGGGGAAATAAATTTGGTCCGGTATATATGTGCCAAGAGCATTTGGCAACCCTCTGATGTGGACACACAGTGCCCGTGGAGGAAGTGCTCAGTGATGGCTAGGTGAGTGAATGGACAAGGCACTCCGTGCCACCCACCCAAAACCTGGGCTTCCAGTTTCTACTCTGCTATGGAGAAAAGAGTCTCCTGTGGTGAGACGTGTCCATTCAGGTGACCTGTTGTCATCAGTTTCTCCACTGGTGGGGAGTTGAAATGCCCATGGCCTTCAACTTGGAGATCATCCAGGGACAGTTTCTCCTCACCAACTAGACTGCTTCTGCCATCGACTACATTTCTAGGGCCCTGTCTCACACATGGCTTGCCCAGGAGATGCAAAATATTTTAGGGTTTGCCCAAGTTTAACATCCTTAAGAAAGTCTGCTCCTTCCTCCTATAAAAACATCAGTGCTTTCAAAGCTAGACTGGTTCCTGTTTGGGTCACCTGTGCACATGCATGGGATAGACAGATATCAAATCACATTCAGCCCTGTGAGCCAAGATCCTGGAGAATGAGCTGTGTGTTAAGAATAAAATTGGGGGGGGGGGGTGCCTGGGTGGCTCAGTCGTTGGGCATCTGCCTTCGGCTCAGGTCGTGATACCAGCATCCTGGGATCGAGCCCCACATCGGGCTCCCTGCTCGGCAGGGAGCGGGCTTCTCCCTCTTCCACTCCCCCTGCTTGTGTTCCTTCTCTCGCTTTGTCTCTCTCTGTCAAATGAATAAATAAAATCTTAAAAAAAATAAAATTAGAAAAACTGTGTTAAGGGATTAGTATGTTCTAGGTCCTAAGCTCTACATGTTTCATACCTAGTAAGTCATTATCCACCTGCTCTCGAAGAAGGAATGGTGTCTCATTTTCCAGGTAACAAAACTTGGAGAGGTGACATAACTTCCCACAAGATGACCATTGGTGGCAAGGGGACTCACACCCAGGTCTGGCTAATTCTGAACCACTTCCCAAAGTCGGCAGCACAGTCACTGCTCGGCGTGTGGTGGCCGGTCCCTTCTTGCCCATGGCACACCCATGGCTTGGAGCTGTCCTGAACCTAGGTTCCCCTGCCCTGCCTCTTGGAGACACTGGCCGGCCCAGGCATCCCTTGGTCCTGATGGGACCTGTACCTCTGTGACAAGGTTAGAAGAAAGCCCAGATGAGCCTTGCTGATGACTCTGTGGCCTTCTCCACCTGACCGTGGAGGGACCGCAGTGGGATTGTGGGAAAGAAGGATTGAACCAAGGCTTCCTATCCACCAGACTCAGGCCACAGAGCTTCAGTGCGCTGCCTTGCCCGGTCTCGATTCCTGGAGTTTGGGGTGGTCTTTGCTGCAGTGTCGTTCCTGTTACTCTGGAGGGATGACAAAATGTCCCCAGCTGCAGGAGCCTTTGCTGCCACTCTTGCTAAGGCAGTGCTGGTTTCTGGCTCCAGAATTTTAGTCTGGGGAAGAGGTGCCTTTGGCAGTGTAGCTAACTCAGGCTAACAACTGGGACAGTCCTTTGAAAGGCAAGCCAGCTCCCTTCCTTAGCCCTAAGATGATACCTCTTGGTATTTCTTCATCAAAACATCTTGTTTTGGGGCGCTTGGGTGGCTCAGCCATTAGCGCCTGCCTTCGGCTTAGGTCATGATCCCAGGGTCCTGGGACTGAGCCCCGCATCGTGCTCCCTGCTCAGTGGGAAGCCTGCTTCTCCCTCTCCCACTCCCCCTGCTTGTGTTCCCACTCTCGCGGTCTCTCTCTCTCTGTCAAATAAATAAATAAAATCTTTAAAAAAACAAACAAACATCTTGTTTCTCTAAACACCAGGTTTTATGGATTCCTTGAGCTGGTGGTTAAGCTGCTCAAGGAAAACCTGAGAGCAACACATTGGATCCTTATCACACAAAGGGTCACCTCCCAACTGGGAACGTGGAGTCCTGACTCGCCGGCTGGCACTAACTGGAAAATAATCCAGTTTGGATTTTGGACTCTGTACTTACTTGGTGATTCACAATTGGGTAAAACCACCTTCTTTCCAAGTGCCCAGAAACCTAAGTTGGAGTTTTGATGATTGCTCCATCATGTAGTTAGAAGCTGAGACTCCAGTCACATCCTGGCTCGGCGACCAGATGGCCAAGTGACCTTTGGCCAGTCACCAGAACCCTCGGAGCCCGTACTTCCTTCTCTGGGGGGGAGGGGCAGGGCATGACTTCTCTAGGGGTGTCTGGTTTGCCCTTCAGATCTGCCATTGGCAGGCTTGCTGACCACTTCCCCTTACTGTTGCTTGTTACATTTGTTCTCTCTGGCAACGCCTACTCATTTGGTGCCCTGTGGGCCAAGTGCTGTCTTTGGAAGTAAGAATACAACACTGGGACAGGGGACATGTCCCAGCGCCTTTACCAGCAGGAAGATTATAGTCTCCAGGGTAGACAAGCCTGTCAAAACATGCTAATGACCGTGATAATGATCTGAACCTAGGGCAGTGGAATCAGAGGGCAAGCAAGGACTGCCTGAGCCTTGTCCACTGATTCTAGAGTAGAAACTAATCTCACAGGTGATGTGCGTCCCCTACCCGAGACAGGTTGTGTTTTTATGAAACATCTGACAGTGCACTCTGAGATGTCAAGAGGTCTTCTGTACATTTCTGGTTGGAGGTTGGAGTCACTCTACCTCTGTTGATCCAGTAGTTGCCTGCTAGTGGCAGAGAATGAAACAACCTTGATGTCTCTCCTGCCCCAAGCCCCTCCTGCAAAGCCGTTCTGGAGCTGATACTGATGGGGCCTGAGTGTTCTGCCCAGATCTTCAAGTTTCTTCCCCATATGCCTTTCTGGGCTTCCCCCCATGAGGTCACTGGCATATGGAGTGGGGAGCTGTGTCGTAGACTGCTTGCATCTTCAGCCTCAACTACTACCTTATGCACCCATAGATCCTTAGTACACCCTTCATGCAGTCCATTATGATAGGCCCAGCTGAGTTTGATTCATTCTGGGAAGCTCTTTATTTTATTTTTTTTTTAAAGATTTTATTTGGGAGAGAGAGTACATAGGTGGGAGGAGAGGGACAATGGGAGAGGGAGAAGCAGACCCCCGGCTGAGCAGGGAGCCCAATATGGGGCTCGATCCCAGGACCCCATGATCATGGCCTGAGCCAATAGTGGATGCTTAACTAACTGAGCCACCCAGGTGTCCCTTGGAAGCTCTTTATATACAGTCTTATTGTTGTAGTTTTATCACTTTTAAGTATGTGGTATATTTAAAATGTGTGTGTAGGTATGTATTTACATATTTGTGTGTATGCTGAAGCTCACAGATTAGCAGCAGCACCAATGGAAACAGTAACTTGGCCTTGGCATTTTCACCACTCAGCCTGGTGCATTTGTACTTGATGATGAGATACTTGTGGCAAACACATGTTTACACTTGGTCACTGACTTAAGCCTGTCGGTTTTAGGAAAGCAAATGAGCAGAATGTAGGAGATGATCCAGAGAGTATCTTTGCCTCCCAAAGGATTAGGAGGTTCAGACCATTGGCTGGGCTGGAGCAGAGTTTACAATGAAATCATTTCTAGAAAGTGAATACTTACCTACTGAGGAGTTCTTGTCTCTTCAGAGGGTCCCAATTACTGATGGTTGAAAAAGGACAAAAGGGAACAGCTTGCAGCTTGTCTAATAACCCATGTGACAAGTGGTACTGTGTGGCCAGAGCCTGGGACTGACCACAGAACACGAGCTCATATTGGTTGCCCTCGGCCGAGAGCTGTTTCCACCCCATGCCGCACGGAGCACCCGTAGAAGGCTGGAACCATAGTTTCCATCCTGCTAGGTGGGTGAAGCAGAGTGATGTTAGCATTTTTAGCCCTTTTTGAACAAATCTGGCCACTGGGTCACGAAGTTGGTTCTGGCCATGTCAGGTGTTAGGACACTGCAAACCGTTTTTTTCTTACCTTACGACTTTAACTGTAAACATTAAATTAGCAGCTTGACACTGGTTGGTTAAAAGTTGCTATGTAAGCTGACCTGGACAAATTATCCTATGCCACTTCACATCCCTTCTTTGTAAAGGGACTGACTAGCACAGGTATTTGGGGATTCTGTCCATGGGTCAGAAGCACGGACATCCTGCCATGGAAGATAGCCTAACACATGAAGGGTGGTTGCTTCCGATTGCTACTAAGAAAAGAGAAATTGGATTGGAGACCTGTGTGCCTGAGAACCAGACTCATGGTGGAAAAATAAAAAGCCTCAAGGCTGTGGCCGGCCAGAGGTCTCCCTCTCCTCCCTGCTGCATCTGCTGAGGCTTGTGGGCGAGCTGGGATTTAGGTAAGGGGAGGAGAAACGCAGGAGAAAGGAGCTGGTTGTGGGGGAGAGAGGAGAACGGGAACCCAGAACTCATCCCTGGAATCAATCTAATTGTTCCCATTCCTCCTCATGAATATTTGGAGCTGTATTCCCCAGAGCTTTTTGACTGCCCCAAAACAGCTTTCCCTTGTTTCAGAGTTTCCCAGAGATGGGTTTTTGAGCTTCAGGGAGCGAGACCACAGACCCCTCTGATTCTGGGCTCAGGAGAGCCCTGGACACAGGTAATTTCAGACGGACCCCCTTCTCTCCATCAGCAGAAATCAGTCGGCCCGAACTGGGTGTGTTTATTCAGTGAAATCCAGGAACCTCAAGCCACTGGTTTTAATCAGGACAACTCGCTTTGTGGTAATTGGGGCTCCTCAACCAAGGATCTGGTCCCACTTAGGTTTCGAAATGCCGGCAAGCTTGTTTCCACAGAGTGTCTGCCACTCACGTGGCCCTCCTGCAAACGCAGACTATCCCAAAGACAGACTCAGTGAAGCACAGGCCTCCTTTTAATGTGGAATTCTGAATGCTTCTGGCAGAAATTTTTCCAGTCTTTGCTTTTTTTTTTTTTTTTTTTTAAAGGAGGGTAAGATAATACTTGATGGCCTTTCTGGAGAAGTCATTTGGAGAGATGAGCTGGAACGTGGCAAAGTGAAAATGGTCAGAAGCAATGCGGGGCTGATTATGTCTTGTACACTCCATTTCTCCCTCAGCTTCTCAGAGCCAACCCCTAACGGCAGGGCCAGCCTCCTGGGTGTGTATCCTATGGGGTCTCATAAGGCCCCACTCAGAAGGGCCCCCACACTTACTGACTTACTGTCACTATCTGGAAACTCTTCATGTTTGAATGAGGGGCTCCATACTTTCATTTTGCCCTGATCCCCACAAGTCATGTGGCGTGTCATAGCAAGGGGGTTCAGGCACCAGGGGTGGACCCCTGGGCTGAAGGCTGGGCTCTACCACTCACCCGCCATGAGACCTGGGGCTAGGGGACGCTGACCTCTTAGCCTCCTTTCTAATGAGAACCTGTCCCCTACAGCTGCTGTGGAGAGGAGGAAAGGTTATGCCCTGCAGCAGGTAGCCCAGTGAGGGGCAAGTAGGCCCTTGAAAACACACATCTGGCTTGCCTTTCTAGTCCTTTCCTTGTGTAACAAATACTGTTGAACACATATGCTACTGCTTCATTTGTGTCCCCCTTAATTCATGTGTTGAAGCCCTAACACCCCCCCCCCGCCCCCCGCCGTGTGGCTATATCTAGAGATCAGTTCTTCAGGAGGGAGTTAAGGATAAATGAGGTCCTAAAGGTGGGGGCCTAATCTGATAGGATTGGTGGCATTCTAAGAGGGAGAATGGGGGGGGAGTGGAGAGAGATCCATGTGAGAACACAGTGAGACCGCAGTTGGTCCTCTGCAAGCTCTCACCAGAAACCAAACCTTGCTGAGCCTTGATCTTGGACTTTCCAGCCTGCAGAACTGAGAGGAAATAAGTTTCTGTTGTTTTAGCCACTCAGTCTGTGCTATTTCATTCCAGCGGCCCCAGCTGACTAATACGACATACTGGGTGCTGGATCAGACTTGGGGTAGAGCCACTTCATCGCGGAAACCATACCTGGGCCCTGCCTTCACCGAAGGGAAAGTATCAGCTCAGACCCACCCCTCCCTCCCTGAACAGCTTGCAGAGGTCTCTGCTCTGTCTCGGTTTATCCAGGAGGAGCAGCGGGACCCCCAGGACGTGCAGAATGGCTGTGCATCCAGCTTTGCCCTTGCTGGGCTTGGGAGGGGGTGGGTATCAAAGAATCAGAGCCACGCTCATGGGAGCGTCCCGGGAAGTATTTTCCATCACCCCTCGGTCACTGGCATCAGCCTCCTCCTGCTGCTGTTGTAAAATTTGGGACCTGTTTATGAGATGTTTACTCGTTTAGCACACCACTGGCAGGCCCCTCACCCCAGCGCTGCATGTCAGCCAGGTCACGCCCCTGTGACCTGCCCCCAGCTTGGAGAAGAACTTGGCCTTAACCTCCCTCTGGGGGGGGGGGGAGGTGGTTGAGGTTTATGCAGCGAGTCTGTGAACTCTTGCTACTCGTTGCCCTGGTGGTGGTAGTAACAACGATAACCAGCCGCGCCTGATGAATGTTAAGCCCCAGGCGCGGCTCTGTGTGCTTTATGCATATTAACTCGTTTTGCCAGAGTGGCCAAGTCCTACTGCTAAGCCTATTTCACAGATGAAGAAACTGAGGCCCGTGAGTCCTCACAGTGGCCTGTGTCTCGCTTATATGGCATGGCTGATTGTGTGTGCGTGTGCAGGCATGTGTACTACCAACACCTGCTATCTCTCTGGGTGTTTGAGATGACTTCTCCAGATGTCCACCTATCAGATGGCCCTTGGTTGTCCATGAGGGAGGGACGGGCCTGAACTTAACCACGGGGGGCAGGAGGTGGGGCTTCTCTGGTGAGTCTGGCTGCGATGCAGGCTGCCGCTCAGGTGTTGGCTCGTCTTTTGAGCCAGGTGGCCAGCAAGGAACTACCAGCCACTTGAAAGAATGTGGTCAAACCACCTCCTACCCAGGAGACAACTGGGATGCTCAGGAGACAGCCAATAGTAGGATCTGTCTGTGAGCCAGCCCTCCGGGGGGCCTCTTTGGAGTGTCTGGTCATCCTCTTACTCCTCTTCCCACTGCCAGCCACCCTCCAGCCGCTGACCTCATTTCACAGAAGCCTCCAGAACCCTTGAGCAAAAAAAAAAAAAAAAAAATGCACGTGGGCTCGTGTATGTAGAAATTGCCCCACTGACAATGAGCTCTTATTAACCCTTTTAGTCCCTGGGCCATTTCCAAATCAAGAATACAGATTTGATTTAGTGTGTGTATCTCACTTGCTAAGGAAGGTTTTTTTTCTTTTTTTAATTTTTTAAAGAACATGGTTTTCAGAATCACTTAAGCTTGGTTGAGACCCAGCTGCACCACTTGCTAGCTCTATAACCTATCACAAGTTACTTACCTTCTCTGAGCTTGTTTCCTTTGGTAAAGTGAGAATAATGGAAACTATTGCACAGGGCTGTGGAGAGGATTGAGTGTGATAATGCCCGAAACACATTTATATAGTTCATCGCATATAGTAAGTGCTCAGTAAACATTAGGTGCCGCTGTTAAGCAATCTGAGGTAAAGGAATATTCTTGGGGAGGCTCATTTTTCTTAGATCAAATGAGAGAGGAAAGAAGAAACAGGAACTCTGAGGATTGCAAACCAGTTTGATGCAGGGAACATTTTAGAGTGATCTTTTTGATCTGGAAATAGTAAAGTACTGAACACTACTGGGCCCAAAAGCCAGAGACCAGGTTCCAATGCAGCAAGTATCTGTCCAGCCCTACCAGTGTGTATGGGTCATTCTTGTTATCCTGGAGGCAACCTCTACCTGTAGCTACCAACCCCAGTTCTCAGTTGAGAAAGCTTGCCGGATTCTGCAGAGTTGAGCCAGAAGTTTCTGACTCCCCAAATCCAGTGTTTCTTACCTCTCAGAGACCCTCTGCAGATGAGTGGAGAATGTGGGTTTTCCTGGGATTCCAGTGATGAACCAAACCGGGAACTCCCTTGGGTACATCTGGATGTGCTCTGTCACTTGGAAGACGCCTTTCCAGGCAGAACCACCTGATGTTCCAGAGGATTATTTTGAGTCACTTTCTCTGAATGAACTGACAATTAGAAGTCCTGCCCCAGGGGCGCCTGGCTGGCTCAGCCGGTAGAGCACACAACTCTTGATCTCAGGGTTGTTGAGTTCGAACCCCACGTTGGGTATAGAGATTACTTTAAAAAAAAGTCCTGTCCCAGCAGAGAGTAAAAGTCAATTGCTCCCTCTTTTACTATAGGCTTCCACTCAAGAGCAATGGCGTAATTACCCTAAGGCAGGATGCTAGGCACCAGGGCTGAGTGTAAATGATTGCCTCACGTTGAAATTGTGTACCTTATTTAAAAAAAATTTTTTTTTTTTTTAAATTTTATTCTCAGCCCTGGAGAGCAACCTCAGCTACCACCCCTGAAAGAACTGTTCTCCCTCTCTCTCAATTAAAATGTCAGTGGCAACTGCAGAATTTCTAGGTGAGGTGAGGCGCTGCCTTAATCTGTTTTCAGGGGGGTGGTTGAGGGGTTGGTTTGCAGCTCCCTGTGCAGAAGGTCGTCTTTTACAGCAAATTTATGTGGGTTGGTTTGGAGCTAAGGCCACCCAGGGGCCAGCTGAGGCCTTGTCCAAGCCTCTCTGGTACTTGGACGATGAGACATCACCTTCAGTATTTTTAGACCTCTGGGCGGCAGATAAATTTAGAAGCATGGTAGTGTGCCTTTCTGGGCCTGTAGCATGCAAGTGTTGTGTTCCTGTCCAGCTTCACAGCTTGCAGTTCTCCGAGGGGTGAGGCCGTCCTTCCTGGTGTGCGTGAGGCCTGCCAGGATCCACCAGCCTGAGCTGGGAGGCAGAGAGCAGAGAAGCAGTTCCTTCTCACAGGCCGAAAAGGTCAGTTACAGAGGGCAGTGGACGACCGGGCTGTGTGTGGAGCCCCTTGGGAGTAGAGCAATGCCCTCTCCCTGGGATTTCCTTCAAGACTATGCCATCCTAAGTCCGACTGGTATCCCCCCTCGGGCCCTGGGCTGAGGAGAGGGACCACCACCGAGGAGCAGCCTCCCTTCAGAAAATATCACACCTGTGCACACATGTGTTCTCAAAGCTGGTTTTGATGTGGAAGAACTCTGCTGGGGATGGAGGATAGGGAAGGGCAGGTGGACAGCGAGGTTCATCAGGGGGCTGTGCATTAAACAGTGCATGACCACAATGCAGCCCATCCCCTAGAGGAGAACCGTGTGCCTGCTGTACCATGCACACCTGACCCCACTGGGTCAAGGATGTCTCCTGAAGCCAGGCTCTGAGGGGGAGGACTTGAGTGTGGGTGCTTGAGGGGAGGGACTGTGCAGGGAAAGGAAACAGTCTGTGCAAAGGCCCTGAGGCAGAAGTCAGCAAGGACTTGAAGACTGGTGTGGTTTGGCTGGGGAGGTAAGCACGACTAAGGATTGTGGTATCTGTCCTGAGTTAGGGGTTGTCACGGTCAGAACTGTGCTTGCAAAGGAAGGATCGCTCTAGCTGGAGAGTGGATGGGTCCTTGGGGCAGGAGTGGTGAGCAAGAGGCCTCTGTGGAGGCTCTGGGGTGCTGCAGGGGAGAGGGAGCAAGCTCAGACCAGGTAGCATTGGAGATTGAGGCAAGTTAGGTGGTTTGAAGGATACCCCAGTGACAGATTTGGAAGCTGATTAGATATTGGTAGCATTGAGAGGGACGTGTTGATCGGGACTCAGGTGTCTGGCGTTCACGGCAGGGTAGATGCGGAGGCTTTCATTGAGGTAGGGGGAGGGGCCTATGGGGAGAGGACCAGGTTTGGGACATGCTGAGATTGGGGTTATCTGTGAGATATCCAAATGAAGTTGTAAGTAACAAGTTGGATAATGGATCTGAAGAGGACTTGAAAATCATCCACATTTAGGTGAGCAGTATCTAGACGTCCTGGAGTCCTTCCTGGTGCTCTGCCCCTTCTAGGCCTTATCTCCTTCCACCAACAAGCATGTGACACACACATACAGGGCTTATCCCCCTATTAGAAATGAGAGTGGAGGCCTGGTGGGTGGAGGAAGATGCCTCCCAAACTACATGGGTAATCAGTCTCAGGGTCAGGCCTAAGTGATCTGAAGCTCACCCTGTGCCATCATGGGGCAGTCCAGGTTTAGTGAGGCCTCAAGTTTATGCATTTAAGGAAAAGAATCCAAAATTACTAATGCAACATGAACATGAAAGCAAGTATTTATTTAGAATGAAAAAGATACTACAACACATTTATGAAAGCTGACATGTCACAAAATCCAGAACAATCATTTGATTAACTGCCTGATACCCTTTGACAGCACTTTTTCCCCACATTTTTTGGCTTTGATCACCTCTTCATATGACAATGCTTTTAAACTCCTTTCTATAGGGATAATTCAGTCTTCCCTTTAGAATAGTTTATCAAAAGTTTGTTTTTCTTGCATCACTGATAGTTTAGAAAACTTTATTTTGGCTTTATTACTCATTGTTGGTGATGTCAAATACTTATAGGATTGTTGTTAAATTTAGGCAAACAGTGATCACATTTACTTACAAGCGGTGAGATTTAGAAGAATTTCCTACAAACTAGCTTCTGGCCCTATGCGTTCTGAGCTTCATTTCTTCTTTGCTGGTGCTGAGCACAGTAGTACCCAGTCCTACCTTCATATGACCCACGCCCTGTGTCAGGACACATTCGACACCAGGGATGCATCTGGTTGTCCTTTGTACACTGGGAAGGTTAATGATATATTAACTGTATGTGGAAATGACTGCTAACCACTAAGCCTAGTGGACTGTATCCCCAACTCAACGCCTCCTCACCCAGCTCCCGGAAGTGCCCACCTAATGCTCTTAGACACTGGATGGATGGCCAGTTGGAGGGAAGAGACAGCAGTCATAACTGGTGTCAGTCATCTTGCTTTGGCCAAATTTTGTAAAAACACGTGTCCAGCTGAGCACATGACTAGACCCCATCATCAAGGGTTCTGGACGGGACCTGTGCATGTAGGGGTTGCCCAAAATTTAAGCTTCCTTGGCTTCACCGTAAATCTGCCTCAGCTGAAACCTCAACCCATCAGACCGTGGGGACGCATGTCAGCCAGGGTAGCTGCACATTCATGGGCTGTAAGCGCTCAAACCTTATCACTGCAATAAAACTCAACTGTTTAGACGGGAGCATTTTAAAAGTGTTTCACACGGTTTCCTGTTTTTTGAAACAGAGTAGCTGAGCAGACATGAGTGTGTTCTTGATGACTCATAGTCTTCGTATGAGTCTCCTTATAGCACCTGCTTGCTCGGAGGGAGTGATTCATGCAGGGACCCCAAGATGTGACCAGGTGTTGACACCAATACCAAATGGCCCCTCACTTAGTCTTGAGTCATGGCTGCTTTCTCTTTTTGTACATTTTTTTTAAAAGTGGGGGGAGGGACAGAGAGGGGCAAGGAGAGAGAGGATCTCAAGGAGACTCCTCACTGAGTGTGGAGCCTGACATGGGGCTCGATCCCAGGACCCCGAGATCATGACTTGAGCCAAAACCAAGAGTCAGACGCTTAACCAACTTGAGCCACCCAGGTGCCCCTCTTTTTGTACATTTTTAAGCCTTTCTAAAGCTGTTAACTGTCATTTCTTCTTCAAACAAGCTATGGTCCGAGGGACAAAAAACCGGCCAGCTTACTTGGAGTCAGTACAGTCTTCTGAGTATCTGTTATGTGTCAGGTGATGACGAGCTGGGAACTGTTCACATAGTAATAATGATGAATGATAATGAGCATCATTGAGTGAGTGCTCTGTATCAGGTGTTCTAAGCCCATCATCCTTATCCACTCATTAGTCCCCATAGTATGGGTCCTCACCAGCTATGATGTAAGTGCTACTATTATTACCTCCATCCTGCTGGTGAGGAGGCTGAGACTCTGAGAAGTGAAGTGACTTGTCCAAGATCATGAAGCAGGAGATTCAGGGCTGGGATTCCATCCTGCATGGTCTGGCTCCAGAGCCACATTCTTAACCACTGGTGCCCCATGGCTTCTCAAAGTGTACTCTCTCTCGGATATGTTTTACACTGTGTTTTAAGATTCAGGAAATCAGAGCTCAGAGAAATTAAGGAACTTGCCCAAGTACTCTCTCGAAAGAAATGTTTTACACTGTGTTTTAAGATTCAGGAAATCAGAGCTCAAAGAAATTAAGGAACTTGCCCAAGGACCCTGATTCTAAAACACTCACCTTTTTTATTCTGCCATGTTGTAACTCAGAGAATCATCTACTATGGTGCTGGACTTCTAACCACTGGTAATGTAGAATCCGACCTGGAGAGCATTACCTGTATCCCCAAGGAGATCACTCTCTTGAATGTTACGCAGAAGGAAAAAATTGTGGTGTGAATCTGGAGAGCCCTCCTGTTGGAGCCACGAATGGGGTCCAGGACATTACTGTTGACTGTTCAAGCTCTTGTCCTTCATTTTCTGATTGTTGGCTGAGTTCTCGTTGGTGGAGATTGCCGAAGAGCTAGGTTTTGGGTACGTGAAGTGTTGAGTTATCCAAGAGCTCTGGGAGGTAGTAGAGATGCAGGATATGCATACAAGGGGATCAGGGAAGACCTAGGGGAAAATGTGATTCAGCTGACCATGGTTGGTCATTTCTCAGTTCTGATTTCACAAGTATTTTAGAGAAGTGCCCTAGTTGTTCTGGACTTCGTGTGTGACTGAGTGAAAGTTACCTTTTGGAGCACTTCAGGCACTGGTTGCTGTTGACTAGCCCAGCAGTACCAAGAGGGAGTCTGGATGGTTTGGGACATTGCTTTATAGGTTCTTAGGATACTGAGCTCTGAGTGAGTGAGTGAGTGATTCATTCAGGGAGGCATGCAAGAAAGTCAATCTCACACTCATTGGCCCCTCACTGAGTCACTGAGTCTTCTTGCTTGAAGATTTATTCTGCTTTGCTTTTTTTTTTTGTAAGTCCCTTTTACACTCTTGGCTGTCATTTCTTGCTGTGGCTGGAAAACCGAGTAGGCAAGCTTTGGTTCGGTCACTGGGCACTTTTGAATTCCTGTTGTGTGTTGGGCTCATCAAAGTTCTCATGTAGCAGCATTTTCTAAGTATCATAAGGTAATGTTTGTTTATAAAAAGGAAAAGACAACTAAAGAAAAATGGCTCACTTTCCAGTCTTTCTTTTCCTAAAGCAGAAATATTTTTACTGACTGGCAAAAAGCAAGAACACAAGTGAAAATCTTTTCTTTTTTTCTTTTTTTGAGAGCGAGAGTGAGCATGCAGGGGAAGGAGCAGAGGGAGAGAGGGAAAGAGAGAATCAAGCTGGCTTCACGCCCGGTGCAGAGCCTGATGTGGGGCTCGATCTCACAGCCCTGAGATCATGACCTGGGCCAAAATCACAAGTTGGACGCTGAACCAGCTGAGCCACCCAGGCAGCCCCAAGCGAATATCTTTTTGAAAACAACTCAGATGTATAGTGGGCTCCATTTGCTTTGAACTTTATCTCCTTTGCTGGGTCTACAGTGTTGCTTAATGAGAAAATTGGCTTAGATTCATGGTGCTGAGACCTCACAAATACTTAATCATCACATGAAAGTTATTTTAGTCGCTGAACTGTACTTTGAGATGGACTTTTTTAAAGATTTTTTTAAAATTCATTTGAGACAGAGACAGCACAAGGAGGGGAGAAAGGCAGAGGGAGAGGGAGAAGCAGACTCCCCGCTGAGCAGGGAGCCTGATGTGGGGCTCGATCCCAGGACCCTGAGATCATGACCTGAGCCAAAGGCAGATGCTTAACCATCTGAGCCACCCCAGGCACCCTGAGAGTGGACTGTTGTACATTTTATAATTATTTTCCCCTCTAAGAAATGGAGTCCAAATTGTACAAATCCTATTGTATTATTTTATGTAATTGAGGCTTTGCTGGCTCTTCATATTTTTAGAAGTAAATGTAAGGCTGTGGATTGATACCAGGTAACGTTACCTTGTCAGTATTAGCTTTCTTGAGAACGACAGTGTGAGGTAGAAGAACATCAGGTGGGCCCTGCATACCGATACAGGAAACCACGTGCCTGCAGCTTGCAGGTGGCTCAGCAAAAAAGAGAACATACATGTGGCAGAATGGTAACACTTGGTGAATCGAGGTGAAGGGCATACGGGTACTCATTGTATTTGCCTTCCCATTTCTCTAAGTTTAGACGTTTGCAAAACGAAAAGTTGGAGGGGAAGCATAATGTGACGTCTTTTGTCCTCTAACTCAGCTCTCTGAGGACAGGCATCACCACGAATGAAATAGACTGAGATATCAGGTCTTTATTGCCTCCTCTTCTCTTACTCCTCTCATTTCCAATCCAGCCTCGAAGCCACTAGTAGGCTATATATATGAGGTGCATGATTGTTTTCTGCCAGGATTTCTGCAAAGTCTCAGCAATTGCTCCCTTGACTTGATTGCTCAGTTTGCCGGGAAAGAGGTCCCTGAGCTGTGACTGCCCCCCCCCCCCCCCCCCCCCCCCCGTGATGCCTTCGGGAGTATCAGCCGCTTCAGACTGCAAGGTTTACTCCTTACCGGCGGGGGTGGGGTGGGGGGGGGGCGGAATGATGCGCGGTGTGTTACACATGCCCGCGGGAACAAGCTTGTCCCATAAAGGCTTGCTCCGCTCACACGCTTCAGGAAAACGCTGCCAAGAGTTCACGTATGAGCCCAGGCCTGGTCTCTTGGGTGTTTGTTGCTGAGTTTTAGCGTGGAGGCCCAGCTTAACGTTTTGATTTTCGGCCCGAGGATGCAAGGGCCTCCTCTAGATCCAGCGCACCTATGTGGGGTCTTCATTTGGAGCCCGTATTTTCTTTAGCCTGCGATGTATGCTCTGCTGTGGAAGCCAGTGATCCGCACTTGTGAGCTATTCTGTATGCTGTTCCGGAGAGTGTTAACCTTACACGGCTGCTAGGCTCTGATGTCAGTGCATCCCGCCGAAATGACACATGGCCCGGATTTCTCCTGACAATCCCTTAAGTGGCCTGAAAGTACACGGAGAGCAGCGCCCGGAAACTGAGGCCGAAAGAGGGAGGACGGGTTCTTGCCCCTGCCCCTGCCCCACCCTCGCTCCAGGGCCTAGGCCCCGTGAGGGGACTGGCAGCCTACATGCCAGTCTGTGGGGCTGCTCCAGCCATCGGTTGGCCTGGAACCCTCTTGGCTAGACTGCCTGGGTTCAAAGCCTGGCCCCACCGCTTCATAGCTGTGTGTCCACGGACAGTCACTTGACCTGTGTGTCTGTCTCCTCATCTGTGAAATGGGAGTCTTACCTACCTCAGAGGCCGTTAGGAAGATGAAGTGAATTCACAGATCGCAAGTGCCACTGATAATGCTGCCACAAAATTAGCTTCATGTAAGTGTTTGCTACTAGAAGCCTTTTTCCTTCAAGTGTTTCTATTTGCATTCATGTCAGTTAAATGCATTTAAAGAGTGCATTTGAGCTGGCAGTTTAAAAAGAAAACATTTGATCCCTTCTTCTGCTAGACAGGAAGCTCCTACGCAGTGCCACTCATGAATTCCTTGCAAATGATGAAGATCGCCTTTGATGTGGGGAGGCTGCTTCTGATCTTCTTATCACTGCATAAAGTGACCCATGCTTGATTGGTTAATAAAAATGGAAGGTAGAATTGGAAAGGAAAGCTTTGTAAGCCGTCGGATGGTGGCTGATGATCAGCTGACCTGTGGTTGGGTCCTGCTCAGTGCAGGAAGTCACCTTTACACCACTTCCTCTGCCTCTCCGTGGCTCTTCCTCGTGGCCAATGAAGTCAGCTGACCGCTGCCATCTTCCTAAGTACCATAAACCCAGTCGGACTGTGGGGAGTGGGAGATGCTCATTGTGTGGTCTCTCTCCTTGCTTCCCACCTGAGAAAGTGTCCCATGGCCTCTGTCTTAAAGGCCTGAAGGACAGGAATGTTGGGAATGAAACTCATCAGGAATAAATCTGCCAGAGCCAGGAAATGGAGTTAGAGGTGCCTTATCAGGTGCTGATCTGAACCCTGCCCTCCCAGAGAAGCGCCAACAACCCAAGATCCAGATATACAGAGCTTGACAGCTCCAGACCCCTGGCTAGCCCAGAACACCCCCACCCCATGCATCTGGGATGCCTTCTGGGTAATAAACCAAACTGCCAGGAGTGTCCCCGCTTCCCTTCTGACTGGGGCTTCGGATATAAGGGTTCAACAGGTCCTGTTTCAGAGGGTTTGGAGGCTCCTTAGCATTAGCTGACCACAGGGAACATCTTGCTTTGCTCCAGAAGATATTTTCAAGGCCACAAACACTGAATCATTGGAGGGCCACAGCCCCACTGACCAGCACAAACTGATGACAGAAATGGTGGACCCACACCAGCACTTGATTTCAAGGCCTTGGTAACCTTTCTGGCTATTGCTTGAGCCCTCTGTGGCTGGAGAGCTGGTGGACCTTCTCCTCCTGGAGATTTGCATGCAAGAATTCCTGCTCTCAAGTTTCCCCCAATGGAATATCCCTCGATGGATCTGAATCTGTCTGAGCGTGACTTTCAGATAGGAAGATAAGAGTTTAATTTTAGTAAAGAAGCCAGGGAGAGATTAAAATCCTGTCTATATATCATCTGAGAATGGTGAAATTAATCACAGCACTTGCATATGGTGAAATGTATGCATCCATTAAAGAGTACATATTTGAGGGAAATGTGGTGGCCTAGGGAAATGCTTAGCAAATATCCAGTTGTGGTGGGCAGGAAGGCGGGACAGGAAACTCTATCTGCCATGGTCCAGTTCTGTAAAAACGTATGTCAGCTGTGTGTGGAAATGTACCAAAGTGTTACTAGTGATTAACTTAGGGAGTTGGAAACACACAGGACTTTTGATTTCTTTATTCTTTCTAATATTTGCCAGATTTTGTGCCCTGAACGTGTATGGTGTTGAAATGTTTTCTAATGTTACGTATCCCGCAGTGAGGAGAAGCTGAGGAGTTCTGAATGCTCCGAGGTGGATTCTTCTCTGGATTGCAGACGGAGGGTCATGCTAAAATGATTGGGTTTCAACAGAATTGCAAAGCTCACCAGCATTTCCCTCTTCTCTCCCTTTCAGCCTTGAGGCGAGGCCTGCATGCTTTGCTAGTGGATGTGACTGCACCAGTGTACTTACTCATTGTTTATGCTCGCTTTTTGATGGACAGGAAGAGTACACATTTGTTGATTTAGATTTTTTAAAAATCTCAGTGTAGTCAGAATGATCATTGGAAGATCCAGTTCGAGTCCACAGGCCCTTATGTGCGGCCCTGTTGTCTGAAAAACTCGGAAAACACAATTTTTATCTTCAAGTCATTTGCTGGCTTGACGAGGTGGGTGGGTGTCCTCTGAACAGCAACAACCAGAGGAAAGGGGTGTGTTTAGGAACATATGAGGAGCTCTCTCTTCTCTGGTGTCCTTTATGACCACAGTGAGCCAGGTGTGCCAAGACACTGGCAGAGGCCTGCCAGTTTGTGAGTTGCTTTTCTGTAATAGCCTTAGAAGCTGGGAAACTAACCAGCTACAGAAATGCCCTGTAATTGGACAGAAAGACATGAGACCACAGAGATGTAGATAGAGCTGCTTCATCCTCTCTCCTTTCATGCCTCCTTGTTAATGGCAAAGATCAAAGACAGTCATATCTACCCCTAGGATGGAATGGATCCTCCCCTCCCCCACTCATAATAAATGAGATGGATGGATGAATGGATGGGTGGAAGGAAGGGTAAGTAAAGTTAACCCAACCTGAAAAGAGTTTATGATTCATATTCTTTTCATGAGAAACAAACAAAGAGCAAAGGAAGGAAAACAAAAGGGTAGAAACATTTATAGTCCTTTCGGGGATTGTTGCAACTTGAAACCTCTTCTCATTGGTTGTGTTTATTGAGTACCAAGAGTTTGAGCTCATTCCCCCACCCCCAATTTTCTTCTTTTAAAAGAAAGGATGAAAAAGCTATGAGGGGATGTATGAGCTCTGATTATGCCCAATTACATTTGGCAAGCCCAAGACAAAAATTAATGGGACCAGATTATTCTTCTGCACGAGAGGCAGTATTGCCCAGCCTAACGATTTTAGCTCTTGCCATGCCGGAGATCGTCAAACAAATTAATAGCATGCTAATGGGTGCCTTTCAGGCCTCTCGTTTATATTAATGAGTTCCACTCCATCCGATAACCAGTGATTTATAGCGTTGGAACTTGGGGCCTGGGTGTAGAGATTGTCTTTTGTCACTCTTCCTGGGGTAGAGCAGCCAGCCTAACAAGCTAAATGGTAGGGTTTTGTAATTGAATTCTAAAATGTGAAATGCCTGATACGAGAACATTTCATTCTGATCATGGCTGTGGCAATTGAAAGGCCTTCACTATGTCTCCCACTACCCAAAGCTGAATGCAGTCTGATTTGGGTTTCCGCAACTTGTGAGACGGGAGTGTGACATGATTCTTAATGTAGGGGTGGGTATTCATGCTGAGCTTGCATGGCAGTGAGATTCAGTGGGCTTGTAGAATTGCTCCGCTAAAAGAAAACAATATATTTTTAAAAGCCTTGAAAGCAACCCCTTTCTTACCTTGAAGGTCCTCTCATCTGCCCCCCTTCTCCTTCCCCCACGTGAACAAGAGGCAGAGAGCTCGGTGCCAGGCCCTGTGCCATCTGTTTTACTCTCGTCTCACTTATTCCCAGTAGTTTTGTGAAGCAGGTAGTAATAGTACCCCCATCTTACAGAGGTGAAACCAGAGCCCACAAAGGTTCTCAGAGCCATTAAGTGGTGGACGTGGGATGTCAGCCTCAGCAACCCTCTGCTGCCTCCCACATCTCCCACTTCTCACTTACTTCCAGTGGAGGAACAGTGCAGAATGGGAGCCCCAGACCAGCAAACTCCAAACGCCCTTGGCACCAGGGCCCAAAGTATCACTGATGTCCGTTTGAGCCTGGGAAAAGAAAAGCCAGTTGCAAATGAAAAGGCCCAGCCCCCGGAAGGCTTCAGGCAGGGTTTGCTCGCTGGCCTACATTGTCCCACGAGGAGTGGTGGGCTGCCAGGTCCCCGATGGAGCAGGATATGCAGAGCTGAAGCCTCCTCGGGCTTGCCAAACAACCGCCGTCATTGTTTTCCACGAGGACTACACTGTCACGACTTCCCAAACACACAGTCCTTCCGAACGAGGGAACCCGATACCCTTGGAGATCCTGGCTTAAACATCACAGGAACGTCCTGCTTAAATTATTATTATTTTTTACATCAATTTGGATTCATTTTCTTTGGTCCATGACCACCGTGTATAGCCATGTCCTAGAAACGATCCAAAGACAGCTTATTTTTCATAAGCAGTAGTCTGGAAATTTAATTGATATGCCATTCCTGCCTCCTGGTCCAAATCCCTGCCCAGTTCATCCTCCTTACCTACTTTGACTTTGATTCTTTTAGTTCTTCCTATTTTACAATCACCAGCCATTCCAGAAAAACATCTGCTAAAAAGATCCATCCCCCGTGTGGGAATTAAGTACATATTTTAACTTCAGACAATTTTACTTAATGTTTTCTACATTGCATGGAACAGAGGATTAATGCAGACGTCCCTGAAAATCTCCTATGAAACCTTAAGCTGCATCTTCAATCACTCAAACCATTCAAGGGCCGGAATTTGAAAAGATGGTTAAGAAGCACCAAGAATGAAATTAGAACAGGGATCTTCATTAATTTAAACATTTATGCAGGCCCAGTTGTACGTAGGAAACGCTCAACTCTTGCTTTGGTGTATCCAAGCCGAGCATGGTTTTCTATGGGAAGACTGGAGAGTAAAATGGCTTTTAAAAGTAATTGGTTTAAAAGAAAAAAAAAAAAAAGAGAGAGAGATACTCCTCCCCCACCACGACCCAAGTTTCCTTCTGTAACCTTTAGTGTTTTAAAGGTAGAAATTGAAGACCTGAGTTTTATGCCAAGGGTATGCCATGAGTGATTGAGGCTGGTCAGTCATATTGCACTGGGATGTGGACATATGTTATGTGGTGTATATTGGAGTGGTTGGTAGCCAGGGGTCCTGGGTTCTGGTTCCATGTCTCACATGCCTCGTGTGATTGTGATCGTGGGCAAGTCACTTGGCCTAAGTCTGAGTGAGATGACAAAAGTTGGACAGACTGTCTGTATATACTTAGCTTGAGCATATGGTTATGTTTTCATTTTAAGATATTTTACTCCAAAGCACATTAGAAAAAGCTAACCAGAATTTAGCTGGCATTCTTCAAGTTAACCACTTAAAAAATACATAGTTGAGAAGCCGGGAGAAAGAACCAGCCCGAGGTACAAAGGCTTCCAAAAGGCAAGGGACTTTTAAGGAAAAGCAGATCTGTTCCTGGTTTCACGCAGAGAGCATCTGCCATGCGCCAGGCATGAGGCGAGCAAGTGGGGATATAAGATGGATAGGTACATAGAGCGCCAAGACTAAACTATCGTCCTTAGGGAAATCCTTTTATAAAAGGTGTTTCCTTTCATGGTAAGCCACCTATAGATGGCTAAGTTGTCCATATGTCCTAACAGGCTTTTAGTCCTATGGACACAGGCTTTTATTCGTACAAACTCCTGAATGGTGGTAAATTTGTCTACATCTTTGAGCATGTCAGAGTTGTCCAGAAGTCCAGCTTTTTTTTTTTTTTTTAAACCTTTCCTTTGCCATCTTGTTGTCAGTGAGACCTCCCTGTGGGCTGGAGGACATTACTGACCTACAGCCTCCTTGGGGAGTGGCTGTTTGTTTCTCCCACGCTCTGTGTACAAAGGGCCTGGATATAGGTCAGAACTCTCCCTGGCTCCTTATTGTCATTTCTAGACCTTTCCCCCCTGTTTTCTCCTTAAAAAGAAAAACAAACAAACAAACTTCCAGTTCCTTCAAAGCCTCGGGCATTTTGGATCACACCACCTGCCCCTCCTCCTTATTTCACTAATCGGCACATCTTCAGGTCCCCACCCTTCCTTGAAGATGGGGGCCCCTGCCTCACTGCCCTTCTTGCCACAGCCACCCCCACCTCACTCCGGGCAGCGTCAGCACCCAGAGAGAAACTGCCCTCTGGGTTCCTGGACCTCCTCATTCCCAGTGGTCTTGTCCTTTACTGACTTCAGCCACCTGCTCTTGGACACCTCCCCGGGCCCTGTCATGACCACTGACTGCAGCATCTCTGAAGTCCTCTCGCGCACGCGCGCTCTCTCTCCACCACCTCCTATCTTTCTGGCTTAATTCTTGTGTCCTGACACTCGAGTGGTGCCTCTATTCCAGTGGGACCTCCAATCCATTGATCCCACAGTCCACGAACACCCTTCATTCTTTTCTCCCCTCCCTACCCACATTAGATTTCAGGACCCGTCACTATCATCACTGCCTTGTCCGTCACTCCATCTCACACTTTCTGGAAAATCTTAACCTTGGTTAAACCCTCCTCTGCCCTCCGCCTGCTGGCGGCCAAATAACTGAACGTGGCTGGAAGAGAACATGTACACAATCCTCCTGATTAGATTCACTTTAAATTTATGGCCACACACCTCAACTGAGCTTTCTGCTTTGCTTGGCAGTCCATTCACTCTTTTATTTTCCCCACACCTCCTCTCCTTTCTGAAACCTTAAACACTTTCCCCTTCTCTGTGCAGTTGCTGACTTTGCTGTATATATCACTGAGAAAATGCCATCAGAAGGGAACCTCCTTCTGTTGCCTTTGCCAAATCGAATGACCTCCTTGCATCTGTCTCCACATAACTCCTGTGCCTCCAGTGGATGACCTGTTTCTCCACCTGTCCATGGCCAACCATCTCCTTCTATATGAGCATCCCACCTGCTCTAGCCTCTGAAAGAGCTCCTATAGTTCTTCCAGCTCTGCTGGATTGTTCTCATCAGCAACGACACCATCTTACATAGACACCATCTTACACCTCCTAAAGTTTTCTTTTCACTTGACCCCGTGCCCATGGCCCCCTCCCGTTTCTATGTTCCAGTCTACAGTAAAACCCTCCTGAAAATGTTGTCTCTAGATAGTATCATCATTTCCTCCCCTCTCCTTCTCTGTTGGGCCCACCAACAATCAGGGTTTTGTCTACTCCACTCCACTGGAGTTGTCCTTGTGGAGAGATCCACAGCTCCTGGATTGCCAGACTCTGGCCCATTCTATGTTCCTCATCTGACGGGATCTCACAGACACCTCATTTTCCTTTTGACTTTGACAAAATTTTGGAGGTAGAGATGCAAGCACAGAACAAAGAATCCCCCTCTCCCTTTCACCCAGACCCCCAGTGTGAACATTCTACCAGGTTTGCTCTGCCCTTCCCCCCATCTCTTTCTTCCACTGTGTGTGTACAACATTGGACCCAGCGGGTCACTCTTCCTCCCTGGAACAGGTTTTTTATTGGTGTCTAGAGCACCCTTACTCTCCTTCACAGTCCCTCTGGCAGGTTCTTCCTCCTCCTTCCCCAGAGGGCTAGAGAGCTCTCCCGTGCTTGGCCTTGGGCCCTCTTCATCTCTGCTCTCTCCTTGGGGGATCTCATTTGGTTCTGAGACTCACATTGTACCTCCAGCCTGGACTGCCTCCCTCAACCCCCGGCTCTTCTCCCGCTGCCTTCTGTGTCCCATCAGGTGTCACAGATTTGATGCCCCAAAACTGAGGTCCTGTTTTCACCTTCCCAGACGCTCTTATCACCTTGGGCTCCTTATATCCACAAGTGGCATATTTTAGTCACTCTGCCAAAAACCTAGTGGTTGTCCTCCATGATTCTTTCCTCTATCACACGTCCCATCCATGAGCCAGCCTGCTGGCTCTGCCTACAAAGAATCCCTGTTTCCACGCCGTTGCTCTAATCTGGGCCGCTGTCTTCTCTCCCCTCCATGACATCAGCATCCTCCTAACCTGTCTGCCTGGGAACCAGAGCTTACCTTGCCACTCGCTTGGCCAGAGGCCTCTCATCACACTTAAAATTAAATCCAAGCTCCTTCAGTGGCTTCCAAGCCCTCTGTGATCTGGCCCCTGCATTCCTGGGTGACTCCTCTGCTACCAACCCTCAGGGCTATGCACCTGCTGACCTTCACCCAGGTGGCCCTTCGTCACAGGTGCGGGTCTCTCACTTGGTGCGGGTCTCTGCTTCACTGCCTCCTCCTCCAGCACCCCCATGCCTCCCCCATTCCCTTGTCCTGCTTAATTGTTCTTCATACCGACAGCTGCTATCTGCTATGTATATTTGCTTATCGTCCATAACCCCCTTTCCTCCCACTGGAAGGGAAGACCCTTAAGGCAGGACTTTGGTCCGTTTGCTATCAAATGCCCTGGCGCTTGTTAGTGTAGGAAGTGTTCCACAGAGCATCCCATATTCCAGGGGGGCAAAGGCAAAATGGCTGGTTTCTGAGAAGACTGGAGACCAGTGGCCCTGGCCTGGCCACTGTCTTCACCATGACTAAAAGGATCCTCCCCTGGCTGGTTTCAGGTTAACGCCAACATTTTACCAATTTGCAAAGTAGGAAAGATCATCTTTGTGCCACCAGGCATGTAGCTTCGTGTAACCCCTTATGAAGTTTCTTTAGCAAAGCGAGTCTTTGCTAAATCATTCCCAGCCCTGTTGTAGACTGCTATGGCTTTTCCTTCATTACTGGGGAGGGAGCGGGGTTACTGTATGAACAAAAGGAATGCAGCCCTGGTCCTGATCCAGTGGACTGTAGACCAGGGTTTCAAGCAGTATGAACTATCTGTTTGATTTCAGGTCTATTTAGATTTGCTTGCCATCTGCCACAGTTCCATAGATCTACAAAGTGTGTAGGCTGGGTTTGGAATCAGTGTATATGGCCCATGTTTTAGATGTGGAAATCTGCTGAGCTCAGGTTCCTACCACATTCATTTAAATGGTACCTTTGTTTGATTTGTGTGAGCCATTCGAAGAACCTTTTTTAAAAACCCGTACTCCAATTTAGCCCCAAGTAGGGATGTTTCTTTTCGGGCCATTTTTGCCCAACTGAAAGCCAATTCACGTTAAATGGTAACATTAAAAGCAATGTAAAAAATAAATCTAATCAAGATCCATTGGAGGAACAGTTTTCAGCCCCTTGTCTCACCCCTGGAGAGCATGCAGCCATGTCTGTCCTAGCCTGGGATCTCCCAGAGTCAGCCCGCCAGTGTCGCTGCCCCCCCCCCCCACTCCCGTGTGTGTTCCGTTGACAAAGGGGTCTCCAGCTCTGCTCCCTCCAGGCTGGGAATGTTGTTTACAGACCCCCTCACCCCAGCAGGAGAGCCTGGCTGGGAAGCAGAAGCTGGTCCACTTGGGATGAAGACATCAAAGCAGATTCTGATCCAATTAGAAAAAGATACTATTGTCCTCTGAATTCCCAAAGTTTAGCAGGCTGTTAGGAACACTTGGCCAGTTTCCTTGGGCATCACTGTGGCATTGACTTGGATCTGAAGCTCATTGATCTACACACATAAGGACAGGCTCCAGTCTCTCTCGGGTGTGCAGGGAGCCTGAGAAATCTGGGACCCTCTTGCTCCTTTCTCTACCGGCCGATGAAGGTTTTCAGAGTTTTGCACAGTGGCTATAAAATTCTATTTTTTCCTCAGTTCATCTTAAATGAGCGTTAGTCTCTTGTGTCTTAGAAAGCAGAATATGAACACTTTATTGGGGAAAAAATTTATAACTGTTTCCATTTATAGCACTTCGGAGAATGAACATGGGAAATAGTTTAAGCTGGTAATTTTAGCTATTAGTCCTGGCTGTGGAATTCCCGGAGACACTTATCCGTCTGTGTTCAAGTCGCAATTATTCTGTCCTCTCTGGCACACACTTTTCTATTGTTCCACTTTTTTTTTTTTCCTTCCCCTCTGTAGCTTTCCTGAAGGCCACCTGTCTTTGATGATGTATAGATGATTTTCATATCTGCCATATGTGGCTAATGGGCTGCCTAAAATATCAGCTTTCTTCAACTACTACCATCTATTATAGAGAAGAACCACACTTTTAAAGGCTAGAAGTTATTTTCCTGGGGTTACTTGGATTGGCATGGACTGCTGAGTCAGGGAGGAATTAGAACCTTAACAAGAGAAAGTCATGCCTTCTCTGCTCCCCTGGCCACAGTGTAACCCCTTAACTCCTGCTGCCATCTTGAAACTGCAGATGATTGATCTCAGATGGGACTGAACCCAAATCCAGTCCCACTCTGCAAAGATACCTGCCCTCATCCAGTTGTTTGTATGCTTTAATCGTTTCATGATTTTGTCCATACCTAAATATGTGGGCTGTAAACAGATTTCATTTTACTCAATATTTCTCTTTAAATCCAGCTTTAAAAATTCAGCCTTGTTCTGAGTCATACTGTCCACACCATTGAGTTTGATGGGCTTGTTTTATTTTTTGTAATACATTACACATGTTACTATTGATTTTTTAAAGTGTTAATCCAGATATCACTAAATTTCCTGACACTGCACTAAGAGTAATATTTTTTTTGCATAAGTGCTGTTTTTCTTCAATAATGATTTAGAAATAGCTTTTTGAGAGAATCAGAAGGTCTGTATTTAGAGTATACGCAGATTTTAAACCCCATTCTGATTTTAGATATGCAAAAACTCAAGACATGCACAAGCACGTTGTGGTGCTATACAAAAGTGAGGAATTTGCAGGACTTTCTCTGAATAAAAATAGAGCATTAGGAACATTGTTTGAGATAGAAACAAAATAAAGATTAGAATCACCAGGGCCCTCACAGTGTTTAAGATTTTAATTAAAAAAAAAAAAAAAGGAAAAGGAGAAAGGGTAAGAAAATGCTTCAGTCAATCTGTCATGTGCCCTCACTTAACAATGCAAATTTATGAGTGTATTTGGATCTCTCCTGCTCTCTTTCAAATAAACATAACTTTAATGGCTGGCACTCTGGCCCAGATATTTCAGATGGAGCCTCTTTTGCCAGCTACCCTAAGCAAAGAGTTGTACCTCACCCAGGAAATTCCTATTCATGCATAATCCCTATCCTCTCCTTAGAACCCTGTTAAACCTGACATTCTTTTTCACAAAGGGGATGACTGTACTGATTTTTGTCTGATCACATTTGGTCATTGTAAAAAATGAAAGCAAGACAGAACGCACACATATCCCACTACCTTACTCCAGAGCCACACCCAAACTCAAACTTCAGCCGTATTCCTCCATTTATTTTCATTTTTTTAAATATATTTTTTGAACTGTGGTAAAAACAAATAAAATTGACCTCCTTAACCATGTTTAGGTAGTTTAGTAGTATGAAATATATTCACATTGTTGTTAAACAGATCTCCAGAACTTTCTCATCTTGCGAATCTGGCACTCAGTTTAAACCTGTTAAACAGCTCCCTTCTTCCCCCTCCTGCCAGCCCCTGGTAAGCATTCTACTTTCTGTTTTTATGAATTAGACGACTTTAGCTATCTTATATACGTGGAATCGTACAGTATTTGCCTCTCTGTGACTGGTTTATTTCACTCAACATAATGTCCTCAGGGTTCACCCATGTTGTAGCCTATGTCAGATCTCCTTCCTTCTTAAGGCCGAATAATATTCCATTATATGTATATACGATATTTTATTTACCCATTCATCCATTGGTGGACATTTGGGTAGCTCCGATCTCTTGGCTATTGTGAACAATGTTGCTGTGAACACAGGTAGGTAGATAATCTCTTCCAGACCTTGTTTTCGATTCTTTTGCATATATACCCAGAAGTAGATATTGCTGGATCACATGGTAGGTCTATTTTTAATATTTTGAGGATTTAATATTTTGTTTTCCATAGTGGTTGTACCATTGTACCATTTTATAGTCCTGCCTACCAAGGATGTTTCTTCACATCCTTGCCAGCAATTGTTATTTTCTGATTTGGGGATAGTAGCCATCCTGACAGGTATGAGGTAGTGTCTCCTTGTACATCCTTCCTGTCTTTATGTCTATGTAGCACGCATCTTTAAAACATAAGTGGGATCATATTATATGTGCTTTCATTGTAAGAAACACCTTTTCTCTATTGCTATATTTTTGTAAAAGGCTATTAACTTACATAAATATTTTAACTCTTAGTACCAAGGGAATAACACAGGCTAAAGCAGGAGACTAGGTTAGTTTGGTTTTGTTATTTTTAGACCAGGTATTTTCAACCGCTTTTCTAATGAATCCATTTGGAATCATTTTTTAATTCTATTTTTGCATATGAAAATTTTTGTAATAACTTTGTAATACCCCAGTGTTTTTATTAATTCACTCCTTTTTTCTGACCTTAGGAGAAAAATAGAGTGAGCTAACATTCATCTACTTGTTTGCTGACTCTTACTGTATGCTGAGAGGAGCGTTAGCTTATGAGCAAACATGGAAATGGGCATTCTGAGAAAGTCTGAGGTGGGGGGGCTGTGGGGCTTATAAAATCCAAAGCAGGAGAAGCGTTTGGGGGCCAGTATCAAAATTCCATTGTAGGAGTCAATACAACTGGTTTGCTCTGATTTAGGAGTCCCACTCAAATGTTTTCAGGGGCTGGGCCATTCATCTCGGTTCATTTTGTTAACGAAGGTACTGGAGGTAGGACAACTGGGAATAGTTAGGACTACGTAGTCAGCTGCAGGCCCCGACCAAAAGCTATTCAAATTTAAACTTAAAAAAAAAAAAAAAAAAGGCAAAGTTGTGTGGGCCAAGCAACACACATCTGGCCTGAATTGGGCCCATGGGTACAATTTGACATCTGCTATGGAGCTGGTTCTTTATGGGATATTCTTTGCCTTGGGGATTGATTCACCATCTCTCAGGTTTTAGTGACCTGCCCCTAGGCCTCCCTTATTCAGGCCCCAGAGCCTACGCTCCTGGCTCATGCCCAGGGCCCATTCGGGCTGGCCTGCTAGGAAAGACTGTCTCATCAGTTGACTTTAATAAGTCATTTGCATGGGGAGGAAGACTTAGGGTCAGGGTAGCTTCAAATTATGGCCTGAGCACGGTTGGTTTGAGGGATCTCAAGAAGGCCATGGGCTTCTTGGTGGTCCTGGAGTCAGGTCTGATCAGACTCCACCTCTCCTGCCTACCAGTCATGTAGCTCTGGAAGGTAAATTGCTTTGCCTTTCTAGGCTTCAGGTTCTGCCTCTGAGAATGGGATAATGGCAATGATGAAGGGGTTGTCATGAGATCATATAAGACAGTGTAGGTAAAGTGCCTGGCACAGAGCCCAGCATGCAGTCAGCCTGCATTAGCATTAACCACAGCTGTTCGAACTTAGAGGCCTTGTGGGTACGCCATGGTGAACCCCTAAAAGTCATTGCACAGTGTTGTGTTGACATGCACTTTATTTTTCCTGGGGGTTGGGGTGGGGGGATCGTTACCTTTCCTAAGACTCTAAACATCCACCAAGATAGAACAGTGAAGCTGTTTAGGGAAGCTGAGGATGTCATTACCGACGTGACAAGCAGCTCCTCCTGGACCTAGAAGTACAAAGTCGTGTTTGGTTAGCTCTTTGCATCGTCATCAGAACCTGACTGATCGTAGATTTACACCGTTGACCTACTGTCTTCATGGGCCAGCCAGTTTTGCCGGCAGTGTCGATATCAGAATTGGAAAAGCAGATTCTCCTTCAGCCCACATGACCCCAGTGAAAATGTCCATGTTGCTGGGTTTCCACGTGAAGGCAGGGGTAGGGGTGCAGCCATGTGATGAATCACCCCAGAGGGACTATGAAGGTCACTGCTGATGTTATGACCAGATGCAGGAGCGCCCAAAGGAAAGCTGGGCTTTTTGTCAGGGCGATAAAGGCAAGCATTTCTGAGGATACTCTGCTGCACTCTTCCTTGCACACCCAGAGAGTGGTTTCTGCAGCAACACAGAAGCCTGCTTCCAGGGCAGCGGCCTTGGAAACGTGGCTGAGGGTCGTCCTTCATTGTCATCCCCCTGTGAACCCTTGAGTCCCTAACCACTGCCTCCCGCCTCCCCCCTCCCCCTCCCCCAGGGCCAAAAACATGACTAAGGAGACAAATGAGGCCATGGAAAAAAGAGCACACCTCGTGCTCTGTGCTGCTTGATAGTTCCAGAGCTCAGGGAGCGCGCTCAGAAAACTTGGAAGGGATGCCCGGCTGCCAGGGTCCCCAGCTACTGGAAAAATAGGATTATTCTTGCACTTGGGACAACTCCGAGGAGTGTTCTCATCCCTGGTTTGTTTCCTTTGTTTATGCAGTGGGGCCTTTGAGATGACAGGATAGAAATTGGCAGAGAAAAAGTGAGATGGGTTACAGGACAGATAGAGGACCAGACCGATGGACCAGTCTGTGATAATACAAGTATAACAAAATGTAAGTGATGACCCTAGTCTTTGTGGTGGCTACACAGGAGTTCACCATAAAATGTTTTCAACTTTGCTGTACATTTGAAAATTTTTCAATAACCAAATGGGGGGGGGGGGGAATGAAATATTTGGGTACAAAACTTTTGGGAAAGGGCAAAAGAGAATTCATAAATTTGTGATTTCACTGCTCCTCCTCGTCCCCTCCCCTACCCTCATGATCCTTTTCCCATTTTGTTCAAGCTCTGTCATCTTCATGGTCTAGTCGCTGTGTTTGGGCACGTTTGGGCCCATCCTATGTGATGTGGATATGACGGTGAGCAGGATGGTCTTCTGCCTGCCGAACATACATCCTTCTCTCTTTTGTGGAGAGGACAGACAAGCAATAGTGAAATGTTCCAGAATTAGAAAAAAAAGCCACAGAAACACAGTGCTCCATGCAGAGGGCTCAGGAAAGACCTCTCGAGGGAGGACGTTGGAGCTGGGGCCTGAGCGAACAGAAGGCACTGACTATGTGAGATGAAGGGAGGAGTGTTACAGGTGGGGCCCAGCTGGTGCAGAGGCCTAGAGATGGGGACGAGCTTGGTGTATCTGAGGAAGGAAAAGAAGGCTAAGGTTGGGGGGTGTGGGAGGAAGAGCGGCTGAGAGATCAGGAACAGAGCCAGAGGCTCGCAAGACAGGCCTAGAATGTTCCTCTGATTGCAGGAGGCAGCCATGGGTGGGGGTGGGGAGGGCATTCCATTGAGTAGATCTCTGGGTACCATTCACATTGCATATGATGAATGGGGTCCCCAAAGCTGAGTTATGCAAGTTGAGGCCCTGCTGTAGGCAGAGAGGCTGTGTGTGTTGTGTTTAGGCTGTCACTGGAAGGATTTGGAAGAAGTGGCTCTATTTGGCGAGTAGGATCAGTCCATCATTCATAATTGCAGAATTTCTCCACCCCCGTCCCAGGAGGGGTTCATATCATCTGTTGGTTCATATTTTTTTTAATTATCTTTATATGGTAAAATTGGCTTTTCGGGGTGTGTACAGTTCTGTGAGTTTTAATGCGTGTGTACGTTTGTATAACCATCACCACAGTCAAGATACAGAACAGTTCCATCACTCCCAAAAGCTCCCATTTGCTCTGCTTTATGGTCACCCTCTCCCCCTGCCCAGCCCCCGAAAACCACTGTTCTGTTCTACATCATGATGGTCTATCTTTTGAGAGTATCATGTACACGGAATCCCGTAACACGTAACTTCTAAGTCTGGCTGTTTTTACGCAGCATCATGTCCATGAATATGTTTTTCAGCCTCCTGGGGACACGTTGAAAATAACAGTTAAATGGCTTTTGTTTCGCTGGGAGTGAGGGCAGGGGAACGAACAGCACGAAAATGGTGGCAGATCGTGGGGACCTCGGTGGGCAGTGGGAAAGGAAGGCTGGAGGAAGTCCACGCAGGTGAAGGGAGGCCAGATGAAGTGTGAACTTCCTTTGGTTTTCCCCAAGAAACCTTCAGTACTGTTGGGTTATAGAGTTGAATTTATTTGGAGGATGGGCCAAAAGTCAGCCTTCTGCTTTTCAAGGTACGCACGGGCCGAGGACAGAGGCTGCCCGCCGGGTTCCCATCCATCCCAGATGCAAACTGCAGGGGGACAACTTTTGGCTAATTAAACAGAAAACATGGAATGAAAGGATTAGGAGAGTGGTTGCCTTACTCGGTCCTGGGTCCCTGTTCCTGAAAAGCAGCGCGAGACCGGCTGGTCAGATGCTATGCCCTTGGGCTGGGACAGGGGCTGGTTAGCTCTGCCCTGCTCCCGAAAAGGCAGGAATCCCTGACTAAATCCAGCCGTTTGTGCACATGTGATGGGGTGAGTGTAACAGGACCAAAGGGTGGGGTGGTGGGCCCCAGCCTTCCCAGCAAGGCTCCCGTAAGCACTGGCCCCCCTTTGACCTTCCTGAGATGCCATGGATAGAATGGCTTTGTAAATGACAAACCTGCTGTGGTCTTTTTAATAGTAACTGTCCGCTGCTGCACCTTCCCAGTTAAAAGAGCTGCAAGATAATTAAAAAAAGAGGGGGTGGTAGGGAGGCCAACCTGTTTTCCCACTGGCAAGAATGCGTTGCCATGTCCCTCTGGTTACCACCAGAGCGGAGCACACTCCAGGTCCTGCTGCATAATGATGAGTCCCTGGAGACCCCCCGATAGTGATCGATAGCCCCCGCCTAGCTCTGGGGCTCGCATAATGAGCTG
Organism: Zalophus californianus; assembly: GCF_009762305.2. Taxonomy (NCBI): domain Eukaryota; kingdom Metazoa; phylum Chordata; class Mammalia; order Carnivora; family Otariidae; genus Zalophus; species Zalophus californianus. Next base: position 86,662,002 of record NC_045605.1, on the reverse strand, counting down.
CGCAGCCCTGCCAGAGTCCCTGGCCAGCCTCAGGGAAGCCTCCCCTCCCCCACCGTCCACTGGTACAACGAACACCCCCACACACACCCGCCACCTCAGTTGGGTTTCCCTTTGATTGGCAGAGGCCTGTTATTTCCGCCTGGGTTGTCTGACAGCCCCTCCGCCTGGTCTAATTATGCCGGTCTGTTCGGGCCACCGTGACCCCAGGAAGGCTTTATCAGATTGTCCAACTGACCATGACCAGATCTGCAGCACCTGCCTCCCTTGCTGATGGAGGAGGGAAGGTGTTTATACACCGCCGAGCTGGGGGATGATTGACTGGCCAGGGTCCTGGGCTGAGGACTGGCCGTCTGAGTGTCAGGGATGAAAAATGGAGTCGCCTCACCACCCAGCCTCATTAAGGCCCCTCCAGGTCTAGACAGTGTCAAGTGGGGGGTGTGCAAGCTCAGCGCCTGCTGCCATTGTTCGGGGCCCTCGGGGACACGCTTACGGCTGGAGCGGGCTACTTGGGTCCATCTCTTACCATTTTTATGTCCTCTGCTCTCCCTACCTTTCCTGTTAACAGTAGTCCGTTCCCTGCTTTCTGTTCATCCTTCTCTAATTCCCCCTAAATGTGGCTTCACACCCTCCTTCTAGTGTCAGAAGCAGCCAATCGGAATGACTGTTCGGAGTTGATTTTTTTTTTTTTTTTCTGTCATGAGTTCCCTGCTTCTGAATGGAATCTCTGGTACCCCCACCTGGTTCAGGTGCCCAGGGGTGTTTCTGGCTCTAGAGCGTTTCTGTAGGGCAGCCCAAGCATGGGGGCTGCTCCCTCTGGTAACTGTGGTGTAAACAGCTCATTTTTATAGGAACATGAAGTCGTCAAGGTCCTTTAGAGTTCCATCTAGATCATTTGCTAACTGGTCACTAGTGACCCGAGGAGGTAAGAGTTTTCCAAAAGCCAGACCATTTTTGCCCTCCTGGGTGATGGGATTGGGACTGAGCCAAGCCCCCCATCTGAGAATCACGGATTGGGCTTTGCTTCTCAAACTGTGGGCCCTGGACCAGCCTCAGCATCACCTGGGAATGCAGGTTAGAAATGCAGAGTGTCCGGCCCCACCCCAGACCTGCTGAATTCAAGTGTGCACTTTGACAGGATCTCAGGGATCATGTATATGGTGCAGTTCGAGAAGCTCTGTACGAGGACATTATAAACCTGGGTAGGGGATAAGAGAACCCAGCAACTTACTCCCATAACACTGGCTGGTGAAGAGTCTATTCTCCCTTCCTTCTGGCTTTGGAGGGGACCTCGTTAGGAAACAAGAAAACCAGTTTGAAACATCTTTACTCACAGGAAGGAGCCAAGTGTGGGTCTTGACCCCAGGGGACTAAGCTTCCTGGCAGCTTCTCATTCTTGGGGAAATGTTTTGGTGTTGAAAGACCACCTACAAAAAAATAGTGTCCTCTGGGGCCACCTTGTGTTGATACCTTCTAGACTGGCTGGCATTTAGTGACAATTTTCTGTCTTGATCTGTGCACTAAATTACTACTATTTGCCTTTGCACTGATCTGAAACTTTGAAGCTTGGATTTATGGGATGGTGGTTTTGTTTTGTTTTCTGTATATATTTTTACACTTGCTAAATGGACACATCCTTCTTCAATCAAAAGAAAACGTTTTATGATTTTTTACAACTAACATGTTCAATGTAGACAAACTTTAAAAATAATGTGCTGCTTTTTGATGACCCATAAGGTCATCTATAATCTCACCGTTTGGAGAGTGCCTTCAGGAGGTCAATGCACGGGGGGGCCTGGGTGGCTCAGTTAAGTGCCTTTGGCTCAGGTAATGATCCCAGGGTCCTGGGATCGAGTCCTGTGACCAGCTCCCTCCTCAGCGGGGAGCCTGCTTCTCCCTCTCCCTCTGCTCCTCCCCCTGCTCGTGCTTTCTCTTGCTCTCTCAAATAAATAAATAAAATCTTAAAAAAAAAAAAAGGTTAATGCATACACAGTTTTTTTTTACAGAAATGTGCTCTCACTTGCATACTATTTTATAATCTGTTCATTCAATACACAATAAATATCATTCCAAGTCAGTAAATATAAGTCTTCTACATATTCATTCTTAATGTCTTGCAAAGTATTTGATCACATGGGACACTCTCCATAATGGATTTATGTCATTCATCACCTGTGACTGGGCAATTTGGTTTACAGTTTCTTTCTGTTTTATCAACACTCTCATGAGCTTCATCTGTAGCAAAATATTTGCACATGGTTTAAATGGTCACTTTAGGATAACTTTTTGAATACGTATAAAAATCAGATTTGAATCAGAGGCCCAAAGTTCCAAGAGCTGGGAGGTGGACTTTGAGATGTAACTCCCTCCTGGGTTGTAGCCCGTATCCATTCATATGGACCTCAGGAGAGTAAGCTGTCGATATGCTGGAACCAGGGGCTGCAGCTTCATTGTGGCAAATGGCTCTTAGTATCATCTGGGTTTTCTGAAGAAAACAAATTGTTTGGCCTCTGGAACTCAGTGGCCTGCCTAGCAGGTAGCCACAAAGGGCTGTGTGAGTATCTCAAAGCACAGTTGGCCCAGCATTGGTGATAGTTATAGGACTGTCTCAACAGAAGGGCTCAGGGGAGGTGCAGAGGCTCTTGTAAGCAGGTGGGAAGCATGACACTGTCTGCACGTATTGAGGCCATACCCTGGACTTTGGTAGAAGCCAGGACAGATCCGAGGCTTGGATGTGGGCAGCTGTGCTATGGAACTTGAGGTGGTTTCAAGCCGGGGCAGAGCTGGGAGCCGAGCTCGCAGAGTGGCGTGACCTCCACACCAAAGGGCAGACACAGATCTGAGAGCCAGCCTATGTGGGGCCAGGGCCGGCGGTTTTAGTAAGAAGGTCTTAGAGAACTCTTGCTGTGTCCTTGGTGTATACTGAAGAGCTCTTGCAACACACTGAAGGGGTGTCTGCACCTGCCTGCAGGAGGGGGTACACACTCCAGGTCCAGAAAGGACTCTGCTGGGTGTCAGCCTGTTGCTCTTCACTTAGACTCTGCCTCTGAAGACTACTGGGCCATCCTTGGCTAAGTCACTTAACTTCTGTAGAAAACAGGGTGGTTGTAAGGATTAGAAGTGACAACATATAAAGCAACCCCCTTAGTATCGGACTGAATGGGAGGTGCTTACATTGTCCATCGGTCTTCAGGGCTTAATGCAGTCTACTCTGTAAGAGTTGAAGAACCATTATCTGGAGGCACATCCCACTAGTATGCCTGTTAGTTTAGTAATAGGGGCTCTAAGGTCAAAAGGCTTTAGGACTGCTATTGTTCCTACCAGACCTGGGCTGGGAAAACAATCACTGTCAACAGATTATTGAGCTACACCTTTCTAAAATGACAAGGAGAAGAAGAGAGGGCCCCCGTGGCAGCTGCTGGAGCTAGAAAGGGGCCGGGTGGCTGAAGGTTTCCGAAGAGGGCATTCTGCACAGGCTACAGCAAGAACTGTGTGATGCTCTCCTCTCTGGCCCGTATGCTGGGGGCAGACCAGCCCAGCAGACAAGGGCAGGAGACACAGCCCAGGAAGTTAGCCTGGTTTAACTCACCATCTTAGCTCCAGACTCACCGTCCTTTGCCATGATGTCTAGGATGGTGATCTAGCCTGCATGTACCAGGGTCCCATCCCAGCTCCATCCTTTCTGCTTGTGTGACCCGGGACAAGTTTCTAACCATTCTTGATTCAGTGTTCTCATCTGTACAATGGGCATAATAGTAATAGTACCTACCGCATAGGATCCTTGAGAGGATCAAATGGGTTTATTTATAAAAAGCATTTAGAATACTGACTGGATATAGAAGGCGTTTTCTCTCTGAATGCTTGCCAGTGCCTTCTGGGGCTGGAATCTCCACGCCTCAGGCCTTTCCTCCTAACATCTTCTTTCTCCTCAAGAGCAGAATCCCCATCTGATCCATTTAGCCCCCACAGTATGTAGTACAAAGTAAGGACTCCTAAATGTTTGTTGGGTGGATAGGTGGGGGCAGCTTGGGCTATGACACCAGGTAGACCTGGGTTCAAATCCTGACTTTGCCCCTGTCTCCAGACCTTTGACTGCCCTGGCCTCATTGCTTCATTTGTAAAATGGGCTCAATCGTAGACTTCTTACAGGGCTCAGGCAGTGAAGATTAACATATGGAACAAATGCACAGCACATGGCAGGAGCGAGCTTTCAGGAAGCAATGGTGCTCGTGCTGAGGAGTGAGGTGGCTCCTCAGTGGTCCTCACTCTACCACATTAAGTAGGTGGTTTGTGCATTTTTTTCAGGTTTCATTTTGAAGTAAGAAGATGATTTCTGGTTTCTATTTCATTTTCCCCAGTGACTGTCAGACTCTAGGAAGAAAGCAGGACCTCCGTGCACACATGCATCCTCTCCCATAGAGCTGCATTTCTGCGTCTTTCACAAGTCATTCTCAAACATTAGGCCACCCGAGAGGTTCACTGTGGCCTTTGGAGTCCACTGCATGTCCATAGTGGCCAGGATCACTGGGCACCTCCCCAGCCTGTTTGTGGTGGTAGCCTGACTTGGAGCGCATCTCCTAAGTGTTGCCAAGTTGGCATTGAGTCTCCTACTTGGAAAGGCCAAACACACAGCTTTGTGTGTGCAGTGATTTAATGCTCACGAATGCGCCTATGCGGTGTCCACTCCCACCAGAGTGTTGGACATTTGGGAGACCTGGCAAGCAGTAAAGCTGTGTTTCTGACAGGCTCTGAGCCTACAAGGTGCTATGGGAGGCCATGATGCTGTGATTCTGGCCATTGTGTGCTCCCAGGAGCTGGTGACGCTCAGCCATTCCCTCATTATGGAAGCCAGCACATTGGACAGCCTTGGTTTCCTTATCTGTGAATTTGGGGTGGTGATTATGAAGTAGAGGACCCCAGTATCACCTAGTCCCCAAAGTGAATCTCAGAACACTGGTCATGTAAAAATGTACCACAGGAAAAGTTCCGTGGCCAAATATGTTTAGAAAATGCATTACACTGTCTTTCCTTCTTGGCATTTTATAATACGCATTACTACACATTCAAGGCTCTTGAGAAGTCGTGCAGTAAAGGAACAAACTTAACATTGTTCGACCCAGTAGTGCCCAGATGTAATTCACCATGAACACTTTTTTTTTTTTCCATATAACATCTATTAGCATTGCTAGGGGCTAGGTAAAAAACACTGAAGAAATCTATTTTAAAAGAGTTTATAACTAGTGATATGTGAATATTAAGGGAGAATCTGTAATTTTTTAATAAGACCCTTAGAAAATGGTGGGATTTTAATTCAAGTAGTTTTAAGGAGCTGGCAAAAAAAAAAAGTATTGGGTAAATTTTTTGTGGCAACTTTTAGATTTGATCATAAAATACTCAATGTCTGACCAGCCTAGACCCACATGACCCACCAGAAGATGCTCCATTGTGGGGTCAGACTTACACTGGAGGAGTAAAAGTAAAATTTGAAATTGCAGAGATGCTCTTTATGAGACCCTGGATTAACTGGGGTTGTGCATTCAAGTAGTTCCCTTTGAGCCTTTAAGCACACATTTTCAGCCAATTGCGCGTCTCCTGGACCAGCCCCTGATCTAGTTGTTACGGCTAGATCGAGTAGTATTAGATTAAAGCAGTATGAAAGATCGAGGGTGATAGATTTATCCCAAAAAATATTTTTCATATACTTTGTGTCTCTGGGGATAGCACTAAACCACAAAACTGCCTTGCATTGGAATTGCCTTGACGAGAATCATTTGAAAATGTGAGTGTCCTCGTAATGCTGCACCGTGGAAATCGGGATGAATTACCAGACCCCCACGAGCCTCATTGCTCACTTCCTTAGACTGTTCTCGTAAGGAATGGAAATGTGGATCTGCAGGTCACCAGTATCCTGGATTTGAGAGTTCATTAGGTCACTCCTGAAACCTCTGTGCCAACTAAGCAAGAAACAATGGATCCAGTGCAAGCTTTTGTTTATTATTATAGTCCTCCAACTGTACATCCCACTCACCCCTTTGCTCCTGTGGCTGGTCAAGCTAATTTGATTTGACATCCTGGCATTCGAGATTTGTCAAGTATTGTAACCCTAAGCGGTACTAATATTGAAAACCATACTTGAAATTTATATAATCCAGATGTGCATGCCAATAAAGCAGATGAAATGGCAGGCTTGGGCCAGAGAGAGTAAGAGAGTGGATGTGTGTGTGTGTGTGTGTGTGTGTGTGTGTGTGTGTGTGTGTGTGTGTGTGTAAGAATCCTGTTGCCCTATATTTTTTCCACATGGTATATATATAGCCAAGAAGGATTTTATGTATTAATATTTTCCCTTAAGAATAGTAACTGGATTATGAAATATAGCTTTAAGTAAGTACCAGCATTGGTTTTATTTGCAGCCAAGAATAACTGATTAAGTTTTGGGGAGCAGGAAGGTCTATTTTAAATGCTTTTTAAAACTTTTAAATTGGTCAGGACCCTTCAGCAGTGTGGCCTAGGGAATTATTAGTCACACCGAGTCAGGAGTTTTGACATGGCTCTCTTTAATGTCAATTTCTTTTTTTCCTACTTGGACATTTCATTCTTCTCATTGGAGGGCCTTCAGTGTGATTCCGAAAATCCCCCTGAGTTGTTATTTCTGAGCCCTCCCACGTTGATAAGGCCCAAAGGCCATTTCTATTCTCGGTAAGCTCAAAAAGCCACTGAATTAAATGCGAAAAGGTGTCCCAAGTATGTGACGGCGACCTTGCTTTGAGTGCTTGAGAGTCTCCTCTCTCCACTGGCTGGTGGTGGGCCCCCTGTGACCCGCCCCCCCCCCCCAGCAGGACAGTCACCTGCTCCGGCCATTGCTTCTCTCACCTGTGAAGACCACAGCCAACCTGATAGAATAGTGCATGCAGCTCACCTAACAGGGTTGACGGTTTTGGTGCTCTTGACATGAAAGGGTGGCAGGATGTATTATTATTCCTCGGCCTGCTGTGCATAATTAACAACTATCCTTAACTAGACCCGGCAGACCAGGGAAGACTGGCCATACCAGCTTAGGAAAAGCAGATGGGAAATGATATGAAAAGGAGGCACAGAGCTGAGACCCACCGATGTGGGGGGTGACTTCTGGACTTAGGAGCCGCCGTTGGGTCCCAGTGTCATCCGCGGCTGTTTCTAGACAGGACATCAAAGGTCATGTTGCTGTTTTAGCCCCTTAGGGCAGAATCAAAGGAAAATGATGCCTGATATTCAGGCGAAGCTTGCAGCAAGCTGTCGTCCCCACAGTTTCCCCTCAACCGAATGGCTCTGGAGAAAATCTAGTGTGTGCTGTTTCCACAGCAGGCAGGATGGCACGTTTTTCACGGGGTGGGTGGTGGGGGAGTCCACCAGCTTTTCTTTTGTCATAGTTTACAGCCCGAACTCTAAGCGGGTGCAGAGGACCATGCCTGTGACTCTGGCCCTCCTCGGGGAGCCTTAGCCTGTGGGTTGCGGCCCTGTTCCGGCTCAGGTCTGGAGTAAGGAATCCTGTCACGGAGCCAAGCTAAAGAGATTCCAAATGATGGAATCTGATTTTCCCGTTGGGTTTTGAGGTGAGGGCATCAGTGTATGGTGTATTCGGCCCCCATGGTTTGTTTAGTTCACAGACACTCAGGCCCAGGGTGTGGAATGAGGGATCTCCAGCTGGCCCAGCCAGCGTGGAGCGCAGGTGACTCACCAACACCTAGAGATGTCCGTCCCCTCCGTGAGGCTCAGCAGCCCCAGCACTGGGGCCCCGGGCAGGAGTCCCATGGGCAAGGCCTCTGGTCCAGTTCCCCTGCTGACGTCATTCCCCGCCCTCCCCTCACCCCCACCCCCGACGTCTGGAATGACTGGCAGCTTCGGCCTGAGGATGAGAGCCGGCTGGAAGTGGAAAAGCAGGAGAGGTTTCCGGGGCACAAACGCATCGTGGGGTTTCAAGGCCCCTTTGCCCAGTATGTATGGTGCCAGGCCGAGCCAGCGTGGACTGAGCCACACAGCTAATAGGATCCCAAGACTGAAATGGGGTTCTGCGCGTCCACTGGTCTGACTGACCCTTTATCTCCCAGACGAAACACAGTAAGACCTGCTTGGCCAAAAAAAAAAAAAAAAAAAAAAAAAAAGCCAGTAAAGAAAACAAAAAAAAACCTGTTTTTTCTTTTTAATGTTATCCAGCTGACGTGTGCTGGTTTTTGTTTGTTCATATGTAGCAACCATTCCAATCCACTACCTCATGCAGGGATGCATTAAGATCATACTGGAAGGGCTGTATGCAGGACCGAGCCAACCATGCATCATGGCGTTCATAAAGGGCAAAACAAGAGCCAGACTAGAGGAGGTATGGCCGCGGGGTAGGGGTGTAGCCCAGTGGCTCTGAGAGCTCCCACGTGGGAGTTCTTGAGCCTGGGTTTGAATCCTGGCTCTGTGGCTTATCGGCTCTGAGCCTCTCTAACCTTCTATTTTTCTACTGTGAAATGGGGTGATGGTACCACAGCTTACGTTGGTCTGACAGCTGAGTGTGCCTAGCACAAAGCAAGTGCTAATCCATGGTGGCTGGGAGCATGACAGTTGTCCCCCCTCCTCCCATAGCAACAGCCTGTTTGGGGGTGCTGCCCTCCATGCAGCTGTACGTGTCTCATCTCCTTCCTCTTTTCTACATCGCTGTCCCGATACTAGTGCACACGGGCATGTAAGTTCTTGGAACTTTGCCCTTGAAGCCAGACCGTGTGGCCACCATCAGCTCTCCTCCCACGGGCCCATTGTCAGGATGGGTTCCTGTTTTGTCCACCCCCTCTAAGGTCTGGTAGTGCTGCTCCACCAGGAAGCCCATCTAGGGCCCACCAGTCGGATGGATAGGAGGAGTCTTTCAGAGAAAGCCTGAGTGTTCTGGAATACTGCCATCCGGGGTCAAGTGCTGGCCTCCGAGAGGTAGAAAGCCCAGTAGAGCCAGCCAGCTCTGCCCCTCCCACGTTCCCTGCCAGCTTGCTTTTCCAAAACAGTGGGCCTGGAGTCCATCAAGGTTCCACAACAGAGACCCCGGGCCTTCCAAAAAGCAGGTTCAGGCCCAGACTGCCTGACTTTTCTCCAGAAAGCAACAAGGGTTTATTCCAAAACAAAACAGCAACAAAAGCAGACGCCCGGTATTTCCTTGGCTCACTTCTATAAAGCATCCTGACCACCAAAGGGAAAGAAAGGTCTGAGCTCCATGACAGAGGCAGGCCAAAACTATTCTCCCCCCCTCTCTTCCTGGGTCCCAGAAATAGGAAAAAATGTGAGCATCGTAATAGCTAAAATTCATGGAGTGTTTTCTTAAGTGCCTACCTGGTACTATTTAAGCACTTAACATATATTAAGTTATTTAATCCTAATGATCCTGCCAGAGAAGTTCTATTCTTGTTGTTCTCCTTTTATAGATAAGAGGACTAGGGCACAGAGCAGTTAAGTAACTTGCTGGAGGTCACACAGCCAGTAATGGCCAAACTCAGTTCTAGAACCCAGACAGCCTGGAATTAGAGGCTGCACACTTAACCACAGCCCTATGCTGCTTCTTATGATAGTTATAAATTCTAAAATGGTTTTAATCATAAAAATAAACCATTAAAAATGTGATAAAATGGCATAGAACTATAGATACACATTATTCTGACGTCCATTTCCTAGTTTTGCTATGGTACTGTAGTTATGTAAGATGTATCCATCTAGGGGAATTGGGTGAAGGATACACAGGACCTTTCTGTACAATCTTGCCACTTCCTGTGAATCTATAATTGTTTCTCGGTTAAAGGTTCCAACAAACAAACCACTGGCAACATTGTATTGTGTTCTGATTGTATGCCAAGCAATGTGCTAAGCACTTTACAGACATTATTTTATTTCATCCTCCCAGCAACCCACGGAGGTGTGGGTGCCTTACCACTTTCAGTTCCAGATGAAGAAACTGAGGCTTGGCGAGCTTAAACAGTGATGGACAGTCACTGGGAAGTTGTGAGGCCACCGGGCATTCCTGCCTCCAGAGCATGAGCGCAGAATGCACCTTTGGAAGTAGGAAGATTTAGAAGGCGTGTGACATGTCACGCACCACTGCGTCAGGCTCTGCTGTCAACCTCCCCGTGGGACAGGTAGCTCCTTGGAACTGCCCCAGACCTTGTTCAGTCTGCGGCAGACCCGAGGAGGAGTGCAGTCAGTCAAGTGTCATCATCTTCTTTCCTTCCCCTCTCCTCCTTCCGGCAGTCCCCTTCCTTCCCATGGAGGATGTGCTGGTCACTGGAGTTCAGTGGCCCTTGGCGGGATGTCCTTGGGGCTGCATGGCAGGTGTTTCTCACCTCCCAGGGAAAGAGTGGACTTTGGGGGCTCAGACCTAGGTTCAGATCCCTGCTTGATTTCTCATCAGGTTTTTTACCTTAAGAAAGTCGCTTAAACTCCGAGCGCTGTTTCATTTATTTTTATTTTTATTTTATCTGTATAATGGGAACAATAATAGTACCTCCTTGTTTTATTACATGCACCCGGTGCATGAATGTTCCATAAGTGTTGATTTCCACATGCTGGCTCAGCAAACACTGGGCCCTGCTGGGTGCTACACACAGCATTGCGTTAGCCAGTCAAAGCCTTTGCTGAGGTTTGGCAATGAGGATGCCAGGGTTTCAGGAACGACCGCAACATGGTTCTGCCATCAAAGAGAATGTAATGGGTCATGGTGCAAAAGGCAAGTTATCAGTATGTAGAGAGTATAAACTGGGAGCAAGGTACCCACTGAGCCTTGAGCTCCTTCCTCTGGATCCAGAGTCTGAATGTTGGACCCAAGCCAGGCCCCTTGCTGGGATCCAAGGACACTGTTGTGATTTGGAAGAGGGAACATTATCAATCACCATGCTGGATGGCATCAGTGATTATCATCTTCATTTCCATCAAAGGTGTCTTGTGACGGGATACCATCAAGTTCAATTTAGTCTGAATAGGGACATGGCAAGGACTTATTTTCCATTTCTGCTCTGGGCTGAACCTGCCTTGAATAATTCAGTGTTCATCTACTTCCAAACACCAAGCCTTTTTTTTTTACCCCCTTGTACTGCTCTATTCAGGGTCGTGTGACTGCTTGTTTCTCCCTGTCTCCTCTCCAAAAACCCACCTACCCACACCTTTGGCTGCTAGTAATGAGTGTTTGAGGGAAAGAGAATCGACTTTATGTACTACAAGGTGGCATCACCTGCCTGAAGTTTAGAGACAGGCTTCAGGGCAGAGGCTGCGCGCAGAGGCCTATGGGTATCTTTTGACCTAATACTCCTAAAAAAAAAAAACAAAAACAAAAAACAAAACCTTATGCTATCATTTAAAATTCAGAGATTTCCTGATCTGGCAACAGTTGGCTAAAGCTAAGTAACATCTGCCCCCTCTGATGGAGCAGATGTTCTCCAATATGCTGTGCATCTCTGTCCCCCAAACTTCAATCATTTACCTTGCGTGCCCGACCCCATAAGCATCTTGTTGTCAACTCCTGACACAGATGAAGAAGGAAACTGTCTTGAACGGTATAGCTGATTAGAAGCATCAGGAGCTAATCAGGCCCTGGCCGGTCCTGAGACTCAGCTCCTTACTCTGTGTGGGCACAGCGGAAGCATTGGGAGCTGCTCCAAGTCCATCCTCCTCCGAGGTCAGCATTACACCTGGTCATCCTAGTTAGGAAGCTAGGATTCTAGAGGAGAATTCTCTGCTCCACACCAAGAGCCCAATCATGGCAGAATTCCTAGAAAAATGATGGGAAGATGACAAACGGTGACTCAGGGGGTTGTGGATACACATGTACATCTTGGGGGAGTAGCCTGCTTGGCGTATATTTGGGTGATGTGGAGTATTAGCTGGGGTACCAGACAAGGAGTCAGATGTACGTTTCTGTCTGGCTTTACCGCTTGCTAACTGGGCATTTGACTTACTGGAGTCTCTGTTTTCTCATCTATAAAATGGGAATAATGTCTAGTGTGCCCACCAGTGGGGTGGATAAGAGGATCAGGTTACCTGATCCTATGAAAATACGCTATGAAGCGCAAAGTTGTGTTGAAAAATGAGGTAATATGACAGCAGTGGTGTGCTGTGGGAAAACATACTGTCTCATCTCTCTGGTAGCGTGAAGATCAGGGGTCTGCGAGCTGGGGCGCTGGGACAAATCCTGCCCCCGAAGAATGGTTTTCACATTTGAAATGGTTGAAAAACAGTAAAAGATAAATAATGCTTAATGGCACATAGAATTTCTATGAAGTTCAGATTTCAGTGTCTGTAAATAAAGTTTCGTTGGAACTCAGCCATGCCCCTTTGTTTATGTATTGTCTATGGCTGCTTTCCCATAGAATGGCAAAGTTGGGTTGTTGTGACAGAGACCAGATGGCCCCCCAAAGCATAAAATATTTACTATCTGACCTTTTACAGTAAAAACTTACCAACCTCTAGGGAAGAACATGGAAGGATAGTGACTCAATCCCCTATTTGTTTTTCTTCTTGTCTCCTCCCAGCCAGACTTAGGTACTGTTGCAAATAGATGGCCCCAGGAATATTTTCAGATCTAAAACCACACAGGCACATCCTCCACGGCCCATAGCGGGTCTGCCCTTCATGACAAAGCCAAGGGTTTCTCTCAATTTAACTGCCGTGGAGCAACGCTCCCATTCTCTGGGCTCCAGCTAGGGGCACTTCCCGATGAAAACCACAGCATTTTTCATAAAACCAATCCCCTTTTAGCAAAAACCGCAAAAGGAGAAGAGGCTGTTCCTGTCACAATGGGCATTTCTCCAGCATATTAACCGCTGAACGGGCCTGGTGGGCAGTTTCCTCCCCTCAGCCACAGACTGGCAGCTCCAATAAGCCTGCAAGAGAGTGTTAGGGCTGGGGTACCTGGGGGGCCCAGTCGGTTGAGCGACTGCCTTCGGCTCAGGTCATGATCCCGGGGTCCTGGGATCGAGCCCCGCATCGGGTTCCCTGCTCGGCGGGGAGCCTGTTTCTCCCTTTCCCTCTGCAGCTTCTGCTTCTCTCTTGCTCACACTCTCTCTCTCAAATAAAAAAAAAAAAAAAAAAAGAGTGTTAGGGCTGAACTGTGTCCCCAAAAGATATGTTGAAATTCTAGCCCCCGGTACCTCAGAGTGTGACAGTGTGACATTATTTGGAAGTCGGGTTGTTGCTGATGAAATTAAGTAAGATGAAGTCCTAATAGAGTAGGGTGGGCGGCTAATCTAACATGACCAGCATCCTTCTCAGAAGAAGGAACTTGCAGCACAGACACACGGGGAGAGGAGCACCGTGCGTGGGTAGAGGCTGAGGTTGGAGCGATGCGTCTATAAGCCGAGGGATGCCAAGGATTGGCAGCCACGACCAGCAGCTAGAAAGAAGCAAGAAAGGATTCTGCCCCGAGAAAGCATGGCCTTGTGGACGCCTTGATCTCAGACTTGTAGTCTCCAGACGTGTAAGAGAATACATTTCTGTTGCTTGAAGCCACCCCGTCCGTGGTATTTTGTTACAGCAGCCCTAGGAAACGCATTGGGCAGCTTGCCCACCTTCCGTGCAGCCTCCTGATGCCTTTCAAGGCACTTGGCGTTAACCCTGTTCTACAAATGGGGGAACAGAGGCGCGGCCGGCTTCAGGGAGCTGCCTGAGGCTTGGGCCGGTGGCAGAGCAGGACCCAGACCCAGGCCTTCCGGTTCCCAGCTGCTGTGAGGGATGGTCCAGCAAATGGCATTCCTCCTGCTGGTCCAGAGCATCTTCCCGGAGGGAAGGGTCCGCTCTCCAAGTGACGGATCCTTTGCCTCTTGTTTCTCATTCCAGGAGTTGCACCAAGCATTTCTCTCCTGTGGTCAGGTGAACTTGTGTGCATGAGCTCTCAAATGTGCAAGAGGAAAATTCAGTCGGTAACTTAAACAAAAACAGCGGAGTTGGGGAGATGTGTTTTGTATACATCTGTGTATTATTTACAATTGGGAAAGAATGGAAGAGGAGGGAACGTATCCGTTCTCTTAGCCATCTTCCAGTGCATCCGAAAAATGTGCTAAAGAGATCCTTGGGGAGAGCTCCCAAATAAAACCCCAACATGGGAAGTGATTTCACAAGGGCTCCTGGAAAGCACAAGAACATTGATACACTTCCTTAGGCAGCACCTGGTTGCCCAAGCTCTTGCATACCATGTAAGTGAAATCCGCACCAAAAACTTCCTGAAATGCTGTGCTTCTCCACACTCAGAAGATTGCTTTAATGCTCCCAGGTCACAGACTTGTGAAGAAACTCCGCTTCCAAGTGAAATGCTTACCACTGAAAGTGACATTTTGTTCAAGACCCTTGTTTACTAGTGGGAATATTTTTGAGCATACAGACACGTGTCAAGAGTTGTATGAAGAGCCCCAACCACATACCCGTTACCCAGACTCAACAGTTACTGAGATCTTGCCCCACTTCCCCTGTGTGTCCCCGTTGTTGCTGGAGTATTTGAAAGCATAATCCCATAGCTCATGTCATTTTATCCCTTCCTGCTGCAGTAAACATCTCAAAAAAAAAAAAAGTTGCTTCTCTTATGACGATGGTATCATTGCCATGTCTGTGTACCCTCGCAGTGACGGGTGCCATGCTCCCTAGTTTGTGTTCAGAGGTCAGGGCTAGGGTTTTTAACTTCATGGCTGGAAATGGAGGCTGTGAGGGAGGGAGTAAGGGCATCGGGGATCAGCAAGAGGCTGGGGTTGGGATCCAGGAAAGAAAATTTGAGGAAGTCCTCTGGGACGGTGAAGGGCTTTCAGAAACTCAGCAAGACTGAGCCCACATGGGGTGTTCTTGGCCAGTTGAGTCTTTCCCCCAGGGACGTTGGGACCCACGTTTCTCCATGGAGTTCTGCCAGCATTGGCTGGCTCTCCCAAGGGCCGCTGTCTCTTGGACACCCGAGAGTTGGATGCCCAGCCTCGGCTCTGGAGGACTCAGCATTCATGACATATGGCTGGCAGCGCCCTGATGCGCTCTCCTGGTTGCTGCCAATAAAGAGAATTGTTTTTTTCTCTGAGCTTGTTCATTTCCATCAAGAGAACTTCCCTCTCCTACCACCACCACCCCCCACGCACACAAAAAGGAGGGGGAAGCTTTTTTGGAATTTGTTTTTAGTGGGCTCTCTCAAAAGGAGCTTTATGTTTATTTTTTGAGTGGCTCTCTGGCCTGTTGTGTCCATTCATCATGCCTCACTAGCAGCGCCCCCCCCCCCCCCCCGCCCCGTCTCTCCTTTACTCGGCAAGCCTAAACTTCATCAGACTGCTCCTAACGACTACCACATGTCCGCAGAGGGCACAGGGGCAGGGGAGGTGGGAGCTGGGAAATGAAGGAATCCTCCCAGGAGCACAGTAGCGTATTAAAATTCAATGGCTTAGTCATCAGAGTCTTCAGCCCAAGCACTGAAGAAAAAGAACTGAATATTCTGTAACAGTCTTGCGGATCACAGAGGAAGGGGGCAGCCGGGGGAGGGAGGGAGGCAGAGGTTGTGGTTTTTAGATAGAGGAGTTCATGCTGTAGAGAACAATTAGGGCCTTTGCTCAGAAATAACAAGACCCACTACTGTTTTCCTGCTCGATAGGAGGAGTGCACAGCGTCAGCCAGAAGGGATCGCTCCAGTAGGCTAGCTCAGCTCCCAGATGAGGAAATGGGGGCTCAGGCAGGGGATGGGACTTCAGAGTCACACGAGGAGTTAGTGGTAGAGGTGGGACCGGATCCCAGGCCTCGGCATCTCTCCATCCGTGTTCTCTTCTCGCTCAAAGAGGGCATCTTCCTTTGGCTGGTACGTCCGTTTGGGGCTGGTAGCGGAAGGGACCCCTCTGGGCTACCTGTGGGTGGCAACCCCGAGATGTCAGAGGACTCAGCCAGTGACTTTGTAGACTGTGGAAATGCTGATGCAGCCTTGCCCCATCCTCTACCCCTCTCTGCTAGAGAGAACAGAAAGTGTGTGGGCCGTTTACACAGCTCAGGTTTTAAGGACTATAAAAGACCCGCCTCCCAAACTGGTTGCACTCACTTCTCTTCCTTCCTTTATCTGTGCTTCTCGCTTAGGAAGGACAGGCCTATTGCCCTTTCCTTTATCCTTAGATAAAGCAACTGAGTCATAAGAGAGTAAGGACTGGAAGTCCTGAGTTATCAGTGGAAGAGCAGGCTCCGCAATGCGTATCTCCTCGTTCCTGGCCCTTTGTGCTGGATTACTGTCCCCTACTTCTGGTGACCGAGGATGTTGAAGGGTAGAGGGATTGTGAAATCTTAGGCTAGAAGAACATTTACAGGAAAGCAAAGCTAAGCCCCTTATTCTAAGGATGAAGGAACCAGGCCAGGAAGGGGAGGTTGGTGCCCTGCAGAGTCAGGCCCAAAGATGTGTTGCATCTGCCCAAGGCAGTAGCCCTGGGACACACTTCTGAGCAGTTCAGCATCCCAGGAGGGTACTGAAGAGTGGCCGGTCCATGACACCCACCACTGGTCCTATTCAGGGAGAGCATTATAGCTGACTAGGGGCTTTGAGGCTCTGTTTGGGTTTCTTTGATCAGTGCCGGGGGCGCAGTGGGGGTGGGGGGGCAGGCACTGAAAGAGGCAGAAAAAGCAATCAACTCAACTAAATGTTGGCAGCAAAATGTCAAACAAGATGATTTTCTGAACAAGTTTGAAAGATCTCCCTTAGGGGAGCTGGGCAAATTCCCATGGATTAGGGCCATTGGGCATGATTTCCAAGGGCATCAGTCCACTCTAGCTTCCCCAGCATACTGTAGATACACCAGCTGTATCCAGACCTCTCATCGTGCCTCTTCCTGTCGACGGTCCCAGGGAAGGAGCCACGGTCCACGTGTGCTCTGGATGTGTTGCCATTTAATTGTGGAAGTAGCGTACGTGGAAGCTCTCATCTCACAGTGGAAGAAATCAGGGCAGAGGGAGAGTCTAGCTTAGAATCCCAGCCTGTGGGTCTCAGCGCACGGTGCTCCCCATCCAGTGCTCCTCTCCGAGCTGCTGCTCAAAGATCAGGAGGGCTTGGAGCCCTTTCTCTGGTCCTGCTGGAGAAGCATGGTAAGTCCTGGACCTCTTCCCTCAGAGAAGGTGGGAAACTTCCTCTCTTAATACCACTGATCTTACAGAGCAAAGCCAATCAAAAGACATTCCGTGAAGACGTCAGTGTGGAAAGGGGAGCTGCCTGGGCCCACAGCATCCCCCACAACCACCCTGTTAGCAGGCGGTTTCTGGTTCTCTCTTCTAGGCCCCCCGGATCACAACCTCCCCAGCAACTGTCAGCAGGAGGGTAGGGGGCAGGGGGTGGAGCAGGGTGGTGGTATCATGCACATCAAATGTGCCTCTAGGTTCGAACAGGATCTTGCTCTTTGGACTTGGAGGAGAGGGCTCCTGGGGAGCAAGTCTAGGCTCATGGTCTTTGTTTCCCCACTGGGCCTAGATTTGAGCTCTGTGGTCTACCGGGGCCTGACGGGAGAGAGCCGCACCTGCCCTGCACCTGCCCGAGAATGGGTCAACCACATGTATGAAAGGCTCTGGGAAAAGCCGAGCCCCTTTGGTGACCTGGGCCTGTCATGGGTGACAGTAAAAGTAAAGCAAGAGCAGACCTGCTGTTTATAAGTGTGGGGGTAGAGGTGAGGACTCTGTCCCCAGAGGTATGCTAATTAAAAGCTGCTAACCTGCAAAAGAACTTATGTTTAAACCCCACCTCCCCTCCACATCCACCCCGCTTCATGCTGATGGTAGTTCTCATTGCAATAAAGCCTTTTATTTCCCCCCACTGAGCCTTTATTAATGAATTTCTAGCCAGAGCCCAAAGCTCAGGAATGTGAAGGATGAACCTGGCTCTCATGCACACACTTGCACACGTGGACCCCTACCCACGAGCCCAAACACACAGGGCTCCCCTCCATGTCCCCTCCTTCATCACAGGCAGCGTCTCTCAAGAGATGAACCGTTAACCTGTCAGAGCTTCCATGGGCCCGAAGTGCCTAATGAAAACCAGAGCTGTGAAACACTCCCGATGCTGAACCAGTCCCCGGAGCTGTTTCACTCTTATGCCCTGGGCTGCAAGTGAGCTCCATTCAAAACAAAGCTGGGGCGCATTATCTCCTTGGCCTAGGTTTGTCTCCTGCGGCTGCCTTGTCCGACCTCTGCCGGCACTCTGATGTGCTGATGTGCTGGATTGGGCCCTTCCCCCCGCCACCCACGTCTGCTATTCAGGGAGAGGGCAGCGCTGGGTACCACCCTCCGCCCCCAGGCAGCCGGGGTGCCCAGGTGAAGGCCACCAGTGAAAGCTGGCAGGAAATAGTATGGCATGAGTCTGGCAAACCTTTGTGGAGGCCCTTGAGAAAACAGTATTGCGTTATTGTCACCATTAATAATAGCCCTTTATTTGAGCCTCGCTGGGACAATGCTCCAAACAAAGCTGAGAGGAACTAACAGTCCCTGCCGTGGGGCCTTGTAATTTATCAAGGCTAATGGAGGAAGACAAATCACCGGGGAGACGTTGTGGGGATGGGCCGGGGATAGCTTATGTGGCTGCTGGAGGTACAATCAAAAGAGACCCCCAAGGCCTCGCTCTGTGTTCCTATTTGCTCTGTTGCAAGAGCACCACATCTCCAGCCCCACCTTTGTCTTGTCTCTTCCACCATGTTTGGGGCTCTTGAAGACTCCGAAAAGAGAGCGAGAATAAAGTCGGGCTGACCGAGGTCTAAATCTCGGCTCCCACACAGCAGTGTGGCCTTGGGCGCTTTCCTGTATTTCCGAGCCTCAGGCCCCTCCTCTGTGGAGGCACTGGGACCAGTGATCATGGGAGCACAAGCCCCTCGCATCGCTCAAGGGATAAGCTGATTGAAGAGGATTGGCCTGAAGTGTTTCTGTGCGCCTTCAAGAGAGGCTGCAAACGCTGTGCTTGGCCCCAGCCCACGCTGCCACTTACCGTGAACCTACTGTGTGCCAAGCGCAGAACCTGTTGCATTTCTGGACCACATTTACTTCTCCGTGGAAGAGTAGTCATGAGAATGAGAAGCCCCCGTGCTGCTTCTGATGAGGACGTGAGTCCGCCTTGTTCTCTTGCTGGGGGCCCGGCTCACCGTGCCAGGGGCGTGGTGGTATTTGGGGCTGGAAGGGTCTGTGACAACCAGAGCCCACCCTGCCAAGTTGGAAGTTGTGCGGGCCTCCAGAAAGACACAGCCAGTAGCTGCAGCTGTGTTGCAACAAGCCTGATTTAATTTGGGGGGTGGTACAGACAGCACTCTGTGGTGTTTGTTAAAAGCCAGAAGAATGCAGCTTATTCACCAATCTGTGAAAATGGCTGTGCGTTGGGTGGGGGACGCCAGAGGAGAATGTGTGAGAGCATTTTAAAAGAGTGAAAATGCTGATAATTATAAATTTATCATCATGCCCATTATGCATGAGATCTAAGTGGATTAACTCATTACAGCTACGGAAGCATCAGGTTTCTTGAGGCCTCTTTACTCCCAGGGTTTAAAATTCTCTTCTGACCTCTCTGTGAATCTGTAAAATGGGACTCTCATCATTGTCAGTAGCCATGGCCCTTCGTAGTCCTTTTATCACCACCTTGGTTTCTTGGAAGTAAAAAGCCAGCAGGACATTAAAAAAAAAAAGTACATTTTTCCCCATAATGCAATTGGCATGAACCCAAAAATGTTTTTTGTGTTTTTCTTTTTTGGTGGGGGGAGGATTTTTGTAAGTTAAATCTTCTTTCAAATGCATGAGAAAAACAGGCCACTTACTGGAATCCTATGGTAAATAGTTTTGTAAAGCGAAGAGGCATCTGCGTATTTTTCTTTTAGGTCAGTCTGGATTTTTCATATCCACAACTATTGCTCTGTGTGTTCAACCATTTCGGCCGCGTTTGTTTTCACATTCACTTCTCTTTCCCCTAGAAAGTCTTTCAGATTCTTGAACCTCAGGGAAGAAATGGAGACAGGAGATGTGAAATGTGCCCTATGGAGTATGACTGAAATGTAAGGATACTCTGAACCCACACAGGACAGAATGAGGCGTTTGGCGGAGATGGGGCCGTGGGAGCCTCCGTGTCCCCTCAGCTCTGCCCTCACCCTTGGCGTGGCCTTGGGCAGGACACTTGGTCTCCATGGGGGGTCAGTTTTAATATCTGTAAAAGGAGGGATTCAAAGAGTTGAGAAAACCCCATGAAATGAGTAACTGTTATGGAATTCTTCCAAAGAGGCAGTGCTGGGCCAAGTGTCCATTTAGAAAAACTGTTACTCTGTTGTTAATCAGTGCAGATTTATCCCTAGAAAGGGTCAGGAGTGTTTCTGGACGACGTTCCAGGGGAAAAGCCTGATCTGGGAATTCTACTGCGTCCTCGAGGCCCCGGCGCGGTGGTGTGCGCCACCAACATGTCCTCTTGGGAGACCCCTCATTGAATTACGCCACGATCGGCAGTTGGGACCTTGAAAATGTATTATTCAAGAGGCAGCGCACCGCCCTGCCAGGGCAGGTACTTTATCAACCAGGATCAGATGGGCTATTGAACTCAGAAAATCCTCATTTTGTATTCGGCTTGTTTCTGCCTGTACCACCTGACCATGGTCCTCATCACCTCCCAGGACCTCTGGGGATTTCACAGGGACGCCTCAAGGTGCTTGGACGGTGGTTGGGATTCTGTCCACTCTGCATCTGGGCAGGAGCACCATCAAAAGCAATCTCTCCAGACAGAGCCTTACATTTAGCAGAGATCTTTTTTTCCTTTTTTTAAAGTTCGTTTTTGGGGAAGCTCCCTGGGGATTCACTGACTAATCCTAGTTCTCTAGGGGGGCTGAACTTTTGAGGACAGTGATACTCGCGCCCCTGTGACCCACCCAGCCAGTTCTGAAAAGCCATTGATTGGTGACACTCAGCTGCTCAGGAATATAACCAGTCAGCATTTTGTAACACTCTAGGCCAGAGCCCGCCTGCTGAAAGGGGGGGAAGGAGGTAGATACCCCGCAAATCCCTAAATGTCAAAAGGCTGAATTTGCACATGCCCAGATGAAAGAGGTCTGCTTGTTTCTGGGAAGTAATGGAGCTGAGCTGGGGAGGATTGTACAACCTGCCCTCCCCCCTATCGGAAAAATGTTCATCTTCTGGAAGTTTCCATGGCAGTTCTTACCGCTCTCCAAACTACTTATAGGAATTTAGGGGTTACAGCTGCATGGCCTCTGTTCTCTCACCCACCTTGTTCCTGCTATGAAATCACCATACGTGATTCTAGACCACAGCTGTAGCACCTGACCCTCCTGTCCTCATTCAGGCTCAAAGGTGATGTCGGACACATGGGACCTCACTAGAGACGATGGGTGGGAGAGCAGAGGTTGAGCTGGGATAGGGAGACCCATCAGGCTGTTAGACCAAAACGTTAACAGGCCTGACACCAGTAAGAGAATAATAGCAATAATTGACGATAGCAAACACACTGAGTGCTTGGACTTGGCTGAGCATCTGTTAAATTGCTCACACATAGGATGATGTGCATGGAGCAATGGTGTGTATATTTACACAACCAGGTATGTAAGCCCCTTAGTAATGGCCCCCTCCTCCCACATACACATCACAGCCTTCTGAATAAGCACACTCTGGTAGAGCTCTCTCTGTGCTGGGCACCCTTCTAAGTACTGTACAAACTCTAGCTCCCCACAACCCTAAGAGGCATGTGCTTTCCATTTGACACGTGATCCTGAAGCACTGAGAAGCTAAGTAACTTGCCAAAGTGACGCAAGATTATCCTCAGTCTTCTGCCGGGTCATTAACTCCATCTCTGTAAACCCCTGACAGCTGTATTTTTCTCATCTATGAAGCAGGTATGAAAGTTCTTCCTTCTGCCTCTCCCTCACTGTGAGGATTAAATGGAAAAAAGTTAATGATAAAGCAGAGCAGAAACTTGTGTTATTCTGTATTCAAACGAGCAGTAGAGAAGGCATGTGAGGGGTATCTCATAATGATCACTATCTGCTGTAATGAGTAATCTAGACTTACAAGCCAACATGGCAATCCACAGGTATGTCACGGCACCTCATCTTAAACCTTGAGACTTCTATAAGTCAACCAGAAAAAGACAATTACCGTATGATCTCATTCATATGTGGAATTTAAGAAACAAAATAGAGGATCATAGGAGAAGGGAGGGAAAAATAAAATAAGACAAAATCAGAGAGGGAGACAAACCGTAAGAGACTCTTAACTATAGGGAACCAACTGAGGGTGGCTGGAGGGGAGGTGGGTGGGGCGATGGGGTAACTGGGTGATGGGCATTAAGGAGGGCACATGATGTAATGAGCACTGGGTGTTATATGCAACTGATGAATCACTGACCTCTGCCTCTGAAATTAATAATACATTATATGTTAATTGAATTTAAGTAAAATTTTTTTAAAAAGAACAACAAAAACCCCTTGAGATTTCTGTTGGACAAAATGGGTTGGGGCTTTTGAGGGGAGCCCTGAGACAGTGGAGTTTTGGGGTCATTGGAGCAGTCTGCCTGCAGGCCTTAAAGGGGAACCGGGGGTGCTGCCTCTCTGTGGGTCTTGCCCTGCCCCCTCCCCCCCCACACACAGGGAGTCTGGCCTTCCTGGGGAAGGTGAGGCAACGTGGCTCACGATTGGTGGGATATGCTCTGGAGGGATTTGGTGGCTTCACAGGATTGGTAATTCTCAGGTAGAGAATGTCTCCTCTGGGGGCAATGCATCAGGGCCCGTCTTGGCTAGAAGATGGCTGCTCCCGAGTTGGCCTCCTCGGTTTTGTGGCTGGGTGTCCTGACATTAGAAGGTGTGAGCTTGGCTGAGCTTTTCTCTCTTTGAAAAGAAAGAAAAAGGGTAACTGTCAGAGTGCTTTGCTGAAGGCAGTTTGGTGGCTTTTTCATCAACAGTGATCGGAGGTTTGATTTTATGGTGTTGTCCAGTATTATAGCCACTCGCCTCACGTGACTAAGTTTACATTTCAATTCATGTTAAATTAAGACAGGCGCATGAGCCCCATATCAAGTGCCCACAGCCAAAACGGGACTAATGACCATGATGTTGGACTGCATAGATATAAAACATCTTCATCATTAACAGAAAATTCTTGCCGTTAGCTGATTCTTCTGGGTATATGAGGGCAAGCCTGCTCCTTCTGAGGCTGGCTTCTTGTGGCCCCTTCTAGTCCAGAAACTCTTCTTCATCTCTTGGAGTCCTAGAGGGGCTCCTGGAGACTCAGCTGCTCTGAGTTGCTTTTTGGTAAGAACCAATTCTCAATGCCTCAGTCGTGCTTTTGCTTCTGATGCCATAGAACCGGGTCTTTCGAAGACACACGTGGCCCCTGGGTTCATTTTTCTTTCAATTTCTCCCTCCAGTGGGAGGACCCAGGGGTGTCCATTCATTCTGGAGCAGTTGCCCTCCCTGTGTGTTCACAATGGACTCAGCTGATTCGAGTCAGGATTCAGAGGTCAGTCTTAAGACCTGCCTTCATAAAAAAACCATCTCACAGGGCCAGGTGCTCTTCATGCCAACTGTTGAGGCTCCTTTCATGCGTGAGGAATAACAGAACTATCCTGTGTATTTAGAATTTTATAAATGTCTTAAATGAGTTTGTGTTTAAGCAGCTCAGCTACAGAGCAGGTAGTTGACTCCTGTGAGTGGTCTTATGTCTGCATGAGCTGTGCTGTGGTAGAGATTCAGAGCCACCCCAGAAACCGTGGGCTGCAGACCGGGCACATCCTGGCTCATTCTTGCAGCTGCACGGCTACGGCATTCCCCCAGTCAGCTCTCCAGCCAGAGGCTTCAGGATGTCATTTTCCTTTTGGATAGCCCGTGGCTCCCCGTATATTCCTCCCCACTGGAGTGAGTGAGTGTGTGAGTGTGTGTGTGTGTGTGTGTGTGTGTGTGTGTGTGTGTGTGTGAGAGAGAGAGAGAGAGAGAGAGAGAGAGAGAGTTGCAGTAAGACACTGAGAAAATAGACTTCGTGAAACATGTTTCACTTGGGAAAGCAAAAAAAAAGAATTATTGGCGATTTTGCCTCAAGTGTTTGGAACCTGGCACCAGCCTCGTTTTCCAACATTAAGCGACCAAATGTCACCCGGTACAGGTTGCCGACACCGTGTCTCATTACCGTCTTGATTCTTCCCCCTACTCAGCCTCCTTTTCCCAAACAAACCCTTTACATCTCGAAGGTCAGAACCCCGGACGGCTTTTTACACAGCCACCATATGGTGTTTGCTTTAGCATAGATCCACAAATGATGTGTTGTTATAGTGGAGGTGCAGAAAATTATATGACAAAACCGGGTTTGTTTCTCTGCTAGAAACCCAAGGCTGAAATACTGCAGTCTTCCTTCAAGCCTGACTCAGAAGACGAAAGGGAGCCTTTCCCAGAATTAGGGGGCATTCACCAGGGACCAGAGGGGAAAACATAGCATTGCCCTGGTCACTAGTGGCTGAACTAGTAGATTATTTTCTGTCTGTATTTTATGAAACTCATGTGTTGTGTTTGTTTCTCGTGTAATTTATTTCCGCCTCTAGATGTCCCCCTGCCTGCCAGGAGATTGTAACCTGTCTGTAGTATGGGTGTGTGATTATAAATCGACGGTAGCATGGACATCATAGCTGAGACTCATCAGTTGGATTTCACAAAGGACCAAGAGTGGGAATGAGTGTTGACTGGGTGCCAGGGTGTTTGGCAAGGACTTAATGCCCACCCAGTGGATTATACCATTTTTGGCTGAATGGCGATGTCCTAAGGATTGGATTGGTCCTAAAGGAAATGATCAGGAGTTGGGTTTCATTTACCAAGGCATTAGAATGTCCTTGATGCCAGAATGTGGGATCACAATATTTTCCCCCCTAATTATGGCTTCTGAGATAAGACTGGTGGACCAGGGAAAGAATTTATCTAATTTCTGCCTCATTTTCCTCACCTTTAGAAAGATGACTTGGAACCACACAGGAGCTTAGAAGGATCTTGAATCCTGACTACCTGTCCCTTTGGTCTGAGGAGACCATACCCCAGGCTTTCTAGAATGTTCTGCCATGTGCATCTGTCCCTCTTATTTCTCAGCATGGAGGAGGGGAAGGTGAGAAAGTGACGTGTCTGTTTAATAGTGGAGCCAGAGTGGGACCCAGTCAAGACCATCTCTCCTGGCCCTCAGGTCAGAGGTCAAATTTGAGTAAAGGACATGTGATGAAAATAGTTTGAGAGCTTAGAGTGAAATGTTGAATTCAACTTGAGCAAATCCCCGTGCTTCGGTTTTCTCCTCTGTTAAAGGGGTTAAATTCACTTGCCCTGTTTGCCTGAAAATGGAATGATACAGTACCTGTGGAAGTACTTTGCACAAAATACGATTTTATATCTGTGTTGTCCAGGATGGTAGCCACTAACCACACATGGCGATTTAAATTTAAATTAATTGAAACTAAATGAAAGTAAAAATTTAGTTCCTGATATTCACTGGCCGTCCTTTAAGTGCCCAGTAGCCACATATGACTGGCGGCCACCTTATGCGCCAGCACCACTGCACACCAGCGTAAGCAAGTGGGTGCTAATAGAAGCCTGTTCTGCAGTCAGAAGGAATGCGGGCTTGGCGCTTACAGTCCCGAGGGAAGTTTAGCATGGGGAACGGGGATTCAATCTAGGCTCTATCAGTCACCAGCCGTAGGACTTGGGAGGTGACCTGGATTTTCTGAGCCTCCGCTTCCTCGTCTGTAACATGGAAAACACAGCAGTACCCTCCTTACAGGGTAGACGTGAGGGTTTCATGAAATTGTGTCTGCCAAGCAGTCAGCTCAGTACCTGGCACTTCGTAAGCGCTCATATGATTTCTTGTTAAGTCATAATGTGTTAAGCTGTGGGCTGCTAGGCCATATGGGAAAATACACGTCTACACGGTCCCCGCCCTTTGACCTACGTAAGGAAGGACAGGTGAACTTCCCCAAGGGGGTGTTGAAGGAGGGAATGTGGTCACCTTAAGCCCGAGGGCCAGACAGGGCAGCTTTGTTCCTAGCACCCCGAATGCCAAAGAGGTAGCCCTCCCACTGGGTGGGGGAGTGAGGAGGAGCACTGTTCCGACGCCAGAAGAAGCCGAGATAACCATGGGCTTTTTGCTTCCTCTCTGGCTCCCCCCGGAATCAGTGTGGCTATTTCAATAAGCCAGGCTGGCTTCTCTGAGCTGGGCTGCATCTGTGCAGTAGGGCCTGGGCCGGGGCAGCGGCCGAATGGGCGGTGTTCCCTGTCCTTCTGAAGGAAGGAAGTGACGAACCCCAGGCCTCTGCTGTCCCCTGGCCCAGGTGCTGGTGATGAGATGAGAGACGGTGGCAGTGATGCTCCCGGTCCAGAAGGGGCCACGGCGTTTGGTTTCGCAGCAGGCAAGCCTGCTGTCATCCGGGAAGAATGCTGAGGAGATAACGGGCCAATCTCCCCCAGCATGGGGATGAGCATTAGCTGGGAAGTGGGGGAGGGAGCTCAGAGCCAGCGCTAACAGGAGGCTTTTCCACTGAGAGCAGCTGTGGAAGCCCCTTTCCTCCTGGGATGGAGGGATGGAGTCAGGCCTGAGCTGTGCATGAGCCAGGTGATGGCCACCTGGAACGAGACAGGAGAGGACCTGGTGTCCAGGTCTGGACCCCTGATGGCTCCCTGGAGACCACCTCGCCTCTTCTGGCCCAGCTAGTAGTTTCATTGGCCCTGGCACTAGATTAGGGAGGACTCTTGTGGTTGCAAGTTATACAAAACATCTTTGAGGATAAAGTAGAAATACAAAAAGAAAAGGGTTATTGGAAGCAGGCAGAGCCCAAAGGCAGGAGAGCTGAGCCTTGTGATGTGCTGGCACCAAGGTCTGGCAGAATACACCCCATCTCCTTTTCTCCCTCCTTCTTCTCCTTCCTGATTTCCTCTTTCCCGTCGGCTTCTTTGTAAACAAGGTCACAGTTAGGGATTGGGGCTCGGGGTGTGTGCCCTAAATGCACACCTTGGGAACCTTTCTAGATTCCCTTTCCAATTCTCCGGGAAGGGGTCAGTGGTCTCGTGGGGGCTGGGTCATGCTATCCAAATGGCACCCTCCCCCTGTGACTAAGGAGGGCTATTCAAGCAGTGGTCATTATGAGCTGTCTAGACAGACCAAAAGGAAGTGGAGAAATGTGAGGATTCAGGAAGGGACCTGGCATCTGGCCCCCTGACTGGCTCCAGTTATCCCTCCCCCAGGTGTGGAGTGTAGGGCCCTGGCTTGGGGACAGGGCCATATCAGGTGGCCTTCCTTGCAATTCACCTCCTGGAGCCTGAACTCAGAACCTCCACTGACCGTTAGAGTTGCTTCTCTCTTGAGAGTCTCCCCTTTAGAAATTCGTGGTGAGCCCCCCCCCGGGGGGGGGGCCTGGGAGGAGACGGGGCTCAGATCCCCCAGTGCCCCACACTCCACACCCTGTGAGTACTTGGAATGGGATGGGGTGAGGGAAGTTTCTTCTCTACCGGCTTCTGAGTTCCCACGAACACAGGCAGAACTGCAATAATCAGGAGCCATTTCAGTCTTTTTATCTTCCAAACCACGGTTATTTTAGTCTGCAGTAGATCACCTCTCCTCATGCTACAGATATCCTTGCATTATTCCTCTGCTGTTTCATGAGAACAACTGTGTCCTCAACTCCACAGATAGCTGTGTCCATTCTGAGGCATACACCGAATATCTGTGTACTGCTTCATTCGAAAGAACTTGGTCACTGATTTGCATTGTGCTTGGTCCCAGGAAAAAAAAAAAGTCAAGGAATCTTACAAAAATGCATCAAATATGAGACAAACTGAGTAAAGAATTCTGCTTTTACCCTTTCAGTCAGACTGTATCTCTCTTGTGGCCCAGAGCGCCTGACACCCTACTGGGCACAGGAGTGGATGCCTGGTCAACCGTGACTGGGGAGAAGGGGGCAGACAGGGTCCCCTCAACAGAGCCAGTCCCCCCAACGTCCCCCTGGTGCTGGGGGGAGGGCGCAGGGTGTCTGTGCATGCTTCTGGCCATACTTCGTGCATCTCCCTTTCACAAAGAGCTCAGCTGCTCACCCTTCGGCTCTCACACAGGCAGAGCAGAAATAGTGTTGGGCTGTCTGAGCAGGCCCCTCGCTCTTCACTGAGGCATGATTCACTTAGGAGTGATGTGTTCCCACGCCCACTGGCAGCCTCGCCCCCTCTATTTTGGTTTGGTTGTCATAGGAGAAGGGAGGAGCCAGGGTCCTTGCGTCTAAGAGGCCCTTCCCCACTTCCCTCTACCACAGCCAAAACAGCCCTTGCCCCTAAGCCAGGGTGGAATGTTCATCTCTTAGCCCACCAGCTTCTGCTTGTCCGCTCTGTGGGCACCTGCCCTCCTTCCCTTCCTCTTTGGGGTAATGTCAGATTCTGATGGAGGGGTAAGCATAGAGATTAAGAACATGTGCTTGGATGTCGGACCAGTGTGGTTCCAGCTCTGCCCCAAACAAGCTGTGTGACCTTACAAGTAACGTAGCCTCTCTGGACCTCGACTTTCTCATCTCTAAAGTGGGGACGATGGTATCCACCTCTGCACGTTATCCCGAGGAATAAGTGAGCAGAAGGCGATCTGTGCGGTGCCTGACACGTGGCAGGGTCTCACTAATGGCGGCTGTAGTGTTGGTAGGGAGGCACCCAATGTGCATGTTGCAGAAGGAAGCTCAGGGCTTCTGTTGCCCCTCTTTGAGGGGGAATCTCAGTCATGGCTTCTGGGGTTTGGGAGGAATTGATGCGGAGACTGGAAGGAGGAGGTGTTCTGCCATGACTGTTCACTTTCCACATCCATCCCCCCTCTCCCAGGACTAAGTTTCATCCCCATATGAGCAGAAAGCTGACCCTAGGGTCATTTGAGGAGTTGTTGCAGTTGGCCCAAACACTGTCATTTGATGTCTATGAAGCCCCCCCACCCCCGCCTCCTTTTCGCCACAGGAAACCCATGCTTCCTTGGACCAGGACGGAAGGGATTCTGGACACACATCTGTCATGACTTTATTCAGCAAGTATTTACTGACGTGTGCCACGCATTTCCATGGGTGCTGGGAGTGAACCCCCTGCCCCTACGGAACTCATGGTCTGGGAGCGCTCAAACATTCGCAAGGCCTTTCAGGAGACTTGGAGAGACTTCTCTTGCACGGATGCCTTCAGCGTCCCCTTATGGCCAGGAGATGACGTTCAGACTCCCTGCCCCCACGTACCTCGCCGGCATTTCTGGCCCCACTCTCCCATGAACACCTGCCCCTCACACCCCCTCTTCTTTCTGTTTGGGGGCCGCTCACTCTCTTCTGCCTTTGCTCCTCCCTGGACCCTTACCCCTGCCTCTTTCTGCCTGAGCTTCCCTGCTGTTCTTCCAGGGCCAGCTCGGGTTGTCCCAGGGTACCCCCCCGCCCCGCCCCCAGAAGCCATCCTGGCCCCTGGGCACCATTAGCGGCCATGCTGCTGCGGCCATGGATACACCTGCACGCAGGCCAGGCCTTGTCTCATGAGCCGCGCTGCTGGCTCTGCAAACGCAGGGCTGGGACTCAGGCTTCTTCCACTCTGCTGCTGGTGTGTCGGGACGGGGCTTACCAAAGAGTTCCCCGAGGGGGACAGAGCTCCAAGTTAGGTGTTCAGGTGGGCTCAGGCTCAAGACACCTTGCCTTGGGGGCGCCTGGGTGGCTCAGTTGGTTAAGCGACTGCCTTCAACTCAGGTCATGATCCTGGAGTCCCTGGATCGAGTCCCACATCGGGCTCCCTGCTCAGCAGGGAGTCTACTTCTCCCTCTGACCCTCTTCCCTCTCATGCTCTCTGTCTCTCATTCTCTCTCTCTCAAATAAATAAATAAAATCTTTAAAAAAAAAAAAAAAAGACACCTTGCCTTGGTCAGGAGGTGGTGGAGCGACCCACCCCAGTGGCCTGCCCTCTTGCCGACGTTCCGGGCCTTGACCCTGTGGCACTGTGTGAGCCTCCCTGCGTGCTGCTGACTCCCTGAGAAGCTGCAGGGGGTTACTCGGGTCAGAGACACGGCAAGCTGGTTGCTTTTGTAGCATCCCATTTAAGTCTTTACCTAACCCTGGATGTTCGGGGTGTAAAACTAGTAGTTCACCAGTTCTGTGCAACTTTTTCAGTTGCTCCTTGGCGCCCATGTAATACCGCCTTGACCATGGCTGCACCTCCGGGCCAGACGGAGACCCGTCCCTAGCGGCGCAGAGCCTGCAGGCTCAGGATGCTGCCGAGCTTCCGCGGGGGTCCCCGCTCCAGTCTGTGGCCAGCGCTAGCGACGTGCAGGTCATGACCGCCTTGGCACCGAATCCGGGTTGCCGGCGTCTTCTAGTTCTGTGATGCCTCCTAGTTTTTACAATTTGAAGGAGTCATCATATCATGATGAGTTCAATGGATTTTGCTGACGTTTCCCCCCCAGAATCAACGTGCCCCTTTTAAAAACGTTGTACGTTTGCATTCATTTATGAAAACCACACTTGTGAACTAAGTCACTTGTTTCGCTTTCCTACGTAACCTCTCTTGAACACCCTGAGGGGAGGGGCTGTGTGCCTTCAGGTTCCCGCCCCCACCTTCAGGTCCACCTCTGCAGTGGACTGGGCCACAACTCCACTCCACATTCTGCTTTTTAATAATTCCTCCTTTGAGTAAGAGCCGTCCTGGCTTCTAGGAATGTGGACTGGAAAATGAAGCCATAGTTAAAGGAAGTGAGGAAGTTTCTTTTTTATATAGGAGGGCATCTAAGTCAGGGTGTTGGGGAGGAGGGAGCAAGCAGTCTGGGGCCCCAGCCAGCCCCTCTGTCCTTCCACTGCCCTTTGTGTGGGACGGCTGCCGGTGGTCACACCCTGCCAGGAACTGACAGCGAAAACCAGTACATACGTGACAGACACTTGTCGCCCCAGGAAAAGGGAGGCCTTGCTCCTCTCCTAGGGTCCAGGTGTTTCTGTGGTTGCAGCATTGAAGGCTGGGATTCTTTTCCAGTTTACAGTATGGTCCAGAAGAGCACAGTGGCTCCACATACTTGGGGAGGGGGGTGTGGGGCAGCCTTAGAGGGGAGCGGGTAGGTCCTGGGCTTTTCAGCCATAGCTGGCTGCTGGATCTTTTAGCCAGCGTCCTACAAATCTGCTTTGAGGAGCCTCTCTATCCCTTAGGAAGAGGTGTTCCATGAGGAGCCTGATTTCTGAGAACAATGTAACAATAGGGTAAAGAACATCAACTCTGAAACCGGCTGGCTTGTGTTTGAATCCTGGCTTGACCTGTTAGCTGTGGAAGCTGGGCCAGGTTATGTCAGCTTTCTGTGGCCCAGTCTTCTCATCTATTGAGGACAGTGACATAGTGGCAAAGACTTGGAGGGACAATTCTGTTCTAAGTACTTCCTACTTTTAATTCCCGTGCTCCTCAGAACCACACTATGAGGTGGGTTCCATTATTATCCGCCTGTCCCCATGCTGGAGGTCCCCAATTCATCCTCTGCAGGTGGAATTGTCCCTCTCGGGGAGGGGGCAAGGACAGCACCTTCACCCTCCCCAAGGCAGAGACTGGCTGCCAGGAGGTGATTCTCTACCCTTACTTCCTTCTCCCCAGTACCCCTCAGGCTCTGGAGTGGGGTGGGGGGGACTTTCCCTGACCCCTAGATCAAATTAGCCCTCTTCTCTGAGTGCTCAAATACCCTGTAATAGTATTCATTCATCCATTCAACAAATGTTTACCAAATGCCTGGAACGTGCCAGACACTGTCTTGGGTGTTTGAGATAGGTCAGAGAATAAAACACACATCTCTGCCTTTATGTTCCTGTGGGGTTGAGGGGTGGGGATGGGAAGACAACCAGCGGTGAAGACAGTGAGTGTATATTGTACGTGAGGGGGGGAGGGGGGGAGACATGGGCAAGAATGGAAGGAGGGGCAGGAGAGCAGGTGGTGGAGTCAGAGTTTGAAATAGGGTAGTCAGGGTGGACTTTCATGACTGTAACACAGGCTGCAAGGAGGTGAGAGAACTTGCCATGGGAGAATATTCTGGACAAAAGGGACAGCCTGCCCAAAGGCCTGAGGAGTTCTAGTGAGACACAGGGCAGTAGGGTCTGAGATGCCCTGGGGCCAGCCCCACGGGACACTACAGGCCATTCTCAGGACTCCACTCTGAGTGAGACGGGGAGTCCTTGGAGGGCTGCGAGCAGAGGGGCGACACGGTCTGAGGTATGTGCTGAAGGGGCAGTTCCGACTGCTGCGTTGAGTCTGGGCTTGGGATGACCTCGTTAGTACTTTTTGGTCACTATCTCTTTCCTCTTAGCTTGTGAGCCTCATGTGGGGAGGGCTGTGGCCTCGTTGGCGCTCTAACACCCGCAGCTGCTAGACAGTCGCTTGTTCTCAGTGAATACATAACGGAAGGCCTTCTGTCACAGGTGTGATAGTGACAGGGAGGGGTGGGCAGCGCCCCGTGATCCACCTTCGGGACCAGTCTTTCCCTTACTGGCAGTGGGTTGGCTCTGGGTTCTGCCAGTGGGGCCCAGATGTGGCTCCGCGCTCAGGAGAGAAGCAGCAGTCCGCCAAAAAGCTTCTACTTGTCTTCATTATAGGACTCTGCACTTGGTAAAGGAGCCCCGGGTGTGTGGAAGCACGTGAGGCGCCCCAGGGAGGAGGCAGGGCTGAGGTCTGAAGCCAGCCCTCCTGTGACCAACCCCCACATCAGCTCCTGCTCATCCCTCTGCACCAGAGGAGAACAAGCAAACAAAAGGCAGCGTAGCTCCAGACAACTTGGGGTGTCAGCCACAGCTTGTCCCAGCGAGTGCCTCCCATGTCTTGGCACCTCGGGGACGTCTTCAGGTCTTCTGCTCACAGCAGAGCCGTGGGAAACTCAGAGTCAGGCCTCGGGTCTGCCCAGCCAAGCATTTCCCTTTGCAGTCTGTTTCCCTGGGCATACCCCCAAACGGGTTCCCGTTCCTGGGTGGCTTGCTTCAGGCAGTGATTTCTCAGCAGCCCCCCTGCCTGCAGGGATGGTTTCATGGGGAGGTGGCTCCAGGGAGGCAGGGTGGTGAACAGTTCCCTTCTGGAGAGGAAACTGGACCCAGTGTGAGTAGCTTCCGACCTTGAGAAGTTTCAGCCTAATCGTGTGTGTGCGCGAGATGACACGCATGTCAGTCACAGGGCAGTTCACAGTCACGGTAAGAGTAACAATAGCTGATGTGAATTGAAGACTTGGGTCCCCGGATCCTGCCCAGCGCTTTACGTGGATTACTTTATTTAGTACTGACAGCAGTCTTATAAGTAGGTCCTAGTACCCCCATTTTACAGATGAGGAAATTGAGGCCTAAAGCATTTAAACAGTGTGCCCAAGTTCGCCCAGCTAGTGAGGGGAGGTGGGTGCGGAGGGGGTGGGAGTGTGACTATTTACAGCCACCCAGCCAGACTGACTCTC
This sequence comes from Zalophus californianus, assembly GCF_009762305.2. Lineage (NCBI taxonomy): Eukaryota > Metazoa > Chordata > Mammalia > Carnivora > Otariidae > Zalophus > Zalophus californianus. The sequence continues at coordinate 86,628,618 of NC_045605.1, read as the reverse complement.
AACCCCGCTCCCACCCACTCTGCGGAGAGCAGCCGAAACGAGGTGATCTCCATGGAAGGCTTAAGCGGGCAAAAGTGCTCACTCAGTTATAATGAAGGTCCCTGATTATCCCTGTTACCCGTGCGCTTTATTAGCCTGCGTTTTGTGCTGGGGGCCCAGCTGTGGATTATTCTAGTCACATGCTAAAAATGTGCAGGGTTTTCAGTCCCTTTGTGTTGCCCGTGAAACTGCTGTTTATCTACTTTTCCCACAGCCAGCCCAGGCCTGCTTCCCTTTTCACTTTGAGCTTTCAAAGGTCAGGGGAGTCCTGACAGATTGTCCTCTTATCTCCTAAGTATTTTAGAGTTGTTTATTCATTTAACAACTGGAAGTGATTTAAAGAGAGAGAGAAAAAAAACCCACAACACCCCTTTTGGTCAACAGTGACATCTCCTTAGGTCAGCATCCTGGTTCCCCAGGCAGGCCTGGTCTGCCGGTACCCAGGCTGGTGCCAGGAAAGAAGCTGATCTCATTTCTCTCTGTAGGTCCAGAGCTAGTGCCGGGCCTGTCATGGGACTGGTGCAGAAACCGAGGTGGTTTGAGAGTTACAGGCGTTGTTAGGCTCAGGAACCAATGCTTCAAATTCCATCCCTTCTGCAGACACATCCACTCATGTCCTAGGGTACAGAAGGATCTTGGCCACGGTCAGGAGGGGTTTTCCAGCATAATTTTTTTATAAGGCAGTGGAATGCCCTCTGCTGAGTCACCGAGCCAATACCTGGGGCTGGGGCGTGTCCTTGAAGAGCATCCCGCTCAGGATGTCTCAGGGCTTCATTCTGGTCTGACTTAACTGCTTGACTTTAGGGCTGTCCATGGACGGACTTCGAGTGTTCATCTTCCAAACACTGAGTATGTGCCAGGTGCATTTCATAAATGATCTTACTGAGTCCTCCTGGAAGCCTCATAAAAGAACCAATATTGTTCCCATTTTCACAGATAGACAATAACAATCTGGAAAATGGGGATAAGACGAGGGTCTATCTCCCAGGATTATGTTTGAGGATGAAATGAGATACTGAATGGGAAGTACTTAGCAAGAGTGCTGGATTGCAGTAAACGCCAGTAGATGTTAGTATTACTTTCTGGGGGGCAGGGAAGGTTATGGGTGAGGAAAGTGGGGTTAGGAAGGGCCAGGTGATTTACCCCAGGGCAGGAGGCTAGTCCTGGCAGAAGCAGACCTCTCTTACCCCTCTGGGTGTGGGGACCACAGCCTCCCCGTCTGCAGCTCCTGGCTGTTCCTGACCTATGTGTGATGGCTCCTCCAATGGGGGAAAGCCCCACCAGCAGGCACCCCTGTGCAGGCAGCCCACCTCCAGTCTGCTGCTTCATCAGGCTCCCCGACAGGTGGGCAGGGTGGAGATGAGGAGAGGTATGGCTGGGAGGGAGGCAGGGGAGTAGGGAAAGATGCCCTAGTCTGGGAGGAGCCTTGGTTCTGCTGGGGTCAGGCCCTCGGGGAGGCCCCGTAAGTGACCCACCAGCCTCCACTTAGCAGCAGTGACCTCTTTCTGAACTGTAGTTCCCCCTTCTGGAAAATGAAGATGGTGGTTGTGCCCATCCTGTAGGGACTTTGGTGGAGGTTAACTGAGGCGATGCATGGGGAACCGCGTAGCTTGGGGCAGAAGTGGGGCTCCGTGGCCTGCAGTTACTAGCTAGATCTGTCACACGGCCCTGTGACAGAGACGACCACGCTCGTCATTTTTCCCGCGAGTCCAACAGCCCCTCCTCCCCCAGGACGCCAGCACCGGTCCTTCCCTTGGGATGAATGTAGTTGCAACTGCAGAGAGCTCCCTTACGGGATTCCTCCCCTCCCACCCCCGCCCCCCAAAATAGGAACCACCCCTGGTCCTGCAAGAGCTTCCGCTCCCGGGGTGCCGTGTGGCATGGTGCAGCAGTGGCATGATGCGAGCGTTGGCTGTGTCACAGTCCCATCCCGACTACCCACATGCCCGATACTGTGCCCCGAGCCCCTGACGGACCGGGAGGGCGTGGCGAGGTCTGACTCACGGGTGACAGCAGAGCTACTTCACAGACTTGGGCCTGGATGAATCTTGGTTTCATTTATAAAAGGCAAAGCCCACTCTTTTCATTGTCATAATGCAGCCTCAGAGGTGGGGGTTTCCAGGAGCATAGTTAAGGTCAAGAGTGACGCCACCCAGAGACTCCAGATGGGAGGCCCGGGCAGCATTCTCTGCTTTTTGATGCGCTTGGTTGGTTAAAGCAAATGAGGGGCTGGGAGGCAAGATCACCCTTGTGGAGCTTTCACAAGGCACCTGGAAGGGGTTAGCTGCTCACAGCAGCATTTTGGGGGCTGTGGCCTGTTTCTGACTGAAACTCAGCCTGGATCCTAAAAGCTTGGCATCTTTCACGGATAAGGAAGGGGGACAAGTGTTTACATATTAGAATAAAATGTAGCCACAGTTACATTCTATCTACAGAATACAAGATGGACAGGGTCTCTTAAAAATAATAATAAATGAGCAATATTGGAACTCTGGATGGAGGGGATGCAAAACAAAACTGCTGGGCCCTTTTCCTGGCTCCAACCTGGACTCCCAGAGAGCTGCCTGTGTGTGTGTGGTTCATGGTGTCCTTCCAGTATCTTCCACTCCGTCATTTCTTCACTCCTTCTATGGTACTTGGGCAATAGGGATGTCATCTGGCTGGAAATTCAGATGACGGAGGCACCCTTGGACTGTCCCTGGGGTGAAGGCCGCCTCCTCTCCCGACCCCCATCCTCTTCCCCAGAAATGCACGAGTGAATGTTTGATTACATTTTCCATTTCTCCTTTGTGAGGCTGTAGAACAGAGGTATGAACCCAGTTAATCCTCACAACGCCCCATGAAGGAGGTTACTAACTGTTACTTCCACGGTACAGATGAGGAAACTGAGCAGTTAAGTAATTTGCCCAAAGTCACACAGTAACTGGTGGAGCTGAGACTAGAACTCAAACCATCTGGCTCTCAAATTCTTTTAACCCCTGTGCCATAATGCCACCCTTGGAGAAAAAAGCAACTGCCTCTTCTCTGTTCCCTGTCTCTCGCTTGCCACCCATACCCTGTGAACTTGGTCTTTCTGAAGATTTCAGCCCAGGCACTCAAGGGCAGGATGCTTCAGTGGAGTGGGCACAGGGAATGAGTGACCTGAACATCTGTTGCATGATTAGTTTATTATGACAACATCTCCCCTGTCCCTGATTAGCTAGTGCTGACAGTGGAGGGGCTGGGGTCCCTCCTTCAGGGGCATGGTTGCCAGCAGAGGAAGCGAAGCCCAGTGCTTGGGAGCCCATGTGCTTTGGCCAGGTGGATCGTCACAGATTCCCTGGAATCCTAGCTTCCCACCTTTGAGGTCTTTGTATCAGCAGCTTGGCTTCCCCGCTAGCAAATGGAGTGGGTGCATCAAATGGAAGTTTCCGGCACTGGGAAGGAGGGCGTTTCTTTGAGAGCTCTCTTGGCTCCCGCTTTAAGGAGGCAGGGTGGTGGGGCGGGCGTGGCCTGCACACACACACAACCTTTTCTTCTCCCCTGTTCTCAGAAGCCCAGGAAAAAATGGACTGTGATGATTAGCCATTGAGGTTTTCATATGAATTGTCAAATCTTCTGTGTCCATTAAACTATCTTGTGGTGAGGAAATTGTGTAGCTGAAATGAGAAACTCCACCTAACTCTTAAGTGATAATTCAGTCCCCAGGCTCTTGGGTCTTTATCCAATAAAAAAAAAAAAAAAAAAAAAGCCTAGACTCCTCGCTTCTCTGGGGAAATGGTCAATTCAGACTAGAACATCTTCCCGCCCTTTGTCTGGCAGTGGGTCTCTGGTGAATTTTTGCCAAGGGGTGGGGGGAGCGTGGGAGAGGGGGCCTGGGGCACGGAAAGAGTGACAACTGCCGTTAGCCCCCAAGTGTCGGTTCTTTCCATGGACTCTTGTCAGAGAGACTTACCTTGTACTGCAGTATAGGTCTGAGTCACGGAACAAGGCCTGTCTTGCAGTTTGTTTGGGTGGTTGTTCTTTGCTGGCAAAAAGCCCAGGGTGGGGGTGGGTGGGTTAGGAGAGACGGAGACGCCTGAGCGTGAGTTCTTGGTTAGCTCAGCCTCAGGGTAAACTGCTTTCTGTGCTTCTGAAAAGTTCTGTAGGTGGGAACCAAATCCAGGAGCTAGATAAAAGGCAAGGCTGTGAATCCCTCCCCACTCTTTATCAAACTGTACTCGTTTCACGGGTATTTACTGAGCACCAGGGACACAATGATGAAGAGGCCAGACTCGGCCCTGGCCCTCGTGGAGCTTCTAATCAGCTGAGAACACAGATGCTAGTGATGCAGTAGGGTGTGAGCAGACGCAAAGAGAATAGCCCAGCTCAGGCAGAGTGGAGTCGCTTAGCGTAGCTTCCAGGCCTGGCTTTGTCATTTATAAAGTAGGGCTCACAGCCCCCCTCATGGGCTGTTACAAAGCTTAATGGGATTGTATATGTTAAGTATTTAACATATGGTAGGTCCTGGATTAATACTTATGCAAATGCATGGGTGCATATGAATATGGTCATACGGTTGCTATTCATCCAACACATATTTATTGAGCACCTATTATATCCCAGGCATTATTAGCAATGCTAATATAGCAATGACTCAAACAGACAAAAGCCCTGCCTCATGGGGATTAGATAATATTCATGAAGAAAATAATTTAGCAGAATGCATAATCTATTTGATGGTGAGCCATGTAGTAGAGAAAAATATTGCCGGGAACGTGAATAGGGAGAGCTGGAGGTGGGCAGATACAAGTCAGGGGAGACCTCACTGAAAGAGTTATATTTGTGAAAAGCCTTAGAAGAGGTGAGGGAGGGAGCCAGCCATGCAGATACCCGGGGAAAGGAGCAGCAAGTTCAAAGGCCCTGTGGCTGCATCATGCCTGTCTTGTTAGAGCAGCCAAGGGGGCCAGTGTGGTGTGGCCAGAGAGGTAGGGGTATGGGAAGATGACATAGGGCTCTGAAGCCAATTTAAAGACCTACGCAGAGTGCAGTGCTGAATGGAAGGAGGGCACACAGCAGGGTGGGCCATAGGAGGGCTTTGAATAGAGGAAAGGCATGATCAGACTTGACTTCTTGGTCTTAACAGGATCCTTCTCTTTGTTCCACTGGGAATGGAATATAAAGAGAGAAGCAGGGAGATCAGCTAGGCCACTGCAGAAAGCCATGTGAGCAATGATGGTTTCGTGGACCAGGTAATACCCAGGAAGACTGGAAGATGGAAACTGATGTCCTCAGGGAAGATAGCACATTTCTGGGTAGAGGTGGCCTGCTCTGTCCCATGTTGACCTTCCTTCTCAGATGCCAGAGGAAATTGATGGTAACCAGGGTACCCTGACCCTGGGGTACCCTGGCTCCCTGTTAGTCCCCCTTGAGAAAACTAGAGTGTCTGAAAAAGTCAAGGCCAGACTTTTTCTCTCCAAGTAAGTTGAGAGCTACAGAAATACAGGTGGGCTAGACTTGGACTTTCCTTGGAAGGGAGTGTTTCCAGGATTTCTTTCCTTTGACTGGGACTTTGTTTTCATTGGAGCATCTTGGTGCCTTCACAGCTGTTTATACATGTGCTCCTTTAGTTGTGATTTAGGGAAGGAGTTGGAGATCCAAATTACCTTTAGGAGGGTGTCCTACCTTCTCGGCTGTGTAGCCTAGGGCTCTTCTTGAGTGGGTCCCCCATTTAAGCCAGCCTGAATTGGGCAAGTACAGATTTATACAAATAATAATTCAGAAGGGAGACTATCCTTTACAAAGAGCGTCTTGTGGTCATAAGAACCACGAATAATCTGGCAAAGGAACTTACAGAGATAATAGGGAAACGATGTAAATTCAGAACATCCAGAAATGTCATGGGGTCTAGTGATGGTGATTGTTATAAAAACTACCAATATTGTTTATTCTGTATCCATCGCCATATTTAATTTCCCTAACAACCCCATAGAGGTGGTGCTGTGGACTCTTACAGATCAGAGCACACAGGCACAATGATTCAGAGGTAGGTGATCTGTCCCCAAAGCCCCTGCTCTTGGCCGTGACTCTAAATAGCTTGCTTTCCTTGTACAATTTAAATGATAGTAAGTCTTTATGTTTACATTCAACTTTCTCATAAACTTGAGGATCACAGTTAATAGCTGCCAGAACATTTCCATGGAACCTGGAGTCCAGATCCCTGAGGGTTCCCAGATGGCCCTGGCTGGCCCAAGCCACTGAGGCTGTCTAGAATGATTAGGGCAGAGGAAGGTGCTAATCCATCAAGGGGCGGCGCTTCGCAGCTGATGTGAATTCGTTTATTCCCCCCGCCCCTCTTTGTCTGTTTGCCACCCCCCTCCCTCCTGGGCCCTGCCGCCAAGCCTGATGTATGGGCATCTCAATCACTTCTGCTTCCCCTGGAGATCAAGGCCGGGCCTTGGGCCCTGAGGCCTCCCGGAGTAAATCAGTAAATTGTGGGGAGGGGTGCTGGGATGGGACCAAAAGAGAATGGGGTCCTCTCCGCTTCTAACTACCTGGAATCTGCTGCATATCCTGAAGAGGAAGGAGGAGATCCCCCCACCCTGACCTTGCAAGAAGCTGCCCTCTGGGAAATCTGGAGGGGCAGGGTCCTTCTCCGGCCCCGCACATAAGCTTCTCTGAAAGCTCTCGGATGAACCAGTCCAAATCAGGAAGAATTTTTTTTTCCTGAAAAGTATATGAAACTGTACCCTGTGTATTCCGCCCTTCACCCAAGGCCAGAGGTGGAAGACAAGTGTGAACTCTCTCAACGTCCATAAGAGAAAAGGAAGAAAATTTCCGTACCTTCCCAGCTATTTCAAATGCATTTTTAGATTTCCCATGAAGAGATGTTTCCAAATGGCCTCTTCTTTCAGGAAAAGAGCTCCCTCTATTTCAGTTCTTTAGTTTTCTTAAGCCCTTTCCTCCAGCCTCTATCTAATTTTTTACCCCCCACCCCCAACCCAGAACAAGAATCACCAGGGACTTCCCACCAGGACCTCTTTCCTCCTCTTGATTGCTAGAGCTGTCCCCACCAGGCCTTGGCCCACGACAACAGCACTTTCTTTTCCTTCTGGTGATTGACCGCCCGTAGGCAGCCGAGAAACCGGGTGCTGTTCTGGTCCCGAGCGTGCAGCCCTCTGTTCAGGGCTCTGCTACCTGGGAGGTTTGTACTGGGGTACGGCTGTGCCGCTTCCTGGCTCTGTCTACTACCTGGGGCACAAAGACTGTTCAGTTAGCTAATGGCTGAACTCCTGAAGCTAGTGAGTGCCGTTAGCTGGACTGAGCAGCCTGGATCAGGAAAAGGTTTGCAAAATGGCAGTCAGTGATGGGTTGTTTGTTGCTGCTTCCTAGACCCGTGGCTTGTGGTTTATGAGCCAAATGGCAGGATCCCCACGCAGACAGGGTCCTATCCAGGACTCTGATGGGCACATCCTCTTAGGAAGGTGGGATTACAGGCACTGGTTCCTTTTGACCTTCCTCTCTGCCAACCCTTTCCTGTGGGGCTGCTTGAACAAAGGCAGATTCATTAAGTACTGGGGATGTGGCAGTTTATGGCAGGGTCCAGGATCCTTCTCACCTCTGATGATGATGACAGAAAGAGCCCATGCATTGGTTTCTTAAACCCTTGCAGTGTCAGGCATTGGGTTTAGGGCTTATGTGCATTTGCCCTCTTAATTCTCCCCATACCCACTAGAGAGAAGACACCATATCCATTTTACAGATGAAGAAACTGAGGTCTAGAAGAAGTCAGATAAGTTACCCAGGTCACAGTGGAACAGCTGGTTAATAGCATTCATTTTTATCCCCCAGAAGATATTTACTGAGCACCTCTCACGTGCCCACCATCATTCAGGCAACTCCTGCCAGAAGGAGTTTGCGTTTTGGAGGGGAGCACCAGACCCTGAACATTTAAGCAAACAACCACAGCAGTCTTTGTCTTAGTGCTTCAGGGGAACTGAAAGAGTGCCCTTCGCTGCCTGAGCCAAGAGGGCCAGAAGTCTCTGAACCCGGCAGGAGCAGGGACCACCACCCTGCAGCCTGGGTGCCCCATCAGGCAGAATTAGTCCCCTGGATGGCCCCAGCCCCCGGCACGGCCGTGTAGCCTTGCGTTTGCATGAGGAAACAATTACGTGCAAAGCACCTTGGTCTTGTTTTATGAGAAGCTGAGCCAGAGCTGACAGGGTATTCCTGCAATGCTGGCACTTGGAGGCACAACAGAGAATCGCATCTTCTCCTCCACGGGCCAGAACCAGCCCTGGCGCCTCCCTAGCTCAGCCTCACCCTCACCCCGTGCAAGCGGTTGTCTTGTTATCGGTGAAAGTAACTCAGGAATCTCCCTGACGGGGAAGCCCTGGGTCATTTACTGTGGTTCTCATATTCTGGGTACACCTTGTGCTCTAGGCAGGCCAGGGTGTTCTCATCAGCTGTTACTAGTTCTGCTTGAGATGGGAGCCCCCGTCCCTTCCCTACTTACCTCACTGAGTCAGTGCTCAGCGGGCCCTGCTGGGGTGTCCACAGCGCCCCAGCAGCATGATCTCACTCTGGAAGCTCCTCTGCCTGACTCATGACCTGCTCAGGGCACCTCCTCCCAGGAGCTGCTCTGACGGCCGCCCCCACCCCAGCGGAGGAAGAGCCAAGAGAAGGGGAAATCCCTTACTGAGCCAGTAGAAAGCCCAGGCACCAGGGGGGCCAGCTGTGGACATGGTCCTAATGCGGGGAGGCAGTTGTAGCAGGAAATTGTGCAGATCTTAAACACACACACACACACACACATATCCAAGTATAATCAGCTGAAAAAATGTCCACAAAAGATAGGATTTAGGGGCGCCTGGGTGGCTCAGTCATTAAGCGTCTGCCTTCGGCTTGGGTCATGGTCCCAGGGTCCTGGGATCGAGCCCCGCATCGGGCTCCCTGCTCAGCGGAGAGCCTGCTTCTCCCTCTCCTGCTCCCCCTGCTTGTGTTCCCTCTCTCGCTCTCTCTGTCAAATAAATAAATAAAATCTTTAAAAAAAAAAAAAAAGGATTTAGTGTTAGGGTAATAACGACATTATATTTTACCTATCTGTGGAAGAAATATTGATATGTTAATATATACAGAAAAAACCATTTGAAGAAAAAGTTTGTGCTAAATTAATAAGTTACCTCTGGAAGGTAAGATTATAGGAAACTTCCTTTTTTTAAAATTTGTGTTTTTCTGCTTTTTAAATAATAACCACATTTATCTCTATAATCAGAAAAAAATACATATATATTTTGGGGGAAAAAATGAATAAAGCAACCTGAAGTGTCCTAAAGGACGTCAGCCTCGTTAAATGCCTAGCTACCCAAAGGTGCCCAGTAAGTGCACAAAGTGCCTGAGATGGGCCGGAACCCTCACCCAGCAAACGCCAGCTGCCTCCCTGGTCACAGAAGGACCAAACCAATTCCACAGGGCACCTCCCATCACGGCCCCCGGCCCAGGGAAAAGGGAAAAGCACCAAATTCTCCACCATTACATCTTCTGGGCCTAGCACCATGCCTGGCCCCCAGTAAGGGCTCAGTAAAATGTTTTATGAATGGATGTACAAATCAATAGATACAGGGCAATCAAGTATTACAAGTGCCATATGAGATAAGTGTCTGCAGAATTTTAGACAGACTTTAGAGATTCCAGGACAGGTCACCTTACTAGGAATTTGAGAAGTACACATGATGTTTCTGGCACATTCTTTTTTTTAGAATTTACCTATTTAATAACATTTAAGTTTCAGATTTACAGAAAAGTTGCAAGAATAGTACAGCAAGTTCCCAAATACTCCGCACCTAATTTCCCCTATCATCATCTTAGAAAGTCGCATTGTACATTTGTCACAATGAATGAATGAATATTGATGTGTTGTTTTTGGCTAAAGTCTATACTCCAGTAGGATTTCCTTAGTTTTTAACCTAACGGTCTTTTTCTGCCGCAGCATCCTGTGTTATATTTAAAGTCCCATGTCTCCTTAGATTCCCCTTGGCTCTGACAGTTTCTTAGACTCTCCTTGTTCTTGGTGAGCATAACATTTAGAGGAGTACTGGTTATGTATTTTGTGGAATATCCTTCAATTTGGGCTTGAGGTTTTTCCTCATGATTAGATGGGGATTGTAGGTTTTGGGGGCAGAAGATTGCAGAGGTCAAGCACCCTGCTTCTCACGTCCTGTCAAAGGTCCATAATATCAACGTGACTCATCACTGATGACATTAACCCCAACCACCTGGCTGAGATACTGTTTGTCAGGTTTCTCTGCTGTAAAGGTACCCTTCCTTCACCAGCCCTTTCCATACTGTACTCCTTAGGAGGAATCACTGTGCCCATCCCACACTTAAGGGGAATGAATTTATGCCCCACCTTCTAGAGGGAGATGCATTTACATAAGTTAGTTGGAATTATTTAGTATGAAGGATGTATCTATTTTCACCTTCAGTCATTCCATCATTATTAATCATATGGACACATGGATATTTATTTTCTACTCTGGATTATAATCCAATGCCATGTGATTTTTTATTGCTCGCAGTGTTCCAGCGTGGGCCATTGGGAGCTCTTTTCAGTGGGCTCCTGCATCCTTTGACACACCCTGTCGTTTTCTTTTTTTGGCCCCTCTCATACTTTCTGGTGCTACATGTTCCAAGCTCATCTTTTGTACAGCTGCCCCATTTCTAGAATCTGCCATTTCTCCGATGGGACTCAGGTCCTTTTATTGGAGAATGGCATTAGAACCCTGGGTCAGGGGTGGCATATGCTCATTGCTCCTGGGCTGTCTGAGACATTACTTTTAGGAATATTTTCAGAAACAGGGAAAAGAGGAGTCACATCTGTACTAAAGTTTTGTGATGAAATTAGAGGGAAGGGGCTAGAAGAGGCAGTCTAAGCCTCTTGCCAAATCAGCGACTTTAGGTGGACACCACTCAAAATCCTGTGGCCTCTGCTTTGTGGAGTGAATGGGGTTGGAAACAGGCAAATAAATGGTCACAGGTCCTTTAGGGAGGGACTGCTCATTCAGGAACTGTGGGGGGGCGGGCAGGCCTCCCCATTGCTAACTTACAAGGACTTTCTCTGGTCACCGCCTGGCCCCAGGGACCATTTCTAGCCCATTCTGTGTCCCAGGCACTGCCCTAGGCTCTCACTGGACCCTCACAGCAGCCTGCAGGGTACTTTGTTGGTCCCATTTCACTGCTGAAAGGCTGAAGATGTGCCCAGCATCCCTGGGTAAGGGACTAACCTGGCATTCAAACCTCATTGTGGCCCTCAAATTCTCCTTTATTGAGCTGTGCTGTCCCTCAGCCCCTTAGTGTGCTCTGTGAACTCACTAGCCTTGAGTGCTTGGGGACTCTGGTGTCCCCAAGTCCACGGGTCCACCCTCTCTGCTTTCTCTCATCAGAATGGTCCTCACAGGGAAACGTAAGGACTGTGTGTGTGTGTGTGTGTGTGTGTGTGTGTGTGTGTACACATGTACATGTGCCCATGTGTCCATCCCACAGGCTCTCCAGGGGCTTCTGCACAGACTTCTACCTCCCCCGCCCCCCCGGAAGGAAGTTATATCCATCCAGAGGCCCTGATCCTGGGAACTAAATGATGGTTAGTTTCAAAAGACAGGAAGGTGAACACATGTAGGAGACCCAGAACAAAGCAGGCTAGCGGAGCCTGCAACAGGTGGCAGTGACCGTGGAGACATTTAAAGGCTTGTCTCAAAGATTTTAATGGCCTGAGAAAATGCTTTGCGGTGTAGTAAGTGAAATGCTACAACCCCGCATGTTTAAAAAACATATCAATACTTCTTTCAGTAATGGCATTATGGGCCACTTTTGTTTTTTACCTTGCCCTGGACTATATTTTCTATATTTTTCTGAAGTAAACGTGCATTAATGATGATTATAATAGAAGTAATTTTACATAGAGCTGGTGAGGAAGCTTCATTCTTAGGATCATCCTAACCTCCTAGGACTGATTTCTTATGAAATGTGTTTCTTATTTTTCTCTGTGCTTCCTCCACGTCTTCTATGGCGGCACACCTCCTAAGGAGGCCCATTCTAGCATCGAATCATTGCCAAAGAATAAATATATTTTTAAAAAACTATCACAGAACAAGATACAGCTTCGTACCCACTAGGATGGTTTTAACCAAAAAGACAGTAGCAAGAGTTGGTGAGGAGGCAAGCAAAATGGGAACCTTCCTAGACCACTGGTGGGAACATAAGATGATGCCGTCACTGTGGAAAACAGTTGGGCAGTTCCTCAAAAACTGAAACATGGCATTACCCTCTGACCCATCAGTTTCACTCCTAGAGATACACTTGGGAGAACCAAAAATGTATGTCCTCACAGAAACTTGCATGTGAATGTTCATAGCTGTATTCTCCCCAGTAGCCCCCAAGTGGAAACCAACCAAATGTTCATCCACAAGTCAAGAGGGACATGACACGTGGTTGACACATACAACCGAAGATCATGTGGGCACAAAAAGGAGGCAAGGACTGACACATGCTGCAGCACGGATGAACCTTGAAAACATTAAACTCCGTAAGAGAAGCCAGATACTAAAGACTGCTTCTTGTGCTACTCCATCTATATGAGCCGTCCAAGATAGTTGCGCTCCGAGAGACAGGAAGTCGGTTGCTGGTTGCCAGGGCTGCAGGGGGCAGGGTGGGGAGGGGGTGGGCAGTGAGTGTGGATCCTAAGGGGCACAGGGTGTCTTTTGGGGTGACGAAAATGTTCTGGAATTAAATAGTGGTACGTTTCCACAACTCTGTGACTATACTAAAAACCACTGAAGTGTACTTTTCTAAAGGGTGAGTTGTTTTTTGTTTTGTGTTTTTTTCGGGGTGGGGGGAGAGAGAATCTTAAGCAGGCTCTACACCCAACAGGGAGCCCCACATGGGGCTCGATCTTACAACCCTGAGATCATGACGTAAGCCGAAATCAAGAGTCAGACCAACGCTTAACCGACTGAGCCACCCAGGTGCCCCTAAAGGATGAGTTTTAGGATATATGAACTGTATCTCAAGTTAACAAAAACAACCACTTGTGACTTGTAAATGCTAGGCCCAGGTTTCCTGTAACGGAGCGGTGAGGCATGCGGGCTCTTGCTTCCTAACCGTGGGGTGTCAGGCAAGTGGCTTAACATCTCACGGCATGGCTCGCTTAATGGTAAAATGGGGACACCGTTCAATCTCAGGTTCCCTGGGACATTTAGTTCTGACCCCATGTGCCCTCTGCACATTGGCCTCCAGTCTGCAGTTGTCAACTGCTCCCTGAGGAGGCAGGGCCGTCATTCCTATAAGGGGAGCTTCACTTTTACTTTGCATCCCCATAGGAGAGCCCCTCTATTAAAACCGCCCCTTCTGAGAAACCGGGCTCCTGCGGGGTGGGGCCGCTGGAGGGCTCATCCTGCCAAGCCATTCCCAATGTTTATTTGAAGACTGAGAGTCAAATAGGCAGTGGCTTTTTCTAAAACTTTAGTTAATGGAAATGTCACAAGGGTTCTAAGTTCAAAGCAGTTGTGTAGCACTCGTGTTTATTTTTCAGATAAACACTTTCTTCTCTTTCCCTTTCTCCCTTCTTCCCTCCTTCTGCCTCTCTCTCCCTCCCTCTCTCCCTCTGTTTCTTTTTACGGTAAAGGAGTAGGAGAGCTCAGGGCGAAGAGGGTGGGCTCTACAGTCTCGGTCGGCTTGACCAGCACAGTGGCGGCCAGGCCTTGAGGATGGTTCCTGCGCTCGGCTCCCCAGCCCATCTTTTGGATCGGGATCGGGGCTGGGGGCGCTGAGGCAGGCGGCCGCGCTGCCACACCCTCTCTCGACTGCCTGTGGCCGAGCGGTCAGCCCCGGCGGGCCCCTGCGCTCTGACACCTGCCCTCCTGGACCTGCTGTTGGAGGGACGGATGTCACAGAGACGGTGGTTTTCTTTAACCTTTCACGTCATCTGAAGCTGAACCCATTGTCTTGGTTTGCTTTAATATTGCAAGTGTCCGATTCGTGCTCTCCGAACCTGGGTTTTTCATGCTTACTGTGTTCTTGGCACTACAGAGACGGCAGAGAGAAGGAAGGAGGGAGATGAAAAATACCGCGTCTGCCCTGCGTAAGCTACCCACCTCGGATCACAGAGAACTCCTCTGTCGAGCCTGAGGACTTAGGAGAAGAGCAGAGTGCAGTGGTAGTCACAATGAGCCGGTGGTGACGGTGGCATGGACAGAGGACAGCCTCTGTTCCCTGGGCGCCCACTCCATGCCTGGCACCGTACTAAGCCTACAGGCATGTGGTCTCAGCTGAGCCTCATTCTTGCTTTCTGAGAGTGCCTTTCACAGGCAGGGAGACGGGCTCAGAGAGGGTGTCATTTGTCTCAAGCCACATGGCAAGTAAGCGGTGGAACCAAGCGTTGAGGGTGGTCCTGCCTAACTCACGAGGCCTGGGGTCCTAACCTGCACTGTTGTCGGGGTAGGAGGCTCTGGGAAGGGGGGCCCGTCGCTAGGGAGAAAGAGCGTGGCCACCGTTAGGGAAGCCACCAGTGGCAAAGCTGCACTCGTGACCATTTCAGACTCTGAGGCAGTCAGGGTAGACACACACACCACACACCCCAGAGTTGTGCAGAAGTCCTGGGCTCCCAGATTTAGGAGGGGTGGAGGCATGGCCCATGGGGAGCTTGTGATAGAGGTAGCCCCCCCCCATGGGAAGGGGATAGGTGTACTGGTGTGGGCACAGGACCAGGAGTATAGAAGCTGCAACAAGACAGAATTGGATTGAATAAGAGCTTTCTAGCAGTTGGAGCTGCGCGTGAACTCTCTTAGGAGGAAGTAAGTTTGGGGTCCCTGGGACCATGCCCTCTGACAGCCCCTTGGCGCGTCGGCTGGACGTGTCACACATCAGAGCCGTGATCAGCTGGAGCTACGGGTACTGGGTGGGGGGCTAATATAGATGACACGATGGCCACATGTTAAATCTGGCCCGCAGGTAAACACAGGTAGGGCTGGAGGCCGTGTGGTTTCTGTAGTCCCTTCCAGCCTCCGCTATGTAAATATGGGGTGTGTTCTGGTTCACGTGCAGGGTGGAGAGTGAGAGTAGGTCCAGTGGTATTTGTGTGTGTTTCAGTAAAGCCCTGGGATGGAGAAGGAATCTCCTGAAACTTCATCAAGGAGGTTAAAAGACTTTGATTCTTTCTCACCATGGCCATCTGGCGGGTGACGTGGAGGCTAGATAGTTAAGATCTCCAAGGTGACAAATTGCTTCATTCAGCTTCAGTGGAGTTTGGGGTGTGCCAACTCGTGGATGCTTTGAGAATGAGCCTGATGCTGGGGGGCAGGAGATGCTTTCTCTGCCCTCCACTCGCCTAGACCTGCCGCCCCCTGGGTGCCGCCCCCAGCCACAGGCAGAAGCTGCGAAGCAGAGATGACAGAGCTAGGATGGGGGCAAGAGAAACAGCCCTGGGAGGAGAAGGCTCATCTGCTCAAGCATGAGTGAGAGTTGGGGTGCTGTGTTGGCAGTGGCCTCTGCTTATGATGATGATGATGATCATGGAGGGTGGCATAAACAGAGCTGGGGCGCTACACACGGAGAAGTGAGAAAAGGCTGAGTTAGCAGAGGGTTTGGGAGCAGCAGTGGACCCCTCCGTCAGTGCTGCTCAAATCCAAGAAAGAACCAGCCCAGCTGTCTTGAAAGGACTTCCCTGAGGTGCCTCTTCTCTGGCCCGTCGCCAGCACAGCTTCAGTCAGGGAGGGCCCGGGAAAGGGGTTTTGCCCAAAAAGGCTGATTCACTATTTCCACTCAGTCCGCGGCGGTCTTGGTGGGCAGATCACACGCCAGCCTTGTAAACTCACTCTCCGTTTGTCCGTGTGACGTTTATAGCCCCATGGGGAGCTGGCTTTTTAATGAGCCTAATTTGAGACTGTAAGTAGGAGTTTGTAAAACAAACAGCGAGGGACTCTGGCCAAAGCCCAAAGTTGTAGTTTAAGTGCACAGGGTCACATACAGCTCTGCAGACAGGCAGAGACTCTGCCATACCCAAGGCAGGCGGACAAAAGAGCTCCCCCAAGGAAAGGCCTCCATCCCAGGGAAGCTTGCTGCAGGCTCTTTTTCCCCCAGAAACCTGTGACTTAGCAAGAGATCTTCCCATTTGGGTTCTACGTGGAAAGCACTGGAAGTCCTGGGTTTCCTGGCGGTGGGGGGGGGGGCGGGGGGGGGCCTTGGCAGCAGACCTGTGTGCAAGTCCAGGGTTAGATGTCAGTGGGCCAGAGACCCCAAGTGCTCCTTCCTGGAATTCAGCCACATAGCCAGCCCTTTGAGGCCTCTGTGAGTGAGTCTGTCATCCAAAGACACATGTGAGGAAACCTCACATCTTCCTGGGGCTTAATTCCCTTTTGGTGAGACCTGGTTTTCAAATGAAGAAAGAGGTGGAAGGTGCTGATGGATGTCTGTTAGGAGGCCCTGATAAGGTCACCTAATGGTGGGAGAGGAGGTTCCTCACCTCCCAGGTAGAGGCCTCACTTGAGGACGCTTCTCAGTGCGAGAGCACCAGAGTTTGAAGTGACTCAGGGAACACTGCCCACTGTGAAGTCATATTAGAGGTGTCCCTCCTGACTCACCCAAAATAATGGCAGTAAATGCTGTGAACCTCAGGATGGTGTGTGCTGCTGCCATTGAAAACAATGAGAAACCTTCTTTGGGTCCATGGAGAATGTTCATGAAATATTAAGTGAAAAAGGAGATTATTAAAGGATATGGTAGGGTTCCTTTTTAAAAATGAAAAGTATAGGGGCTCCTAGGTGGCGCAGTTGGTTAAGTGTCCAACTCTTGGTTTCAGCTCAGCTCGTGATGTCGGGGTCATGGGATTGAGCCCCGTGTCGGGCTCCTCCCTCAGCGTGGAGTTGGCTTGAGATTCTCTCTCCCTCTCCCTCTGCCCCTCCCCACTGTGCACGCATGCTCTCTCTCTTACTCTCAAAAATTAATTTTTTAAAGATTTATTTAAAGTATAGATGTACACTCAAAGCATATTCAAATGCCTGAAGGATATAAAACCATAACGTCAGTGGTGATTATCTCAAGGTGGTAAAGTTACCACGATTTTTATTTTCTTTTTGCTTACCTGCATTTTTTGAAATTAAACTGTGAGTGGCATTGCACAGATACTCACCTAGTAGCGGCCGAATGGTCTACCAGGAAGGTCCACCATGAAGTTTCCGGTCTGAACTAAATGAAGGCTGGAGTTGCTCTTGCCCCCCTAAGCCCCTTAGGGAGCTTGGCGTTGTGGACCAGAACTGCTCTGTTCTTGGTGGGGTCTGAGGGGCATTTCCACAGCCAGCCAGAATGGACAGTGGGCTTTGAGCAGTCATCCACCCTTCATGGAGACATGGGGGCCCTGGGAGTGGGGGACTTTGTAGGACTTTCCACATGATTTCATTCGAACAAAGGGTTCTATGGCATAAAAATAGTTTTGGAAACGGGATTTACAGAAATCATCTTGGTATTAGAGAAATCACTTCATCTGCAAGTCACAGGAAACCCGACTGTTAGAGTCCGAATCACGTCCCTCCAAAATTCGTATGTTGACGTCCTAACCCCCGGTACCTCAGCGTGTCACTGTACTCGGAAATAGAGCATTTAGGCAGGTAATGAAGGTAAAATGAGGCCATATGAGTGGGTCCTCATCCATTATGACTGGTGTCCTTGTAGGAAGAGATTAGGACACAGAAACACAAAGCAGGGAGAGCACGGTCATGTATCAGCCAAGGAGGGAGGCCTCAGGAGAAAACAGCCCTGCCAGCACCTGATCTTACACTTCCAGCCTCCAGGATTGTGAGAATACAACTTTCTGTAAGCCACCCAGTCTGTGGAACTTTGTTACCGCAGCCCTAGAAAACGAATGCGCTGACCAACAGGGGGTTGTTTTTCTCCTGTAAAACATTCAGAGACAAGCATCTCCTGCTCGTAGTTAGCTGCTTGGTGAGGCTGTCAGAGACCCAGGCTCTTTCTACTTTCTGCTCTGCCATCCTGAGCACTGGTTCTCATCTGGCTCTTGTCCCTTCCTGTGGCACCCCCACACACACACTGAAGGACGGTGGGCCCTGGACAGTGCTCCAGCTTTTGCCGCGGATGGCCTGCCTCCTGGTTGCACAACGGCTGCTGCTGCACCTTCTTCAGATGCTGTGTCACATTGGAGGTCATC
This sequence comes from Zalophus californianus, assembly GCF_009762305.2. NCBI lineage: Eukaryota > Metazoa > Chordata > Mammalia > Carnivora > Otariidae > Zalophus > Zalophus californianus. The sequence continues at coordinate 86,610,410 of NC_045605.1, read as the reverse complement.
AGAAAAGCAGGAGTTCTGCCAGCTGGATGGCCTGTCCCCTTAGGTCGGGAAAGCAACAGTTTCCAGAACCCCTGAAGTCTTGAATTTATGTCCCATTGTCTGAAACCATGTTGCACAGCTATAGGGAGGCCAAGGAAGTGTCCCCTAGGGTTCAGAGTATGTGACTGTTCCAGACAGAGTAGTTCCGGGGTTCTGTTAGAAAGAAGGAATGGCATTGCATTGGTCACAGAGCCTTGGCACGGTTTCGAGCATCCAGCGACTGTTTTCATACATCTTAATAGGGAAAGATCATGGTGTCCTTCAAGATCCTGGGAGTGACCCAGTGAGGTCTGGGATGTCCTCAGCCCAGAAATGAGCAATTCTGTAAGAGACCTCCTTTCTAGAAATTAGTTTCCTTCCCTGTACCTCCTGCATCCTCTTCAGCCCACTCTGGTATTGCGTGATGTTGCTCAGCCATGGGTTGACCAGAGACTGTTTGCTTCTCATAAAGTCTGTAAAATCCCTTTGGGGTTCTTGGAGTAAGTGGGGGCTTTCTGAAACATCTTGTTATTTTTTCCCTCCTTAGCTCATGTTGGCACATAGCAAAAGCCCTCTCTCCAGACTCTGTCCAAATTTCTATTACGGATTCCAGACCCCCCTGCCTCCCAACACACGCACGTATCCTACTGCATTTTAATTATTTGTCTGCATGTTTTTCCTCTCCTCTAGAGCAGCATCCTGTGTCTGTTCACCTCTGTGTTCCTAGTGCCAAGCTCAGGGTAATTAATAGGCACATAAGGGATATTTGCATAAGTGAATGAATCATGGGAATAGCACAGTGCTAAAATTTCCGTAGCCTGCTCAGATACTTATTTCAAATTGGAAGCCATCAGTTAACCTTGACACAGGGTCCCAGGGCCTTAGAGAATGTGTTCTCTGTTGCAGGATTTAACTGCTTGCAAGCAGCCGTTTCTCTCTCTCTCTCTCTCTCTCTCTCTCTCTCTCTCTCTGTGTGTGTGTGTGTGTGTGTGTGTGTGTGTGTGTGAGTTCTGTATGAGTAACGAAGGGGGCACCATCGCCTCTGGGCCCTGGTGTCCCCAGTGCACTCAGCACTGGGTATCTTTGTTCAGACCCAGATTTCAAGGCATGTGTTGTAAAAATTCTCCCATTCTTCATGAGTTATCTTTTTGAGCCTGATGGATTGAAATTGCCAACTGCTTCATGTTGACCTAGGACCATCACCAATTTTAAAGGTAGTCAAATACAGTTTTCACTTCTTTGGCTTTAAAAATGGTACCTTGCTGAATTTGAGTTCTAAAAACTACCATCTGCTACCTCTGTCTTTGATGTCGAAGTGCTTTATGCAAAAGCTGAAAGAAATGTGCAGCTTTATTGAGGTAGGAGCCCAGACAGCGGCCCCGGGTGGGTTTGGGACCGTGAAGTCCTGCTGCAGAGGTGTCGTCAGCCAGCAGCATGGCTCCTGGTCCAGTTCACACACTGCTGCCTGATTTCTCTGTTGACATGCGCGTACGACTGTGTCACTCAACAGCTCAAACCCCTTCAGTGGGTCCGCATTGCCCTCAGGACTGAGCCCCAGCTCCTTAGACTCTTGTGGCTAGTACCCTCCCCCTGACCCCCCCCAGGCCCCTCCCCGGAGGCCCGTCCCAGTCTGCCCATAGCTCCGCACCACCACCCCCAGTCCCTCCAGGCAGCTCTGAATCAGGACCGGGGTCAGCAGGCCACATCCCACCTGACACCTATGACACCTGTTTCCGTAGGGTCCCCAAGCTAAGAATGAGTTTATTTTTAAATGGTTGAAAAAGTTCATTAAAAGAAGGCTATTTCACAACACATGAAGATGATATGAGATGCAAATCTGTGTTTATAGTTCCATACATGGAACACAGCCACGCACATTTGTTTGTGTATCATATGTGCACAGTACACAGGCCGTCTTAAGCAGTTGTGACCGAGACCTGCAAAGCCAAAAATATTTACTCTCTGACTCTTTACAGAAAAAGTTTGCCAACCCTTGGATTAGTACTGGCTCCAAGGGTGGATGGAGAGAGAGCAATGATCTCCATTAGCCACCTCCCAGGCTGCTCCAAATAAACACATCTCTAGTAGAGATAATGTGCTTGCTCTATCAGGCCTCTCCCCAACCTATCACTGCCCCAGACCCTTCCTAAACAGGCTTTTCCTCTCCTTGGAAGACCCACCCAGTCCCTTCATCAGATTGGCATTTACTCATCATCAGCTGAGATGTCCCTTCCTCCAGGAAGCCTTCCTTGACCACTAGCCCTGGATAGTCTGGCTTGGACACCCCTCCTCTGGGATCCTTGTGCTGACTCTAGCCCTTTCCACACGATACTGACTTGGTTGGTATACTGTCTGTCCTCCTTCCCTAGACCGTAAACATCAAGAGGGTAGGAACCTTGTCTGTTCACTTTTCTATCCCAGAGCATAGCTACTTCTGGTGCATGATTAGGTCATCGATAAATAGCTATTGTATAAATGAGTGAGTGAACAAATGCAGAATAAATAACCCATCTTTCATGAGTAAAGCATGATTTTTTATCCGTGTAGACCACGGTGGTCTTCAGAAAAATAATGGGATAGATTGGCTTCGGGTCCATCCCTTCTTCCTAATGTGGTAAGTACTTTAATATGGTATCTGATGGTTTTATTCCAAAGCCATTGGCCCTGGGAACCAATGAAGCCATTTATAAGAATATTCCCATTTACTGCACACTTACTATGTGTCAGGCATTTTGCTAAATGCTCACTTAACCTCTTTTAATCCTCAATCCTGTGAACTAGGAGCTATTAAGCCTTTTGCACAGATGAGGACATTGAGGCTCAGAGATGTTAAGTAACTAGCCCAAGGTCACACAGCTAATAAGATTCAGAGCTGGATTTTAAACCCTCTTCTCTCTGACTCATGCTATTAAATCATCTAGAGAGTCTAACAGTTAAAATCCTTTGGAATGGGACCCAAAGCCGAGTGAAGCAGGTTATATTTGTTAGAAGAACTCTAGCGCAGTAAATTTCTGACTAATGCACTCATGATCTGTTAATAAATGCCTTGGCCATCTGCCCTGGACCTTGTGATATTTGCCTCTTTTTTAACCCCCAAGGGGTGACTGGTGTGTGTGTTTTAGGTGCTTGGCTTATTTATCCCTCTCCTCCCCTCTGGGCTGATACTTAAAGACTTCTCTGCTCCCCTTTTTTTTCCTCCCAGCAGCGCTGCTCCCTAGCAGGAGATGTGGCTCAGGAACCAGTCCTGGCCCGAGCTTTGCGTCCTCTCCCATCCCCGTGCCCACCGCTACCCCCACACCAGTGCTGGCAGTGCCAGGCTCCTTTTCTCAATTGGTGATACTGGTCATGTGGTGTGAAGACTTTCCTGGCTGTCCCTGTCCTCAGTTACCAGCACGTTGCAGCCTGCACCTGCCATGGTGGGTGCTGGAGGTCCAGGCCACCATGAGGGCTGCATCATGATCACACAGACTCAGTGCAGTGAGTACACAGCTGGGCCGGTTATCAGGATGCCCAAGGAGTCCGACTGGTGACACAGCCCCTGAGCCATCCAGAGTCACCACCACCTGGCCAGGGGAAGGCGCTGGCTCTCAGAGGGGCAGATTCTTAGAATGAGGCATGTAGACAAAATCTTATAGCAATGTAGAACAGTTTCTGCCTTGATTTCTTCCAAAAGGAATATCCTTTCTTCTTACCTTTTTTTTTTTTTTTGGTAGTAATAATTCTATAAAACAACAAGGTTTTCCTTTTATTTACCTTTTTTATTTTTTTGCCTCCATGAACTCGCAATGGTTATAATGTGGTTTTGTTTTTATTAAAATACATGTGGTCATTATTTAATCACTAGAAAAAGTATGAATAATGGAGAAAAAATTCATCGAAAATTCTCCCATGCAGAAGTAACTAGCTTTTGGGGTTCATGAGTGGCTCAGTCAGTTAAGTGTCTGCCTTCAGCTCAGGTCATGATCCCGGGGTCCCGGAATCGAGCCCTGCATCGGGCTCCCTACTCATCAGGCAGGGAGTCTATTCTCCCTCTCCCTCTGCCCCTCTCCCTGCTCGTGCGCACTCCTTCTCTCTCTCTCAAATAAATAAATTCTTAAAAAAAAAAAAAAAAGAACTATCTCTTAGGATAGATGACCTCCATTCTGGCTCTTTACAGGTAACTATAGTGTTTTTCTTTTTAACATATGTTTGTTTTCTTATATAAATATTTAATTTCTGATAACTAATTTTCTGCCATATTTGAAGTTATGGATATTCCTTTGCTCACCAGAAGCATTGGCCACCCTCCTCATTCTCTAAGGATCTCCCTCCCTCCCTGTCCCCTATTTCCCTTATAGCAACACATTTTACTATGCCAATAAATCATATGCATTGTAAAAAAATAAATAAATAAAGTTTAGAAAGCATGGGAATGCAAAACCTTTTTAAAACCCTAGCATAGAGAGAACCACTCTTACCTGGGTGGCTGTGTGCATTGATGGGGGAAAAGGCTGATATTTTAGGGTGATGACTGTGTGTACCACCCATGCATGCTGAATGTGTCGCCTTATACAAAAGGGGAGCTCTGTTGGCCTTGGCTCACAGGAATTCATGTGCTCACCCAGTATGGGTCAAGAACAGCATTCAACAAAGGCCCATGGTCATGTGGTGGCTTCTTTTTTTAAGAGGCAGCAGTTCCAAGGCTCACGCTTCCTGCACTCAAGTTCTTGATGTGTTACATCAATGCTTTGCAGAGAGGCCACCCAGAATCTCTTAAAAAGTACTCTAAACACCATGGAGATGTTTTTCCAGGGGAAAAAGCTCAGTAGGTCACTGTGAGTTTTCTGCCCCATACTGCCCGATGTTGTGACTGTTCCTGGTTTTTCCAGAGTTCACCTTTAGGTTTAATTTCCTGAAATTGATCTGCTTGGTTACTCTGGCTTTATTTTACTCTCTTGCAAAGAAGGGAAATGGCAATGAAAAGACTGCATTTTATTGGGTTTTTACGCCCCCCCAAATTAAGCAGCAATCTGTGATCTCTACTAGATTGTTCTTTTACGGGCTCCTAACATTCATCCTCCGGGTCTAGGACAGAACTGATCTGTGGCTTAATGAACAAGCAGCCAGAATGCCGGGGAGCCAGCATTCCTCGTGGAGATTCCAGGGTGGGCTGTTGTTCTATGGTGGCCCCCCTTGGGGCCCCCTGAGCATTGAGTGAGTCAGCCCTGGGGTTGGAGGTGATGCTGCCAGCTGGAGGGGAAGGAGGCGGCCCCAAGGCCAGCTCCCCAAGCAAGTCCTCTGCCAGGAGGCCCAGGATGGTCACGGGCTCCAGAGGGAGGTGAATTGCAGCCCAGAATTCATGGTGAGGTTTGCTTTTTACCATTTTCTTTTTAATCAACTTTTTAAAGAGAATTGGGGATGCTGGCAATGAACATGTTGTACTTGAGACGGCTTTGATCTTGCCCTGGGTTCTCTGGCCCCTAGCTCCCTGGGCAGTCATAAATGTGCATTATTATTTTACTGTTTCACAGTGAGCTCCTCGTCCCCTGGGCCTGACTGAACTGGATGACCATCTTTAGCCGTTGGTGTTCTGATAACTTAGCCAGAGTCAGGTGTCAACCAGACCACCATTGTTTACTTTTAATTTCCTGACCCTGAAGAAGAAGGGAAAACGCACTGCTAATGGGAACGGTGCATGCAGAAGCAAGTGTCTGTCCCTGGGCTTGAATGGCGAGAGCCCCACATGGGAAGGTGTGCTGTGGTGGTGACGCATATGGATTCCAGTGTCGGACGGGCTGGGACTGAATCCCACCTCTGCCATTTTCTAGCTTTGTGACCTTAGCCTAGTGACCCGACCATCTAAACCTCAGTGTCTCTCAGTGGTACATGGAGCTAGTAGCTACGTGCTACTAGTAATAAGACCCCTGCTGGGGTCTATTGTGTGGGTTCAGATGCTGGCCTTCACCCCATTGCTGGCTTAGAGTACCACTCACCATGTGGTAGCCCATCTCCATTCATTATTATTATTTTTGGGGGTTTTTTTTGGAGGGGGCAGAGGCAGAGAGAGAATCTTAAGCAGGCTCTGTGCTGGGAACAGAGCCTAACGTGGGGCTCAATTTCATGACCCTGAGATCATGACCTGAGCTGAAATCAAGAGTTGGATGCTTAACCAACTGAGCCACCCGGGCGTCCCTCCATTCATCATTAACCCATGGTTAAAACCTGCTTCCCAAACTCAGACCACACTCCAGCCCCCCCACCCCCGGCTCTCATCTTCTTCCGCCTGAACTCTGAGCCTCACAGCGTAGTGGTCTCATCTTCAGCCATGAGTTAGATGAGCTTTCGCTTATTCTTGATGAATCAGTTTTACATGAATGATGGACGGTTCGCCAGGTTTTTCCTTCTTATTTCCTTCCCCTCCCCCCCCACCTTGCCTCAACACCCACCCCCAACCTTTTTTGGCCCCGGAATGTCAGGAGAAATAACCACTCAGTGAAGTTTTTCTAGAATTGACTGTCTTGTGCTCCATTTGAGTCTCTCTGAAAACTAGTCATGCTTTAACTTTTCAGCACTTTGTTTCAGTATGACTAATATCCAACACTGGGCATTAAATGTGCTATATATAAAATTCCAGATCAGAGAATGGAAACACTTTTTAAAAAGTAAAAAGTGTTGGATTATGTGGGCTATTTGGAAACCGTTCAGTAGGGCAATATAATTTTTATTTTCAGAAGCTTATGGATTGAACCCCACCCAAGCTTCCAGCTCCTAAGAAAACCAGCAGAATACACCCTGCCAAGTTTCCTCACAAGGGCAATAAAAGAGTAATCCTCGGCATCCCGGTTTTCATTTTAAAGAAACAGGAGACCGGCGGTGGCCTTTGCCGTCTTCACAAATGAGCTTCCCTGAGCCAGTTGCTGGTGGGTCGGTCCGGTGGGGAGTGTCACGGGCAGGGGTGGGGGACGCAGGCTCGCACGGGGATCTGGGCCCACTGTAGTCACAGTGCCCTGAAAAGAACATTTACAAGTCTGCAGAGAAGGCTGGTAATAGCTTCTTGAATTGGGGCGGGTGGGGGGAGCAGTTATGTTACAGTCTTGATGGTTTTTTGATGACTGGTCAGAAAAGCTGAACCATAAATCTATCCAGTTTTCACCAAAAAAGGACATCTTCTTTACATTTAAAATTGTGCGTGTGTGTGTACTGGGTAGGGGGTATGATAGTTGTGGGGGAAATCAAATCATAGGAAATCATAATAACAGGGTCTGTTTGTTCCCGCTGTTGACACTTAGGACGTTAGTGGAATGAAAGCAGCGAGAAAGTTTTGAGCGCTGCACATCAGTGCTAGAGTACACAGAGAGGCCCGTTGGAGCATAGGGTCCCGGTGCCAGAGAAGATTCTAGAAGCCACAACTCTACCCCAGTGTTTCACAGAGACGAGAACGAAATCCCCATGGATTTGGCCTTTGGACTGAGCCCTGCTTCTGAAAAGCCTTCGCACTGAAAGTCTGGTTTGTCAACCCAGCATGCAGTCCATCGCTTCTGGCTTGCTGCTTGCTTGGAGGAGCTCACACCCTGGAGAACTGAAACCCAGGCTGAGTCCTGGTTGGCGAGGGAGGGCAAGAAGGCGGGGTTCCCAGGCCTAGGCTCAGGGGTTTTCCCACCTCGCTCAGTGGCGCCCTCTCTGGGCACTGGTGGAGAATCTCTTGGGCAGGAAGCGTGTTGCTTTTCCAAACCCAGGGCTGGCACAGAGCCAAGGGACCAAACTCACAAAACAGCTTGGAGCCACAGGGATCAGATATGCGTAGGCTTCTTGACTCTGCCGATTTCCTGGGAGGTGCTGGGGATTTCCCCCATTCACTGGTAGATCTGTTTTCATCCCTAAATTTCAGAGAAAGAAAATGATCCGTTGTTACCTGTGGAAAGGTTATTTTCCCTTGTTGTGGGGTGTTGGGGAGTCACTGAAGAGTACCAAGCCAAAGTGAGTAAGAGTCCTGACCAGAGTAAGGGACGGCAAGGTTGGAACAAGACTGGTGGGAGGAGACAGGTGAGTATCTGGTGAGGGAAGAGAGTGGTTGGACTGGGGTCATGGCAGGGGCGGAGTTCTGAGACGCCCAAGTGGTCAAAGCAGTGAGGCTTGCAGTCGGTCCATTGATCGGGTAGGTGGAGGACAAGAGGGAGGCTTGATAAGGGTGACTCACCGGGCTGTCCTTGTGCAACTGGGCGGATGCAGCGCTGTGCTCAGGAGGGGACGGGGGAGGAGACAGCCACGGCTTTGAGAAATGAGATAATGAGTTCCAAAATTCAGGAGTTGGGCAACCAGATTGAGCAAAATTGAGTGAGGGCTGGTGACGGTTCTGTGTCTAGATTGAGAAATGCAAAGCTTCACATGCAGCTAGAGCACATTCGAAGGGAACGTTGAACAGAGTTGCTCATTACAGAAGAGGGAGGTAAAGGATCACTGCTTCCGACTCCGTAGGTCATGTCTCGGGAATGATGGAGTGAGGCATTAGGTTTTCTCTGTCACTTTCACAGAGTTCACAGGGATTGATCAGGGATGTCCTTATTAACTCATCAAGGGAAACAGTCCACCATGCTTGCTTTTTGATCGGGACTGAAGTAAATAATTTTTCCTAAGGATTTTACAAAAATGGGAGAAAAAAAGAGATGCTCTTTCTTTTTTTCTTTTCTTTTGGTTGTGTGTGTGTGTGTGTGTGTGTGTGTGTGTGTGTGTGTGTGTGTATGTAAATCCCTTTTTCCAGAATGGCCTTGTGCTGGGCAGCCCCTATCATAAAGCGGGGAGTGTGTGGGGCAAAGAAGGCCCTGAAGTATTGAGAGGACACAAAGATTGTCCATCTCCACTGAGAGCTGTGAGGAGCAGGCTTATAAGAATTTCAGATTGAGGAAAAAAAAGGCTTTTGTAGGGGCAGATGTGGAACTCAAGTTGTGGAGCTGTATTCTGGAAAGATCCAAGGGAATAAGGGGACAGCCTCCATCTGCAGACTTCCACGGGAGGCCTCCAGGGATCCTTGGCAAGAGGTGCTCGGGGAACCATTAAAAGGAAAGTCCCATCTCTGGGTCTTAGTTTCTCTTTCTTCCTGTCAAACCCCAGGCCCACACAGAATGGAACCCCTCTTCTCGCAAATCCCTGGGGCTGTTTAAAGGACGAGGCAGCGAGATTGAAATTCTAGCCCCAGTTCAGTGTCGGCCCCTCAGTAACCTCGGGCTAGCCTTCTGGGGGCCTCGGGTTCCTCATCTTCGAGATGGGTGCAGAGTCCGTCATGAAGCTTGGGGGATTAAAGGGGATGGTGTGTGCCCGGCACACAGGAAGCCCTCAGTGAAAGCCGGACGTGGCCATTACCCCGCCTCTCGCGCTGGAAGAACGCGTTGCCTAATGCTGAACGTCTCTTCAAAGCAAAAGCTGTGGTGCTGTCAGTGATTGTTATTAATAAAAGGTTCATAATTACTTTTGCCATGGTATTAAGTGAAAGCCCCTGTGGTGGGCGATGACTAGGAAGGTGGGAGCTGTTATTAATGGACCTGCCAGCTCCCGTTACTGGGTCCAGTGCTGTCATCTTTCTCTCTGGGAACCCTTTGACAAATCTGCTGAATTTCCTATTCCCTTGCCATAAGCGCTGTAAATTTGATCCACTTGTCCCCAGCGTTGTTTCTGTAGATTAATAATGAAGAAGGGAGGGGAGCAGAGCCGGCGCAGGACCCGTAGATGTGTGGAAACTCCCAAATGTTTGGGCTGTCTATGGGTTGGAGCGTGTGTGCGTGCATGTGTGTGTGTGTGTCTATGGGTTGGAGCGTGTGTGTGTACGTGTGTGTGTGTGTGTGTGTGTGTGTGTGTGTGTCTGGGTTGGAGCGCGCGCGCGCATGTGTGTGTGTCTGGGTTGGAGTGTGCGTGCGTGTGTGTGTCTATGGGTTGGAGCGTGCATGTGGGTGTGTGTCTATGGGTTGGAGTGTGCGTGTGTGTCTATGGGTTGGAGCGTGCATGCATGCGTGTGTGTCTGTGGGTTGGAGCGTGCGTGCGTGTGTGTCTGTGGGTTGGAGCGCACGCGCGTGTGTGTGTGTGTGTCTGGGTTGGAGTGTGCGTGCATGTGTGTGTATCTATGGGTTGGAGCGTGCGTGTGTGTGTGTGTGTCTATGGGTTGGAGCGTGCGTGTGTGTCTGTGGGTTGGAGCGTGCATGCGTGCATGTGTGTCTATGGGTTGGAGCGTGCATGCGTGCATGTGTGTCTGGGTTGGAGCGTGCATGTGTGCGTGTCTGTGGGTTGGAGCGTGCGTGCGTGCGTGTCTGTGGGTTGGAGCGTGCGTGCGTGTGTGTGTGTCTATGGGTTGGAGCGTGCATGCGTGTGTGTGTGTGTCTGGGTTGGAGTGTGCATGCGTGTGTGTGTCTATGGGTTGGAGCGTGTGTGCGTGTGTGTGTGTCTATGGGTTGGAGGTGCGTGCATGTGTGTGTGTCTCTGGGTTGGCACAGGTGTGTGTGTGTGTGCACGCACACATGCGTGTATGGGTTGGAGTGTGCATGCGTGCGTGTGTTTGTGTGTATGTGTGTGTTGGAGGGGAGCAAATTCTCTTTTGTTTTACTTGTTTTAATTCTCAGAGCCAGCTGTTCCTAATGTGTTCGGGTACTCAGCCTCAGGGAGAGTTTCTGCTTTGGGACACAGGGCTAGGGGGCAGGGGGAACCCCATCATGCCCTCCTCCTTCTCCCACTAGAAACAGTGCTCTGAGGATGTGCTTTGATGCCCTGCCGTGCCGTGTGGGCACCAGATGGGAGGGGAGGGGCCGCCGCCATGCAGGAGGGGTGACGGGGGACTCGGGGGGGGGGGTAGTGAGGCAGCATGGAGGAGGCAGGGAGGCTGGGTGAGGGGGAGGCCAGGTGAGGAGGGCAGGGCGGACTGTCAGCAGAGCCATCAGAGAACACTGCAGAGTCTGGGCAGGAGGAAGACTGCCGTGTGTATTTGCCCCCCACCCCATGGAACACAGTGGGGGGCTTCTTGGGTGAACTGGGCAGAGGTGAGACGGCCATAGGTGAGCCTTGGTGGGGTGCTCCTCGGATGTGGGCTTCCAAGAGGGGAGAAGTGTACCCATTTGAAAGCTCGCCGCATCCAGACTCGGCTCCTAGCTCTGCCACTAAGTTGAACAAGTTATTCAAACTCTCTGAACATCAGTCCTCCAAGATCTAAGTTGGACACAGCAGTGCCTGCCTTGTAGAAAGGATAAATTCGTGGAGTAAATTAAGCCTCCATTCCCAGCACATAGCAGAAATAACAGCAACAGCTCCCAACAGAGCCCTTCCTCGGTGGCATACACTGGTGCAAGCATGGACATCCACAGCTCAGTTCGTCCTCACGGCCTCACTACGAACCAGGGGCTTGCCTTACCCTTAGCTATGGCACAAGGAATCCGAGGCACAGAGAAGGGAAGCCACTGGCCCGAGATCACACCGCTGGTGCCAGAGCCAGAATCAGGAACCCAAACGTTCCAGCTCCAAGGCCCTGTCTTGACTGTTCTGCTTCACCTTCTCTGGCTGTCACCATCCTCATCACATTTCTGTGTGCAGGATAGGGAATTCTCACCCGGATTTGGCCACATCCCAGGGGTTCTCCAGCTATCTTAAGGAATTTTAAGAGATCTTCCCAAAAGTGACCGATTAAATTCCTGTGGGTATTTTTCTTTAAAAAAAAAAAAAGTTCCAGGGGGTGTGGGACAAAGATGCATTGACTGAAGAAACAGCAGTTACTGAAAGCTGGGAATCTCTGTGGCCACGGGCTCTTAAGAACCAACATGTAATTTTAAGCCAGTCTGATTTCGCTTTTCTGGTGCTTTCTAAGAAGCCACACAAATTTACAGGCTGTCACCCTCTGGGATTGATTCTGACAGCTCTGTCCCTCTGGCCCTGAAGTGCTAATGAAAAACACTAATTGGACTTGGCCAGTGGCTGGGATGCATCCCCTTTCTCTGTGATTTGTTCTCGTCCCTTTCTTGGCAGGAAGAGGGAACGGGGACAGCATGAGGCAGTGGGAGGACTCGGGGAGGGGGCGGTCCCACCCTTCGGGTGGGCACGGTGGGCATTCACATCCCCTGAGGTCTGTGAAGGCAAAGCCAGATCTCTTTGTCACCCCAGCGTCCTGAATGTCACACAAGGCCTGGGCCGAGGGAGACACTCTCAATAGTCAGTGAATGAAGAAGTGAAGGAATGAATGAATTCTTATATGGCCCAGGAGCTCGGGTAGGCCAGTTCCTTCTGCAGCTCCAAGAAACCACATCTACAGTTGGGCTGCTCCTCATTCTAGCTTCTGTAGAACTCAGATGTCATCAAGTGCAGCTTTGACATTTGCCCACTGACTACAGCCCCCCCCCCCACCCCCCTCTACCAGAAGCTGCAGGGCTGGGCCTGTGGACCTTTTCTCCCTTCCTGAACTTACCTGTCTACCTGTTTCCCCACAGGTGTCCTCTCCCTCCCCGCGTACTTCAGTCCTTACAACGGTGGGTCCCTGGGCCACGACGAGCGAGCCGATGCCTATGCTCAGCTGGAGCTCCGGACCCTGGAGCAGTCCCTCCTGGCCACCTGTGTGGGAAGCATTTCAGAGCTGAGTAAGTGTGGTGCATCCCAGTCTAGCTGGCTCTAAGGGGGAGGTCGGGTAAGAGTTCACCTTCTAGATTCCAGCCTCCTCCTCCACACTGTCTCTGAAAGCCAGATCCTTCTAGGCCAGAGATGGCAAACTGGTGGCCCACAAGCATGTATGGTTTGGTTGGCACATGGGCTGAATCATACGCAAATCTGGACCTCTGGTTTCTCTTGAAAAATCAGATGACCTAGTGCCTCCGCACCCCCTTCCTGCAGTGCAGTGATCAGGGGGAGCTAAGTAGCAGCAAAGTGGGCAGCATGTGTCCCCTGCATTGTCATGTAGCTTGGTGTTCTATAGCTGGCCCGATCCGTTCATTCATTTCACCTGCCTGGCCCACAGTGCTCTGCATTTACAACTGCTGTTCTTTCTTAAAGTGCCCCCGGAAATCTCAGTGCAGAAAATGGAAGATAAAAGCAGAGTGAAGTTGGTTGTGCTGGGTTGGCCTCAGCCCTGCAGTGGCCCTGGGCTTCTCCTGGCATCTCAGGGCCCTGCAGAACACAGTTGGAAACCCCTTAGGCTAGGGCATTACTGTTTGGCAACTGCTTCAAAAGAGTGTGTTAGGCAAGAAATCTCATGCATCTCCTGATCTCTCTCTCTCTCTCTCTCTCTCTCTCTCTCTCTCTCTCTCTCTCTCTCTCATTGTCCCAGTTATTTAAGAAATGAGACTGCACACTCCTCCTCCTCAGATCTCCTATGTGGACCCATGAGACCGCCCAGTGGTGGGCGGGGACACACACAGGGGTCGAGGTGCATGGTGTGGAAACAGGTGCAGTTTCACTCTGCTCTAGCCCTTCCCATTCATGATTTCCTTGAGCTTTCTAAATGGTGAATGGCAACCCTTTTGTTTCTTCAGGACACTGCTTTCTCCCTCCCTCCCTCCTCCTCCTTCCCAGAGCAGGAAAGAAAGTGCCTGGTTCAAGGTCACAGAGCAGATGCATCATAGGGCTGGGAGAGAAGGCAGGACTTCTGGCTCTGTCTCCTGGGGGCGTCACAGAAGTCAGGGCTGGTGCCTGGCTGCCCCAGGACCCTGTAGGAAGTGGGCTCAGGTATGTCTGGCTTAAGTGGTCACCCTTCTACTTGCTTGGGGCTATGGGCTTCCTAGACATGGCTAGCAGCCTGGCCACCAGCATCTCAAGGAGCCGACATCAGGATTGGAGTCTGATCCTTTGCCTTTTACCATGGCCGCCTCTGTGCCCATGATAACCCACAGCTAGGCAAAGGGAGAGCCATTCAGAAACTTTCCTCAAGGGAGGGGCTTATCATCATTCTGCCCTTATCATTCAGCCCCTATTGGTTCTACCCTCTAAAAATATCCCAAGTTTTAGTTTGCCCCTTTTGCCATCTCCACTCCTGTCAACTCAGCGCAATCTAGGGCCATGTCAAACACAAATTGGATTGTGTCACTCATCTGCTCAATAACCGCTCCATCCTCCATGGCTTCCCAGCTCACTCAGTGAAATCTAAAATTCTCCCCATAGCCCAAAGTCCAGTATATGATCTGGCTTCATCACCTACTACTCTTCTCTTGTGGCCCGTGCTCCTGCCACCCTGGCCTCCTGGCCAAGATCCTCCCTCCCCAGGGTCTTTGCACTGGCTCTTCCCTCTGCCTGTGACCATTTCCCCCAGACACCCAACTATGTTCGTCCTTCATTTCATTTTCTTCAAGTCTCTGCCCAAATGATACCTTATTAGACAGGCCTTCCCTGAGCATCCCCTGTATAGATGAGCACCCCATTCTCATTCCTCAGTCTCCATCCCCTTACAACTTTAGTTCATTCAAAGCACTGGTCACCACTTAAAATGTATCATATTTACTTGTAAATAGTTTGTCATTTTTTTCCCCTGACTAGAATGTCAGCTTCATGAGAATAGACTTTCTCTTTTATTCCCTGCTGTACCATATTCCCACAATTAGAATAGTACATGATGCTGTGTGTGTGTGTGTGTGTGTGTGTGTGTGTGTGTGTAAAGGAATGAGTTCTGTATTGTCCAGTGTTTGCCTCCCAAAACCCACCTAAGATGGACCCACACCCTGGCCCAGCTCCTTGGGGCAAAGGAAAGATGCATTCCCTTCGCATCTTTTTACAGATGACGGAACAGGCTGGATCATATGCCACGTTGCCCCACCTCCCCACCCTGAAACCAGGGTTTTTGCTAACCCACAGTGAAGGAGGGAGGAGGCGAAGGTGGAGGCAGATAATGCAGATTTTCTCTCTGAGACTAAAGAACTTAATGAGGCTAGTGATACTTGGCACTCTGAGCTCCTTGTACCTAAAAGTTTACCATGGGTTTAACATTCATTAACTCCCTGCACCTAGCCAGGACCAGCCTGCCAGGTGGGTTTGGAAGTTTCTTTCTTGTATCAGGCCTGGCTGCACAGGGAATGTAGGCACTTGTATTTTTCTCTGTCCCTCTCTCCCCACAAAAAGGTAAATGGGAGGGAGTACGAGATAAACAAACCTAAGTATTTCTTTTTAAAGGTAGCCAGATGGCATAGGCCTCATTTTGAAGACAGAGTTACCTTGCAGATCTTGCCTGCTTTTATTTGATGGCTCATAATGAGGGTTGGAGAGATGAGGAGCCCGCAGCACCTCTCACCGAGGCTCTCCTGATTAGCCAGCAATATGGGCTTGCTTTTCTGTGCCTTGTGGGCATTTCTGGGCTTCAGACTGAGGTTTCATCGAGCTTGGGATCAGCTGATTCTCAAGTACAAGGACATTTCTGGAGCAGCTCTGTGCGCTCACCTGCATGAAAGCAAGAGTGCAGGCCAGTCTGGGCCATGACTTCTCAAGTCAGCTGTGGTGACGCACCCAGATGCTATGCCCCGACTCTGTTGCAGACTGAAATCTTTGTAAAATAGAATAGAAAACGCATGTCGAGAAACATGAAACCAAAGACATGTAAAAAGCAAGCCAGTTTTTAAAAAATTATTAAATCACTCTGTCAAATTGCCGTGAGACTTTTTTAAAGCTCACTCTCAGTTTCTAAAATTAGCTTATTTTGATCCAATCACAAACAGTAACAGTTTGCAGCCCTGTCCCAGTGCACAGACCACACTTTCATGGAGCCATGGCCCAGAGCATGCGTCTGGGATTCAGGGTCCCCAGGTCGAGTCCTGGCTGGTTCACTTACTGGTACAGCCGGGACAAATCATTTAACTTCTCTGAGCCTGTTTCCTCATTTGTAAAATGGAAATACCTCCCTCACGGGAAAGTTGTGGAGATTAGATGAGATCTAGTCTATTTTTCCCATCTCTTGAGCCTAAAAAATATGAGGTGGCAGGGAGGAAGCCCGCTGGGGAGAATACCCAAGGCGAGTGGTTGGCTTTGGCCGAAAGGGAGGGCTGCCGAGCAGTGTGAGTTTTTAGATGCATGATCAGAGTTGTTTGCAGGCATCTGCTTCTTGGTCTCTGAGAGACTGACGGCACGCAGCTGGGCCTGGAGCGGAGGGGCTGGGGACCTGCGTCTCCAGTGGCCATCCTGCTGCTTTTGTGGTCCTTCCCCCCACCCCAAATCTTTGGAAGGCCTCTCTCTGTACTCCGCTTCCTTTTAGGGAATGCTTAAGAGTCGCTTCCATTTCTTCCTTGATTCTGGCTGGTAACGTGCTGCCAAAAGGGTTCTACACCAATAACAATAAAACAATCATAAACATAATTAATGATAATGGCTTCTCCCTTGTCAAGCCTTTGAAGTGTTTCCACAAGGTCTCTCTTTGATGCTATCAGGGACTCTGACTTCTCCTTGTGGTCCTGTGATGCTGCCAAAAGTTATGACACTTTGACCTGGAGAAATGGAAGCCAGGTTTCAGCTGATTGCATCCACCTTAGCTTTACAACTAGCTGGCGTGAGGCGGGTTGGTCTGGGGGTTGTTGATGCCAGTTTCTGCCACCAGGAGCCCGAGGGCAGGGCTGGGACCCAGCATCTCAGGGCTCAGACTCCTCCTATCCTGGGAAATGTGGGGCAAGGCTTGACTGCATGGAAAAGAATCCTGGAAGGAAGAGCAGCGTATAATGTGGCCTGGAAGATAGAGGAATAATAGCAATAAGACGTTAATGGTAATGGTGTTATAGTTCATCTTTACCAAGTACTCTGCCAAGCATGATGTTAAGAGTGTTTTACACTTACTTGAATCCTCACAGTTTTGAGGTTAGATAGGTAGATTCCATTTTACAGATGAGGAAATGGAGGCTCTGATGAGAAACTTCTGTAAGGCATATGGTTGGAAATAGCAGAGCCCTGATTGGAAGCCAGGCATAGCTGACTCTGGAATCTGGGCTCTCGTCCATTAACCTGGCGATTCTGTAACCTCACTGCACAGGAGATTCACCAAGGGAACTTCTACAAAAGAGGATGCCCAGACCAATTAAATCAGTCTTGGGGATGGGAGCCAGGGGTCCATAAGTCATGAGGTACCCAGGCAGCTGAGCTACAGTCACAGGGACAAGCAGAGTCAGGTGTGGAGAGACAAAGGGGAGCGGGGCGTGGAGGTCTCCAACTTCAGGGATGTCATTTTCCCTGCTCGGAAGCCAGACACTGTCGCTGAGGCTGTCCCAGGAGAAGTTGGCCACTAATGGGCTCAAGTCAAGCCCCTCCAGAAGCTGTATTTTAAAATGAAATGGATGTGTAAGGCTATTTCATGATTCTGTAAATGTTGGGGGGGGGGTGCCTATCATGCAGGAGACCCCATGCAGGTGCTAGGGACGCAGGGGAGCAGAGAACCAGACTCATGGAGGCTGTATCATGAAGGTTAATTGAATAAATGACCTGGTTCTGCCACTCACTGAATGCCCTTCACCAGATTAAAACCTCTTTTCTTTCGCCTGAGGGCCAGCCTTGTCCAGAGGCTTTCTCTGGAAGGAGCTATCTCTAAGGAACTGCCGTGGCAGGGGGGAGAAGGGGGAGCTGGTCCCCAGGCAAGGCCCCCCTCAGTTCTCAGGCCTGAGGAGAATGGAAGGGTGCCACTCTTCCCAGAACAGAGGAGCCCGCAGGTGCCTGGGGCTGTGTGGCCCATCCTGTCTCAGCATTGTGGCCTCACACAATGATGGGACATTTCCTGTCCCAGGCCAGTGGGATATTGAAAAGACTTGACTTGGGCAGTTGACACCGTGCAGGATATGAGGACCTGAGGACCCCACAGACTTCAGTGGGTCAGGCCTGGGTCACAGTTCAGTTCATGCCTGCATTCAAATCCAGAGCCTACCATTTACTAGCCACAGGACCTTGGCTGGTTAAGCTCTGTGCACCTTGGCCTCCCTGTGACCGGGGAAACGTAGGGGGTCAGTTAAGTGTTCGTTTACCAGATAAGCCTCAATTGCTTCACCTATAAAATGGGGATAATACTGGGCTCCAGTGTTAAAAGGATCAAATGAGAGCCCATTTCTGGGAAACCAAACACTCGGCACACACTGAGCACTCAGGGCCGGTGGCCGCGGTTGTCTAACCCGATGTGTTGGAGATGGAGGGACCTGCCTTGCGGAGGCACCTGGGCTTTGGGCAGGATGGCCCGGGGAAGGGCCACCGCACAGCCTGGCACTGCGTGTCAGAGGCCGGGGCTCCCTGGGTCAAAGGGCTGGGGAAAGGCCCACGGGGTGGTGGAGGGAGTGGGGATGTTGAAAGAGAAACCACATTAGCATAAGTTCTGAAGGAGACCAGCCCTGCCAAGTCTGTAGCGCGGCTGTTCGGGCCAGCCTGGCTGGGAAAGGAAAATGAAATTGCTGGTGTGTGTCTCGGGTGACAGTCTCCACCTCTGCCTGCTGGCTCCCGGGGAAACAGTAATTCCGCGCCGCGGCCAGGGGAGCCACAGGAGCCTTGGAAGGATGGGGCTGGTGAACTCAGACTTCTTTTCTCTTCCGCCCCCCCCCACAGGTGACCTGGTGTCCCGCGCCATGCACCACATGCAGGGGCGCCGCCCGCTCTGCCCGGGCTCCAGCCCCGCCCGCCAGGCCCGCCAGCCGCCCCAGCCCATCACCTGGTCCCCCGACGCCCTCCACACGCTCTACTACTTCCTGCGCTGTCCACAGATGGAGTCCATGGAGAACCCCAACCTGGACCCCCCAAGGATGGCCCTGAACAACGAACGGTAGGGGTCTCCCCGGGGCTGTTCAGCGGGTGGGATGCGGCCAGCACAGGCCTGGCCCTGGCGTGCCGTTGTGCTGTTCACCCTGGGCGGGGGTGGCCTGGGGTCGTCGAGGCTCAGAGTGGATTTGGGCTTCTGTCTCAGGTGCTCCAGCGCTAACGCTCACTTCCTGGGCTCTCTGACACTCAGTCACCCTTTTGATAAAAGCAGGTATTCACAGCTGCCGGGAAAGGTGCTAGTGAGGACTGAGCGAAGGCTCTGAGGAAAAGCGCTCAGGACAGCGTCTGGGTGGAACGGGCCTTCCGTCGATGGTAGCTGTCACCTCCTGTGATTGTGGCGATGCCACCATTCCCATTGTCGGCAGGGATCTAAGGCCTGCTCTGCTCTGCCCCGTCCGCTCAGGCTACGGACGAGAGCATCATGGCTCTGGCAGGTTAGTGGTTGAATAGCCCCAGGACCCAGGCCTGCTGCTCTCTCTACAGAATCCTAACCCTTCCCTGGCTGAGAGCAGGGCTGCTAAAAACAGATGTGAAGGTTTTGCCCTGCACAGGGGGACCCAGTGAGGGGCACAAGTGGGAGACAAACACAGGGTCATGTCAGCCTGAAGACCAGGTACCTTTTCTAGTTGGTCTTACTCAGAGGGCTGCTGCCTTTTAAAATTTTTCTCCCTAGAGAGGATGCTTTTTTATAATTTGCCCAGAACATCATATATGCTAGCATGAGCCTCGCCTCATGGTTAACATGGCCACCCAGCAGGGTCTGTCCAGGGGCTCAAGAGTTGCATGCTTAAAGGTCCTGGGAGTAAGGAAGACGTGCCCTTGGTTTAGAAAGCACCATCGGCATGCATTCCAGCACTCCATAGGCCCCGGAGAGGGAGCGAGCCTGAGGGGCTCTGTGCCACATGGTGGAGGAAGATGGCCTACAGCCTTGAAGAGCGAAGGCTACAGCTTTCCCAGGCCCCCCACCCCAGCTGGCCTGCTGCCTTGGAGAGGCACTGGGTCTCGTCAACTTTGCGGTCCTCACGCCTGCTCCCTGGCCAGGCCCGCTTCTCCATTGCCCCCCATGGTCACAGAAAACAAAGGTGCGGTGCACTGCAGCTCATTCAAAACAGCCATCATGAAAATATGGGAAATCCTGCGGACACATGGCAAACGTTGCAGGCTGGGAATGCCGTGGCCCAGGAGTCAAGGGGTCTGGGCACAAACAGCGTTCATGGACCTTGAGAACCTTGTGCAAGGTTTCAGACCTCTCTGAGCCTCCACCTCCTCTGCTATAAACAGGGCGGTGGTAATGAAGCAGTTGTAAGGACTGAATTGTGATGGTCAACATTTCCTGAGTACTTACTAGGCGCTAGGCACCGTGCTGAGCATTTGGCATGTGTACCCACAGGAAATGCGTGTGCTTCACAGCCCCATTTGACAGATGAGGAAGTGGAGGCAGAGAGAGATTTGATAACTTGCCGAGGCCACGGAGGCTGTGCTCACAACCAGTACACGTGCAGTACTGTGAGACAGGAGACATAAAGCAGCCATGGCCCAGGGACACACATGTAGTAGGTTTCCAGTAAAGGCTGCCGCTGCTTGATGATAACCGGTGTCTTTATTAGATCGTCTGGGAGATGGACAGCGGATGCAGGGCCCAGGTAAGTTACTCCGGGCCTGACCCCGAGCAAGAAGGCAGCGGGGGGAGGCTCCAGGCTTCCTGAAGGAAGCACCCGGCAGGAAGGTGGAACCAGAGAAGAGGCCCAAAGCCACAGCTGTTTCTGCTTTGTGGAGAAATTGCTGTGGTTTCCAGAGTTGGCTGGGCGGGAGAAAGGGCAAGGAAAACCTGTGAAGAGTGCGGGGGACTCGCTGATTTTTTGATGAGGTCCCAAGGGTGCTAGGCGGGGCCTGATCACCCAAGCAAATGTGTCTGGGAGAAGATGAAGAGCCTTCTTTGGGCCCACTGCCCTGGCCTGGGCCGCTTGGCCCTCTGGTGGTGACCGTGGCCGTTGGCCGTGGGGCAAGCCAGGGAGGTGCTCCTCTGCAGCCGTCGTGCCCAGAACCCCTTGGCTGTCTTGGTGGCTGCCCTCTGGCCTTCCTCCTGGGAGAATTCCCGGCCCCAGTGCTCTACAGCACAGCAGCGGGGTTTCTGTATGACCTGGGCTGTTGTCTGGACGTGATCATAGTAGCTAAGCTTCAGTGGCAACGTGTGTGTGTGTGTGTGTGTGTGTGTGTGTGTAGATATCTCATTATTTAACATCCACCCTGTGTGTGTGTGTGTGTGTGTGTAGATATCTCATTTAACATCCACCGTGTGTGTGTGTGTGTGTGTGTGTGTGTGTGTGTGTGTGTGTGTGTGTGTGTGTGTGTGTGTGTGTGTGTGTGTGTGTGTGTGTGTGTAGATATCTCATTATTTAACATCCACCCTGTCTGTGGCACAAAAAAATTGGTAGCTAAGCCATTTTTCCATGAATCATTTCGAATGAATATTAGATACACGAGGAATTGGAACCACCATTAGGAAAAAAGTATCCAGACATTTCAGATTTGGGCACAAAAAGGAGGACACCCTAAAAATACCCAGGTTGGCAGACAGCCTGACAGCCGTGTGGTGGCCCGGCTCCTGGCTACTGAAAGGGGTCCTGCCATGCTTGGACTCCGTTGGATGGGGCAGGCCCTGGGGACCCTGGCTGGCCCTTCCTGGGGGCCACCGAGCTCACGTTCCATGGCAGGCAAAGCCACACGTCTCCTCAAGGCACCACCACGCTGGTATCCTCACCAGAGCTCTGGGGAAACCTCTCTATACACACAAATAATCGGACTTGGCTCCAGGGTAACAGAGCTTTGCTTTTGTGAGTCTGGGGATGGCTATCTGTCTCTTTCTGTCCCCTATACCCCCATTTCATTGACTCTTGAAGTTCCTCCATCTGTCCCATGTGAGGAGTGTGGGGGCCAAGTGCACCCAGCCAGAATCCAGAGCCTCTGACTGCCGGTGTGATGGTGGAATGGGGTCCTGCAGACCTCTGTTCAGGGAGTGGATGGCTTGGGGAGTTCTGGGTCTGTGGGGATTTAGTGATCTCTTCCCACTGCCTTGCTCACAGAGGCTAAGGAACTCAGTTTGGTGGAATGGGTTTGGCCACATGGTAGCACTGATTGATGCCATCCAGGTCTGTGCTCAGAGATTTCCGCTTGGAGGAAATGGTCCTTCTTCCTTCCCACAGGAGGCCATGTGACCCCATCCATGCTGATAAAGGGTGGGACATGCGTTCCTCTCTCTGTGTGAGGCTCATCACGGCCTTCCCTGCTAAGTCATGTGCTGCCTCTGCACGGCTCAGTCGGGCTTTAGTATCTCCCCGGGAGGGGCCGTCTCCCCAGAGCCTCCTGCTCTGGGTGTGGGAGGGGAGGTGGTGGGAGGAAGGAGCTGCAGAAACAGTAGGAGTCCAGGGTAGGCAGGCGGGGTGGCTTTGCAAGGGACAGCCGGGCCCTCTAGCATACTTGTATGTGCCGTCACAGTGAGCCAGCAGCGCTAGGGAGAGGAGCCCAGGCTTTGGCCCCAAGGCCTCGACCCTGGTCCAGCCTCCCGCACAGGCCCCTCCACGCTCCAGGCTCCTCACCTGTGAAGTGGGGAGGACAAAGTGCGGTACACATAAAAGGTAGCCTTTCTACCTACCTTGTTTCTTTTGTGCCCCACAGATCAGCAAGGTAGGTGCTAGAATGACCTCCATTTTACAAACGAAGGCACGAGGCCGGAGGGGGCACCCAGCTGCTAAGTGCTGGGCAGGGATTTGAACCAGGTCTCTCCGACCTCAAAGCCCTTGCCCTTCACTGTGCCCAGCTGCAGCTGCCCCACCCGGCTGCTAAGCCCTGGTCCTCAAGCTCTCAAGGCTCCCTGGGTGGGTCTCCCAGGGCCATGCTGGCCCCACCTGCCTGTCCATTCCCAGCACCCGTCCCTTGCCACCCTGGGAGAGCCTCACAGATGGAACCTCCCTGCGCCCTCCCAGAGCACCTTTCCTGCCCGGCAGCTCTGCATCACAGGCACGGGCAAGGCACAAGGCAGGGTCTCAAACACAGGATTAGTCACAGCTGCTGCCCTGCAGGGCATGTCATCACCCGAGACCAAGCTTGAAAAGTGAAAGAACTTGCTGTCAGAGATCCAGCGTTGCCCATGGAGATGGGGGAGCCTCCTTCCCCCGAGGTCTGGAGGAGAATGGACAGCCATCTGGCTAAGTGTGGTCCTTGCTAGTCATGCCTGGAGGCGGTGGGATGAGCTAGCCGAAAGAGCATCCTGGGTGGAAGATACCTCCTTGGCCATCATCCTCCTGGGATGGCGTCTGGGAAGAGGGGAGGAAGGCAGCATGGACACCCAGGAGCGGCAGGAGGTCTGCCAGCTCGCCAGCACATTGCTGGAGGAAAGCGTCATCAAGCAGAACCCGTGAGGGAGACAGACAGTTCGTGGTGCAGAGAGGGCTGAGGCACACAGGAGGCGAACCAATTTTCTGCTTCAGAACCTCGGGCGCTGGAGGGCCCGGGCTCAGCAAGTGGCATTCCCAGGTGCATCTGATCTGATGGCAGCAGCAGCGGAGACTATCTGGGAATCCTAGGAATGACAGCAGGCCACTTGTCCACAGACCAGTGCGTTTGCTGGAGCCCGGGCCTCTCCCTGGCCCCGCCCGGTGCCCCTTACTGGCGGGAAGCACACTCAGAAGGCTTGCGGGCTGCCGAGGCCCAGGACGCTCAGCCAGGAGGAGCGTGGGAGCCGAGTCAGCGTGATGGGAGACAAAGCCTGGAAGTGTCCGGCGTCATGACTTCCTAGCCTGCCAGAGCCCTGTCTGAGGAGGGGACTGTATTCAAACACGTGCCTTTCAGATTGGACTTACCACTTAGTGATTTTAGAGCCTTCGGTCAGTAGGTTCCTCCAAAGCTCGGTTCTATAGACCACCAACACATAGTCCTTACGATCACTTGTAAGGTGCGAGGTCTAAATGAGCTCACATTCCTAATATTCTAGAACAGGACCTGGGACACAGTAAATGCCACATATGAGCTACTATGATGATTAACATGACCACTTGTACTGGGCAGAGGGAACAGCGTGCAGAGACCGCAAGGCGGGGGAGAATGGGGTCCCCAGCCAAGACAGACAGGAGCAACGTGGTAGAGAAGAAGGAATCGGGGGGCAGGACGAAGCTGCAGGGAAGCCAGGGCCGCATGGGCCAAGATAAGGAGAGGACTCAGTTTGGCCTGGAGGGTTCTGGCCCTGTCCTCTGGCTTGGTGCTTGCTGTGATTGGCTGGTTCTTCTTTGCCCTCACACCAGCCTGCCTCACTCAGTGCCCGGACCCTGCCGAGAGTGAGGAGAGCAGAGGGCGGGCAGCCCTTCCGACTCTGCTTGCCTTGATGCTGGGAGGAGAGGCGTTTCCTACTGAGATCCAGCCCAGCGCCCCGGCCTAGAGCAGTCCGGTGTGTGGTTCTGCCCCACCAGACAGCTTCAGGAGGGACTAGGGGCCCAACGTGCTGGTTTGATACTCATCTGAGGACGCAGTTCCCAGAGCTCTAGCTCTGCTCAGGTTCCGGGGCTGCTCAGAGGACGAAACCCTCATCCGGGTGGGGTCCTGGTGGAAGACGGTGTGTGTCTGGCCCTGCTCTTAGCTGCTCCATTCCATGTCAGGCTAGTCAAGAAGTTTCCAGCAAGTGTGTGAACAGAATTTGGAAGTGGTGACGCCAGCCAAGGCACCGGCCATTGCAGGTCCCCTCACTTCCCCCGAAGTCCACTCCTGGGGTTTTAGATCCCGCCCAAGAGGAGAAAGATTCTATGAGCTTCTCACGTCACTCTGGAGGTGTTCTCTCTGCTGTCTTCCAGCAGTATGGCGGGTCAGCTCATCTTTCAAGGCCTCAGTTTCTTTGTTGGGAAAATGGCGAAGGTACGATGACCACTGGCAGTAAGCGAGATAATACGGCGAAGCACTGAGCTCAGTGCCTGGCTCATAAAAAATACATGTTAAATGTCGGCTGCCACCCTCCTCCTCATTACTGGTCAGAAACGTGTTTAGATGACACATGTTTGACACCCAGAGTGGGCTCTCTTCGTTGACCTAGAATGGCATTTCTTAAAAGGTGGTTCTCAAGTACTGATACGTGACTGCTCTTACTAATACTGATATTACTAACTGAACCACTGCTAATAATGCAACTAGTAACGTGACTCCTTACAAGCACTGCCCTGACCAGCATTTAGAGAGCACATTCCAAGTGGCAGATACCATCTTCAGTGCTTTGCTTATTAACCCACGTTTCTCCCTGTACTTCTGACAATCAGTGGGGAAGGGATATGAGAGAACTATGAAGAGTGCCTTCTGTGATGGAGTCTCCAGCCTCATGAGGGAGGCTGGACCAAGAAAGGAGACCAAGACAGGAGATCAAGAATGAGCAAAACCCACCCGCTGCATGGTCACATGTAGGTTGGCCCTCAGGCTGTGCAGCCGGCCCGGTCCGTCCCAGCTCTGCCGCTGATGAACTGGGTGGCCTCGGGCATGTCATTTAGCTTCCATGCCTTGGTCTCTTCTTAACAGGGGTATTGTGGGGATCGAGTTAATATAATGAAAGCCCTTGGAGCAGCTCCTGGAGCAGCTCCTGGAGCACAGGATGCTCTGTCATCCTCACCACGGCCATATTCAGGGGGATCTCAAGGGGCCTGGCAGGCTCGGGGAGGGCATCAGAGCAGCGGGATTTCAACGGGGCCTTAAAGGACAGCCACAGGAAGATGGGGACAGGCCAAGTGGCATGGGGCAGCAAAAGTCACAGAAGGACTTTGTTGTTTCAAAGTATTTATTTCATGACAAAACCGGATCTACATTTTAAAATCACAAGAATTTGGTGTTTGTTTTTTCAAGTTCTCACTGACTGCGTGTCTAGGCTAATACGTCCAGGTGGGGCTAGAGCAGCTCTCCAGGGGAAAAGTACATCCTCAGAGGTGCCTGAGGGTCAAGTCCAGTTCCTGCCCCTCTGGCTCTGGGATCTGAGCAAGTCCAGCTTCCCGTCTGAGCCTCAGTTTCCCCCCTGTGTAAAGTGAGCCACGTCTGATGGTTCCTGTGCTTCCAGATTCTGCCTCCAAGGGGCACCCCCCCAGGTTCTGGGGAAATACTCTCTGTACAAGAGAGGTACAAAGCGAGGAGAGGCGCCTCTTTGTTCCATTCCAGATGCAGAAGGGGGGATGTCTCCCCTCAGCCGAGCACTTTACATAAATAGGAAGCGCCACGGATAGGCTGTGTGCTCAGTCTGAAGAAGTGGGCTCGTTAATCTTTTGCTCAGCTTGCGAAAGTGTTTTCTTATCAAATAATAGAGATGATGGCAGTGGGGGCTTGATGGGACTGACTTAGGGTTCCCTTAAATACCATCTCAAGAAGATTTGCAATGTTAAGCTCTTTTTTCTCTTTTCCTCTCCCCCTTTCTGTGCATTAAATTCCCATCTGCTTACTCAAAGTAGAAGTCAAAGAAATCAGAATAGTGATTGGGTGAATTAGTACCTGTTTCCCCGTGTTCCCCGGACTGGCGCCCCCAGTCACCTCGGAAGGGGCTTGCTTACAGGCCGCCGTGCACAGCAAGTGGTCCCTCCCACGCCCGGTCCCTCCCCGTCACTTTACCCACTGCTGCTTTCCTCCAGAGCACTTTCCTTGGCCCGCTGATACCTGGCAGTGACGCATCTGTCTGCTTACTTGTCCGTCCCCCGCTCCCCACCCTCTAGAATGTGAGCACCATAGATGGGCTTTGTTCCCGCTGTGTGACCGGCACAGAGAACAGTCCCTGGCACATAGTAGGCCGTTAGCTAAGTTGTTCGGTTAATGAAACAGGAGCCTGAAGGTTGGACTCTGGTGTCAGAACGACCGCAGCATGGGGTCTCTGCTCTGCCAGTTCCGAGCTGGCTGACTTTGGGCAGCTTATTTCATTTCTCTGGCCTCAGCCTCTCAGCTTTCACTGGAGAATGGCTTGATCTACTTCCAGAGGTTCTTGTGGCAATTATGGGAGGTTGTACGTCTAAAGGAGTTAGCACAGAGTAAGCTTCTTCAAACGTGGTAGCTGCTATTATCCGTGTAATTACTGTTTTCGTCAACCTTATGGAAGGCCTAAAACAACTAAATCGTGTTTAATGCATAAATAATCCAGAAACAATGGTGAATTTTAAAAAGTCACGTCTACTCAGAAGGCATGTTTTCTTGGGGCGCCTGGCTGGCTCAGTCAGTTAAGCGGCCGACTCTTGGTTTCGGCTCAGGTCATGATCCCAGGGTCGTGAGATGGAGCCCCGTGTCAGGCTCAGCGGGGCGTCTGCTGGACATTCTCTCTTTCCCTCTCCCCCTCCATCCCTCCCCCTGCTCACTCTCCCGCTCTCTCTAAAATAAATAAATCTAAAAAAAAAAATGCATGTTTTCTCTCCCTCTCATATACATGCCCTCAGTCCCTGCAATTCCTTTAACTCAGCCCTGACAGAAGCCAGGGAGCCAGGCAAGTGACAGAGAGGGTGAAGTAGACCAGATGTCACAAAGGACTGAGTGAGGCCTGCTTCGGACAGAGATGTGTACAAACTTTAGATTTATCACAACCTACCATCCAAGGATTGAAGAAAACTTTAAAACCCGAATTTCATCCACCCATTGGTTCAAAGACCAAGTGGACTGAGGGTCAGACGCTCTCCACCATTACTGGGGTACCCTGGCCCCTTGCTTGCTGGTTTGGCCCCGATGCCCCCACAAGATGGGTTGTGGTTACTAGGTTTCAGCTGGGGAATGAGACAATCTGGTGTATTTTACACAGGCTGGAAGCATCTAGTCAAAGCTTCACAGTCTGTAAAGCACTTTACATACACGGCTCTCTGATAGATTTTCACGAGAGCTCCTGGAGAAAGCGGTTACTGTTCCCATTTACAGATGAGCAGACTGAGGCCTGGAGAGGGTCAGAGAGGCAGCCAAGGTCCCAGGTAGGAAGAGACAGATCGGAGCTCAGGCAGGGAGGCCTGATTATAACAGCACAGCATTCACATCATCAGGGGTGCTGTGTCCCTCCCACCTCCCAGGAGAGAGGAGGCAGGACCCTGGGAGCCGGGTCTCTTGGGCAGCACCGCCTCTACCCAGCATGACGTAGGCGGCCGGCGCTCAATCACTTGGGACCTCTTCCTGGGCAGACGAGCGTGTGCTGGCTCACAGTGGCCAGCCTGACGGTGGGCATCTGTCCAGCCTCTGACAAGGAATGAGCCAGGGATTGGGGGCAGACAAAGGAAGCAGCAGTGCCAGATAACGGGGGATGGAGACTGGGCAGGATCCCGGCCCTGCTGTTGACAAGTGCCCCCGGGGGCTGCCTGTTGCGGCTGACTTCCTGCCCCATTGTTGGGGCCACCGGTCCTCACAGAAAAGAAGACTGGGAGGGAGCCACCCGGCCTGGGGGCTTCATTCATCGGCTGTGTTTTTGTAACAATCCTCTTTGTCTGCACTATCGAGCCTTGGTGTGCTGGGAAATCCCAGCTCTGCAGGGAATGGACTTCGCTTTCTCAACAGTGGCTTCCAGGGCTGAGCCACTGACGTCCCAAGCGCGGAGGGGACAGGAGAGCAGCTCAGGTGATGTCTGCAGGCCGGCCGGGCTGCTCTCTGGCCCGCTCTTCCTGCCTGCCACACAGCTCTACACAGGGATCCCCCTCCTCCCACAGGACCGACCACCTGGGACTTGGCCCCACTTTGCTACTTTCATATTGGAAATTTGGGGGGGAAAGTCTCTTCAGAGGTCTGGAGAATACCCCTGAGAGTCTGGGGCCCAGTCCAGCCTCCCGTTCCCTGCTGATTTCAGGGCTGATGAGGCCGTAGGTGCAGAAGCTGGCCTGGGGGAGCCACTGAGGCCAGCCCTTTGTCTACTCTGCCCGATTCCCGGGTTTCAGCCAGATGGCAGGCTCAGAGCATTCTGCGTGTGGCAGTTTGGTCTCGCAAAAGACCCCAGAACCTGTTTGTTTTTCCTTTTAAAGCTGAACAGTTTGCCAGTGGCTAGCTATGTGGCCTTGGATCTGTGTCTCAACCCCTCAAAGCCTCAGTCTCCACATTTGTAAAATGCACACTGATAATTAGACCTCCCCTGCACAGTGGCTGTATTAGAAATAGGGTCATGTGTGCAGAATGGTCTCATGCCTGCTCAACACGTAGTAGGTCCTCAACAGGTTGGAGGCCTTGCCCGTCTGGCTTGCGTACGGTGGAAGAGTTGGTGGTCTCTCATCAGCCATCCCGGACCCCGAGCAGAGGTGAAGAAGGTGGGTCTCTTGCCCATGGCAGCTCTGCAGGTGAGGTATGGTGGGTAGGCCAAGGTAGCCACACCCCAGTGGAGAGAGGCCTGCTTTGACACCACTCCCCGCCAGGGGTGTGGGGAGCAGTACCACTGTGGCCTGTTGGACCAGCCACCTGTGCACCGGCCACCATGCGGGGAACTGGTGCCTGAGAAACGGGCCCGACGCCCCGGTGCGCCCAGCACCCTCCCTGCGGCGCGACCAGGCGACAGGGTGGTGGCCTGTGTGCAGGCTCTCCCCTGGAATCTGTACCGGCTCTCCCATGGAGACGCCACCCTGGACGCAGGCCCAGTTACCGAAGACAGATGGCTGTGTCCCCTCCACCAGGGCGCAGCAGCACGCAGACATCTGCAGAAGCATGTCTGCTGCCTCCCTCCCGGAGAAGGCTCCCCCAGCATCCTTGTCCTGCCCCCCGCCCCGAAATTGCGGGAGGTCACCCCGGTCAGTGGAGCCCCACCCCGGGACACTGCTCCTGGGTCGAAAATTCTGTGAAATGGTTGTCTTTTTTTTTTTTTTTTTTAAGATTTTATTTATTTGAGAGAGAAGGACAGAGCACAAGCAGGGACAGCAGGAGAGAGAAGCAGGCTTCCTGCTGAGCAGGGAGCCCGACGCAGGGCTCCATCCCAGGACCCTGAGATCCTGAGCTGAAGGCAGACTCTTTACCTACTGAGCTACCCAGGCGCCCCTGGTTGGCTTTTTATCTGGGAAGTATTTTCTTTTTCTGAAGGCAACCATTTGCCAATACCCAAGCCAACTCAAGCCTCCAAGAATGAAAGACGAAGTCGGTCCCCATTTCACAAGCTCCTTTGCTTGTTGGGCCTGATGCCCTCGACTCCATAGCACATGGAGCCCCCTGGGAAGAACTCTGGAGCTCCACAGAGAGTTCTGGAGTGAGAGCGGACCCCTGAAAACACGGTTGCAGCCTGAAGGCTTTGCCACCAGGAGGGAGAAACGTGCCACACGTTTACAGATTCAAAGATTGCATTTCTAACGTGGGCCCCTGTGCTGAGGGGTGGGAGATGTCAGTGAGCAAAAGTCGCTGCCTTTGGAGAAATTATAGTCTGAAGAGAAAGCAGGTTTACACTCGAATGAAATGATGACAGATAGGGTAGGGACTGCGAAGGCACAGGGCTGGGGGGCAGAAAGGAGAGCCGCTTCGGGTGGGCAGGAGGGGACGGCGTGAGCCCACCATGTGCTTTACCCTCCTGCTAGGGTGACCCGATGTTTTGGTTTGTCTGAGACAGTTTGCTGTCCAGTGTGATTGGCAACAATTCTCCATTTTCCTCTCAGAAGTGGGCCAGTTTGGGTGACAAAAGATACGGTTATTGTGCCTAAAACTCCTCATCCCTAAGATGAGGGAGATGGGGAAGGGTCAGGAAAGTGGAGGACCAGAGCTGATTTCCTAAGCTGAGTGGCAGCGGAATGCTCTGTGCTGGAGCTGGGGGCTGGGGTACACAGCCCGGGACCTCATCCCAGCTCTGTCACTTACTGAGGTGTGTGATCTGGGGCAAGGTAGTCCACCTCGCTAGGCCTTGGTTTCCCCATGTGTGAAATGGGGGTAATAATAGTAGCTACCTCGTAACATCGTAACATCGATATGAGGGTTAAATGAGTCAATAGGTATGGGGAGCTTAAAAGAGTGCCAGGTGCGTAGCGTGCTCTAGAAATGTTAGTTGTTAGTATTCTTCTGTTATTCCTGCATGCCTCGGGAGCCCAGCCAAGATGCCCAGTTGTCACCTGATTGACCTCCCATCCCACTGCCCACTTTTAGCCCTGGGAAGAGGCAGAGAAATTGCTCATGGCTAATCATGACTTGGTCATATTCTAAATTTATATCCATATGTATATCTGGTCAAGTAGAGGTTTTTTTAGGCCTCTAATCCATAACAGATGAGTTTTAATACGAAAAGAGTATTTCCCCCTCAGCAAGCCCTGAGCTCTGCTTCTGACACCAGTCCTCTGACCCCCACGTGGAGACTTTGCCGTGGGTCAGCTCAGGTGCTGGGGCAGAGTGGGTGCTGGAGAACGTAGGCCTGGGGATCAGAGGAGGTGCTTACTCGACTCTGACTCCCAGCTGGGCCAAACCATTTCTGGTTTACCAAGCAATTCTAGAAAATTAATTAGTCCAAGATGTGAACCGGACTAGAATTGCTTCCTTTGTGCTGAGAGTTGCCTCTGACTTCAGTGGGACACGGTGGCTTTTTTTCTGTATGGACGGTTTGGCTTAGTGTTTTAGGCCACAGTGGCTCTCGCAAATCTTAGACAACCGATGGTGAAGGCCGCAGAGCCGGCGTGGTAGAGCTGACCTTGACCTTCCCAGAGGAGTCTGCCTGCAGAGCTGTCGTTCAATTGGGCAGAGCGGGGCCTCTTTGCTGGTTCCTGATGCTTCCACTCTATGGCCCCAGCCCAGACAGCATGGGGCTGGGGGGGGGGGGGGGCGGGGAACGGGAGCAGTGCATCCACAGGGGGAGCTAGGAGGAGGGTGATGCAGCAGGGAGATGGCCCCATGCAACCCCAGTGCTTGGCAGTGGCTCCATCTGAAGGTGGCACAGATTCAAGGGGAGAACATAGGGCTGAGGGTGGGAGACTGTCTGGCGGGCCGCCATGAGGTTCCTCTCCTGGACTGAGGGTGCTCACAGGCAAGGTGGGCTGAGCTTCCTGGGGAAGGGGGCATTCTCCTTAGGGAGCAAGACGAAGGCGGCAAGGACCCCCCAAACCCTTTTCCAGCCCCTGGAGCCAGATCCACACCCAGAGCCCTCTGTGCTCCCTGCCAAGGCTGGAAGTGAAGAAACCGCCGCCTGGTTTTCCCAGGGCTGAGCTCAGGCCAGGTCTCCAGGCCCTGCCCAGCCTGTGGGCACAGAGGGGACGGACCTGCCGGGGGCGGGTGGGGTGGACAGAGGCACGGGCCTTCTCATGGCTCGGGGTGCACAGCCTCCAGTTACAGGCCTGTACCCCCCCTGCAAACTGCCCCTCTACCCGAGGCCACTGCCCACCTCGAGGAAGAACAGAGCCTGCTTTGAGCTGGAAATTAGAGTCGTTTCCTGTTCCATGTTGTTAAGACACTGCTTATAGGGCTGTAATCCCAATAAATCTTATCCTTGCTGAGTGGGGCCGGGTTTATTATTTTTTCCAGGCTGTAGGGACCTTTAAAAACCAAGGCCTTAAGAAGTTTATTCTCTTTCATTTTTTTTTTTTTAAGGGGGGAAAAAGTGGCTTTTGCAGGCCCAGTCCTCTTGAAGGGCCTTATGAGCCCCTTGGCTTGATATACTCAGGTTCAGGTATATGATTAACTGAGAGACATGAGGAGAAACTGAGTCATGACACGTGGGGCTGGTCTCCCTGGTGCTGCTGAACTGGCTCTGTGACCTTGGGCGGAGCCCTTGGCCCCAGGGCGTTTCCATTTCCTCCCCTAGCAAAGAGGAGTCACGTGGAAACCCTTTCCCACTGGTGCACACCCTGGACGGTCCCACGTCGCGGTAACCGCTGTTTTGCGTGCACACAGACACATGCTGCCGGTCTGTGGCCCTCTTAAGTGGCTTGGTTTGTCACAGCGGCAGCCCCACCCCATGTGCAGGTATGCACGAGTGTGACCATTTCAGCAGCACTTGGGGTGGACAGGGAGCGCAGGCCCCTGGCCGTCATTCCATGCCCACCCACCCCCATGTCAGGTGGTGGTGAGTCTGTTCCTTGTCGTCTCCTCCCCCATGCACGATCCTCGACCGCCAAGGCCAAGAGCCTACGCTGCCCAGAAACAGCTTCCAGATCACACTCAACATAGTGGTTGCATTTGTTTTGTCTGTTTTATGAGCTGGGATGGAGTGGGTGATGGGCAGTTTGCTGGCAGGCTTTTGCAATCTTTACATGTTTATACTTGCTGCAGGGCTGGGGAGGGGAGAGTCGGCCCCACTTGAAGAGCTAGAGTTGAGGCATTTAAT
This sequence comes from Zalophus californianus, assembly GCF_009762305.2. Lineage (NCBI taxonomy): Eukaryota > Metazoa > Chordata > Mammalia > Carnivora > Otariidae > Zalophus > Zalophus californianus. The sequence goes on along the minus strand of NC_045605.1, from coordinate 86,577,478 downwards.
AGGACCAGATTCCTATAGCCTGTTTTGCTATTATGTGTTTTCTCTATCAACAGATACTAACATAGTAATAATAGTTCACCTTTATTGAGAACTTGCCATGGGCCAAATGCTGGGCTAAGCACTTCCATGCATATTTCTCGTGAGGTGGTCCTATTATTTATACCCATTTCACTGATGGGACGACTGAGGCTGAGGGGGCACAGGATCACAATTGAGTTTATTGGTGGTAATGCTGGGATCCCAACCTAGAAGGCTCCCTCCTGAGCCCACACTCTAGATCACTGCAGAGTAGATAGAGCCATTGTCACAGGGAGTCTGTGAAATAGCAGCAAAAGAGGTTCTCACAATGGGAAATATCTAGAAGCCACTTCTTTAAGAGAAAAACAGGCCCAAAGAGTGTAATGATCTGCCCCAGGTTATAGAGCCAGTTCCCTTGCTTCCAGGACACTGGGGCTTTCTTGCAGTGAGGATGCTGCAGGGAAGGGGGCTAGGAGCCTCAGTTCACTGGGCTGGGAAGGTGCATGCAAATCATACAGTATTCTAGAATTGGCCAAACCGTGTGCCATCAGAGGCAGAATCCCAGCCCCACACTCAGCCCAAGTACAGCCTTGTCTTTTTTGTTTTTTTTTTTTAAAGGATTTGATTTATTTATTTGACAGAGAGAGGGCACAAGTAGGCAGAGTGGCAGACAGATGGAGAGGGAGAAACAGGCTCTCCGCTGAGCAGGGAGCTTGATGTGGGGCTCGATCCCAAGACCCCAGGATCATGACCTGAGCCAAAGGCAGCCGCTTAACGGACTGAGCCACCCAGGCGCCCCCAAGTACAGCCTTGTCTTAAGGTGATTCTCAAAGTGTGGTCTGGGGACCCCCTAGGGTCCCAGAGACTTCAGGAGTCTATAGGGTCAAAATTATTTTTGTAAGAATAAGGTGTTACTTGCCTTTTCACTCTCATCTTCTCACATGTGTCCAGGGGAGTTTTACAGAATCTATGTGACAGGTGATGACAGTACACCAAAGGTTGATGGGGGATGCGAACTTGCATATTTACATGTTTGAACATTTTCTGGGGTGTTTTTTTTTTTTTTAATTTTATTTATTTGAGAGAGAAAGAGAGCACGGCGGGGGAAGTGACTGCGGCAGAAGGAGAAGCAGGCTCCCCGCGGAGCAGGGAGCCTGACTCGGGGCTTGGTCCCAGGACCCTGGGATCATGACCTGAGCCGAAGGCAGATGCTTAACCGACTGAGCCACCCAGGTGCCCCTAACATTTTCTGTTTTGGTTTCTGATACAGTAAATAGCCGTAGAATAACACACTTAAACAAAAGCTCTTTGGAGGCCTCAATAATTTGCGAGAGTACAAAGGGATCCTGGGGCCAAAGCACTCCAGAACCGCTATTCAGAGATACTGGACCCAGCAAGGAGGAGTCTCGGTGGCAGAGGGGCCGACCAAAGGCGTTTCCTTCAGCCATGCCCCCACCCCCTCTGGCACAGCAGACACCCGCCCTGGCAGTGAAAGGCTTGTGGCCAAGCTCGGCCTAGAGGAATGGCAAGGAGAGAAAAACCGCCTTTTTCTTTGGGAGGAGACCAAGCATGGGGGCAATGCAGATGTCTGACATTCCCAGCCTCGCTCCTCTGGAGCCCTCTCCCCCAGCAGGGAGGAGGCACCCGCGGCTGGTACGGATGGGAGTTTTTACAGGGATTTTCCAGAATGTCCAGGAGTACAGGCCAGCTTCTCAGCATGTCCAGTGGGCTACATGAAATTACCAGAAAGGAAGTAGTAGCCTGGAACCCACAGGCCAAGGGAAGGATGTTACTGAGAAAGCCCATGAATTGCTTGTCCCATTACCTTCCCATGGACCACAGGGGGGTGGGTAGGCCAGGGAAAAGGGCCTGAAGAGGTCAGTGTGGGGACTGGCACCGCCTTGTTTATGGACAGGTGGACACCGGCCACTACTGCAGAGGTGGAGGGACACACTTAACCCTGGAGGATTTCTGTGTGTTGAGAATATCTAGTCAGTGTTCAGTTCAGGAAACAGAAACCACTCTAGGTATTTTAAGCAGGAAGGGATTTAATGCAGGGAATTAGATGCCAATAGAATCATTGGAAGAGCTCAAGGAGCAGGTTCAAGGCCAAGCCTCCAAAGAGATACCAGACTTCTTCAGCGGGGGGTGCTGCTTCCTCTGAGACATGCCCTGGAAATGCGATTCCGATTGAAGCTGGAATCAAGACATCTTTGTGGTTGCTTTCGGGAGCACTACCACAGCCCCTGAAGCACTCGGGAAGGTGGAAAATGGACACTAGAAGGGTCTGTAAGAAAAGAAAAAATAGACCTCATGTCTCATGACCTGGCTTGCTAGCAGAAACAGACAAAGGTGGGCTCGACCTCACACCTATTCACCAGATCTCACACAGCTGCATCTTAATGGAGAAACCTAATTTGCCTCCAGGACCCTAGCTGCAAAGGAGTCTGGGAAATGTAGTTTTCAACGTTTTATGTCTCCAACAAAGATGGGATAATGGAGGCTGAATGAGCCAGTCCCCAGTACCTGCCCACCGAGGTTATCAACGCTGTATTTTTTCATGTGCCAAGTTCTAAGAGGCCTGGAGCATAATGAATCACAACACCATCTGATTAGACTTGGCGATTCCCCAAGTTCCCTCCTGGATTTCCCCTAGTGCAGCTGGGAGATGCTGCTTAGAGCTTCAGTGTCCATACTTGGCACTTGGTCTTGGCTGTTGGCCACAACATGGAAGAGTGGCTGGCAAATCCACGAACTATCTTTTCATTTACACTTCAGTTCCAATGCTGGTGGTTTAGATAAAGCCTTCCCCTTGGATCAGAAGAACTGATATATATAGAAATATGTGTCTGAGCTTGCCTTCTAGCATTGCAATGTCAGAATTGGAAAATCCTGGACTATTTTGGGAGAATTCAAATGAGTATTTATAATCAAAGTTCTATAAACAGAGGAGGAGTTCACAAATGGCTTGTTGTTCCTTCCTACATTCTATAAGCTCCCCCCATAGAGTCCTGGCTTTCCCCACTCCAGCAAGTCAGCACTATGCCCGTGAAAATTATATGCCATTCTTTTCTGAGCAGAAACAGGAGTTGGTCCAGAAGTGAAAACTTAGATCCATCATAACAAGTTCCTGATGCTCAGCCACACTTTTGGTCATTTGGCCAGTGTTTATTGAGGACATAGTGTGTTCAGGCCCCATGCTGGGCCTACTTGGGAGTACGCAGACATGAGCAGGCCATCGTTCTTGTTCTGAGGCACAGTGGGTCTGGTCAGGAAGATGAGACACACTCACTGATGGAAGAGCAAGTTCTAAGGGATCTCGGAGCAGGAAGAGATTATTTTCCTCGGGGAGAGAGGGTCTGGGAGGGCTTCTGGAAAGAGAAGGTACTGGAACTGAGCCTTGAAGGATAAACAGGGTCTGGATGGGCAGAGGTGAAAGCAGGTTCATTCTCCTGAGGAGGTAGGGAGGGCGGGGTGGGTGAGAACCACAGGGGCCTGGTGGTGTGGTGTGTCCTGGCAAAGGATATGAGCCAGGACTGGAAATGGGTTAGGGTGACATCCAGGGCACTCTTGAAGGCCAAGACCAGCCAGGCTTCCCCCACCCGTGACTCTCCTCACCACTCCAATTAGTACACTCAGACCCAGATAGGTTTTCTGAAATGACGGAACCAGAAGATCAAAATAACTTCCAAATGAACCACCTTCAAGATCACATCTGCTTATTTTGTTGAAAAATAAACAAAAGCATCCTTTCCCTCAAGGAGAGAAGCTCTTCAAGTTCTGGCGATTTCCTGAGTGGAAATCTGAGACGGTGATCTGAGGGTCTCTCGTTGATTCCAGTTGACTGACTTAGTGGCTGAGGAGAGAGAGCGGAGGGCCTTTTCCTGGTCACAGTACCTCTCTGCACGTCTGGGGCAAGATGGCGGTGACAGCAGAGGCCTAATGCTCAAGGAGCCCAGGGCAGCAGAGGGAGCGGGGTGTGGAGGAGTGGCAGGTATCAGGAGGGCGGGGAGCACACACAGGAACGGGAGGCGGACTCGGGCTGTCCTTAGAACAGCCACAAGGGGCAGGGTGCCAGGGCTGCCTCATCCTTGTGACCGGGCAAGGAAAGCTCTGGGCAGAGCAGGCTTGTTGTCCATTGAGTCATACAGCCAAAGACTGGCCGTCAGGGTGGCCCGAACCACTAAGATGAGTTGGACTGTGAGGAGGTCTCCCAAGACGGCCTTCACCACAGGAGACTTGCCAGAACTGATAGAGGACAGGAGGCAAGCCTGTCTCAGTAGCGAGCGGACCCCGCCTCCCCGCCTCCCCAGTGGTAACCCAGATCAGGCGGGATGGGGCTGGGAGGGCCTGGGGCAGGGAGAGGGCGGGCCCCTGAGCCGCTGTGCTGGCCGTATTGCTCAATGCCAGGGGGCACTAGTCCCATTCCGTGTGAATGGCGCCCCCTGGTGACATATGGACTACCTCATGAGTGGTGCCCCCTGGAGTTGGCAACTCAGACGCCTTGCCCAACAGAAGTCTCTTCCTGCTTCCACCTAGTGCCCCATGTTGCTGTGGCCCTGGGTTTTTAGTGTTAGGCCCCGAGACAATTGTCCCCGTAGGACGGGGAGCACCACGCTGAGGCGGCTCCGGCCTGCCACAGGAAGTGACGTAAGGCCCACCTTAGCCCAGGTGCAGGGTGAGGAAGGGGCGACCGTGAGCTGTGTGCCGTACATCATCTCACACAGCTCCACGACAGCCCCTCTCACAGATGGAAGGGGCAGGCTCGGGCCACGCTGGTCTGTGGTGATGGAGCACAGCTGCTCGGACAAAGCTGGGGTGGGAGCCTGGGTCTGTGGGACTCTTGCCCCCTGACGCCCCCCCCCCCACCACCCAGGAGGCAGTCTCCCCTTCTGCGGAGAGAGACCCGGAGACCCCGTCCGAATTCAGGGTCCCCCCTCGACACACTGGCAAACGCTTCCTTTCACTGGTCACCTAAGGCCCTCGGGTTCTGCCCGTGGCCCAGGATGGGCCTTCCTCCTGACTCCTCACTGTATCTGTGGAATGGGACAAATCGGGGTCTCTGTGAGGACGAGGAGCATGCCCCCTCCGCACCTCACCGCCTCTGTAGTGGGTCTCGGGGCATGCGTGCTGGCGGGCGCGCCCCACCGGCCTCACCCCCCACCCCCTCTCTCTGCTGCCTCCCAGGCCCTTCATGCTGCTGCCGCCGCTGATGGAGTGGATGCGCGTGGCCATCACCTACGCAGAGCACCGCCGCAGCCTCACCGTAGACAGCGGCGACATCCGGCAGGCCGCCCGGCTGCTGCTGCCCGGCCTGGACTGTGAGCCCCGCCAGCTCAAGTACGGAACCGGCGAGGCGTGAGCTCGCGGCACGCCTCCCTCTCCGGGACGTTGCGGGGGCGGGGGGCCCTCCCAGGGCGTGCTCTGTGGGCGCCGTGTCTGTTAGACGGATCGTTCCAGACCCAGGCTGCTTTCCGCTGGTCACGGAGCAGACACACATTTGGATCTGGGCAGGAGAGCCCTCACAGGCTGGCTCTGTGGGATATTTGGGGGAGGGGGGAGTGGTAATCAGCAAAAGCGGGTCCTTCCTCTCCTCTGTTCCTACACTTGCCACTATTTTTTTTCAACTATTCATTGGTGTAGGCGCTGGGCTGAGCCCTTCCTTTGTACATGCGTCATCTTGGTTCTCATGACAACTTTAGAGAAGGAGGGGCTGTAATGCCCATGTTACAAATGAGGAAACTGGGCATCGGGGAGGAATACTGATTTGTCCACAGATACTCAGCTAGCCAGGTGTCTGAATTTGAACCCAGGTCTGGGTTCTTAACTTTGGCCCCAAGCCTGGGCTCTTAACTTTGTCCCAGCATGACCGTCTTATATTGGACTGGTCTCCTGAAGTCCGTCTGGAGAATGTTCTCCGTGGCCATCCTTGTCGTATGAGAGACTTGCCTTTTTTTTTTTTTTTTTTTGACCCTTTGCCCCAACTGCAGTTATATCCTCCTCTGTCTCCGTGGCAAATTCCCAAATGTCATTCTGGGACGTGAACTTTCCACACTTTGGCTCCAGGCCGAAGCCCCCTGTGGGAAGCCTGTGGTGTGCCGTCTCATAGATGTAGTTTTTAATCTGTGACTCTCGTTGGTGGGATGGCTGGATGGCAGTGGGATTCTGGGCCGTTCTCCACCATCTGTTTGGTAATTCCGGGCCTCCTCGGGAAGCCCTTGAGGAGAGAGGATGTAAGCCAGGAACTGGAACTGGGCCACAGTGGCCGTCCTCTAGTCCGAGGGTAGTCTTCGCCCTGCAGAAAGCACACGGGCGAGCACCGAGGCCCATGTCCGGGCTGGAGCTGCGTCCTGCTCAGGCAGTCTCTGGTGGGTTGTTCCTGAGGGGACTTCATTTCCTGACAATGGACAGCTCCGAGCTCTTCTTTAACATGTTTGTAGAAGAGCAGACGTTTGTGCTCACATCACTGAGCATGACAAGGCCAGTTGCTGCCGATGGAACCGAAATTCCCCGTCCTTCCCCTCCACCCTGTCGTCCTGCCCCTCGTCAGCCTCACCTCCTTGAGAGGCGCTCACACACAGTCCTGCTCACACACCTGCGGGTCTCATCTATGCAGACCCGAGTGCTGTTTCAGCTCCTTCAGGAGGCTGGACGCCCGAGCAGCCACCGAAAAATTCAACCAGGACCTGGGCTTCCGCATGCTCAACTGTGGCAGGACAGACCTCATCAACCAGGCCATCGACGCCCTGGGCCCAGACGGGGTGAACACTATGGACGACCAGGTGCGTGCGGAGAGCTCCGCTAGCCAGGTGCGGGGGACAGAGGCAGGGACTCGCCGTGCGAGAGAGGGTGGCACAGTCCTTCCGTTCCAAACCGAGGCCACTCTGCTCGGTGCTTCTGAGGAGTGGGCAGCCTCCCGTTGCTGGTGGGGCATCAGCTGGAAGACTTTCCTAGCGCCGCTGGGGAAACCTTTGTAACAGAGATTCTGCTTCCACTGGCTGGAAGGCCAAAGACTGTCCCGGATGGTGCAGGGCTGGGAAGAAGTCTGGAGGAGTCCCAGCTGAATTTCCAGCTGTGAATACTAGTCACTGGGGCGTGGGCCCTGGGCGCCTCGTGTGCCTACTCTGTATACCAGGCCCACAGAACCTGCTGCTTTCATGGAGTTAACGTTCTAGTCGGGGAAACACGCGCTAAGAAATAGAAACGTAAAATACAGAGTATGTCCGTGAAAAGTGCTAGAGAGTAAAATGAAGCCGGAAAAGGAAGCATTAGAAATGATTTACAATTTTAGATAGAATTTAAGGGGTTTGTTTGCTTTGTTTATTGTTTTTGCTGTGAAGAGCTAACATTTGTAGAGCATTGATATGTTCCAGGCACTGTTCAAAGCGCTTTGCCCAGATGAACTCATTCAGTCTTGACAGTGGCCCTAGGATGTCATGCTATTATTATCCCCATTTTATAGATGAGGAAAACTGAGGTACAGCGAAGTTGGTTTACCTGAGGTCACACAGCTAGTATGGAGCAGAGCCGGGGTTAGAAGCAGTCTGACCCCAAGCTCTTCACCACTATGGGCTGTCCAGTTTGTTTGTCTGACACCAATCCGTGCATCTTCGCCACGTAGGTGATGGCTCTGTGGTTTGGAAGGCCACACAGACGCGGGGGGAACGCTCCATGACAGCAGAGGGCTTGGGTGGAATGCTGTCCCATGAGATGCCAGCGCAGGACAGGGCGTGCTGAAGTGCCAGGTCAACCACGAGGCCAGGGTGGACCTGGACAGGTGACAGGTCGAGCAGAACGGCTGGGGAACAGGGCCTCCGGGGCGGGGGGGGGGCAGGGGGGCGCTGAGGCAGAGAGTGGTAGGGCAGGCACTCCAGGGAGAAGAGATGACCCGGAGCAGGAGCGTGGAGCTGGGACGGTCAGGGCGTGGGCTGGGCCAGCAGGGAGGACACAGGCCGGGTGCCGGACCTCCTTGGGGTGCCTCTGTCAGGGCCAGTCCCTGGGCCTTGCAGGGGCTTTCATCCTGGGGCGTCCTCCCCCTGCCCAGGGTGCCAGGGTGAGGCCCGAGCCATCCGCCCAGTCACAGCCATGGCATCTTGGACCACCTCCCCGAGGGTCACCTTCCTCGCTTCCATCAAAGGCGGACAGCAGTCCCTGCCCCGTAGGGTTCGGGGACGCTTCTGCATCTGGCGCATAATAAAGGCTCAGTAAGCGTTCTTCTGGGTTTCACTGTCCATGTGATGACAGCGACCATTAGCCGTGAGCTCTGTTCCTCAGCCCTTCATGCTTTTCCTTCCCTATGGACCTGGAGTGGGGGGCGGGGGGGCTGACACAAAAAAGACTCCAAGCCAATGTAAACCCTGGACCACGTACAGACGTGTAGAGAACAAAGTCAAGCAAGTGCGGAGGGGGCTGAAACCCAGCCAGAGCCGCCCTCGGCGGCACTTGGCTCTTCTCTGAATACTCGATCCTGTTTGTGCCTTCGGCCTTGGTATTTATGGGACGATCTGTGGGTAAACAGCTCTTTCGCCCATGATTAATGTCAGGCCATTTCTTTATCTCTGGGCACTAGGCAGGGATTTATGAGGTAAGAAGATCTTGTCTACACACAAATAACCTAATAAATAACATCGCAGGGCTCCAGACACACGCTCACCAGGAGCCAGCTGTGGGATAATACTTTCCACTGCCGCTTCTGCTATTACTGGCCCTGGAGAAAGATCCCCAGCCAGGAGGCAGCCCGGCGAGCCGTCCACCCAAACTCGGGGAGGATCTGGGCCTCTGCTTTCAGGAAAGCTCTGACTTGCTCAGTAGCACAAGAGATGCGAGTCAGACCCCTGTCTGCGCTCTATGAGCTGCCTCTGAAGGGGAGGAGCTTCGCGGCTCAGGTGGATCCGGGGTCCTGTGCGAGTTCCTCCTCCTTGTGTGACCCGGCCTTGGGTCTCTCGGTTCCTCGTCTGTAAAAGGGGGATAATAATAGAGCCTCCTTAATAGGGATGTTACGGTGATTCGATGAGATGTTGCACGTAAATCACCTCAGGGAGGGACTTAGGGGCCCAGGGCCTGGGGCGGGTTAGGATATGGCAGGCAGTATAACACCGGGGCAGCGATGGGCTCGCTGCGTTCTTGAGATTCCTTAGCTCTTGAGGTCAGCTTCCTCTGCGCTAGGCACTTGACACATGGTCACTCGTCTTCTTCACAACAACCCTATGAGCCAGATACTGTTGTTGGTCTCATTTTAAAGAAGAAACTGAGGCACAGAGAGAAATGAGTGACCTGGACATGGTTTACTGCTCGCCATGGCAGAGGGGGCTTCGGGGCCCGTGCTCCTCACCCCTCTGGTGTCCCACAGTGCTTCTGGAAATGGCCCCTACTCAGGCCTCACGGGCTGCATGTCCAGTGCACCCAGAAGGGGCAGGAGGGCGAGCCACGGTGCAGGGCCGCTCTGGATGAGCAGCCGAATCAAGCAGGAACCCGGACTGTGGTTTCTGGCACAGACACCTGTGGAATACGTGGCACTGCGTCCATTCCCAGATGGTTTAGCATCAACCTTTGCTTCACATAGGGTCTGACGCCGCTGATGTACGCCTGCGCGGCCGGGGACGAGGCAATGGTCCAGATGCTGATTGATGCGGGAGCGAACTTGGACATCCAGGTGAGCAGCCATGGCGGGGCGCCTGGCCCAGCGAGGGAGCACCCCACGGTCTCCAGCAGCTGCGTTGGGTGCGGTATTTGGAGGGATGGGAATACAGATGCACAGAGATAACAGTGAGCCAGGAGCGCTTTTCCTGGCGCGCGGGCTTCCTGTCTGAGAGCAGGGAGCTGAGCGGAGAGCATGGGCACGGTTCTGTTATGGCACAGTCTCGTCCCTGCCGTGTCTGTACCCAGCGCAGGCAGCACCAACCGACCATCCTGCTGAGCCTTGTCTACGGGGTGCGCCACACAGACGTGACCAGTTAAACAGAAAGCACTCGGATAGGCTCCTAGTCACCATCCCTACAGGATGCCCCCCTCACTCCAGTGCCCGTGTCACCTGCCCAGGAATGGCACTCACCCAAAAAAAAAAAAAAAATGGATCCTTTGTGGGATTTTCCAGGTTCCAAGCAACTCTCCCAAGCACCCCTCCATCCACCCCGACAGCCGGCACTGGACCTCGCTGACGTTCGCTGTGCTGCATGGACACATCTCTGTGGTGCAGGTGAGCTCCTGCCACGTGTGCAGCGAGCCCTCGCTCGCCAGGGGGGCTGGGCCCTGAATGTAGCCCTGCCTGCCTGGAACCAGAGAACGCAGAGGAGCTGCTTCGGGCCGCGCACTGGGTCAGCAGGATAGACCCCGCCCCCCGGTTTGCCTCAAGGAGGGGGCTTTAGCATAAGGATGCCTGTGGAATCTTGTGGAAGGAGCCCAGGTCCGAGCAGTCCCAGGCCTGCCCGGCTTCTCTGTATCTGTCCGGCAGTCTCCGGGCACGCTGGAATCGGCACGTGTGCTCCACTTCCTCTCCTCTGACCACTTGCCCAGCTGTAGCCCTTTCTGCTCCCCCATGAATGGTCCCGCAGAGCCGGCCCTATATCAGGGCGTCCTGGTTCTGCCCACCCCCGTTAACAGGCTTAGTCTTTGCATGACCCAGGTCCTGAGAGAGGAGTCAGAGCGGCACGGCTCACCTGTCCAGCCAAGTCACGCCATGTGGTGCCCACGGTGGCCCAGGTAGCTGTGACTGGTGTGAGGGTGGGGTTCAGGCCCAGAAGCAGAGCCAAGCAGTGGCCCACCCCAGGTAGGGCACTTGCTACTCAACTCCCAGACTCCTTTGCTCCGCAGGCCACTGGGGAATACGGGGTTGCACACTCCTTCCTGAGAGTTCATGTGTCACCCTCGCAGACTGTCTGCTACACCTAGCAAGTCCTCTGAGGGCGGGGGCCGTGTCCAGTCTGTTCAGCAGCAGCAGCACGGCCCTGGCCTGTCGTAGTGACTCAGCAGATGGTCTGCACCAGGCCAGCTGCCGTCCCCCGCCTGCTTGCTGCTTGCTGCCCTCCTGAGCACTGAGCAGAGTTCCGGCCTAGCCCAGACCGGCCGGCAGGGCCATGCTCTGGACCTGCCTGGACCGGCGCCCAGTTTCGCCCCATCAGGTGGGCCTCCACCTCCCCCACCTTGGCGCACTGGCTCTGACGGCAGTGCCACAACTGGTTTCTGACTGACGAGAGCCTCCAGCCAACAGCCGTTCCCCACTTCCCACACACTGGGGCACAGGCTTGCAGGTCAGCCTGCCCGCTCGTGCCTGGTCTCCAGGTATGGGGCCGGCGGGGTTTCCCCTAGGTTTGGTGTTCCAGAAACCCGGGAAGGATCGAAGTGCTCCCTCCAGGGCAGCCGGTCAGGAAAGGTGAGGTGCAGCCCAAAGTCACCTGTTAGAGCAGCACAGACACCACCCCTGCCCCAAGGCAAAGCCAGGCCCAGCTCAGCTGGAACTGCTTGGCGTCTGTTAGCCCTGCGCCGTCTTGCCCTTGCCAAAATGGAGAGAGGCGTCCCGGACAGCGAGGTCTTGCCCTGGCCCTATGCCTCCCAGCCTTGGGTAGCTTGCCTGCCAGACCTCTCCAGGGAGATCACTTGAAGCCTCTGGTTATTAAATCCCTGTGGTGGGTTGAGCACCATTTCATTTCATGCCCAGCATGGCGGCAAGGCTGGCCTCTGGCCATTTTTGAGATGAAGCCTGGGGCTTCAGGAGCTGAGGTTCGTGCCCCGCCCCAGGTCACTCTCTGGTTGGTGGCCAGCACTGACACTCAGCTCTTTCTGTGTCTTTCCCTGTGTCTTTCCCACTACCTCTGCTGTCCCCAGAGCCTCAGTTTCCCCTGGTAGATTGGGGGCGATGCAATCGATTCGTAGGAAAGTGTTTGTTTGAAAGAAAAAGACAGCTCAGAGGTCCCCACAGTTCAGGGCCTTGGTCCAAAACCACAAGAGTAGAGGTGAAGATTCTAGAAACTTAAAGACCTGAGGGTAACTTCAAGTTCCAGAGTTCAGGTTCCTCAGCTGCCCAGGTGAGCTGGATCTTGGTCACATGCCTGCAGGGAACCAGAGGCCCTTCCCCCAAAGCCTCCCCTGCACACCTCCCAGACACTCCCTGCCACGCTGACGTGTCCTGCTCCATGCCTGCCCTGTGCCCTGCAGCTGCTGCTGGACGCCGGGGCCCATGTGGAGGGCTCAGCGGTGAGTGGCGGTGAGGACAGCTACACGGAGACCCCCCTGCAGCTGGCCTCTGCGGCTGGTAGGTATACAGACAGCTGCCCTGCCCAGCAAGGGTCCCCCGCTGCCCCAAGGCTCCGCCTTGCCCTCCCTGTGGCATCATTCAGCCTGGCGGGGCCTGCAGCCGGACTTGCGGCCACATGCCCAGGTCCCTGAGGTGAGCCTGGAGACCTCTCCTTTTGGCCTCTGGGGGCTCCCTGTCACCCCATTCATCAGCATTTCTGTGGAGTTCGGCAGCCAGGCGGCAGCCCGTAGAGGCACACGATGATATGGGTGGTGGGAGCATCTCCCCTCTGTCTGCCTTGTCTTCCAGGGAACTATGAGCTGGTCAGCTTGTTGCTGAGCCGAGGCGCTGACCCCCTGCTCAGCATGCTCGAAGCCAACGGCATGGCCTCCTCCCTCCATGAGGATATGAACTGCTTCAGCCACTCGGCCGCCCATGGCCACAGGTACGCACCTGGGGTTCCTGCCCCATGTGAAGTGGGAGCATGAAACAGGCTTTCAGTAGTCCGAGTCCCCCATGGGGAGCAGGAGAGCTAGAGATCTTTCCAGATGGGGGTTCTGTGTGAAAGTCATCCAGAAAGAAGATACAGGTCTTCAACCAGCAGAGAGGCCTCAGATGTTGGAGGCCCTGAGACTCTGGGTGGCGGAGACGGCCCCCTTGCGTGGAGAGCCCCCCCCCCACCCCCGCTGTTTCCTGGTGGAGCTGGGACTGCAGCCCGGGTCTCCCTACGCCTGGGGCAGGCCTTCCCACTTCCCGTAGACTCTGCCCTGCACGTCAGGCCACCCTGGGGTCACATCCCTTCCCGACTTGGTGGTTCTTTTCCAGGGCTCCAGGGGCTTCGCACAGCATATGGCTTAGGGGCGATGCAATCGATTTCGTAGGAGAGTGTTTGTTTGAAAGAAAAAAACAGCTCAGAGGTCCCCACAGCTCAGGGCTCCTGGCGGCTGTGTGAGAAATCACATCCCATTCCAGGAGCAGATGGTGGACCTTGGTTTGTGGGAGCCAGGCCTGCCCAGGGGTGTGACAGGGAGGGCAGCAGGCTGCGACCAGAGCCATCCAGCAGCTCTGGGGGGCAGAGTGAGACAAGAGAGGCAGTTATTAGAAGCCAGAAAAGGGGCCAGAAGGGAAGGGTGGGTGGGACAGCTACTTCCTGTTCTCCAGCACCGTTCTCGAAAAGCAGAGAGTGCCCTACTGTGGCCCCCTCCCTAGAATGCTTTCCTCTACAGCTTCTGCCGCCTAAATCACCCTCCCCTCCGCCCCCAGTACCGTACTGCACATCAGTGCCGCTAGGCCTTTTCACCCAGCCCCCAGCGCCCCACGTTTTCCCCTGTTGCAGCCTCTTCACCCTGTGCGGACACACTGTCCACGCACCTGCTTCCCATTTTCTCTCTGGAACACAGGATTTAGGGGACAGGGGTGGTGGCCGGCTCAGCTTCCCATGCCAGCACGCAGCACAAACGAGGTGCTCTGTAAGCTCAGTGAGCTAGCAAAGCGACAGTGGGATGACCCTGGGTCTCTCGAGGGGGTCTCTGCCCGACGCAACACGACCTCCATCCGAGCAGGGAATGGGCTGGGCAGGGCTGCTGGGAGGAGGCGCAGCCCCCAGGTGACCTGTGGACCCGCTCCCTGCTGCAGCCATCCCAGGCCACAGGATGTGACAGAATGAGCCCGGGGTATGGAACCAGCAGTCCTGGGCCTGAGTCCGCACTCCTGCCTGTGTGACCTTGAGCATGACGCAGTCATCGGCCATGAGCGGTGGGGTCCACGGGCTCTCACAGGGTTAATGCAGCAGTAGACAGGAACGTGCTCTGTCAAGTCCAACATTCTACACACGGGAAGTCCACGTAACCGGCATTGTGACTTCAGGTCGTCCTTGTTCATGGCGGTCTGGGACTCAGAGGCATATGAGCATGTGCTGGGTTTCAGACCCTTCCCGCAAGTGCAGGTGGCTGCCATCTCAGGGTTCTGCCGTGCATCAGGCCCTACACCCGATGCCGTCACGTTGGCCTCCCATTAACCCGGGATGAGGGTGACACGGGTACCCCACTCTGCAGATGACAGAGCAGTCAGGGCACAGAGAGGCAGAGCAACCTGTGTGAGATCACACAGCCAGGATGGCAGGGCCAATTTGGCCCCAAGGCCCATGACTTAGTAGTACCAGGATGGTGGGGGGGGGGGGGGGTGTCGCCTCAGGGCCAGTCCACCCGTACCCTCCCCTGCCTCTCTCAGATGGCTGCAGATGGAGGGTGCTGGGAGCCCTGGCCCAGCCTGCCTGGGAGGGGAAGACCGTGAGCCCCTAGCGCCCACAGGTGCCCCACAGCAGCCCATCTAGGCCACGGGGCTCAGGAGGGCACCTCAGGCGGGCACCGTCCACGGTGAGGGCCTCAGGCATCCCCGTCTTCCATCCGTTGGCCCGCAGGAATGTCCTGAGGAAGCTCCTGACGCAGCCCCAGCAGGCCAAAGCAGACGTGCTGTCCCTGGAGGAGATCCTGGCCGAGGGCGTGGAGGAGAGTGACGCCTCCAGCCAGGGCAGCAGCAGCGAGGGGCCCGTGCGGCTGAGCCGGACCCGCACGAAGGCCCTGCAGGAGGCCATGTACTACAGCGCCGAGCACGGCTACGTGGACATCACCATGGAGCTGCGGGCGCTGGGTGAGGCCCCGCGGGCGCGCCCACATGCGACACGGGCACTCTGCTGCTCTTTTAAGAGCAGACTGGAAGAGGGCCAGGGCCCGCAGGGGCGGCCGGGCACGGGGCGGACTCCACCCTGAGCCTCGGATGGTCCTCTGCGGGGATGCGTCGGGGGGGCATCGCCCCAGCCCTCCAGCCTCGGGCCCTTCCTCCTCCCTGGGCGGAGCCTCACGGCCCCCCGGCCTGGCCGTGGCCTGCGATGTGCAACCCTGTGAGCATCTGCCTCACTATGGTAAACATTTCTGGTCAACTAGAGGCTCTCCTGTCACTTGGCCACACTCGTTCGCTCCTTGGGTCTGCGAGTCTGTGGACGCTCCTTCCTGCAGGGAGGCCGCCCCGACAGGCAGACCTGGGCCAGATCCCAGCTGGTCCACTGTCACTGGCGCTGCTGATCCTCGTTTACGTAAGACTGTGAAGTCACACGAGGCCCAGGGCCTGGGGCCAGCTCTCCGTGAGCTCTACGTGCACGATGGCAGTGTGGAACGTCCTAGTGGCCGCCACACTTGCAGCCAGTCAGGCTCAGTGTTCCTCACTGTAAACGGGTATATCATTCCCAGCTACAGTCAGAACACCGAGGATGCTAACGCCACTTATGTCACTGTGTCCCTGGGGAATGCCATCGTCCTCTTTTTACTCCATAGTGAGGCTGGCGGGGAGCAGCTTGCTCTCTAATTACCAAAGAAATTACTAGCTTTTGTCATGACCTCCACAGAGTAGTTTTAAGTTAGTTTATGGCCCCACTGACACTCTCCAGGGAGCTGGTACACAGTAATTATATGGCACTGGATGTCAGTGCCCTGAGTGCCGGACAGGCATGGGCCCGGGTGTCCGGCCTGTTTCCCAGACCTCCGAGTGCACCTGGCCAGCCCTCGTAATTGATGGGTCTTCCCAGGAAGTCATTCCAGGGCCCCAAAAACAGTGGGGCTGGGGTGGCCCCAGGCTGAGCCGTCTGGGTGCCCTGCCCTTGGGTCGGAGCCGTTCCTCCGCCCTATCTGATGGGGACACCCAAACTCCCCTCTGACCTCTCAGCAGGGCCTGTCGGGGTCCATGGAAGCTCTCGTTCCCTGGCTTCAGAGTCCCTCGGCATGAGGGAATGGGGCGGGAGCCCGCCTGGGGAGGGGGTGTGTGCAGGCCATGCCCTGCGGAGGTGACGACTGCCCGCCCTTCCCCCAGGTGTCCCCTGGAAGCTGCACGTGTGGATCGAGTCTCTGAGGACCTCCTTCTCCCAGTCGCGCTACTCAGTGGTGCAGAGCCTCCTGCGGGACTTCAGCTCCATCAAGGAGGAGGAGTACAACGAGGAGCTGGTGACCGAGGGCTTGCAGCTCATGTTCGACATCCTTAAGACCAGCAAAGTGAGTGACGTCAGGCAGGTCCCCACGCTGCGCGCCGAGCATGTTGGCTTCCGAGGCCCTGGCCCAGGCCTCACGTGCACACGCACACGCACGCAGGCCCCCTCCCGCACACCCCACGGCTGGACTGCCACGGCCTGGCTGCAGAGGCCGGAGGCTGTGGATCTGTCGGGGCGGGAGCCCGGCCAGAAAAGCAACTTGGGGACTCCGTGATGGAGGCACGGGCATCTCTCGCCAGGCCAGATCCAGGAGGAACCGAAAGACGGCGGCTGCTCTGAGCCGGGTCTGGACTTCGGAAGCGAGCCTGCCGTGTCTGCGGCCACGGCAGGTGGCCAGGCGGCCTCACGGGCCCTCCCTCTCCTCTGCCCCGCAGAACGACGCCGTCACGCAGCAGCTGGCCGCCATCTTCACGCACTGCTACGGCAGCAGCCCGGTGCCCAGCATTCCCGAGATCCGGAAGACGCTGCCCGCCAGGCTGGGTGAGGCCTGCCCCCCCCACGCCTGCGACCAGCCGCCCCTCGTCCTTCCCAGAGCTCCATCCCGTCTCTCCTCCTGTTCCTCTCCACGCATCTTGGTCTGCTGTTCCCTGTTCCTGGTGCCTCAGTGTCTCTGTTCTCCCCCTGTGTACCCCGCCCCCAGCACCTGGGGGCCCCTCGGTCACGTCCCTTCTCTCCCTTCGGGCACAGATCCTCACTTTCTGAACAACAAGGAGATGTCCGACGTGACCTTCCTGGTGGAAGGAAAGCTCTTTTATGCACACAAGGTCCTGCTGGTGACGGCTTCTAACAGGTAGGCCGCCTCGGGGAACAAGCCCCAGCCCCGGACGGGTGGGGCCGGCCTCCCATAGCCGCGAGGTGACACCGGTTCCAGGGAGGAGCCTCTGCCCCGTGGAGGTGGGTCCCCCTGTGGCCGTGGAGCCCCCGCCACCCCACAGGGCTGGGACCCAGCGTCCAAGAGGCGCTCCGAAGGTCGAGGTCTTGCTTCCGATTATTAGAAAATGTTCTGGAATGCAGAGTCACCTTCCAGGCCACAAGCATCACCGTCACTCACGGGGGGCGGTGGGGACAGATCGGGGCCCGGCCCAGCTGTCAGCCCAGGATGATGTAAGCTGCCATTTGCAGAGAGTTATTTTGGGAGCGGTGCAGTAATTTTAAAAATGCCCCGTCTCCCGGTGACCAGTCGGGTGATGGATGGCACCATTGCTGCTTGGGATGAAATCAAAGTCATGTGCAACACCCACCTTGTTTCACCTCCTTTGCTCCAGGTTCAAGACGCTGATGACCAATAAATCAGAACAAGATGGCGACGGTGGCAAAACCATCGAGATCAGTGACATGAAGTACCACATTTTCCAGGTGGGTGGGCCTCCGTGCTGCGCGCCTCTCAGGGTGGGGGGTGGCCTCCCCCAGGGCCCCACGGCTTTGTCCATCTGGGCTGGGAGGCAGCTGGGAGTTGACCATAATCTTGCACTCTGTCCCCACTGCTTTCTGCGTTCACCAAACCCGTGGTCCGGTTGGAGCAGCAGCGTCTGCCCCAGGCCACGGTAGCCCTTCCGGTGCGGGCTGATAGTTTTCAGAGCCTCGCTCCTGAGTCCTGAGCTCTGACCACTGAGCGAGGGGCCTGGGCGGACGGACGGCAGACCTGTGAGGCCTGGCACCCACCACACGTGTCTGTAGGAGCCCTCGTTCCTCAGGGTGGGCTCCCCGCAGCACACACCTGTGCGTCAGCCCCCTGCCCTCCCGCGTGCCAACAAGCCCCCTGGCGGCTGGCGTGCACACACTCTGAGGAGCGTGGTGTGGGCTGCACCAGTCCTCCCGAGCGTTGGACCCCAGCCCGGCAGGCCTGGCAGAAAAAGCCAGCTGAGCCCATCCTGGTTGTGGAAGACCAAGGGTCAGTTTTTCGGTCCCTCAGCTTTGGAGAACATCAGAGGTTGCGTGATGGAAAGTCCACAGGCTGGCCGCCAGTCGAGGCCAGAGAGTCTGGAGGGAGGAGCCTGGCTGGGATCTCAGCCGAGCCCCGGCTGCGAGCTCCTGCCTGGGACGTGGCGACTCCAGGTCTCCAGGCTGTGTGGTGGGCCCTGGGCTGCAGGGACGACCCCCAGGGGCTGGGGCTGAGGCCAGGGGGCAGCCGGGATGGGCTCCAGGGCCTGGCCCTGCACAGGACAGCTCTGTGGCCTCATAGGACGGATCAGTCTCACGGAAGCACAGGGAGCCCCCATTTAAAATGGCCTAGTTTCCCCTCATGCTGTCTTCACTCATTTACTGTTTAGCACTTTGTCATCTCTGGACAGGATGAGGACAGCAGTAAACAGGACAGGGCCCTGCCCCCCAGGAGACGGGACTCCGAGAGGGTGAGAGGTGTGGGGGCAGTGCCGGGGGCACAGGAGGGGGGCACCTAACCCACAGGGCAGTGGCTGTCAGGGGCCGGGGCAGCCGGCCGGCCGCAGGGGCTCCAGGCAGGGGGACGGTGCACACCAAACTCCAGAAGAAGAGACCACATATGCTCCAGAACTGCTCTCTGGTCCAGTCTGGTTCAGGGGTTCAGAAGACACTGCCCCGAGGAGCCATCGCATGAAGGGTTTGACCTTTAACCTACCAAGGAAGCTTCCTGAAAGGTCATCACCGCTAACACTTAGCCAGGCGTGGCTCCAAGTGCTGTGCCCCTGCTCATCAGTTACACGTTGGGGCACAGCATCGTCCTAGGAGGGGTAGGTGGATTATTCCGTCAAGAGGCACAGAGAAGTAAGTGACTTGCCTGAGGTCACACAGCTGGGAAGTGAGAGCGCCGGGATTCAATCCAAGGCTGTGTGGCATGGTCAAGTTCGCAATTACGGAGCTCACTCAGAGGGTGAGGAAGGGCCCAGAGGAGCCACAGCCCCAGCCAGGGGGCCAGGTAGGAGGCTGTAGAGAAGTCTAGTCATGTGATGAGGGTGAGCAGGTAGCGGCAGTGGGGTGGGGGAGGTGCATGAGGGGAGAGTGGACCAGACCCAGGGACTGGCACCGGCAGCGGAGTGGGGGTGTCTCTGCTTCCCCCGTTTCCAGCCCTTGATCCAAACTCACTGGCAAGGGGGCAGCTCTAGAACCTTGTTTGGCTAAGAAGCCCAGCTTCTGGGCGAGCTGGAACATGAGGTGGGGTCACGGTCAGACACAGGAGGGCAGCACAGGAGCGGCAGCGGGGCCGGGTGAGGGTGGGGGTCCGTGCAGGCACCCGGGTGACCACGGCCGTGGAGCTGCCCTGCAGGGCTGCCGTCGCTCACCGGGAGGACGCCTGTGCCACGGCGGCCTTAGCGGCCACATGACTCATCAAGGCTGTGGGGAGGGCCCGATGGGAACACCAGGTCTCACACCCCTGGCACCCAGGGGCCTGGGCAGGGTGGGCTCTGTGGCTGTAGATCTCCGCCATCAGGGGAGAGCGCCGTTTCCGGGGGAGCCTCCACATGTTGACTCCTGCTCTCTGGGCTCCTTGGAGGGCTCAGCCTGAAGTCTTCGATCCCGGGCCAGAGCTTCCTAACAAAGCCCGGATGTTTTAGAGCAGCTCCTGAGTATCTCAGTGGCTTTCACTGCCCTGGGAGAGAGAGACAGACAGACAGAGACAGACAGATGAGGGGGAGGGAAGGAGGTCGGTCATTGTATTTGTTTTCCAGAGGAGGAAACCAGCCCGAGGAGATCTGAGCTGTGCCATCCAAGAGAAAGATAACACAAGCCACCTATGTAATTTAACATTTCGTAGTAGCCACATAAAAAAGCAAAAAGAAATGGGTGAAATTAATTTTAATAGTATATTCTTTAACCCTTTATATAAGCCCAAATATTACATGCAGTCAGTACAAAAATTAATGATGTATTTTACATTCTTTTTCATACTAAGTTCTGCCAATCCAGTGTGTACCTGACACAGCACATCTCAGTTCAGACCAGTCTTGTTTCACACGCTTGAGAGCTACACCTGACCAGCGGCTGTAGCATCAGTGCAGGTCGAGACGCTTGCCTGTCTGGCTTGACCCCAGTTCCACCCGTGCAGTGGCGGTGGCCTTCCCGCACTCAGGTTCCTGGGTTCCTGTTCAGGCCAGAAGCAAACCGTGCGGCCCCTCTGCAGCTGAACCTTCCCCGGGCCTTTCCCAGAGCGCCGGGCAGCCTGCTGGGAGGCACATGACCCCCGTCCTGCCTGAGGGTTGCCGGGCTGGACAAAACCCATCTACCCAGCCTGCCGGCCACCCAGCTCCCTGAGCAAGCGCAAGGGAGCAGTACTGGTCTGACATCTATGGACTAATATGCATTCAAGTGACCTCAGGGAGCTCCACGGGCCACAGCTGGCTGCACCTTGTCAAAACCAGCTCCTGAAAGGCAGAGGCTGGGAAGGGGAGCTGCAGGTTGCTGCCCACAACCCTGCGTCCCATCTTGTTGAGGGGCTTCCCTGAGGCCGTCTCTTAGCCTTCCATCCTGGGAGCCCCTGCCCACCCGCCCACTCCACTCGCAGCCCTGGGCCAGGGGCTCTTGCCCTGGTTCATCCAGGGCTGCCCTGTGGTGCGGTCCTGAACAGCTCGGAGCCCAGCCCCAGCGGGCAGGGGGGTGGAGCGGAAGAACCCAGGCCTGGGGCCCGCCGAGGCACACTTTTGCCTCCTAGAGGGACAGACACACGGAGCACACTGTGTGCTCCAGCAGGGGCTGCGGAAGGCCTGTGGGTGCACCACCTGTCTGTGGGGGAGGGGAGGGATGGAGGTCTCGGGCGCCGACCTTGGGCCTGGACAGACTGGTCAGGCCATCTCCGCACTCCCGTTCCCCGGAGTTGGGCTCCTTCCCTAGACCCTCCGGTGCCTCTTCCAGCCCGGGGCCCTGCTAATAACAGAGCCCAACTATGCCGGCGGGAGCCGTGTTTACTTACACACTTGCCAGCTCCTTGCTGGGGCTGTTCCTTCAGCCAACCAGTGCGAACCGCTTTTCTTTTTCCAGCGGTGAACTTCCCGGCCTCCAGTGTGATGGCAGAGTTCGTAACTTAGACCTCAACAAAACTGTCATTCCCCACTCCTGGGCCACCTCATTTGATATCTGGGACCCCTCTGTTCCCAGAAGCCCCAGGCAGGTCTGGGCCAGGCGGTGAGGTGACCTCTGGAGCACATCCCGACCTCAGCTCTGTGCTTGCCGTCCAAGGGAACAAATCCAGGGGGGAGACAGGGTCTGGCTCTCACCTCCACATTGGAGTCCCAGCACAGACGGGGAAGTTGGAAGCAGCTTCTGAGGGCAGCACCCCCATCCCAGGTCCATATTTAGAATGTAGGTGAGAGAAATGTGCAACGTGCCATCTAGGGGTCTGGTGTGGGAAGCAGGAGACCTGAGTGACTCAAGCCATGCTGCCTTCCCCCACCCCGGGCCTCAGTTTCCCCATCTGTGAATAGTACTTTTCTTTCTGGGCTCACTGGGCTGTCCTGAGGATCGGAGTGGAGCCACCCCATGGAAGGAGGCCTGTCCTACACACAGGTGATCAGCAGAATCTCGGGGCTGACTTCTGGAGACTGCACAGACACAAATAGTAGCCTCAGGGAGTTGGGGGACGTGCACGTGTCCACCTGCACAACCAGGCCCAGGGTGGAGAGCGGCACTCTACTGGAGGCAGATAAGGACACAGGCCCTGTGGGTCCGTTTGGTGTTCACGCGGGGTCTCTTCTCGCCACAGATGATGATGCAGTATCTGTACTACGGAGGGACAGAAGCCATGGACATCCCAGCCGCCGACATCCTGGAGGTGAGGTCCCGGCGCCGGGGAGAGGGGTGGGAGCCTGTGTGCCCCGTGCCCAGCTGCTGGCACTCAGGTACAGGGCATCTGGAGAGCCGAGAGGGGAGGTGGCCTCTTCCAGGACCTCCTGATTCCCTGCTGGTCCTTTCTCTTCCTGTGACAGGAAGGGCCTTTCGCCCATCTGCCTCCTGGGCCAGGCCCGGGGGAGGGGGGAAGGGCGGAGGGATGATGGGCCCAGTAGGATCAAAGGCAGCCCAGCCCCTCCCCCCCCCAACCTCCTCACTGCTTAGAAAGCCGACCCCCTGCGGGTCAGGCGCCTGCCTAGAAGGTCCGGGAGACAAGGAGCGCAGCTCAGGGTTGAAGACCTTCTGAGGTCAGGCATCCCATCCAGTGTCTGTCCCTCATCCTGTGCCTTGCAAAGTGTCCCAGCAAGTCCCCAGGTGACCTGGAACAGAAAGAAATCAGTCCTCAGATTTGACCTGCGAAGGCGGGCAGGGCCCCGAGGATTAGGAGAAACCAGGGCCCGCGGCACGGAGCGGCCTTCTGTTCCCCGACGCCTGGGCCATGGGCCTGCTGCCCGCATCCAAGGCCATGTTCCCTCCCCCGCCCCCCCCCCCCAGCTGCTCTCGGCTGCCAGCCTGTTCCAGCTGGATGCCCTGCAGAGACACTGCGAGATCCTGTGCTCCCAGACCCTCAGCGTGGAGAGCGCCGTGAACACCTACAAGTACGCCAAGGTGAGCGCCGCCCGCCGCCTCCCGCGGGCTCATTGTGCCGGGCCAGGCCGACGGGCCGTGGAAGGGGTGGAGGGGGGCTAGTGATGCCCTCCGTGGCTTGGGCTCCCCACTGTTCCGCAGAGCAGCCTGCAGCTCCGGAGGGGAGCTTCACAAGCTGGCGGGCCTGGGCCAAAGGGCTGAGCTTCTCCAAGTCACATCACTTCCTTAGGTTCTTACTTGGTTTTTCCCCCCAACCTGTCCTTAATTTTACCCCCTCGGCACAGCCATCTGCTCAGGTGCTCGGGCTCAAAACTTGGAAGTTACGTATATATTAATTTGCCCCATCTGGGCCGGCTCCCTCCCTGTGAACACATCAGCAGTCTGTCCACTTTCTTCCATGTCCACTGTGCCCACCCTGTCCCGAGCCACCATCACCTCTCCGGACCATGACATTGACCCGACCTCCCTCTGCTTGGCTGTCACCGTGCAGTTTCCAGGCTCTTTGACAAGCGTTAAGACCATGTCACTCCTCTACTTAAAGTGTCCCTCCCACGAAGCTTCCTCTGTTCGCAGCCTAAATATCACACTGGCCGGCCCCCAGGACCCCTCCCACATCTTCCACGTGGCTTACTTAGCTCCCACTTCCCCCACGGCTCTGGCAATAACTATCCCCTCCCCCAGGAAAGCGCAGGCCTGCCGACTCCACTGGCCTCTCCCATGAGGCACCTGCCACTTTCCTCACAGCACTGACCACCGTCTGCTGTGACCTTACTTGGTTCTCTGGCTTCCCTGTCTCCCCCAAAGTAGAACATCAGCTCTAAGAGCACACTGCAGAGACCTGGCCCCCAGAACTTGGTGCCCAGTGCCTGGCCCGGAGTGGACACTTGATAGTTGTTGAGTTAAAATCATGACTGAGCATCTACCGGGTGAACTGCTCAGGTGCCCGGCTTGGGCTGGGCTCCCTGTCCCAGGCATTGGTAAGGAAGCTTCAAACCAACAAGGGTGTCTGCCGGTCAGTAATGGCAACAGTGGGAAATAGGCCAAGAAAATGATGGGGCCAACACAGTGATGTTCCTGGTGGCACAGCTGGGATTTGAACCCAGAATAGTCCCATCTGGAGGAGAGACTTATGGAAGAAATCCAGATAAGGGGAAGGCTCTTGGCCCCTGGGTGAGATTTGGGGGCAGGGTGGGGAGGTGTGCAGTTTCCGGTGGGGCTGTGCGAAGGCCATGGCTCTCACACTCCCCCGCCCCCAACAGATCCACAACGCCCCTGAACTGGCCCTGTTCTGCGAAGGCTTCTTCCTCAAGCACATGAAGGCCCTGCTCGAGCAGGACTCCTTCCGGCAGCTCATCTACAGCCGCAACAGCAAGGTGCAGGGCCTGGACCCTCTGCAGGACCTACAGAGCACCCTGGCCGAGCGTGTGCACTCTGTCTACATCACCTCTCGGGTCTAAGGGCGGTGGGGGCGCAGCAGGGCGGCACAGCCTGCAGCCTCTGGGCCGGGGCTCTGGCTCTAGGCATCCCTTGGGGGGAGAGGGGGGCGGGCGGTGTGAAAGGCTGGGAGCAAGTGCTTCCAGGGGCGTCTGAACAAGTACATACCTGGGGCCTGTGGGTGGGTCAGAGCCCCGCTGCGGGGGTGGGGGCACTGGTGAGCCAGGCTCATGGGACTCAGTTTCCCCCTCATTCCGCAGACACCCTCTCCGGTGTCAGTCTGTCCTTGGGTAGGCTGATGTGCTCTGAGCCCCCTGTCCCTGGGCGGCCCCACCGTCAACCCCTCTGCCCCAGGGTGGTTTGCCTGAGTGTTGGGCAGACAAGGCCAAAAGGTGGCCCTCCCCCCACTCCTGACCCCATACTGTTTGCACCTTGAGGGCCACGGTGCACTTACCGTCGTGCGCCCCTTCTCCCCTCCTGGAGGTCTGGGCTTGATCCTGATTCACCCCCGCTTGAAATAGCTTCTGACCATTCATTCCAGGCTCTGACCACCCACAGTCCCCAGGCCTCCCCAAGCTCAGACTGTGCCAGCTGGGGCCCTTGGCGGTATGGGCATCCTGATGGAGGTAGAGAACTTACACCCTGGGCCCCAGGCCACTTCATGCCGAAACTGGTATTTTTCCTCAAGGTCACATCAGAAAGGCTGCCCAAATCCTTGAACTTCTTCCTCAAGGCTATGCCTTTGTGATGTGAGCCTCCAAGGGCCTGAAGATCCCTGCCCAGAGGGTCACTTACAGTCCTATTTTCTTTGGTGTCTAGGCCTACAGAGGCCGTCCTTTGGAGGAGCACACCCCTGCTCTGTTAGTGCGAGAAGGCGGTTCTCCCAGCTGACACCCTGGGACTTCCAGGCCGAGCTGGAGGTGGCATGGGAGTGCCCAGGGTCCACGGACGAGTCTGCTGGCCACAGCTTTTGTTCCTGCTGCTTCTAGAGGCCAATCCTGAAACCCCAAGCCTAGAGTGAGGCAGCCTCCGGGGGCTCGGGAAGCAGATCCCTCCGTGTCGCCCTGGCTGGGTCTCTAGAGCAGGGCACTTCTCGTGGGAACCGCGGGTCCGGGGGTGGAAGGGGTGGGGCATTGGGGGGAGCAGAGGACATGCCGTGGCCCCGACGCCTGTCGTATTTACGGACCAGACACTGGGGGGGCATCCGGACAGCTTGTTCTGGGGGTCACCTTCTTCAGGCTGTCTGGCTGCACCTTAGAAACTATTTATTCACCAAGAGCCCTGGGCACTTCAGGAGGTGTCACTTTGGTTACCTTGAAAAGCCCCCAGGGGCTTGCAATCTTGGAAAATATTTTTTGACTAGCTGCTTGAGCTGGATGTACAAAGGAATAGGCGTTATTTTATTGCTGTAATAATGTATGATACTGTAACTGTACATTAATGTCACTTATTGTAAATGTACCAGGGTTTTATTAACAATAAACAAACACTTGTTAACAATGACCAAGGCCTTGTCACTCCTGCTAGGGAGTTGCTCAGAGCTGGGGAAGAGAACCCAGGGCTAATTCCCTGGTTAGTTACTCGGGCCTCCAGCCCCAAGCTGGGTTAGGACTCCCCCTACATACATACATACATACATACATACACGCACGCGCACACACACGCGCACACACACACTACCCCTGTCAAACAAGGTAGCTGAGGATATAAAATCTTTCTCCTCTGTTAAGCACTTAGGTGCCATTTATGAGGACAGAAAAGGTGTTTGTGTGGAGGGCCGGGAGCCCCCTGCCAGGAGTAAGATGGCTGTCAGGGGCTTTTCGGATCTTCTCTGAGCCCAGGCCACCCCCAGCGCCCTCACGTGGGAACTACCATTGGGGTTGTCATAATGGTTCTCTGCAAACCCTTGTGAGGCCCGGTGAGGTGGAGGCAGGGCCTCCGCCCCCTGAGGAGGCGGCACCTGTCCCTCGGCGGCTGCTGTCTCCAGCCCAGCTGAGCCCAAGCTGGTCTGTGCCACCTGGGAATGGAGAGAGGACAGTGAGCTGGTGACTCGGGCCCAAGGGTCTTCAGGACCAGTTATAGTTTGTTTTAGGTATGACGTCCAGGCAGAAATAAAGGTTTTTTTAAATGTTTGCTACCTGAGGCAGGTCACTAGAAACACTGGCCCAAGTGGCTGTGGTTCAGTAACTGATAGGCCAGAACTCAGAAGCTGGGGGACAACATGAAGACCTCAGGGTGTTAGCTGGGGGTCAGTCCAGGAAACGTCCAATGCCCAGCTTTGCGGGGCAGGGGTCCAGGCCCAGCAGCTTGAGGCCCAGCCTGGGGCCCTGGCCTGGCTGGGGAGGGGGCCCTGGCCTGGCTGGGGAGGGGGCCCTGCATGGACCCACAGCGCCCTCTGGGGGCCACAGGGAGGAGGCGCACCACTCGGCACCGTCCTGGGTGGAGGCCCCTGGGAGCTTGGTTCAGGGGGCTGTCCCTGCCCAGCACTTGCCATCTGCAGTGCCTACCCTTCAAGGGTCTGCGTCCACCCTCCCCACAAGCCTCTCGCCCCTCTCCTTGTGCCCTCCTGTAGCACATGCCTCAATCAAGTACCTAGAGAGCGTAGCTGTTTTCTCTTTGGGGGGGGCAGGCTAAAGGGAAGGCAATGTAAGGCAGGGCGGGGACCCCTTTGAGCCTATGTGTAGCAGAACACACTTAAGAAAGCATTTCAGTAATAGAGGGGTGCCTGGGTGGCTCAGTCAGTTAAGTGTCTGCCTCTTGATCTCAGGGTCATGGGTTCAAGCCCCACGGTTACTGGACATGGAGCCTACTTAACAAATAACAGAAAAAAATCAGGTTCTTCCAAGGAGGCTAGGGGGACTAGAAGAGAAGTGGAGGTGTTTGGTCACCTTACCTTATCCCTGGTGGCTGGGTCTCCTCCTCGGGGCCACTGCTCCAGAGCATGGGGTCCATTTCTCCTCTAGCTGCCCACTTCAGGCTCTGGCAGCCAAAGGCAGGCTGCAGGAGAGAAAGTGAACTTGGCCTTCGCAGAGTCCCAGGGAAACGGGCTGAAAGCAAGTTCTGTACCAGAGGGACTTCAGTCTCCCACAGCCGCCCTGCAGGCAACGA
Organism: Zalophus californianus; assembly: GCF_009762305.2. Lineage (NCBI taxonomy): Eukaryota > Metazoa > Chordata > Mammalia > Carnivora > Otariidae > Zalophus > Zalophus californianus. Next base: position 86,550,209 of record NC_045605.1, on the reverse strand, counting down.
CAGCAGCTGGAGCCTGGGCCTTGTCCGCAAAGGAAACCCTCTCCAGACATGAGGGTCGCCTGCCTTCCTGCCCCCACTCCTCCTTCCCCTTAACTTTGCTCTCTGCTGGTTTCCCAGTGCCAGCCAGACGCCAGAACCACGGCAACGTTCTCCTCAGCTGAACCACCTACAGCACCACAGGAGAGCCTCGGGCCTTCCATCAGCAGCCACCCCAAATCCACACATTTCCCCTTTAACCAGCTGCCCACAGAACGGGGCATCCCCTCCCCCCCCCCGCCCCAGGCTGAGGCCTGACCCGCCCACTGAGGCCTGCGAGCAGGCGGCTGGGGCAATGGCCCTCAGATAATGAGTCCACATTTTTCCAAGGTGGCGGTCACTTATTTCCTCCCCTCCCCCAGCCTCCACAGCCCTTTGTGTCCAACTCCTGGTCACTCGAGTCCTCTGGGGCGGCAGGGGCCAGATGAGCGGTGAAGCCCTGGAGCAGGCCGGCGGGAGCCCCATCCCGGCTCAGGGGGATGGAGCCCATTTAGGCATCTTCTTTGTTCAGGCTTCTTGAGCCCCTTCCCGTCCGGGTGACAGCATTCATAGCCAGCCTTTCTGAATTCATTTCGCCAGTGACATTTCCCGAGACAGCTTAGCTTTACAGATGTCACTCTGTCTGGGGGCCAGATGGCGAGGTCTGGGGGAGGTGTGCTTTGTCAGTCAGGTTCAGAGAACCCAAGATCACAACCCCCAAGTGCAGAGACCTGTTTAAGAACATACGCTTTGCCAGGAAATGGGCCGGGACTGTAGGTAGTAGGCAAATGTAGCTTCCTCTTTGCGTGCAGAGGGCAAGGCGGCCTCAGAGATGAAGGACAACCTTGTTGGAAGCCGACAGCCCAACAGGTCTGACCGCCAGGTGCATCTTCTCGCTGCCCAAGTGGGACTCTTCAGCTCAGCCTGTGGCTTTAGAACAAAGCCGGTCTTACTCTTAGCGCTTGTGTGTCACCGAGCAGCATCCCTGGTTAGGCAGACGCGGGCCCCGTGACAGAGATTTCTGGAGCCCTAGCCGCACACCAGGAACCGTGGTCCACTCCTCATACTCGGCTCCACTCACTCCTCTCAACAGCCCAGGAGGTGGGATCGATCACTGCCACCTGCATCTCACACATGTCGACCTGGACAGCAGGTGCAGGTGAGTGGCGTGCCCCAGGTCACAGGGAGACTCAGGGCCGAGCAGGGTGGAGAGGTCTGGCTTTAAGGGACCTCCTCCCTGCAACCCGGAGCAGAGCACAAGCCAGGCTTCGGGGCTGGAGAGGCCACAAAAGGGCAAGGGCCGGGCCCTCCTACCCCTGGGAGGACATGGCTGGACAGTTTTAAGAAACCACCCAGCTGTGACCATTTGGGATTCTGACTTTGCTTTTAAGTCTCTCTCTCCTAAGAAAATCCTCTTTGAAAGACAGGCTCAGGCACTCACCTGAAAAAAGGTCAAAAATTAGTCTCGTTGCCCCTCTCAGCACACCATCCTGCAGACCTGACACGGGGGGTCTGCGGGCAGGAACCTGCAGATCCAGGAGACGAAAGGCCCCGAGGCCTGTGTGGACAAGATGCAGGGGTCCCTAGTCCAGACAGAATCTGCCCTCCTTGCTGTGGGTGTGAGTCCTGGGCAGTATGCCTTTAATCCTCCTTGGTCCAGAAGCTCCCCTTCCTTCCCTGCCATGTCAGACTTCGTGGAAACTGGATTACACATCATGGCAGAGGAAAGGGTCTTTGGACTCATGGAAGACCAGTCCTTTTAAATTCTATGAAAAACCAAGGCACATCAGTAACCAAGGGCTCCATGTGAATTTTCCAGATAAAAAGAAGAGCGAGCATGGAAGCTGAAGACTGATGCAGCCAGGGAGCTGTGCAGGACTGCCCTCAGCTCCCGTGCGTGGCACCGGGAAACGGCAGATCAGAACAAGAGCACACGTGAGCCGACTTCCACCTTGAGCCATGCTTGTACCAGGGACAGGGATAAGGAACAATCCTACAGAAACCGGCAGAGGCCCTTCAGGATCAAGGCTTCTTGGAACCAGAAAGGGATACCATCAAACACACACACCAAAGTTTGTGTGAAGCCACCACCTAATTTCTGTCCCCAATTCCTGTCTCCTGACAGGAATGCGGGGGGAAAAGCACGGCCAGCTAGCTTCCAGGTGCCACAGCTCATCCCTCAGAAGGACCACAGCAAGCACGGCTGGTGCTGGCCACTTCTCCCGCAGGCTCCGGGTTGGTTAAGCATGGCCACTGCCTTCCCCTGGCCTTGGCACCAACACCTTCCAGATTCTACCCAGCAGCCAAGATCCACAAGAAACAGGCAGAGGGGCAACTTCCACCTTCGTGGAGTCAATGAGCACCCAGAGGCAGTTGCTCTTTCTGGCTTATTTATTAAAAATAGATTTTCTATCCCTCCCTCACCCCTGCTAGCAAAAAGGTCTTGCCCAACATTTTTTCCCAAATAGATTAAGTAACAGATTTGGGGACTCAAGGTCCTATTCTTAAATTAAGAGCTCAGGCTTTTCTGGGCCATGGGGCCGCAGGCCTGCGGAGCCAGGAGTGGGACGGTTTACGGCAGAGCGAAGCCCAGGGCACAGAACAGTGACCTGCCGCAGCCACCTGGTTAGAGCTACCGCTGCTGCTCTAGGCCTCAGGGCGTCCGGACAAGGCCCTGATGAGAGACCCAGGGCTCAACTAGTGGCCTCCTACGCGTCACCAGAAAGCTGTGTGTTTAATCCTGAGACGGGAAAGAGTCAGTGTGGCTTCCATAGGTGTGAGAAGGAGCTAATACAGCTGGGCCCAGAGCAAAACAGGAACCTACGGGGGGGGAGAAGGCCAGGCGTGCGGGAGGGGAGACAGGCCCTCGGCAGTGCCAGAGGTTTGCCCAAGTGTCGAGTTCTAGGTGGACCGGCAAGGAAGTGCCGTTGCCTTAAGCCAAGCTCAGCCCACGGACTGAATTCCTGGCCAGCTTCCGGGTCTGGCGGGGGCTCTCATTGCCTTTGACAGTCTAGGCCGCCGCCGTCGGGCCCTGCCGGAGACAGCTCGGGAAGTCGGGGGGGCTCTCCTTACGCGTCAGCCGCTGATGCCCACGCTCCTATTTCTTCCGCTTCAGTTTCAGATCTTTTTTGTTCTTCATGTCTCTGTTTTTCTTCAACTTTTTGTTCTGTTTGGGATCTTGTTTGGCTTCCAGCTTCCTTTTCTTGTCACTGGAGAAAAAAAACAGAAAAACCATGAGTAGAAAGAGAAAGAAAATGAAATATGCAGATCTGTACCATCTTTCAGACTGCTCTGCTTTAGGCTTGCTTTGCTTTGTCCAAAAGGGTTTCCACCTTTGGAAACATTAATGACATTAGACACAAATGTTCTCTGCAAGCCTATCCGCATGCCAGGCACTGGGCTGGGGAGACATGCCGACCCAGTTCCTGCCCCGACCGGGCTCTTCCTCGGACAGGGGAACAACTCTCTCTCTTACCACCTGAAACCAGAGTTCTCTTTGGAGTGCTGTTCATTCTCCACTCCTGAGACCTCAAGGAAAATCTCAGGTGTCATAAGGAGGATTCCCTCCCACTGCTCACCACTCAGGATTACCCAGGAAAGCAGACATATTATCCCAAGGACCCTAAGGAGAGTCTCGAATACAAAGCAGAAGACTTCCAGGAAAACCTTATAATACTTTGTGATGTGGCATTATTTTATTTTTCCTGAATGAGAGAGAAACCTAAAGAGCAGTAACTCAGGTTACACATTTCGGCCGGCCAGCAGGAGCCTGACAGGTCACTACTGGAGTCACTCAGCAAATGGCCACCTTCCTTCCCCCTTACAGCTTAAAGATCCTCTCTAGTGGCATTTTGCCCTGGAAACAAACACGTCCCTACGAGGAGAGAACGAACAGTTCTATCCACAGACCACCAACATCATCTGAATGAAGTGACCTCTGGGGGAAAAAAACAACAAAACACTGGTATCTATCATCCTATTCTTTGAGGTGAGGCCTTGCTTTTTTAACCTCCAAGAGTACAATTTACTCAGAGCCCTGAAGTACCACAAAGGTCAGGGAATTCAGGAGGCTCCTCACCGGCAGTAACAGTCAAACAAACAGCAGGCAAAGCCAAGCTCTGAGGAGTGAGGAACCAGCCATCTCCACACCCGGCACATGCCCCGGCCTTTTGTTGCCGTCAAAGCCCCACGCTCAAGGCTGGGGCCGTCGTGGGCCCTGTGCCGCATCTGCCTTATTGTCCAAACCAGAAACTAGGACACACTGACAGTGGGCTCTTGTGCCACATCTGAGAGCATCTGGGGGGTAAGGCTGACATCAATGCTGGAACCTTCAAAATGCCACGGTAACTTACAAAGACGGCAGAAGACAACATTGTGATTTCTGGGATCTACAGTTGCTAGTCACAAGACTTGTCTTTCCAAATACATCCTCTAAGGGACCCTGTCCTGTGGCAATGCCAAGAACTCCCCTCCCTATTAACCCCAAACCAGATGTGGAAGTTCACCTCCAGAGGCCCAGGGCAGGGGAAACCTCATTCTCTTCCAGAGGGAACTCTGATGAAGGTTCTGGCCCGAGGAGCCATTGTCTACGAATGCTCCCCTCTGCAGAAGAGCAGCCGGAGGGGATGGTTATCAAAGCAGGGTGCACGGACTCCTGGGATCCCCCGGACCTTCCAGGGGGGCCCCAAGGTAGAAACTAGTTTCCTAACGACATAAATACACTGTTTGCCCTTCCGTTCTGTCCTCTCACAGCTGACCAGTCTTCCCGCGGCTGCGAGGTGTGTGGTGGCACCAGACTGAATGCGGAACATGAGCCAGCTGCCTTCCATTAAGCCGGATAGTACCGGTTTGCAAAATGTAAAACAGTGCCGCTCTAAGATTTTGGGGCGGGGGGGGGAGGGGGAGTATTTTTTAAGACAGCAAATCAATAACAAATCCATGACTGTTCATTTTGGATGAGTACTTGTTTCTGTTTTTCATTTCTAATATTAGAAATCTCAAAAAATACAACCCACATAAACAAAAGGCCTTTGGGGGCCCTCAATTTTTATGACGCTAAGGAACTCTAAGCCCTAAGCCTTGGAGAACCCTCAGCACAGAGGTACAACTCCAGTCCTCGCGGTGGACACAACCTGGTCCCCATGCCGGCTCCCCCTCCTACTGGCTGGATGCTCCTCGGGAAGTCACCGAACCCCCTCTAGGCTCGGTCACTTCATCTTTAAAGCGGCGCTGGTACTAAAACAGCCACCACCGTTGTTCTGAGGAGAACGGGACACCGCACCCAAGCCCACAGTGGCCCCACGGCCCACCTCATCTGCAGGACAGAGGACACCAAAGCTGCAACCCTCCAAGGAAAGAGCAGTGACTTGTCCCTCAGAGCTTTTGTCTCGGGCCCATCTAGTGAAAGTCACTAGGGAAGCACAGAAGCCACAAAGCCTCTCCGGTCAGAGGTCGTGGGGCCCACCTCACCTCTTCAGGCTGACGATGGAGGCATTCTGCCCGGCTTTGTTCAAAACTTCATTCCATTCTTCGTCATCCCCACGGATTATGTATCTAAAAAAAAAAAAAAGGAACCGTCAAAGCCTGCTTAAAAGAAGACAGCAAGGACAGCCTTGTCAGACGCGGCATGCGGCAAGCCGGCCTGCTGTGTCAGCGTGAGCGGCAGGGGAAGGGGCCGCGAGCACAGCAGGACCCGGCCAGACAGCTGAGCTCCGTTGCAGCAAGGGGGGCCACCAGGCCTGCCAGGAGTCCGACTCCCACTCACTGCCCCCCAGGGGAGCCTCCTGTCGCCCCCCCCCAATCGTTCACTCCCACCTCCAGCAGCACCCTTAGAGCTGGAGCTGGAAGGGGACCAAGAGTCCTAGTACACAGAGGGTTCCACAGCATGGGGTTTTGTGCTTTAGGCAGCAGAATCCTTTCTTCAAACAAATTCACATGCAAAAGCCAAATACAATGCGGCCATTAAAAATGATCCTCATCAATCAGCATCCCCCCCTTCCCTGAGGGGCCTGAGGGAAAATCCTCCCAAATTTTGCAAATAGTGAAGGAGGAAGCTTTCAGCTGTGAGTGCTTCTAGAAGGATGCCATGCAAGGCAGCCAAGGCGCCCAGAAGGGGGTCAGAAGAGGCCCGCAGACAGGTCCTGAGAGTCCTGTTTCTGGGGGTCAGAAGAGGCCCGCAGACAGGTCCTGAGAGTCCTGACGGCCAAGGCGGAGCCTTCGCTCCCCACAAGCCAGGCAGAGGCCTTACTGAGAGAGGTCCATGTTCTTCAGCTTCCCCACTTCTTTCTTGTGTTTCTCCTGGAATTCCTTCGCTGCCTCATCCTGCAGTCAAAGGCCCAGAGACAGTCAGTCAGAGGCAAGCCGAGGACGAAGCACAGAAAAAGGGGAGGGGGCAGAATGTCACCGTGACCAGCACACATGCCCACCATCAGCGGCAGCTCTTACCAAAGACACAGGAATATAAAATGTGCATTGGGAAAAGTCCAAAAGGACCAACAAGAAGTTGTCAGCAGCTGCTGCTGGAGAGCGTGCACGCATGCAGTGGGGCTCACACACGGGAGACGCAGGGAGCTCGAGCTGGCTCCGCCTACAGAGCCTCGGCCGGCGGGGGTCAGGGCCGGGCACCCCTCCTCCAGGGGAATGGGTGCAGGGCCGGCGGCACCAGGCCTTCAGCGGGAACGTACCAAATCATCACTGAGGGTCTTCACAGTGGGCTCCATAAGCACGTCCTTCACTGCCGCCATCTGCTCCTCAATGGCCCGTTCCTGCACCTCACTGAACAGCTGCAAGACCACAGGCAGGAGCGGAAGATGAAGCCGAGGCAGAGTCCCAGCCCCTCACCCCCGAGTCACCCACTTCCTGGACACCCCCAAGTCACTCGGCACCCACTTCCCGGAGCAGAGTGCGCGCACATCCACTGTAAAAGGGCAAGAACACAGACTTTTAGAAAGACAGCAAATTCCTCACACTGTGGCCTCTGGGAGAAAGCATGGAACAGTACAGACAGAGCTGAAGCCCGACCCTTGGGGGGGGGGGGGTGGGGGTGTGTGTGTGTGTGTGTGTGTGTGTGTGTGTGTGTGTGTGTGAAAGAGAGAGAGAGAGAAAAAATCTGAAATGTTAACATCTATTTACATCTACTTATCTTAAGGCAGGGAGTGAGTTTGTTAAATTATTTGAAACTGACCAAAAGAGAGAGAGAGAGAGAAAATCTGAAATGTTAACATCTATTTACATCTACTTATCTTAAGGCAGGGAGTGAGTTTGTTAAATTATTTGAAACTGACCAAAACCCTGCCCTTGTCTCATGTTACCTTCACAACTTTGCGGATGATCCGGTTGAAAAGTCCCATCAGCTGGCCTGCGGGCAGCTCGATCTCCTTTTCCAGCTGGTCCACAGACTTATGCTGTAGGCCAATTCCCAAGAGAAGAGCCTGGAGGATGGAAAATCTGCTGATGTGGCCACCAGGACAGGCCCTTGCCCATTAAAACGGCACCAAGAACCAGTCACTCTTTTGACCACAGCTATGTGGTACGAACTATGGACTTTGCTGGCATCTTCTCTTTCATCCCATTACTGAAACCACCAAGAAATTCTCCCCCTTCCTGAACTCCCCAAACTCATTATCCTGACAAAAGCTGCTTTAGAGCCGCATGAGAAGTTCAGGGTGTCCCTGACCTCTGCTAAGTTCAAGTCAGAATCAAAGCAACGTGGTGGGGTGGGAAGGGCGTGGGTTGACCGCAGCTCTTCTGCGCGCTAACTGTGGCTGGGCACATGACTGACTTCTGAGTCCAAGTGTCCCCACCTGTAAAATGGGGAGAACACTACCTACCTATCAGAACCGCAAGGAATTAAATGCACAAAATTGCACCCGAGCATCCCAGCCGACACCCAGCACACAAGCAGCAGATAACCTACTGACTGGGCAGCAGACAGGGACAGGTCCCCCAGCTGGTTGAGGAAATACATCCGGGAGATGGCCGGGATCAGGTCCATGATGAGATGGTAGTCCACCATGTTCCGTGAGTACATCTCCAGCCTCTTCAGGTCATAGGAGAGGAAGAGGGCTTCCAGTTCCTCCCGGCGCAGCGCTGTACGTGCAACAGAGCCGGACAGGTCAGGGCAGGTCAGGGCAGGTCAGGGCAGGTCTCAAGGTGTGACAGGATTCGCAGATCACACACACAATGGTCCCCAGGTGGCACGCTAATAGCTGCTCCTCCACGGGGCCTTGAACCAGAGCAGGAGAGGAGCCGCCTGAAAGCGCCTGCTCACCGACATAACACACGGCCCTGGGCAGCCTTGACCTTCACCCTGCAAAGGGGGAGGCAGCTCCAGGCCACACAGGGAGCGGGGAAGGCTGGGGTGCACCCCTTGCTCAGAGTTCCATGCCAACACATCAGACCAAGGAAACACTCCTTCCCCACTGTGTCACTTCTCCTCAGGACCCAGCTTCACAGAAAGTGTGTGCTCTGCCCAGTTCAAAGAACACAGCTTTTTCCATCAAAATATAACTGGCAAAAAAAAAAAGGGACACACACACCCACAATGAGCAACAGAAGAAAACCTACAGCTGTTAATACTAAGGATCCACTTTTTAATATTTTTAATATTCAAACAATTTATAAGCCCAAAGCACTTTCCATGTGTTAGCCACATAAGGTTGGGCGCATGTTCTTATTACAATTTCATGAATGAGACTGAGCCTCAGAACTAAGCTGGTTACCCCAGCTCACAGGATTTAAATCAAGTTCCATAATTAACTACCTGTATGACCCTATTTGACATCTGAAGTCAGATCCCATCTCCAAAGCTTTGTTATAAAAATGGAAGGTACTATGGGTGCTGGTGCCCCTAAGGCAGAGCAGGGCCTGGGGTGGGGGGTGGGGTGGCAGTCAGTGGGAGATGCAGGCCTAAGACCCGTCCCTCAATTCCTAAAATTCCTAAGCCAGCCTTCTTCCTGGACCACCACGCTCACCTCACCTCCTCCTCCCACGAAACATACTAAGATCTGCCACCACCAGCCCTCCGCGCCGGCCCTCACAGCTCACCTGGTTGTGCTGGCTTCCCAATGTTCTTGTTCTGAATGATGTTCAGAGCCAGGGGGGGAGAGAAGGTGCCGAACTGGTAGGACAGCAGGGCTAGGAACCGCCTTCGGAAGTCTGTGGAGTACAACCACACGCAGTCAGAGGTGTGGGGGCCCCTGGCCTGCTACCTCACTGCCCCCTTTCCCCTCCAATTTACCTTTCCAAAAGGCGGGGAGCCATGCTCCCCGGTCAGCCTCCTCCTCATCAGTCAGTGTCTTCAGCATGATGCATGAGTGTTCCCCAGTCAGGTCATTCTGTGAAACACAAATGCCTGCTCGGCATCAAGAGCGCCGTTTTTTGAAGCATCTGTCACTGCTGAAGGGCAAGCAGGCAGGGTGGGAAGATGCGGTGCCTCCCTGGGCCTTTCCTTCCTCCCAGCTGGGAGAGAGCCCTCTGCGCACAGCCTGCACCTTCCCCACAGCTGTCAGAGGCCACTCGGTTCTGACTCCCTAGCAGGTGCCAGCCACCACGGCGGAGCAGAGCGGTTCAGATCGTCCGAGCACGTGGTCTGCTCTGGACCCACGGAAGTGAGCCACTTGCACACATCAGGTCAGATTCTGAACTCAGAGTCATTACAGCTTAAATTCCACGTGATCCAATCCACATGTTTTGGAACCTTACAACAAAACTCCTGGCCCCACACCTAGAATTCTCATACTGGCAATCAGCTTACAAATGCAAGCTTCTTTAGGTGCTGAAATAGTGGGTACAGGTTTTTAAATTTTTATTATACACCACCCACAAGACCCCACACCATAGAAATATCTAATGGATTTCGACAAAGAGCATTCACAGAAAACACCCACACCACGTCACAAATGAGCGGCATACAGAAGCACAGCAATAATCCACAATCTACACTGAGCTCAATGGTCTGCACCCTCCTTGCTGCTGACCAGCAAACTTACAGCCCAGCCTCAACTAAAACCACTAACAAGGACCCAGCCCATCTGGGAGCTGCTCTATGCCCACACGGAAGCAGCCGAACACCCAGCGGTCTTTGCCAGGCCCACTTTAAACACTCAAATGGGTACCATCCTTGGATACTGGCCTTGTGTGTTCAAAAAAAAAAAAAAAATCAAATCTCCAACACTCCTTCTCTCAGCTGACAGCCTCTCCTCCCTGGGAAAACAGAAACAACCAGAAGAGAACTTCATCTACCCAATACCAACTCAACCAACCGACACCTTCTGTGCCCAAACTCTCTGCCTCCCCTGTTGCTGTGAAGGAGGAGGTGGCCACCTCTCCTCCTGCACTCGGGTTCCTACTCCCCCTTGCCTCCTCGAGGTCTGCAATCAGAGCCCTGTCACCTGTACTACTATTTGTACAATCTCTACAGTATCATACCCTGCAGCAAACAAGCATGTTCTAGAATCTTCCATCTGACAAACTCCCCTTAATGCCAATGTCCCTGCAGCTACCTGGCTTCTCCATCCCCTTTTGCTTCCCCTAAAATCATCTACTTCCTCACTTCCCCTTCTCTCCAGTTGGGCTCTACAGCAGCTGCTCTCCCTCTAATCACCACTGCCAACAAGACCACTGGCCATTTAGTTGTCCTTAGCTTACCTGCTCTCCCACAGCCACAGATTCCCCCTTCTCTCTTTTTGGAGAGAGAATATGTGCACGCAGGCCTCTGTAGGGGCAGAAGGAGAGGGAGAGAGAGAATCTCAAGCAGCCTCCAAGCTTAGCACAGAGCCCAATGCAGGGCTGGATTCCACGATCCTGAGATCATGACCTGAGGCAAAATCAAGAGTTGGGACGCTCAACCTACTGAGCGACCCAGGCGCCCCCACCCTTCCTGAAAGACTGGTTAAACTTGCCTTCTGATACCTTCCCCTACTTTCTTCTCCAGCTCAAGGCCACTCCTCTGTCTCGGACCCACTCCTCTGAAGGCTGGAGAGTCCAGGATGCACCCTCCTCTCAGCTGACCTTCAGTCTCAGTTTTCAATAACTTTAAAAATGTACTCATTCACTGAACCAAAGTATTTACTGAACACAATACTACTCTACACGGTAGATGCTATTAAGCGCTGGGGTTATAGCTGTGAAGAAAACAAAGTCCTCGACCCTAGGGAGCACATTCTCCTGAGAACACGCTCCCAAGTGTCCATCTCCAGCCCCAACCTCTCCCTGGAGCGCCAGACTCCTGTAGGCAACCAGTTGTCCCACGTCCCCATCAGGTATCCGATAGCCTGTCACACTGCACCAAGAGCATTCCTAGTGTCTGCTCCAGACCTGTCCCCTCCAGCAGCTCTTCTCAGCAAACAGCACCTCCATCTTCCAGTTTCTCACCCAGAATCCCAAGCCAAAAACCCAAGAATTATCCTCAAGTCTTCTGGTTCACTCATCCTCCAATCTAATCCATCAGTTCAACCCCCAGACATACCTGGCCTCTGCCACTTCCGTCTGTCTTCACCACTTCCTCTCAGCCCAAGCCCCATCTCGGGCACCCACCTCCCTGCCTTCACTTTCAGGCCACCACCGTCCACCACGGTCTACACAGCAGTCACAGCTCCTTAACACCTTCCTCCGACCGGACGGGAAGAAAAGAGAGTCCCCACCCACCCTCGCTGCCCCACTGTGACCCACACCAGCCTTCTTTCGCCTCCTTCAAATCACCAAGTCACTTCCACCTCAGGCCCCACACTCGCTGCACCCGCTGCTTAGAAACACATTTTTCTCCAGGAATGTCCACATGGCCGGTCCACTCTGATCATTCAGGGTCCAGTTTGAAAGGCCACCCTTCGGAAGCCTGACCACTCAGTACACTACGATTTCAGTGTTTAGGTTTCTTCACGGCACCTAGTGTGATCTGAAAAGTTCTCGTTTTCTTCACTTTCTTGTTGCCCATTTCGACCCATTAGAAAATAAGCTTCGTGGCTTATCTTGCTCACAGATGGTAAATAAATGAATTTTTTTTATGAACTCCCAGTCAGTAATTCCCCCTTCCATAATCTCCATGGCTCTGTCAGCCATGCAGTTACATCCCTCCCTCAGACACCAACTTATAATCGGAGTCTGTCCACCTGCAACCCTCTCCTAAAAACATGGTTTTACTTTTTACAGTAATATTCGAAGAGGCCCCCAGGCTGCAGGATTCCAGAATTTGATGAACAAGTCCATGTGCACCTCTGCCACTTTATAATCGAGCACAAGGGCAAGCACACACCAGGTGTGCACCGCACAGCACGGGAGTAAGGCCAGGGATGACAGCGGTTTCAGTGTCCATCAGAATAAACTTCTTGCAGGCAGGGGCACACATGCTCAGAGCACAGAAAGAGGCACCAGGGCCTAAGGACAGGCCTGTCACCAACTGTAACTGCAAACCCACACCCCTCCTCTGCCTCACTCACCGGGGTCTGTCTCAGATAAACAGGAACAAACCCAGCTCGTTTCCAGAACCTGCGAAGATACAAAAAGAGCAGCGTGCACCTCCTGAGAGCAGCTGACACATGAACATGGGAAGGGTATTCAATGGATGGCTGACAGACACACCGGCCAGAAAGGCACGTGCACACACACACACACACACCCCACAGAACTCTCATTCTGGGGACACCGAGGCCATGGAGTGACGTGAGGAAGGGAGGGCAGGCAAACCCTTACTTGAGGAGCCGAGGGGTCAAGCCATAGGACACACCCAGGTAATCCAAGTGCTCAGCAGGCCTCTCGTTCAGTTTGAGGAGTAAGGGAGGCAGGTCCTTCCGAGGAGTGATGACCTCTTCCAACAAGCTGACGGCCTGGAGGATGCGGAAAAGAACATAGTGCACCCGGCCCAGGAAAAGGGAGCTCAGTGACATTCCCAAGCACGCCCACCAAACAAGGCTCGGGCCTAAACCCGGCTAAAAACTGGGACAGGTTTCTTTGTTGTTTGTTCCCTGGTTTTTAATATACAGGCACACCACTAGGTCCAGTGATCATTCCCAAGTACACCAGACACCTGGACACACATGAAATCACACTGCTCCAAACCGAGAATTCAGGTAAACAGCCACACAGTTTCAAAATGCCTAAATATTTAAGAAGAGACAGGGCCTGAAGATCCAGCTCTGTCACCAGGTGGCTCTGTGACTTGGGCAGTGACAAACCTCTAAGCCGTCCCTTAAATACAAGCCCCTTGCCCACCTCCTGAACAGGCATATTGTGAAAATCAAGTGAATGTGTGTGAAAAACTGTCGCAGTTCATGCCGTTAATGATCTTACCAAGAGAGAAACAACTTCCCTTAGTCTGGGCCCAGCGACCGGAGGAGGAGTCTGGTGCGAAGGTGGAGCACACATGCGCATTACCTGGGAACTCATTAAGATACACAGATCTCGGGGCCCCACCCCCACCCTCTGACTCCGGAGGCCTGGGGCAAGGCTTGAGAACTGGCATTTTTAACAAGTATCCAGGTGATGCTGATGATGCTGATCTGAGGTTCTCAACTCAAGTGCCTCAAGAAGCTGCTGCTTCTCCAAAACAGGAGGAAATCTGCTAGCGATCTGAGAGCCCAGACCACTGAACAGTTGCTTTTTTTTTTTTTAAGATTTTATTTATTTATTTGACAGAGAGATAGAGAGCACAAGTAGGCAGAGTGGCAGGCAGAGGGAGAGGGAGAAGCAGGCTCTCTGCTGAGCAGGGAGCCGGACATGGGGCTCGATCCCAGGACCCTGGGATCATGACCTGAGCCGAAGGCAGCCGCTTAACCGACTGAGCCACCCAGGCGCCCCCACTGAACAGTTCTTGATGCTCCTGAAGACGCAGAGAACCATCCTCCTGGGAACAAGGAGCTCAGCCAAAAGATGCTTACCTCGCTGCTGACGGTGTGAATTTCTTGTGGCGTCTCAAGGACATTTTCCTCAAGACAAGGGAATCTGCCTTCGAAGTACATCTGAAGCAGCTGCATGGCTCGGCTGCCATAGCCCATCTGTGAGCAAACACAGAGAGAAACAGACAAAAGGAAGAGAAAGGTTCTCAATCTGTGGAAACCACCTCTACACCCCTGTACTCTCCCAGAAAGCCTTCACTCCGAGTCAAACTACATTTGGCAGAGAACCGATGATATCCCTCAGTGAGGTCAAAGCAGAGACACTAAGAACGAGCACACTATGACCCTCACTCTCACACCATCTAGCCTGAGCAGGAGGAGGGCAGGTCCCCAGATCAGCAAGCCCCAAACTGGCATCTCCATAGCTGACTCCTCAGTGGGGATTTCTAAAGAGACGGGAGCTAACTGTGGAAAGTAGGTCAGGTTCACAGGTGCCCTGTCTTCACGAAAGAAAAGCAAGCATATACAATCATCCTGTCCACCCGCCAACCCCTAGCCCCGGGGCAACTGTCCACAGCAGAGGAGGACCCCGAACTGCTTACTCCTTGACGAGCCACCCATCCAACCAACCAAATAAATACACCTGCCCTAGGGAGCCGCCAGCAGCACAGCTGCAGCTAATAAAGCCCAGCAGGTTGGAGAGGCATGAGGCTGCATTACCCCTTGGTAATCCGGATGAACAGCAATGCGAACAACCCTTCCACCTGAAAGGCCGCCGAAGTCTGGGTCTTGGAACTGTGTGGGAGACACGAGCCAGGAAGTGAGCCACCAAACATCCTCCAACCCCGCCAGCTTCCCTCACTCGGCCAGGTCAGGGAGAGGGTGGCACCTGTTCCGACACCGTCCACGGGATCAGGTCCCCCGAAGCCTTCTTGCCTCGAGACAGGCTGTTCAAGATGGACTGGCGAGAAATCTCCCCCTCAAGGCACACCTACGGAGGAAGCAGGACAGTGCAGACAGAGAGGCCGGACGTAGGCATCGAGCCCACTCACGGAACATCATCGGCGCTCTGCTGCTGCCTCTCTGACAAGGCCGGCTGTTTCCACTCTAGTTCGGGCTCAACTCTGCAGCAGATTCCTCCATTTCCAATGGAAGTTTCAGGACTGTGCCCTGGGGGCATCCTGACACTGTCATCCATAAGGCAGAATACAGACCTCCTCCTGGCCCACAGAGCAAAAACTACGCTAGAAGACGGTCTCCATGCACGGTGTGCATGTGTGCACATCAATTAAGACACAGGATGCTCCCGCAGCTCTGTATGACACGGTGCAAATTCACAAGGACTCCGGTGTCTAACAGGAGAATGGTTCAAAACAGTATGGTATGTGCATAAATGAAATGCAATGCAGCCTTTAAACTGTGCAGATTATGAGTATCTGACAGGCTGAAAAAAAAACGCAGATTCCAAAACACTATGATCTCACGTTTACGAAAAGGAAAAATAATATAGAAATGCAGAAGTAGGGACGCCTGGGTGGCTCAGTTGGTTAAGCATCTGCCTTCAACTCAGGTCATGATCCCAGGGTCCTGGGATCGAGTCCCACCATCGGGCTCCCTGCTCAGTGGGGAATCTGCTTGTCCCTCTCCCCCACCCCTGCGCATACGTGTGTGTGCGTGTGTGCTCTCTAATAAAATCTTAAAAAAAAAAAAAAGAAAAGAAATGTGTAACCACATGCCAGGCATTAAAAACATTATTTTTTCCAACCTGTATCTTCTAATCTTAGAAGTACAGGTATTGCTTTTGTAATAAAGGAGGAAAACAAGTTCTGTTTTAGGAGGAGCCCTAGGTCAAAATACGAGAGGCTAGTTCCGACTTTCACCTCTCCTCCAACAGTGGGGCTTTGGGTTTCCGTCGGCGGTGGTTTCCTTCCACGCACCCTACTCGCCTGCCTCGAATCACCCAGACACTTGGCTCCACACCGGGAATCAACACCTCCCCCACCACGCCACAGTTACTGAGCCATTCATCCTTGATTCCTTTTTTTTTTTTTTTTAATCCTTGATTCCTAAGTGCTTCCCCAAATCATGGCCACCATACCTGGATGACAGCAAGCACTTCGGGCAAGGCATTCTGGGTGGGGGGCACCGGGGGCAGGAGGCAGAAGAGAAGGTGAGCAGGTGCATCAGAAAGCATCTGGAGATCATTGGGAGAGTTCTGCGGGCACAAACACGAGTCCCTGAGAACCACTCCTCTTGTCCTTTACTCGAGAGGCCACCCCGGAGGCATCGGCTGACCGGTGCAGCTCCCTCCCCAAAGCCAAGCTGCAAGCTGAAATCCCGCTGAGCGCTTTTCTAGTATGTTGGCCAGCCAGCCCGAAACCGTCTGAAATGGCCTAGAGGGGACTTCACCTCAAATGTTTGCTGTCATCTGTACACAGTGCTGAGGCTATGGAGGAGGGCAGAGGACTGCTTCAGCAGTACTGTGGATTTCACAGCTGGGAAGTGAACTTTTTCCTGAGAAGAGGCTGCTATTTCAAGAAAACCTGTCACCACTTCTAACACCCAACTCTTCAGGGGCGCCTGGGTGGCTCAGATGGTTGGGCGTCTGCCTTTGGCTCAGCTCATGATCCTGGGGTCATGGGATCAAGTCCCGCATCGGGCTCCCTGCTCGGTGGGGAGCCTGCTTCTCCCTCTTCCTCTGCCTCTGTCTCTCTGTCTCTCTCTCTGACTCTCATGAATAAATCAAAAAAAAAAAAAAAACAAAAAACAAAACACCCAACTCTTCAGCCTTCTGCTGAAGGGTGTTCATAAAAATGCTACCTAGATTTTCACCATGTGTCCTTCCCAACATGCCCTTCAGTTTTGAACACTTTCAAATATTCTAAATTCTCATTTGGTGCTCCTTAAAAACAGCCCAGAGCTGGCCTCGGTCAGTCGGTACCACCGGGTAACCACTGCTAAGCCATCTGAGCCCATCTGCTCAGCAGACGAGTGAGAAACACAAGAACCTATTTTAAAACAGGCAAAGCTCTCCACCTTCCCCAGCTACCAAGCATGGAGCTACGTGCAGGAATTCCACACTCTGTCTGCAAAGCTAGAAGCCCAAGACAGGTCTGATCAATGGGAAATGCAATCTCTCCAGCAAGATAAGTGGACCTCGACAACATCAGGACATCTAAGTCCCAGTGCAATGGTCACCTGAGCCATCAGGTAATAAAGATATGTATGAAAAGCCAAAAAAGGCACTGTCAGAGCTGAAGTTCACCCAAGGGCTGGCTGCAGTTACCTTGTAGTGAGAAGCCACACAGAGGGCCATAAGCCTTTGCAGGAAAACTTCAGAGGCCTTGTGGTAGCAAAAGAGGGTATCTCTGTTAACGTAGTAGCTGCGTCTGGAGTTAAGCAACCAAAACAAACCAAAGAGAGCCCCAAACAGGACATACTGCTTCCAGAAGGGACCTGGATACATGGATTGCCCCCAGCCTGAAAGGAGGAGCCCCACATCCTCCAGACAAGCCCTGTATTGTAGGGCAGGAGCAGAAAGGAAATGGAGAACATTCAACTTTCCCCTCTCCCTGGAGTGGCAGCCTCTGCAACAAAGGGCCGAGGCCTTCTGCTCAATGCTTTCATCGCCCCCCCACCCATCACAGCGCACAGATGCCAGGAGGATACAGCTCGCAGGCCTCGGGCAGGGGGCAGCCTGAGACTATCCGGGTGATGCTGAGGCAATCCAGGCACAGTAGGTCATTCAGCCACTTCTCCACCGCGTCCCCGGGGGCGTATCGGATGGACTCCTGCAGGGAGACCTCATGCAGGGTCCGTGCTGCTCCCCACAACACACACACGTGACGAGAAACAATTATTAGATGTGTTTTGTCTAAAAGAGCAAGGCAAATGTTCTACTTTCTCTGTCACAGGCCCACGTAAATGTGGCTTGAGAATTTTTTTTTTTTTTTTTTTTTTTTGGCTTGAGAATTTAAACGGAGTAGTTTTAAACTGTTCTGGGGGATGGTCAATTTGCCATGACACTGAACCCACAGGGATCCCGCTAAGTCGGTGCAACCATGCCCTGAGGCGGTGACCAGCCTGGGTCAGGCTCCCATCTGGTCACAGGCTTGCTGTTCCCTGGGGAAAGCAACTCCACCTCCTGGGGACCCAACCTCTATGCCTGATGGCAGCACAGTCCGGTACCGCCCATGCTGGTACAAGGAGAGGACCTTGCAAGAGAATCTGCGGGACCCGCCGTGGACAGGCCCATCTGGGGGTACCTGATGCCAGTCTGGCTGTCGCTGTGGCCTTGTTCTCAGCGGTGGTGCTGATCTGGCTCTGGGCACTCTGCTGACGGAGCTGCTGGATCAGCTTGAGGGACAGGGACCGGCCAGTGCCCTCGTAGCTAGGAGCAAAAGCAAATGCAATCAGGCATGACGTCCCAAATCCACTGTCTAGGAGAGGACAAAGAACTGCCTTCCCCCCCCTGCTGCCGTCTGGACTCCCAGCAGAGCGTGCACACACCTGCAGGAGGCAAGGCAGCCTGGTGGCTCAGCTGAGGGCCGGTGGGGCCGGGGTTCAAGTCTGGCATGACTACTGAGCACCTCTGGGCAAGGAACTCACCCTCTTTAAGCCTCATCCTCAAAAGGGGGTTATTCTACACACCTCACAGGATGGTGCTGTGAACCAAAAAAAAAAAATAAGGACTGGGAAGATGATGCAAGTAAAGCCTTCAGCATAACGAACTGGACCACTGTTCAATGGTCAGTGAGTGAGCGGTCGCTGAAGTAATGCACCGGAAGGAATACAGAGAGCGCTTCCGGTTTGGAAAATCAAGACTGAATAAACCCACCACCTCAGTAATTCCTTTCATCCCTACTTTCACTGAAAAGATGACCAAACAACTAACAAAAATTTTGGAAAAAAAAGAAATCTTTACTCTGGCCACCAAATGGGCTCTTGTCATTTGTATTTCCTCCTTCAGTCACAGCACAGGTGACCAGAGGGGGCAGACCGCTCAGTGGGTCTTCTTTTTTACTTATGGTACTCACTCTGATAATAATATTTAAAGACTATGTATGTAAATACTTCCTTTTACTCAAATACTATTTTTAAAGAATGATGAAAAAATAGGAATTTTGAGGTGTTTTATTCTCCTTCCTGGCCACACATAACAAAGCTTTCTCAAAAGAATTCCATTTACTTATTCAAAAAAGAAAAACAAGTAAGCACAAGCAACAAAACAATCTCTTGTGCTTCAAAGGACATTATCAAGAAAGTGGGAAAAAAACAGAAGAAAATTTTTATAAATCATGTAAGGCACTTATACCTGGAATATATAAGGAAACCTTACAAATCAATAATAAAAAGACAAGCCAAATAGAAAAATGAGCAGAGGATCTAAATAGAGATTTCTCCAAAGATCTACAAAGGGCGGGTAAGCACATGATAAGATGCCCCACATCATCAGCCATTAGAGAAATGCAAATGAGGGCCATAATGAGACACGACTTCACACTCACTAGGATGGCTATAATCAAAAAGACATAACACACATGCTGGCAAGGACGTGGAAAACTTGGAAATCTCATATGCTACTGGTGGGAATTTAAATTGGTGCAGCTGCTTTGGAAAACAGTCTGGCAGTCCCTCAAGCGGTTAAACATAAAGTTACTATCTGACCCAGGAATTTCACTCCTGGGTATATACCCAAGAGCAATGAAAACATGTCCACACAGAAAACCTATATACAAATGTTCACAGCAGCATTATTCCTGACAGCCAAGAGATAGAAACAACCCCAATGTCCATTAACAACTGAATGGGAAAAAAAAAGTGTATAAACATACAATGGAATATTATTTGGCCATTAAGAGGAAGGAAATCCTGACACAAGATACATGGATGAACCTTGAAAATATTATGGTAAGGGAAAGAAGCCAGTCACAAAAGACCCTACATTGTTTGGTCCCATTTACATGAATTGTCTAAAATAGGCAAATCTATAGAGACAGAAAATAGACTAGTAGTTCCCCAAAGGCAGGGGGGGTTAGGGAGGGATTAGAGGGCGATAGGTAACGGGTATGGTTTTTCTTTTGGGGGTGATGAAAATGCAAAACTGATTGTGGGGCTGGTTGCACAACTCTGTGCAGATACTAAAAACCACCGAATTACACACTCAAAGTGGGTATATTGTATAGTATGTGAATTATAGCTCAAGAAAACTGTTAACAAAAAAAGTAAAATCCATTTTCTTTAAATATTTTCAGTATAAGTAAAGCAGACACAGTAATAAATCTGTAACACAGAATAATCTCTTCAAGATGTGATTTCCGCACAGAAATCTTTCCAATATTGAACATATATACTTACTGGCCTGGAAAGAGCTCACGATATATTGTTACATAAAAAAGCAAATTAAAAACAGTACATAAACTGTGTTTACATTCTTGTTCAAAATAAAAAAGTAAAATAAATGCATAGAAAACGTATAACAAAATTCTAACAGTAGCCATCTCTCAGTGGTGATACTATCAAGTGACTTTTCTTTTTGCTTGCCTATTTTTCCTAATGGTTCTACAGCAAGCATAAACTAAATATTTCAAGTATCTAAACAAAGCTCTTGAGCCATTATAAGACTGCTGTCTTGGGGCGCCTGGGTGGCTCAGTCAGTTAAACATCTGACTCTTGGTTTCAGCTCAGGTCATGATCTCAGGGTCGTGGGATCAAGCCCCGAGTCAGGCTCCACGTTCAGTGGGGAGTCTGCTTGGGATCCTCTCTCTACCTCTGCCCCTCCCTCCACCTTGCTCTCAAGTAAATAAGTCTTTTTATTTTTTTTTTATTTTTTATTTATTTATTTGAGAGAGAGAGAACGAGAGACAGAGAGCATGAGAGGGAAGAGGGTCAGAGGGAGAAGCAGACCCCCCACTGAGCAGGGAGCCCGATGCGGGACTCGATCCCGGGACCCTGGGATCATGACCTGAGCCGAAGGCAGACGCTTAACGACTGAGCCACCCAGGCGCCCTCAAGTAAATAAATCTTAAAAAAAAAAAAAGACTGCTGTCTTATACTAATTTGATAATTGCCGTAACACTGTATTTCCACATGGCTCTACAAGAGACGACATCAGTACTGCTGTGTGCTCTCTCAAACCTTATCAGGCCTAGAGACAGAATGAGACCTTTACCACTTGGGTCATGAAATTCTTCAGTTTCATGCTGCCCATTTACCATCAGACCAGAGGTGGGCACCACTCATTAATGAGAGACCGACTCCGACATGCACAAGCCCCAGGAGAGACCAAAGCCGCTCCCACGACTCTGACTTCGGGAACCGGACCGACCTGCCCCAACCCAGGCGCGTTCACTCATGCCGCCTAACAGGCAAGGACCTACAACGGGATCAATGACCCCCACTCGAGGTGCTTACCCATTGATGGTGGATGCCATGAACACAAGGTACGGGCCCAGGAGGCTTTTCACCAGGGGCAGGGGGATGGCAGCGGCTTCATCAATCACAACCAGCTCGGCCTGACCCAGTTTCACAGCATCTGCAGGATGTATATACTGCGGGAAAGAAAAGTTTATATTATCACCGGCCACCCCAGGGCCACAGCTGTGATCCCTGCAAGGCCTCATAAAAGCCACTCTCTGTCCTCTCTCTCTCTCCCCCTTCCCAGTTCTTCTTTCTCTCACTCCTCCTTCCCACTTTTCCCTGGCAGGATAAAACAGAATGAGCTCGGAGCCAGACACCTGGGTTCGGAAGTTCAATCACCAATTATGTGCCCCTAGACAGGTCACTTAGCCTCGCGGCCTCAGACTCCTCTCCACACTGTAAAGTGGAAGAAATACCTATCTGATGGTTACTCGAGAGAAACATCAGGGAAATGTAGAAACATGTCCTGGCTGGTGCCTGGCCTAGTAATGATAGGCGGGGCTCCCCCTTCCTTTCTTCTCATGCTTCTCCCCAGCCTCGCTCTGGCCAGAGAGCTGGAGGGACAGCCTCAGCCCAGCGGCGGCGGCGGCAGATGAGACGATGTCAGGTGTCTCAAGCGCCTGCTACACACTGGGTCCTGGGCTCCCTGCTTGGTCACCGTCATTAAGGCCAAGTCTCCCTGAACTGGTGAGGACACTTCTAAGACTCGATTCCTTCCTAATACACAAACACATGTCCTTAACTGTATTATTAGCTTGGCCACCTAATACCACAAACTTGCCCTAAGTTTGGCATCCTTACGCATACTAACTACCTCTTCACTTTCTTCAGGGCTTCCTGCTATTTTTAAAGTTTGTGCAAGGCCACGAAGAGGTATTTTACAGGAGAGGAAACCTGATGGCCAACTAACATAAAGACATGCAACCTCACTAGTAATCACTGCAATACCAAAGACAAGGAGATCCCATTTCACACACAGGTAAAAATTAAATAGCCGTAAAACACCCAGTGTTGGTAAGAACTTGAGGAAAACAAAAATTAAAAAAAAAAAAAAATGCCATTGGGAAGGTAATCTGGTACACTTTTTTACAGGAGAATTTGGCAAAATCCAAGAAAGGGGGAAATCTGTGCATACTCTAAATCAAACAGTTCCACTCCTAGAAACATAAATAAACAGTAGTATAAACATAAAATGAGTGAAATCAACCAGAGCTACAAGCTTCAATCTGGACAAATCTTGAAAACAAATGCTGAGTAACAAGGCAGGCGGGGGAAAAAGGACAAGTATGGTATGTTACCATTTTACCTAGGAAAATACAAACACAAGAACTGAAAGGAAACACACCAACCCAGAGCACAATTACCTACGGGGAATGGCACAAGGAGGGAATGGGACGGGGAGGGGTACAAGAGGGGCCGCGACTGTGTCTAAATGCTTTACATTTTTAAGACAAAAATAAGAATGACTTTTAAAATATGAAATAAACACAGTCAACAACAAAGTGTCGACATTCCTTAGACTTAAGTGCTTAGATTCTGAGTGTTACCTTGACCTCTGTACTTTTCTGAAGTATTTCATTACGAATAAGATCTAACTGCTTTGTTGGAAGTCGAATGATGGATCAGGGAGACAGCAACTCCACTCAACTCTGAGAGCAAGTACACACCCTCAGTAGGGCCCCATGTCTTGGACTCTTCAAGGGGAAAAAAACCTAAACGAGCACCTCATAAAAGCAGCAGAAAGCAGCCCCCCAGAGAGGTGTAGCTGACTTTAATCTAATATTCGTCTTTTTCTCAATTTCCAGCAAGGAGGAGGAGGCCTCAAAGGGACCCAAATGGAGCCTCATAAAGTCAGGTCACCTCTTCTGTGTTTAAACTCCAGCCTGGAGACAAAGGGACTCTGGCAATACAAGCGGGTCTCTGATTACAAATCCAAACAGCAGCAAGGGCTGAGCCTGGGCATTTCAGGGAAAGGTTTCCTTTCTCTGGTTTGTGTATTTTTCTTGAGTTTTAACAGGTCTCTGTATTCTCACTGCCTGTGGCCTGCCCTCCACCCCACCCCACCATCAGACTTCCCCCCACTTTCAGTGAAGCTGAGGGAATCTGGCAAAAATGGGAAGAAATGTACAGAATGAAGAGATTCTAGAAAGAGACCTAGTAGGAAAAAATTAAGATCCTTAGGTAAAAGACATAAATAAACACTTACCATTATTTACAATCTGGATCTTTGAGGAAAGGTATACCTCCCTGACAGGCAGATACATATGCCTTCACAGGCATAAAGGTCATAAACTGCCAAGTTTACCTGGCTCGCTTCCCACCCCAAGTCCGAAAATAATCGATGAGCCTCCTACGCTGGGAGCCCAGGGGCCTCCATTCCTTCTGCAAGCCTGTCACACTGATGTTTCTCTACAACTGAACAAAACTGTACTTTGGACAAGTGCAGACCATTCAGGCTTCCAGAGCACTGGAGATTTATAGAGCTTTCAGGGAAACACTATTTAAAAAGGAAAGTAGGCCACTGGCTAAACCACAAAGATTCAGAGTACATCTTGCAAAATTATTTTTCTCTTTTTAAATGGAGAGGCTGTTGTTCTAGTTACAGATGCACCATCTCAAAACCTACTGTAACTAAGGAAAATCAGAACTGATGTCAGAACAGTGATAGCAGTTCTTTTAGCTGATTCGTATACTCAAAATCCCACTTACTCGATTTTCAAGGGATAAAACGATAACTTTCCAACGTGGCTACATAAGTTTGTGAGTTTGCTTGCAAGTTTACCTTGAGAAGAGGCCGAAAATCTGGATCAGGTTTATCATAAAACAGCAACACTGTATACAAGACACCCACTTAGGGCGCCTGGGTGGCTCAGTCGCTAAGCGTCTGCCTTTGGCTCAGGTTGTTACCCCAGGGTCCTGGGATCAAGCCCCACATCGGGCTCCCTGC
The DNA here is from genome assembly GCF_009762305.2 of Zalophus californianus. NCBI lineage: Eukaryota > Metazoa > Chordata > Mammalia > Carnivora > Otariidae > Zalophus > Zalophus californianus. The sequence continues at coordinate 86,525,999 of NC_045605.1, read as the reverse complement.
TCTGCGGGAAGCCCGCTTCTCCCTCTCCCACTCCCCCTGCTTGTGTTCCCTCTCTCACTGTGTCTCTCTGTCAAGTAAATAAAATATTAAAAAAAGAAAAAGACACCCAATTTACATAGGACATAAAATGACTGTATTTAAATACCGCAGGACAGTGGCCGAACACAGCAGTGTTTTAGAATGAGCCTCACCTGAATGGTCTGCCTGTGTTCTCGGAATACATTCACTCTGATCACAGCTCTGTTAAATTCAGGATTGAGAGACTGAATGATCTCATAATCCAGATGCTCCTGATGGAGAGAGTCAAATCAATGACAAATGTTAGAAATTAAAAGTAAGCAGGCATTCCAAACACTTCACCTAGATTTACACCCAGCACTGAATCAAAGTAAGTTCTTATCCTAATTTCCTACCTGATATTGCAGCGCGTCAAATCCTTTAAAGACAAATTCAAACAGAGTGTGGAGGTTATCAGGGCTTGGGGAGGTAACAAAGATATTGGAGTACCTATTGAACAAAAGAAGAGGACTTTTTTTTTTTAAGGAATTAGGAAATCCAAAAGGGACGTTTAGGGAACAAAAGAGGAAAAGAAGAGATTTCTGTTTGCCCTGTGACACACGGGATTTACCACAGATAATGGCAGAAAAAAAAGAACACTTTTTAGGGAGGAAAAGTACAACTGCTGATCTGAGTACATTTTTCCTCCCAAACTAATGAGAACACATGAACAGCGAGAAGGCAGCACGTCCCGGCAGTCAGCACGTCCCGGCAGTCAGCTCCTGACATCTGGGAAGGCACGCGGCCGAGAGGTGCGTGCACACGACTCCTTCCGTGTGAGGAGCCAGCGTGCCACTTCCCAAGTTTGTGTCCTGGGACCAGAGGGTGGGCCCACAGCCATCACTAGCTGTGCTGAGAATGCTTCAGACCATGAGGCCCAACAGCTCAATCAGCGCTCAGGCCAAGGCCGCAGCGAACTTGCAGGGGACCCTGGCTGAGTGTAAAGGGTGCCAATGGCGAAGGTGCTGACGGGCCCTGCCAGAGCAGCAGGAACGAGAGACCGCACGTCAGGGGCTGCCCTCAGCCCCAGCACCACCGGCACTGACTTGCTGGGGTATCGTGAGTGACTCACTGAAACTCCCTGAGCCTGGGTTTTATCCCACTGTGAAATGCTTACGGAGCTATTAGGAGCACCAAGGAAGATCACGCATGTGAGGACATGGAAAAGTCTAGGTCCATTATTTCTGCCTGTAAAGCTAGAAGTACACACTCTCCTGGCGACTCCATAAATCTTCCACCCAGGGCAAGAGAACAGAAAGGAACATCACACTCAAAGGCAGCTCCCTAAAAGGAAACAAGATGTTCTACTGATCAAAATCATTAAAATACCAAATGTGTGCTGTCCGCAGTCAACAAAGATGGTCACCCATTCCCATCTCCTGAAGAGTTTTAAAGTTTCTTACTCCTGTTTCTTCGCTTTTATACATCTGTCCCACTTTTTTGGTGTGTTTGTTCAACTTTAAAGAGTGATCACAAAGGTCCTGGTGTATGTATCCATGTGCCTGCACACGTATGTGTGCACCACCAGGGGGACGGGGGGGAAACAGCGTCGCTGTGTCTAGACAGGAACCCACAACCTAGAGAAATCACACAGGAGCCCGCACAGACCCAGGGACAGTCTCCCGGTCCCCTGCCTCCTATCCCGCACACTTATTCCTTAGAGCTCAGACTTCCCAAAGCGGGGGAATGAGACCTCCTTACCCAAAAGCCACTGCCCCAGCAATAGCCAATCCCAGAGCTGCAGACTTCCCCCTTCCTCGGGCAGCCGTGAGTGCGACAGTACTCCTCAGGGTCTTTTCAGAGATGCCCTCGATGAACTTTAAGACAGCTTTGGCCTGTGAAAAGAGAACCGTATCAGGTGAGCTTTGAGAAAGACCAAGTTTCAGCCATCTACCACCACTACTGTGGAGAAGTCGAGGCAAAATCAAAGGGGGCCCATTCTTGCAGGCCAAGAGGCAAGGCTCAGCACTCGGCTTCTCACCGCCTGGTCATCTCCTCTTAAGTCTCAAGGCTTGAAATGCCACTGGGAAACACCCAATTCTAGACCTCTTCCCCACCCAGCAATCCCTGTATACATGCAACTGTATACATCTTCACTTGTATGTCTGTCAGACTTCTCAGACTGACCTGAGGGGAACCCAGAGTGTCCCCCACCAACCTCCTCCATCTATAGTCTTCCCCATCTCAGTTAACAGGCCCACTGTTTAGGCCAAGAGCCTCTACATTTTCTCCCCATGCCCGATTCACCAGCAAAGCCCATCAGTGCTACCTTCAAAATATATACAAATCCTACCAACCTTCACCAGTGTCCTCTGCCACGCTCCTCAAAGCCCCCAAACTGTCTTCCCCCATTATTACAAGAGACTCCCAGTTAGTCTTTCTGCTTCCACCTTCGTTCCGCTACAGTCTAGACTCAACAGAGCAGCCAGAGGGTGAATTTTAAAATTCAGCCTGGGGATCCCTCCAGCAGCTGTGCTGAGAGACTGGACACGTGAAACCTTCCGTGGGTGCCCACCTCTCAGAGAGTAAGTGCCAAGCCCTTCAGGGCCACGGGGCTGTGCCACATGACCTCTGTCATCTCCTCCTACTCTCGTCCACTCACTCTGCTTCAACCCAGGCAGCCTCCTTACTGGTCCTCGAGCAGTCTACCTTGAGTCTACCACCAGGTAGACTCCTACCTCAGGCCTCTGCACCTGGTGGCCCCTCTCCAGAAGCACTCTCCCTCCAGACGGCCCCGGGCTCTTTTCCCCAACTGCTCCAAGGCTTTGCTCCAGGATCACCTTATAAACCAGGCCTCCCGCCTCCTGCACTCCCCATTCCTCTTTGACACTGCCTGTGTTTCTCCAGCGTACGCAGCACCTTCTACTACACGTCAGGACTGGCCTGTTTCCTTGACCGGCTGTCAGTCTCAACCCATCGGAACGCAAGCTCCACGAAGCAGGTGTGCCCCTCCTTTTTACTGCTGAGCCCAGTGCCTAGGGTCTTGCCTGGCACCTAGGAGAGCAAGATGCCTGAGGCACAGAATGAGAGGAGGAACCACACCACCACTTGGGGGCCAAACACTACTCCCTGACTGGCATCTGCCCTGGGAACAGGCCGAGACTAGGTAGAAGGCCAAATGGCCCAGCCTGGCCTGTCTGATCCTGCACAAGGTGCCGGACACACCCAGGCAGCTACACTGAAGAAGACACTGAAGCGACACAAGCCCAGGGAGATGGAAGGGAAGAAAGGGGACGAGCTCCAAGAAGCTAGAGTCTCTCCAGATGGAAACACTCAGGAGATCCAGGTCCTACTCATCTTAACTTGGTTTTTGCTGAGCACTGTATTTTGCTCTTTTGTTGTTTACTGTTGAGAAGTTTTAAACTCTGACAAAACATAACCAGGAAAAATCTAACATAACAGAAGGGTAAGCTATCTGGACTAGAAATGCATTCTAGGGGCGCCTGGGTGGCTCAGTGGGTTGAGCGTCCAACTCTCGGTTTTAGTTCAGGTCATGGTCTCATGGGTCACGGGATCGAGCCCCATGTCGGGCTCCCTGCTCAGCAGGGAGTCTGCTTGAAGATTCTCTCCCTCTGCCCCTCCCCTGCACAGATGTGCTCTCCCTCTGCCCCTCCCCTGCACAGATGTGCTCTCCCTCTAATAAATAAATCTTTTTAGAAAACACATTCTAAAACAATATGCTAAAATGAAAAACCAACCCCCCAAAATAATTTACAAAACAAACAAAAAAACCCAGATGACCAAGAATTATATGAAAAAAGTACCTGCTTTTCTCTTAATTAAAGCAACACAAATCAAAACAGCGATCCTGCGTTCCCATGGCACAGGACTGGTAGGCTTAGAAGTTTAACCAGAGCCAAAGCTGGCAAGGTGTAGGGAAAAAGGCGTTTTCACACTGTTGCTAGTTCCACGAACTGGTCCGACACCCATTTTCACACACACACACTCTAATCCAGCAATCCTTCTGGAAACTTTCCTAGAGATAGTGCGTATCTGTAAGAAGGTCCTAACGGCATTGTTTATAATAGGAAAAAAGCTGGAGTCAACCCAAATGCCTACTAGGGGACCACTTACACTGTAGAGTGTAATCCCTTCGCATATTTTTAAAATCTCCATTTGTATGCACAGAAAAAGTTCCAGAAGAACACACAATAAACTGTCAATGGCAGTTATCTCTGCAGAGCGGGACTGCCAAGTAGAAACACCATTTTCCATTTTTAAAGCACACTCTTTCCTACTTAGTGATTTTTTTCTATGCATTTTCTTACAGCACTACTGTTTTTACAGCTTCTCCCTCTTCTGCCCTTTCTCCATCCTCTCGCTCATTTCCTCTCTCTGACAAAGGGGACCAGGAAGTGGCTCAAAGCACCCTAGAGCCTGCAGCCTGGGCTGCATAGAGAGCTATGTGGCCGATAATTCTATTTCTAGAACGAGCAGGGAAATCAGACTGCTGGGCACTGTAGCTTTTTTCCATCATGAGGGCAGAGCCTAGTGTCAAGAGGCCTGGACTGTTCCTCTGGCTCAGGCTGGACCGGAACCCTGAACACACCTGACAGCCTGAAGGCCTCTGGGCACTGCCCAGTCAGCTCCTACTCAGCCCAGGAACCATCAGAGAAGCTGAGTTTACCAGCCCTGGCCACCTCGGTGAGCACAGAAATGCATTCTGGAAGCTCCCTCCTAGCCCACTATCTGTACCTAAAGATCAGGTCCACACCACCACAGAGGGCCCTATCAGGTCTCACTCTGAAACCAGGGTACCAGGGGCCTTAGGCTATCCTATCACTTTTACGCAAAGCTGAAGCAAAAACCTTTATGTCCTTAAAACTTAACTAAAATGGAAGAATACAGATATATCACCCTCTCTTGGAAAAAAATGCTGGGGGGGGGGGTTCCTCTTTAAATTCAATCCATCTCCCCCATCGCCCCCCAGACCCTCTACTCCCAGAACGGATGACCTGGGGTGGAGGGAGAGGTGATCCCTGGACTTGTAACGAACGCAAATGACAGAGACTAGCCCTGGTGTTGTTCAAGCAAGAGAAAAGGTCCCTTCCCCAGGAGAATCCAAGTCCTAACTTGTCCTGACTTGGCTTCCATTGCTTTCTGCACGTTCTATTTCCCCTCTGCACTGTCCATCCTGGGGTAGGGAAGTTCGGAATGCCACACTCACCTGGTCTAGGGTCCTGCAGCAATCCACCAACACGCCCACCGGCTGGGTGTCCTGCAAGTTCTCCTTTAACTCCTTCAGCTCCAGGTCAGAAGGACCAAGACTCTCATCCTACCAGAGAGGAGAGGAGAAGGTTTGCCACTGTCACGGAAGGGTCCTCACAAAAAACATGACCTCACCCCGATTCCTGGACCGCTGGCTGACTCACCGGGGTCTGGGGAGGTAGGGCCTCAATACTGGCAGCGTGCGAGGAGATGGGCAGGATGTTGAGCTGGTCATCGATGACAAGACACTTCTTACAAGAGGCCAGAGAGAGAATAAATCTGAAGAACAAAATGGTCATGAGGTGTTGAGGGAGAAAGAAGGCAATGTCTACACAACAAAGGTATGGCTTTTCTTCAGGAAAATCATTTGGCCCCCATGTCTCTGAGAAAGCCAAAACCCAGTTGGAGGGCAGTGCAAGAGGATTCTGAGCCTCCTTTACAAGGCACCTGAATGTGTTTTGGGTTTTTTTTAAGATTTTATTCATTTGAGAGTCACTGAGTTAGAGAAAGAGAACAAGCAGTGGAGGGGGCAGAGGGAGAGGGAATAGCAGGGAGCCTGATGTGGGGCTCCATCCCAGGACCGCGGGATCATGACCTGAGCTGAAGGCAGACGCTTAACCGACTGAGCCACCCAGGCGCCCCCTGAACGTGCTTTATACAGCAAACAAGAACACCCAGAACTGTCTTGAGAGACAGGTTACAAGCACTCCTACTGTGCACAACCATCACTGTTCCCTGCGTCACACAGCCCTTCCCACACCCTCTTAGGCTCGCCCTTTGAGGACTGAGCTGTCTCAGGCCATCCTTCAGTGGGGAACTCCAAACCTACCCCAAAAATGATCACCAGTCACACAGGGAAACAAACCCATACACGAATGAATTTACCTTCAGCCACAAGGAAGAAAAAATAAAGACAAGGAAGAAGGGAGAAAAGCTCCCTCAAGAAATTAACACAGACACTCCTGTGTGTAGGAAAACATGTTTTGGCTGGAGAATTCAAACTCCTCCCACAGCGCAAGAAGAGAGCCTCATGGGCTACTAGCACAGGCTTCCTTCTGTTCTATCCAGTAGCACGTGGCCACCTCCTGACCCACTCCATCTACTGAGTGAAAGCACCAGAGAGGATGAAAACTGGAAAGGCCCCAAGCTTTCAGGCCAGGACTTCTAAACCTCAGCACTAGCAACATTTCAGATTCTTTGTTGTGGAGCTGTTCTGTTCACTTTAGGCTGTTCAGCAGCATCCCTGGCTTCTACTCACTAGATGCCGGTAGCGTCTCCCACCCCTCCAATGCTCTCCCCCAAGTTATGACACTCAAAATGTTTCCAGACACTGCCAAATGTCCCCAGTGAGCAAGACTGCTCTAGATGAGGACCACTGATCCAGGCCACAGCTTCTCAAGGAGTTTCACAGGCTGCTAACTGGTGTTCCCTAAAAAGGGGGTCTGTGGTCAAATAAATCTGGGAACCGATCAGTTAAATAGGTCCCTGCTGCTGCAAGACTTTTGAGAGGCTATGACAGGCTAAAGTGAATCTTCACTCAAGACAAACCGTATCAGCATTTCCCAGACACAAGTGGCCAGAAATCCTTTTGACATAAAATCCCTCTTAAAATACTAGTGTTCTGTGAAACACATTTTGGGAAACAGTGACCCAGACAAATTACCCCTCTGACAGAAGAGTAAGCTAAAAGCCAGAGAGGAGGCGGACTTGGTTCAAGCCCCAGCTCCCCACTCACTTTCACTGCTTCCAGTTGGCTTCCCAACCAGCACTGCTGTCAGGAATCTCACCTCTCTGGACCCCTGCACTAGCTGCCCTCAGACAAAAGCACAGCTCTGCACTGGGTCCAAGACAAAAATATGCTTCCCACCACGGCTCCCCACAATTAAGGGCCTGAGAAATGTGCCTCAGACCTACCTCTCATTAAATCTTCCCACCACATCCTGATGGGCCTCAGTTCTGTATCTTGAATGCACGTCCTAAAAGAAACAACATCTGTAAACAAAGACATCCCAAAGTAAGGCTGAGGCTCTGGGTCTAAATGTGAAGACGTTCTAATAAGCAACCCTGGGATAAAGGAGGTGCCAGAGCTACTGATGGAAATTCACTCCTGCAGAACCTGCTGTGCTAAACGGCCCAACTGCTCTTTGCTGGAACTGGGATCATCAAACACTCAATGTAGTGTTTTTCATTACAACAAACTTCCCCTCATCTCAACTTGGATATTTTCCCACATTTTAGCCAGCATCATAAAATGTCTTCATTCAATAAAATGTACGTATCAACCGTGTGCCAGACATGTTGGGTATACACGGGTATTTAATGAAGCATGACCTCTGTTCTCATGGAGCTTACAGTCTAATGGTTGGAGGGAAACAAATGAGTAAAATTCTGGCAAATGCAACAAATGAAAAACAGGGTGCAGTGATAGTGAATGGCAGGGCGGCAGTTACTTACATACGGTACAGAGGGAAGGCCCTCTGAGGTGAGAAGCAGACAGCCATATGAAAGGGAGAAGAAGGACAAACAAACTGACGTGGGCACAATGGTCATTCATTCATTCACCAGCATTTAATGAGTGCTTACTAAATGCCAGGCACTCTTCCAGGATCTGGAGTGCACCGGTGAGGAAAACAAAGTCTCTGATCTCACGAAGTCTAGAGACTAGCACAGGAAGTCAGACAATAAACAAATATATATGCAACCTCAGGTATTCGGCAAATGCCCTGAAGAAAAATAAAGCAGGTCATGCATTCCAAACAGGGTATGAAGAAAGACCACACTGACGAGGTGGTGTTTGAGCAAGGACTTGAATGCAGTGAGGAAGAGCACCATGCAGATATCCCAGAGGCCACAGCAAGTGCACAGGCCTTCAGGTGAGAGCGTACTGGGCATGTCTGAGGATGCCTGAGGAAGCCAGAGGGACCACAGTGGCAGGTGATGGGAAGAGTAGTGGAGATGGGAAGCAGCTACTAAGGTTTGAGGAAAGTCCAGGTCACCGTATAAACGTAGCTCGTGAAACCCTGAAGCCAATCCTAACGCCATTCCCAAGCAGGGCCATGGGCATAACTAAGAACATCCACGTGGCAATACTGATGGGGTCAGAGAGCAGCTCTGCATCCACTGGGATATATTTCCACTCCTAACCATGTCCTCGGCTTTGGATGGAAAATACCCCTCCCAAAGTCGAAGCTCTTGCCAAACTGGGAGTGGAACTGGCAAATGTTCCTCCATCATCCACCAGGATGAGGACTGGTGAGGGCATCTGTGTGTGGTCCCTTTTTTGCAATAGACAAAGGAGGCACTGACTTGGCTCTCTGCAGAATACCATTCCAGAAATGGAACTACGTAACAGCTGCCTCATACCTGAAACTCACCGGTGTAGAATTCACAAATACCCGAAAGCAAACGTTAAATTCAGAGATGCCCAGACACAGTCAGGGCCACTGACATTTCTCCACAGTGACCTTCTCATTACTTACAGTCCAAAAGCTCCCGGCCCAGAGCTTGTGCTGACCACCCACTGGAACTACTCAACAGGAATTCTTAGAAGTACATGGCCAACAGCAAAAACACAGCTTGGTCTGAACCGCCAGAGTTCAGTTAAAAACCATATACCTACCATGGTCATCGTGTACAACTGCTTCAGTGAATTCATGGTCCGTAGGAGGATGACCACCAGCCCACCACCTTCCACTGTTTCCACAGTTCTGGCCAGCAAATTTGGAGTTAAAGCTTCAAAATCCTGGAAGAAGGAGACCTTGGAAAGGGCTGGTCATGCAAAGAGCACCCCCAGGGAAGCTCAACCAAGGGCCAGGTGATAAAGTGAAAGGAGGGCTTCAGAACACAAACACAAGACCAGAGCCCCTACCCAACTCACCAGTATGGATACACATACACACACCCCTTCCTGATGGGCAGAGAAGCAAGTCCAGCCCTGGAGAATAGGGGTACCTGGTTTTATATGTCAAGTGTGTATAATAATCTCAGACAAAATCCTATTTGGGAAGAAATTGATTCCCACTTGCATTTCACAAATCCCTCATGTTCATTTTCTGAGGTGTTTACAGATAGAACCTGTCTGATAAAACTCAACTGCACCACATGGGGGAGCCACTGCCCAAGGGAGCCGCCTTCTCGGCAACTGGTAACAGCGGCAACCTAAGAACACTCCCTACTAATCAGTGGTGGCTTGAGAAGAGGCGAAATGCTCTCTTCTTGTCTCCAAGGCGGGATGCAAGCCAGCACTAAGAGACAACCCACTGGAACGTAGAAAGAAAAAATAACTCCAATTCATGACTTCTTCCCCTCATTTCTTAATTTACATTTTGTAAGGTACGTTTTATAACGTATGTAATCACGGTAGTACAGGCATATAATAAACACATACCAAACTGGGGATTTGAGCTTAAATGTGTTCTTTTTGGGGGCATGCGGGGGTCACAAGTGTCAAGGAATCAAAGGATAAAACACAGACCGCCAGAGCTCAAAACAAAGAAAAACGTGATATTTAGTCTATTAACTTGACTAGCAAGAGAATATTACCAGTGAAAAAAGGCACCAGGGAGTTCTCTGTGGGGGGAAAAGTGAGGGGATTTTAAGAACAACAAAGAGGGATTGAGGGTGTTGGTGGCGGTTATGCCCATCAAGCACTCTGGGGAGAACGCCTGAGTGCACAGGTCCCACCGCTCACTGTTCACCAAAGTCTCCAGCTAGTTCTATTAAGGATCTGGGGACATGGGGTCACTTGAAGTTCACAGCACTTTCTTTCTCACCTTCAGCTGGTTACAAGCAGCTGTGACGGAGCATCTGTGTCAGCCCTGGTATCTCTAGATAAGTGCTGCTCTGAGTGGAAAAGTTTATTTTTATATGGGGTGAGGTATCAAGTCTGCTTTGGAGAGTGGCCAAGTGTTCTGCTGACAATGCTCAGGGGAGGCGGTACAGGTGAATCTTTCTCCTTACAGTCTGCCTGTTCTTGAGGGGAGCCCTCCGCGCTCGGACTCCAGGCACAGGCTGGAGGAAGCCACCCACCTGGAGGACGCACATGCCGAAAGTGTTGCCCAGGATCTTGTGGGTCTCATTGTAGTAGCAGTAGCGAATGTTTGTGGCCGCCACGAACAGTTCGAAGGGGTCATCTTGCTTTATGTTCAATGTCCCATTCTTTATTTTTTTCTGGAGCTGTCGCATTCTTTTCTTCCGGTGACTGCAATCACCCCCAACACCCACACCCCAGGAGAGCCAGTTAACCAGAGAGGCTAGAAGGGTGGGGTCAGGGGACAGGCCAGTGATCACCCACCCAGACCTTCAGAGCTAGAAGGGAACCGGGCAACTGTAGGGCTAGCCCCTCCCTTTAAAGGTGAAGGGAAGAGTAGAGAGGTTGAGGACGGGCTTCGGAGGGAGCCAGAGGTAAATCTGTGTGGAGACCCTGCTATGCTGCCCTGGCACCTTCTGCAAATACTTGACTTCAAAAGAAGGGTAATGGAAGGACCTAAAACCTTACATCTAGCCAGACCAGAATTTGAAACCAACCTTTGTGACCTCATTACCTTAGCCTCAAGTACATGCTTCCACTACACGGTACCATTCCCCAGAAGACCTGGGAGAGGCAGGGTGACCACAGGTAGTTTATTCATTTTTCATAAATGCATTCATCTACTTCCTTCCCCAGACTGTGGGAAGGGCAGCTATGACTTAAGACAATACTGACAGAGGCTATAAGGGCTGGAATGGGATCTGGATAACTCTCAGGAATCTGGAACTTTTCTTTTGTCTTAAAAATCCTGACTATCCAACTGTCATTTAACTCTTTCCTCTATAAAGAGAAAAATAGGAAAGCTCCAGAATTGAGGATTCTAACTGATCGAAATGTTACCACAGTCCTCTAACTGAATAGCTAGAACAAAGGCCCTCCCTCAGGGACCGTATTTCTTCATCTGTGAAAGAGGCAGTTGGGCAAGGTAACTCTCACTGTCACTTCGGGCTCGTGTCTTAGCCCATGACTTACAAGCATCAGCTAATCTGGTGGTCTGTCACCTCAAGACAGGGCTGGGAGGGCTACAAGAGGCACAGACGAGATTCTTACAAGCGAAGTCAGAGGGGTTAAGTTGGAAAGGCAAATCTGCCCTGAACACTGTGAACTGCCTAATTCTGCACCCATCTGACATTTACCAACTGCACGGCAGTGACACTCACAAGCCCCAGAAAGTTACCATTCTGCTGACAGGCAACAGGCTTACTCTCAATCTGTATTAATAATGCTTACCTGCCCTATTATAAAAGAACATGTACAACAAAATACCTATTATGATTTACAACAACACAGTGACACACAGCCAAATGCTAACAATGCCTATGTACTGATATTATGAGTGCTTTTATTTTCACCTTTGGGATTTGTCTATTTTCCATATGTCTTACAAGAACACATTTATATTATTTTTTTTAAAAAGCAAGACAATTTACTCAAAACCTAGTTTCTTTTAGGCAGAATCAAGTCTCTTGACCAAAGGATGCTAACTAATCAAATTTAGCCTTTGGAACTAAGTACAATTAAAAGACTCTTAGAGCCCATTAAACGATGCATTCAACTCAACAAATATTATCTGAGCACCTACTACAAGCGTGCCAGGTCATCTGAAAATACGAAAATATAAAGATAAGCAAGCAAGGCCTCCTAACTAAATGAACTTACCGCCTAGAAGTAAAACAAGGCCAGGGTGCAAACGAGCATCTTCCAGGGGAGGGAGAACAGAGGGTGAGCAGCACTGGAAGACTGACAGGCAGCGAAGGGGGTGGAGGTGCCCTGAGGTGTGACTACAGGGTTTGGGGAAAGTTTGGGGAAGGAGGCAGGCCCCGAAAAGTGGGGGACATTTCAGAAGAGGGTGCCAGAGAGGCGGAGGTGGTATCCTGGGCAGAGGTGGTGGCAGGGCCAAGGCCGGGAGTGTCCATGGCACAGAGCAGCCAGGGCTGGAGATTCCATTTCAGAGTCAACGCCAGAAACAAACATATTTGGGAATAAAGGAGAGAAGAGCGGCTCAAGAACAGAAACGCACACTTGAGCTGGGCAGAGAGTAGGAGATAAGATCAAGAAAAAGAGCACTGCTCAGGAAGGCAGCCCAAGAAAGGATCACAGAAGCCAAGAAAGGAGTGCGCTTCCGATGACACCACAAAGTAGGTTACCTGCCAAGGAACAGGCCTCAACACCCCAAACTCCTCCATACACAGAATTATGGGTAGAACTACCAGGTTTCCACTAGATGGACTGACCCCACATCCTCAGGCCCAAGGGTGGGCACCACTCCACAGGAACTCGGGGAGAAAGACTGATGTCCGACATTGCTGGACCTCAACACTCAACAGCTATTTCTGCCGTGGTGACAAAAGAACACAGAAAGCGGAGTTGTAGTGGGAAAGAACAGAGCAGATAAGCAGAGCTGAGACTGAGCAAGAACTGGGAGCATTAGTGCCCTGGCTCTACATCAGCCGAGGCAGGGCTGAAATCTCATCCCCGTTCAGACCTCAGAGACTTCAAGAAACTCCCTTTGGGCCTAAGTTTGTTTGTGGTGGAGGTCTGCTATTTACAACCAGACGTCCTGACTACCGCAGCTTCAAAAAATAAGAGGAGAGCCAACTGTGAAACACAACAGTGAACCAGTGGAGAAAGAGCTGAGAGGAAGGAGAAAGAGGGAGAGAAGGTGCTGCGTGAGGTGTCCGGCTGTCGATGACTTCCCAGAGCGCAATCTGGTCACAATGATCGAAGCAGAAGCCAGCTAGCAACAGAGCATGGCTAGAAGTGCACAAGGCTTCTGTTTCACCGCTATAAACGTGAGAGAAAATGCGAGCCTGAGAGATAAAACGGAGTAGGTAGCTAATCTTTTTTTTTTTTTTTTTTTGAGACTGGAGAGCTGAGCACGTTTACAAGAAAAAGGAGCAAGTTTCAAAGGGGTATGGAGTGGCTGGGAGAGGAAAGAGGATGCAGGTCCTGAAAGAAGTGAGAGAAGAGATCCAGAGTAGATTAAGGGGTCTGCGGTGGACATGGGATGAGGCACATCCTCCTCAGACGCAAAAGGCAAAAAAGAGACTGAAAATGCAGAGTAAATTTGAGATGGGAAAAGGCAGTTGAAGGAACTTGCATTAGACAGGCTTGATCAGCTTAGAAAAGTAAAAAGAAAATCACGGGCAGAAAGCAAGGAATTGGGCTGGGCACTTCTAAAGAGCATGAATGGATTTGAAACTCATTGTCAGGAACGAAGAAGGGACATTAGCGCTATCGTTTTCTCTCTTCGGAAGTGTCCTCATAGGTAGCACCTCCCTAATGTTCCCTGAAAAACTAGGTCAGGGAATCACTGCCTGGCACTGAATTAAGGAGCAGGAATTTTAAGTGGTACGGGCCAAACTTACCTGCTAAACCCCAGCTCTTTCTTGTAACACCACAGCACTGAAGGCCGAGCCTTCACGGTTGCTTTGGACAACATGTGATGGAGTATGACCACCTGCCAAAGGAAGAAGTCACAGAATCTCAGGGCCCAAAGAGACCTCAGAGACTGCCAGGCCCAAGACCTCACTTGACAGATCCAGAAAGTAAATCGAGGGCCAGGACAGGGAAGCGCCCCAGGTCACAAGGCCAGCAGCACCTAGGCAGGGGCTAGAAGCCTGGTCACACACACTTAACCTCATGCTTAGTCCCCACCGAGGTTCTCACTAGGCATCTTACTCAAAGAAAACCAGTCAGAGACCTTAATGCTACTATGTGCTGAACCCTCCGAGGGCCAGTAACAAGCTGACTCTGTGGGATAAGATACAAAGTCAGTCAGGAAGTGCTGACTACATCTTACCTGATCCTTTCCTCGGTCTCCGACTACAACAAACAAAGACCTTTGCCGTTCAGCAACTCCATTTTCAATGAGAATCCGGATTCGGTTATCTACTTTCTTCCGATGCATGGTGAAAGACTACCACTGAAACAGAGGGAAAGGAAACACAACTGGAAATAAACACCAAATTCTGGGTGAGGAACATTAGCTGGCCGCCTCCTGTGGAGCCAGGGGTTGTGCCAGGCACATTTGTAAGTATCATTTTACTTAACCCCCCTGGGTTAACTGCTCCCTAGGGAACATGTCAGTTTCATTTTTAAAATTAGGAAACTGAGGCTTGGGAAGTGAACAATATGTTTCCTCAGCAGGAAAGTCAGAAGAGAAGCTGTAATTCACACTTCTATCAAGGTTTTTTTTCAAAACTGGAAACAATGTTCCAAAGAATAAAATGATTAAAATATATGATGGCATATTTATAGGATACTAAGGCAGTTTTCAAGAAAACTTTTTCAAAATAACTTTCAGGAATTATCTAAGGATATGGATGTAGATACTTATGAGAAGACAGACATCTCAGGACAAAGCACGATACTTTTTTTTGTTTAATGCATGTACATAACATATAGGGAAAACAAACCTGGAAGAAAACACCAAAATGTAATTATTTCTGAAAGGTGAGATTGCAGTTGGTTCTTATTTTGTTCTTTTGTTATTTGGTGTTTTTTTTTTAATTCATATGCACTACTAATAGAATCAGGGAAGGAAATCACTGAATATTACTGTGATGAAATGTATCCCAATTGTCTCCTCAAGGGAGGGAAAACCATACCGAAGCCTGTACAGATAAACCTTAAAGTTATTGTGATTACATATGACACAATACTGCATCATTACCACAATAAATACACCAAAGAAACATCAAGAATATCAATTATATTACTACAACATAAGAGTAACAGGTTACCTAGAAAGCCCAGGGCCTGCTGCATTCTAAACATAAAGTTCATTAACTGCCTTAACTGTGTGGCAGCCATCCTTCTAACCTCCAATCCAAATATGGATTGTAGCAGTTCTATCTTAACATCAAACATTATGTTACAATCAATGACTCCTTTTTCATAAGGAAAGGAGCAAATATAAAGAATTCAAGTATCTCAAGGAAGAAGAGTGACAGAGACAGGATTCACACTCAAGTCTACCTGACTCCAAAGCCTAAGTAAGCTCTTTCCAGCTCACCAATCTGCCCAGCTTGTCGGTTAAGCTGTTGCCTCAAAACAACGACACGCTAATCAATAATTATTAGGGACTGCTCTTTGCCCTAGTTACTGTAGGAGCCCCAGAAGCAATACCAGATAAAGCCTTGACTTCAAGGAGTTTTCATTCTCCTTGGAGAAAATATTCAAGTGAAACAGATAAGGGGCGATCTGTCTGAAAACAGACAAAATTACATGTAAAAATAATAGTACGGCCAGTGGTCTGATGAAGGTCTGAGATTACTCTGGGCTGGAGTTGCCACGGAAGGCTTAATGGATGAAGAGGGCCCTGAGAGAAGAGAAAGAGGACTTTTCTTCATTCACTCACCTATTGGTCTAACAAATAAAATAGCATCTATGTGCCAGTCACCGTTCTAGGGGCATTAGCAAATAAAACAAAGTCCTGAATGTGACTGCTGAATAAAGACTATAAAAGAATGAGCTGAGACAAACAGTTCAAAGCGTGGGAAGATCTGGACTCGGTGTAACGCCCAGCGCCGATACCAAGGACTGTGGGCAAGCGAAGTGTTGTCACCCACCCCCTCACCCCGACCCCTAGCATGAGGTCCCTAGAAGGTGGAGATCGAGCCACGCAACCCCCCGAGAGCGCTCGAGAAGCACGCCGAGGGTGGCCGCCAATCCGGGAAGAGGAATCTGTCATCTAGGAGCGCCCGGGAAGGCAGCCGGCGAGGGCCAGGCATCGGCATAGATGCAGAGACTTCATCCTCGAGCCGGTCACCTCTGGACCCATGGACACCGACCTCAACACCCATCCCAAGCCATCCCGTGTTGGGTACCTGCGCCCCGAGCCCAGCGGATCCCAGCCAGCAGACAAGCGGAAGCACGTGGGGAACCGAATTACTCCAGCAGCCAGGAGGAAGCGGCGGGCTGCCCCTAGCGGATGCCTGACCGCGCGCTCTCAAAGTTGGCCTCGCTCTGCCACGCTCGTCCGGCTGAGGCCCTAGAAAGCGGCGTGCGCGCAAGCGCACGAACGGCACGGCGTGACGCACGTGCGGGGACCTTCCTCAACCAGGTCTCCGCGTGATGACGTCAGAGGCCCGGGAGGCGGAGCTGCAGCCCAAATCCTTAGCGCGGCTTTAGCATTTAACCTCTGCTTGGGACAGCTGTGGTGCCGGGTGCGATTTGCCTCACATCAGACTCAAAAAACCCTGGCTTCGAAGGGCAAAATAAGCGTACTGGTGTCCGCACCCCCAGCTCCTGCCACTGTGCTGGGGCGAGCCCGGGTTCCCAGATGGGTCCGGGGCAGCACACGGTAAGTGGTCCAGGGTTGTGTGTTAGCCTAGTTTTACGAGACGACCGACTCCAGGGATCTGGGCGTTAATTTTACCGATTCTTTTATTAACTTCCCACTTTAATATGACAAAATGAGGAAACTCTACCAGCAGACCTGTTTGACTCCTCTCACTTGACCCTCCACACCTGCAGAAATGATCCTGTAGACCTGTCGAGAATTCAGTGTGGTTTCTACCCACCAGTGTGGGCATTTTGTAAGCTCCCTTTAGGCCTTATCTGGCCATCAAATGACGGCGCTCTTCTGAAAACCAGCTCTGGGGCTCTGCTCTTGCTAAATTACTTCACCTCCTTTCTTCCTCACCCCCCACCAGCTCCCAGGCGAAACTCGCCCAAGCACAAGAACCACATATATATTCTTACACATTCTTGTCTTTGAGCCAGATCGTAATCCCAACTGCTTGCTTGACACTTTTCGGATCCCTCAAATTCAAAATGTCTGAAGCCGAACTTATCTTCCTCACTGAAACTCCTTCCCCAAATCAAGACACTCCCAATTCTAATGTTATCATCACCACCACCCATTTAGTCCAATATCCATCATTTTCTAATTCACTCAAAAATGTCAATATACCAGACACAAGGGATCAAGTGACCAAAATGTTCCTGTCAGTCATGAATTCTAAGTTTTAAGTGCTGTTAAGAAAAAAGTATCCAGTAAGTAAACAGTGACAAAGGATTATGTTTTAGTGGTGGCCATGGAAGGCCTCTGAGGTAATGACACTGGAGCATGAGCAAAACACCTGAATTTAGGAATGAGCATTAAGAATATTTGAGTGAAAAGCCTTCCCACCCTTAAGATGTAACACGTAGATTTCTAGATGGGAAAAATCTTGGCAAGGTGGCAAAGCAGCCAATGTAGCCAGATTACAATGAGCAAGAACAAAGTGGTAGGAAATTAGGCCAAATGATGAATGCACACAGACCAAACTTTAGAATTCTAGGCATGATGGGAAAGCAAGGAGTTTGGGGAACTGGGAAGTGACAAAATCCGACTTGCCCTCAGCAAAGGCTCATTCTTGGCTGCTGTGCAAAAATCACTGCAGGACAAGAGCAGCAGCCAGCCACTGTAAGCCACAGTCGCTAGCCACTCTCAGCTAGTGGTAGTGGTGGTTAGAAGTGCTACAGGACTCGGGATACACTGCCAAGGTAGAACCATCTAGGTTGCTTAAGGACTAGATACAGGGTATGAAAGAAAAACAAATGATAGCCAAAGTATTTATCCTAAGCAAATACAAGTTAATTGAGAGATTAATTTGGAATCTCAAGACATTCAAATTGAGATACTGACTAGGACTGGAGTTTTGGGGAGTTTGGGACCTAGGAGTATTTCGGAGTGACTGAAATAGTGATTGTATTCAAAGTCCCGGGATTAGATGAGATCACCTAGGAAAGACTGTAGCTAGAGATCGTCTCACAACTGAAGCCTAGATTACCCAGTAAATGATAACTATTACTGAGTGGCCAGTGAGACAGGAAACATTTAGAATCCATTCACTACCGCCCTCCACTTTATGTTGTAATCATTTCTCACATGGGCTGCTCCAACAGACATGTCTTGCCCCATACATTTTGTTCTCAACACTGCATTTTGTATTCTTTAAATGGCAAATTTTATTAGGTGACCATCCTTTAACCACCCCTGGCCCCATACACACACAGTTTAGAAACCTTTATAGTTCCAACTGTTAAGAGACAGAACTTAACATGGAACATAACTATAAAGCCATCTATAGTACCCTTTACCTATTTCTTCAGCCACTAACTACGAAAACCCACAGCTCCTCCCACTTGAGCAGATAGCCTTCTCAGTCACTGGAGATTGTACCTTTGGACGTGCTCTTCTCTCCACTTCTCTACCTAATTACTCCTAATCCGTCAAGTCTTAGTTCAATTATCCCTTTCACCAGTCTTTCCTGATCATTTTGACTAGGTCATAACCTGAGTCATGGCCTTTATACCTGTCATCAACCATGTTACTCCATCATGGCACTTCTACATTTTTGTGTCACCATGTCATTATCTTTGACGAGACTGTTCAGTGAAAGCGGGAACCAGTGATTTTGTCACCACTGAATGCTTAGTGCTTGCCATGATGCTTGGCAAAGGACATCCAAATTTGCCAAATGAAGCCTTAGTTCAGTGGCTTAATACAGTGTCTCCCAAATATAAACACAGTAAAGGAAACTAGTATTTACAAATAAAAATACAACACTAAGAATTGCCTTGTACTAGATCAGGTGGTCTTGCACTGCCTACACGCAATGAGCCAGTCTTCTGCATGAGCCTGGATTAGGCCTCGCAAAAGCTGTTAAATTAAGGTATTAAGATCCTGACTGAAAGAAGGTGGCAGTCTAGTTTCCTTAGAAGACAAGGCTACCAGATAGATTTAAGCTTCTTCCTTCTCTCCTCTCACAAGTAGCACTTCAGAGCTTTGCTGGATAGAATACACAACTAATGCAGACTTCACTCAAGGACAGTAAGGAATCAGATTTTAATATTTAATCTAATGTAATTTAAGACATTCACTAGTCTTTTCCAGTATTTTTATAGACCTCAGAATGGGAAAAGGGATAGAGATAAGCCTTAACAATTTACATTCATTTTCCTGATGGCTTCCCTCCCCACTGACTCTACAGAAGGGATAAACAACTCAAGGGCAATACTGATTCTTTGAATGTAATTTATAGTCAGTAAAACTTAAAAGTGCTTAATAAGAACTCAAGTAGGATGAGAGTTCAGGAACTTAAAGATGAAATAAAGAAGGGTTTGAACTCAGTGCTTACCTGTATCTCATTCCCTTAATTAGATATATTATTGGAAATATAATTAACAGTACAAATTTCCTAAGACACTGAGGAGGCTGACTACTCAACTGCCTTCTATATTTTATGAACTGGTTGTCAACAGAGCACTTCAGTTACTGAGGCTTCGGAGAATAAACACAAATTCTCATGCCTCCTGTGAGTGGAGAAGTCTCCCACATAACAGAGATGCATATATAGGAGACACAAGAAGTGCAGAAGCTAACTGATTAAAAATGTTTAAAGGATATTTGTTTTAATACCAAGATACAGTGATTGCAAAACCTCTTCCATATTCTTTAGGGATATTAGGATCTAGAAATAAAACTGCTCTAACCAAGGTCATCAATGACATTCTACCTTAAAGCTTTAAAATAGAAGTCTCATTATCCACATGAGATGACTGATATTGTGCATTTAACAAGTACCTTATATGTGGAGTCTTACTATACCAAGAAGCTACAGTGACACATGTGACAGTCATTTCCTTGGAACTCTGCTAAAATAAGCATTTGACCAAACAAAAGGCCTTCTGCAGGTAGGACAAGTATTCACAGATTATACAGGACACTTAGTACCAAGACTCAGATCTTAATGGACTTCTTTTTAAAAAGAAGTTCTCTGCCTCGTAACAAGGCACTCCTTTAAAAAATATAGTCTGAATTGAGACATAAAAGCTGTTATAACATTTAGACTATGATGACAGAATGCCAAAAAAAAATTATATTTCCAAGAGAACGATTCTTTTAAAAACATACATAGAAATAATAAAACTACTAAACACCTTTACACATCCACATCTACACTAATGCATAGAAGTTTGAAACCTAGAAAGCATTTCTCCCCCATCTCATCTCTGAACTGATTCAGAGATCACTGTATAAAGAACTTATTTACTTCAATTTTAAATGTCATGAAATTATTTTCTACACAGCAAATTTAGTTTTATATATAGAAGGATTGTAAGCATACACATCTAGGGATTACCCAGTAGACCACGAATATTTTATCTATTTCCCATAAAATACAGCTAACATATGGTTGTGGTACATCCCAGGCAGATGTCATTTAAAGCACACAACGGGAGGTGCTAGCAAAAGAAATACTCATTTGCAAAAGTAAACAGATAACCCTTCCAATATGATGTACCACAACCACACATGAGAAAAGTCAAGAACTTATTTTATTTTAAAATAAACATTGAAGATACCCCCCCTTCCCCACCACCCTACAAAAAACTTTTGAATGTGGAATGTTCAACAGCCTATCCATTTTAGTAGGTTACAAAACCAGCAAAAACTCCAGTTGTCTAATAATGAATGTTTGAGAATAGTTTTGTGTCTTGTTTTTTTTCTTTAGTAGCTGAGCACCTACTGGAAAAATTCCTTAGCTAAAGGCTAATAAAACAAAATTCAATTTCTGCACAGAAAATACCATTCACTTAGTATTAGTAGCCTTTGCTGAATAGATGGGATTAATTCTTCATGAAGTCAAAGTGGGATATGACAAGCAGCATTAAGTTCATAGGCACACAGAACAAGTGCTCAAACTGCTAGCACAAATTCCAACAGTACATGAACTACTAAACTGTCATCTCCATCAAACTTGTGACTCTCCCTATGCATCTAAGTGAAGGAATCACCACTTTGAATATAAATGCCTCCATGAGAAAAAGGTAATTCAGTTAGGGTTAGACAAAAGATAAATGCAACTACTACAGAAATAGCTGCTGGAGATAACCATAAAATTTGAAACACTAACAATGCATGGGGTGAACCACATAAGCTGCTAGCTGTTGAACACCAGTGTTTCAAGATACAACTTTTATAAACATGTTTTATTTGTTTTGCTTATACCATCAGAACTGAAACTACTGTCTGTCATTTCCCTAAAATAGGGAAATCAATCTAAAACACATACTGGTGCTTTGCAAAAAAGATAGCAGTTTAAAAGGGTGGTAGCAGCAGGCATTTGATACTTTTCTTTTAAAAACCTTCAGGCTGCAGGAAAAACATGTGACCAAGAGTGTTATGATTATCCATTAGATATTTTCATCAGTACCTGTACCAATTTAGGTGACAATACAGCAAGATCCGAGGATTAGTGACAGACAATGGACATTATAAGGAATGATATATAGTACCAATCCTTACAAAAGTCATTGTCGAAGAAACTGTTAAGTGTTCAAAAAGGTATCTAAATACTTCACATTAAGTACAGAAGCGGCCATCCAGATTACATCCCATATTTGTTGCATATTTTTCAAAAAGTGCCAATCAAAGCCTAATTTTGCATTTTGGCTTTGTCTTATACAGTATCAGCTGTTAAAAAGCAATTTACATGTGTTTTTAACCACAGTCGTTTGGCCAGAAGATGAATAGTGCTGTGTCAAAGCTGGTAGCCAGCCTTTTATATTAAGGGCCCATGCATAATTTGGTATGCATCTAACGTTCAGTGCTCCAATTTAACTGGAAAAGCTGTGAAATGCAGTTGTTCTGCCAAACCACACTCCACTCCTTCTCAAAAGGAAAATATTTTAGTTTTGTCAATTACCATTGAATAACTCTAGGGCTGATTTGTAGATTTTATCCAATGTCAAAAGTCAATCTTGCTTTTTCGAAGCCACTTCAAATAACTACGGAGAGATCACCCTGTAAAGTGTATTATGTTTTACTCCTAAGCAAGGGTGAGGAATCTGAGTATCATGTGCAAGGCTCAAGATGACGCTTAGGACAGAACATGCAGAATAAAAATAGTTTCCTTCCATATCCAGGTAATATAAAGCTGACAATTGCAGTCCTGTCTTTATGGGATGAAAACAGTCCCTTTACAATAAGTTTCCTGAAAGGGAGAACAAATAGATAATAACTCTTCTGGTAACATATTATGGTACACTGGCCAGTGTGTTTTTGGCGTTTAAACATAATCCTGTGAATCAGATTAATTCACTTGCTGAGTGTTCATTTGCGGCATCCCTCTGTTGGGTCTTGGGGGCCCTCCACGACCTAGAAGACAAAAATGGCATTTGGTTTTTCTTTCAAATATTATTTGCTTTGCCTTCAAGCAGATTTTCATCTGAAGTCAAGAAGCATGTGGGCAGCTTGTCACATTATTAGGTTTAAGAGGTCAATTCTTCAGTGTTCACCTGTCCTGGAAGTTGTCATGCGCAAATTTGCTCATGTTCTCTAGCTAAAAGAAGAGTAGAGCTAATGGAGTATTCCACCAGTACTCATTCATTCATTCATTCAACAAGTATTTATTGAGTGCCTACTATGTGCCAGGCACTGTCATCAGGCGTTGGAAATAGATACAGCAGTGAAGACAGACAAAGTACCTGCTCTCATGGAGCTTACATTCTAGTGTACACTCTAGCTTACATTTCAGTAGTAAGTAACATCATACTATCAAAATTAATAAAAGCACCAGAATGAAAAACAGACCTTGTTACCTAAACTGTTAAAAAGAAACTACATAACATTCAAAATTGTATAATGACTTGTAACAGATAAAATAACTTTTTACATGCTGTTAAAACAGATTTTTAGCTACCAGTCAACTCAACTTTCATAGAATATGCTACAAGGTGAGAAATAACATAACCCACATTCACATGCAAATATCCTTTGATACTTCAAGTCAGTTAATTCCCAAGTGATCCATTAATTTAAAAATAAAATGCACCTTTTTGCTGGCCAGTTTCTACTAGCATTGAAATCAAAGTACTTTGTAATTCCTCCTTAATATACATTTTATACATATTATGGCCAATATCTAGAGGAAACCTATTCAATTTAACTTCCCTTAAATCAGAGAACCATTTAGAATTTCAGATCATATGAAATGCTACCGCTCTAATTGTTACACAGGTTGACTTCCTGCCCAAATAGGAAGCAGTTTTCCTATGGTAATAGACGAAAGCAGAAACTCTTTAAACATGTAATTTTTAAATATAGTTCAATAAGTTAGTTAGGATTTTGGGTGTTTTATTTAAAAGTCAGAAATAATTTGACACTTACATCACTATTAGTGATCCAAAGGCATTGAAATTTCAATTAGTTCTATCACTTCTAAATGGTTCTCTAAATAACTATGGCTTATCTGGCCATTAAAGGATTTCTGACCCTAAAATATAATATGCATGTTCAAAAATGAAAGAGGAATAATAAATTTATATAAATGTTCAATCTCATTCCAAAAATGTCTTACAAAAATGTTTCAGTAAGTACTTCCTAAAAACATTTAGCAGGTTTTAGGACCTGAAAAATAATTTGCAGTTGGAAAAACACTTTTTCTGAGGAGGAGAAATGTTCTAGTTTTCAAGACAATTTATATAGTAACAGGGAAAGTCATTCAAAAAATTAAATTTGGGTTCAAGAGAAGTTTTAGAAACAGAGCATTTCATTTAATCCCTAGCAACAAGTCTGGTAATGATAAATGTATTCCTAACATGTAACCTACATGCAGACTACGGAACAGCTCTTCCAAGGCCAGAACAGAAGCTCCACTTAGGAGCTAGGATCACCACCACAAAATATTACCTCGTGGGGCTCCCCGTGGTCCACTCTGCCCAGAGCCTCGCTTGAAATTCTGCTGATATCCATCCTAAAAGACAAGCTAGTTAGTACTGAAAAAAATGTAATTTTTTTAATGCTTACTCATCATCTATTCTTACCGACACTTACAGAACACAAATTTCTTCCTCTTTCTTTTACACATTTCAATTTATCATAGCTAGAAGTTATTCTGTGATTATACTTGTTATTCTCAAGAATATTCAGAGATGTCTCTACTCTTAAAAATCATTTTTTTCTCCTACACAAACATGTTTATTCACGTATAATTAACATACAGTATGATATTAGTTTCAGGTGTACAATAGAATGACTCAACAATTCTATATATTTCTTAGTGCTCAAGTAAGTCTACTCGTTATTAACCTCCTTTATCTATTTCACCCATCCCCCATCCACCTCCCCTCTCTGGCAACTACCAAGTTTATTCTCCACTTAAAAGTGTTTTTTTGTCCGTCTCTGTTTTGTTTCTTAAATTTCACATATGAGTGAAATCATATGGTATTTGTCTTTCTCTGACTTATTTCTCTTAGCATCACACTCTCTAGGTCCATCCATGTTCCTGCAAATGGCAAGATTTCTTCTTTGTGTGTGTGTGTGGCTGAGTAATATTCCAGTATATATACCATATCTTCTTTATCCATTCATCTAAATGATGGACACTGGAGTTGCTTCCATCCATATCTTAGCTATTATAAATAATGCTGCGATAAACAAAGGGGTGCATCTATCTTTCTGAATTAGTGTTTTCCTTTTATTTGGGTAGATACCCAGTAGTGGAATTACTGGGTCATATGGTAATTCTATTTTTAATTTTTTGAGGAACCTCCACACTGTTTTTCACAGTGTGAAATTAGCTGCACCAATTTACAATCCCACCAACAGTGCATGAAATCATTGTTTTTAAGACTCTATTAAATGAGCACCTATGTTGAGTACTTCTTAAGAAAAGCAAAAGTCATCATTTATTTTGTACAAAGGTACAAAATTAGCCCCAAATTACTTAATTACTAAAGTCCAGACAACCACATCAGTCCATTTCACTGGTGTATTTAGGTCAGATTTATATTTTAAAGCAACTTCTACCTACCCGCTGATAGCCAGAGTAGTCCCGGGGAGCACTGAACTGAGACTGTGTATAACCACTGTTTGGAGTGTTAGAGAATGAAGGGCGGTAACCATCATATCCTCCTAAAATTTAGGACAAGAAAATAATTTTCTTATCTACACAAGGAATTTTTATTTCTTACTACTGACCAAAGGAAGAACTGAAAAATTGTAAGCCATGCTAGTTCTTTAAACTAATTTCTAGTTTCCTGTCCTGATCCAATCTGTTCCTAAATTTCTGAGTATTAACTTCCTTGAAGAGGACATCTTTACCCATTCATGGACACCCCCCACACACACACAAAAAATCCCCATAAAGTCTGATAATGTACGGAAAGCAATTATCACCTAGAGGACATGGAAGACATGGATTTGACACCTAAAAAAATTCATTCCTAATTTTATCAATTTAAATGCCTGTAATAGGACCACCTGGGTGGCTCAGTCGGTTAGGTGCCTGCCTTCGGCTGAGGTCATGATCTTGGGGTCCTGGAATGGAGCCCCACATCACGCTCCCTGCTCAGCAGGGAGTCTGCTTTTCCCTCTCCCTCTGCCCCTCTCCCGGGTTGTGCTCTCTCTCACTCCCTCAAATAAATAAAAATCTTTTAAAAAAATAAATAATTGCCTATAACATACTAAGAATGTTTAAGTTGTACATAAGAGGCTAATGCAGACAGATACGTATCTTTCCCAAAAACCATATGACATATTTCTACGCATTTTATAAATCAAAAAAGAACATAAACTTGCTGCTTTTTTTTTCTACCTCTGAATCCATTGGCAGGGCCCCTGTATCCATTCATCAAGCCTCTAGCACCACGGGAACCACCACGAGACACACCACGACTGTTATAATAGGGCTGACTGCTACGTGGAAATCCAGTGTTCTGCTGGGGAGGCTGCTGGTGGTTACCAGTCACTTGATGGGGCTGGTCCTGGGAACCATGGTAGGTGCCTACCACTATAATAAAAAGAAAAAATTTATACACACACACACACACACACACCACATACACACAGCTCATTACAACCTGTTCTCTCACATTTTCTGGGTTAAGGGGTGTCTTATACTGCCTCCTCAAATTGTCTTTAAATTTTCATATTAACAATAGTGAAAACTATACATTAGTTAAGTCATTAAGTCTATTTTTCTCCTACCCATATATTAATAAGCTAAAGAGAATACAATTCTCCAACAATTCCAAACCTTTAGAAGCACACAAATGTGTGAGATCACAAAAATCTATCCTTCCAAATTAAAAATGAAAAAACCTGTATTATTAAACATCTTCTAAGAGGCATCTGCCTACTGAGACCCACAATAATTCGGAAGATCTTACCTACTAGAATACAATTACCATTATGTATCATTTGTTTCTTTTCACTATAAAGCTCCTTAGTGGTAAAAGCTTTCCTATCCTTTTAAATTTCCCTTAATACTTAGTGAAACATACAAAACCATGCTCTCCCATAGCTAGAAAACCATATGGTGGAATATTCAATTATAAAGATAAATCAGCAGAGGCCTTCAACTTATACTCACCCCCCTTAATGCCTGATTCCATTTCAAGTACTTTTAAGTACAACCAATTTAGAAGACAGTTAAATAGTACTCACACTGGCACTCAACCTGATGAGGTTAAGAGAAGATTCTAGAAGGTTCACACTAACCTTGCACACCCCTTCCTCCTTCCACCATGGGGAGAACTCTAGAATCTAGAAATCTTCAAAAATTAAATCCTAATGTACCTTTCTGCTATTACCCCAATGTTTGTAATTCACAGGGGGTGGAAAATGGGATGCAAACACTACCTTTGGAAGGTAGAGACTAAAGGAAGGCCCACACCCCAGGAACAAAAACAATCAGCAACCTCTTGCCAGCCCAAATCTCCCATGTTTAGGCAGAGAGAAAAGCTGGTATGACTTTTGAAAAACTTCACCTGATATATTTTGTATCCTGAAGAAACCCCAAACACATTTATCAGTTCTTAAAATGCTATTTGGAGTGAATAAGCCCAACTTTGCCTAGGAGAAGGAGTCATGGCTCCTTTTTGAACTATGTAATTAATGGACCAATTACACTATTCATAGTGTGATCTTTCTACAGAGTGCCTTTTCACTACATTCCCCAAATTTAAAACTACAGGCAACTATCATGATCACAGGTAGCAGTTTCTATTTGAAGAGATTTGATTCACATGCATATAGAGAGTGTCAAAAGTGAATTTTCAACTCAACTTTTTATCAGGAAGAATTGTATTAGTCTTAGTCAAATCTCACTGCAAGAGAACTCATAGCAGTACAATTAAGGCACTTTATTTAAAAATACCAGAAATGGTGGCTCAGTCGGTTAAGCGTCTGTCTGCCTTCTGCTCAGGTCATGATCCCCGGGTTCTGGGATCGAGCCCTGCATCAGGCTTCCCTGCTCAGTGGGGAGTCTGCTTCTCCCTCTGCGCCCCCCAGCCCAGGCACATATGTTTGTTCTTTCTCACAAAAATAAATAAAAATAAAATCTTAAAAAAAAACAAAACAAAACCAGAATTCCTTTAAAAAAAAAAAAAAAACAATTTCTATCGAAGTGTTTGTACAGCATAAACTCTAAGTCCATAAATAATAGCCATATTCTTGCCATATCCCTTTTTCAGGTTGTTCCTGACTGGACAGTACAATCTGCTGTGGAGCAGGTGTATTTGGGGCCTTTAGACATTGTGCTAACATGCTTATGAGTACATGGCAATAATTAAAGGAGCCTGAGAGCATGAAGCCCAGTTTTATCACTCAGCAGCTGACCACAGATAGCATAATGGATAAATATCAGATTACAGCTGATTCAAACTCCCTACTAATTACTGGTGCTTAATACTACAGGAAATGTGTAAGAATGTTGTACTGAAAAATCCATAATGTTGATCCAAGTCTATCAAGAAACTGGACAATTAGAATATTTCATAGTTATTTAAATCAGTCTGGTAAAATTAAACTATTAACTCCTATGATTTTAGAAAGGTATGCTAGTTTGTTATGGGATTCCAATTAAACCTGGGATCTAAATAACCAAAGACCTAGGGCGCCTGGGTGGCTCAGTTGGTTAAGTGGCTGCCTTCGGCTCAGGTCATGATCCCGGAGTCCCGGGATCAAGTCCCACGTCAGGCTCCCTGCTCAGCAGGGAGTCTGCTTCTCCCTCTGACCCTACCCCCTCTTGGGCTCTAATAAATAAATAAAATCTTTAAATAAATAAATAAATAACCAAAGACCTAAAGCAGGTATTTCTTCATACCTTACAAAATTCAGAAATCTACGATATCTCTATCTACATTATTGCAATGTGTGTGGTAACTAACCAACTTGTGAATGACCTTACTTGCCAACAGAGACTTTGTTTCAACCTAGTCTACCAAAAAAACAGCCACCATGAGGTTTTTGCGCATTTTATTCTAACCAGCACACTGACAACCAAGCCAATTCCTTACTGCTTCTTAACTTTGTATAACTGACTTACTACCTACCAGGTATCATGCTCGTTGGCTTCAATTAATTAGCAATTAAGAGTAAAGTTGATCATAATTTGAGTAACGAGTTTAGTTCCACTAAAACCATAGAATGGAACAGGGATATTATGAATGCTTACTGACCAAAAGAAAATTGGTATAAGGCCTCCAAAAAAAGTGCAGGTAATTCACATACAATAAATATGGAATCAATTTAATGAAAAATCCATAAGGTCTACTACTAAAACAAAAACTCTTGGACACTAACACTCTAAAGTCTAAACTCTAAAGTCTAAACTCTCCTAACACTGTCACTAACAGCTGGAAAGCAAGCAGCCAAGGAAGGGACGCTGGTTTTCCTACCTGTTTGAAGCTGTTCTTGCTGAAGGTCTGTCTGTTCTACTTGGTGAGGCTGACTAGAAAAGCTCTGGTTATAACTGGCCTGGTACTGATTTTGCTGTTTCAAAGTTTCTGGTTCATTAACAGGAGGAACTGGGGCATTCATATTGAACACCTGTAAGTAAATAAAGTAAATGATTACTTCATCCCTTTATGCTAATAATTTCCCTACTTATAACAAGGCAGACCTCAATGCTGGTTTACCTCAAATGTAAATGCATTACTGAAGTCTCAAACACACTCTCTCTCTCTCTCTCTCTCTATATATATATATATATATTTATATACACACATACACACCACATAGCACTTAAAGGAGAGCATAAGAGGGGATCAAAATCTAAAAAGACACACAAAGGGCGCCTGGGTGGCTCAGTTGGTTAAGCAACTGCCTTCAGCTCAGGTCATGATCCTGGAGTCCCTGGATCGAGTCCCGCATCGGGCTCCCTGCTCGGCAGGGAGTCTGCTTCTCCCTCTGACCCTCCCCCCATCTCATGTGCTCTCTCTCTCTCTCTCATTCTCTCTCTCAAATAAATAAAAAAAAATATTTTAAAAAATAAATAAATAAATAAAAAGACACACAAAGCAGCAGCCTTAGAAATGCTATTATAAATAAGAAAGCTTTTTAAAGGATGCAAACCACTGATACAATGTCACTTACTGAAATTCTATGAAATTTAACTTTGAGTTGAATATTTTATTCACTTATTTATTTTTAGTGACATTTTAACCAAAAGTTAGTATTTTAATATTTAACTCTATGAACTTTACCATGACCACCAATTTAGCTGTATCCCATTAATTACAGTATTTTCATTATTTTCTAGAAATTCTGCAATTTAGAGATGCTTACTGAAAAACCACAATGAACTATAATATGTGAAATTTACTATGAGAAACTTCAGTAAGATTAAGCAAATATGGAAAAATGTAGACAATTGTTAAATCTAGATAATGATTTATATTTAGGTATCGTAGTAGTCTACTTTTCTGCATGTTTACTTTTGTTAATCAAACCAAAAAGATGAAACTATAAAAAAGGAAGATGTGAGCACGTTAACTCCCAAGACTCAAATGTTCTCTCTGGGAACAGGAAAATATTAGAGTTTATTTCAATTAAATATACTCCACAGTTTGGATAGATGCAAACTCAAACACAAAGCTAAATGAAGACTTTTTTGTTGACACTCTGGTATGATCATAGCACACACTAGGCATTTAATGTTAGTTCAGTTAATTTACTTACCGTTTGCATGGATTGGAATGGAGCTGCATTTACATTGATTCCACTACTATGTAATGGTTTGCTTGTCCCAGCCTGGAACACCTGAGGCTGAGAAGCAGCCGGAAGGGATGATGATGCTGTAGTCTGGTCTGTATTTAAAGAGATTGTTGCCTAAACACAAAATAAATAGATGCATTTTAGTGGTAAACTAAATTTAGCCAAGTCTATTATCCAAGACTTAGTATGTTAAGAAATTCAACTATTTCATAAAAGCAAAATACTGTATTGCATGCATTAGGTCCAAAAAGAGTCACAATATTAACACAATATTTACCTCTGCCCAATTCATGAATAAGTGCCTCATCAAGTTTATGTTACCTAGTAACAGAAACTTGCCTGAATCTGGTCAATTGGTTCCTTTTGTGGTCGCTGCTCTGTAGCATGAGAAGGCTGGTACAAGGGCTGAGATGCTGTATACCCCTCACTTGTGGATGAAACCAAAGGAACCTACACAGAAGTAAAGCAATCAAAGCTGCTTTCTGTTATACACTCTAAGACAGGGCTAAGAAACAGATATACCTGTTAAAGAGACTATAAAACCTAACAACTGCAAAAGATACATCTAATATTAAAGCTGACACTTAGATAAATCCAAGTCCGGTTATGAAGTCCCCCAACAAATGCTTCTAAATGGCAGCATCTACACTAAATTTTAGAATTATGATATTTAAATAGGTCTTCTCAAATTCTACTCCGTTCAAAATAAAAAGGCATCTTCCTTCATTAAACTATTAATAAACATGAGACTTAACAAAAAACAGTGTTTTTTAAGTTATTAAAACAAAAGTAAATGTAACATGGAAATAAAGGCTGAGAACTACCCACCTCAGACTCAGATAATGATAAAATTCATACCTGACTTTCAAAAGCCAATTAAAGGAAGAGACCCAAGAACTGATTAAAAACAAACCTACAGCAGTATTTCTGTCACTCTTACCTGTGTAGCTTCTGGTTGTACAGGAACTTGATTAGGCTGAGCAAGTCTAGATTCAGAATGAACTGTAAAATTGACCAAAAAAACCCCACTGTTACCCAGGAATCAAATTTCTTTGGAGAAAATTTCTATAGCCAAATCCTAAAAAAAACTTTTTAGTGATCATGAAAATAAACTGGAAAAGTATAGGTAGGATTTTAGTTTTCAAGTGAGCATTTTGGTTTCCTGGTAATCATTATTAGTCAACTCTCACAATGGCTTTCATTTTGAGTTCTGCTAAGGTAAAGTAAGGCGTCAGTGAAAAAGTACTAACAAAGAGGTACAGAGCAGAACAGGCAAGAATCAATGCCACAGTTATCCATGAAAAAGAGCCTTTTAATGTGGTAACTACAAAGCAGCATTACCCTTACTCAACACCTTAGATAGACAATATTCAAGAATATTTTAACATTATCAACTTTCAATATAATCTTTAATGCTTTCACAGGAAAAAATAAGAATACACCTTTAAAAAAACCTATATTCAAATTGTCAACTCTTATCAGTCTTCTACTCCCTTCCCCAACCACGGGTTAAAGAATCAAAAATACAGGATCTGTGGTTAGTCATTTAGAAATCACCCATTTTCATCAGAAAGGCTAACAAACTCAGCATTAACTGAGTATCTAAATGGCTTACAGGTTATATCAATGCTCTATGTGTTGATTTTGGCACAACTTTCCAGCTATAAAAACTGTGTGTTAGTCTTCCTCTGGTAGAACTTGGAAAATCAACTTTGATTCCTTTCCAGAAGGCCTAACCTGGATTTGTTTTTTAACTCTTGGTAGAAATGTTGGAGATACGAGCTCCCTTTACACTTTGGAGAAATCCTATCTTGACAAATCAACGGTGTCATTAAACAAGCTTTCTCTCAGCAACTCCTTTTATGACACTGAAGATTTTTATGACATTAAATGTTTTTTTAGGGCGCCTGGGTGGCTCAGTTGGTTAAGCGACTGCCTTCGGCTCAGGTCATGATCCTGGAGTCCCGGGATCAAGCCCCGCATTGGGCTCCCTGCCCAGCAGGGAGTCTGCTTCTCCCTCTGACCCTCCCCCCTCTCATGTGCTTTCTCTCTCTCATTCTCTCTCTCAAATAAATAAGTAAAATCTTTAAAAAAAAAAAAGATTCTCTTTTAAAAATAAATAAATAAATTTTTTTTATATAGTTCCACTTTTGTGCCCTTAATAATGACATGTTCTGGGGGAAAAAACGAAGACTCAAAATCACTAATGGTCCTGGAGAAAAATGGCCCAGGTAACAGAGTACAAGACACCAACAACTCTATTTAGTGCTATTTCTAATAATGGTGTAACATTAGCAGGAGTTTGAAACTTCAACTGTCTTTTGGCCTATCTTCACCTTTCCTCTTAAACATCCCCTTAACCACTTCACTGTTGCATCTCATCTTTATTTAGGTAATAAAATGTTCAGAAATTCTCCTAAAAAGCTGCAAGCATCCTTGAGAGAGACCCCTCTATTATTTTTATGCTTAATTTTGAAATTTAAAAAGCCAAGCAAAATTTAATTTATATAAATTACAGTAACAAGCAAAATTGGTCTGTAATGTTACAAATCAGGAAATAGTTCCCACAGGGCTGGAAGAGAGGGCAACTAGTGACTGAAAGGCTTCTGAGGTACAGGTAATATTCCATTTCTGGGTGCTGGTGTGTTCAGTTTGTGAAACTCATCAAACTACATTTGTACGTACTTAAGTCTATGTGTGACAAAAGGTTTAAAAAAGCAACAGAACTACAGTTATTCATATTACAGGGAAAAACAGTAAACATTTCTTATCAAATTAAAAGACCTAAGATCCAAAAGTTAAGCAAACATTAAAAGGAAATAATTTTCATATGCTTTACAAAACCTGAAAGCACTGGCCCCTATATTTCACACGTAAGAATATATCATTACTAACCCGGAGGGCAAACCAGCTGAGGCATGTCCATGTTTTGTGTCGGATTCATAGGCTGTGCAGATACAATGGCAGGATCAAGTGTCTGGTTTTCAAAATCCAGCATTGAATCCTGCAAGTCAGGATATAATGGAATTAAATTAAATCACGTAAACACTTAAACTTTCAGTCAGTGTTTGACTCAACTGCACCTACCTGTATGAAATTATAGGGTCCCTGCATTTGCGCCATAAGGTCCTGGACTCGCTGTCTTCTCACAAGGGGATCTGCCTGAGCCACTGGAGTCAAAGAGTGGGGCTCCGGTACTGAAGGAGATGCAGCCTGAGGTTGCTGCTGGAGTGAATTTACCACCTAAAGGGGATAAAGAGGGAGGGATGCAGACTGGGAGAATGCAAGAGCTCCATTCATATATGGCAGTATACTATAAACAAAATAGTAGACTTTAATGCAGTTACTCAAACTGACCAAAATCGTAAATTTAAAATTTAACATTCAGTGCTATCACTTCTAGAGTGTTCTCAATTCCACAGGATCACTATGTAGTATTTCAGATTTACTTTATAACCTGCTTTCAAAGATTACCAAGAATGTATCGTGCTTCAACTGCTACGCCTTCTATAGTAATTAAATCTGTATTTATCTCAGTACCTGATAGTCAGCACTCAAGTTAGTTATTATCATCAAACTTTGAGTTCCTACCATTTCATTCTCTCTGCCAATACCATAGAATCAAGCCCTATCACCTTATCTAACTTGCTACAAAAGCCAAAGCTCACTATACCTACCTTTTTCCTAGCTCTAATAATTTCTGATTATTTAGTAATTCCCTGCTCTTCTGGGAAATCTCATTAATTTTTATTATATCAAATTTACATTCTGTCTGGCTTTTAAACGTGGGCAAGTCATACCTGGTGAGCCCAGATAAATCATAACCTTACTTCTAAGCAATAATGAGATAATAATCACTACCTAAATTGTTATGAAAACCAACTGAAGTGTCATCTACATCAGGTTGCTCAAAAAATTCCTTAGAATTCCATCTGGATAGCCTTTAGAAAGGCCCTACCTACCAAGTACTTAAGAACAAACTATACTGGCACATTACTAAGTATGATAATATACTTTTCTCTCCCAATAAAAAGCAAAAAGTACTACACTAAGCACTGTTACTTCCCAAACTTTACTACTATGCCAACATATACTTTTCATCCCTAATGTTCAATAAAACAAATATGCTAATAATTCATTTCTACCTATATCCATGCTAATATATACCTATTACCTCACTCCCCTAAAAACATACGTCAAATCTACTTAGTCAAGGCCCAGGAGGTTTACATACCTTGTATATAAATCACCATTCTACAATATCTATTGTTCTTTTAACGCTCCTCTAATATTTCTGAACTGCCTTGCATAATTCAGCAAATACATACTGTCTTGCTAGGGCTTCATGGGACACTGTTTTCATCCAAACTAGGTAACTTTCCAGAGTACAGGGCAAGTTCTTTACTCAAGCTATCAAGAGTGCATTTTAGCACATCAATAAAAAGCTAAAGGTATTAATACAATTACACCTTTGGAGAATGCTCTTGATGGAATAATAATATTAAAGAAAAAAGCGTATTATTCAAAGCTATTTTTTCTGTGCTTTAGATATATAAAAGTAGTAACCTAAAAGAGGATGGAAAGGATGGCAAGGACCAACCTGGCAAGGCATTTTGATTTTATCTTATAGGTAACACAGCACCATCAAGAGTTTCAAGTAAAAGTAACTTAATTAAAACTAAATCTTCTAATAACTGACCTATAAAACTGAATAGAATGGCCGGGGGCAGTGAGAAAAGAAAAATATGAAGGGGGCACCTGAACTAGATAGACATGAGGACCTGAAGAAAGGTAATGTCAATTGAGGAAAAGATGACACTCCAACATATCCCTTGGAAGGTGGGCCTTTTCTGAAGGCTATCCATACGGGTGCCCAGATTTTTATAGAGCAACCTGGTATCAACAACACACAAATCATGTACTTTAATAACCCTAACTTACACACAAATAACTTTACATAAATTTTCTATAGCTGGATCAGCTAAGATTCTACTAAATATTCACAGGTATAAATAAATTATCTTTTAAACATAATGATCTTATGTTTAATAAGTTTGTTATGATAGTAAATGTACTAAAAATGCAAAAGACTAACAATCTTAATTTGTTCTTAGGAGATCCAAAAATTACTAATAAAAACAAAAGACAGCAACCGTGTAACCGAGAACTCTTACCTCAACTGTTTCAACTGTCCACTCATCTACCTGCTCCTTTTCTCCACTGCTGAACTGTGTTTCTGCCATAAATTGTCTATTTACATACTGCAAAGCAAAGTAAATGTTTGAGAGTTCTGCTTGAAAGGCAGAAAAAGAAAGCTAACATTAAATAAAAATCATACCTCTGTTGATTCAACTTCACTTTGTTCGGTGTATTCTTCTGCTGGCTCAGGTTCTAAGAGGTCAAGAGAGGATATAAATGAAGAGTCAGAAAAGCTTTTGATAATTAACAATTCATTTAAACTCCAAGTAAGGTAGCAGTTTACCATCAAACAGCCAGAATTTATTTACAAAGTTATAGTTAGCAGTAAGTTTCTGTATTTTAATCATTCTTACAATAATGTATTTAGAAAGAGTTTTCTTTACCATTTACTCCAGAATGAATTAGGTTCAAGAGTATTTCTGACTAGGTAAAATGCCAATAAAGAGCTAAGTTAAAACTTCTCTCTCTAGCCTTAAGAAGTAATATTATAAAGCAGCATACAGATTAAAATCTTACTCTCTATTTTAATCAGTTGGTGAAAGTAGTTAAAGGTGGGGAGAAGACTTCCTTATGTTGATCTGCAAACAATAAATTCCACCAACGTGCAATCTTCCCTTCTAGTTTCAACCTTATAACACTGTACGAAGTGCTTACTATGTGCCAGATACCATATACATACATACTTCACATACTACTTTCTAAATAGAGAACCTGAGATACAGAGAAATTCAGTCACTTGCCCAAAGTTACATAGCTAATGAGGGTCAAAGCCAAGATTTCAATCCAGGCAGTCTGATTCAAGAATCCGTGCTTTTTAACCACTACAAAATTTATGCTCTGACAATGCTTCCAATGGTACTCAGAATTTTATTTATCAACTTAAGTTATCATAAAAGTACTCCTAGTGAGTAAACTTACCTACTTATTAGTTTATGCTAGGTGTTAAAGTTCATTGGAAAAGATCCCTTGCCATTAAGAGTTATAGTTCAAGATTACAGTTATAATCACCCCAACATTTAAAACACAGACACGCGCACACACACATGCGTGCGTGTACCCCCATGCTATTCACTTCACATATTAGCATGGTAAACAACAATAAATCTGGGCATGTCAGCCACAATGTACTTAAAAAGCCCTACAACATTTCCCCTCACCTATACTCCAGCCCAGAAATACTGCAACAAAAAAAAGTATCAGTTCTTAACAGTGATCCAGTTGAACATTTGAACCAGTAAGTAAATGATACTTTTTTTAGGGGGGAGAGGGAGACGGAGAGGATCTTAAACAGGCTCCACACCTAGCATGGAGCCAGATGCGGGGCTTCATCTCACAACCCTGAGATCATGACCTGAGCTGCAATCAAAAGTGGGACGTCAACGGACTGAGCCACCAAGGTGCCCCTAAATGACTGATATTTAATACCTCTGGGAATAACTCTTAATATACATTGTTTTAATATTTTGTCTTGCTTAAAGTTTCATTAAAAACCTCAATGTGCATATGTAACTAAGTAAATGTATAACCTGAACTTGTGGCAAAAGAAGTAAAGCCAGGACTATAAACTAAAGCTCATATCCCCCTAAGTACTTACCAGCTTCAGCTACCTGGTCTTCAACTGTAGGTGCTGAGGCTGCCTCTTCTTCCTCACATAACCCATTCTGGTGGTTGTGAGTGCTGTCAAAGTAGTTTGACTGGAAAACACGCTCAACAATTTCCTTTAGAGCTTTATCTAAAAATTAAATATGAATTACAATGTTAGACCATCTCAAGATGCCTGACTTGAGTAAGATTCAACACGCTACAAAATATTGCCCTAAGAAAAAAACCTTATCAACTCTTACTGAAACATACATATAAAAAACATCAAAGTCCACCAACAACAGGAATCGTGGAATGACAGATAAGAACCTATTAGTATTGAACTTTATATACTTATAGGAAGTTAGTTCAAAACAAAAAGCTGACAGCTATCATTTAATTCATTTAGTATGTATTTAACACCTACCTATATGTTGGGCAATGCAATAGGCAACGGGGCTACAACAAGATTTGTAAAAGATACAGTATCTGTCCTCCCTAAGTTTATAAACTCCAATAGAGAAGAGTTATCAGATACAAAAACAGTAAAATCACATCTGTGAAAAGTACTACACAGAGGTAAAATGGATTAGACCTAGGCATGAAGAAACACAAGAGGCTTTCGTCGTGTGTAAGTGCTACAAGAGCACCGATCCGGAAGGTGAGTAGTAGAAAGGAGAGAAGTGTTTCAAGGCAGAGACAACAGCATTTACAAAGCCCTGTATAAAAAGAAAGGGTGCCAAACACAAGAAAATGAAAGCATGTGCTGTGGCTGAGGCATAGGGAGTAAGAAAAAACATAAAGAAAAGACGAGTCTAGGGCGCCTGGGTGGCTCAGTTGGTTGAGTGATTGCCTTCGGCTCAGGTCATGATCCTGGAGTCCTGGGATCGAGTCCCACATCGGGCTCCCTGCTCAGCAGGGAGTCTGCTTCTCCCTCTGACCCTCCCCCCTCTCGTGCTCTCTCTCTCTCATTCTCTCTCTCAAATAAATAAATAAAATACAAAAAAAGAAAAAAGACAAGTCTAGTAAGGGCCAGAACATGCAAGGTCTTTAAGTTAAAGACAACTGTATGTAAAATATAATTAAAAGAAAGCCATTAAAAGAATTTAAAGAGGGATGCGGAAGGTGGATTCAGTTAAGAGATTGCATTAGAAAAGAGGCAGAAAAGCGGAAGAGAAAAAGAAGTAGATAGATTCAAAAGATATTTAAAGGGCAAAACTGGGGCGCCTGAGTGGCTCAGATGGTTGGGCGTCTGCCTTCGGCTCAGGTCATGATCCCAGGGTCCTGGGATCGAGTCCCGCATCAGGCTCCCTGCTCCTTGGGACCCTGCTTCTCCCTCTGCTTCTCTCTCTCTCTCTCTGTCTCTCATGAATAAATAAATAAAATCTTTAAAAAAAAATAAAAAAATAAAAAAAATAAAGGGCAAAACTGTCAGAATTTGGTACACTTGGATATAAGGGGGCAGGACAGCAGGTGAAGGTATGTGTCAAGAATTAATCTCAAATTTCCTGGCCTTATATTTAGTACACGTAGAATGTACTTAATGTTTGTAGAATGTATTCCCTAGTAGGTCACTTTACAGAAAAATAAAACTTCAAGGACAGGATCAAAATATCATGAAGTTAATCCTGTTAACAATAAAACTAACAACTTTTTGAATGAACATTCATGTTTTCCCTTCCTCTGCATCAGAGGCTCGTAACTAAGAACTATTTGTTTTAAAAAACTTATGCATGAAAACTAAATGCACATAAAAACACCAATTTGAGTTCATTAGTACCTCTTCATTAGCAATAAAGATGTTACATTCCTAAGACGAGTGAATAAGACTAGTAGAAAGTAACACCAAAATAAGCTACAAGCTTATTTAACTCTTGTTACTCCTCAGTAATGATCACGTTTGACCCAAAACTATTTTTTCAAGCTAACAAGTTTATACATATGCGTAGATTTTTTTCTATTCGAACTTCAACTGATGAATTCAGTACATATTTGGTGCAGAGCTAAAATTAAGAAGCCAAAATGATTTTTTTACAAAGAAATACAGTAAACAACACAAGTTAACAAACCAAGAAAATTATTTCTTACATGAAGAGATACAAAAAGGCTGGTTCCTCATATTTGATTTACCTATTTCCTTAAAGCAAATACACTCAAATTACATCATATAGTTTTGCCAGTTAAAGCTTTTTATCCGATTTTTCACCCAATAGCTAAAAATAAGGTATAAACAGACACTTTTACCTTAATATGTTCAAAATCTACTTCCCTAATCAACTTTATAAATAGCAAAGATAAGAACCTATTCCCTTATTTACTAAGGAAATGAACCTAAAATTCCTAATTTACTGAGGTAGTGAAGCTTAAATGGCCCTTTATTTTCTTTAAAATCAATATGCAATGCACATTTGAGGTTACGGTTTAAAAAAAATACAAAAAAATTAACATCCTCAAATTAGCTGAAGTCTAAAACAAAACTAAAGAAAGACGAAGGCAAGGGCCATGAGTAAAACATACAAGGTACAGTTAGTATTTTTCACAAAATTTCACCAGTAAGGAAAAAAAAGTCCCTATCTAATACCAACAACTCTGAAAAGTGTATTTGGTGTTAATCTGTCCACCTCAAGCAGAGTAAGTTATAAACAAAACCATGTTAAGTTAGGATTCCCACCTCTACAGATTTATGATTGGTGTTTGACTTGCACACACACACACACAAAGAAAAAAAAAAGGAAATAAACCAAAAGTAAACAGTAGATGAATGTTATTTACACAGTTCTGAAATTTCTTCAATTTACTTTTAAAAAGAAAACTAATTTTTAAAGATTCTTAGTTACAAAATAAAAAATTATAATACTCACAGGTTGTTCCACATACAGCTTTTTCCTTTCCTTCCAGTAAGTCCCATAGGTGAATGGAAGCATGTTCATACTGCTCATTCAACCTTATAATAATTAAAAAGCTAATTAATTACTTTTTAGTTGTCAAGTCAGCACTTAGAAGTTTCTACTATCAAATACCACTATACCTCAAGCTCATGTCCCGTTCAGGGTCTGCTAATTTGTAGAATTCATCCAACAATGACAATTCCTCTTCAGACAATATTGGCACTCCATTCAAACCTTGCTTCAGATCAGTTCTCACCTCATCATCTCCCAATTTGTCCAAAACATACTGGAGCTCAAGTACAGTTTTTAAACGTTTCTGTTCTGCTTCTTCTCTCATAAGCTGCTCCCGACGCGCTGTCTTCTTTATTGTTTTCTGAATCTGCATAAAAATGTAAGCATAAGACATTGAAATGAATTTCACAAAATTCCTAATTTAGTTCAACCAATTTCAAGTCCAATATAAATAAGATATATTTTAATCAATGAGTATGTGACCCTGATATACAAAATGATGATTCCCAAATTACAAATAAGTTTAATATTTAATGCATCATGTTTTAAACAGTTGCTAGAAATTCAGAACACATCTTCTCCTATAAAGTATTATACTACTGAAATGTTACCAATAAAAGGATATTTGGGATTTGTTTCAAAGTAACCTAGCTGATAGGGAACAAGGGAGTAGGTGTGGGTATATATGAAATAGGATTGCCCATGAAATGAAAACTGTAGAAGCTGAGTATGGATACAGGGGTGTTCATTATATAGCCCTTTCTTTAGTTTTGCCATTTTTCTAATAAAAAGTATAAAAATTAAAATTTCTAATTAAGCCCCTGAGTCAATTAAAAAAGAAACCCGGGGCGCCTGGGTGGCTCAGTCGTTAAGCATCTGCCTTTGGTTCAGGTCATGATCCCAGGGTCCTGGGATTGAGCCCCACATTGGGCTCCCTGCTCAGCAGGAAGCCTGCTTCTCCCTCTCCCACTCCCCCTGCTTGTGTTCCCTCTCTCTGTCTCTCTCGGTCAAATAAATAAAATCTTTAAAAAAAAAAAAAAGAAAGAAAGAAAGAAACCCAAACACAGTAACAATAAAAAAAAAATCTTACCTATATCCATCTCCTCTAGGAAAAATGGTCCAAATTTTTCACTTTAAATACCTACTATCGACTCACAAAGAGATACTACAACCCACCACTGCCTTCCTCACCCCCAACAATCCACTGCTAGTACTATATTATCCCAACATATTGAAAATAGTGACTAATAGTGGCTGGCTCAGTCAGTAAAGCATGCGACTCTTGATCTCAGCGTCATGAGTTCAAGCCCCATGCTGGATGTGGAAGCTACTTAAAAACAATAATAAAAAGAAGAGAAACTGACTTGTTTTTATGAATAAAGGTATGCTGGCAGAGAAAAAGAAGGTGGCGATAGAAGAGAGATGTATGCTAAGTACACACTTATTTTTCCCCACTATTCTTTTCCTTCTGCTAGTCTTTTAACTTTCCTGGGAAGGTAAAGGGAGAGCATCCACCAAACTCAAGTAGGTCTCTCTTTTCTCATGCATAGTGTCAGCTTGGGGTCAAAGAAAGGTCAGACTTTTAAAGAAAGGTCACTCTTTTCAAGAGCCATGAAAGTGTTTTCCTTCCCACTTCTCCCATTTTTCAAGCCTCAGCAGGATAAACTGAGACAGAGAAAACCAAATAAAGACATACGAAATGTATAATAAAGGGAGAAATGGGGAAGAGAGACCTAGGAGAACAATGAAGTCTGCAATAAGACAAATCTATGATGGCAGCAGAGAGGGTAGCAGATTAAATGATATTTAATGGTAAGTAGCAAATGAATACTACATACAAACATAGAGATGAAATCTAAGCTAGGGCAGTACAGAAAGCTTTCAGGCAGAAGGTAACATCTACTCCTAAGACAGATGAGCTTTCAATCTAATTGGGGAACAGGGGCTGGGTGTGTGTGTGTGTGTGTGCAATTTTATGGTAGAGAGGCAGCCAGTAGCCAGAGGCAGGAAATATTATAGGAAGAGACGCAGGAATGTGAAATTAAGAAAGCAAAAGAAAGAAGATAAAGAATGCCACTTTGGATAAAATGAGTAATTCAAGTAAGAAAGAATATGAAAACTCGAAAAGGTAGGCTGGAGCTAGGTTAAAGAACTTTTTTCTTTTTTTAATTTGAGAGAGAGAGAGCGCGCGCGCAAGAGCATGAGTAGGGGGGAAAGGGAGAAGCAGGCTTCCCGCCGAGCCAGGAATGGGACTCGGGACCCCAAAAGCAGACGCTTAACGAACTGAGCCACCCAGGAGCCCCAAGAACTCTTGAATGCAAAACAAAGAAGGCGTTTAAAAATTGTGAGAAAGTGCAATAAAGCATCAGAGTTCAATAAAAAGACTCCCAATAAATTTAAATGCCCAGTGAAAAGTTCCTGAAAACATCACTGTTAAATTAGAAGCAAAGGAGAATCTAAGTATTTTTTTTTCACTTACATGGTGTTAGTAGCTTGAGAAATAGATTGCTTCTATTTTTTTTTTTAGATTGTTATTTATTTATTGAG
This sequence comes from Zalophus californianus, assembly GCF_009762305.2. Classification (NCBI taxonomy): domain Eukaryota; kingdom Metazoa; phylum Chordata; class Mammalia; order Carnivora; family Otariidae; genus Zalophus; species Zalophus californianus. The sequence goes on along the minus strand of NC_045605.1, from coordinate 86,483,482 downwards.
AGAGAGAGAGAATGGTAGAGAGAGAGCATGAGAGGGAGGAAGGTCAGAGGGAGAAGCAGACTCCCTGCTGAGCAGGGAACCCGATGCGGGACTCGATCCTGGCCTGAGCCACCCAGGCGCCTAGATTGATTCCATTATTAAACTGTACGGCAGGGGCGCCTGGGTGGTCCTGGGATCCAGCCCCTCATCGGGCTCCCTGCTCCGCGGGAAGTCTGCTTCTCCCTCTCCCCCTCCCCCTGCTGTGTTCCCTCTCGCTGTCCCTCTGTCAAATAAATAAAATCTTAAAAAAGAAAAAAAAACTGTACGGCAGTCCTACTTCTCTGATCCGTATTTTTTTAAAGAAATCAGAAAAAGAAATTGCCAGGATTCTGACCTAGGTGAAGCGGAACAATTCCCTACTTGGGTGTAAATTAAGTTTCCTTTATTCCATTTTGAGGGATATCATCAATATTTTCCAACTTTAATCAAATTTCGTAAGTACTATATTAAGTGCATGATCTATATGAGCCCTGAGTCAGATACTGTTCCAAGCACAACCCTGGGATGAGATAGGGACCGTTATTATCGCCACTTTACAGATCAGAAAACCGAAGCACTGTGACAGCCTCTCTCCTCTCCCTGTCTCTCTTTGGGTACTACTGGTTCTGTTTCTCTGGAATACCCTGAATGATATAGGGACAGACAAGTTCGGCAACTCAAAGTCCTACAACTATTAAATAAAAGTGGCAGAATCAGGATTCAAATCAGTCTGGTTCCCGAATCAGAACTTTTTATCTCTGTACTGCAATGTCTCTCATCACATAATTGTTTTGTTTATTCACTTTACCAAATGTGAGGCAACTTTGTATCTAATGCTGTTAACCTTTCTCCAAATAAGGTAACACTAATTCAGAAGAATATGAATTTTCTGGTCTCCCTCAATTTTCAACAAATTATTTGACTTTGCTTGTATTCTTATCCTGTTCCCAAAGACTTCTATCACATCAAAAGATGTACGAGAAAAACACACCACTTTGTTAGATCATGAGTTGATACAAGAGCTATGTATCCAGTCTGCCACATTCCTTAAGATCCCTAATGGAGAGAGTGATTACCAAATATAAAAACAAGACTCTATTTTCTGATCGTTAAAAGAACTGTAAGATGGTCATTAGGCATAAAGGAATATATGGAAAATAAATGTTCATATACAAGAAATATATGGAAATTATGTGTGTGTGTATTATATATATAGGCTAATTTATTTTTTAACAATGAGATCTTTAGGGTAACTACTATAGTAAGTTTGTCATATCTGGAAAAAAAAATTTGTCATATCTGAAATCTCAGTTCTCAAGTATCTTTCAGGTATTACATTAAACTTTACAGAACTGAAAAGCGTTTCAGGTGTAACTGAAAGCAATCCTCAACTTGCAGAGAGCTTATCAACAGTAACACAAGGACTAAAACCCAAAGAAACAACAAAATTTTCTGCCTTCCTTATTTTTATTATTGCATAAACATACATATAATCTTTTACTTACATCTTGACTTAATGCCATGAAACTCCTCTGTAATTCTTTTGCAAACTCCAAATTATTTGTGACTTCCTGGTACTTAGATACGGCATCCTAAAATAACAAAGACAAAACCCAACTTTACTAAAACACAAAGAACCACAAATTAATTTTCTTATTAAGAACAGCAAACATATAGTCTTTGATAGAATGTAGCATCTTTACCAGCTGATCTTGATTAAGCCTTTCCCCTTTGTTCATTCGTTCCTGGTAATCATCAAGCTTGCCCTATGTTAAAAGAAAAAAAGAAAAAGAATTATGCCCCACATTAAAGTATATACCAGCCTAACCATGCTGAAATACAAACACATATAATCCTCTAAGTTTGTCTCAAATCTTGCCCTAAAGATACGTTTTAGTTAATTTCAGTTTAAGTTAGTGCATGAAGTTAGTTGATAAACAGTGAGCTAAAAAATGAATGTAGATACTCCCACCCCTGCTGAATGATACCAAATTTTGTACTACAAGCCAATGACATGACACAACATTGCTTATTCTTTAGGTTTCTCAAAAAAGATCTGCATCAGATGGCCTGCACAAATGGTTCCTATCCACATGAGTGAGGGCCACAATTTGGTTACAATCCTGCTTATACAGGAGCATATCAGACATTTTAGTGTCGAATTCTTATCCCTCTCTTGCCCTTGCCAAAGAATTCATGTGACTAAGTGATACAAAAAGAGTGTATTTTTGGGGCGCCTGGGTGGCTCAGTCGGTTAAGTGGCTGCCTTCGGCTCAGGTCATGATCCTGGGGTCCTGGGATCGAGCTCCATGTCCGGCTCCCTGCTCGGCGGAGAGCCTGCTTCTCCCTCTCCCTGCCACTCTGCCTACTTGTGCTCTCTATCTCTGTCAAATAAATAAAATCTTTAAAAAAAAAAAAGTGTATTTTTCCTGAATAGACCCAAGTGCATATTATCTTTGATGAGCTTCACGCATTTCTTTTGAACAACATAATACTTCAGCTATCACATCACCTATGCATAGTGTGCTAGTCAACAGCTTTGCTTCATTTTCTCACAAATGGAATTAAATGTATGAGAGTGGGAAAAGAAAATTAACCTCTGGTTTAAGTCATCTTTATTTTCACTAAAATAAAAACTTTGGCAGTTTCCCAGGCTACTACTATTTGATAAGACCCCAAAGAAAAGATATCCAGGTAATGCAAAAGTCAAGAATTGAGTTGTTTTAAAGGTCAGAGGAGAGGGAGTAAATAGAAACCTAAATTAAGGGGGAGAAATTTTTTTTGAGAGGGGGGAGGGGCAGAGGGAGCGAGAGGGAGAATCTTAAGCAGACTCCATGCCCAGCGTGAAGCCTGACATGGGGCTCAATCTCACAACCCTGAGGATCATTACTTGAGCTGAAATCAAGAGCTGGACACTTAACTAAGCCACCCAGGCACCCCAAGGGGGAAAAATATTTTAATTAATATAATCACAATAAATTATGAATATTTATTGTTCCTTCCCTCAGCAAAAATAAAATTAACCACAAAACAAAATACAAAATCTAATAAAATGCATTCAGGGTCAAAGAAACAAGTTTTAAAAACAATACTAGTTATAGGTCAAACGATCCATTTTCTTTGTACCAGAAACATCAGTCAACTTGCATAACCGTTCCACCCTAAATTAAAAAGCCTAACAGGACACCTGGATGGCTCAGTTGGTTAAGCGTCTGCCATTGACTCAGTTCATGATCCCGAGGTCCTGGTATCACACCCCATGTCGGGCTCCCAGATGAGCGGGAAACCTGCTTCTCCCTCTCCCCGGCACTGCCCCTCCCCCATTCATTCTCTCTCTCTCTCTCTCTCTCTCTCTCTCTCTCTCAAATAAAATCTTTAAAAAAAAAAAAGCCTAACAATTCCTTAGTTATCTTGGAAGTAAATAAAACCAAGATAAACATTAAAACATTAAAGGCTGATGAAAGTATCCAATTGTATTCTTAGGTGGATTATTTCACACAACAACCTCCAGCTTCTGGAAAGGTATAAAATTTGTCTATGGTTGAAAAATGAAGGCAGGCCTAATTCCAGGTACAAAAGATATGCTCAACTGCCTTTGAACATTCTTTGAGGATGAATAAAGGCAGTTCATTCTCTTTTTTAAAAGGATAGGCTAACTTTTAAGAAATAAAAAACCAAACAAGATTTGCTTTTAATGATGATGACTTAGAGTATAATAATACTTTATTATAGTCAGAATTCCTCTATTTAGAAATATACAGATAACAAAAGATATGAGAATGGAAAGAGGACCTAAAATGTAGTGCTAGTACAAAAAAAATTCTGAATTCACTATTAGGCAGAAGAAAAAATAATTAGTTTATACCTGGCATTTATTATGTTCCCTTTTTCTATCTTTTTCAAAGAAGCTGTTGCTAAATCTAAAGTAACAGAGTTGAGTATATTATATATCCCTCATAGGGTTTTACCCTATGAGAGTTTTACCTACCTAGCTTAGCTTTATCATTTAATGTCTTAAGAACTTAAAACATATATGCCAATTAAAATTGATATCAAGTCAAATTCCTAAAAAATGTACATATACAAAAATATATATATGAAAAGTTTTTTTAATGTTAAGAATGGTACCTGAGTAGAATTAGAGGTGGAAATTTTTTCCTTTTGCTTTGTTTTGTGTACTCATTCTGCAATGAACACATACAGTTTGAATAGAAAATTAAAGTTTCTTACTATAGAAGATAGTAAGAATGACAGATTTCAGGACACTGCCAGGACTTTAACCTATAATAATCCTTGACTATGAATCTATACTATCCTATACCAGGACAAGCTATCCTAAAGCAGAAAAACTCCAATTTTCTACACAATTAACAAATTTAGTATTCATCCAACCCAAAACTCTATGGCAGATTACATTTTCCAAAGACAGCTACATCTGCAGTTCTACATATTCTTCTACTATGTGACCTTGGCACTGCTCCATGTAGAACTATTCCAATTCCTCTGCCATTGTATTAAGAGGGCTTCTACCAACAGAGTACAGTGGAAGCGATCCTGTAAACTTCCAAGGCTGTTATCATAAAAACAATGTATCTCTGTCCTGTTTGCTAGTCACTAAAAACACTCGTGTTTGGAGCCCCAAGCTATCCAACAAGAAGTCCAACAACCCTGAGGTTGCCATGCTATGAGGAAGCCACGCCATGAAGAGGTCTTATATAAGAATTCTGATCAGCAATCTTAGTGTACAGTCATTCTAACCCAGGCATCAGACATGTGAGTGAACAAGCCTTAGTCTTCCCAGCTGAGGCCCCAGGAATCACAGAGCAGAGACACAAACCCCACTGTGTGCCCTGTCTGAATCCCTGACAGGCAGAATCTGTGTGCATCATAAAACGGAGTAAGTTTCGGAGTAATCTATCACACAGGAGTAACTGGAAAAACGTTAAAAGGGAAATCAAAACAAAGGGAAAGCAGCTGCTATATGAAACTCAGCTTCACAGTACACACCTTCATTGAATATTGTCACCAAAAACTATGCAGACTTTGCAGCCAAAACAAAGATCTATTTCCATTAAAACTTGTACATCTAGGGGCGCCTGGGTGGCTCAGTCGTTAAGCGTCTGCCTTCGGCTCAGGCCATGATCCCAGGGTCCTGGGATCGAGTCCCACATTGGGCTCCCCGCTCGGCGGGAAGCCTGCTTCTCCCTCTCCCACTCCCACTGCTGTGTTCCCTCTCTCGCTGTGTCTCTCTCTGTCAAATAAATAAATAAAATCTTGAGAAAAAAAAACTTGTACATCTATTTCTTTTGATTTTTATAGCGCTATTTAACAGATTTCAAATTTTTCAATCCATAATTTAAGAGCCATAATTTTCAAAGGGAGGACTGCCACTGACACCACAAGAAATGACAGTTTACTGTGACAGAAGAAACATGTTAAAAAGTCATGATGTAACTGAAAAATCTCAAGGATCTTTAACAGGGGATTTTCAAAAGCTGACCACACTTCCTTATACCTGGTGAGCTGAATGCAGTTTTAGTGATACAATCAAAAAATGTCATTAACTACAGGAATGGAAACTACAAATCTTTTGTAAAACATTTTTCTAACCATAATAAAAGTTTCATTATAGCTTTACATTTGTTCCTCTATAGACATTAACACTTGCTATACTACCGTTGTAAATATCCTATTCCCTTGTCCTGGCCCAATCTTCAAAAAGGCAAGATGCTGAGTCTGGTCAAAGTTCCTAATAAATGGGGGCGCCTGGGTGGCTCAGTCATTAAGCAGCTGCCTTCGGCTCAGGTCATGATCCCAGGGTCCTGGGATCGAGCCCTACATCGAGCTCCCTGCTCGGCGGAAAGCCTGCTTCTCCCTCTCCCACTCCCCCCTGCTTGTGTTCCCTCTCTCACTGTGTCTCTCTCTATCAAATAAATAAATAAAATCTTAAAAAAAAAAAAAGAAGAAGAAGAAATGTAAATTCTCAAGGTGCCTGGATGGCCTGGCTCAGTCAATGGAGCATGCAACACTTGATCTCGGGGTTGTGAGTTCGAACCCCCGCTGGGTATAGAGATCACTTACAAAAATTAAATCTTAAAAAAAAAGAAAGAAAGAAAAAATGCAAATTCTCAGGCACCACCCCAAGTGCCTCTGGGGGTGGGACCCAGCAATCTGTGTTTTATCAAACCCTCTGGACGATTCTAATGTGTGCTTAAGTTTGAGAAACATTTATTACCTAGATCAAATACACTGTAATTCCCTTATAATAATCCAGTAGAATACAGAAATAAGAAATTATTTTGACTCAAACACTGATAAAATTGTGACCATAAAAATCATTATATGGCAGCCTCAATTTGGTTACTTAAAGGTTTAGCTTTAAACAAACTCAGAAAACTTGTTGAATGGCGGTTTTCTAAACCAGCTTATAAATCTATTTAACCTAGTCATTTACATAAGATCCATTTATGATCTGAACACTGAAGGGTTACCATCTTCCATTCACAGTTCTTTTATTAAATTGTGCACTGTCCAGAAGTTCAGAGCACTTTATAATTAAACTCACTGGTGAGTGCCAAATTCATACTAGCAACAGAAAGCCTCTTAAGAACAATCAATTGGTCTAATCTTCTGCCTTTCAAAATGAGGGTGGATTGCAATCCCAGCTCACTCCTAAGTAGCTTTCAGACATTAAAAAAAAAAAAAAAAAAAGACATGGTATCTGCACTAGTCCCAAGAGTAGGTAACTCAAAGACAAATAACACTATCATAACTGGCTTCATTCCTACTGTCACAACACTCTTCATTTGGGGTTAAATTTGCAGTATGAACTAAATCAACACGTAAATAATTTAGCTTTTCACAATGACTGATCCAACATTAACTCCGATGAATGCAAAGGGGCACACACAAGAGCAAAGGGCTCCAGACAAACACAGCCTTTTTCTTCCCTAAACTAGAACATGACTACCTAACACCTCGTACGAACAAACTGGTCAATTACTCACAGCATCCACATAAAACGAATATTAAGTATTTTTTCTGGAAAATGGAGCTGTTTTCCTAGCATAAAAAGATATCCTCATCAGAAAGCCTATCACAATACTGGTAACAAAAACCTGTCCTCTTAAATTCTTTCTATCTTGAAATTCAATTTAGGGTTCCTTTTCAAATACTGAGCATCCTGAGAGTATTAAACATTCATTTATAGCACCACATATGAGGATGACAAAAATCAGGCCATTTTCCAGATTATCCAGTCTCTAAAGGGATAGAGATGTGACTATCCCCAATTAATGTCAAAAGACAGTATGTGGGGGCACCTGGGTGGTTCAGCTGGGTGTCTGCCTTCAACTCAGGTCATGATCCCAGGGTCCTAGGATGAAGCCCCGCATCAGGCTCCCTCCTTGTTGGGGAGTCTGCTTCTCCCTCTCCGTCTGCCCTTCCCTCTGCTTATGCGCGTGTACTCTAAAATCTTAAAAAAAAAAAAGACAACTCGCTCCTAAGAAATAATTATCCCAAGAAGTGCTCCCCAGTCCCACCCTATCTCCTGTTTGTTGCTTTTAATAGTTGACAGTATTCACTATGTGACAGACATTCAAATTTAAGCTATCAGGTAGCTAACCCTATCAGCAAGGGCTATTATGAATCATATTTCACCTAACTAGAACCTGAAAGACAGGACAGTTAATAACTTGCCTGAGGTCATCAATCTCAGAAAAATCATTTGTGCCTCAATATGTTCCTTCTTTATGTCACTCTGGATTCTAGCCATTGCTACATTTCATTTTTGCCCTGCTGTTTTCCTTCCTTCCTTCCTCCAGAGTACTATTTTTTTATAAAGATTTTATTTATTTATTTGACAGAGATAGTGAGAGCAGGAACACAAAGCAGGGAGAGTGGGAGGGGGAGAAGCAGGCTTCCCGCCGAGCAGGGAGCCCGATGTGGAGCTCGATCCCAGGACCCCAGGATCATGACCTGAGCCGAAGGCAGATACTTAACGACTGAGCCACCCAGGCGCCCCTCTCCAGAGTATTAGTATGTTACTGCATCGCAATACAGCTAGATCTTCCATTCTTCTCAAGAATTTTTTCATGACCACAAAAGTTACTTTACTGAAATTCAGTACTTTACTAAAAATTCAGGACAGTGCTATGAGGGGGCCAGAAGATAAATATCCAAAATAGCTATCCTCCCGAGCTTTCCTTCTTCCCTCTTAATATCTGACAAATTCCATAAATGAATAAAGAAAACATTTTAAAAGTACATAATTTTAAAAAATAGAAAAGAGAGACTCCAAAAACACAAAAATTCTTTAACTAGACAATTATAGTCACAACAAGAAAGATTATGAGGGGACAAGCATCTGAAGAAATTAGCTTGGCTATCCAGGAAACTATGTAACCTCTCTTCTCAAAAAGATCTCCAAACTGAAACAGAAAAGTTAAAAATGAAGCCTAAAATAAAAGAATAAGAGAATCTATCTATAAGTTATTTTGTGTCTCCAGGCCAAATAAATCACTTCTACAGTATTGAAAACCTATAGAAAAATGCAAAACCGAAAGATAAGGATTTTTCTTCTCAATTTTCTGTAATCTTCAGTGGCCTTTCTACATACTACTTCAAGTCTCCAGTCCCTATATTCCCTGTTCTTCACCTAGAAATATCAATTCTGACTTTGCCCACATTAATGGTAGGCAGCTGACTGCCTCCTGGCATTCAATTGACAATTAGTTACCAGTAAAATTCACAGGAGACAGGAAAGATACTAAGAAACAAAAGTTTCCAACTGTAAAAAGGAGGGTAGAGAGAACACATACTACAATCCATAGATGATCCATAACACCTCTTCAAATGCTGGAAGCCTTCTCATGTAGCAGAAGTCTGAGCTGTTCCAGAAAACAAAGTCAGTATTAAATATTGTGGGGAGCAGAGGAAGGGTGAGTTGAGAGGTGACTCTAACATCAAGATCTTAAAGAGTTGTCCAAAAATGAGAAATGAGCATTCTACCAGGCCCTGTAAGACTGATAATTGCAGAAACTGAGTGAATACTTGTCAAGAATGCAGGATTTCTTAAACACTAAGAGTAAGAGAATACTAAATTAGATCTTATCTACAATCCCATTGTAAGACAAGTTTTTCAAGCAAATAAGTAACCAGGAGTTTAATTTGATAAGACTTTTGTCCCACTGAAAAGGGAAAAAAAGTAAAAGGTAATCCTGTAAAAATCCTTATTCCTTGTCCGTGGCTGTAATTATGAGGCTAAGTCTGAATGAATGGAAGCAGCTGACTCTAGTAGGAAAAAAAAAAAAGTGTAATATTGAAGAGTTCCAGCATCACCTACTTTGCATTATACTCTTAAGAAGTCTAAAGCTTGTGCATTTGACAAACAAATGACTACTGATAATCTTAATGGTTATCTTTTGAATTATTAGTTGCTTTAACCAACTACTCATTAGGATGAGTTGGTACAACTGAATGATTTTATATACTGTTGAGAGTTCAACATAAAAAGATAGGAACTGTAATTAGTGGAGACCAAAATTCAATGATTAAAGTATATTTCCATTACTTCTATGTCTGGATAACAATATTAAGGGGAATGCAGTGAAATTTCTAGTAATTTACAATGGTTCAAATACCAAGAATCATCTATGCCCCACTTCCTAAGACTATTTACAAATCATGCTTATAGTACCAAGATTTTAAAATGTGCTCTAGTTGCCTACTCATCAATGCTACTCACTTAAAAAATAAATCAAAAGAAAATTCTTCAGGAAAAATTGCATTTCAGTAAAAACACTGCAGTAAACAGCTCTGTACAAAAAGCATTTTTCTCCCTCATGGATTAATCCATCTTAACAGGGTTTTGTTGATGAAGCTACAAATATTTCTATACGATTCAGTCGAACTAAAAGATATTTATTTAGCATTTACCATGCGTAAGGCAGTGTTATATCACTCATAATCTCTGCCCCAGAGGAGCTTAACTACCTATTTAGAAAAACACAAAAGGTAAGAACATAAAACAATATCAAAATGTCAAGTATAGAGATAATAGACAGTACAGGACATTAAAGGAAACAGACTACTTTAGCTGAGCATAGCCAAGAAGCACACCTTCCCTTTTGCTCAGGAAATATGATTTTTAACTCTGCCCTATAGTCTTTTTCATGTATGTTTTTACACTCATACTCTATCCAACAAAAGCACCAGTGTAGCTAGTGGGAGAAATAAAGAAATGAACAAAAGTCAAGCAATTTACAATTCCAACTTTGGCTGAATGTCTTTTCTGCTACTCCTCTCATCCTTCTCTACTGCTTACATACAATTCATTGCCTCCAGAAAAAGGGACCAATTACTAAAAAATACCTAGAAGCTCGGAATACAAGAATTAAGATGGAAAGGTTGACACACCTCCTACTTCCTCCTACTCGTAATGCTTTTCCCAAATTATCTGGTGTACAACATACCAAACCTGAGTCAAGAGGGGTAAATGTGGGTTCGGGGCTTACGTACGCATAAAGAGACACTTCAGAATTAAAACTTTAAAAGTTCATTTTGTTACAACAATACAGATGTCCCAATGATACCTGATACAATGGGACCTATACTGTTATTCTCAAGACCCCATTACCTGAACAGCACAAACACAAATTTAACAAGATATTAATAAAGGTTTAACAATGAAGAAATAAAAAGCTTTGTCCTTTTGCTTTCAGCTTTTTAAAACAGAGGAACTCTAAAAGATTTAAAGTAAAAAGCCTCACTTGGTTCTAAAGGATCAACTTAAACATGAAAATTTACTTATGTTGCAGAGCATTACAAATTCTAATTACCCCCATGATACATGAGACCTTGGAATTCACTCATTCCAAACCGGGTCATTTTACCTGAGCATCTCAATTTACTCTTCTGTAATACAGATTGAGAAATGAGCATTCTACCAGGCCCTATAAGACTGATTAATGAATTCGACCAAATCTTAAGATGACTTTAAGGTATTAAAATATCTTAGATTCTATTAACAATTAGTAATAAAATTAACACCATGTTGTTACAATTTCAACATCTGAAAGTATTTAATTTTTTTAAAAGATGAAACAGTACTAATCTTCCTAAATGTAAACTAAACGTTACTTACATAAAACTATGAGAAATTGTATGTTTAATCTCTAAGTCACACAAAATGTATTCGGACAGATATATCTGCCACATAGGAATTATCTAGAGTAAAATAACGTACTCAGGCTAAACCAATTCATCCTCTTCACAATACTTGGGATTCTACTTTCAAGCAAGAAAGATACCTGTATTATCACATGAGGAAATTCACATCTTTTCCTTTTTAAATTCAAATTTAAAATACTTCTCTCTCTCTCTCTCTCACACACACACACACACACACACACACACACACAACATACCCAGGCAGGAAGACAGAAACAAATGAAGCATTATAAATGCTTTTTTTTTTTCCTGTGACAAGGTGAATGCAAAACAAAGTAATCTTGCCCTCTGCATTGCAGAGAAATACTTCATGCAACCAATGGGAGAAGCAATTTTTAACTGTCAAGAAAAACTTCAGATGTTAGCCCCAAGAAATATTTTACTTACAAAACAGTTAAGAATGCTTTTATTTCAAAATACTTAACAAAGAAATTCTGTACAACAGCTGCATTGTATATTCTAAGTAGAGGCACACTGCAGTGCTCTGAAAAGAAATGTTATCTTCTCTAACGATAGCATCCTTTTTCAGTATATTAACTGAAAAGATATAAAGAGCAAAGACTTTGGGAGTAGTATGAAAAACAGTAAGTACACTTGGCTATCACTTCTGTTCACATATTGGTTACAAAGCTGTCAGGCTGTCTTCCAAGAGAACACCTGGTTAATCTTTCACCTACCAAAATCAGTAATGTCTAAACCTTTTATATTTCCAAAAAGCATAACAATTTTAAATGTCATCTATTAAAACATCCTTTATTCTACATTAAACTGATTACATCTTACCATATAAATGAGCTCTCTATTCAGTTAAAATTAAGGCTTGGTTTCGAAGTACCATCTTGCACAGCCTAGAGCCCAGTTCTATGCCAACAAACTTGATGAAGAAAACTAGGCAATCACTCAATTGATTATTACTTACAAAAGCTAAAAGATCTATAAATGGAGTTTTGCACTTCACTCTTTTGATTATATCTGCATTTCTTCTCTTTGCTAAACACACACACAGTCTTTATAAGCCCAAATTTCAAAAACTACCAGGCCATTTAGTTGCATTACATAATAGGATCATATTTCATTAATGTTAAGTATGCATTCTCACTGAACAGATGCTTAGCTTTCCTCTCAAGGCTCAACTTACTAGAAAATTAACAAACAGGGGCGCCTGGGTGGCTCAGTCGTTAAGCGTCTGCCTTCAGCTCAGGTCATGATCCCAGGGTCCTGGGATCAAGCCCCCCGGGCTCCCTGCTTGGCGGGAAGCCTGCTTCTCCCTCTCCCACTCCCCCTGCTTGTGTTCCCTCTCTCGCTGTGTCTCTCTGTCAAATAAATTAAGATCTTAAAAAAAAAAAAAAAAGGAAATTAACAAATAACTTTGTATTTTAAATGAAGTGCAATTATTGCAATTCTCCAAGTCTTAAAGTTAAGTAATACTACATTATCTGGTAGTAATTTTGGTCAGGATACTTGATTTTAGAATCCATTAAAAAAGAGATTTTGTCCAGAAGACTCTTATGAATAGGTCAAGTCTGAAATACAGCTCAAATACAAGTTGCTATGCGTGGACTGAAGTAAAAAGAAATCCAGTTATAAATATCATCTTTATTGCATAAGGATTTCTACAAAGGTTCAAAACTGATTTGTAAAGTAAATCCTATTTTAGGTGTATTAGAAATGCTCACTACAAAAATCACAGTTAAGTCCATTCATAGAGTAAATCATCTATAGAAAAAATACAATTTAAACTGAAAACCAGATGTGTTTAGAGAAAAACCCAATGCCTTGAGTTTCTCAAAAAGTAAAACTTAATTTCAATAGTAATTAAGTCACAACACCAGTACTGCCAACTTAACTATTTAACAAGTAGGTAGCTCATTCTGTAAGTTATAAAAAAAAAAACAAAAAACTTTAGGGCGCCTGGGTGGCTCAGTAGGTTAAGCGACTGCCTTCGGCTCAGGTCATGATCCTGGAGTCCCGGGATCGAGTCCCACATCGGACTCCCTGCTCAGCAGGGAGTCAGCTTCTCCCTCTGACCCTCTTCACTCTCACGCTATCTCTCATTCTAATAAATAAATAAAATCTTTAAAAAAAAAAAAAAAAACTTTAGTAATCTGACCTTTCCACTAGCATCCAAACACTAAGACAGGGGGAAAAAAGATATGAAATACTTTGTTACTTTGTGTAGTGTTTTCTCCACCGATACAAGAAACTTTTCAGTACTTACTAGCCTAGTCTATAATCTCTGTAATAATAGTTACATTACTTTCTCCTCTATCAGGGTGCCTGAGGGGCGGGTGTTAGGCAATGTATATAATATAAATCCATACAAGAGTGACCTGTCACTGTCAGGTCCTCAAAGAGCTTATAAACTAAACTCCTTAACACATTTGGAGCACTAGACTCAGTCACCTCACAACTACATTGGCTGCTAATCCAGTGCCTGATTTTACACTAAAAACTTTGAAAAATTATTTTTGAGTCATTAAAATATAAATATCTACATTTAATTGTCTATATTTCCAATATTACATCATTACTATTTACCTTTTGATTCCTACCCTAAAAGAAAACAGGCATTTCCTAAGAATTTTGAAAATTAAACCACTCAGGCATCAACCAGATAGACAGGATTGCTTATTGTAGTAAGAAGTTTTAAAAAGATACCTAAGTCTCAAGTTCAAATAGAGTAGCAAAAACTAAATCAGATGGCAGACTCAGAAGATACTGGCCTTGGGTATGCTTATTCCATTACATATTTCAATGTAACTACCTTACAAGTAAAATACTTTTTGTTTTACTGCTACTAATAAATCTAGTATTTCTATCATTTACGATAAACCACACTTGTTTATCAAAATAAAGTATCACCAAAAGACAGACATCCACAAGTAGTGCATCTCTCAATTTCAAACAAAACCTAAGAAATTCAAGTAAAATTCCCAATAGGAAAAATGAGATAGATTAGTATCAAATCTAAAAATGTTTGTTTTAAAACTCCCCCCAAAATATAAAATAAATCATAGAACAAGCAATTAAAATAATTATGGCCTACACCATTTTCTTCAAGTTATTTGTTATGGCCCAAATTTTAGCTAGTCTCAACATCTTAAGTAACACTGTTAGGTGGGTGGCTAAATAAACATTCTTAAATGACTTCGTCAAAATTCAAGGTGTTACAATAAATATGTTTTACTAGAAGCAAACAAGCCTAAGTTATCCAAGCAAAGTTATTATTAAGGTAAAAGGCAAAAAGTTTGCATAATAGTCAGATGTAATTACCCCATTTTTGTACTACCGATTTGCTTCTTCCTTTCCACCTCCAGTCTTACTGAAGGTTGAATTATTCACTCTACAGAGACCTTCTCTACATACCTACATACATACACACATACAAATACACACATACACACACACACGTGTCGCTCTAAGAAGAGTTGGTACACTGTCCTGCACTGAAAGCGTAAAACAAAATGCCTACTTGAAGATCAACCTCACGGTGTGGCCATAGAATGGCCAACTACTGAATCCAAAAAATTGTGGGTGTGGCTCGACTGTTTTATGGAGGAGCGGGGGGGCGAGGAAGGCCAGCCGGGGCGGCTGCCTGGTCTCTGCCCTCCCCCTCTGCTTTCGCTTTGTGCTCACAATGCAGCTCCTGTAAAGCGCTTCCCTCTCCTCGCAGCCGCCGCCATGTTAGACGCTCTCTCCATGTGCCCAGAGACCTGGCGATCCCCTCGGTCTAACCCGGACCCACGCCCCCCAACGAATCTCAATCGTGGCAGTCTCCCTCCCGTCCCTCTTTAGAGTCCCAGAGGGGCAAAGAGCCGCTGCAGAAAATCTTCTCGGGATCGAGTTGAGCGTGAGGCTCAGGGGGGCACCTAGACAATTGAAACAAAGAAGGAAACGTGGGGGCGCCCATCACAGGGGGGCGGGGGGTGGGTGGCAAATCGAAGACCCACTCAAAACGGCCCTTACAGAGAAGCAATTCTAGGTGAAGATCCTAAACACACTTCCCTCCCGAGAGGAGAAGAGACCCTGAATAGGCCTCAGGTACATGGTAACGGAGGGGACCAATCTCACGGCTACAAGACGTAGGCCGCCCCAACTCCACGAGGCGGTCGGTTGAGCCCTGAGCCCCGTCACCGGGACCCCTTTCATTTCTCCCCGCTGGCCCTCCGTCCAAGAAATCGGGCCTCGGTGACGGAGAGAAGGGCATCACTCAGGTCAGTCTGGCGACAGGACAGGCCCCCGCCCTCACGCATCCCACTCCCAAAGGCCAAAAAGCCTGGCCCACCGCCGGGGGAGAGTAATAAAGCGGCCCGGGGGGGGGGGGGGGGGAGATGAGCGGCGCGTCCGGGTCAGGTGACAAGCACCTCCCCTAGGAGCCCGTTTTGTGGGCTTCAAGCTCCGTTTACTGAGCGGGCCGGGCGTGGGGGGTGGGGTGAGTGCAGGGGATGCGCCAGGGACGGGAAGAGGGCAGGCCACAGCAGTCAGGGTCGGAGCATCCAACCCTCCCGTCCCCGCCAACTCCTGGCACCTTTTTCTTCTCCAGGTTCCGAAGTTTCTTGTCGATCACCCCGAGGATCTGCTTCATGGCCTCGGTCTGGACAGCGCCGGTGCCGGTTGCGGGGTGCTGGGAAGCAGGCGCAGCTGCCCCGGCCCCCGACGCCGCCTCACTCCCGGAGGAACCCGACGGGGGTGGCGGTCCGGACGACTTGCTGCCGCTTCCGCTGTGGCTGGTGGCCGAGGGCATCTTTAGACCGTTGAGAAGAAAGAAAAAGCGGGAGGAAGGAAGACAAGAGCGGCGAGTCAGGCGGCGGACGGGGCGAGACGCGGGACAAAACGCGCAGCGGGCGGGAGCCTGCGCGAGCGGGTGGGGGTGGGGAGGGGGCCGGCGCGCGCCGCGAGGGCAGGAAGAGCCCGAGGACGCGCGCGCGACCCGCCAGCGGGGCGCCCGGCCCGGCCTCGCACCGCCCCCCGCCCCGCCCCTCCCCCGCGCGGGCCGCCGGCTCGGCCTACCCGCCCCGGGGTACCGAGGCTCGCGCCGGAGGCGGGGCCTCGCAGCGCCGGCCGCCAACGGCCAGAGCAACGGTCCCCGCCGGGGTGGGCCGGCACTCATCGCCTGGCGAGGAAGGGAGGGAGGAGAGAGGTCGGGGTTAAGAAGCGGAGAAGCGGAGAAGGGAGAAGGGCACTGGTAATGACCGGGGTAGGGAGGCTGGGGTGGGGGGGGAGGAGAGACTTGAGGAGCAAGCCCCTCGAGAAGGTCCAGCCGATCCGGAGGTAAAGGACACTCGGGGCAGCGGCCCTCTTCCCCGTCAGCGCCTCGGTCCGGGTGGCGCTCACCGTGCGCGCGCGGAGGCCGCTGGAGATCCCGAATGGGCGGCTGAGGGGGCAAGGGTGGCTGTGCGTTCCGGGTAGTGTCGTGCGCTCCGTGGGCGCAGGCCGCTTCGCCCTATCCCCGCTGCACCGAGAGCCGCTGCTAGTGAGGCGGAGAGCCGAGAGCGGGAGGGACTTAGCCAGCCGGCCCTCTGGGGCGGAGGGGGCGGGAGAAGCTGCGGGAGGGGGCCTTCGCGGCCGCTCGGGCTGCCCGGCGCGAACGCCTGCGGGGAAAGGCCCACCTGGCCTCTTACCGCGCTGCTCTAGCTCCAGTCCTTGGGGGCGGCCGCTCAGGGCAGGTCGGGACGGGCCCGGGGGGGATGCTGTAAGGAGCGGCGCCTAGAGTTTGGAGCGAAATCGAGGCTAGGGTCCTTCAGGCGAAGTCGCTTGACATCCAAACGGGGACAATAGGTGTCAAGCAGCTGGATCGGAGCTGGCGTCTGCCCTGTAAAGAGCCCTAATGGGGGGGTTGCGGGGGGGGGGGGGCAAAGGTTTCTGCAAGTAAAGGGTGCGTGGGGTGGGTGGTGCAATCCCAGCTTCTAGAATTCCTTCTGTATGCAGAGCAAGCAAACTCACACACCCCAAAAGGTCTTTTGAAAAAAGACAGTTCGCCGCTTTCCCCACAAAACAATCACCCGGTAGGTAACCTAGGCGTCCTCTGTAGGACGCGTTGGAAATGAGCAAGATGGGTGGCTTACTAAAAGTCTTAAAACTCTGGACTCGGGTTAAAAATAGTCTTCTCCTATCTTAAGATGACACTTATCCAATAAGCCCGAGTATTACAAATTGGACTTTGTTTTCTTTGTGTTTCGAATTTACCTAATACTCTTAAGAGAATGTTGAATGAATACAAAACAAAAATATTCTTTTGCTCCAAGAGAATTATTCCAGTCCTGTAATTAAACTAGGGGCGGGGTGGGTGTGGACAGTAAACAGAAAATAAGCCAAGTGCTGTAAGAAGATGTATTAAAGGAACATAATCAGTGAGAGACTTCAGCCCCATAATGTATGACAACAATAAATGACCATTATAATTTCAATTCTCTGAAAAAGGATTTTGAAGAGGATTCTACCAAACCCCACTATTCCCTAGGGAATAAAATGAGTAATACTGGCTGGCAACAGTGTATCCTGAGGGAGTCTAGGGAAACGACAGCGGACTCCAGCCTCAAGATATTCCAGTTTGCAGAGCTGCAAAGTATGTTACATATTCGTTCAAATATTTATTGAGCACCTTAGTATGTGTTAGGAACTCTTTAACGCTAGAGATTGTGAACAAAACAAAAATACCTTCGTGGAATTTCATTTTAAGTGTGGAAAAGAAAAGTAAATGTCAGTGAAATGGTACAGAAGAAAAAACCAAGCAAGGTGGTCAGGACAAGTCTTACTGGCACTTGAGGCAAAACTGAAGGGCGTGAGGCCAAGTTTCAGGATCACTGAGATGGGAGTGTGCTCGGTGGGTTCAAGAACAGCAAGCAGGCCACAGTGGCTGAAGCAGAGAGTAGGAGATGAGGTCAAAGACAAAAAAGAGGTCCAGTGTTTTGAAGCCTGCCAGGCCATTGCAAGGACTTTGGCCTTTGCTGAGTGAAATGGGGAGTCACTGCATACATAGTTTTAATTTTAAGCAGGGAAGGGACGTGATCACCCTGGGTAAAGAATTTACCATGTGTGTGGATTAGAGGTAAGAGGGAGAGCGGGGCAAGAGGAGAAGCTGGGAGCCCAATAAGGAGGCTGTTGAAATAATATGGCCCAGAGATGGTGGTGGCCAAGATCAGTGTGTTACAGTGAAGGTGGTGACAGGTGGCTGGATGCTTTGCATATAGAACCAACAAGATTTGCTAACAAATTGTAAGGTGTGAGAGAAGTCAAAAGTGACCTAAGGTTATTCAAGATTGAAGCACCTGTACTGTGCTACACTTAGAGGCAAGAAAGGAAGATTAGAATCTGTTAACCCCTTGCTTCTCTCTCAGTATGCTCAGTCTGACCACCATCACTATCAAAACCTCAGGACCTACCCTGGACCTACTGTATTAATCTGCTTTTTAACAAGATCCTCAGCTGATTTGCATGCACATTGAAGTTTGAAAAAAAAATCACTGCTTTATTCCTTAGAATTTGACCAATGTCTTTAAGATCAGACATGAAATATTCTACTAGATAAATTCTCCCCAGATCGACAAACTCCAGAGGTGGAGCCCAGCACTCTGTTTTTAACACCCCCTCCTGGATTCTAAAGTATGGAAACCAATGATTTGGAGACCTCTAATGAAGGATTCCGGTTTGAGCTAAAGAGGGCTTGTGAGAAAGAGAGGCCTCTTGTGCCTTTCATGGGCACATCACACAGTAACAGTTAGAGAAGCGTACAGACCCGCAGCTCAGTTAGGCTTTTCTTCAAGGAAAAGGGAAAGATTGTTGAGAGGGAGCAGGAAAGATGTCAACACAGGTGACAAAGATTCTCACTTGGGACCATCTCACAGCCCCAGTATATCAAAATAGGCTAGGTTATGCTGCAGTAACAATCCTAAAAGGTCTGTGACAAAACGGGTCTACACACTATAGTCCCAGGGCCAAGTGTTTTTTGTTTTTGTAAAGCTTTTTTGCGGATGCAGCCACATCCATTCATGTATATCTTTCCTATGGCAGCTTTCATGCCACAGCAGAGCAGAGTTGAGTAGTTGTGATAGAGTATGGTGTACAAAACCTAAAATACTCACACTTTATGGAAGAAGCTTTCCAATCCTCTGCTAAAAACAAATGATACACATCCACTGTGGTTCAGCAGAGCGCTTTGTTCACAGTAGTCAGTAGATTCAGGCTGTTGAAGAAACCATATTTCAAGTGTTGCTGATTATTATAAGGAAAAAGAAGTAGGGAGTATCTCTGGTCAAATGCCCCAGACTTGCCACTTGTGTGCTCACACCCCATTGGCCAGAAGCAGTCACATGATCCCACAACCAAGAGATGCTATCCTATCAAATGCCTCGCAGGAAGGTAGATGAACCAGAAATATTTGGTGAATATGCATACCTGTCCATGCTCTCACTTCCTACAATACAGTGATCCCGATCCCGTTTCCTTGGTTTTCAGACATTTTCACAGTTGTGTATTCGGGTCAGCAAGTCCAGGGAGACCAGTACTTCTTAAGGCAAATCAGTGTCTAGTCTGACTTCGTCCCCAGTTCAAAGCCATGGTCTCAGCAAACCAAATTTGTCTATTTCCTACTTGACAGAAAGGGGACTGATGCTATGTTTATGTGGATTTTTAATCCTTTACTGTTTTTTTTTTTAACCTTTTTTTCTAATCCAAAGCCATGCAGTAGGTTGGGGGCATTGTATAAACTAAAGAAACAAGAAAAAGTATTTTCCCAGCCAACCAGTGGGAGAGCAGCATATGTCTATACAGGCATACCTTGGAGATATTCTGGGTTCAGTTCCAGACCACCACAATAAAGCAAATATTGCAATAAAGCAAGTCAAATGAATTTCTTGGTTTCCCAGTGCATATAGAAGTTTTGTTTACACTATACTGTAGTCTATTAAGTATGCAGTAGTAAGTCTAAAACATAATGTATGTTCCTTAATTTAAAAATATTGCTAAAAAATGCTAACCATCTGAGCTTTCAGCAACTCATAGTCATTGATGACAGATCACCATAACAAATATAATAATGATGAAAAAGTTTGAAATACTGTTGAGAATTGCCAAGATGTGACCCAGAAACAGTGAGAAGATGCTGTTTACTTGACACCGGGTTTCCACAAACTTCAATTTATAAAAAATGCAGTATGTGCAAAGCACAATAAAATGAGGTATGCCTGTAAATGGAAAACATTTTTTCCAAAAATGTTGGTTTTAAAGTTATATTCAATATTAACATTTTGGGGGTGCCTGGGTGGCTCAGTCGGTTAGGCGGCTGCCTTCGGCTCAGGTCATGATCCCGGGGTCCTGGGATCGAGCCCCACATCGGGCTCCCCGCTCGTGCCCTTTCTCTAAATCTTTTTATTTGAAAGAGAGAGAGCACACGCAGGGAGGAAGGGCAGAGGGAGAGGGAGAAGCGGGCTCTATACCAGGGTTCTTGGATGGTGACCTGAGCCGAAGGCAGCCACTTAACCGACTGAGCCATCCAGGTGCCCCTAAATGGATAAAATCTTTAAAATATATATGTATTAACATATTTTAACACAAATCTTCCAAGTTGACATTCATTTCATTCATTAGATCACAGCACTCTGAAGTCTTCACAGGCAAGTGAAGTGAATAATTGAACTACTCATCCTGATCATTTCGGCAAAATAGTCCGACTGCTTCGACTTCAATCACCCAATAAACTAATGCCAAGTTTATTTATGATAAGGAAAAGAGGGGAACTTTCATCTGAATTACATTAATTCTCTGTGTCAGATTCACAGAAACCTAGTCTAGTTATGAACTACACTGTTCACACAGCTAAGGCTTTTAAAGCCTCTTAAGTTTGTTTTTCAGTCATTTTACTACAAGTGAACTATAAACATTGCTATAAAAATTTTTCCAGTTCTGCCCATTTAAATAATTCAGTGTTGTAATTATTTGTCTATGTGTCCTTGAGTCCCCACTAGACTCTGAGCCTTACGAGCGAAGGCAGTTGTTTTGTTTCTCATCTCTGCATTCTCAAAGCAATAATATGCCTGGCACAAATGGTTTTTTATTTTATTATTTTTTTAAAGATTTATTTGACAGAAAGAGAGAGATAGCTAGAGAGGGAACACAAGCTGGGGGAGTGGGAGAGGGAGAAGCAGGCTTCCCGCCGAGCAGGGAGCCGGATGTGGGGCTCCATCCCAGGACCCTGGGATCATGACCTGAGCCGAAGGCAGACCCTTAACGACTGAGCCACCCAGGCACCCCACAAATGTTTTTTTAAAGATTTTATTTATTTGAGGGGTGGGGAAAGAGAGAGAGATCAGGGAGGGGCAGAGGGGGAGGGAGAAAGAATCTGAAGGAGACTCCACACTGAGTGAGGAGTCCGACATGGGGCTTGATCCCACGACCCTGAGATCATGACCTGAGCTGAAACCAGGAGTCAGATGCTCAACTGACTGAGCCACCTAGGTGCCCCCTGGCACAAATGTTTTGTCAATATTGCCTACTACATTAACATATCAGTACAGTATTGATATTATTATTGTTGTTGGTCCATACTGCCTCTTACATACTGAGATAACATTCTTTTCCACTTACATTTTCAGGTATCCACCTTAATTTTAAGTTAATATCACTTTTAGAGATATGCTTCATATTTTGTAGAAGTACAATATGTCCAGAATAGGTTTTTTTTGGATTTCACAAAATACTGTTTTTTCTAATTGAACACTCTCATAAGCTACACACTATTTGCAGCATAAAAACAAAAATACTTTGACCACAGGCCTTAAAATGTTCCATAGAGTTACCATGTTAATTGTACATTTTCTTCACTTAATGTTCTATTTCAGTGGTTCTCAACCTGTGGTAATTTTGCTCCCCCAAGGACATTTGGCAACCTCTGGAGGTATTTTTAAGTTGTTACAACTTGGTTGGGGGAGGGGGGCAGGTGCTACTGACATCTAGAGGGTAGAGGCTAAGAATGCTTTGAAACATCCTACAATTCCCTGGGCAACACAGAATTATCCAGACCAAAATATTGATAATGCTGAAATTGGACAACTCTATTTTATGGGGCCAAAAATGTAGTCATTTGCTCCAGTACTTCACAAATAAAAATATTGGGATGACAATGATGGGGGGAAAAAAGTAATTTAGAAAGAAAATGTACAAGGGCGCACCTGGGTGGCTCAGTCAGTCAAGCGTCTGCCTTTGGCTCAGATCATGATCCCAGGGTCCTGGGATGGAGCCCAGCATCAGGCTCCCTACTCAGCAGGGGAGTCTGCTTCTCCCTCTCCCTCTGTCCCTGCTCCTGTGCTCTCTCTCGCTCTCTCTCATGCTCGCTCACCCTCTCAAATAAATAAAATCTTTAAAAATAATTTAAAAAGAGGGGCGCCTGGGTGACTCAGTTGTTAAGGCTCTGCCTTCGGCTCAGGTCATGGTCTCAGGGTCCTGGGATCGAGCCCCGCATCTGGCTCCCTGCTCGGTGGGGAGCCTGCTTCTCCCTCTCCCACTCCCCCTGCTTGTGTTCCCTCTCTCACTGTGTCTCTCTGTCAAATAAATCTTTTAAAAAATAATAATAATTTAAAAAGAAGAAAATGTACAAGGATGTAACACTGAACAATAAACAGATTATCATCTTGCATCTTGGCAACTGATGCATAATCATGATCTTCCTCAGGCAATATATAGTATATATATTCATTTCTTCCACGAATACTTGTAGCCCACTGTGAACAATAGTCTGAGAAAATTTCTTCCAAAGTGACAACTTTTAAGGAATGAAACTTTATGTACCTCAAAGTTACATGCTAGGAGAATATAAGTGCAAAAGTAATTAGCTTATTCAGGATTGTTTCTTCAGTTGTTTAGGACATGTATTATTTCAAGAATGACTTTCCCGCCTAACAGCAGAACTGCCCCTACATTAACAGTTTACCCTTCAGGTGCTAATAATATTTTTTTCTTGGGGCACCTGGGTGGCTCAGTCGTTAAGCGTCTGCCTTCGGCTCAGGTCATGATCCCGGGGTCCTGGGATCGAGCCCCACATCTGGCTCCCTGCTCCGTGGGAAGCCTGCTTCTCCCTCTCCCACTCCCCCTGCTTGTGTTCCCTCTCTCGCTGTGTCTCTCTCTGTCAAATAAATAAATAAATCTAAAATAATAATATTTTTCTTTTTGAGAGTCTAAGAACTTGATTTAAAGTTCTCCTAAGCACTCAATTGCTAAATTAAAGACATGGAAAATGTTACTAAAAGATGTAGGTCCTGTGTTACTTTTTTTTTTTCTTGTATAAATTTCCAGCAAGTGGAGACTCTGCAAAGGGGAGAGGTATGGAAGCCGTCCCCCCACCTCCCCCACCCCCCCGCCCCGGCCCCACCATAAGACTCTTGCTTTACCTGCTTTTTCTCAAAGTGGGCAAGGCCCACCACCCTCCAAATCACCTGAGGCACTTGTGAGTAGGTGCCTAAACTCCACCCCAGATATTGCATCTATAGCCCAGAATCTGAAGCTTAGAAACATGCATTTTAAAAACCACAAACTCCCCTTTGCGCGTTCAAGTTTGTCAATTCCTGCTCCACAGAAGTAGCATGCTCATTTTTGCCAGAGTAAGTACCATAAATGTTCAAACAAAAATTTCTCTTCTCACGGTTACCCTCTTCTTTTTCTCCCCAGGGAAGTGCTGTGATGGCTTCTTAAGTAGGGAATGTTGACAATCTGCTAGCTAGGTGAGAAAGGACAGAAACACGTGTTGCTGGTTTGGGCAGGAACAATCGGATTCCAAGATGCGAGAGAAAATGCTGAAAGAGGTTGAGGGAAGAATCCAAGCAGAGTGGCTAAGGGAAGGTAGGGTAAGGGAAAAAAAGGTGACTCAGCAGATCTGTAGCGCCTTACAATAGTGTGCATCATGCCCGGAAAGCTGATGGTTGAGGAAAAGGGGCAGGAAGGGAATTAAAGGCCAGCAGGCGTCGCACTCACCTGGGGGGCTAGTTAAGCCCCGCCCCCCCCAGCTCGCTGGGCCCCACCCACAGTGCCGGCAGGGGCCGGTCCCGCAGCCGATAATTTACATTTCTGACAAGTCCTCTAGTGATGTGAGTGCTGCTCGGCTGGGAACCACATTTTGAGAAGCACAGGATTAGAGGAAATTTTTTTTAAGTTTTTTTTTGTAAATCATTGGAGCAAGGGGGAAAAAAACCAAGGGGAAAACGAAATTTTAAAATAGTCAAAGGTGACAGTAGTATACTCTACTACCATGTTTTATGCATCTATTTTTTGCTTCGTATTTCCTCTCCAAGAGACCAGAAGAGAAAAATAAAAGGGGACATTGATTGGACCAGTCACACTTGATTAAGACGTTGCTTCCAGAGGACAATCAGGGAAGGAACCACCAAACTTTTGCCTAGGTTCTTCTCGTCTAAACCAAATGCCTGTGGCAGCCCTGTCCTACTGCACTGCACAATCATATTCCTTGACATTCTTTGGAGTTAGAGCTGATGACCCTTCTCATGAATGCTATGCTAACATTTCACCTGAAGATGGTAGAGGCCAGTTCTTTAGGACCGTATGGGCTGATTCAATGAGAGAAAAAGAAGAGGTAATGATACAGGAATAAAATACAAATCATAATTAAATATACAGTTGACCCTTGAGCAATGCAAGAGTTAGGGATGCTGACACCCTCCCCTGCAAAATGGGAAATCCGTGTATATCGGGGCGTCTGGGTGGCTCAGTCGGTTAAGTATCTTCCTTTGGCTCAGGTCATGATCTCAGGGTCCTGAGATCAAGCCCCGCATCAGGCTCCTTGCTCAGCGGGGAGCCTGCTTCTCCCTCTCCCTCTGCCTGCCACTCCTCCTGCTTGTGCTCTCTCTAAATCAAATAAATAAATACAATCTTTAAAAAAAAAAAAGAAAAACCGTGTATAACTTTTGACCCTCTAAAAGCTTAGCTACTGGGCGCCTGGGTGGCTCAGTTGGTTAAGCGACTGCCTTCGGCTCAGGTCCTGATCCTGGAGTCCCGGGATCGAGTCCCGCATCAGGCTCCCTGTTCAGCAGGGAGTCTGCTTCTCCCTCTTCCCTCTCGTGCTCTCTGTCTCTCATTCTCTCTTTCTCAAATAAATAAATAAAATCTTTAAAAAAAAATAAAAAATAAATAAAAGCTTAGCTACTAATAGGGTAATGTTGACAGGAGGCCCTACTGATAACATATAGTTGATTAGCACATATTTTGTCTGTTATATGTATTATATACTATATTCTTACAATAAAGCAAGCTAGGAGAAAAGAAAATGGTATTAAGAAAATCATAAAGAAGAGAAAATACTTTAACATTACTGTACTATGTATTTACTGAAAACAATCTGTTTATAGTGGGATACACACCCCCCACGGCTCAAACCCCTTGTTCAAGGGTCACCTGTATTTTTAAAACCTTTGTTTTCTTGAAATCACAAGAGGAATACAAGCTTATAGCAAATAGTTCAGGTAAGAAGAAAATTATACAAAAAATAAATTTAACAGTTCGGGCGCCTGGGTGGCTCAGTTGGTTAAGCGACTGCCTTCGGCTCAGGTCATGATCCTGGAGTCCCGGGATCGAGTCCCACATCGGGCTCCCTGCTCAGCAGGGAGTCTGCTTCTCCCTCTGACCCTCTTCCCTCTCGTGCTCTCTATCTCTCATTCTCTCTCTCTCAAATAAATAAATAAAATCTTTAAAAAAAAAAAAATTTAACAGTTCAAGGTAATATACAACAGCTTTATTGAGATACAATTAACATTCCATAAAATTAATCCTTTTAAAGTGTACAATTCAGTGGTTTTTAGCATAATCGCAGAGTAGTGCAAGCATTACCATTATCCAATTTTAGTACATTTTTATCACCCCCAAAAGTAACATGTACCCAGGAGCAGTCACTCCCCATTTATTCCTCCCTGCCCCCCAGCCTTTAGCTACGACTAACCTAATTTCTGTCTCTGTGAATTTGCCTATTGTGGACATTTGATACAGATGGCCCTATATGGTATGTGGCCTCTGTGGCTGATTTCACTTAGCAGAATATTTTCAAGATTCCCTCATGTTAGAGCATATATTTCATCCCTTTTTATGACTGAATAGTATGCCATTGTATGAATTCCATTCATCAGCCGATAGACATTTGGGATGTTTCCACTGCTTGGTTATTATAAATAATGCTGCCATGAACATTTGTGTACAAGTTTTTGTATGAACATACGTTTTCAATTCTCTAGATAATATGCCCAGAGTAGAACGTCTGTGTCAAGTAGTAACTCTATGTTCGTTTTTGTTTGTTTGTTTTAAAGATTTTATTTTTTTTAAGTAATCTCCGCTCCCAATGTGGGGTTTGAACTCACGACCCCAAGATCAAGAGTCGCAGGCTCTACCCGCTGAGCCAGGCAGGCGCCCCTGTGTTCATGTTCTTGAGCAACAGCCAAACTGTTTTTCAAAGCAGATACCCTGTTTTTACCTCCTACCGGCTGTATATGAGGTTTCCAATTTCTCCACATCCTCGCCAACACTTATCATCCATGTTTTTTTTTTTATTAAAGCTATCCTAGTGAATGTTATCTCAGAAGTGGTGTGTGCAACAAACCCACAAGGTTTCAACAAGGATTAAGTTCTTTAATCATGGACTGAAGAAGATTAACATCTGTAAATGAGGATTAGCTTCTTCTCTGCTTTGAGTGGCTTAGATGTGATTTTGCCAGAAAGTAGCGAAAAACAATTATATTTCAAGGTGTCTTTTAACTTTGTGGTTAGAATTGTCACTGCCCTGGTATATACATTCCTAGTCAATGCTATGGAGTACCTAGTTAGTGAGTCCTTGTGGAAGAACCAGAAGAATAATACCGGCAGTGGATGGACACTCCAACAAGTCTGATGATTAGGACTTGACTCAAAGTTAGGCAAAAATAGACCCTTACCTTAAAAGCTTAATTTTCGCATTAGGAAGACTTGTCAGCCCCTTCTTACTTCTCCAGTAATCTGTTCACTCAACAAACAGTTCCTTAGCCCCTGAGCGTGCCAGGCACTATACCTGTCGGTACATAAGGCTGCCTAAGACAGTCCAATGGCCTCAAGGAAATCAATGTTGGGAAGGGTAGACTGATATATAAAAAAATAAAATTCAGTGTAGTATATACCTCAGTATACCAGTATATCACCAAAGTGGCTAAAACTTAAAAACTGTAATGGCCAAGTAATGGCGAGAACATACAGCAACTGGAGCTCCCAAACACCATTGATGGGAGTAGAAATTGACCCAACCACTTTAGAGCAGTATTTGGCAGTATCTCCTAAAGCTCAATAATCACATACCCCATAACCCAGAAATACTACTTTTAGACATATACCTAATAGAAATGCATATATAAGGTAACTGAAAGAGAGGGATAAGAATGTTCATAGCAACCTGTTCTTAGTAGCTAAAAATGAAAACAATTCAAATGTCTATCAGTAGGAAAAAGGATAAATAAATTATACAACAGAATACCATACAGCAGTGAAAATTGACTGTTACTAGGAACACGAGTGAGCCTAATACACAGAATGTTGAATCAAAGAAGCTGGGTAGGAGAGTATGGAAATTTTTTTTAAAAGATTTTATTTATTCATTTATTTGAGAGAGAGTGAGAAAGCACAAGCAGGGGGAGTGGGAGAGGAAGAAGCAGGCTTCCCCCTGAGCAGGGAGCCCGATGGGGGACTCGATCCCAGGACCCTGGGATCATGACCTGAGCCAAAGGCAGCCGCTTAACCCACTGAGCCACCCGGGCACCCTGAGAGTATGGACATTTTTTAAAAGGGCAAACCAATTTATAGTACAAGAAATCAGAACAGTGGTTGCATTTGAGGCTAGATAATGACTGGGATGAACAAGAGGGACTTTGAGTGTCCTGGCAATATTCTACTTTTTTTTTTTAAGTTTGTTTGTTTGTTTGTTTTTTCTTTTCTAAGGAATCCCTACACCCAACCTGGGGCTCAAACTCACGACCCTGAGATCAAGTGTTGCATGCTCTACCAACTGAACCACCCACCCCACAATATTCTATTTTTTTGAGAGAGAGAAAGAGAGAGAGTGAGGGGGAGGAGCAGAGGGAGAGGGCAAGAGAGAATCCCAAGCAGACTCCACACCCAGCATGGAGCCCAATGTGGGACTCAATTCCACGACCCCAAGATCATGACCTGAGCTGAAATCAAGAGTCCAATGCCTAATGAACTGAGTCACCTAGGTGCCACCCCCCTTTTTTTAAAGAGAGAGAACAATATTCTATTTCTTGATCAGAGTGACAGTTACACCATGTACTCACTTCATAAAAATCATTGAGCTGCTGCACGCTTAAACAGTTAGCACATTTCTGTATGTATGTTACACTTCAATAAAAATGTCTCCTTAAAATATTTCAGTTTCTTATGGACACAAATATGGGCAAAACCAGAAGCCTGTACAAGAAAGAGAAGTGGCTCTTAAGTCAGAGTAGTTAACTCTTGATAGGAGGGAACCAGGGAAAGCTCTCTGAAAATGTTGCCAGAGCTGGATTTTGAAAGATAAATTTTACAAGCAGACGAGAGCTAATAAAGGAAAGAGGGATTGCAGGCGGAGGGATCAGGATGCGGAAGAGCACACAGAGGCATAGAACGGTGTGGTGTGTTTTGGGAATCCCAGCAGTTTTATATTGTTGCAGTGTCAAGTGGAGAGGGATGGTAGGAGGGAGACGCAGATGATAAGACTGGCCAGGTAAGCAGTGCCCAGGTCATGAAAATCCCTTTCATCCCCGCTAAAGAGCTTGAGCTTGAACTGTAGCTCTTAGCCTTTCTATGGAAATACATTCCCCTGAAGCTCTGATGAAAACCATGAGCTATCTCATTGGAAAAATGCACATGTAAAATTTTGCATATCATTTACAATTCCTCTGATGCCCATCCATTGACTCCTGCTTCATGCATCTCAGATGAAGAATCCCATCCTTGCAATAGATAAATGGGGATTAATTAAAGAGGTTTAAACAGAACAGAGGCAGGATCAGATTTATATTTTAGAAAGATCAACAAATGCAATATGGAGGTTAGGATTGGAAGTTGAGCCAGGGTTATTTGTAAGAATGATTAAAATGGTAAAAGAACAAATAAGGGCTTGAACTAAGTGTCAGAGCTGAATTCTGTGGGTGTTCCTAGATAGAATCATCAAGGATTGGTGGCTGGTTAAGTGTGATTGAGGGAGAAGGCAGGTCCTGGGATTATCCTGTGTTGAGTTAGTGGTCAGACCACCTACTAAAGACAGGAACTAGAAAGTGTCAGGGACATTTCGGTTGAAAATGATCTTCTTTCTCAGAAAGAAGTAGACTACACCCTAACTAGTTAGGCTTCAGGTGTATTCTGATCAGTGTTGGGGCCCTGGCCTCTGGTAAGATCCTTTGTATTTGGGCCTTAAGACCTGGGCGAGAGCAAATCAGTCTGCACGCACAAATTCACAAAGGTATTAAGACTTTGCCCTGGGAAATGGAAGCAGATTCTGACACCCACCATCACTCCTTGTCCATGTGTAACTGTGTAAGGGATGAGTTCTAACATTTGGGTCCCAGGCCTACGGTGGCATTGAGCCATCATAGCTGACTATGACATCTGTAAAGGAAGATTTCCTCCCCCCCACACCCAGCCCCCACTTCCAGAACTGAAACACTGTGGGGCTTAGACCATCAAAACATTTTCTTTCACTGGATAAGGATCACCCTGGGCTATTTGGTGGACACTGGTGCCTGGTCACTGCAGATCATACTGCAATGGATGAGCACTGCCCAAGG
Source organism: Zalophus californianus (assembly GCF_009762305.2). NCBI lineage: Eukaryota > Metazoa > Chordata > Mammalia > Carnivora > Otariidae > Zalophus > Zalophus californianus. Next base: position 86,453,444 of record NC_045605.1, on the reverse strand, counting down.
ACGGAAGACTAGTACAGTCTGGTGTTCTACTGACAGTCAAGCAGTCAAAAAGAATAGAAGCAGCTTTTCCAGTTCCATCTATTAAGACAATTTGAACCTTTGGAATCTAAAGTTATCATACCAGGCAGACAAGTTGAAGGCTCTAACTTGTCTGATTTGAACATTAATAGGAATGTGACCTCATTTTGAACCCCAGGGGAGTGAAACAGGATATATTGGTTTAATCAGATTTGAATTTTGTAAAAGATCACTCTGGCTGTTTTAGAGAAAATAGAATGAAGGGAGGCAAATATGGATGCAGGAATACAAGAGACCACTATAATCAGTGAGGTGAGAGGTGATGGTAGCTTGAACCAGAGACTGGAAGGGACGTGGAAGCAAATGGAATGGATTTAATATGTATCCCATGTAGGTTAGAAAAAGACTAAATAAGGGGGGCCTGCATGGCTCAAGTTGGCGGAGTGTTTGACTCTTGATTTCAACTCAGGTCATGATCTCAGGGTCATGGGATCGAGCCCCGCACTGGACTCCACACTCAGTGTGGAGTCTGCTTGGGATTCTCTCTCTCCCTCTCCCTCTGCCCCACCTCCCATTCATGAGCATGTCCACTCTCTAAATAAATAAATAAATAAATAAATAAATAAATAAATAAATAAATAAATAAATAAAATCTTTTTAAAAAAGGAAAGAAACTAAATAGAACATGCTAATTGATGGAAGGTGAGGGGCTGCTGAGGGAGAGCAAGGAGTTACAGATGACTTCTAGATTTCTGATTTCTACATCTGGGTGGATGGTAGAACAATCTCTGCAGAAAGACCGGATGGGGAGCTAGGAGCTAGGAAGCACAATTTTATGTAACATTTGTAGATTTTTATGAGACATCCAAATGGTATGCTAAGCAGATATTTGAGTCAGGCCTAGAGTTCAGAGGAGGGGTTTGGTTAAACATTTAATGTAGAATTCATTCACATACAGGTGGTAATTGAAGGCATGAGGTGAGAATAAATGAGATCTATTGAGATATTAAAGAGAAGAGGATCTAGAACAACATCAACATTTAAAGGTTATGTCAGTGGAGAAAGTCAATATAGGAAACTGAAAAGTGCAGGAAAAAAATCAAGAGTATGGCATCACAGAGATCAAAGGAAGAGCCTGTTTCAGATATTTGTGTTAAATGATTCTGAACAGTCAAGAAGGAGTCTGGAAAACTTGTTGATTTTAGCTGAGATGGGTTATACTAAAAAATATAGCACACAAACCAATCAGAATGCCTGTTAGCTTGATATGGGAGTTGGGCGAGGAGGACCCTTGCCATGATGGCATTAACCCCTCAGTTACTAGGTGATGGGGATCTAAGGAGGAGGGTCTGAGACAGGGAAAGAGAAGATGTATTGGGGTGGGGTTGGGGTGGTAGCTCTTTATAAAAACTGGTACAGAAGTATTCCAATAACTTAACATAAAGCACAGGCATACTTATATGACATGGCTCAACGTTTTCTATGGTTTTAGCAGCAAGAGATCATTGGGAACCTGGTGAGAGATCTTTCAGTTTAAGGGTGGGAACCAAAGCCAGGTTCAAGTAGGTTGGGGAGGGGAGGGCGATTGGAGGATAGAGAGAATGAATGTAGCAGCTCTTCTAAGAGCTTTGTTCAGCTTTGCAACAGAGTGATAGCTGGAGGTAGAGGTGGGGAAATTATTTTTAACATGTTGGCAAAGACTTGAGCAGACATGAACCATAAATACAGATAAGACAGAGAGGCCGCAGTTAGAAGCAGGAATCCCTCTATAGTATGAATAGACTGGAAGGAAATAATTTTATAGCTATGGTAGGCAGAAATGGAAGAATTCTTACATGATGAATTCCTTCCCCCATCCCCACTGTGAAGTATGAAGTGAGAGTTATTTTCTGAGAATTAGGGAATATGTAAGGGATCAGAAGTTCAATAAATGGGGCGCCTGGGTGGCTCAGTTGGTTAAGCGACTGCCTTCGGCTCAGGTCATGATCCCAGAGTCCTGGGATCGAGTCCCACATCGGGCTCCCGGCTCAGTGGGGAGCCTGCTTCTCCCTCTGACCCTCTCCCCTTTCATGCTGTCTCTCTCTCTCTCTCTCTCTCTCTCTCTCTCTCTCAAATAAATAAATAAAATCTTTAAAAAAAAAAAGAAGTTCAATAAATGTAGGTAGATGAGTGGGGTAGGGCCTGGGAATTTGCATTAGAAGTTTCCAGATGATATGGATGATGCTGGTTCAGGGACTACACTTTCAGAGAAAAGTACAAAGAAAGTATATGGTTCACCCTCATCTCCCAGTTGGATCATAGCAGGATTCCCTCACTGTGTCCAGCTCCATCCATGCCTTCCCCACAGGATAATTTCTACACAGCCCCCAGAGTGATGTTTTCCAAGGAAAGTCAGACCATTTCAGTCAAAGGGATAAAACTCTTCAGCTTTGGAACAAACAAACTCCCAAGTCCTCATTTGGATCTATAAGGCCTTCATGATGTGTCCTCTGGGCATCTTTCCCACCTCATCTTCTACCACTCTCTGCATTTCAGTCATGCTGTCACCTTGCTCTTCCTCTAGCAGGCAAAGCACTTGCCCACCCCAGGATCTTTGCATCTGCTGTTCTCTGGAGTCTCCTCCCATGCCTTGGTTCTCACCTCAGTCTCTGTTCAAAAGTCATCTCCTCCTGATGCCTTCTCAGACCATGGGGTCTAAAATAGCATTGCCCTCCCCTCCCCGCGCTCCTACTCCCATTACTTTCTGTCTCCCTCTTGGCACTTATTTTTCCTGGAAGCACTTATCATGATCTTGATAAATATTAAATATCTATATGCCTGTTTTTTTCATCCCCATCAACCCTCCAAGAGGGGATAAACTCCACAAGGCCAGGGCCATGATCCGACGTGTCCATTTTGCATCTTTCTTCAGTGCCTATAAAAGTACCTGTCTTGCAGTTGGTGCTTATTCAATATCTGATTTATTGATGGTTGATGTCAACCATGATGGCATTTTGCCAGAGTAGAGACAGAAGGTCAGAAAGACAAAGTAAATAAAGATGTATGCCAAAGACTGACTGAAATGATAGGCCATCTGATCAAATCTGAAGAAGGAACAAAGGAGGTGACTAGATGAAGAGAATTAAAGGGGAAGGTTTAGAATTCGATATCCCGAAGAGGTCAGAAAATGAGCTTAACGGGAAAAGCTAGTCAAGCAGAAGGGTAATGCAAGAATTTTTGGTCAGGAATGGGATGCTTATGTTTGTGATTTTAGAGGGAAAGCAGAGGGGCACAGGTTCTGTGTGTCCTGTGCAAGTCCATGTTAGAGGACCAAGGAGAAGGTCATTGGAGATAAAGTGATCAAGAAATTGAGAGTTTCAGGCGTTAGCCATCACAATGGACTTCAAAGTGACCCAGGATGAGCCTGGTACAAAAGACCTGAATGATGAGAAGTGGGGAGGGTGGTATAACCACAGGGCATGAGCCTCAGTGGAGTAGGTGTTTTTACGAGAGGGCAGGGAAGAAGTAATGGTTTAGAAATACCGATGGAGAGGAAGGACAAGGGCCTGTCCTCCAGTAAATAGATATGAGTGTATATCCACCACCACAGAGGGCTGCCCTAGAAGAGAACAGGTTTCAGTTAATGCAAGGAGGTATGGAGAACATTCCTGGAAGATGAGGAGGATGAAGGGGAATTTTCTGATCACAGAGCAGCTGCTCCAGACGGTACATTGGAAAGCAGTGAGGGGAGAGGGGACCACGGAAACATGGAGCATATGGGGATGATGTTCCGGTGCAGGCATTCTCAAACTTTAATGTGCATGAGAATCACGGGGGAGGGCTTGTAATAACACGGACTGCTAGGACCCACTCCCAGAGTTTATGATTGAGTAGATCTGGGTGGGGCCTGAGAATTTGTATTACAAGTTGTATTACAAGTGATGCGAATGCTCTGATCCAAGGACCATACTTCCAGACCACGGACGTAATGAAAAACCAGTGACTAATGTGGCCCGGGAAACAGGAATGGGGAGGGCAGAGTGGATCAGTCCCAACTACCTCCTGGAGGTTGTCAGATTCTGGGCTAATGGACAGAGGGGTTGGCTCCCCTCACTCTAGGTGGTATCAGCTTGACACCAGTGGCCTCAGTATATTCAGTATGGGGTGGTGTGTGGGTCTGGTCTTAAGTCAAATGATGTCAGCTTTGTCCCGGAGAATATACCGTGGAGCCCAGAAATCTTTCTTATGGAACATCCCTTTCAGGAGCCTAGCACAAAGCAGTGTTACCTTGCAAACGGAAGGAAATTTATACTACGTCCAATAAAATTGGAGGCTGGCCTAAAACTGCATCATCGTGGAATTGTTGAGGCTTGGATTGTGAAGTCTCAGCAGTGATATAATCGGGTGTCTGGCTCCAATAAGAAGTAGTGATAGTGCTTGAAACACACAAGGCCTGCCAGGCATAGACCACTGGATCAGAACAACAGTACTGCCCATAGCTCTTAGGACTCGGGTTTCACAAGCTGGGTTACATAAATGAAGTCACAACATCCCAATAGCAAGGCCCCTAATACACCAATACCACTAATCTTGTTGTTTCAAGACCTTCCCTAACTGACTAGCAGGTACTCAAGTTGTTTCCAGGGTTTTCCCAAAAACATTTGGGGAGGCTTGTGGAACTGAAATTTGGAATAACCTCACTGGTACTTGGCTTGAATTCTGGGAATAGTTTTGAACCTTAACGCCAGAATCTCCAAGCTCCAGGCCCTAACTTAGTTGATTTGAAGATGTTAGGTATCTGTCGGATTTCTCTCCCTCCTAACACTTATGAAGTTCCCAGGGAACATCACACATGTCCATAAATCACCACTGGCCATCATTTGCTGCTAGCCTGTTAGGAGAGGGAGAAGTCACGTGTTTCAGGCAGAAACACAAGCATGTGAGTCAGGAAAAATCTAGAAGCTCAGTCTGAACAGAACGCAGGAACTACAGTGGAGAAAGGAGTGGCATTTGTGTCAGAGCCCAATCAACTCTGGGGATTGCAGGTGGAACTCCCAATCTGAGGCACCAGTGTCCTGAAGGGGTTATAAAGAATTCTCTAGGGTCCTTAGAAGAGGCTAATGACCCCAAGTTATACTAACTTAACATATTATTCCCGTGAAAAGAGCAAAATTAATCCTACTTCTGTCTCTTCTTCTCAAGATGACCCCAGACTTACATTGGGCCCTTCCCTTTAATTGTCTGTAGGAACAAAGTGGGGCCACCCATAAATACTGTGTGTACTCTGGCTCAGGTGAAGGCAGGGCAAGCCCAGGCAGAGCCAGGGACCTATCAGGACATGAAATATCTGTCTGCTAAGTCCTTAGAAGGTCTAAAAGTGTTGTGCCTTGTACCCTCTGGGCATGCTAAAGTTAACTAGAAATTAGGGCAAGCGAGCACAGCTTGGCAACAGAATTTGAACACGCTCCCAGAGGTTCTCCACTGTGGGGTTTCGGGGAGTGGGAATTCATTCATTCCAATAAATATTTATGAGCGCGCATCAGAATCACCAGGGGTAATCTTCCCCCCAAATATAAACATTCTTGTAAATCTGCTTTGCACAGTCCTTCAGAGGCTGTTTCTTTCTTTCTACACACTGTGCCTGAAATTTAGGTAAGATTAAAAAAAAAGATGAATGATAGTACCTCTATAGGACTACATATCAAACTGAATTGTTTTTCCTAAATCCCAGGTAACCTGCTCTCATCAAACACCCTCAATAACTTTTCTGTACAACCCATTAACGAAGCAATTCCTAATTTCGGAGAAAAATTTAAAGAAACCCAAAGTAAAGCTGAACACTTTCTTAGATCTAAAAATCTAGTATGAAGCACTGCTCATCTCATTCTGATTGAAAGGCCTCAGTAGAAACAATCCTGGCTACCATTTATTGACCATCTATTATATATGCCAAGCACTTCATCTGTATTCTTACTTAACCTGCACAATAATCAAGTGAGGTGTGTGTTATTTTACCAATATGAGAGAACGGAGACTCAGAGCGTTTAAATGACTTAGCTAAGATCTACAGCTGTGATTTAGTAACTGAGGCTCTGTCTGTGGTTGGGCCTCAAATTTAGAGGGCAAGGAAACATTCTTTAAAAAGACCATATATTTTAAAATCCCTTCTTCCCTTAGGAAACACTCTCTACCTTCAGTTCCCCATCCCTGGCTTCGGTGGCAAGCTCTCTTGTACACTGGGACGTTGCCCTGCGGCAACCTACCAAGATATGACTATGTGAGAACCTTCATCCCCACTCCACTTCCATTTTAAGGACGAATGTCATGTCCTTTTGCCGTGGTGCTACATTTTAACCCAACTTAATGCTGGTCTTTAAAGACCAGGCAAAAGGTTCTTTTCCTTCTTCTCTCTCTCCCCTTTAGCCCTCCCCTCTTCTTTTTAAAAATTAAGCTTCTGCTACTTCTCTACAAAATAAATCTCATCTGACACTAAAACTTTACTTAGAGCCAAAGCCTCCTGGGACTTGGGCCATGAGCACAGCTTGGCTTCTGAAGCTGCAAGTCAGACTGACCTGCCGGAGCCTGAAGTCTTCTGCCTGTGCTCCCAGATGCTGCCCACTCGCTCAGCTGAAACCTGTGCCATGTGCCGAGAAGTTTCTGCTCGATTCCGTCACCCCGGGGGCTAGGTCTCGCTGCCTGCCGAGACTCTGGCAGGCCAGAACAGGGACAGAGACATCTGATGGTCTTTATGCCAAGGTGCTCTACGTTAAGATCACCCCGAACTCCCTGTGCCACGGCAACTCAGCGTCGCCAACACAGCCTTTCTCTGGAAGCTTGCCTTTCGGGAAGTTGGGCCAGGGCTTCTCATAGACTCAGGACCTTCCTTTCCCTTTGCATGATGCAGAAGCGAGCCCTCTGCTCCCTGCTCTTTCTCTCCTCACCGGGACTTTTATCACAACTTCTTGGGATTTCCTATCACAAGAATCAAAGGGTCACCTAAGTCCACTCTGGCAGATTTTAGTAACTTCGAGTTTCAGAGTAAAAGGATTGAGGACTTAGTTTTTTTCCAGATGATTACAACTCCAGGAAGGTATATTGAGATGAGACAAGCCCAATACTGCTGGTGAATGTTCAACAACCTGCTTTCTGGGGAAAAAGTGTGTGTGGGTGTGTATGAGATATACACATATATGTATGCGTTGGTTGTATTTTATACTTTATCACTATAAAAGATGAATAGACACAACAGACAATAAGATATAGAATACGTTGTTTTAAATTTTATTTTATTTTTTATTTTTTTATTTTATTTTTTTTTTAAGATTTTATTTATTTGAGAGAGAGAGAATGAGAGATAGAGAGCACGAGAGGGAAGAGGGTCAGAGGGAGAAGGAGACTCCCTGCCGAGCAGGGAGCCCGATGCGGGACTCGATCCCGGAACTCCAGGATCATGACCTGAGCCAAAGGCAGTCGCTTAACCAACTGAGCCACCCAGGCGCCCTAGATTTTATTTTATTATTTTTTAAAGATTTTATTTATTTATTTGTTTATGTGAGAGAGAGAGCATGAGCACAAGCTGGGGGGGTGGGGACAAAGAGAGAAGCAGACTCCCCACTGAGCAGGGAACCCAACACAAGGCTCCATCCCAGGACCCTGGAATCAGAACCTGAGCCGAAGGCAGACGCTCAACCGACTGAGCCACCCAGGCGCCCCAATATTTTTGTTTTAAATTCTCTATAGCAATTGATTGTTACAAAACACTTTTGTTTGGTGTCGCTTCCACTGTGTTCTATTGGTTAAAGCAAGTAGCAGGGTCAGTCCAGGTTCGTTGTAGGAGGGGACTCTGCAAAGGTGTCACTATGGGTAAAAGTGGTTCATCGGGGCCGTCTTTGGAGAACCAGCTACCATACCTTCTAATGCTAACATCCTGTGGCTTATTTCCGTCCCAGTGGCTCCTCTCGTCAGCATGTCCTCACTTTGGCAGATAGGGAATTTCACATATGTTATTTATTTATTTTTTTAAAGATTTTATTTATTCATTTGACAGAGAGAGAAGAGTGGGCACAAGCAGGGGGAGCGGCAGGCAGAGGGAGAGGGGGAAGCAGGCTCCCTGCTGAGCAGGACTGGATCCCAGGACCGTGGGATCATGACCTAAGCCGAAGGCAGATGTTTAACTGACTGAGCCACCCAGGCACCCCCACATGTTATTTAAAGTATGATTTTCACACACCTCACTTAGTGGTTGCATTAGACTGACATATATGTGTTCATTCATGTGGATTTACATGCACTGAGAGGAGAGTTAAAAAGATACTCTTAAAATTTAATTTCACTTATTTGTAACTGTTTATGTTGATCTATTTTATTATTTTGTGGGGTACCAGAAGAACTCAAATTTATAATATTTATATTTATATATACTTATATATTCATATATATAAAGAATACTTTATATATAATATATAATGTAAGAAAAATCTTAGACTAAAATATGTAAGTGTATGTGCACAATTCTGTGTATAGGGGAGCACGTGCGTGCGTGTGTGTGTACGTGTGCGTTTAAAGTCATTTCATCCAAGGGAGCTGTCGTTTGTTTTAGCTTCTGGGGTTGCCCTTGGAGCTGACTCCTTGGTTTTGGGAAACTCACCACAATGGGCTTTTTATTTATTTTTCTATAAGGCAAACATTCACCCACTGATCTCTAAGAAAGCTATGCAGCTCCCCTTATATCTGCATGCTAATGCCATAGACTGAGATTTCGTGTTCTGTCTAGTAATGCGACTTGAGCTTGTCTTTAGCCATCCTGTCACTTTGAAGGAGAAGGAGAAATGGCTTTCTAAAATTTTAGTAATTTCAGTTAGACTGTTCAGAGAGTAAAGGGGAAGTCCTGTGGAAGTCAGAGAGTAAAGAGGAAGTCCTATTCCATGATAATGCCTCATCTGCGTGGTGGGGTCTGCCTTTAGTTTGGGAGAATTTACGGGATAATGACTGCATCCTTGCTTGGACCGAATGCTTCCAGGTTGTGCAAGTGATGAACTCTAGAAACTTCCTGACCAAGCTCTCTAAGTGATTGCCAAGGGAAGTGGTGATAGCAGCTGTGAATCAGTGTTTCCCAGGACTGCCCGGCAGCTTACGTTTCCAGGGCTGGGCCCTGCAGCAGGTGCCATGGGCATCATGGGAAATGGGCATCTGTGACGGAGATCCTCAGAAGGAGAGACTTCCCATAAGTCCAAGTCCTTTATATTTGACCATCGAACTATTTGCCTATGTTATACTGCAAACTGGTGACGTGAAATATTTCAGGTCTATTTTAGCCTTGATCTTTTTTTTCACTAAAATTTGGGTGTTTTAATTAAGCACAAGCAGAATTCCGTTTGCAATGGCATATCGAATATCTCTGTATTAACAATACTAACCTAGGTAGATAAGCTTCCTTCACATTTAAAAACAACTTTTTATTTTCAAATAATTAAAGATTCACAGGAAGTTGCAAAAATAGTACAGAAAGGTCTTTTGTACCCTTCACTCAGTTTACCCCCAGGATATCATCTTACATAATATATGGATTTCATAAATTCTCTATAATATGTTATAATCAGATTTTTTAAAAAATGTCTTTTTCCAGTTCTTGAATATGTTTTTTAACCTTTTGTTCTGAATTAGGTCCCTCTCCTGAGCTACACTCCCATTGAATTCTAACCCTGCGTGCATATTCCCAGGGGTGATATTGAAAATATGTAAAGATACGTAAAATCCCGGCTTTGCTCTGGGAATGACTAATCAGAACAGCAGCCTGATCCCAACAACTGGAACAGAGTACTGGATACTCATGCATTAATCTTTTAGTTTCTGGATCATGGGAGTGTCTGGGAGAAGGTAGCAGGGGAGGTGGCTGTTGAATGACATAAAAATATTTCAGTATTTGGGACATCATGCTAGTTTGGACATCAGCTCAATATCAGGCCACATTTCCTGTGGTGCACTTGTCACATCGCTTGGTATTCATAGGATTATTTTTACTTGCCCCCTCACCCTCAGGATATTGCCAACTCTTTGAAAGCAAAGATTTTGTGCTTAATTTGTAGAACTATAGAGCCCAGCACAGCACCTAGCTCAATATTTTACAAATGACTAACACATAAACGAAACTGAGGTTCTAGTCCTGGGCCTGTCCTTAAACTAGCTCTGTGACCTTAGGCAGGTGACATTCTGAGTCTCTGAATCTTCTGTTAAAACAAGATTATTAAAACTTTTTTTTCCTTTTACAGCTTTATAAAGAGTTTGTAAGAATTTCAAGACAACGCAAGAATAAGGAAAGACTGCTGGCAAAATAAAAATTCTATTTTAACAATTATCTGAGTGCCTGTTATGCAAAATACATAATTTTTTTTAAAGATTTTATTTATTTATTTGAGAGAGAGAGAATGAGAGAGAGAGAGCATGAGAGGGAAGAGGGTCAGAGGGAGACGCAGACTCCCTGCCGAGCAGGGAGCCCGATGTGGGACTCGATCCCGGGACTCCAGGATCATGACCTGAGCCGAAGGCAGTCGCTTAACCAACTGAGCCACCCAGGCGCCCTCAAAATACATAATTTTAAAAAATCTGGGGGGAAAAGGAAAATGACTAAACAGTATTCATCATGAAGAAATCACTGTGAAAACCATCTTCTGTCATACCATAATGCCAGAGACAATGAAATAAATGCTATAATAGGTACACAAATAAGGCGTTTCAGAAGTACGGAGAAAAGAGGGATGCATTCTAACTGCCATATTGATATAACTTCATGACATCTGTAACCAGTCTCTTCGCCAAATTCCAAGGTGTAATTAATATTGATATATAATCTTGGACAAATAAAAAATGTTTTAAAGCCATTGTTACGTCTAGCATGTAGTAAATTATTGTTAAGAGTTCTTATCATAGCAGCTATCAGTCTTTGAGAGGCTATTATTAGCAATCTGATAATATTTCTGTGCACCGGGCAGTCAAGAATGTGGCCACACCCCAATGTGTCCACTCCAAAGCTCCTGTTCTTAACTACCATTTAAAAATAAGGTCCACGACACCACTTTTAATCACAAATGCAAGTTGAAACAACATATTAATTACAGCAAGTTCATATTAGTAAGTGGGCTGTTCTGGCACAAATCTTCCAGGACAGATTTGTAACCACTGGAAAAGATTTTATTAGGTACGGCCCTTTGAAAGTGAGAATTTAGTCTGGAAATAATTTTCTCAGAGTATGTCCGAAGTGTTCTCAGCTGTCCTTGAGTGCCAGTTATAGATGGCGTCTTGCTTCTCAGCTCCAATTTCACCTTTTGGCCTGTTCTGTGAAAATGGGTCTGGGCCTTTAGTATTTGTCCTTTGCCCACTGACCCTGGAGCTTTGTCAGCAAAGGGTGCTGGAGAGACATTAGAAGAGAACAGGATTGTATTTGTTGGTTCCTGCGGCATAGCCGAGTTCCTATACACCCTCCTCCAAGCCCAGGCTCCCGCAGCACAGGTCACTCTTGCAGTGCCCGGCTCCTGTCGCCTGGCGGGCTTCTCTAGAGCCCTGACCCTGAAGTGCACGGAGGTCCAGCAGCCAGGTTCCCCTGGTCCCCCTCTCAGGCAGTGTTATAATGGTGTGCACTCCAGAGGGCAGATGGGCAGGGGCTGCCCCACAGAGACTTCCTTGCCCTCCAGTGAGCCATGGCCATACCCTCTCCAACAAGGTCTCTGGGCGCCTGGTTGGCTCAGTTGGTTAAGAGATCCGACTCTGGATCTCAGCTCAGGTCTTGATCTCAGGGTCATGAGTTCAGGCCCCACATTGGGCTCCACGCTGGGTGTGGAAACTACTTTAAAAAAACATATCCAATAAGGTCCCAACCTTCGGGGCCATGAGGGCTCTCCCTTCAACCTCAGGGGTAATTGCTATTAGATATAATACAGAAAATAGAACTGCTATTCCTATATTCTTTAGAGTTCTCTTTACTTCTTAAGAGTTAATCATTCATTACTGCAAATCCCTGTTATAGTTAATAATTCCTTATTTGTACTTTCCCTGTTACAATGACTACATGATTTCTCTTCCTTGATTGTACCCCGGCTGATAGACCTTGTACATATCATAACTTACGTCCTGCTGTCTTACCTCTCAGCCAACTCAAAAAAGAGAAACAAATCCATTCCATGTTAATGCTCTTTTGACGTCTGCATTGTCCTGAGGCTTTACTTCTCCCATACTTCTCCCCACCCCCACCAAATCCTTCTTGAGACACCCTACACTGCAGCCTCACAAATTAATGATGCTGATCTATAGGCAGACCACATTCCTTTACGCTCCTGCCAACTGGGATGTCTGAGTGGCTCAATGGGTTAAGCGTTTGCCTTTGGCTCAGGTCATGATCCCAGAGTCCTGCGATCGAGTCCCACATCAGGGGACTCCTTGCTTAGCGGGGAGTCTGCTTCTCCCTCTGCCTGCCATCCCCCCTGCTTGTGCTCTTGCTCTCCCTGATAAATACACCCCTGCTAACCTCAGTTCCTCTGCCTAGAATTTTTCCTTCCTGTAATGTCCTTGAAAAATCCCTACTTATCCTTCAAGACTCAGCCCCAATATTATCTTTTTGAAGCTTCTTTGTCAGTTATTCACATAGCTCCAATTTAGGACTTAGCATATAGTATTTTATTTTCTCAAATATTTATTTTCTTCATTAAACTATAAGCTCCCTGAAGACAGGGGGCTCTCTCTTGTTTATCCTTATACTCTTAGCTCCTAGGACAGTGCCTGGCACATAGCAGGACATCAGTAAATGTTTGTCAAAGGAATCAGTTTGTTTCCATATGTTGCAAGAGATACAAAATTTCAAAGCCATTATCATGAGGTGGAGATCTGGGCACCCAGATCTGCCCATTCTCTGCTGTGGAATCTGCCCGTTTTAGAATTGGGGTGCTCCCAGTCTGCCTCCTTGGAGCCCAACTCATACTACATCTCAGATTCACCTTTGTCCTTCAGACAATTGTCCAAGTTGCTGTCTTGCTCAAAACTCACGCTGCACTTGTCTCCTCAGCCTCCCTTCCCATATCCACCTCCCCTTCCTGCCCCACCCCCATATCTAGCACACACACTGACAGTGCAAAAGTGACACCAGCAGAGGAAATTTCAGGTCTTTTCCCCAAAGTAGAGCTCGTTGGGAAATTTCTAATCAGAAATAAATGATCCTGGGGTTTCACATAATTGATGCGGAAGTATGTGTGCTGCTAAGCAATGTTTGCTTTTCTGCTTTCGTTTTCCTGGTGAGGAGGAAATGTTGGCTACAGCTTCTCTATGCCTCAGAGACTTCAGACCCGCCTCTTTGGCTTTTCCCACTAATAACTAACAGTATTAGCAGTAGCCTTAACCCGTGAGTGTGGCCCTGAGAGAGTTCAAGTCCCGGCCCTGACATTGCCATCTCTGTGAGCATGGGCAGGTTTCTTATCTCCTCCAACCCTCATCTTTTCCACCCATAAATATGGATGAGAATAAGAATAGTAGGTACTAAAAGAAAACTAGATGATACACATAAATTACTCAGCACAACACCTATAGGGAACAAGCGCCCCATTGAGAGTTAGCTGCAATTTTTCCACCAGAGCCCAAATGGTCTGGAAATAATAAAAGAATAAAAGCTGCTCCCATCAAGGTGGAATGCCTACACACATCTGCAGAAAAAAGGCCCTCTGAGAGGACTATAGCAGAGGTAGATTTTGAACAAGTGGTGACGTGTCCAGGGACCCTAAGGATGCTCAGAATCCAAGTGGCTCAGGTGTGTAGTCCTTATCAGCACTCTTCAGATGAAGAGTCTCTAGTGATATTCCCACTGCAGGGAGAGCAAACTGTCCCCCCGCCAGATGTCCCAATGCCTCCTTGCATCTTGTTGCCTTCAACTGCACTGTGTGCCTCTTTTGGAAAAGACCATGGTGACTAAGGGGCCCAGGGTGGCTTAAGCCAATTACAGCCCATCCTAAAATGGAGTTGGGGTCAACCCACCCAAACCACATGGCTGGTGATGGGAGTAAAACTTAGGGGCTATCACCAGAATAGGAAATGTCTACTACACTCTGTCCTGCCCTCCACCACCCCGCCAGAAGTTCAACCCATGATCCCCAATAGAACGATCTCCTATGTATTTCTAGCTCATCCATATTCCAGCAGGCTCTTCTCCCTTGCTGGCATTCTGGCCTCATTCTCCACTGCTATTCGTATAATGACATGACAATGAAACATGGGTAGTCACTGACCCTACAAGTTTAAGTTTTCAACTACTCCAGAATGAAGGGGGCCTTCAGTGAATTTGAAATAGAGCTAGGAATGTTGAGTAACTATGTGCTCTGAATCTCAGCTGTGACAGTCTCACTATCCATAAGAGAAAAGTCAACTTCAGAATCCAAAGTCAGCTTTAGACTTTACACGAGCAAAGTCTAATGGATATGGCCTTAATCCTCTTGCCCACTAGCCTAACACCTGAAAACAAAAGTAATTTGAAGGTTTACTAAGAATGGTATGCCATTATGCGAATTGAGCTGGTCTTCTGCTAATCTTTTCGAATCCGCAGATTTCTCCACAACAAGGGATTTCTGTTTTTGGCTACTCTGACACAATTTTCTCATGCTCTCTCTTTGAGTTGCAGTGTTCACCTCTTAAAAACTTTCCTCGGGGCGACTGGGTGGCTCAGCAGGTTAGATTTCCAACTCTTGATTTTGGCTCAGGTCGTGATCCCATGGTCGTGAGGTTGGGCTCCATGCTGGGTGCAGAGCCTGCTTTGGATTCTCCCTCTCTTTTTGCCCATCCCCTGCTCCCTCTTCCTCTCTTAAAAAAACTTACCTCTCCAAAGAAGAAGACTAAGAGGTATAACAACTAGGAATTTACAAGGAAAGAATCAAATTATACTTCTATACTAATTTCTGAAATTGCTTTTAAAATTAAAATAAATGAACATAAGCAATACTGATGAGCACCCATTTTAAGAATTTTCATTTGGTCTTTTAAAGGTGAGTGCTCATTTCTGCTGCTTTCTCTCACTTAGCCACACCCAAGGTGGAAGACCTGCTGTTTACATCTGGTGGCTATAACTGAGATATTAACCGCTCACTGGTGACAGCATGCTCCCATTGCAGGCAAGGCATCCAAAAGGAAGTAAACAGTATCTCAGGTGCTGATTGAGCAAAACCTAAACAAATGATAATATTATTACTTAAATTCTTGAGGTTTAAGTATCTCAAACCACATATACTTTAGAAAAGTATGCCATCTTATGATTTAACATTTTGTTGCTTTGTGGGATGACAACTTTCTAGTCAAGTCTAGTCAATCTGATTTCAGTGTTGTGACCATTAAAGGGCAAGGCCTTATTTGATCATATACTTTATGTATTATATATATATACACATATATTTATATTTATATATATTACATACTACACATTACACAGTATATATTATATATCACATATATACAGATGTACTCTTTCACTTTTTTCTCCTCCTATATAATAACTAAGAGTTAACATTTTAATTTCAGCATGTATTTCCTACTGAAGTTGACAAATGAAGGAATATATAGTTTCTTTTACTCTGTAAAACTTAACCTTTTTAAAAACAGATTTATTGAAGCATAAATGGCCCACAACAAACTGCACATATTTATTTATTTGTTATTTTTTTTTAAGATTTTATTTATTTATTTGACAGAGGGAGACACAGCAAGAGAGGGAACACAAGCAGGGGGAGTGGGAGAGGGAGAAGCAGGCTTCCCGCGGAGCAGGGAGCCCGATGCGATGCGGGGCTCAATCCCAGGACCCTGGGGTCATGACCTGAGCCCAAGACAGACGCCTAACGACTGAGCCACCCAGGCGCCCCCAAACTGCACATATTTAAAGCATACAAATTTTCTAAGTTTTGACACTCATGAGACCATCACCAATAATCAAGACAGTGAAAATATCCATTACCCCCAAGAGTTTCCTCATGCCCCTTTTGTAATCCTCTCTGTGCACTCCCCTGTCCCAAGCATCCACTAATCTGCCTTCTGTCATCAGAAGACAGAAAGTTTTATCAAACGGAATCCTACAAAATGTCCTCTTCTGTGCCTGGTTTCCTTCGTTCAGCATAATTATTTTGAGAGTCATCCATATTGTTGCACAGATCAGTAGTTTGTTGCATTTTATGGCTGAGTAGTAAGGAATATAGAGTTTTAATATCTGCTCTTGCAATTTATAAAATAGAAGTTTGCTAATACGGTTAAGTCTTTTATTGAATACAATGACAGAGGACATTTTTGTTGAGGTAGTATGTCTATGAGGCCTCATAACTCTGTTGCAACTCTCCTGGGATACCAGGTTTAGCTATGACTTTAAGTTGTGTTAATATTACAAACTGTATGCATTAGGAGGAAGTTTGACATCGGTTTGAATTGTAGAATCATAGAATTTCATGACAAGAGGGAGCTTTCAAGATTATCCCGTCTACCTCTTCATTTTCCGGATGAGGAGCTAGATGCCCAGAGTGGTAGGGGTCTGTCCAAGGGCACACAGAACGGGCTTCTTTCAGCAACATGATGGGGGCTGACGGAGGGCTAAAGTGGAGGCTGTGGTCCATTCTCCCCTGTGCTTTCTTGGCCTCCTTTCACTGCTCCTGGCGTGGACCTCGGACCCTCTGCCTCATCCTTTGCCCTCCAGCCAGTGGTCCACCCCACCAGTGTCCCCCCAACTTCTGGGATGGGGTGCGTGGCCTTGCTCCAGCATGGCAGGATTACTGCAGCCCCTCAATGCTTGAGAACAGCTCCGAAAGCCTAAACCTCAAGACTGCCTCTGCCTGACCAAGCTGAGCTGCCAAATTTAATGGACTTGTGCAATTGTTCCCCTTGTGGCTTCAGAACAGCCATCATGGCATCTCCCTCCCAGAGATCCAATGTACAGCAGGGCAAAAGGCTCCTGCTGAGGCCGAGAGAGAGAAAACTGGAACTCACACCGACACTCTTGATCTGCCTCCTTTATCCCTCTTCCTACAATACCTCTGGGGTCAAGAAAGGGCAGGCTTTCCTCCTATGGAACTTCCTATAGGGAACTCTACAAGCCTGGACCTGGATAAGTCAAGATAGAGGAAGGAAGATACGCAATCCTCCCTTAAATAGCCTGACTTGCAAAGCTAGAGTGGTGCAGAAAAATCCTATTTTCAAGTTCCAGGAGCTGGACATCTTCCTTGCATTCCTCCGTAACAGTTTGAATCTCCCTAGGCAGAAGGATGTCTCAGGAAGATGAGGGGGAAGATCACGTGTTCTGACAAGCTAAATATAAAAGCACATTGATAATTTTCTTTTCTTTTTTTTTAAAGATTTTATTTATTTATTTGAGAGAGAGAATGAGAGAGAGAGACAGCATGAGAGGGGGTTGGGTCAGAGGGAGAAGCAGACTCCCCGCTGAGCAGGGAGCCCGACGCGGGACTCGATCCCGGGAGTCCGAGATCATGACCTGAGCCGAAGGCAGCCGCTTAACCGACTGAGCCACCCAGGTGCCCGCACATTGATAATTTTCAAACTACCAGTATTAACTCCATTCCACTTGCTACCAAAGTGTCCTAATTAATACCCACCTACTCAGATTTAAAATAAAATTACAGCTGCCCACAAACCAGAGACCCTCTCCTTTCCACAATCCATCCTCTTCTCTGCTACACTGGCAATAACTAATATAACTAACATTTATTAAATTACTGTATGCTATGCAGATTATCTCATTTAATTCTTACAACAACCTCATGTTGTAAGTACTGTTATTCACCTATTTTATTGACAGGGAAACCGAGGTTTAGAAAGATCACCTACTCAAGGTCACATATTTAGTAAGTGATAGAGCCAGGAGTCTAAAGCTTGGTTTTCGGTTACTAACTGCTTTCTAATTTTTAGTTACTAGTCTCCACTGCTCCCCACTTGATCACCATGTACATAGTGGCTATATTCCTTGACTGAACTAAACAAATTTTTTTTAATAAAGATTTTATTTATTTATTCATGAGAGATGGGGAGAGAGAGAGAGAGAGAGAGAGAAGCAGAGGGAGAAGCAGGCTCCCAAGGAGCAGGGTGCCCGATGTGGGACTCGATCCCAGGACGCTGGGATCATGACCTGAGCCGAAGGCAGACGCTTAACCATCTGAGCCACCCAGGCGCCCTGAACTAAACAAATTAACCCAAACGGGGGAGGGGCAGTTTTTCCAAGACGTTTACTACCTATTAAAATCATTTGAAACATACAATGAAATCTGAGCGGATCTTAAGGCAAAACTACAGGTGGCTAATTTAACAGATTTTATTGCTTCTAGAAATCTTGACACTAGTGATAGTTTAATTATCTTAAATGAAACTACCAGCTTAAAAACAATCAATGTTGCAATTAAGTTATAGATTAATAAGTCACTGTTTCAACCTTTATTTTCCCTTTGCCCCAATTTTCTCATCTATATTTTATCCTTTTATATTTGATGATTTTTTTAAAGCTTTTGCAAATCCTCTTGTGAATGAGGTGGGAGAGTCGATAAGTCTAATCAATGACCTAGTGATCACTATATTTACAAGATTATGTAACAGTGACATTTTGTATACCACTTGGTAGTTTTGTATACATTCTTTACCATTAACTTTGAACTTTTCAGAAATCAATTCTGCATTCATCTTTGTGTCACCAGGATCTGTCACAATGCATCCATTCAATAAATATTTTTGGACCTTTAGAAAAAGTGATAGTACAAAGAGCTTGTTCTCTAAGAGCTGACAATGTAATGGGTAGTGTCAGGTTTATTGAAAGAGTTCAATAAATGTTTGTGGAATAAATCTCACTTCATTTTCACAAAAGAAACTTGTATGAAAGATTGAGGTTATTTCTAGTTTTTAGAAAGACACAGAGAGGCGAGATGGCTTGTTCATGGTGGCTCATTGGAAAGAGGCAGAGCCAAGTATTTGGACCCCGAAGTCCTTGCTCTTTCTACTACATGAATATAAACCCACACAAAGTAAGTAGACACAGGCTTTTTCCATTTGCCTAGCATTTCTATGGGCAGCCACTGAGGTTTCAAGGGAGGACACAGGTAAAGCCCACCTTTCCAATCAGAGACCTGTGTGCCCTTGGGCATACGCTGCTACCTACACTAAGGTAATTATCACATAACCATCCATCCCCAAACTTGGCACCTTTAAACAATGATTTATTATTTCTCCTGATTCTGTGGGTTGACTGGGCATTCCTCTGCCCCATGTGGTGTTGGCTGGGCTTATTCACACCGCTGCATTCAGCTGGCAGCCAGGCTGAGCTGGAAGGTCTGGGGCCATGGTGATTGATGACCTTCAGCTGAGATACCTCAGTTTTCCTGTGCGGGCCTCCTGTGTGGCATCTCATCTCACAGGGCCTTCTCACGTGACCTTCTCCGGTGGGATAGCCTGGACTTCCTTATGGCACAATAACAACAGTCTGTTGTTGTCGTTGTCTGGAGGCTGGGCTCAGAAGTCCCAGAATGTCACATCTGTCACATTGGATTGGTCAGAGAAAACCACCTGATTCAAGAGAAGAAATGGACCCCACCTCTTGATGGAGATGCAGTGTGCTCACGCAGAAAAGAGCATTGTTGGTGAGCACTGTGTGGGGAACTTACCACAGAGCCCTCCCCAGGGCCATTATTATACCTCGTCTCCTTCTGAAAAGCAAAGATGATAGAAATCCCTCAAACCCAGAGCTGCTGGGGCCATTGCTGCAGCCATGTAGAAAAAGTCTGCTCGAGAACAGAGCCAGCCCAAAGGAAAACAGAGGGAGAAAAATGGGTGAACCTCAGTGTTCCACTCGGGTGGAACAGAGAGGCCAGAGAGCTGGTGGTTAAGAGCTCGAGATCTGGAGTCCTACCACCCTGAGTTCCAATCTCAACTCTGCCACTTACTAATCCTGTAACTTTGAGAAAGTCAATCTCTCCGAGCTTTGGATCCATCTCCGTTAAGATGTGGATGATGATAGTACCCACCTTCATAGACTGTTGTGAGAATTAATCTGGATAACATTTGTGATGAGCTTAGCAAAGTGCCGGGCTCAGCCTTCGCCCCCAGCAGAGGACTGTTGCATAAAACCGAGACGCGCTTGGAATCCCTCTCCCACAGACTCTTCCCTCTTGCACCCGTCCATGAAGGTCTCAGAGACGTCCCCATGCAAGTGAGATTGCCCTGGAAACCCAGCAACGTACAGCAAAAGATCTTCAATGTCAGAAGCCTTCTAATTAGCACGTTCTTATGTCATCTTTAAACTAATGAAGCCAAAAATAACAAATGCTTAACTTTAATCTGGGGTCAAGAACAGTGGGTAAGTTTTATGCCATTCTTAAGATTTGTGAGAGTCCTATGCCAGACAACTTTGATAGATGAAGAACCACGCGACTATGACCACATCAAGAAAGTGGCACCGTTGGGACCTGCCACATTTTGTTTATTCCCAGAAAGCTGAATTCAAACCATGCACAGTTGCTTCTGAGACATCAGGCAGATCCAGGGTGTGGTTCACCTTGATAAGCTGAAGGTCCCTTGTCCGACACGGGACACTTTTGCCTGTTACGCGTGATATATTTACATCATTGACGTACCTTGGTCAGTTCACAAAGTGATTACTTGTCTCCTCTGTACTTTACTGGAATTTTAGGCCAATTTTTGTTTGGTGGATTAGCCTGTGGATCTCGGGGTTACACGTGCATCGTTCTTTCTCTCTCCATTGTGGTAAAATACAAGTTTATCATTAGCGATATTTAGTACATTCATAACTTTGTACAATCCTCATATCCAGCCCCAGAATGTCTTTCCTTTTAATTCTTTTTTTTTTCTTTAACCAACTTCCTTGGTCATCTCAGCTTATAGACCTAGCTAGAGGGGAACTAAAGGAGATTGTTTGAAGCCCTGTGTCCTGATCGGACTGGTTTGACAAGTCTGAGGGATCTGTTGTGACTTTCAGCAGAGGGCAAGGGCCCTGCTGCCTGGAAACCCCACATTACTGCAAGTGCTGTTTGCAAGGGGACACCCCAGACAGGATCAACCTTCTTTCCGTTCATTGGGTAATGAGTATCACCTCCGCTGACACTACTCTGGAATAGGAAAAAGGTCTACATTTGGTGAAATGCATTGTTGCTTTTATTTTTTATTTTATTTTATTTTTTTTAAAGATTTATTTATTTATTTGAGAGAGAGAAAGAGTGAGAGAGAGAGAGCGCCCAAGAGGGGGTAGGGTCAGAGGGAGAAGCAGACTCCCCGCTGAGCAGGGAGCCCGATGCAGGACTCGATCCCAGGACTCCGGGATCATGACCTGAGCTGAAGGCAGTCTCTTAACCAAGTGAGCCACCCAGGCGCCCCGCATTGTTGCTTTTAGATGACTGGCAGCTTTTGTAGAAGCATGCTGCAATTATTACTGGAATTTTTCTGTATTTACAGAAAATGGTCAATGCTCATTAAATGTTTCATGTGCCCGGCACCACGCAGCTAATTCATTTCTTAACATCCCTGTTGAGAAGGCCCTTCATTAGCTCCATCTTACAGATGAAAACACGAAGCCTCAGAGAAGTTCAACAACTTTTCCAAAAGCAGACATCTAGGAAGTTGTAGAACCAGGATTCAAACTCCAATCTCTTTGACCCTAGAGCCAGTGCTCCTAACTTGTAGTGACTACAACCAGTTTTATTCCACGATGCAAAGCCAGACATAACCAAGACATGTAGCCTGAGTCTCAAGAGCGAGAAGCATCATCAAAGAAAAGCTGCCTGGACAAGTGAACCCAATCCTACGAGACTGCAAGGTAGCACATCTTATAGAAGCAAAAACAACCCTACCCCTTGTCTGCCCCATTTTTCACAAAGAGCTGACCTACCAACCTGATGTGGGAAACAAAGGCAGAAGAAAAATTATTAAATTTCCTTACTTCCTACAGCCCATTGACAAGTCCTTGAAACAGGCAGAGTGATATTCCTCTAGGGACTCAACTGCCTCGATGTTAATACTTTGCTAAGGGCAAAAGGCAATCCTAGCCTGACACCCCCCCCCCCCTTTAAACCTACTTTAACACAGAAAAATTCTTTTGGAAACTTCCTTTATCTCTACACCCCCCAAGATACTTCCTTTATCTCTACATCCCCCAAGCACATGGCCCACTGATATACATCTGAAGGGTCTCAGACTAAGGTTTTATTAGATGGTAATAAATGACCTTTTTCCAACAACAGCTAGCCCCCTCAAGGTCCTGGAAACCTTGCTTCCAAAATTCCTTGGAGACTTACACTATCCCTAACTCCCTCCCAACTTGAAAGTACGTAATGGGCCACTCCTCATAACCCCCCACCCCCAGAGCTCTTTCTGCCCATGGGTCCTGTCTCGTGCTTTAATAAAACCACCTTTTTGCACCAAAGACGTCTCAAGAATTCTTTCTTGGCCATCGGCTTCAAACCCTAATGTTCCTTCTTACATCACAACCCACGTAAAAACCTGCTGCGGATCTCAGTTTTCATCTCCAGAATTTGTTTACAGCATTTCCCTTTTTGCCGGGTTAAATCCTCAGGCTCTTGTTTTCATCTTCGAAGTACACTTTCTTTCCTTTTGGTTCCCTTTCTTAGCTCCTGATTCTAGCTCTCCATACTTCTGACTATACCCATTTCAACAAGTCACTTGAGCTCCAGCCAGAATTTGGCTCGATCTTCACCTTGACCTTGTAGGAAATGCTGGTGAGAGAGACCCGGGCTTGGCTCCCACCTCTCCCTCAGGCTCTGCCACACATGAGGCAGCCACAGTCAGGCCAGTGGACACCGTCCACATTTGTATAAAGCTTTGTTGTTTACAGAACACTTGAAAAAATCTCCTCTAATGTTTATAGAAGACCAAGCAGGAATTATTTTCCCTATTTATTTTTAATGTCACAAACATTTAAAGCATACAAAAGGCATACACAGAATAATATAGAGACATCCATGAATGTGGTGCCCAGATTTGATACATTCACATGTATTTTTTCCTTAAAGAAATAACAATGTGACAGATATGATTGGATACTTTCCCATCCCATTTCCCTCCCTCCTTCCTCAGAGAATCCACTGTATTTAATTAGTTCAAATCATCCCATCCAGGTTATAAAATTATCCAAATCGATGTATCTATCTATCTGAATCCGCAATGGACATTATTATTTTGTGTGTTCTTTAAAACTTTTATATACTGTATGTGTCCTTGCATAACTTTTTCAAAGTTACATTTTTGGGATTTCTCTCCATCGAAATGTATCTAAGCTTATTCACTACACTTACTAGATAATGTCTCTCTATGCATATGCATATAACTCATCTAGTCTCCTGCTGATAGAAATTTACATAACTTTGTGTTTCGTACCATATCAAAAGATATGGTAATGACCGGTGTTGTGCACCTGTTTTTGTAGACACGTGACAG
Organism: Zalophus californianus; assembly: GCF_009762305.2. Lineage (NCBI taxonomy): Eukaryota > Metazoa > Chordata > Mammalia > Carnivora > Otariidae > Zalophus > Zalophus californianus. Next base: position 86,429,987 of record NC_045605.1, on the reverse strand, counting down.
ACTTTTCTAGAGCAAATTCTTGGAAGTGAAATTGCTGGGTCAAATCTATAATTTTAGAAGACGGTGCCAATACTCTCCCAAATGGTTGTAGAAAATTTACACTCCCATCATCTGAGTTTGAGAATTCCCTTTCCCTTCATCTTTGACAGCTCTTGGCATTATGAGATGTATCAGATTTTTATCAATCTGTCTGCTAAAAAATAATTTCTCATTGTTTTATCATAGATTTTTAAATTAATGGTCCAATTTCCTTATTATAAATTTCATTGAGGTTTTCTATTTCTTCTTGACTCATCTTTGGTAATTTATACCTTTCCAAAAAAACATGTTCATTTCTTCTACATTTCATATACTTTGGCATAAAGTTGATATGTTTTATGCTTATTTTTCCAAATATACTGTAATATATACCTTTCTTTCCTGATATTGTTTATTTATGTCTTCTCTCTATTTTTATTTAATAATCTTGATGTGGGAGCTCAAGACTAGCTGAAGACGAAGCACAAGCTGACACCCTGCAACCTCCCCCCAACCCCTCTCCTGGGTGGGACAAGTGTGACATTCTTCCAGGGATCTCCCAACTGTCTTAATGTTAATACCTTGCTAGAGGGGAAAACAACCTTAACTTGACAATGGCAAGGCCTCCATTATCTTGTAGGTCCTCTTTAGCATATGAAAGTTCTTTTGAAACCTCCCTTTTCCTTACTTCCCCCAATTCCTGAGTATATAATCAGCACTCCTCAAGACCCAGAGTGGTAGCTCTTTCTGCCCGTGGGTCATGTCCCGGTATTTTAATAAACCACCATTTTGTACCAAAGACGTCGCAAGAATTCTTTTCTTGGTGGTTGGCTCTGGACCTCACCCTACCGAACCTCACCTATATTCCAAAACCCCATGAGATCTCACTAGAAGGTTGTTTATTACACTAATCTTTCCTGCCAAAAAAAGCTTTGGTGGTTATTCTTTGTTTCCTTATTTTCCGTTTTGTTAATTTCTGTGCCATTTTTTTCGTCTTTTTTCTCTCTTTTTTGGGCATGCTGTCTGTGGTTCTTTTCATAACTGCTTCACTTGCATGAAAAATTTCTAATCTTTCTTTTTTCTAATGTACGCATTTAAGTATACATTTCCCTTCAAAGACTCCTTTAGCTGTCTGATGTATAGTTCTTGGGTGTGATTTTTGTCTTAAATATTAATTTCTGCCATAGTTTAATTGTTCAATGTATTTATTTTAAAAAGTTTTAAATTTTCTGACTATGTTAGTATGAAGGGGTGTTGATTATGCTTTTGCTAGAGGATTTTATTTTTTTATTTTAATTCCAGTGTAATTAACATACAGTGTTATTAGTTTCAGGATCACAATATAGTGATTTAACAATTCCATATATCACCTGGTGCTCATCATGACAAGTGCACACCTGAATCCCCATCTCCTATTTAACCCACATCCCCTCTGGTAACCATCAGCTTGTCTCTTGTTGGTTTGACTCCCTCTTTTTTACCTTTGCTCATTTGGTTTTGTTTGAAATCATATGGCATCTGTCTTTCTCTGACTGACTTATTTCACTTACCATTATATTCTCTAGCTCCATCCATGTCATTGCAAATGGCAAGATTTCGTTCTTTTTTTATGGCTGAATAATATTCATATATTCATATATATTCATATATGTTCATATAACAAACACTTGTTGTTTTCTTATGTTTTTGATTTTAGCCATTCTAACAGGTATAAGGTGATATATCTCATTGAAATTTTGATTTGTCTTTCCTGATGGTGAGTGATGTTGAGCATCTTTTCATGTGTCTGTTGGCCATCTGGATTTCTTCTTTGGAGAAATGTCTATTCATGCCTTCTGCTCATTTTTGGATTGGGTTTTGGGTGTTGAGTTGTATAAGTTCTTTATATATTTTGGATAAAAACCCTTTATCGGATATGTCATTTGCAGATCCTTCTCCCACTCAGTAGGTTGCCTTTTAGGTTTTTTTTTTTATTGTTTCCTTCACTGTGCAGAAGCTTTTTATTTTGATGTAGTTCCAATAGTTTATTTTTGCTTTTATTTCTCTTGCCTCAAGAGACATATCTAGAAAAATGTTACTTTGGCAGATGTCAGAGAAATTACTGCCTGAGGTCTCTTCTAGGAATTTTATGGTTTCAGGTCTCAAATTTAGGTCTTTAATCCATCTTGAGTTTATTTTTGTGTATGGTGTCAGAAAGTGGTCCAGTTTCAGTCTTTTGCATGTTGCTGTCCAGTTTTTCCAACACCACTTGTTGAAGAGACTGTCTTTTCCCCATTGGACATTCTTTCCTGCTTTGTCAAAGACTAATTGACCTTGTGATTGTGGGTTTATTTCTGGATTTTCTACTCTGTTCCATTGATCTATGTGTCTAGGGTTGTTTTTAAGATTTAATTTTTACATTTTTCATGTTTTGTTTTTTTTTAATATGGACTCCACAACCCAGCGTGGAGCCCAACATGGGGCTTGAACTCAAAACCCTGAGATCCAAACTTGAGCCGAGATCAAGAGTCAGACGCTTAACTGACCGAGCCATCCAGGTGCCCCTTAAAGATTTTATTTTTAAGTAATTGCTACATCCAACATGGGGTTTGAGCTCACAACCCTGAGGTCAAGAGTTACATGCTCTACTGATTGAGCAAGCCAGGTACCCCAATCTATGTGTCTATTTTTAGGCCAGTACCAAACTGTTTTGATTATTAGAGCTTTGTAATATAACTTGAAGTCTGCAACTGTGGTATTTGCTAAAGGATTTTAAATTTCATTGTATTTTAGACAGATAATGTAGTTTGCATGATATAAGCTACTTTTTGTAGTTTTTGTAAATGTTTGTGCTTGAAAAGAATGTATAATCTTGAATTACTGAGACAGAGTTCTATACAAGTCATTTGATTAAATTTGTTCACATTTTAAGCATTCTTACTACTTTTCTTTTGTCTGTTTTATCGATTAGTTAACTAAAGCTGGTATATGAAAATTTCCCAACTATGATTGGGAATTATCAATTTCTTCTTTGAAATTTTGTCCATTTTTGCTGTAAGAACTTGGAGGCTGTGTTAGTAGGTACATGAGTCCAGGAATGTTTATAATTGTCTGGCAAGTTACTCATTTTATTATTCCATAATAACCCTCTCTTTCTAGTGATGTTTTTATTTCTTTTAAAGTCAATTTTGTGGGGCCCATGGGTGGCTCAGTCATTAAACGTCTGCCTTTAGCTCAGTTCATGATCTCAGGGTCCTGGGATCGAGCCCCACATCGGGCTCCCTGCTCTGCAAGGAGCCTGCCTCTCCCTCTTCCCATGTCCCACTCATGCTCTCTCTCACATCTCTCTCTCTCAAATAAATAAATAAAATCTTAATAAATAAATAAATAAATAAAAATAAAGTCAATTTTATGTAATAGCAAGGTAGCTACATCAGGTTTTTTTCAGTTTGCTTTTGTCTGAAAGTTAGTTTAGCTTAGTTAATCATGTGGTCTTCATTCTTTTAAAATGGGATCTCTCACAAGAGAGCTGTGTTTTACCTTCTTTAAAATCTGAGTATCTCTGCATTCCAACTGGTAAATTTAATCCTTTTTTATCTATTACTTTTTTAAAGATTTTATTTATTTGAGAGAGAGAATGAGATAGAGAGAGCATGGGGGGGGGAAGGTCAGAGAGAGAAGCAGACTCCCTGCTGAGCGGGAGCCCGCTGCGGGACTCGATCCCAGGACTCCAGGATCATGACCTGAGCCGAAGGCAGTCGCTTAACCAACTGAGCCACCCAGGCGCCCTTTTTTATCTATTATTGATCTATATTGGGCTATTTCTACTCTCTTATTTTGACTTCTTAAAAAAAGCATTCTTTGTTGGGGCACCTGAGTGCCTCAGTTGGTTAAGCATCTGACTCTTGGTTTCAGCTCAGGTCATGATCTCAGGGTTGTGGAGTCAAGCCCTGCATTGAGCTTGTGCTCAGCATGGAGTTTGCTTGTCTCTCTGCCCCTCTCCCTGCTCTCTCTCTCTCTCTCTCTAGAAATAAATAAATACAATCTTTAAAAAAAAAATTCTTTCTTTTTATTCAGTTCCTGCCTTCCACGGAGGTGACTGAATTCTCTCCTCTGTCTGCTCCTCCCCTCGGATCATTTCCTCTTCTACTCATTTGAAAGCTACATATTCTGTTTTCATTCTTATACTGGTGACTCAAGAAAAGGTGTAACAATCTTAACAAAGTATAGGGGTAGTCAATAGCTTTATCTTCCTTTGAAACAAATATAAGCACCTTAAAATGTTTCAACTGCAACCACCTATCTTCCAAGCATTTGTTGTGTAGTATCATTGTTCTATCTTTTCTGGTAAACTGTCCTCTCTCCTTAATTATTATTATTTTTCCTAATTTATAGACCAGAAAACTGAGGCTCAATGACTCATCTAGGGTCACACATTTCACAGGTGGCAAAATCCATTTCCACCATCATTGGGGAATGAAACCTCTGTAGACTGGAATTAGTTGGGATATCCTGATGAAGTTATTGTATGGCTCATTCTTCTGTTACCAGCTTTAAGGCACAAAAGGTATTATTGGATCTGTCCAAATATCTCTCAACAAGGAAATGGATAACATGGGTGTTTTGCCCTTCGTTTTGGCCCTAAATTGCAAGTTGGCTCTGTAAGCACTTTGTGTTCCGCAGTGTGTTTACAGAATCTCGTTATTACTCTAAAGGAGTGATGAATGACAGGGGATGTGCTGAGAGTAGATTAACGACATAATATAGAAGAGACCACTCCCTCCTTCTGCGTGTGAGATGGTTATCATACAAAGAGAGCCATCCTTGAGATTTCTTAGTTGAAATTTCCGTCTCTGTGTCCACCCATCCATCCTTTGATATGTGACAGTTTTATGGCGAAGGTTGGAATTGTAATTGCACAAATTTCCAGGCTCGTGCTTCGGTCCTCCAATCATGTTTCTTACTAATAAGGCTGAGATCCCAAGTGAAACAGTGGGTGGAGGGCTTACAACCCCATGCTATTGTAAGAAAACTAACAAAGCCCAGTGAAGGTGAAGAGTGTCACAATGTCATCTGTGTTCATGAAAGACAGCCCAATTTTCAATTGGGGAACAAAGAGTATATTTGAGGGCGAAAGGCAGGCAGAATAGCCTGGCTGAGGAAATGCTCCTGCAGCAATCATTATTACCTCATCACTCAAAAGTGAAAGAACAGGAAAATAAAATGGCACAGATTGCGGCCAGCAGGTAACAGATGAGGGAAAGAAGAAGAATATAGTTCAAAAGCTCGCAAGTCCCCCACGTGAGCTTTCGCAGACCCCGAAAGGAGACACCTGTACTAATTTGGGATTGTGCAATCATATTGAGCACTCACGCCTCCTTTGACAAAAAAATCATGAGAAGATTTGGGGCTGTTGAAATGGATTCAGAAGGAAGCAATTGAGAAACACATCCCTGGCTGTCGCTGGAAAGTGAGAACCAGACCAAGGACAAAATTAATATTAAAGGTCTCCCTCTGTCAGGTCCTGTGCTAAGCCCTTGACATAGATTTCTTTTAAGTTTTCCTTTTCATGTAGCTAATAAGTAGGAGACTTGGGGTTTAAACCCAGCACTGCTTGGCTATCAGTTCATAGTGTTGTTGTTTTTTTTTAAAGATTTTATTTATTTATTCATGAGAGACAGAGAGAGAGAGAGAGAGAGAGAGAGAGAGAAGCAGAGGGAGAAACAGGCTCCCAAGGAGCAGGAAGCCCGATGTGGGACTCGATCCCAGGACCTGGGATCATGACCTGAGCTGAAGGCAGACGCTTAACCATTTGAGCCACCCAGGCGTCCGTCATAGTGCTTTTAAATGAGATGACGTCTGTAATTGAGCAGGTTAAAGGTTAAAAGTGTGATTACGAAGTATACACTCTGGATTGATTCTTTTCCCACCTCCCTGAACCAACGGAGAGGAATTCTGCACGTCTGCATTCCTCTGTTTCAACTGTGCAGGCCTGCAAGCCCCCCACGCCCCCACTACGCAGTCCTCCTAAGAATAGGACTTGAGCCCCCTCCCACCAATCTCAGTCTTGAACCTCCTGTCCTGACCTGTTGCAAGGGCTGCACACTGATCGGATTTCAATTCTCCCTCCCCATTCCATCCCTCCACCTCTACTCTGGTTCTCATTCCCATTGCTTTTCTCTAGTTTCTTAGCTCCTGTCGCTCCCCCCGGCAGCCTGCATGCTGGCTGGGGACTTGATTTCCGTCTCCTCCCTAGTTGTGTTGCTAGTGCCCCTTCGGCCACTCCGGCTCAGTGCCACTCCTGGGACAACCTGCCTCCCACCTCCTCCGGAGCCACATCAAGGCAGTCTCCTACCCTCAGCTCCCTTAAATCTGACATTCATGAGTGGCAAGGCACTGAGCTGCTCCTATGTGCCAGGCACTAATCCAAGCGCTGGGGGTGCAGATATGTCCAAGAAGATCATGGTGCTGTGAAAGAGACAAGCAAGTAAGCTGATTCCCGAAGCCACGCAATAAGGGTTCTCATACAACGGTGCACGGGACAGCCATGTCGTGGTAGCAGGGGGATGGTCTCCTCCCAGGCTGAAGTAAGGATTGAAGGAGGCGTCACAGATAAGGTGAAGACTTCCCTGAGTCTGAATGAGTAGGAGTTTCCGAAATTTCCCACCAGCTGGGTTGCTATGGTTATAACTATGGTAGGCGACTGAGCCTTAAGGAATAAGGGTAGAAGGCTAGGTGACAAGGAAAGGGAGGGTACTTAAAGACTTTTCATACCCTCTCCTAAATCCTGTAAGGTGGAGGAAAAGTTCTTTTCCTGCCTAGAGTTTCATTCTTCTGCTAGTAGGGAGACATTCCTTCTCTTCTTTCCATTTGGTGAAAACAGAATGGTGGGATTATGTGAGTGATTACGTTCCCCATAATAGTAACTTCTTTTCTTTAGGGTAGTTCCTGTATGTTAGAGACTGCACTACGTGCCAGAGGGTTCCCTCTTACTGAGTACAATGGTCTCGGTTCCCAGATTGCCGCTGCTTGACGCCCCACCTGCTGGTAAGAGCCGGAAGTTCAGCAGTCCTATCACCTGTCCCCAGGGCTCCACCTGCCTCTCTTTTAGGTGACCAGGAGCCCTGACATGTGTCCTGTGGCAAGAAGTTTACGTGGGTTTAGTCCTATTTCAATGGATTGACTGCAGTGAAGGGCACTGGGTGCCTCAGAAGCCAGTCAACATGGCGGCCAAGGCACGGGGGTTGGACTCCAGTTCTCTGCTCCTGTAGCAGCCCCTATAATAGCTGGAGTGGAATCTCCTGCAGAGGGAGTGGAGGGACTCTTTGAGGACGGGCTGTACACCTCCAGGACAGCACTCCCTGAAGGGGGCGCAGAGCCAAATCATTCGCGATTCTCATTCTATTCCCCCACGGAGCCACATCCACCAGAAGCCAAGCAACTCCAGGATGGTGAGCATGGGACCCAAATTCTCGACAGCATCGCAAGATGGTAGCCCCAGAGCTGACATGTAGCCCAATCCGTCCTTGAGATGCTGCGTGGGCGGGCGTCTCAGCCCACCAACTCTGTTTCTCCTTAGCAGTTTTCCAAGGAAATGGGATGCCTCTGGGTTATGCTCAGTTGAGAGGCCCTTGTCACTCATAATAGAACTGAATTTGTAGGGTTATCATTCTTTTTTTTTTTTTTTTAAGATTTTATGTATTCATTTGACAGAGCGCAGGTGCACAAGCAGGGGAAGGGGTAGGCAGAGGGAGAAGCAGGCTCCCGATGTGGGACTGGATTCCAGGACCCCGGGATCATGACCTGAGCTGAAGGCAGATGCTTAACGACTGAGCCACCCAGGTACCCCTAGGGTTATCATTCCTAAAATACACCGGTGTGGAGGGACAGGCAGAACCGATTATAGCACAAACACTTAAAGGACCCAGAATCCCCATCTGATACTCTCCTTTCTGGGTTTATTGCCAAGGCAGGCCACAAGCCCCACATCTTTTGATTCAGTTGGAACCCTTTTCTCTCCCCTTTCTGGGCCCTTTTCTGGGTGGCCCACATTCACCTCCATATATCTCCCTGGCTCCAACTCTCAGAGAAAAGGTCTGGGAACAGAGAAAGGAATCAGTCTTCTCTCTCCCAGAAGATCCCTGGGTTCACTCTGCAAACTGGCCCCTAACGCTCCCCAGAGCACTGCCTACAAGGAGGGGGCCTTCACTCAAACAGGAGGCCTTCTTGACATTTCCTTAGGTAGGGAAGACTCTAAAGACTTCTTCAAAGTAATTGCTAGCAGATTCTTTTGTTGAATAGGAAAGAAAAGACCTGCCACACATAGGTTACCTCATTCCATCTTCACAAAAACCCTATAAGCTGGTCATTCTGTGATCCTCATTGTATAGGAAAGAACTCGAAGGCAACATGAAGTCACTTGCCCAGGTTTCGGGTGGTCATTAACAGAACAGAGATCCCGAGCCAGCTCTGTGGGACTCGAAAGCCCCTGCCCTCCGGCCAGGGAAGACCTCTTCATCCTCAGTGGATAATATTCACCTGCGAAGAAAGGGTACATTGCAATGAATGCTGAAATCAAGAATGGGTTTCATTTGGTCCCACTGACACGTGCTACTTCTGTTTGGTTTTGTCCTCTGTATCTGTTATGGGCTCAGTTTTGTCTCTCCCCCTCTCCCCAAATCCACATGTTGAAGTCCTAATCCCAGTATATCAGAATATGACTATATTTGCAGATAGAGATTTTAAAGAGGTGATTAGGGTAAAAGGAGGCCATAATCCAATATGACTGGTGTCCTTATAAGAAGAGGAAGTTGGGGCACAGACATTCACAGAAGGAAGACCATGTGAAGACGAAGATGAAGACCACCTACAAGCCAAGGAGGGAGGCCTCAGAAGAAAGCAATCCTGCCGACACCTTGATCTTGGACTTTTGGCCTCCAGAACTGTGAGAAAATAAATTTCTGTTGTTCAAGCCATGCAGTGTGTGGCACTTTATTATGGCAGCTCTAGTGAACTGGTAATAGGGTTTATAGTCTTGTTACTGATAGCATTTTCCATGGTGTCAGAGAAGTAGGTTCCCATAAAGAATAAGCAATATTTATAAATTTCCTTAACAGAATTGCTTCCTCCAAGAGTATTTGCCTGGATGCAAGGAGGAGAGACTGGAAAGTGGGAGAGCTTATATTAATACTGAAGAAAGAGACATCCTACATGTTTTGTTTTCCATCGTGGTCTTACACTTAGTTACCATTTACAGCATTAAGTTAGTGATCTCTCTCTCTCTCTTAAGATTTTATTTATTTAGTTGGAGGGAGAGGGAAAAAGAATCCGAAGCAGACTCTGCACTGAGTGTGGAGCCTATCGCAGGGCTCGATCTCACGGCTCAATCTCACGACCCTGAGATCATGACCTTAACCAAAACAAGGAGTAACCAAATGAGCCACCCAGGCACCCTGAGGTAGTGATCTTTATTGAACATTCTGAATGTGAGATGTTTCACACATTTAATCTTCACAACTATCCTCTAAGGTGGTATCATTCCTATTTTGCTGATGGAAAAAGTAAACCCTAAGGAGGATAAGTGATTCGTGGGATTGTGCAGAGTAAGTGGCAGTAAAGACCCATGCTTTTAACTAGTATGGTTTTGACTACTAGGATTCACTCTCCCTCCCCACTGCTTCTCGAACTTTCCCAGTTAAGTATTACAAAGTGTGGAACAGAGTGAAAGACTGGGTCTTGCCACTCAAAGTGTGGTCCTTGGACCAACAGCGAGCACTGCCTGGAAGTTAGATCCGCAGAACTTCAGCCTCACCTCAGACAGACCAAATCAGGATCTGTGTTCTAACAAGATCCTCGGGCAGTACCAGCTAGATAATTTGCAGGGCCCGATGCAAAATGAAAATGTGCAGCCCTTAGTTTAAAAATTTGTAAGAGTTTCAAGATACAGGCAGCAGAGCATTCAACCAAGTGTGGGTGAGACTATGCGGGTCTCACACCCATGGAGGCAGCCCTACCCACAGGTGATACACATGCTCGGTAAAGCAGGAGAGGCATAACCCTAGAGGATCGATGTAGCAGCCCCTCCTTAGAAGGGTACTTTAGTTTTATTTTATCTTTTTGCCTTTTATCCTAAAAATACAAAAACTCTGCGGTATATTCCTTAAGGTCTTACCATAAAATAATATGTTCCTTCAAAGAAACCTGAAAGGAAAAGTGATAGTCTTGGATGATGCACTCTGTTTACCTATAACATCAACAGCCTCTGGCACTCCGGCCAACCAGGAAGCACATGCATCCCCAGTGCACGGAGCCTGAGGTTAGCTCATCCCAGGTGCAGACTGAAGAGCCCTTGATTAAATGGTTTCGACAGAATCACACCATGCAAGTTTCATGTGCCTTTCTTGCAAGAGGCTGGGCAGTCATGTAGTATCACTCTGGACCAGTTATTGAAGCTCTCCGCACTTCAGTGTTCTCATCTATAACGTAGGGTGAAGAATAGTACTACTTAAGAGGATTGTGGTGAAGATTCAGTGAGATCATAAATAAAAATAAAACACGGAGAGCATTTCCTGGCATATGTTAAGTGTTCGATAAACATTGACTTATCATTACATCCTGGAGATTAGGTTCTTCTTTCACTTGGAAGAAAGTGGAAAATGAGACAGAGAGGGTGTCCCAAGAGCAGCTTGCCCAGCTCCCAGGCAGAACCCCTTGGGACGGTACTTATTCTAGTGAGTTCATCTTGACCTGAGGTCTGGTCTTCATTCTACTGATGCAGAAACCTGATTTTGTCAGCACCCAGAGTGGTGACTGGGGGGTGTACTTACAATAGTGGATGCCGCTGGTGTGTGTGTGTGTGTGTGTGTGTGTGTGTGTGTGTGTGTGTGTACGCGTTAGCACCGAGAAAGAGAGAAGGTGTTGAGGGAGGAGAAGAGGGAGAGGGAGAGGGATTGAGACAGAGCAAGAAGTTTAGAGTCTGGTGAAGATGACCTTTATATTTTTCAGTGAGAGAAACTATTTCTACAAAGAGCTTGAAGGTTGCGGGGAGGAACAACACCAGCAGTGACAAGACAGTCTCAAGGGACTGGTGGGTTGCATCTTCTGAAACACCTTGCTGGGTTGCATCTTCTGAAAACAGTGAGAACTGGGTAGCGCTGTGGAGCCTTACGCCTCAAGGGGGCGCTCTAAGCCGCAGCGCCAGGAACGAGGCAAGAGCCTCTAGCCGGGTCTTGCCTTTTGGGTATAAACAAACCCACGGGATTTTTGGAGAGAACGAGGAGGGGGAGGATAGGCGGGTGGGCTGTGCTTAGGAGAGATGGGATTAGTCTGAGCATGTGGAGCTCCAGAAGTGCGTTTGGGGCCACTGCGAGGAAAATGTTTTTATTTCTCAAATTCTACAATTGAATACGATAATGTGTGTGTGTGTGTACATAGATATCTGATTATAAAAGTTAAACATGCCTGTTGTAAAAATTTTAAATATTAAGGAAAGTATAGCTTTGAAAGCAAAATCCCTTCTTACCCCTCCCTTGCCCCCCACAGCGTTAAGAGTTTGGTAAGTTTGCTATGATCACACTCACTAACTGGCTAGCAAATAACTACAGTATTCAGGAGTACACGCGTAGGTATTTCTACATAAATACGAATGCCGACGCTTAAGTTCACAATGATAACCTGAGCTGTAAAGCCGGCTGATAAGCTTGTGTCACATGACCCGCTGCATTCCCTTCCCATGAGCAAATAGCACAGAAAGGCAAATTATCAGAAATTTATGAGTGGAGTATGGAAAAAAACAAGGGGAGTGAGTTAATCTTCTGAAATGTCTCTTGGCTAAAAGACAAACCCTCCCCCACCCCCGCCCCCCGCAATCAATGCATCAGGGAACTAGTATCTCATAGGACCACATTTTGGAAAATGTTGATCTTCTCTGCCTATGTCATTTTGAGGTCTCCTTAAAGCAGAAATTATTGCTGGGTTATACTGTGCCTTTTAAATTTCTTTGCATTTGCGTAAAAATAATTTTCTTTAACTTACCTATGGGTTCTTTGGAAGGATATTTAATGGCCTACTTAAGATGATTAAATCCATTCTATTAATTTTTTACTCATGTTTCCAAAAGAGAGTGGGAAAAGCAACAGTTATTTAAAATACAATAAACCAGCAGACCAAAAAACTATTAGTACTAATAAATCTAAAAGTCAAATCTGCCATTAGGGATGACTTAAATATATGAAGTATTTCTTTTAAAATAATCATGATTCCTATATCCTTCAGGTAACCCCAGAAACACAAGTTATGATTACTTTTAGGCATATAATACACAAACAGATGACAAATGGTACCTCTGGCCCCAAACCATTCTTCATCTCATCCACTAGAGGGTACTTGAGGGTTGTTCAGCGAAAGCACTCAGGAAACAAAATTAATAATGAACCACACACCGAGAGTGCTGTATATATATTTTAATACTTCTGGCACATTATTAACCAAATTCAGTGTGCTAAAAGACAGCCACGTGGTTTTTTTCCCCTCTAAATTATAGAATTTTGACACTTCTGTTTTGTAGACTGGTGTTTACTTTTGAAAAAATTTTGAATCTTGCCTAAACAGGAACGAAACTGTGTATTTTACAATATACTAAACACAAGAGCTTTTCTAGTGAAAGTTGTGGTATTTAAGATTACTGGAAAGACTAGTACTTTTATTATCATAATCCCAGACTTGTTTCTCTGTTTTTGTGTAATTAGTATATTACTTCATTGGATTCCCCCCTGATAGTCTCATGAAAGATGTGTTATTTTTCCTTCATTAGGTTCATCTTCTACTTCTCACTCTTTGTTCCAGTAAGAGCAAATTACTGTATTGCACAGTAAGACCGAAAATTGAAAGTAGTCCAAATGGCCACGGAGTAGGAAAGACAACAGTGTTATGGCAATGGATATTTTTATTAATGTTAATTATAGTATATATGTTATAACACTAATGCAATAGTATTAGGAATGCATTTGCAAAATATGCTGACCATTCACTAAGGATCAGTCCTGTGCTATGTGAATGATGAACAGGAAATAAATTCTAGCTCTTGAGTATATAATCTGGTGTGTGTGTGTGTGTGTGTGTGTGTGTGTGTGTAAAAAGACCCATAATTGAATACTTAGAGTGTAAGGATTGAGAGCATGAGCTTTGAAGTCAGAAATTCACTTTGGAGTCCCACTCATTTGTTATATGACCTTGAGCAGATTACTTCACCTGTCTCTGAGCCTTGATTTTCTTATCTGTTAAATGGGGATAGTCATCTACCTTAATTTTATTGTGAAAATTAAGTGGGATCATGAACATAAAGTACCTGACACTTAGTATTGATTATGGAGTTTAGTAAATGATAGAAGTGATGGTTTTTTTTTTTTAAGAGATGTCTGTTTTTTTTTTTTTTAAAGATTTTATTTGTTTATTTGAGAGAGAGAGAATGAGAGACAGAGAGCACGAGAGGGAAGAGAGTCAGAGGGAGAAGCAGACTCCCTGCTGAGCAGGGAGCCCGATGCGGGACTCAATCCCGGGACTCCAGGATCATGACCTGAGCCGAAGGCAGCCGCTCAACCAACTGAGCCACCCAGGCGCCCGAAGTGATGGTTTTTATTATTGTGACTTTCTGTGTCACAATAATAAAATTCCCTGTGTAGCAGGGAATCATTGTGTGATGCCATGTGTGATAGGCTGTCTCAGCTGGCTGCCCCCAGGATGAGATGGAAGCATTGTTCCAGGGCCAGACAATTGCTCTGGTTAGGCAAGCTTCAGTCACATCCTGACAGTCCAATTTTCTGGATAGCCCAGTGGTTTGGGCTCCCTGTGTGTAGAAAACCACTGAGAAGGGATCTTGCCTCCCTTGGAGTAGCATGTGTTTCTGTTTTTCCTTTAAGTGCTTCAAGGTCCAGTGGTCAAAGCGGGCTTCTTCAGGCGAAGACTTCCTATATGGTCCTGAGAGCCAGTGTAGACAGCTGCTCCCACGTGAGCTAGCAGACGGAGCTCTCTGCATTGGGAAGTGGGCTTGGGGCCAGCCTAGGATGGCAGAGGAAGTGTTTCTCAAGCAAAACTCTGAGTGATGCTAAAATCTAAGGACTCAGGGAGCCTGGGTGGCTCAGGGTGAAGCGTCTGCCTTCAGCTCGGGTCATGATCCCAGGGTCCTGGGATCGAGCCCCACGTCAGGCTCCCTGCTCCACGGAAAGCCTGCTTCTCCGTCTCCCACTCCCCCTGCTTGTGTCTCTCTGTCAAATAAATAAATACAATCTTAAAAATAAAATAAAATAAAATAAAATAAAATCCAAGGACTCTGCAGAACAAAGAGTCAAATGGAGTCAAAAGAGCCAAATGGGCTGAGGTCAGAGAGCCAGATGGTGAAATCCAAACAGATTACCAAGCCAAGGTGGGCAGGGCTGTCCTGAAATCCAAGGTGTAGAACAGGGTTTGGAAGCTGCGGGGAGGATGAGTGCAGGGGACCCTGAGCACTACTATTCACCAGCTCCCATTCCCAATACTGGGAGCTTATGTTCCAATAAGCTAATTTCCCGAGCTGGTAAGTACTATAAAGATGGATAGCATAGGGTAGTGTAATAAGAGTTTCTGGGGAGGCTGTTTTAGCTAAGGTGGCAAATGCCCTGAGGCAGGAATGACAGAAGAAGGTCATTGTAGCTGCTGTCGTGAATGAAGTGACAGGTGGAAAGAAATGGGTTTAGAGAGGTAGTCAAGGGCAGCATCATGTAAGATCTGGTAAGCCGTGATAAGAGTTTGGATTTTAACCATGCAATGGGAAGCCATTGGACTTTTTTTTTTTTTTATATTTTATTTATTTACTTGAGAGAGAGAATGAGATAGAGCATGAGAGGGGGGAGGGTCAGAGGGAGAAGCAGACTCCTGCTCAGCAGGGAGCCTGATGCGGGACTCGATCCTGGGACTCCAGGATCATGACCTGAGCCGAAGGCAGTCGCTTAACCAACTGAGCCACCCAGGAACCCGCCATTGGATGTTTTAAATAGGGCAGGGAAGTTGGTGGGATCTGATTTTAATTTTAGAAAGACCCCTCTGGCTGCCGTGTGAGGGTTAAATTATAGCCGGGGTGCCTGGGTGGCTCAGTCAGGGTTAAGCGTCTGCCTTCAGCTTGGGTCATGATCCCAGGGTCCTGGGATCGAGTCCCAAGTTGGGCTCCTTGCTCAGAGGGGAGTCTGCTTGTCTCTGTCTCCCTCTGCCTTTCCCCACGCCCCACCCCCCATGCTCTCTCTCTCCCTCTCTCTCTCTCTTTCTCTCTCTCAGATAAATAAATAAATAAATAATAGCAAGACAAGAGTCTTATAGAGGAAAAGTCTTGGATCAAGGAAGAAGTAGGGATGGCTGAGTCAAATCAGAGAGAAATTCCCATGAGCTGGGCCAGTCTCTGTGTTACAGATCTACTCCCTCTCCAGCCCTGAGGTTATCCTTGTACTTAAACCAGGCCAGTAGCCGGGCCTCACCTCTTCACTTCTTGCCTAGGAACATCTTGGTCCTGGGGATTTATTCATTCAGGTTTCCAAATATGTACAAGCCAATCTAAAATTTTGAGGGAACGTAGCTTGAGGCCAAGATGGGGCTTCTGCTACACATCTCATTCTGTTTTAGTACAAATGAGGAGAAACAACTCAGAGTCTTTGAAAACGCAGAGGGTGGGGTAGAGAACTAGATTGATTTAAGTAGCATTTCCAATAGATCAACTGAATTAGTTATTTAAAGATATAGCTTGAGGGCGCCTGGGTAGCTCAGTTGGTTAAGTGACTGCGTTCGGCTCAGGTCATGATCCTGGAGTCCCGGGATCGAGTCCCACATCGGGCTCCCTGCTCAGCAGGGAGTCGGCTTCTCCCTCTGACCCTCTCCCCTCTCATTCTCTCTCTCTATCTCATTCTCTCTCTCAAATAAATAAATAAATAAAATCTTAAAAAAATAAAGATATAGCTTGAAAGTATATAAAAATAAGAATTAAAATAGCCACTATGTACTGCATGTCTACCATGGGTAGAGGCTTTGTAAATGCAACAGAACACTTACCGATGCAGGAGTATTTTTGTTCCTGTTCTGTTTACTCTTCCTGTTGCGCAAAAGGATTCTGGCTCTGGGACTGACCCATGTAGGTCTTTGGATGCAATATGGCTACAAAAGTCTTTCTGGACAACCCTGAAAGCTAAGCATTAATGTAGCCACCTTTTTGGGGATGAGGAGACTAAAGTTTAGAGAGGTTGTTTCCTTGGTCCAATTGAGTGATAAAGCGAGAATGTGAATCCAAGGCTAGCCAACTCTAACAGCCCGAAATCCATGCTGGAGCCACTCTTAGACACGAATCATAGGGGTAGGGTACAGTGATTAAGGGTGTGAACCATGGTGTTGGGGGGTCTTGGATTTGAATCCTGCTCCCCCATTTACTAGCTGTATCATTTTGGCTGGTTACTTACCATCTTGGATCCTGTGTATCCTCATCTGTAGAACAGGCGGTAACAATAGCCCCTCTTTCAAAGGTTGCTCTGAAGATTATGTGAGATGCATAGCATGGACCTGGCAAATGGAAGGGGACCCAGTAAATGTTAGTTAATTTATATATATACCATGCTGGCCTCTGTGAGGGGTACTTTGGCATTCGTCTGAACCAGTTTCCCTGCCAGCATCAGAAACATATATCCTGCCTTGGAAATGTCTCACATAATAGATTGTGTCTGCTCAACTCGCTCTGCACAGTGCTTTGAACACCAGGCATCTAGGAAGTGCTCTGGATGATATTACCCACCTGCATGAGTGGGTTTGATAGCTTTTCCAAAGGGCTGGTATTTCAGTTGTACAACTGTAACTATTTCGTGGCAATAGAAAAGATTTATTTTTTGGACCCCAATCAACCCTTAGCCCCATTTCTCAAACTCCAGCTATATCACAAGATGTCAACATCGTGTGGTATTAACGTTCGGTCAAAGGTGCTAGTGGCATTTTGCAGACGTAATGAAGAACCCACATTGTCCAAGATTGCTTCGTGATGCCTTCTGCCCTGAGCCTCGCTTGCCCTTTAAGGCCCAGTTGACGGGGAAAATTCCGCTGCTAGCTCACCTGGAAGGCAAGGGAAAGACAAAAGAACTGAGTCATTCAACTTTGCAGGAGCCTGGGACCTCGGACTGGGGTAAAAGATGCCATCCAGGCATCCTAATCATCTTCCTCCATACCCGAGTCGCACAAAGGAAAAGATCTCCCATAATTAAAAAAAAAAAATTAGGCATAATGGAGTGATTTTCGAATGTGGGTGATTGCCTGGCTTAGAAGGCAATGGGGTGGAGACGGGGAACAGAGAAGAAGGAGGGGTTTCCTATCAGAGGGTTACTGTTGTCAGTGAGGGAAGCAGTTAAATCATGTATGACAGGTTTTCAGGAGCAGATTTCTTGACCTGACGGTGACGAACCGTGTGTTTGTTTCAATCCGGTCTGTTCTAACCAGCTTGTTGTCACTTGCACTAGAGAAACTGAGTCAGCCTGACATATTTTTCATAGTGTGAGAGCCACGTCTTCAGGGAAGTTTCTGTGTCCTGTCCTGCAGCTCAAAGTGGACCCGTTTTCCTCTAAGTCTTGGTGACAGGGGTTGCTGGACAGGCCTGGTTCAAACAGTGGTCCAGCATGTACTTGCATTGCTACTTGGGCAAATCCCCTGACCTCAGGTTCCTCATCTGTAAAAGAGAATTAATGAAAGAAACTACTTTGGTGATGTACATGTAGTGGACAAAAAGAGAGTATTTAAAAGCCCAACCGGACTAGAGACACTTCTGCCTTTTAAGGGAGGTAGGCATGCTTCATACCAGTGAGGAAATAGATTTTTCATTTGGGCCCCTCCTCAGAGAAGGAAAAGAAAGAGACAGAGAGAGACAAAGAGACAGAGACACAGAGACAGAGAGAGAGCACTGGCACACGACTGGGTAGAAAGTCTGTTTAACCGAGCATGTTAACCATGAATGGTGGGACGCGGCTGAATGTGGCTCTGGTGGCTAGAGAGGCGGAATTGCTTTATCCGATAAATAGTTTTCCGGGGTTTCTAGTGGCCAGTGAGAGAGAAAGAAGAGAGAGTATGGCCCAAGCAATACTGCAGAAGGGCAGATCTTAAAGGGCCTGGAGAGCCCAGCTGCTCTTCAGTTTACATGTTTATGTATATGGAAACACTCAGAATAATCCTTGGCACCAGTGAGCATTTAATAAATAGCAGCTGGTAACCATGTAGCAAACGACAGAACTGTTGTCTTCAGCGAGTCCCTCTCCCGTGAGGAATAGTATCATCTCTCTCTCATGGTGTGTGTGTGCCTGTGTGTGTGTGAGTGCGCGCGCGCGCCTGTGTGTGCCTGTGTATGCGTGTGTGCCTGTGTGTGCGTGTGTGCCTATGTGCGTGTGTGCCTGTGTGTGCGTGCGTGCCTGTGTGCGTGTGTGTCTGTGTGCGTGCGCGTGTGTGCCTGTGTGTGTGCGTGCGCGTGTGTGCCTGTGTGTGTGCATGTGTGTGCCTGTGTGTGCGTGCGTGCCTGTGTGCGTGTGTCTGTGTGCGTGCGCGTGTGTGCCTGTGTGCGTGCGCGTGTGTGCCTGTGTGTGTTTCTTGGGGGAGCAGGATAGACAGCAAAGAGGAATGTAATGGGTTCAAATTCTGGTTCAGTAGGGTTTGTTTCTCTTTCTTTAATACTCCATCTTTAAATTGGGACAAAAAATAGTACCTCATCTCATATGATCTATTTGAAATTTAAACAAGAAAATCTAGATAATTCATACGTTGGGCATTTAACCTTCACAAAGAGTTAGCTTTTGCTAGTGTTCTGTAATAATAGGAAGATGGCATACTGTCCTACAGCATATGCTTTGTGGTTTTTATTTTAAAATTGACATGAAGGGGCGTAGTGGTTGAGCATCCCACTCTTGGTTTCAGCTTGGGTCATGATCTCGGGGTCAGGGTGGTGGGATCCAGCCCCTCCTTGGGCTCCGCACTCAGCATGGGGTCTGCTTGAGACTCTCTCCCTCTCCATCTGTCCCTCCCCCACTCTCTCTCTCTCTAAAATAAATAAATGCTTGAAAAAATTTACATGTATATTCAATACAAAAAACTTGAAAAACAAAAAGAACACAGAAAGACAATAGCCGCTCCAACAGAAAGATCACCAGTGTTAACATTTTGGTTGATGTCTTTCAATTATTTTTTCCTCCCGAGTGTATGGACATCTTTGTTCTATCTTTTCAAAATGGGATACTGTTCTATACCCTGCTTTTTTTTTTTAAACCCAGCAATAGACTGTGAACTTTTCCCCATGGATGAGTTGCTTCTTAAAATAGATGTTCCAGTGGAGGCAGCCATACCCCGGGGCCGGCAGATTCATTACTATTCTTCTTTTTTATAAAATGGGTGTGGGGGGCGGAATGTCTTATGGCCATCCAGATCTGGGAAACACTGCACACACATCTCCTTGTTGGAAGACTAACAGTGCATATTAGCACGTTAGTGGCTCTGAGAAGTTCTTCCATGGAGAACCTGCCTGACTTGGATATGATCAGTGATTCCCAAACTAATTTAATCCTGTGGAGCCATCTATCCTCATAACTCCCACTGATGTCTCAGGAATCATCTGAGGAAATACTCCTGCAGGCGGAGATTCCTTAAAAGTAGGGAGCAGGTCTTGTTCATCTTTGACTATTTCCACATGGCCTTACAAATGGGTTTTTACGAAATTATGGAAAATGGGATTGGCCTGATGAATCCACTTTCCAACCAACATGCGTGTGAATCAGGGGCCAAGATTAGAGGCTGTGGCTGTGCTGTGAAGTGTCGCTGTGTGTAAAGCTAATTGGCCCCTTTGGGGATGAACCTGTGAACCTGGCCTCGTTAGCAGCAGCACAAGACAGCTGAGTTAGTTTCTCTGGTGCCTTGAGATTGTTTTCTTCCCCGGATTCTCATGCTGTCCTCCAGGTGGCGATGTGGGCTTGTCAACCTGAGAGCCTGAAGCTGGGGCCAAGAAAAGCTTAATAAAATTGAGGCAGGTGTGCATGAGGAAAGGAGCTGGGAGGGAGTGACGATTGAGACCCAGAAGTCACTCTGCCAGGTGATGTGATGCGGAGGTGCGGCCTCATACACTGGGTGTAGGACCCAGGTTTTAAAGAATCGTGATGAACCAGTTAGTCAATAACTATCGCTAGCATTTACTGAGCACAAATTGGGACACGTAATATGCCAGGTAATTTCCTTCATGATTTCTTTTGATCCCCCCCAACACACCTAAGAGGTAGGTCCTGCCGCTAGAAGTAGCAGAACTGGAAATCCAACCCTGGTCCTGTATCTGAGTGCTCTGCTAGACTGAAACAGGAAGATGCTGACCAAGGATGGATACATGTAAAATGTTTCTCTAACTATCCTTCTATCCATCTATCATCTAGCAATCAATCAATCAATCTGTCTATCTGCTTTTCCTTTGTATAGGATGGGCCTAATAGCACTATGTGGTTGGAAAGAATATTCTGGTAAGTCCCCCTGAGAGGATTCTGGGAGAGAGAATTTTTCTGATTTCATTATATTTCCTATGATTTTTATTCTCTTATAGATTGCTGCTCCAGGTGGTTGCTCAGCTGGCCACCCCTTAATTCCACTGTGCTGATGGGGGCTGTGCAGAGGGCCATAGGATGTTTCAAAGGGAACCTAGCCCTGACTTGGAGGGCGATGGAAGACAGAAGGATATGTAGGAGTTTGGTATGCAATGTCGGGAATGGCTCTTCCAGCCAGAACAGCACATGCAAAGGCCTGAGGTCAGCAAGAGCATGGTACATTAGGGGACTGAAAATAGTTCAGTGTGGCTGGTGCACAGGGTAAGGGTGTGTGATGCTGGGCAGGGGTGTGGGGGGAAGAGTAAGGAAAAGCTGAAGAGGTACAAAGAGTCAAGATAGTGGAGGGCCTTGTAAGTTGTGTTAAGGAGCTTGAACTTGATCCTGAGCACAACTGAGAATCCCTGAAGGGTTTTAAGGCAAATGATGAAATGGACAGGTTTGCATTTTAGAAAGAGCACTCTAGCGACGGAAAAGGGCTTAGGAGGGATGGGTGTGTGTGCATGGGTGTGCACACTCCGGCACCAATTGCAGGGGCAGGGATGGTTTGGTGGAAGGACCACAGGGCCACAGTTAGGAGGGGGTGTCACTGCCTCCTGCAAGAGATGGGGGCCCCCACCGAAGGAAGCTGCAGCACCCTACATGGATGGAGTTGTAAGCAAGTTTGAGAAGAATTAACAGCCTCTGGCTACTGACTGGGAGCTGAGGGTGACATTTTTGGGGTTCTTTGGTTTTTAGTGACAGGGTATACAAGGTATTAGACCAAAACCAGGTGGCAAAAATGTTCCATGTGGGGTGACCCACCCCTCCCTCTTCACTCCTTCTAGTAGTGTCCCCAATTTCTCTCTCTCCCTCCCTTTTTTCTTTTTAAAATCTCTCCTCAGGACACCTGGGTGGCTTAGTCGGTTGAGCATCTGCCTTTGGCTCCGGTCATGATCCCAGGGTCCCGGGATCGAGCCCCTCATCGGGCTCCCTGCTCGGCGGGAAGCCTGCTTCTCCCTCTCCCTTTGCTGCTCCCCCTGCTTGTGCTCTCTCTTTCTCTGACAAATAAATAAATACAATTAAAAAAATAAAATCTCTCCTCATATAGCATGCAGTAAAGAGCATGGGTGTCAGAGTCAGGTTGATGTAACCATAACAGTCATGATTATTAAGGTATTTATTTTAACTTTGTTGAACCTCATTTATTCAATTATAAACAGGGATAACTGTACCTACCTCACTGGGCTAGGGTTATGATTTAGTGCAGGTTTTTCCTTTCGGATCCAAACCCAATTCTCTCTCAGATGGGTGGTAATTGGCACCCCCTGATAACCCCTTTACCGAAGCCAAAACCCATGTCTCCTCCTTTTCTTTACTCCTCACCCATGAAATTCACTGTTCCCTGTTGCCTTGACGGCTCCCTCCTGTAGCTTCTTAATTGGTCACCTTCTTCCACTTCTTTAAGGATCCTTGCTCTATTTTCTGCATAGAGCAGCCAGCGTGATCTCTTTTGTTGTTGTCGGTTGGTTGTTTTTTTATAACAAACTTATTGAGGTATAAGTCACATACCATAAAATTTAAAGGACACATTTCGGGGGCACCTGCCCGGCTCAGTCAGTTGAGCACACAACTCTTGATCTTGGGGTCGTGAGTTTGAGTCTCACGTTGGGTGTAGAGATTACCTAAATAAAGAAAGAAACTTAAAAAAAAAATAAAGCCTACAATTCAGTGGGCTTCAGTGTCTTCACGGAGTTGTGCGACCATCCCCACTGTCTAATTTGAGAGCATTTTAATCGCCCCAAAAAGAAACGTGGGGTCCATTAACAGTCTCCTCCTATTTCCTCCTCCCCAACCCCTGGCAACCATGAATCTACTTTTCATCTCTATGGATTTGCCTACTTGGACATTTTGTATTGATGGAATCAAACCATATGTGGTCTTTTGTTTCTGGGCCCTTTGTCTTAGCATAGTTTTAGGGTTCATCCATGTTGTAGCATGTAGCAATATTTTATCTCTCTTGTGGCAGAATCACATCATATTGGATGGCTAGATCATATTTTGTTTATCCATTCATCAGTGGATGGACATTTGAGTTGTTTCTAGTCTTTGGCTATCACGCAAATGTTCCCATGCACATTTATGTACATTTTTGGTGTTGACTTATGTTTCTAATTTTCTTGGGTGCAGACCTAGGACTGGACTTACTGAGTCACATGGTAACTGTGTTTGGCGTGTTTGAGGGGCTGCCAAACTGTTTTTCAGAGTGGCTGCAGCATTTTATAGTCCCACCGTCAGTGTACGAGGGTGCCAATTTCTCCCCATTTTTGTCAACACTTGTCATTGTCTGCTTTTTTGAATACAGTCATCCTGGTGGTGTCAACTGGTATCTCATTGTGGTTTTGATTTGCATTTCCCTAAGGACCAGAGATGCTGAGCATCTTTTCATACATCTATTGGCCATGTACATGTCTTCTTTGGAAAAATATGTATTCAAATCCTTTGTCCCTTCCCCTTTTGACTTTTCCTTATTGTGGTAAAGTAGACATAACATAAAAGTTACCGTCTTAAATTATTACAGATCAGTGGCCTTAAGTACATTCACAGTATTGTGCAAATCACCACCACCCATCTCAAGAATGTTTTTTATCTTCCCAAACTGAAACCCTAGCCCATTACTTTCTCCTTTCAGTCCCTGGTAACAACTATTCTCCTTTCTGTTTTGCTATTGCTGTTCTTGTTCTTGTTTTTAGTTTTGTTTTTAAAATAGCCATCCTACTGGGTGTGAAGTGATATGTCATTGTGATTTTGATTTGCATTTCCCTAGTGATTAGTGATGTAGAACATCTTTTCATGTGCTTATTGGACACCTGTACATCTTCTCTGGAGAAATTCTATTCATGTCTTTTGCCATTTTTAAAAAATTGCATTATTTGTCTTTTTCATATTGAGTGGTAAGAGTTTTATATATATATATATATTGGATCCAAGTCCCTTATCAGATATATGATTTGCAAATATTATTTTCCATTCTGTGAGTTATATTTTCACTTTCATGACAGTGTCCTCTGAAATTAAAGTTTTTAAATCTGAGAACTCCAATTTATCTATTTACTTTTCTTGCTTGTGCTTGGGTGCCATAGCTAAGAAACCATTGCCCAATCCAAGGTCAGAAAGATTTACTCATGTTTTCTTCTAAATGTCTTATAGTTTTAGCTCTTACACTTAGGTCCATGATCCATTTTAGGTTAATTATTGAATATGGGGTGAGGCGGAGCCAGGGTGATCTTTCAAAAACAAACCAGACTCTGTGACTCCCCTGCTTAAAATTCTTTACTGGCTTCCCACTGCTCTTAGAACACAATCCAAGTTCCTCACTGCAAAGTTTTCATCTTCATCTCAATGTCTCCGGCCCCCAGCCCCTCTCTGGCCCCAGTTTTCTGGAGCCTTGGCTGCCTTCTCACAGTTCTTAATCATGCAAACTCCTTCCAGCTGGGTGTTTCTGCATGGCTGTTCCCTACACTGGAAGCAGAATTGCTAGTGGCTCCTGCCATTCTTTCCACCTTAGCAAAGTGCCTTTTTCAGGAAGACCTTTGCTGACCACTCTACTACTGTAGGTTCCTCCATCCACCCCTTATTTCTATATTTGTTTCCTTTGTAGTAATTAACAAAGGCCGTATTCGCTTTGTTACCTGCTTACTCGGCTATTGCCTCCCCCTCACTGAAGTCCCGGGGGGCCAGGACCACTCGGTCTTATTCCCCCTTTATCCCCAGCACCCAGTACAGTGCCTGGCACAGAACAGGTGCTCCGCGAATGTTCGCTTTAAGAAATGAAGAGAAAGGGGGCATTATAAATGTTTCTTCCATTCCCAGCGTCCCTTCCACTTTTGCCAATTCTATGACCTCCCTCTTTCCTCACCTTTTGCCTGGATTGTCTTTTATATCTTGTTTTCACGGAACATGACCTTATGGTGTAGAGGAGCCATTTCCGCTTTTTTGTTTTGGTTTGGTTTGATTTTGGTTTTCTCACTGCTCTTTCTCACTGTTTTTAGCATATAAGAATCAGTGCTGAGATTTAGCTTTCTAGCTCACAACAATTTTGTTTTTCTTTTCTGAAACTTTCTCAATAGCAGCTCAACATTGAGTTCTCCTGGTTTTTCTTGTGTTTTCAAATGAATAAGACTTTCCCCCTCAAAGAAGCGGGAGGCTCTGTAAGAATAGGAGTTCTTTTCTAACTCAAGGAGTAGATGGTTGAATTCTGGGCAAGTAAATCTACACGCACACTGAGCTGCCCTTTTTAAAACCCACTAACCCTCAGGTACGCTGTGATTAAAGTATCCCCAAATTCCAAATTAGTGTATTCTGAAACTGTTAACAACCCTACCACATACAAAATGTAATTAACCAAGCACCTTTTGTGTAGAAATTCTATGAGAAGTAATAACCTATATTGTCAAAAATGCTGCAGAATAATTTCTTATAGATGACTCCCTGTTTAAATGGAGGAACTGGGATCCTTTGTTTGGTGACATATCTCTGCACACAATTCTGCTTCATATCAATTCAGCAGGATTATAATCATAAAAAAGGAACACACCTTCATCCTAATGTTAAGCTCTGCTCCCCCTGCTGATAGAAATTCTTTTGATGAAGACCTTAGCCAGGAACATGGTTAAAGACCATTTCACCTGAAAGCCTCACGTTCTGGAATTTTTTTTTATTTGTTTGCCATCTTGTTTATCATTTACGGATATCCAAATACCTAAGAAGTGAGCCCAAAAGATGATTGAAACTTTTGATCCAAGAAATAACTCACACATGTGTTTTGCTTTGCTCTAATCTTCAGAGCTGTGTATCATGCTGACAAGTCCCAGATTTTTAAAAAACAGATTTTCCTTTGGACTCCCCCCACTTTCATTGTGGTAATATTTTCTCCTATCTTTCATCTTCTAAAAAAAGTAGGTGTAACAGTCTAATCAGCCTTTACCAACTTTTCTGCAAGAACAAGGCAGAAAATATGAAGATATAAATCAAGAATTGTTATTATTGTTTATGTAGTGGTGATATATGGTTCCAATGGGCTTTCTGTTTTACATGGCCACTTTGAAAACACAGAATGCTGCTCAGGCATAGGCGATTTGTTTCTGAGCCCTGTGCTTGGGTATTTCTAATAAATATTATTCTGCTTCTGATTTCATGATATCAACAAGATACCCATGCAGTAAAATATTTTCAGATTCCTGGTATTGTCTGTATTGTCTATGTTTTCAAACAAAGATAATGTCTCTAAACTTCAAGACTGATAGGTAGAGAAAACATCAGGCATCAAGTAACTAGGTATTTGTAAATCATCATCCTGACCATGAGAGTTTTATTCATGGGACAAGGTCTGGAAGTATGTGAATCAGCACATTCAGCCATGTTACTTCTGCATAGAGAAATCAGAGGTGATTATAATTTTTTTTTGCCTTTAACCGTATTAATTTTTTTCTCATCGTGAATGTCTATTATTTCTGAAACAAAAGAATAGTACATAAGAAAAGTTGATAAACTAAGTATAAAAATAGAATGAGTAACATTCTTGAATGGAAAATGAGGAGCATAGCTTCTGAGAAAGTGAAAACCTGATTTATCTTCTATTCATTTTTTGAGTTCAGATTGTGCACATTTCCTTTAGTTCTGATGAGGATGCGGGCTACCTGTGGTCTAACCCCCTCCATGTATGGGGCAGGCCACTATGTCTGCATGCCTTACTCAAGGAGAAGCGAGAGGAAGACCCTTCTATTTCCCAGGGTGGGGAAATGGGCTTCTCATTGGATTCCCCACTGGCTCCCACTCCAATCCTGTTTCCACCTAACTTCTAATTCCTACCTTTTTCTTCTTTTTTTTTTTTTTTTTCCCTGCCTTTTTCTTCTATCCAAAGCCACGGGACACCGTACAGACTTGGCCTGAACCCAAACTTCCCGCTCTGAGGAGTGGTGTCTTCCTACAGCCCACAAACCCATGTAATAGCCATGCCTCACCCCCAACTACTTCCCCTACTCCCTTGTCTCAAGATGGTCAAGGAAGACAAGACTGAAAGCTTTTGCTTTATCTTAATAACCCCACCATCTCACCCTAAACGCCTCATCTTTCGGTCTTATTTGGGAACAGAACTTAAGGTGAAATGGCAGAGAAGGCTGGACCAAAAGATACAAAGTTGTGGTATTTAGAGCAGCAGCCTGAAGATCTCTAAGACCCATCCACTGTGTATGACTGACAAGTCAGTGCCCATGCTTTATCAGTCATTAAATATTTTGATATCATTCTCAGAGTAAAGTTGTAGCATTGTAAATGAACAGTACTTACAAGAGACCTGAACTTGAGTGTGACTTAGGGCCGGTGGTTTACCTTCTCCAAGCCTTGGTTTACACACTGGGAAAACAGGGATGCTAATATTGCCTTGTCCACTTCAAAGAGTTACTGTGATGATCAAACTATCATAGGGGATGCAGAAGTTCTCGGGAAATGGTGAGAGACTGTGCATGGGCAAGGAATGATGATAAAAATGATCAGTTATAATGATAACAATGTTGGTGGTGAAGGTCAAGGCAGTAATAAAGAAGAAAAATAAGAAAAACTTAGAAACACTGAGGACTATCCCTTTCTGGTTCAATAATCTACCAACAATGATCCCTGGCTCACAATTTATAGCAACAGTTAGACAGAAACTTATAAACTGGCAACATCAACCCTCTCTGGTTCATGCCATTGTAGCTCCCAGGTTGTTTACTGGCCTAGTGCTGATAGGGGCTTCCCTTTGTCCTTGGGCACTCTTTCCACGATTTATTTCACATCCTGGCTGGGAAACCCTTCTATCTTGTAATTCCTAACACCAGGGACAGCTCTTGATGTCCATTTAATAATCTGCTAGGACCTGAAGCCAGCAAAATGGAAATGTGGAATTATCCCAGTGGGTTCCTGTACTCCTACACCACACAGTGTGAGCTAGACTCTCCCATGCCCTCTTCTGATACATGTCCCACAATCCCCAAACCCACTCTGCAAGGGTCTTGGATGAGCTGTTGGTTGGGGCCAGGTGGGGTTACTGAGCCCACCTCCTCTCTCCCTCCCTTCCTTTCTTGTTCTCACCCCCCACCCCCACCCACCCTTATGAAGACTCTCTACTGGAGGAATTATTCTAAAAATTGTTGTTTGACCATCTTGACAGTCCTGTGAACTTGGTACTGTTCTCAGCCTCATTTCACAAATGGGGAAACTGACACCTTGCTCAAGGCCACAGCTAGAAACTGGTAGAGCTGGGGTACAAATCCAAGCTAGTCTAACATCAGAGCATTTTTCCGTGCTTCTATTATTAATGATAACACAGCCCAGCATTTTATAGGTAACCCTGCACGATGGCACCTGTGATCAGCTTCCCGGTGGTACCAACTCCCCTCTGGCCCCCTCCCAGGGATGGTCTTGCTGGAGCTGTCAGGTGAGGCTTAGGTTTATGCCTAGGTTAAAATCCTCTAAAATTCCCTTCTGAGAAAGTGTAAGACAGCTGATGCCTTGATTGCCCCAGGTGACATCATGTTTAAGTTAGTCTGACCTCCCTGAGCTCATTTCTTTGTCCCGGTCACCTCTGCTTCCATCAAAAATAACAGGTTGCTGATAAACTGGCTCTCAGCTCCCCTGCTCAGACGGTGGACTCTGAATCTCTGCTCAGAGCAGGCCTCTCAAGTTCAAAAGAGCCCTCGTGCTCTGTATTTTGACAGGTTGAGAAATCCAATCCATTTATTTTGAAAACCCATTAAGCCCAGCCAATATGGGATATTTAGAAAGGCCAGAATCTTGCTTCTGGTCAGAAGGTCACTGCTGTCATAAAGTAACAGCTAAAGGAAGTGAAACAAAACATATTTTATTGTAGAGCTATAATTCCCAAACATTCTTTTAAAATGTACTTTCAGTTAAAATAAGACAAAACAAAAACACAGCACATTGAATTGCCGGAAATTGCCACCGCTATAAACTCTCTTTGTTCAGCAAATATATTCAATTTTGCACACCCAGTTCTCAGACCAGTGACAGGCATATAGTAAATGCTCAATAAGTGTTCAATGAATGAGCCTCAAAATGGTTTATTTTGCTACTTAACGTTTTTTTTCTAGGTATTAGTTTCTCGTGTTATGTCGTCCTCAAGAAAAGAACATCTGATTTTAGTTCTCTGGGGTTTTGGAAAGTAAGTTTCAGAATTGATAAGTTTGATTCTTCTTGGCATCTTAAATTATATTGTTTATGATACAGATAACAAGGTCTTGTGGTCAGATTTCCCAGAGATAACTCATTTGATCCTTTCAACCTTGTGAAAGAGGAATGGGGGATGTTATTATTTTCGTGTTACTCCCCAGGAAGGGTGCATAAGTACAGACCATTCCCTAAAATCAAATAACCTGACTATTAAGTGATCCTGAATGCAAATGATGTTCAGAAGATGGTGCAAAACATTCTTGCATTATCCCAAGTCACTTTGCAGTCCACATACTGTCCTCCTCTGATGGGTATTTGGGCGGCCCTCTTTCTGGATCTCCCCTCCCTCTTTTCTTACTTCCCACAATCCACTCCATCCTCTCCCCGCCCCCCCGCCGCCCCGCCCCATCTCCCGTCTCTCCGAGTGCCATCCAGGAGGATCACCAGAAGACTCTCAAGGCCCTAAGCCTGGATCCTGCCCTTGCCCTGGTGGGATATAGTGGGCCCTAATCCCACATCCAAAAATTTGGTTTGTAGTTAGAGGGAGCAAACATATAACTTGAGACCAGAGCTGACTCTTGGAGTCTAGCGTTGACCCAATAAATAGGGCTGCTTCTCTCTGCCTAAGCTGGTGAACTGACTGAGAAGTAAGACCAAAGAGAAGGTGATGGAGGTCATGTATCACCTTACTGAGAAAGCGGATGTTGGGAATACGGCTTATAGAGGTAGGAGTCCAGAGTTGGAGAACTAGCTATGCTCGATTGAGGTGGGCTGCCCTTCATCAGGGTGGAACACTGTGGGTGGGTAGCTCCCAAGGGAAGGCAAGAGGAAGGTATTGGGTTATGAGCATCCAGTTCCTTCCTCCAAACCCATCCATCAGGTAAGTTACTTTTCCCCATCTGGGGAGGAATGAATGAAGAGTGGGAGAGGCCAGGTGTCACTCCCGTAGATGTCTCTTCTCATGAGGAATCCTCAAGGAGGCAAGAAGTTCCCCTCGACACAGCATGTTTTATTGACCCACGCTGTTTTTAAAAAGTTGACGTAGTAGGTAATGTTTAAAAATAAGATTTGGCATAAAAACCAGAAAGTGGAATGATCTCTCAGCACTGAATCTGTGTTCCCATGTGGCAACAACAGCTCTGAGCTGAGTCATGCCTGCCCCTTTAGGCAGGTCTGTGTGCTTTATTTTAGCTCATTAAGGACCCCCAGGCCTTGTGTAGATATTGCTGTCTCTGATTTTGCTCATTTATATGATCAGCCTGGTCCTTCTGGGCATTTTAGTTCGTGGCCTCTGTTTGACCTGTGTAAATCTAGGATGGAGTAACCACAGGACTAACAAACCTGTCTCTTGCTAAGATTGCCCACCTCAATGATCATTGTCTTATTCTGATATGTTATTAGCTTAAAGTCTCAATCTTTTTGTCTCACTAAACACCTCTTCCATACTAGAGGCTTTGCACTGGAGAAGAGGAAGGAGGTGAAGGAAAAGGAAAATCCTGTCCTATCAGACAAAGGCAGACTCCCAAGGCCCAGAGGTTCGGGAACTGGTCAAGGTGTAGTACAGAAAGAAAACACTCATGCACGCCTTCAACGTCCATACCACTGCACCGCAGTTGTAGTTAATCCTGAGTTACTGGGCATGCCTGATCCAGATGAGCGACAGACTGCAAGTTACTGAAAGATACTTAGCCTCCGGAAGGTGGCCAGTGGGGCAGAAGCCCAGCCCGACCCGGTTCACAGCTGCTTTTTCAGGACCGGCGATGGGTGACGAGGTGCAGGGATGACAAGGAGAGAAAGTAGTCGACAGTCTGTTTTTGTAGCCTACCTGAAACTCTTCCGTCTCGTCCAGAGGTGCAAAGGAGTTAATTCAGAGAAGAGCAGAGCAGAATTAAGCAAGCCAGACCTCTGGCTCACCTTCTTCGTCTATCCCACCCACCAGCCTGTAGGATGTACCTATCCTTTCCTCAAACGCCTGGTGTACACCAGAGGGAAAGATGGTGGCTATGACACCTGGATGGACGGGTGCACCAATGGGTCGGTGATTCATCTCAGGGAGTTTTGCAAGGCTCTTCTATATGTTTGCTGAAGAAGACATTTTGATTGGTTTTTAGACTGACTTTTCGCACATAAGGGTCAAATATCAAGGCTGAACAAGCAGAGATCTTCTGTCTCCAGGAGGAAGTATGGTAGAGATTAAGAGCATAGAGGCTGGAGTCATTTGCTCCTTGTCGACATGTCTGAGCCTCAGTTTCTTCATGTATAAAATGATAATAATAGTACCTCTCTCAAAGATGGTTGCTATTAGAATTCGATAATTTGGGGAAAATGCTGATAATTCCATGCCTGGCACATAGAAAGCACTAGGGATATAATAACTCTGATTCAATTGAGAGAATTCTGTTTTATATTGAGCCCTTCCTCCATGCTTCGCTCTATCACAGGAACCGGGTGTGTGTTTGTGGGTACTAACAGAGTTTGGGGGGATCGGTGTCTGCCGAGTACGGTGACAAGGACGTCCAGATGTACCTGTAATTGAGTGCCCTCCTCCACATTCTGGTGCGCTGTTGGCAGGGGAGAATGCTCCTCTGGCTGGAACTGTTGAGAAGGGGCTGAGTGGTAGGTGGAAAGCAAAGGGAGTTGGGGATGAATCCCAGGTGAGGGAAGCCACACCCTAAGGGAGCAAAGCAGGTGTGACTGTGCTGTTTGTTGGCCACGGTAAGGATGCAGATGGATAGAACCGGAGTTGCTGGTTAATTTCCTTTCAACCGAGTCTTGTCGCCTGCTAGTTATTTTGCCTGGCCTTAGTCACTGAAACCATTCTGAGCCTTGGTTTTTCATCCATGAAACAGGATGTGTTCTGTTCATCGCATTCGGTATCGTGATGGTAACGAGATCACCAACAAGGAAGGCCTTTGTAAATGGAAAAGCACTGTGCAGACATAAGGCTGAGTGTTGATGGCCCTCTCACCTGCCAGCCACAGTTTTAAACACTAAGCAAATCATTCTCTTGCTTAAAACTCCTCCTGTGCTTCCCTATGGCACTTAAAATCCAAGCCTCTTACCAAGGCCCACTGGACTTTATACAGCCTGGCCCCAGGCATCCACTCTCCTTTGTTCCACCAAAGGCTAGGCCATTCCTACCTCAGTGCCTTTGCACTTTCCATTATGTCTGCCAGAAACTCATGGCCGGCTCCCTGTTTTCATTCAGGTCTTCTCTGAGGGCGCCCTGGGCCACCCACTGCAAGGTACTGGCCACACCCCCCACCCCCTAATCTCCAGCTGCTCTCTCTCACCTTGTCATGTTTCCCCTGTGTTGTTGATCACTCTCCAAATGTACCTTCATCATTTATTGTTTAGTTGTCTGTTGGTTGTTCTCTCCATCCCTGTCCTTCTCCCCCATAGAAGTTCCTTCCACAAGGATGTGGTGTGTCTTGTTCGAAGCTCTCCCAGTGCCTCTGAGAGGTGCTCAATAGAAATTTCCTGGCAAAGTTTAACCATAGTCCCTCAAACCCCTAACTCTTTTCAACAAAAGCCAAACAAGTTCCATTCATGGGGAAAATATTTCTAATGCACCACAGACTTCTCAATGAGGAGGATTCTGAAACATATTGTTTTCAGTTACTTCCTACTAACTCCATGATTTCAGAATCACAAATACTGAGGATGTTACCAAGAGGAAGGCAGACGTCAAGCTTGGTCTGTCCACCTCAGTACAAGTCAAGGTGAAGTGCATTAAGCTCACCGCTGTGCGGCTGACAAGGATGGGGCAAAGGGCATTTCAGAGGAAACTGGTGGGCGGCAAGTGGGACTCTTCAAACAGCAAAGCCAAGGGGGTCCAAGAAGGTGTTTGCTGGAACTGGCAGAGTGGCTGGTTGTGGGGCAATTTGGGCCTGTCTGTCCCTGCCCACAGAGATGTCTGTCTGAGGGAGGTGTTGGCAGATCCATGATGCCCCGTGGTGTTCTGCAAATGGCTGCGGCTGCTCAATGAACCAGTCAGCCATTAAGTGCCTCCCACACAATAGCAGCATTTGCAAATTAAGCATCTGAAGGAACATACTGGAAAGCAGAGGAGTTGTCTTGACCAAGTCTTTCATATCCTGCCCACTCTACCCCATCTCTTTAACCTTAACTCCTAACATTCTCCCTTTGTCCACTTTGCTGCAGCTGCACTGACTTCCTTGCCTTTTCTCCAACCCACCAAGGCCATGCCTACCTCAGGGCCTTTGCACTGGCTGTTCCTCAGACTGGAACACTCCTGTCAGACCTTTTCCTGGCTGGCTCCCTGACTTAATTCATGTCTCTGTCTTAATGTGGCCTCTTGAGAGGACTTCTCTAGCCACCCTATCTAAAAAGAGCACCTGCCCTCAAGTTCTTTACCTTCACTTATTTTTCTTTAAAAAGAGCTGATGGCTTATTGTTATCTATTTGTTTGTTTGCTTACTGGTTATCTCCAGTCCACCAGCTACACCCTACCTCTGCTTGTCTAGTGTAAATTTCTGGAGAGCAGGGGCCTTGTTTGTCTTGCTTAATGCTGTATCCCCCTTAGAACCATGCTTAACTTAAAATATCAATGATAAACATTGATTCAATTGAATAAACATGATTCAATTGAATTTATTGAATGAGTGAATGGATGAATGAAAGAAAGAAAGGTAAGAAGCAAGCAAGCAAGCAAGCAAGCTCAGGTTCAGGATGGACTGGGTTATGGAGAGCTTTGAATACCAGAGTTGAGTACAAAAGAGCGGGGGGTCCAGGGTGGGGAGGGGTAATGACTGTAGGAATTGAAGCAGGAAAATCTTGAGATAAAGAGGAACATTATAGGATCCAGGCATAGCCATCCCACACTAAACATACATCCTTTTGCTGGAGAAGAAGCAGACAAGGTTTTGATAATGGTCACTTCTGAAATGATTTGGTGACAAGAACATTTGTTAAATTAATTAAACCAGGAGGCCACTAGACTGACTTGTTCTAATGCTTTAGCACCTGTGTAAGCAAACTGCAACCTAAGCCTGTAAATGCCTCAACATTACAAAATTGAAATCTAAGGACAACCAATCAGAAGTAGCCAGCAAGGCTTTCCCAATAAGGCAATCATTTAAGCTACGGTCAGTCAAATAATTGCTTTGCTTCCTCATCTTTCCTATGAAGTCTTGCCCGGAGCTCCTGTTGGAAGAGCACTCTTAACCACTTTGGGAGCTGCCTGATTTGAACTGATTTTTGCTCAAATGAGCCAAAAATTTATTTAATCTGCCTCAGTTTATCTTTTAGCACATTTATTTTACAACTGGCCGTGATAACTCAGCAATCAGTATGCATGTTCAGAAATTCATGCAAAGTTATAAGAAACTAACTTAAAAGTTATTTTCAATTGAGATGAAATTTTTATAGGCACCAAAATTTAACAAATTAACTTTCTGAACACTTATTAATTGCAGTTCTTTTTTTCACATTTGGTTATCCATTAAAACATATTTTAGGCTGAAAACATTATCCTGGAAACCCCCAAAAGCTATATAGGTCCTGGGCCTCGTGCCTAAAGCCACTGATGACTAAAAGGGCCTGGCCAGGGAGAAGAGCTGAGTTTGGGGGAAGATCTTGACCTTCTGCTGTCAGGAGGATCTGTAGCTCTGGAAGCCCCTCAGGCCATATCACCCTTCCCCCCCACCCCCCCCACCCCCAGATGGAAGAAGTTGAGGATCTGGCAGTGGGTATATCAGCAGCAGGCATGAAGAAAGGGAGGGGACTCCATACAGAGTTCAAAGACAGGGACTCTTCAGACCTAGCAGATAAAGGAAATCTAGGGAGGACAAAGAGATGCTTCATTTTAGATCCCACGGGTGTGGGGTTAGGAGGGAAGATGATGGGCTGAGTTTGGGAATTAGTAAGGGGAAGGGCTAGGGTGTCATTTCCCTTATCTGTAAAGGGGAGGTATTAGGGTTCTCCAGAGAAACAGAATCAACACGGATATGTGTGTGTGTGTGTGTGTGTGTAAATGTATGTATATATGTATATGTGACCTCCTATGTGTGTGTGTGTATATATACACATATATTTATAGATATGTATATATAAAGGCGTTATATTATAAGGAATTGGCTCACGTGGTTATGGAGGCTGACAAATCCCAAGATGTGCATTCAGCAAGTTGGAGACCCCAGAGAAGGTGTAGTTGCAGGCCAAAGGCTGGAAAAATATCAGTGTCCCAGCTTGAAGGCAGTCAGACAGGAGGAGTTCCTTGTTACTAATGGGAAAGTCAACCTTTTTGGTCTAACCAGGCCCTTGGCCAATTAGGTGAGGCCCACCCACATTCAGGAGAGCCATCTGCTTTACTCAGTCTAATTCAAATGTTAATCTTACCCAAAACACCCTCACAGATATACCCTATTAGTGTTTGACCAAACGTCTGGGCATCCTATGGCCCAGTCAAGCTGACACAGAAGTTAACCATCACCGTGGGGGTAAAGTAGTACTGCCACCAATGACACAGAGTTGTGAGGGTTCAATACGCATGAAGTGCTCAGCACACTGGCTGGCATATCCTGAGGGTTCAATACTTGGTAGCTGCGGTTATTCATTTTATTGAAACAGAAATTTCTGGAAGGTGGCTCCTCTTACTAAGATATGAAAGCATATTTACACCAGTGCAGTGCCTTTAATTAGTAAGCACAGAATAAATATTGGTTGAATTGTTGAGTTTAGAGAGATTTCTGCCAAGGTTGAAGAACCACATCTTTCTTCCTGGGAAGCTGAATACATCAGAATGTATTCATATGGGCCACTGTTCTCACAAGCCCCTAGGAAAGCCCTAAACAGTCATCACTCTGGAGCCCTCCAGTGTGAACTTTAATTGAGGAGAGCACCAGGACTGGGGATAAATATGGCAAAAACGTTGTACTCCATGTTTGCTCACAGGCCTCCCACAGCTGCTAAGAGGTGGAGTTTATGCCAGGACTGTAGGACTCAAGAGCATGCTTTACCCACCAGATTTCCTCCCTGTCAGCTCTCTTGCCCATGAAACACAGAGAATAATACCCATCCTTCCCACTACTCAAGGGTGCTTGAGGATCATGAAGTTACGCACGTGAAAGCATTACATCATCTCTAGAGAGCCGCCCAGATACAAAACTCCATTCAGGCTATCACTTTAATCAAGAACAACATGGTTAAATAAAGAAAAAACATGATCAGTTCATGTATACATTCCTGCATCGACAAATATTTATGAAGCACCTACTATGTGTTGAGGACCATGCAAGGCCTCTGGGAAGTGTGGAGGGTTATAGTGCTATTAACCTGGGTATCCACCGTCTCCTTGGGGACTCTCTCAGGCCTTCTCTGATCCCCACAGACTGAGGTTGGATCCTTTGTGAATAGCTTTTTCAAAACTTTGCTTCTTGGGGCACCTGGGTGGCTCAGTCGGTTGGGCACCCGACGCTTGATTTGGGCTCAGGTCATGATCTCAGGCAGGGTTGTGAGATTGAGGCCTGAATGGGGCTCCGCACTGAGTGTGGAGTCTGCTTGCGATTCTCTCTCTCCCTCTCCTTCTGCCCCTCCCCTTCTCCCGCACTCTCTCTCTAAATAAATTAATTAAATATTTTTTAAAAAAGAACTTTTCTTCTTTTCATTATAATCTTTCAAATGGTTTGTTGTTCTGTGGCATGTTAATTATTATATAATTAATATCTTTCTCTGCCACTTGGATCTTCAGTTCTATCCGGGAGGAATCTGGCTTGTCTTGCTCACCATTTTTTTTTAAGATTTTGTTTATTTATCTGAGAGAGAGGGAGAGAGCATGAACAGGGGGAGGGGCAGAAGGGAGAGAGACAAGGAGATTCCCTGCTGAGCGGGGAGCCCACCACCAAGCTTCATCCCAGGACCCAGAAATCATGACCTGAGCTGAAGTCAGACATGTAACTGACTGAGCCACCCAGGCGCCCCTGGTCCTGCTCACCATTATAGTCCCATGTGCACCACAGTGCCTGGCACATGATTGGGACTCAGAAACAAGTTGTTGAATGAATGGATGGATGGAAAAATGAGTGAGTAATTGCTTTCTAAGTGCCCAGGATGTGTGTGAATTCATAGAAAATATGTGTATTGGCCTCTGACTCTGGTTGCAATACAAAGCTCCTAAAACCCTTGTAATTTCCTAAATGATAAGAATACTAGGAGCATCTTTTGTTCTAATATTTGTTTTTTGATCCCAGTTCCTGACACAGAACTCCTAAGTCCCTAGGAGTTTCTGGAGTGATAGGAATGTCTTTTGTTCTAATAAGGTGACTCTTGATGGGAACTGGTCACTAGAAAGACCAAGCCATGATTAGAAGCTTAGAACTTCCAGCCCCATCTCCTATCCTCCAGGAAGGGAGAGGGGCTGGAGATTGAATGAATGATTGATCATGCCAATGTGTTGAAGCCTCCATAAAAATCCTGAAAATACGGGTTCAAAGAGCTTTCAGGATGGTGAACACATCCATGTGCAGGAAGGGTGACACACCCCAACTCCACAATGACAGAAGCTCTGTGCCCAGGACCCTTCCCAACCTCGTCCTTCATTGAGCTATTCGTCTGTGTCCTTTATCATATTCTCTTTTATATGATAAACCAGTAAACATAAATAGGTATTTTCCTGAGTTCTACAAGCCGGTCTTGCAAATTATCAAACCCAAAGAGGGGGTTGGGGAACCCCAACTTATAAATCAGTCATAAGTACTGGGGGCACCCTGGGATTTGCCATTAATGTCTGAAATGGGGACAGTCTTGTGGGACTGAGCCCTTAACTTGTAGCTTTGGTAGGTTAGTGTCAGAACTGAACTGAATTGTAGGACACCTGGCTGGTGTGAAAGAATTAGTTGGTGTGGGCATAAACCCACACATTGGTGTCAGAAGTCGTGAGTGTGTGGTATTAGTGCGAGAGTGAAGGACAGGGCAAAACACCAGACAAAGTAACTTGAGGCTCAAATATGTGTTGTAGTAATTATTGTGCGGCATGTCACTAGGCCAAGGGATCTAGATTAAAATCTTCATTAGGTAGCAACTGAAAGTCAAGATTAGCCATGCCCTTTGAACTAGATGTGACAGAGACTGAATATTATCTTCTGAAGCAGCTGTCGTATGTAGAGGAGTGAGTGGGAGGTTCAAAGACTAGAGCATCCCTTGCCCAGATTCCAGATGCTCACACAACAGGGTCTGAGAGATTAGTGCTGGCCTTCCTGTGGCTCCTTGAGGCCATTATCTAGGGGTTATCTGGCCCCACCTGCTGCCTGGCCTTGGGGAGGCTGAGCCATAGCTCTACTCTGAGGGGCCCTCTCATCTTTCCATTCAAGCTACCTCCAGTACTTCCGGTGAAGGAAATGCTCCACCAGCCACGGGACATTGGGGTGTACTTGATATCTAGAGCCAGCTCCCATTTATCAACCACCTCCGGCTGTTTCAGTGCCATTGACATGGAAATTCACCTCCATACCAAAGGAGGTGAAACTTGCAATGTGTTTCCAGCTTACTGAATGAGTCTTCTGGTTTCTTTGAACTCATCCTTCCACTAGAGAGAAAGTGATATGTTGGGGTGGCGGTCGGGGGAAGGTTCCAGTGAGAGTAGGCAGCCTCGTGAAGGACTCAAGCTTTCTGGGGGGAGATGTCTTAGAAGCGGTGTGCCAACTCTGTTCAAATATTTGAAGCGTTTCCACATAGAAAACCACAGAGACTGGACTTAAATTTCCGATGGTTCCGGAGAGCACAGCAAGAACCAAATGATGGCCCCAGAGAGACAACCTTTGACTCAATGACAGGAAGAAATATCCATCAACCAGAACTTTCTGAAAATGAAATGAGCCATCCTAGTCAAGCAGCGAGTCTTCTGTTTCCAGGAAGTGTTCAAGACTGGCCTGGGTATGGTCGTAGATTGCATTCTAACATCTAGTGAGGGCTGTTTCATGGGCGTGCTGTTCATGAGAAAGATCTGAATGCTGCTAGTAGGGGAGAGAGATAATCTAATATAACAAAACAATTAAAAGCCATTAGTAGCTCAATATGTGGGTTTTGAGCACTTACATGCACCAAGGACTGAACTAACTACTTTGTAGGCATGGCCACTTAATCCTCACAACAATCTTGGGCATTAAGTCCTATAATTACACCAGGAGACTGACACTGAGAGAAGTTAAAATAATTTGCCTCGTTGCACAGCTAGGAAGTATAGAGCTGGGACTCAAATCCTAACCACCAAACTATTATGCATTGTGTTACAACACCCTGTGCCCATCTGCCTGCCCCCTACCTCCCCACTCCCTCCTATTAGAGCATAAACACTATTAGACCATTAAAAGAAATTTCTCCCAAGAAAGTTCATCAGAATGAGCCCCCACAGAACAGCAACTAACAACACCAAACACCCAAACTGGGGGAAATTACTACATTTGAGTACAATTTGCAAGTCACCTTGGGAGAGAGTCTTCCCGCAAAGTGAGAGCCAATTTTAAAACACCCACATCCTCTGGCCTCGCTCCCTCCTCCCCAAAGGTTCATCTGGCCTAGCTCAGGCAAAAATCCCTTTGCCTTCATTTGCATTGTTCTTGGGAGGAGGAAAGTGAGCAAGCTATAGAGTCACTCCCCTTGAGAAGAGAGTCAGAATCACACCTTTGACTCAACCAGCCATGACTTCTTGGGAATTTGGCTTAAGCGTCCCAAACGAGTCAAACTTATTAGTCAGCTTTTACCCCAGAGAATGCAGACATTTGATCCTTTGTAAGAAGATGAGTGCGCCCTACCCACTGACAAGAAATGAGGGTGCTGGTCATCAGAAAGAAAATAGGAAAGTGGGAAGAGCAGTGTTTTTTCCTTTCAACTGAGATGTAATTGACATTATACTAGTTAACATTATATTGGTTAACATTTATTAATTAATATTAGATTAGTTAACATATTATAATACAATATAATATCATATTAGTTAACATTATATTAGTTAATATTAGATTAGTTAACATATCATAATACAATGTAATAATAACATTATATTAGTTTCAGGTCTACAACATAATGATTTGATATTTGTATATATCGTGAAATGACCACAGTAAGCCTAGTTAACATCTATCGTCACATATAATTACAGATTTTTTCTTGGTTTCATTTTATTTATTTATTTATTTATTTATTTATTTATTTATCTTTAATTAAGTAAGCTCTATACCCAGCATGGGGCTTGAACTCGTGACCCCGAAATCAAGAGTCACATGCTCTACTGACTGACCCAACTAGGTGCCCCACAAATTTTTTTCTTCTAATGAGAACTTTTAAGATCTACTCTAGCAATTCTCAAATATACAATACAATAGCATTAACTATAATCACCATGCAGTACATTACATCCCCTTACTTACCTTAGAGCTGGAAGTTTGTACCTTTGACCGCCTTCACCTATTTTGCCCACCCCCACTCCCTGCCTCTGGCAACCACCAATCTGTTCTTGCATCTATGAACTTGGGTGGGTTGGTTTGTTTTTAGATTCCACATATAAGTGAACTCATACAGTATTTGTCTTTCTCTGTCTGACTTATTGTACCTAGCATAATGCCTTCAAGGTCCATCCATGTTGTCACAAATGGCAAGATTTCCTTCTTTTTTTATGGCCAAATAGTATTCCACCATATATATGTAAAATATATGTATATATAATATATATAAATAACATCGCAGGGCGCCTGGGTGGCTCAGTCGGTTAAGTGTCCTATTCTTGATTTTGGCTCAGGTCATGATCTCAGGGTTGTGAGATTGAGCCCCACTTGGCGGTCTGTGCTCAGCAGAGTCTGCTTGAGATTCTCTCCGTCTCCCTCTCCCTCTGCCCCTCCCCAGCTCGCTCTCTCTCTAAAAAAATAAGTAAATAAATGAATAATAAAACATCTCTATCCATCCATCCCTCAGTGGACACCTGGGTTGCTTCCATATCTTGGCTATTGTAAACAATCCTGCAATGAACACAGGGGTACATATATTTTCAAGTTATTGTTTCTACTTCCTTTGGATAAATACCCAGAGTGGAATTGCTATTTTTAGTTCTTTGCAGAACTCCCATACTGCTTTCCATAGTGGCTGCTCCAGTTTACATTCCGGTGTTTTAACATGCTTCCACCCCATTGGACCTGGAGCTCTGGGCAGCAAAATCTAGGCCTGGCCCATGGGTCACCATCATGTCAAACCACTTTCGCCCCGGGATTCTGGAAGGCCCTGGCCCTGTGAAGTGTTGCTTCCCAACAGTAGCCCAAGAGCCACAGAGAATTTGTGTGGGGCTAAGCCATTTTCTAAAGCCCTTCTCTATGCCCTACAAAGCAGTTTATTATAAGGATCTGAGGTGGCTCTTAAAATCCTAGAGCCTGGGATGATCCAGAGGTTACGCTGTATTAACTTTCTCTAATTCCTTCTTCTCTTGAGCCACCTCATGAAGTGCTTTCTTGTCTGTGGGTCCTTGTTCTAGGCTGCAGGGGTCCTGCTCAATCCCAAATCATCAATTCCCCCACCAGGGTCCTGGGGTGACCTGAAGAGTCATGACTTTTTGTTTAGCCGGAGAATGAAAGTCATTTTTATCTCCACGAAAAGTCAAATGGAGCAGAAGGTGATGCATGGCTGTCCCTGGCCTCCTGGGGGCCCCAGGCCCCCGTGGCCCCGTACCTCCCCGGGAGGGGAGAGAATGACTTTGCGGCATGAGGGCTATTCGTCACTAGAACAACAAGGCCAGTGGCAGCACTGCTCCTGCCTTATCAGAGCGGGAGGCCTAGCTGGATTCTATTAATTGCCCAATGCTGTTGGGTTTGGCAGATACAGGAAGCAGTTTACATGGCTACACAGTGCCCCGGCTCACAGTCTCTCTGAAATGGTATTATTGTAGTGGGATAATTGTGATTAGGGACAGTTCCCCGAGGAAGACCAGGCCTTTGATGACTGAGTCACTTCCTCCCCACTCCGCTTCACCGTGATAGTGCAGCTCGCCCCACAGACACACACCCTTTGCTGGCCAGAGCCCTGCCATCTCCACGGCCGGTTCCTGAGCAGGTGAGCAGACACGGCTCAGAGCCAGGACCACCTGAGAAACGGGAGCAGCCAGAGATCACCCCTCCCTCCCCCATCTCCTTTTTAAGTAATGAGACAGGCAACCTCATTAATGATCTCAGTTGTCAGCGTGTCAGCGCGTCCCTGACTTCGGCACCAGCACATGCTTTGGAACAGGGGACACCAGGCTCTCTGTTTACTGGCTGTGTGGCCTTGGGAAGTCCCCTTCCTGAGCCTCAGTTTTCCCATTTGTAAAGTGGTGATAAGAGAATGGACCCCAAATGATCATCGTGAGGGTTAAACAATCTGCTGAGGGCCAGATCAAGTTGCCCTCACGTGATGGGAACACAGCCACCTCTGGGGAGGCATGAGGCCGGCTAGACGTGAAGGCCTGGAGTAGAGTAGATCTGAGTCCCAGCTTCCTCGGGGGCCATTTCTGGACCCAGAGCTCCCGGAGAAACAGCACCCCTCGCTCACCCTGTGCTTGGCATGCAGTCTCCAATACCACGCGGAGCTGCCACGGTCCACTCGTTCTGCCAAGGGTTTTTATCCAGAACAGCTCCTCATGAGCTGTTCTGAATCACGCTTATCTCGGCCTCTGCCAGGCTTCTGTCTGAAAAACACCCCTCTGTGCTCATGGGTAGGAACAGTGTTTGCCCGAACAGAGGGGACTCCACCCTCTTACTGGAACCCACGCTCGGGGCCCTGCCGCTGCCCTCAGATGTGAATAGGGGTGGGGACGGTGGGGTGGAGCCGCCATGCCGGGCCCGCGGGCTGCCACACGCGGTGGAACAGAAGCTGTTTGGGTGACAGTGTGGATGGGTTTAGAGTCAGATGCCTGGGGCTCACACTTGCCACTTACTTGTCGTGTGTGCCCTTAGGAGAGTCACTTATCCTCTTAAGAGTATCACTTTCTTCATCTGGTAAATGGGGATACAAATATCTCTCAGAGTCTGTGGTCAGGGTGAAATTAGGTATATGTGCAAAACACTTAGTATGGTTCCAAACACTAGAAAGATACTTACTATTTTCTATTAAGCCAAAGGAGTTAAGTTAAATAGGGCAAGGAGAGCATGGAGCACCACCAGCAGGGCCCTGGGCTCCAGAAAGGGCAGAGCTCCCACTGCCTAATGTGCTTTAGGAACTGCTGACTGAACCCGGAGTCTGCAAACATTGGCAATATCCAGCCAGCTCTTAAGGGCAGAGCCCATGTTTATTGTGTTTACTACTGTACCCTCCATACCAGTGTGTTCATTTCCTGTGGTTGCTGTTACACATGACCACAAACTTAATGGCTTAAAACACTAGCAATTTATTATCTTCCCGTTCTGGAACTCAGAAGCCTGAAATGGGTCTCAAGGGTCTAACATCAGTGGTAGAGGGCTGCATTCCTTCTGGAAGGCTCTGGGAGAGAACCTAGAGGTCCCCTGAATCCCTTGGCTCACGGTCCTCTTCCTCCACCTTCAAAGCCAGCAGGGTTGCATCTTCAAACGTGACCCTGACTCTCACTTGTAAAGGACCTTGTGATCACATTGGGCCCAACTGGATAATCCAGGATACTCTCCCCATCTCAAGGTCAGTTGGTTAGCAACCTTAATTCCAACTGTACACTTAATCCCCACCCTTGCCATACGATAATATATCCAT
Source organism: Zalophus californianus (assembly GCF_009762305.2). Lineage (NCBI taxonomy): Eukaryota > Metazoa > Chordata > Mammalia > Carnivora > Otariidae > Zalophus > Zalophus californianus. Next base: position 86,386,482 of record NC_045605.1, on the reverse strand, counting down.
GGGTTCTGGCATATACCCTAGTTATCTCATTTAAAAATGGGAATAATAATAGTACCTGTGTCGGGGCACCTGGGTGGCTCAGTCAGTTAAGCGTCAGACTTGATCTCAGCTCAGGTCTTGATCTCAGGGTCATGAGATCGAGCCCCACATCGGGCCTGTGCTGGGCATGGAGCCTATTTAAAACAAAACAAAACAAAAAAACCAGTATCTGTGTCATAGGATCTTTGGGAGAATTGCACTGCACAAGTATACACAAGGTACTTGGAGTAGGGTCTGGCACAGTGCACGTGCTAAGCAAGTGTTAACTAATTACTATTATCCACTTACCTTTCTCTCAGTCTTAAAGTAGCAATCAAAGAGTGAGGGGTATTCCAGCTGATACTGGAAAGAAACTAAAAACAACCAATGATCTCTGGTAGGAGTGCCCATCTAGGGGTGGAATTTTCAGTTTTCACGTTCTCCCAAGGTGTGGAAAAAAGGCAGTTTTTACTGATGGCTGTTGGGTAACAATTTGTCTTCATGCAGATTTCCTCATGATCCACTGATGTAAACAGACCAAGGGCCACCGAGTTTGACCAGAGCAGCTTGGACCTGCCCTGAGTTGATCAAAGCAACTTGTTCTTCATAGGCCTCTGGCCCCTGCTGAGGGGTGGGGAGCAGGAAAGCCAGGAGCTCCAGGCCCAGGCTTGCATGAGGGGTGGGGGGCAGATTCCCCGGGGAAAAATCCCCTTTCTCTTTGGCCCCTGGAATCTTTTTTTTTTTTTAAGATTTTATTTATTTATTTATTTATTTATTTGAGAGAGAGAGAGAGAAAGAGAGAGAGAGAGAGAAACAGCATGAGAGAGGAAAGGGTCAGAGGGAGAAGCAGGCTCCCCACTGAGCCGGGAGCCTGATGCGGGACTCGATCCCAGGACTCCGGGATCATGACCTGAGCCGAAGGCAGTCGCTTAACCAACTGAGCCACCCAGGCGCCCTGGCCCCTGGAATCTTTTACCAAACATATCTGGAGACATCATTCTGGTCACTGGGAGTCCTAAGTGCCCATTCTTCCTTAAACTCAGGGCTAATGGTAGATCAGCGAGCAAACGTCTCCGTTATCATGGAGGGCTAAAACTGGCTTTGTTTAAAGCATTTTCTCTTTGGAGGTACAGTAATTGCTCTCTGATCAGACAGGAAGTCCTATTGCTCGAAAGGAGCCAGTGTTATCAAGAGAAAACACATCAGCGCCTGTCCTCTCGGGAAGGGAATTGTGAGTAATCAAAAGGCTCCTCTCCAGCTGGCCTCGGGGCCTTTGTCAGACAGAGGACAGGTCAGGGAAAGTTTGAGCGGGCAGTGCTCTTAAGGGGTGGGTGCAATTCCAATCCTTTCTCTTCCTATCTTCCTCTCCAGGGCACAGGTTTTCCCCGGGGAAGGGGGCTAACTTGGGTAAATTGCTCTGAAGCCATCAGACAAATCTGATTACATCGCTCTCCTACTTGAAACCCATCAAGGGCACCAGCCATTGCCCTCAGGATCAAGCCCAATTCCTTAATAGGGTTTACAAGGCCCTTCATCACCCAGCCTTGCCAGCCCACCCTCTTCCTCCTGCTCTGTCTGTCATCACCCCGACCTGCACCCTGCACTCTTCTTTCCGGTTCTTTCAGTGACTGGAATGTACACTCCGCAGGCCAGGATCACCATCTCTGCACATCACGGTGTGTTGGGCCTAAGACATTGCCTGTGAGCTCAGGAAGCCAGGAGCGCAGACACGAGAGGGAAGTCCTGTAGAAGTCACGGAATGAACGAGACAGCCCCGACTGTGACGAACTTCCCGAGCCAGCCCCACAACTTAGCCGCTAATCTCAGTGTGGCTTTCTACGTGTTCTTGTCCTTGTCTGAATGCTTCTTGAGCACAGGAGAAATTTCTGAGACCTTAATATCTCTCACCAGAGGATAATATTGAGGGCAATCATGACGATACGGACAGCAGGTGTTTAGGAGGTGATGCCACTAATAAGTGTCATTTATTGAGCATGTACTAGGTGTCACACTGGGCTAAAGACTTTATGTGCCTTGTCTTATTGAATTCTCACAATGACCCTAAGACGTAGGTATTATTTCCCTCCTTTTATCGATGAGAGTGTCAGGGCTCACCGAGGTGGCCATTTGCTCAGGGTTATGCAGCCAGGAAGACGGGGAGCAGAAACTCAGATCTAGGTTTTTCTGAGCCCAGACCCATCCAAAACTCAAAGGCATACAGCTTCCCATGTGCGGCCACGTGGTCTTGTGCACGGAGGGTCCAGGCTGGGGGGCATCCAGGAAAGGCAGGACAGACGTAATCAGGGTAGGGCCTCTATTGTCTGGCTTCACTTCAAACAAAGATGACAGCAGGGAAACTGGAGCCCCTACTTCCCTTCTCTGAAGACCAAAGCAAGGCCAAAAATAGGAGAGACAGGAAGCATTTGATCCCAGCGTGTCACATGAACACAAACATCCTGCCAACTTTGCCATCAGGGAGTGCCCGAGAGCAGCTGCTATACACAGCGCCCAGCCAGACGACGTGGGGCGACGTGGGTCTGGGTCTGCTGGCCTATCTCTAGGGTTCTTAGAACACCAGGCAGCAGGGCTTACGGGGTGCTTTCCTGTGGCCAAAAGAATGCACCTTGTAGACTTCCCACCACAGGAGGCCACAGCTGCTTGCTCTGAAATCCATCCCTGTGTTTACTCCGAGGCCACACTCACTCCCCACTGGCTGGCCCCAGAGGGCAGAGAACAGCACAGATGCTAAGGCGGGCCTGTCCCTGGGACACACTGGACTCCTCTGACAGCTGTCTTTGGCCCGACCACTCCCCGATGGCCTCGCTGAATGTTCCTTAGATTTAGGGCTAGTCTGGGATGCTTCCGGTAGAGCATCCTCCTCCCATTTCTTGATTCAGAGTCAGACCAGCATCCCGGTTGGAGGGCTCCCCCAGCCCTTCTCAGCTTCCTCCGCATTTTCTCTCACAGGCATTTGTCCTCATAACATCCTAGTATGTTCAACTCCTCTTGGCATCTGCTTCTTGGAGGACCTGGATTAACTCAGAGGTCATCTAGTTGTGGCCTCATTTTATAGCTGAGAAAACCGAAACTCAGAGACGAGTGGATTTTTCTGAGGCCACACAGCAAACTCAAGTAGAGCAGGAAATGGGTCTCCTAGCTTATGGGCCATATCCGTTTCCTTGACCTTGTGTGTGTTTAGAATGGGAGGGCAGAGAAGTGATGACACTCGTGTGGGAATTTCTTCAAAAGAAGGCCCCTCACATGCTCACTCGTGGCTCCCTCCAGCTTGAGAGCCCCAGAGGGAAAGATAGTGGCTGACTTATTCACCCATTTGTCCCAGACACTCCAGTCTCCAAAACTTGGACCCTTGACTCTACTGCCTGCCTGACATACTAAATGTGAGAGCACCATTCAAGTGAGACGGGTCATTATTGCTTCTGTAATTGGGGCAGAGAGACTAGATAGATGCCCCCCAGCAAATGTGTGTGCAGAGAGCAGACCCAAAGGTAACTAGAAGGGATGGAGATCTTTCCAACCAGAGAGCAGGGAGCATCAGCATTTGCTCAGGGCCCTCTCCCTGTTGGGGCCAAAGCTAACCTGTCAGCTAAGAGGTTTCCTACTAATTTCTTCCGCACCTGGCCCGGAGCTGGGGCTGCTTCATGGCTTCCATCATGCTAATTGCCACCGTCTCCCCAGTGACACTGAGCTCAGTTCCTGATAAGGTGTGTCCTTAATAGTCTCCCATTTCCCTGCTGACACCGGAAAATAGGCCTGACGTGGCGGTATATCACGGCACTGAGTGAGGCTGAGCTGTCACACCCAGCCTCGCAGCCTGAACCATTAGTGGGCCCACAATCAATAGTGTTCACGCAACCCTCGTTTCTCTGAAAGCATTCATTTGGCACGTTTGCTGTTTGTCAGTCAGTTCCTTTCTTTAACGTCCCACGGTCCATGGCCCTGGCGTCTGAGCCTCTCCTCCCTCCACAAAGTGCTGAGCCGAATTTGCAAATTCCAGACAGCATCAGCTTGTTGGCTTCGGAACAAAGGAATGGGAAGACTGTACCAGGTTGCAATGAACAACAGTTTGGGTTATGGTTCTTTGCTGGCAAGCCACGGTAATCAACTGTGCGAACATAAGCAGAGTAGGGCCTAGGGGGAAGTTACTTCAGAACTCAGCAGTGAGGCGACATGAGCACCAGGGATGCATCTGAAGATTCAAGTTTAAGGGAGAGAATGTCGGTGGAGTCAGGTATGAGGCACGAGGTTTTGGCCAAAGGAGGGTGGGGCAACTGGCTGGTCCATCCCTCCCAATGGAGAGGGATGACACCAGAAGATGATAAGGGAAGTTCACCAGATAAACAGACATCTGGGGGACGTAGGCCCAAAGACATGCTAATGGCTTGGGGGTATGGTAGAAAGCTCCCTCTGGGCTTCAGATCCTTCCACAAGGCCTGTGAAAAGCTCCTGGTCCTGGGCACATACATGTTCAGTCAGAATAGCTAGGACTATTAGTGCCTGAATTATTACTTTCCAACATCATTTTAAACACTAGGCAAAGTTAAAGCACCTGGCACAATGCTAGAAGCATGATCCAATTATTATCTTGCAATACATGAAGAATCCTGCTAAGTGATGTGACCAGCTCTTTTTAAAGCAACAGCTAAGTTTAACAGGCAATGGGAAAAAGTCGGAGATTTTTGAAGACTTGGATGCACCGTAAAGGAACTACAGCTTCTGGAAAGGTCTACAGAACAAAGAGTTTTGGGGCGCCTGGGTGGCTCAGTTGTTAAGCATCTGCCTTCAGCTCAGGTCATGATCCCAGGGTCCTGGGATCGAGCCCTGCATCGGGCTCCCTGCTCCACGGGAAGCCTGCTTCTCCCTCTCCCACTCCCCCTGCTTGTGTTCCCTCTCTCGCTGTGTCTCTCTCTGTCAAATAAATAAATAAAATCTTAAAAAAAAAAAAAACAGTTTTGTGGATCCTGCTTCTCAACAGATACTGTTCAACAGAACAGAATTTCATCCGTATGGGCTACCTTAAACCTTTCCCATCATACAGACTGTGTCCTGCACAGCTTGTTAACTTGCCTGGATCTCCTTCTAGATGGCCAGCTCCTTGAAGGAGAGCAGGGGCTGGGATCAGTTCATTGCTGTGTCCTTGGGGCCCAGCACAGGGCATGGCACACAGTATGCACTTAGAACGTATTGAATGAATGAATGAATGGACAAGGGGCTGATGACCTTTCGAGGTCACTGGTTGGCTAACTGCAAAGAGTTACACCCACTGAACCACATGTCCTTGTAGAAGCAGAATATGGTCTCCAGGAGCTGATCTCATCAAGTGTTCTTATCTGAAGCCTTATTGGATGGAGGGGAGAGAGAGAATGGAAGGACTAGCAGGGAAAGTCGTGATCCAGAGGTGAGGCCTGGAGGAGAGGAAACGGAAGGCAGAGGGCGGGGTGTCGACAGGAAATTCCTTTGGGGACCCAGGGGCAGGTCCATTGCCAGGAACTTCATTTAGTTCTGACCCGGAAACTGCTGACCAGAGATCCCCTCCTGACTCCAATGCCCATAAGCTGGAGGGAGGGAGGCCAACTCAGGGCTATACATTCTACCCAAAGAGGAAATGTTCAAGAGACTACAGCACATGTCAGAGGCAATTTTTGACTGAAGGCCACGTGCAGGCTGAGGGAATAAATGCTATGGGAGCTCAGACACCTAGTAGACCATTGTGGCCAGAAGTGGTCAGAGGGGGGTTCAAGTCAGCCTCACAGGATGGGAGAGATTTGGATACATGGAGAAAAAGGAGCTCAGGCAGGGAACAGAGTCTGAACAAAGCAAAGAAGTAGGAAAGTACAGTATGGGCTTCGAAAGAAAGACAGTCCTGGCAAACTCAGGAAAAGGACTAGTCAGAGAAAGGGTGAGACAGAGAAGCTGGGATCAAGCCACGGAGAGCTCTTAATATTAAGCTAAATTATCGTTTTGGATCCGTATATGTATTTCATGAATACTATTTATGAATGAATGACTGCGAAGTGAGCAGAACGTGAGCAGGAAGACAAGAGAGGGCTCTTCTGCAGTTCGAGTACTCCTGTCCAATCCAGAGGCGGCAAAAGGTTTTCCACGGTGAGCCTCCCAGGTGGGTGGTGCTAACCTCCAGATGCCTCAGGGCTGGGGAGATTGAGAAATCTGGCGGGGGGTGGGGGGCGGCCAGGCTAAGGCTAACTATGTGGTGGTGTCTGGGACAATGTCAACAGCCAAGTGAAGGTCTCCAAAGATCTCTCTCCTGTCAGCCAATGGAGGCATTCAGCCAAGTGGGTTAACCTAGTAAGCTGAGTAAAATAGCCTATTTCCCTGGGGCGAAACTTTATGGACATTGAGAAGCCTCTCTGCCCTGCCAAGTGCTTGCCCCATCCCTTAACTCAATGCCTGAAATTCCATAATCAAATTGTCATCTCTCAGGGAGAAGCCGTGATGGCTTCGGAAGCTGTTATCAGTCCATCACACTTGAGTGTAAGTGAGGGATCTAAAAGTAGGTTTTGACACGGAGACTGGAGAGGGAAAGGAAGATGTAACCTGCGTCCTTGAGGTGGAAGATCATCAGAGACACAGACAGAAAGTGCTGGAGACAGAACGCAGAGAGGAGGAACTGGCATGGTGACAAACTTTGCCCAGGGCAATTTCGCTGAGTTCAGGCAACTCATCCTGACACTAGCCAGACTGTCCAGTTATTAACAAAAATGTTTTGTCCGCTCAGTCTGATTACGGCATCAGCCAGATGATTTAAATGACTGCACCAGGCAGCTAAGTCTGTAGTCACTGGCCTCTCTAACACGTAGGGGAGCTTGGCTAATCTTAACATTAGCAGGTTGCAGAACCTCATCAATAGCTGCCTACTACAGAGGGTGAGTGATGCTGTTCTCAAGATCCTGAGGAGGCCCAAGGAATTCAGGAGGATGGAAGTGCTCATTCTTATTATAAAATCCTCCGAGAACAGCAGGCTGTTTAAAGGATCAGTGTGTGGGCCATTTTTCTTCTGAGGAGCTTGCCTTACAGTCTCATGCTGCATATTTCCCCGGTCATAATAGTTTGGAGAAAAATATTGCTAAATGGCTGCATAAACAATTTTAATTGGCCTGGGCTCCCAAAATGTGCTATTTTTGTTCTGCTGCCAAGTTTACTTTTTTACTAGCTAATTATGCCCAGCGTTTAACTTTCGGCAAAAAAACAGGAAATAGGGCATTCATTACTCGAGTGACAACTTTTCAACAAGGCTACATTTCAACATCCATTGTGTAACTTCCTCTCCCTAGCTTACAGTTAGTTGTTCTACCAGGCCTTTGGAAACAAACAGCTCCTTCAGTGGGGTTGGGAAGGGCTTTGTTCAGGCTAAATGCTTGCCTATCTCCAGCGCAGGCAGAGGGAGGGGCTCCCGTGAGCCACCCCACTCCCGCACCCGTGGGGTGGGTCTCCCACCTTGTTTGTGCTCCTCAAAGAAATTCCCTGACCGGGCTTTCTGTTAGGCTGAGTTTGCTGCCAGATTGGGCTCTCTCATCAGGAGCCAGAGTGTGCCCCTTGTTTATGCATCACTCCAAGTCTCCTGGAGATTCGGGCCACTCTCGGAGGGATGCTCTCTTGTCCCCCGGGGAATCCCAAAGACAGCCAATCTCAGGTCGTTAGACAATAACTCCTAGAAAGTGCATGTCTTATTGTATGACCCATGTTAAATTGATTTTGATTTTTTTTAAATAAAAAGATTTATTTATTTATTTATTATAGAAAGAGATAGAGAGAGAGCGAGAGCAAGCTCGACGAGGGGCAGAGGGAGAGAGAGAATCCACAAGCAGACTCCCTGCTGAGCAGGGAGCCTGACATGGGGCTCGATCCCAGGACCCTGAGATCATGACCAGAGCCGAAACCAAGAGTCAGCCACTCAACCAACTGAGCCTCCCAGGGCTCCTAAAATTATTTTATTTAAAAATGTCCATTGCAAAAGTGTATCACATGTGTAGAAAGTACACAGCTCAATGAGTTATCATCAAGTACATAGCATGTGACTAGCATTCAGATCAAGAATAGATTATTACCAGCACTGCAGACACCCCTCTCATGTTCTTCCCCAACCACAGTTCCCTCCATCCTTCCCAAAATTAACCACTACCCTGACTTCTAAGACCACAGTTTTAGGTGTTTACACTTTACATAAATGGAACTATTTATACATGCGTACATGCGTATATTTTTATACCTGGCTTCTTTTGTTCTACTTCGCTTTGTGGCTTGTACCTTATTCATTTTCATTACTCTATAGCAACGACTATATCACAAATGGTTAGTTTTACCATAAACAGACATTTGGGTTGTTTCCAGTCGTGCTATGATGAGAAATGCTGCCATGAACATTCCCGAGTGCATCTTTCAGTGTATATGCCCATACATTTCTGTTGCATGTCAGCTAGGAGTAACAGCCGGATCATGCACATAGCTGGTGTGCATATTTGATTTTTATGGCGCCAGCCAAACCGATTTCAGAGTGGTTCATGTAAGCTGCCACCACACCCCTTCCTCAGCACCACTTGGAAGTGTGAGTATTTTTTATTTTAGCTGTGGCTGAATGTGTAGTGGTGTCTCAGGATAGTTTTGATTTGCTTGTTCTTGACTATCAGTGAAGTTGAGCACTTTGTCATATGTTTATTCACGATGAGAATTAGAATAAGATGGTGATGGAAGCACTAAAAGATCGAAATCTGGAAAACAATATTTTCAGCGGGGAGGGGAGGCTGTCCAAATTTTTGCCTCCTGAATCAGCGAGGATCAAAAAGGAATGATCGAATCCCCACGGTAGACCTACAATTGTGCTAGGTGATGTGGGGAAACCAGAAGCAGTTGATCCCCCTACACACTGTTAGTGCCTCTCTAAGCATCTCCTCCTCATCTGCCTATGTTGGTAGATACCTTACACAGTACGTTTAAATGGCTGCATTGTAGTTCGCTATATAAAGGTATAATTCATTTGGTCAGTCTCCTGTGATTTCTGGTTTTCACTGTTATCAGCAATAAGGCACTAAAAATACTTGGGACTAAATCTCTGGGCACATCTTTAATTATTTGCTAACACCAGCACACTTTAAAACTACAGTATTTTGATGGCAAATTGGAGAGCACATAGGGACATATAATGAATAAATGAATGAATGAGTATGCGCACTGATCCTTCATATTTTTTTTTTCCCTTCCGTGAATCTGCCCACCACCTTGAACAGAACTCAGTGGCTTTCCTAAGGGTGAGCTGAATGGAGTGATAGTGGCAATGGGGTCAGAGTGGATCTAAACAGTCTACCTCCCACTTTGGCTCCTTATGATGAAATTAGTAATTATTATTTATTATTTACCAAACACGTATTTTATAGCAAACACTGTATTAAGCATTTCATAGTAGATGTTCCCACTTAATTTTTGTAACCTTATGATCTGGATGGCTACTATTGTACCCATTTTTTAGGAGGGGATTCTGAGGCTTAGAAAGGCTAAGAACATTGCCCAAGCTCATTTAGTAAGTGGTGAAGTAGGAATTGGAATCCAACTGTCCGACCCTATACTCCCAGTTCTCAACCATTATACCACTAATTCTCAACCTGTGTACTTTGGCATTCCAGGGTGCAAACCTGTCCTAGGCATGTGGCTAAATTTTACATATAAAATGTTGCACAGTAAATTGATTTCAGAGATGGCTGTAATTCTTCCTAATACATGCCTTTTGCAGTTTGCCTTTGCAGCTCCCCCTGCTAAGAAGTGAAGCCATTTCTCCACCCCTTGGGCATGAGCCAATCTTGTGACTTGCCTTGGCCCATAGAATGTGGTAGAAGTGATGGTGTGCTTGTCTCAAGCCTAAGCCTCAAGAGACATTGCTTACTTTTGCTCTACCTCTTGCTCCTTTGTCACCAGGGGAACAAGCCTGCACCAGCTTGATGGGGAATGAGACATGGGAAGCAAAGCCAGGGCAAAGCTCCAGATATATGAGAGAGCCCAGCCCAGCCAAGATCAGCCAAGCCTCCTAAGCCAACCCACTGTTGAGTGTAGATGTGTGAATGATCCCTCCAAGCCTGGTGAAACCACCCAGCTGACCCAGAGGCTCGTGAGCACAATGTTAATTGCTATATGTCACTGAAGTTCTATGGTTATTTGTTGTATAACATGATTGTGATAATAGGTAATCCTTACTATGGTAGCTGTACTAATGGACAGAATATTAGCTAGTAGGTCATGATGGTGGAGAGATTGTGCTTGGCCTCAGCACAGCAAAATGTCAAGCTATCACCTAAGAAAGGTAACTATTCACTGCAGCATGTGAGAACTATGTTCCAGGAGTATATATAAGAAGATGGTCAAGGCAGTCCCCAGCTTCATTCCCACAGCCTCCTTGCACTGCTGGACCGCTCAGGGATAGTGTGATGCCATCACCCTCTACTGAGTACAATTTAACGTTGCATTTGATCACAAGCTACATGTCTTATTGTTCATATATTGGTTGCACTACTTGAGTTGGATTTCTGTCCCTTGCAACCAAAAGAGTTCAGGTTTCAGGGATGGGAGCATTTGAAGAACTACAATTCCCCCCTCCCATCTGGTGCTCATGGTCCTGAGGAGTGTGGTTGAGAAAGCAAGCTGGAACCTCTAAAGCACATCCAAAGAGCAGGCTGGTTGTTCCCTGTGTCAGCTTCCTCATCTTACCAAAAGGGCCTCCTCCTGGAGCTGGCCCAGGTGTAGACCAAAGAAGACAATGTTTCTCTGTAACAAACCACCCTTGCCAACACCCATCCCGGCCCCAAGGCTACCAGCCTCCTGTCTCTTCAGACTGATCACTGGAATTCCATGGTGCTGCCTCTGTGCATACCAGCTGAACAATGTTCCATACTGTTGGCCTTCTTATTCCTTTATACACTTCTGTTTCAGTTACACATTATTGTGTACCAAATTATCCCAAACTAAATGACATAAAACAATCACCATTTTTTTCTTCTGTTCATATGTCCCCCAAGTCAGGAATTTAGAGAAGGTATTGTCGGGTGGCTCCTGGATATCTGGGCCTTCAATTAGGAAGACTTGAATGGCAAGGGCTGGAGCCATCTGGAAGCTTCTTCCTTCACACATGCCTGGTGCCTGGGCTGGGGACTATTGACCCCAATCTGTAGCCTGTCCACAGTATGATGGCTTCATGTGGTAGCTCAGTGTTCCAAGAATGAGGTGAAAGCTGCATGGCGTTTCATGGCCTAGCCTCAGGACTCATCTATACCTTCACACCTCTCATACTCTATTAGTTGAGACAGTCGCAAGACTGCCCAGTTTCAAGGGGAGGGTAGGTAGGCTTCATTTCTTGATGGAACAATTGTCAAAGAATTTGCAGCCATGTTGGAAAACTGCCATACCTTAAATTGATCTATCCACTGTGTCAGTTACTAAGAGCCTTTATTTTGTGTAAGAATCTTCTGGTTACAAGGAAGAAAAATAATTCAAGCTAGCTTAGAAAAAAAAAGATATGAGTAATTTATTATAAGGATGCGATGGTATCTCACAGAACACCCCAAGGATGTCACTATAGTACTATTGTGCGCTCAGGGCCAGTAGGTGCTAAGGCGTTAATGAGGTAAACTCATCCCCGTTGATGTATCTCCATTCCTGGGCAGTGATGCCCTAGTCCTGAAGGAAGGAACTGGAGTCCTCAGCGAGTGTCACTAATGGGAGGGATGGAGCACTGTGGCAGGCCTCTCACACAACAGAGAGGAGGCCAAAGTAGGGGGCTGGTTGTGTCTCCCCAGGTGGGAGTTGGAACACTGAGCATCTAAACACATGGGTATTTATTCTAGAAGGTCATCTTCGATCTTTCTTCCTATCTCTAACGCTTAGGCTGACTCGCTATTCCCAGCCTAGCAGATTCAGTCATTCATTAATTCAACAAATGTTTATCAAGTCTCTTCAATGTGCCTGGCACTAGGACAGTGAACAAGACATTCAGAAGCCTGATGAAACTGCCAGTCACTCTTTATGTAACTTTGGACATGTACTCCGTCTTCTGTGGGCCTCAGTTTCCCTATCAGTCAAATCAGGGCCTTGACCTTGAAGACCCCTGAGGTCCCTTCAGAACCCCAGAAGAAAGGATGATTCTGGCACAACAGGCACTCCTAAAATTTCAGTCCTCAACCTCAAGTTTATTTTCTGTCTTTTGCCTTTACTGCTGGCTGGCTTACTCCTGCTGTAATTTATTTAACTGAGCCATGCTGAGCAGTTTGGAACTGAGTTTGCATGAATCACTGTCCATAAAATCAAGTTAAGTGGATTTCATTCCACACAGAGCACCTGTGTATATACTCGGGGAGAAGAAGCTGGATTTTCTTGGCTCTTCCAGACCACTGTTAGAATTGCTTCTTTACAGATATAGCATTCACCCTGTATTTATTGTCCATTGTTATAACAGCCTCCTTCAGAGACCTGGAAGTAAAATGTTGGATGCAATTTTTCCTTCAGATCATTTTATATAGCTGTCCTGTTTCTCTAGCTAGCTAGAAAAGCTAACATTGATTTCCTCTATTTTATCGGAGTTGGCAAATACCAGATTCAACTTCATTCAGTCATTCAACAAATATTTATTGAGTGTTACATGAAGTTATACTGACCTAGGTATGGGGGTGAGGGTTAAGGGGGAGGGTCATGCTGCTCAAAGGCCCTAAGAACTACGTGAAGTGTTAGGTAACCTCAATGTGGGGGGATGTTGCCAGGCAGAAAACAGGAAATTCGATGTGTTGGTTGGAAGAAGAAACCAACAAAGGTGAGTGACCTGGGAAGGATCCTGGAGAGTCTGGGGAGGATATTGAGCTTGTGAGAGGGATTCCTGTTTGGACCACTCCCTATATTACCCCCCTCCCATCCCCATTTGACATAACCATCACGAGAATCATTTCAGTTCACCATATTGGAAAAAGATGTGATCAGGGTTTGGGGGGTCGGGTGGGGAAGAGGTTTGAGCAGAGATGAGCATTTGTGGGAAGAAATGCCCAAAGGGTCTGCTCTGGTGCTTGTGAAAATACTTTTTTTGGAGCCAGTGTGAGGGATTATAAAGGGATTTATTTCATTTTGTAACACGGCCAAAAGCACAGGCAGACTGCGACTAAAATGGCGGTGTGAGGGACTGGCTATTTGGATCTTTGTTCTTATTTTCCATCTTGATAGAAAATGTACAATTTTGGGGGCACCTGGGTGGCTCAGTTGGTTAAGCATCTGCCTTCAGCTCAGGTCATGATCCTGGAGTCTCAGGATCAAGCCCCGAGTTGGGCTCCCTGCTCACTGGGAAGCCTGCTTCTCCCTCTCCCTCTGCTGCTTCCCCTGTCTGTACTCTCTCTCTGTGTCAAATAAATAAAATCTTAAAAAAAAAAAAGAAAATGTACAATTTTTACTCTGCCATCAAATAAACATTTCACAATGTTCCTGGCCGATTTAAAAAATGCTATTCTAGCTACCCTCTGGGACTCTGAGAGACATATTGAGATGCTGGGGAAGGGCATGCCAGGACCTCCCTCCTGCCTCGACACTATGCTTATGGCCATACCAACTTTTGAGAAAATGGAATTGCTTAAAAGACTTGAAGATTTCGCTGCACCTGTGTCTTTATCCAGGCCACAAGCAAAATTTGCTTTGCTTAATGGGTTCTGTTTGTTGTGCTGTGTTGGGATAAGACGTGCCCACATTTCCCCAGCAGTTATTTGGGAAGCTTGAATGCCCAGATGGTGCTTTAGGCTGGGTGGTCTCTGCCAAGAGACTCTGGACAGCGCCGCTTCTGCCCTGGAGGAGTAATACAATGGTCCACTGAGCAGTGCTGTCCAAGCAAAATATAATGTGAGTGCTGTCCAAGCAAAATATAATGCCATATACATAATTTTAAAATTTCTAGTAGCCACATAAAAAAGTAAAAAAAAAAGTGAGATTAATTTTAATAATATATTTATTTTATCCAATATATCTAAAATATGATCATTTTGTCATAGACTTAATATGAAAATGATTAATGAGATATTTACATTCTTTTCTTTTAAAACAAAGTCTTCTGAGTGCCTGGGTGGCTCAGTCAGTTAAGCGTCTGCCTTCGGCTCAGGTCATGATCCCGGGGTCCTGGGATCGAGTCCCGCATCAGGCTACTTGCTCTGCGGGGAGCCTGCTTCTCCCTCTCCTCCCCACTTGTGCTCTCTCTCACTATCTCTGTCTCTCTCTCTCAAATAAATAAATAAAATCTAAAAAAAAAATTTTTTTTTTAAACAAAGTCTTCCAAGTCTGGTATGTATTTTATACTATGGCACGTCTCATGTCAGACTACCCACATTTCAAGTGTTCAAGAGCTATATGTAGCTAGTGACTACCATTTTGGACAGCATAGGTCTAGAATTCTCTTCCCATCCTTCTGCAGACCCCTTGAAGCCCTGGGGGGGTCTTTTCTTTCAACTTTTATAAGCAATGAAGAGCCCAACTGTTTGGCTTTGAGTAGGAATAGCTCCCTACTTAATCCTCCAACTGCATAATTATCTCCATCACTCCCAGAAATAGTCTGGCAAATTCAGGGACCTTCCATTATGGTACCTATCACCCCCCACCCCTGTTTATGTTATATTCATACTCTGTTTGTGTTTCATGCTCTGGCGCTTTCTGTACTTTATCCTTCTAAAACTTACCTTTCCTGGGTGCTTTTTTCCCTCAGAGCCCTCCTCAGGGCTCAGGGAATAATGGTGGTAAGGGCTATGGGTACTCTTCTTGGGTCCTAGCATGCACCAACCCACTTCAAAATTACAGATAACACGTGGCCATGGGGCAGGACAGCAAGAGCATTGGAACTGGAAGGAATTTAGAGAGCTCCTAGTCTGGTGTTTTTAAAACTGAGGTACAATTTGCAAAACATAAAATTAACCATTTTCAGGGTACAATTCAGAGACATTTAGTACATTCGCAACGTTATATAACCATCACCTCCACCTAGTACTAAGACATTTTCATCACTCCAGAGGAAATTCTAATCCCATTAAGCAGTCACTCCCCAGAGCAACCCCCCCCTTCCTCTAGCTGCTGGCAACCACTGCTTTCTGCTTTCTGTTTTATGGATTTGCCTGTTCTGGATATTCCTCGTAAATGGATCGTGCAAGATGTAACCTTTTGCAACAGGCTTCTTTTGCTTAGCGTCATGCTTTTGAGGTACATTCATGCTGTTGCATGTGTCACGACTTCATTTCTTTTTATTGATGAATAATATTCCACTGCACGTATACACCATACTTAGCACATCCTTGCTAACCCTTGTTATTTTCCAACATTTGTTTTGTCTTGTTTTTTTTTTTTAAATTACAGCCACCTAGTGGGTATGAAGTGGTATCTCATTGTGCTTTTTATTTAAAAAAAATTTTTTTTAAGATTTTACTTATTTATTTGACAGACAGAGAGAGACACAGCGAGAGAGGGAACACAAGCAGGGGGAGTGGGAGAGGGAGAAGCAGGCCTCCTGCTGAGCAGGGAACCCGAGGCAGGGCTTGATCCCAGGACCCTGGGATCATGACCTGAGCCAAAGGCAGACGCTTAACGACTGAGCCACCCAGGTGCCCTCTCATTGTGCTTTTTAAAAAAGGTTTTTAAATTAATAAACTTAAATGTTTTAATCTAATTTTTAATTTTTTAAAGCCGTTTCAGGTTCACAGCAAAATTGAGCGGAAGGTCCAGAGTGTTGCTGTCTACCTCCTACCCCCACACATATACAACCTTCCCCACTATGATGTCCTCCACCACACTGGTACATTCTAACAATTGATGACCCCACACAGACGCACCATTATCACTCACAGTCCGTAGTTTCCATTAGCTCTCATTCTTCATGTTGTATATCCTCTGGGGTTTTTTTTTTTTTAAGATTTTATTTATTTATTTGACATAGAGAGAGAGAGAGACAGAGTGAGCACAAGCAGGGGGAGTGGCAGGCAGAGGCAGAGGGAGAAGCAGGCTCCCCACAGAGAAAGGGGAGCCCGATATGGAACTCGATCCCAGGACTCCGGGACCATGACCTCAGCCGAAGGCAGTCGCCCAACCAACTGAGCCAGCCAGGTGCCCTATCCTCTGGGTTTTGACGAATGTACAATGACACACATACCACCATTGTAGTATCATACAGAGTAGTTTCACTGTCCTAAAAATCCTCTGTGCTCTGTCTCATTGTGGTTTTGATTTGTGTTTCCCTAGTGACTCATGATGTTCAGCCTCAGTCTAGTGGTTTTTCTGCAGCACCTTCAGAAGCCCCCTGAGAGATTGCCATGGTAAGGAAGAGGAGACCCAACAGGGAGCAACAGTATTCAGGGCCCCCACACCCCCCTCCACCACAATCACTCCACTCATGTCTACTGGGCATGTTTGACTTATTCAATATTCCATTTGAGCAGGGGTTTTGAGGTTCCCGTAAATTTGGCAGTCATTTACCTGGTCTTACATTTTTGCATCTCCATTTTACATATGACAAAACTGACATCACAAGAAGCAGATACTTGGCTAGTGTCTTGAGATTGGTAACTTCTAAAACCAGTAGTGGAGCCCTACTTTCCTGAGTCCTGGTCCCATTTTCTTTCAACGCTCTCACCCTGTTATTAATAACCACAACAACGGTAACTACCACATAGTAAATGCTTACCATGTGGCAGGCACTGTGGTGACACTGTTGAGTAACCCTCTCAGAATAACTTGAAAAGCTTCATTCCATTGTGAGGCACACAGGACACTTAGAATGGTTATCTTCACCATGGTCTCCAACGTCATGCCTACCCCTTTCCACTCTAGAACTCTGCTCCAGGCACACCATGTTCTTGCTGTTCTGTGTGAAGCCCACCACGTGCCAGCCTGAAGGCTTCTCTTCACTCTGCTCTCCTGTCCCACTAAATGATAAACTCTTACAGCAGCTTAAATAAAAGAGTTATTACTTTGTCACCCACGGGAGGTCTGGAAGTAAGCAGACCTCTGATGTGGGGGTCATCGGAGATCCAGGCTGCTTTTTTCCTGCTCTATCACCTTAGAGTGTATCTTCCATTTTAATGGTTCAAGATGGTGTTGGACCACTAGCAACTCTACCTGTGTTCCAGGCAGTAGGAAGGAGGAAGGGGAGGGCAAAAATGGAGCACCTCCCAGCCGAGTCAATTTCCTCCCAGCAGCCTTCCCAGGGACCCCACAAAATGCCTACTTAGATCTCACTTGGCCTCAGTTAATTGCAAGAGAAGCTGGGAAATGAAAAGTTTTTTAGCTTATCTTTTGTCACACCAAATAAAATTGGGGTTCTATCCTAAAGAATGAGGGGAGTACGGATATTTGGAGACACATAGGGTGTATCACAGATGTTCATTGGAAATACTTTTTAATGGTGAAAATTTGGAAATAATATAAATCTGAAAACACGATTGACTCAATCAATTAACTGATTCATCAATACCACGCACGCTTAAATATTGTATTTTAGAAGAATATTTAATGACATGGTAAAATGTTTATGATACTAAGTTGAGTGAAAAAGAAATGACTGCTTTTCTAAGAAAACAATTAAGATTTTCTATAAAAATCATACAAGGGGGGGGCGCCTGGGTGGCTCAGTCATTTAAGTGTCCGACTCCTGATTTTGGCTCAGGTCATGATCTCAGAGTCGTGAGTTCGAGCCCTGCTTTGGGCTCCGCTTTGGGTATAGAGCCTGCTTAAGATTCTCTCTCTCCCTCTCCCCACACCGCTCTCTCCCTCTCTTTCTTAAAAAAAAAAAAAAAACCATAAAAGAGGATCAGCTACTTGATATTATAAAAGAATTATGGTACTCTGGTTATCTTTTAAAAAGAGTCCTTATCATTTGGTGATGTATTTATGGATGAAATGTTATGATGTCTAGAATTTGCTTTACAGTGAAGGAGAAACAATGTTGGGGTGGGGGTACATAGATTAAACAAGAATGGCCATATGTGGATAATTGTTGAAGCTGTGAATAGAAAATGGAGGTTTGTGATCCTATTTTCGTTTTCTTTTATGCATGTTTGAAACTTTCCATAATAAATTTTTTTTTAAAAAGGATGAAGTACAAGTCATTTAACCTCTGTCTCATTTCTCAAATGGACTAATAATAATAATTAGTTCACAGGGTGGAGCAGAGATTAAATGAAATGATAGGATATGTAAAAATACTTTGAGATGAATAAAGGCAGTCAGAAGTGCCAGTTACTCCCAGCAGGATGGAGCTAGCATAAAGCCAAGTCAGAGACAAAAGCCAGACTCTCTGACTCAGCTTCCCTGGAGTCTTTCACTCTCTACTTTGCCTTCCCTGCTAACCCCCACCCCCACCCTCAGCAGGGGTGGCAAGGAGGTTCCGGGACAGCTAGGTGCAATTCACAGCCAATGGCGAGGCAGGTTCCATGCTCGGATCTCCCAGGCCTCCAATGCCTCCCCTAGAAGTCCCTACCTTCTTGGTCTGTGCATGGGGTCCATAGACAACTCTGCACAGATGTTACCCATTCAGCTGCCACAGGCTGGGTCATAGTCACAGGCTCCAACTGACTGTATGGCCTTGTGTAAATGACAATCTCCCAGGACCTCACTGTTCCTCTGTCCAAGGAAGAGATCGAACACATGGTTTCTAAGGATACTGTGCCCTTGATGTTTTCAGAAGATAAATGTTAATAATGTAATAACAACAACAGCCAACATATGTTGGGTACCATCTATGAACAAGGTACAATGCTAAGCACCTTATAAGCTTTAATTCACGTAATTCTTCAACCTTTATAAGGCAGGGTCTATTATTATCTTGTTGTTACAAATGAAAAGGTAGGCTCCGAGAGGGTAAATCACTTGCTGGAGGTCACCGAGATGGTAGGTAGCAGAGCTGGGTTTTGAACTCAGGCAGAATGGCCCCAGAGTTTAATAAACAGGAGAAAGGAGCAGCCTGCATCACAATCTCTGTTAAGAAGGCAGCATCCATCCTACAGTTGCCACTTTAAATTCTGGAGTCCCTGACAAAGCCATGGGTCTGTGAAACTCAGGAAAGAAGACCCCAGTACTTCTCCTAAGGAATGAGAGGCTGTTCTGGGCATCCATTGTGGAGATCAGAACAGGCTTTCAATGTCCCACTTAGGTTAAGGAGACGCTGGACTGATGGTCACTTGGCATGGATCAGTTTGGTCTTCTGGGTTATTTCCTGCTGTGACAGTTTGGGTTAGCCCATTCCCATGTTGTGCTGGTTGTCAAATATTTCTATCACCCTCGAAGAGAGAGCTGTCTGTAAGGGTTTAAAAGTTGGACAATCTTCTCAGAGGAGTCTGGGGAGACTCTCAGAAAATGATAGACAGCTCTCTGGTTTGGGTAGATAACCAGGCCATGCACTTGATGGCCCTTCAAAGTCCTGCACAGGCCCCAGAATCTCATAAACATGGCTAGACTGGCCACTCTTGTTTGGAGAAAAAGATCAGTCAAAACCACAAAGATCTATAGTGTTTCCACCAAGTTCTATAGTGGAAACATATTTTTGCCAGCCCAGCTTTCCCAGTTCCCTTCTTTAGATTCTCTACCTTGGCATTCCTTTGGAGAACTAGCTCTCCTCTCCACTTCCTTTCCTAGTGGGACCGTCCATCATGGTGTCTCATCCCCCCCCAGGCCAAGGGAGGGCCACGTGACCCAGTCAGGCTACTCAGCTGCTCTCTCAGAATATGAATCCTGGATCAAAATACAGGCACATCCCCAAACAACACCTTCCAAAGAGCAAAGTCCAGTTTCTATTATTTCTAAGACCCAGAGATTTAGCCTTTTTTGTCAATTATACCTCCTAGCCTGACAGTACTTTTATTTCCTGAAGTTATCCACAGTCTGTTTCTGTTGCCTATAACAACAACAACAACAACAACAAAACCCTTTCTCACATTGGGTTCATTATCAGAGGTCAGTACTTTTTTTCTTAGAAGCTTTTAATCCTAAATGATAGACCATTCCTTCCTGGCCCAACCATTCCCAACCCCAACCCTAAGTTCTTTCTCTTCCATTTTATTCCAGAGCATCCTGGGCCAGAGTGGAAAAGAACTCTTGTCAATGTGCTAAGCTTTACCTTGAGGGATGAGAGAGGACACCCTTTAAATTACCTATAAAACCCTTTGATTCACTCAGCAGAGGTTGCCATGGGCAATTTGCTAAGCTTATTGATTATTTTCTGTTTAAATTAAAGTTTGATGTCCTGGAACAGGCTGTGCAGTGCATGGAGTTAATGGAAAAGGTTGAGATCCAGGGGAGAGACACTCGCTGGGGAAATGGAGGGTATTCAAGGGGAAAACAGGGAGTCTATGAAGAGGAGATTGTCAGCACCAAGTTGTAGTAAATATGATGGTGATAAAAAAGATAGAGAATGGAATTCTTTTATGGAGAAGGGCAGCCTCCTGGACAGTTAAAGCCTCAGGAAGACAGTGGAAAAAATGTATTCATTCCACAGATATTTGTTGCATGCCTGTTATATACCAGGCATTGTGCTGGGGACTGGGGGAAAACAATATAGAAAGCACAACTCTTGCCTCTATGTTTTACATTGGTGGTTCTCAAAGTATGTTCCCTGGCACAGCAACCTCCCCATTTGCCTGGAAATGTGTTAGCCATGCAGATTCTTGGGTCCCACCTAGACCTACTGAATCAGAAACACTGGAAGTGGGCTCCCGTCCCTTCCAGGTGAATCTGATGCATGCCACGGTCCGAGAACTGCTGCTCTAGGAGTGGGCCTCAGAGGTCTGCCAGCCAGGACCTCAGTTTGTATTGGTGTTATTATTGCCAACATCTGTTGAGTATTTATCATTGCTGGATATTGTGCAAAGCATGACATGTGGGTTGTGTCATTTCATCCTCCCCACAACCCTGTTAGTGGCAGATGACAGGGAGGCACACTGAAAGTAAGGGGCGTAGGTAGAATTCAAAGGTCAGGGCCTAACCATGCTGCTCTGCGGGGTCCTGAACACCAGACCCCCATAAGCTCTGTGATGCATTCTGCCCTGGGCACAGCTGGTCTGCAGATAGAGACAGAACCATGGCTTCCCCCAGATGAGGTATATTGTGCAGCTGGGTTTCAGATGCTTGAGGAAGGAAAAGAAGGGTGGAATGGACTAGGAAAGGGGAAGAGGCCAGGCCCACAGACCCACATGCAGTTTGTCCTCATCTTAAGGGAGGCTAGCGTTCAAAATCACCACATAATGATCAGGTAGAGGGGAATCTTGTCAACTCACTCAGAAAGGGATTTCACGTCATGATGCCTACATTCAAGCCCTTTAATTCTTCTACTTATAGTGTGTACTTGTTTCTTATTGCTGCTGTAACAAAATCCGTATTGGTTTCATATTTCTGCTGTAACAAATTACCACAGACTTAGTGACCTAAAACACCATGAATATATTCTCTGACAGCTCTAGGGGTCAGACGACTACAGTCAAAGTGTTGGCAAGGCCATATTGCTTCTGAAGGCTTCAGGGGAGAATCTGTTTTCTTCCCTTTTCCAGCTTCTGGATGCTGCTTGCAATCCTTGGCTTATGGCCCCTTCCTCTGTCTTCAAAGTCAGCCACGTAGCATCTTCTATCTGACCTCTGCGATTCTCACATTTTTCTCTGATTCTTAGCCTCCTGTCTCCCTCTTATAAGAAACTTTGTGATTATATTAGGTCCAACTAAATAATCCAGAATAACTTCCTCATCTCTGTATCTTAACTTAATTCATCAGCAAAGTCATTTTGCCCTGTCAGTAAACATATTCACAGGTTCTGGGAATTAGGATATACATATCTTAGCAGGTGGGGGGGGGATTATTTTGTCTATCATACTTCATGACATTAGGAAAGTCACTTTTCTTTCTGGAAGTTTCTAGTTCTTCCCAAAATGAGGATTATAATAATTCTTGGTCCTAATCTTTCAGGGCTGTGATTGAAATGACATACACGTTCCTTGCAATCACATTTGTAAATATTATTATTGCCTCGGTTTCTTCATCTGACAAATGGAGATGAGTGATGTTTCTTCTTCATTTGGTTATGTACTGCTTACTTACCCTGAGCCATGTTGTATTCACATTGCATTGGAAAGGACTTGCCACGGCATCTGCAACACAAAAGACACTCAGGAAAATGTAGTTGCAATAATTGTGTGAGTTAGTTAGGTTTTAGAGCCTTAAATATGTGTCAGCAACAGACAGAGACGAGGTCAATTCCTTGAGGAACCAACCATCTGATTACTCATATCATCATGCAATGTTTGGAAGAGAAGCAATAAGCTCAGGTCCCAAGATGCTCTAGTGATCAGGAACTTAAGAGTATGTCCACTGAGCTAACTGACGGTCAGAGTGATCCTCTGCCCCTGCCCTGTGGGAGGGGACAGGGTTAAGGTTGCTTGTGCCCACTGGAGGCCATTATTGCCACTCCTCTGGATCTGCATTTGTTGGTGATCAGGGGAACAAAAAGCAGCAGCCGGGTCCACCAGAAGAGAGACATTAAAGTTGATTAAGTGAGTGGGCCAATTAGCGTCTGGCTTCATGCAGTGTGGAGTTAATTAGCCTCTACAAAACAACAACAGCTGCTTTAATGGTTGGGCAAGAGGCCCAGCAGAGAGGAGTCATGGGAAGAGAAGTGATAGGGCTCGTGCTTAATAACTTGGCTACAGTGGGTCCTGCCCCACTAAAAGTGTAGAACAAAGCCCTGGGCAAACTTCCTTGCATGCTCCAGACAGGGCATGGGGCAGAGAACCAGACCCTTCTAGTGTCCTCCC
Organism: Zalophus californianus; assembly: GCF_009762305.2. NCBI lineage: Eukaryota > Metazoa > Chordata > Mammalia > Carnivora > Otariidae > Zalophus > Zalophus californianus. Next base: position 86,363,656 of record NC_045605.1, on the reverse strand, counting down.
CCTAGGGAGAGGCCAACCTCAGACCTCAGACTTGAGTTTCTTTTTAAGACTGTTTAGCACAACTTAGTTTGCAATCTTACTAAAATCATGACCCTACACATTTCGTCTTGATCCTGAACTTCATAATGCACATTGTTTGCTCACATTGATATTTTTTCCTTATTACAAAAGTAATACATATTATGGGGGTAACATTTGGAAAGCATATAAAAATACTGAGGAAGGGGCACCTGGGTGGCTCAGTCAGTTAAGTGGCCGACTCCTGATTTCGGCTCAGGTCATAACCTCAGGGTCATGGGATCCAGCCCCACATCAGGCTCTGCACTCAGCAGGGAGTCTGCTTGAGACTCTCTCCCTGTCCCTCCACTCACACTCTCTCTCAAATAAATAAATCTTTAAAAAAATATAAATAAAAATACAGAGGAAAAAAATAGTCCCTCCACCTTGAAATAAATTCAGTCATTAACTATTTCTTTTTTGCTTGCTAAATGTTGTTCAAGGCGTTCAGACTAATTATACATCAGTTTTGTTCTTTCTCTATGCAAATATATATGCTGTTTTACACATTAGACTTACCGTGTATGATCTTTAATAACCTACTGTTTTTAGCAATATGCCATGAACATTTTCCTTATCTCATTAAAATATTTTTTAAACTACTCAGCCTCTATGGTTCCACTAATTAAACTATGTTTTAGTTGTCCATTTATTTATACCTCTTGCTTTCTCTTCTAACAAAGTTCTTGAGGGCAGAGACAATATTTTTTTTTTACCACTATATCCCCAATGCTTAGAACAGAGCCAAATATGTGGTAGGCACTCATTTAAAATGTGATGAGTGCATAAGCAAATGAGTGAACAAATTTCACCAGTTCCTTCTTAGGTACCACTGAGGTTGCTTGCTTCTACTTCTTTACCATTATAAAAAAATGCTGTTATATCAGTTAAGATTAGTTTCAACTATAAGTGACAGAAAATCTCCCAAAGTAATGGCTTACACAAGATTTAAAAATTTCTATTTTGCAAGAGTCCAGGAAGGTACAGTGCTTTGCTATCCATTGGCATGGACTCCATTTCCAAAGTCACCTCATTGTTCAAAATGGCTGCTAAATCTCCAGCCCCATTCCAGCCAAAAGCAAGGAAAGGAAGGGAGAAGAAGGACGCGTACCCTTTTTTAAGGAACCTTCATGGAAATTCCAGATACCCCTTCTGCTTGCTTTCTAATTAGTCATAATTTCCTCATGTGACTTTATCTAATTGCAAGGGCATCTGGGAAATGTAGTTTTAATTATGCAGCTAATATTCAGTATCCCTGATTATATACATTAGACTTACCATGTGTGATCTTTAATAATAATATGATCTTTCAAGATTCAGTATCCCTGAATATTAGCTGCATAATTAAGAAAGGGAAGAAAATTGGGGGACCACTACCTGGGATGGCTTTTGAACTTATGGATTGACCCACAGCCTCTCAAGCTAGCCCTTCCCTAATGCGACCCTTAGTGTTTTCCATAGGGGGATCGGCTCAAGTCAGTGCAGCTTCTTGGATTGAGGCCTGGGACCAGTGCACTGGAGGGTTTCAGAACCTTCACTTCGGTGCTATAAACTTCATCTTGCCAGTTGACATAGTCGTCGCCAAAGATTGACTCAATAAAGCTGCCCCATTTCCCGGAGGATGTTTTTCCAATTAGTGCATAGAGGAAGTTCCAGCTGTGAGGACAGGAATCCGGGTTTCTGAAATGCAATGATTATTAGTAACAATCAATCAAACAGCCTCGTAGTACAACAGAGAGAAAGCCAGCTCTCAAGGATGCTATGTGGGACAAGGATGACGGGCTGCCTGTAACAAGAGGCGATATGGCTCAACCACAACATGGCCAAGCCCCTGAGACAGTGAGGGACTTTGTAACAAGGTTTTACTGCCTGCAGTAAAAATCCTGCCAAAACGCATTCAGGAACGTGTGGGGAGACGTGTATTCATTATTATGCCCCTAGCAGCTATCACAGGAAACCATCTGGGCTCAGTTGGCCTATAAATTTGCAACTTGCAGTTGGGTGGGCTACAGGGAATCGGCCAAGCGGGAAGTCAAGGTGTGAAGTGGATCTGGCAGGTTCCACACACAGGGCTAGCTCAGAAAGTCACCATTCCCGACACTTACTTTCCTTTTTAATTTTTTTTTATCGTGAAATGCATCACACCTACAGAAAAGTGCACAAAACATAAATGCACACTTTAACAAATTATCATAAAGTGAGTGCATACTCAGCAATCACCCAGGTCAAGAAATAGGACGTTGTCAGCCCCCAAGAAGCCTCTCATGTGTCTGTTCCTAAACACATTGCCTTCTTTCCCCCAAAGATCATGATGCTGACTTAAATGAGTATAACTTCCTTGCCTCACTTGACTGTTTTGTCATTTAGGGATTCACCTCCAAATGGTATAATTTAGTTTGCCTGATTTTGAACTTTATTTTGTCGTACAGAATTATAGAGTCCATATTCTTGTGTGTCTGGATTTGTTTTTCCATTTTCCATGTTATCATTTTAGTGTTTATCCATCTTGCACAAGACTCTAGTTTGTCCATGTTCATTCCTGAATATTATTCCACTTATCTATTTTGCTGCTTTTGGACATTTTAAAGTCCTGGACATCTGGGTTCTTTTCAGGTTGAGGTTACTATAGATAATGCTGCTCTGAACATTCTTGTGTGTAAATCCTTGCACACACATGTATGAGTCTCCGCAGCTTTGATTCTCAAACTTCAGCATGTGTGAACATGAGCTTGTTAAAATGCAGATTCCTGGTCCTCCTCCCTAAAGATTTGGATTCAGCAAGTCTAGGGTGGTGCCCATGCATTTTTCATTTTTGACAAATTTTTAGGTGTTAATGAGGCTGCTGATCCCTGCACCACGCCTTGAGGAGCACTGGAGAGCTGGAGTTGGCAAGCTATAGCCCACGAACCAAACTCGGCCTACCACCTGCTTTTGTATGGTCCGTGAGCTGAGAATGCGTTGACATTTTTAAATGGTTGAAAAAATTTCAAAGAAGAATACTATTTCATGACCCATGAAAGTCACGTGAAATTCTCATTTCAGTGTCCATAAATAAAGTTTTATTGGCACATAAGCTGTGCCAATTTCTTTATGTACTATATGTAGCTGCTTCAATGCTTGGTAGAGTTGAATGGATGTGGCAGAGACTGTTTTACTTGTTGGTCTTTTACAAAAAAATGGTGTTGATACATGATCTAAGATGCATGCTTTTGAGTGGCATTACTGTGTTATAGAATAAGTCCTTGTAGCACCTTTCCTGGACAACGCCAGTTCTCTAGGATGGTTGTGTTACAGTTCCATTAGCAGTGGAGGATATTGTTTCACATTTTTACCAACACTTTGTTTTGTCGGACTTAAAATTTTAACCCATCTGTTGGTTGTGCAGTGATATCCCATTGTGGTTTTAATTGGAATTTTCCTGATTATTAATGTTAAGCGTATTTTCAAGTATTTATTGGCTATTTGGATTTCTGGTCTAGGAAATGCCTGTTCAAATTTTTGTCCCTTTTGGTTACCTGTCCTTTTCTCTACACATTCTGGATACAATTCTTTTGTCGTTGATATGTGTTGCAAATACCTTCTTTCACTCTGGGGCTTGCCTTTTCATCTTATGACTATGTTTTTAAATGAATAGAAGTTTTCATTTCAATGTAGTCAAACTTATCAAACATTTTTGTATGTTGTTTAAGAAACCTTTCCCTACCTTGAAATCATGAAGATATTGTCCTTTATTTTTTCAAAGTTTTATTATGTTACTATTCACATTTAGGTTTTAGTTTACTTGGAACTGACTTTTTCTGCAGAGTGTGGGGTAAGGATCTAATTCCATTTTGTGTATATGTAATATTCCTAACACCATTCATTCAAGGACACTTTCCCCACTGTTGTGTGAGGATACTTTTGTCATAGAGCAAATATTTACGTGTATATATGAGTCAGTTTAGGGGCTCTTGGTTTTATTTCACTGGTCTGTCTGTCCTTGTACTAATACCACATATACTTAATTACTGTGGCTTTATATGTATTAAAAATCTGGTAAAGCAAGTCTTTCCACCTTGTTCTTCTCTTCTTTGACAATGTTTCAGATATTCTTATCTCTAGAAGTTTTCTTTTTTCCCTTAATTTGTTCACAAAAAACATGAAGTTCATGGACAGTGAGAAGGCATCAACTGGTAGCAGGGTCAAATAGTACAACCTCTTTGGAAAGCAATTTGGTAATACTCTGATTATTGAACCCTTTCACTACCAATACCTCCCCCCAAAGGACATATATTTTAACTCACTAATTACATTTCTGGAAATCTAGCCTAAAGAAATATCCAAAACCAAAATTCAAAACAGGCGAAAAGTTTTTGAGTCAACAAACAGACTCAGTGTCAGAACTACATGTTGGAGGTACAATGAAGAGGAAACCTACTCTTACCTTCCAGAAACTTCGAGTTGTGTTTTCTTTTTGTTTTTTCTTTTTTTTGGTCCATAGCTGTTATAGCTGGAAAATAGGATAGAAGCTTCAAGTCTTCTTCAGGAAGACAGCCATATAAATAGAACATTGATGTCCAGTGTGGTAAATGTTCAGATAGAAGTATGTATAAACACTATGTGCACAGAAATGTTCATGCCAGCATAATTTAAAATAGCGGGAAATTGAAAACAACAAAAAAATATCAGCCAGTGGAGGAACAAAGAACTAAATTGTGGCACATCCGTATGATGGACTATTGTACAGTTATCAAAATAAAGACGGTGAATGGAATAAATGATTTGAGTATAACGCTAAGCAAAAAAGAACAGGACACTGCAAAGAAAAACACTCCTGTCTGTGGAGGAAAAAAAAAAAATAAATGCATTGGAAAAATACTGGAAGGACTATACCATAATGATAATAGTAGTTATGAATATGGGTGATTTTTTTCTTCTATTTCCCAAGCCTTCCGTGATATGGTTACATAAACTTAGAGGAAAAACATAACTGAAACAGCCACTTCCTATTCCTCATGGATTCCTTTCAGGACCTGCCCGTTTTAGGCAATGTGCTAAACACTTTACGTGTGTGAACTTATTTAATCCCCAGAGCCCTTAAGAGATAGGTGTTTTTAGATTATCATCTCCTCATGAATGGAGGAGAAGGTGACAGAGAGGTGAAGGAACTTTCCCAGGTCACACAGTGAGATGCAGAACTGACACGTGGATGTGAATCTGCCACGGTCTGTGGTCCTCGCCACAGCACCAGCCTGCTTCCAGTTGCTACAGAACATGGCAACTTATTTATTTTTTTTTAAGATTTTATGTATTTATTTTAGAGAGAGAGAGAGCACATGTGAGTCGGGGGGCAGGGCAGGCAGAGGGAGCCGGCGAGGGAGAATCCTGAAGCAGACTCGGCGCTGAGCGTGGAGCCCAATTCGGGGCTCCATCCCAGGGCCCTGAGATCATGACCTGAGTGGAATCAAGAGTCGGAAGCTTAGCTGATTGAGCCCCCCAGGTGCCCCCAGAGCCATGGTATCTTTCAGAGGAAACCGGGCTGTGATGGCTAAAGAGTGGTTCTGCTTAGAAGAAAGTAGGTTATAAGCCTCTGGACCCCTCCGGCCCAGTGATTCTGATTCGCAGCCCCATGTCAATTTAAATAGCTGGGTGATCTTAGCTAGTGGCCCAAACCTGCTGAGCCCCAGCTTATTCTCCTAACAAATGCAATCAGCAGAACTCACCTCCTAGGCTGTTGCATTGATTAATGAGATAATATATATCTCATGTCCTACAAAAGGGAGGCACTTGTTAATTTATTTCCCTCCACCCAAGGACACAGGAAACTTTAAAAAGACAGACCCCAGCCTTTTCCTGTCACTTGGCCTCTGGTTATTGTCCTGGGTGTAATGGAGTGGAAAACTCTATACATGGCTCCCTCTGACAGTGAATTTCTAATCTCAGAAAACTTAATGGTTTTTGTCAACCTGATTGTCCAGTGAGAGCGGATTAGGAGAATGACTTCCTTGTCACTGGAAAGCTGACTTGCTTCACGTTTTTCCTGGTGCTGGTGGGAGGCATGATCGATACTACACAGACCTAAATACTTACCTGTGGTCTGGGGGCTGAGGACAAAGGTTGGATGTTCCATTTAAGTGCCTTCAGCCATTTCCAAGTAGACTGGGGCGTGATGTGCATTAAGCGGTTTAGGCTGGTGACCCGGAGCTCTGCAGTCTGAGGGGCAGACCCGAAATCGAGCAGTTGCTTTCTCCAGACCAGCGAAGCAGAGGCCTCTCTGGCTCCTGCTGGATTTGTCTTCTCAGCTCCAGGTTTCCTATCTGGGAAAAGAAAGGTCCATTAGTTACTGTCAGCACTATGAGGGAAGGATGGCCTTGCTTTTTTCTGTATCAGGACTTCCCAGACACAATGTGCTGGCGCACAAATGGATGGTGGCGACTAATTGAAATCTGGTTCCAGATCCCTCTCCACTGCCAGCCCGGGATGGGAGGCATCTCTCGCACCAGGCACCTCCACAGCAGATGGAACTGCGAGACAGACCTCGACACGGAACACCTGCCAGAATTTAGTCACCTAGGGGATTTCCGGCCATCTAGGGGAGCTCTCTCAGTCCGGGAGGGCAAAGCCAAACCCAATTTTATTTGATGTCACTTCCTTGGGAACGTCATCTCTGACCTTTTAGATGAGTCAGGCCCCCTGTACTTTCCCTTCATGATACTCATGCTAATTAGAAATGAATCAGTATCTAAATCAATTCAAATATAAGCTCCACGAAGTCAAGGACATTTGCCTGCTTTGTTCCTTGCTGATTCGCAGCGCTCAGAACTTTTTTGGCACAAAGTAGGTGTTCGATAAATACTTGTTGAATACGTTGATTAATAAATTTATATAAGTACCTGTTTATGACCTGTCTCCCCTATTTGACTAGAACTCCTATGAAAGAACCGTGTCTGTCTTATTCTCCCTGTATTCTTAGCACCCAGAACAAAACCTGACACATAGTAGGCACTCAATAAACAGCAAAGAGTAAAGTACTTAAAACTTTTTACGTTGAATTAATATTAATTTTAGTTAAGTAATAAAACTGCAATATATTAGAAAAAGAGTAAAGTAAAAGACCCATCCCCCATTAATATCACCACTCTTATGTAGCTACTTTAATTATTTGCTATTTTGCCTTTTAGAGTTTTCCACTGTGTACTTTGTAATTTTAATCAGGTTATTTTAAGCACGTGCATGTTTGTGTGTGTGCGTGCGCGCGCACACACACACACACACACACACACACCATATCAACTGTCCGGGTGGCAGGGAGTTTTATGAATTTAAGAGCAGGAAGGGAGGCCTGGATGAATAATGTTTTTCTTATTGTTATAATTAATTGTTGGTCCTACAATGGGATTGATAGCATCATGGGAACTGCTAGTGAGAAGCATTTCTTTCTGAAGTTTCAAGTTTCACCCCTGAGGTCAAGGCAAATCTGGCTATGGAAAAAATTTGCAGGTTAGAAATAACCCACAGGAAAATGCTTTATTTTTATGCTCGCAAATCAGGGAAACTTGCCGTGGCCGCTTCTAAACATAAACCTGTTATGTACACTGCAGTGAGCTTAGTGGCTCAGGGCTCATTTCTCAGCCTTTTTTACTTGGATCATTATGTGGAAATCAACCCGGTTTCTCTCCTTAAGCCCCTGGTGATACATTGCCACAAAGTGATTCAACTGTAATTATAGAAGTGAGGAAACCATGGCATACATTAAAAAACAAAACAAATCAAAACCCTGCTCTATTATATTCAAAATACATTTCTAAACATTAGGAGGGGAAAGGTTCTACTCCTTGTAAAGACAGCCTATAATGATGGAAAGCCTCTTAGTTGACAATGAGAAAAATCCATGCAAATTTCTTATTGACAAATAAGGTGGGCAGGAAGTTGAATGGACAATTTACTCATCTATTGCTGGGGGACCACTTTCCGGGTTGGAAACAGGTTGGAAACAGACCACTTTCCAGGTTCCCTCTGTTGACTAGAGGGAAAAAGATACATCTTAATCTTGATCTTGACCTTTTGCCCCCCCCCCGGCCCCCCCATTTCTTATCTGAAATAGAAAACAGGAGGAAGGGATGGGGAGGGGGATTTATCAGAGATGAATAAAACAGCACTCCTTCAGGAGATGGGTTAGTAGAAAGGCAGAGGAACGGGGCGGCGGGGGGGGGGGGGTGGGGGCTAGTCTAGCTCCGTGCCCACCTTAGGCTGTGAACCAGTCACCTTTCTGGGGCTAGGGATGATGATGACTTCATACCACATTCAGAGTTGTTGGGAGGATCTAGAAAGACCCTGGCTATGGAAACACTTTGAAAAGCATATGGTCAAATGTATTTATTTATTTATCTAAACAAGGAAACTTTTATTTTATTATTTTTTAAATTTTATTTAGTCATTTTTTTTTAAGAGCTCTCCATACCCGACATGCGGCTTGAACTAATAACCCAACTACCGAATATTGACTGAGCCAGCCAGGCATCCCTCAAATGTTTTTAAAATGAGCATAAGTCTCAGTATTGCAGGACGAAGCCATACTCTTGAAAAGCCCTGGTGAGGAATTTCCTCATCCAAGCTCCAGTAGCCATGAAGCCCAGAACAAGCTAAGAACCCAGGACTTTCCGCATATTGGAGGTGCTGAGAGATAAAGAGAATGCAGTCTCCTTAAACATACAAAGGATTGCCAAAGAGGTACTTGATAATAGTTGAGTTTAATAGGAAAGAGCATCTCTGTTTCTACTTCTTTAAATTCTCCTTTCTTATGCTATTGATGTATTATTAAAACTCAGATGGTAAAATAAGACAATTTATGCAAAAATTCTAAAAAAATTAGCTTTCTAGGGCTAAATAGTAAGTTCTATCTCACTTTCCCCAGTTGTTAACTGAAACTGCTGGGTCCAATAAACAATATATTCTCTTTCACAGGCTCCATTTCTTTTTATCTTATTGGATTCATTTATGCATTCAACAAATGTGCATTGACTATCTGGCTGAATGTACAAGGAAGAAATAATTAGCTTCTCCAGGACTGGTCTTCTAGTCCCAAATCTATTGCGCACTGCAAACATCCACAAGAAAAAACTAAAGAAGAAATTGCAAGATTAAAGTGCTATTCAGAATTCAGAAAAGGAACATCAGATGCAGTAGCAGTGACTGATGACTGAAGTTTTCCTCTCCTTCCTGGGCACACAGACAGACGACACTCAGACTCCTGTGTATTTAGTCATGGCTGCATAACTGAACTCTAGTCAATGGAATGAGATGTTAATGCGTCACTTTCAAGCCTGACCCATAAGAGCCTCCCACACAACACTCCTTTGCTCATCCAGCTGGCTGAAATTGAAAGCAGCTCACGTGTTGAAGATGACAGAGCCTCCATCAGCCTGGATCCCTGCGTGACTGCACAGAAAAAGCCTGCCCTGTTCCCCGAGCCAATGCTATTAGGAGAACATGAAATACATTTCAGTTATGTTGAGTCATTATACATTGGGAGGTGTGTTGTTTCGGTGGTTATCCTAGTTTAACTAATACATATGGCAACTAAGTCTTCAAATTTGGGGCCTGTAAGAAGGAACAGTAGAGAGAGATTTAACAGTGATGGATGCTTTTGCTATTTGTCATAAAAAGTTTCAAAGGATTTGGGGTTCTCATTTTGATTATCTCAGGGACATGCCTTCCCACAGGATCATCTTTATACTTTTCTCCGCCTTAGTTCTTCCATGCAAAAAAGAGTTTACATATATACATATATAGATAGATACAGATGTAGATAAAATATAAATATCTAGATATAGATTTTTTTTTTTAAGGTGAAGTGTAACCATTACTGTCCGAAAGGGTAGCAACCTATTGAACTCCTTCAAGGGCAAATGGAGATATGAAAGCAGAATATAAGGCATCAGGAAGAACCTGGTTTTCTGTATGTCTGCTCACTGTTCTGCCCACCCAAGCCCAATAGGGTGCTCACAGTAATGTCAGGCACCTACAACTTGAGCCTCACCCGGGCCCTGGGCCAATGGGACCATAGCCTCAGAATAAACCAGGAACTATCTATATCATTGGGCAAACGGGGTCTGGAAATAGGTCTCTTCGGCTGTTTTAGCCTTCAGTTAGGATGCCTTGGTTGAAAGTGATAATAAAGCCAAACCAGACTGATTTAAACTAATAGGGAATTTCTTGATAAACACCACTGCAAAACCCAGGGGCACGGGCTAGCTCTGGGCACTGCTGGAACGATGCCATTAGGACCTGGTCTCCCTCTGCTTCTCCTCTTTTGCTCTGTTCTTTTTCATCCTTCAGTCTCCGCTCCACATGGTGACAAGACGGCTACAGTCACATCAGCTACCTGAGGTGACTGCTCTGCTCCGAGCCAGTCTCATTGGCCAGGGAGGCAGAGTGCTGTGATTGGCCACATGGTCTACTCTGGAGGCTGGAGGTGGTCACATGGTCTACTCTGGAGGCTGGAGGTAGGGACTCTACACCGAGCGCGGTGGCTGAGAGTAGGGACGAAATGGCTTCCCAAGGGAATATCCAGGGCTATTACCAAAAACGAGGAGATGGGTGACAGGAAGGCAAACCACCCTGGGTACCAAGAGGTAAAGGGTGCTAAGTTCAGGTCAAAGTGCTGTGCTGTAACTTTATACTTCCATGCTCCCTGGAGTGCTAACCCACCCGCCTAACTCTTCCAGAACCTGGGAAAGGAGACTGGAGCCCTAGCTCTAAACACCAGCGGCAGGCTACACATTCTGTCCCACTTGCCTAAGCCCTCACTTAGGGCTGGTTTCTAGGCTTTCCTAACCCGAAGTTGGCTCCATATCACACAAGAGATATGGGGGGTGGGGACGGCAGTTTTGGGCTCTTTAGCAGAATTTCTTTTAAAAATTTTTTTTAAGATTTTATTTATTTATTTGAGAGATAGAGTGAACGAGAGAGAGAGAGCACAAGCCAGGGGGCTGGAGAGGCAGGGGGAGAAGCAGACTCCCCACTGAGCAGGGAGCACGACCTGGGGCTCCATCCCAGGACCCTGAGATCATGACCTGAGCTGAAGGCAGCCACCTAACTGACTGAGCCACCCAGGCGCCCCTCTTTAGCAAAATTTCTGCCTATGCACCTTGCTGTTGGCTTCTCTTACTTCTCTGCTGTCTGATCTCCGTTGCCACCCATCTCCCATACGCAGTCTCCCTGCTCTCTTGTGTTGGGCTCCTTGGTTTTTAGCATCTGCCTAAATTCCACTTGGGTTTTGCTCACGCTCCTTTGGACTTAATTGTCAGGTTCTCAAAAGAGAATTTTCCATCTGTTTGGTCTTGTGGTATTTCTGGTTCCTGCTTTCCCTCTTCTCCCAACCTCAGTCCCACCAGCTCACACAGACAGCCCTGTTCTGCAGTTGAGTGATCTGGAGACTCTATCAGCCCCATAGGCTCATGGGATGTGAGGGTTGGGGATTAGCAACCAACAGTCAAGTGTCCTCTGGACCTCCTCAGGCCAGGGGAACTTTCTCCAGAATTGTGCTAGAGCTCTGACCTTATGACCCTTCTCTGGCCTTGGAAAGTGGGGAGACTGGGGCTGTTTGTAGATCTGAGAATGAAATCACTTTTAATGCAGGTGTGTCTGTAGCTAATCAGCATACAGGCCTGAAGGCAGCTCATGGACAGAAAACATCCTGAGTCCTGAGCTAGTTGGGAAAAAAGCAGAGGTATTATGGCATTCCCAGAGGTCCATGGTAGGCGCCATCCGACATGGCTCCTATCATCAATCTTGAGGAGATTCAGGATCCTTCAGTGGGTGGTCTTCCATGAAAACCTTCTTGAAGAAATTTTTGGATCTTAGGAAAAAAGGGAAAATATTTTCCTATTTGGAAATTGGTGAAAATAACAATAATGATAATGGCTGATATTTACTGAGCCATTTCTATGTTCCAGACACTGTTAGAAGCCCTTTCTATATCTCATTGCACTGAATCTTTACAACACGTGCATGAGATGGGTATTATGATCCCTGCCCTCTATAGATAAGAGAATGGAAGCGTGGAACGGCAAAATAATGCGTCCACGGTTACACAACTAGTAAGCGACAAGAACTAGGGTTCCAGAACAGCTAGTCGGACACTGGGGACTGTGCTCTTAACCTCTACATTATAGTGCTTAGTTTTAGAAGAGGCTCAGGTCACATAAAGGGCTTACACAGAGCTAGGGGCAGTCCCAGGTGGAACATGCCAAACCAAAGCAGAAGCATCACCAAGAACAGCCAACAGGTTGTCAGGCTGGTCCTTACCTAGAGATCAGGCTCATCCAATGTCACATATGGGGAAAAACCAGGAACACCAGCACTCAGAATCAGATTGCCAAGGTCAGATTAGCACAGGAGGCCTGAAGCTGGGCGGTCAGGGCTGGAGAGAAAGGTGATCTGCAAGGAAGAAATTGACCTGACTCCTTTCATGCAGGGTGTTCCCCTCCTCCTACGGGGGTGCTGGCTCACCTTTCAACCCTTTTGTGCTCATAGACTCTGGACCTCAAAGCATCAAGCAGAGACTTTATAGTGGGTTGTAGAGGGAGGCAGAGGTAGTCAGCTGGGGCTCGAGAGAACACATCAAAGTATTTTCTGCACTGAGTGCACCCCCATGGGGCCACACAATACCTGGGGAACTCTCAGGGAGACTGAAGGTGTGTGCAGAAGAGAGAAATAGGAAGCAAGAAAATGAGAATGAAAAGAGGAAGGAGGGCCAGGGCAGAAAAACAGAAATGGAGGCGGCTGTGGCTGGAGGTCAGATTCACACTTTGACAATGAGTGCTGTCGCCCTCAGTGCTGCCCCCAGAAGCCTGTGCAGGGGGGCGGGGGGAGGGACAGGCTGTGCCTTTCAACCTGGGCTTCCTTCCCCTATTCTGTCCACTCTTTTTAGTGCGTTTTGAGTACAAAATGTCTCTCCCTAGGCAGGAAGAGCTTCAGTAATGAGATGCCCAGAGTTAGTCATAACACTCAAGCTTCTTGCAGGAAAGAACTATTTTTTTTATGTCATCATAAAACTGCCCAGCTCACCTAGGCCTGCTGTGGAAACGGTGGTTCTGAAGACAGAGGGGGAGATCAGAGCATCTGGCCTGGAGCTGAGGCAAAAGGCAAGGTTGGGGAAACCTTCTCCCTCCCAGCCAGAGTCAAACTGGCCTTTCCCCTGTGCCCGAGTTAGCGGGAAGTGACACATGGCCGTTAGGGAGGAAAAGGAGAGGTCAAACGGGGGCTCCTGGCCTGGTCCAACCCCGTCCAGAGGAATGAAGCCTGTGCAAGCGTCCCAATGACAGCTCCTCCCTCTGGGGAAAGAGGTGTGGGTGGGAAGGGGCACGGGTCCACGGGCCGCTGCCCTGGACCCTCTGTTTCCCTGGAGCAACTTGTTCTAGCTTCTGTGCTATAGCTCCGAGGAGCCAGTGCAGGTCTACCAGGCTGCGTCCACAGACCACTCCCTCAAACCAGAGGCAGGAAGACCTCTGGCCAAATGTTGTTTTGTCATTTCTGAGTCATCTTGGGTGACTGCCCATCTCCGAGCCTCTGTTCCCTCACCCGGGAGTTGGGATGGAAATAGTGCCCATTTACCTGAGCTCCGAGGCTCAGAGAAGGTGAACGCAATGCACCATCTGCAAAGCTCAAAGCATTTTGTGTACAAATATTATTACACAATTGTCACACGCAGAGCCTTCATGATAGTGTTCAAGAAACTATTCCTTCCGGAGATGCAGCTCTGAGGGTCTTTCTCACCTAGGCCCTGGAGACACAGAGATGAATAAGGCAGGTGACTGCCCTCCAGGGCACACAACGAGCAGGTGAGACGAGACAAGCAGACGTCTGATTAGAATCAGTGCTCATCGTGCTACGAGATGAATGTGCAGCTTTGGAAGCTCTCAAGAGGAACAGTGTCTACCTAGGGGATATTGGGAGTCAGCGTATGACCTGGGTCTTGAAGAGAGAGCAGGATTTTATTGGATGGGCAGCGATTGGTAGAGGATGGACATTTTAGGAAGAGGGGAGAACATGAACAGAAAGTAGGGTGACCGGACATGACCCAGAATATTGGGAACACGATGAATGAAGGGCTGGGGAGGGCAGCCCATGATGGGGAGTGGCAAGAAGGATGTGAGAAACATAAGCTGGTCAAGACTTAGAAGTGGCTAATAGAACTGAAAGGGATCCCATAGAACAATGCTATGAAGACTTTTCATGATGGAAACGTTCCACATTGGCACTCCCCAATATGGTAGCCACTGGCCACACGTAACTACTGAACCCTTAATGTGTAGCTAGTATGACTGAGGGATGAAATTTTTAGTTTTATTTCACTTTAATATAAATTTAGACAGCCAGAGACAACCGGTGGCTACCATCCTGGAGAGCTCAGCCACTGAACTTCTGACAGTAACTTTAAGTGTGTGGAGGGAGCCCTTGACGCCCTACCTCAGGCAGTTCTGTCCTCAGCCCATAAAACAAGAGCTCCCATGCCAGCCATTGCTGTGGCTGTGCAGTCAGTTGGATGAGCTGGGTTGAACTACAACTTGTTTCCTGCTCCCCAAGCTGTGCAGCTGCCCAGAGGAAGGAGAGCAGCCTTTTCCAGTTCTTACTAAGGCATCACGTGGGCTGGCAGCCCCGCTTGCACCAAAATTTCTGTCCTCAGTGATCCGTCTTTCCTCTCTGCTCCTGCTTCCTGGAGCCGCCGGGCCAGGTGAGCACTCCTGGGGCATGGCTCAGCGGGGCATGCTGGGTGTTGTCTCTTACTGGTAGCATTGGTCAGTCAACCTGCTGATTTGGTTTTTGTTTTCGTTTTTAATTTTTTTAAAGATGTATTTATTTATTTTTGAGAGAGAGAGAGAGCTAGGACGAGCGAGGGGAAGGGGAGAGGGAGAAGCAGACTCCTCGCTGAGCAGGGAGCCCGATGTGGGACTCAATCCCAGGACCCCTGGATCATGACCTGAGCCGAAGGCAGATGCTTAACCGACTGAGTCACCCAGGCGCCCTTTTTTTTTTTTTTAAAGGTACACAGTGTTGGCCTAGGCAGGGTTTAAAAAATATTTTTGAATTATTAGCCTATATTTAAAAACCAGATGAATTCTCTTAGAAATCCAGAATTGCTATCTTTTCTGGGCCTGTAAATGCACCGGGCAGCAAGGACCTGAAGCAAAGTAACACCTGATCCAGCAGCAAAGAGCAATAAAGGGGAAGGATGAGAGAGGTGGAACGTTTCAGAAGCCTCTCAGCTAAAGCTGTCGAACTGGATCCCAAAGTTATAGAAGCTGCTTTTAAAACATCTGGTTCATAATTCATTATTGCTTATTTATAGGGACTTAAGAGTTTCAATGTGTAGAGGTTTAAACAAAATAAAGATCTTTGAGATCATTTGGTTGAGCCAATTTATTTTACAGGTGAACATCGTGGTCCCAAACCACACCAGCCTGCAGATAAAGCTTGGAGTAGGAAGCCAGCGGGATTTGACTGGCTCCCCCGGTTCCTGCTTTGTGAGGCCTCCAAACCTATCACCCCCCTCTACACACACACAGCCCCAGTAGTCTGGGGAGCAAATCCCCAGGAATGTTTTGTGGACTCACACATGCTGAGGGCACAAACACGTTGCTAACCACCTCAGCACGTAATAGGCATTCAGGGAATGCTTTCAATGAACAGATGTGTGAGAGAGTTCATGAATGCCTTTAAAAGTGGATCCAGCTTCCTTCTACATATTATTATCTTCAGTATATAATCTACCCCAATTTCTTTTAATGAATCTTGACAAAATACTAATATCTCTGTCAATTATAATCTGCTCTCTTAAAAATAGATGCAAGATTGCTCTGATTCAGGGAAGTCATAGATCAGAGCATCAGGCTTCCGTTTTTTCTGGATGTATTTTGTAGTCTCATAAAATACTAGTATGTTTATTGCCCCCAAATAAAAACTAAACAAATTTTAACTGTACTCCATGGGAAACCAGGAAAAAAGCAACTGGGTGGTGTTGTCCAAAACTTTCCGAAGGGTTTTTGTGAAGCCATCAAGGCCATCTTTGTTCACAACCAAGCAGCTGGCCCCAGGACCTTGTGTCATGCTGGCCCACAGATGTTTCAGGGTAAAGCCTTTGATTTCATTTTCATTCCCTTTTACTACAGAGCTCTTGTTCTAGGACTCCACTGGGGGAGCCATAATTGTCCTCAGAAACACCTTTGCCCTCCCTCTGTCCACTGTTATCCCTTGTCATTGAATGAGATGAATGCCCCTCCACTTTGCCTCTCCTTGGGACAGGGAGCTTGGTCCTGCAAGTAATCAGTCCTGGGGTGGAGAGGGTGCCGCCTGGGTCCTCCAGACTGGTCCGGACATGTCTGCACCCGGTGTAAGCTACCTTGTCTGTTACGTAAAGACGGTGAACACGTCAGAAAGAAAATGAGACAAGAGCTTGGCTCTTCGCTCCTGTCTGGTGGAGCAGTGAGCTCCGTGGTGAGCATTTGCTAGGCCCCTCTTAATGGGAGGACATCACTGGTCTTGATCACTGTCCTAAAATGGGCTCTGCTGCCTTGATAGCCTTTGCCAATTGCGAGTTGTTTGTTTTTTTTTTTTTTTTCCCTCCATAAACATCAACAGGCTGGAGAGAAATCTCCACAGCGAAAACCTGTCTTTTAATATTTAAAAAAATAAGTCTCAGGGTGCAGTTTAGGACACGGGGGCAATAAATTACAATCCACTGTGTACCAGCAGTTACAGCAATTGTACATCTTATTAAATCCTTACAACAGCCTGAAGAGGCTCTTAATCCCCCCCCTTTAGAGATGGACAGGAGAGGTGGAGAGAGGAAGTGGCTTGCCCAAGTCAGGGGCTGAGCCAGAATTCAAATCCAGGTTTTTCTAACTGCCCAGCTTGCATCCGTTTCTTAGTGTTGCCCTTCCAGAGAGATTGTTTTTTTCTTTTTTTTTTTCTTATTTATTTATTTATTTGAGAAAGAGAGAGAGAGAGCATAAGCAGGAATGTGGGCAGGGGGAGGGGAAGAGGGAAAGGGAGAAGCAGGCTTCCTGCTGAGCAGGGAGCCCAACTCTCGGGGCTCGATCACAGGACCCTGGGATCATGATCCAAGCTGAAAGCAGACGTCAACCCACTGAGCCACCCAGGTGCCCCGCTTTTGTCTTTAAAACGCCCCAAATCACACAAAATAGTTGGCCTTCTCTTGTGTGTTACCACTGGGATCTCACAAAGCACCCTATTCCCACCATAGTCGGAGGCTCTGCATAATGCACATAGCATTAACCCAGGAAACCTACTGTCTGAACCACCCTGGGAGAGAGAAAACCCTCAGAACCCCAAAGCAATTGTCAGCCTGCGGCAAATGCCATCGGATCGCCCAGCCCAAGGCTCGGCCTAAAAGCTGCTGCAGGGTGTCACTCTAAAGATAACCCAAAAGGTCTCATAGCTTCCTGGTTGTTAAAACAGCAACTACAGTAGCAGGAATTGAGACCTACAGATCAGTGGAGTAGAAATGAGGAAGGAAATGGCATGTTAAATGACTCTTTCCTCCCCAGCTTGCCCTGTTCTTTCTAGATAGAGCCCAGAACTTGCATAGTTACAGTGGGATAATTTGATCAAATGCCAAAAGTTTTCTATCAATGTCAAGCTGTTCAAATCTCTACGTACTTTGAAGGCTGGGGTGCAGTGGGATTCCTGGGACATTTGTGCTTCTAACTCTGCTAGGGCTGGTTGGACACAGATACCCCCTCAGGAGGCCTTTCCCGAGCCAGGGGTAAGGGTTAAGCAAGTGTGCTGTTACCCTCTGTAATGGGGATCTTAATGCCCTCTGCTTCTTATTGTCCCTGTCTGGCTGCATCGAATTTGCTGCCGCTTTGGTTCTTTCTCCCTCTCTCCCCACATTTTTCTACTTCAGATCAAAGAACTTCCCTGTTGCCCCACTTCTGGATTTGCTCCCTGGAGGGCAAAGCTGGGGTAACTCCTTCCCACCTCCCTTTCCAGGCACACAGGGTGCTCCTTAGCAGGCAGGAGAGGGGGTGGAGGGGGATCTCCCCCCCCCAACCGGGACCCTCGTGGTTTCAGGCTTCTGAGCCATGGCAGGAGGAAAGATCTAGTTTGATGTGGTCCCGTCTGCCATCACTGCATCCTCATACTCTCTGCTCCAAACCCCTCTCCTGGGCCCCATCCTGACTTTCCATGTCTCTGGATTATAGCGTTCCTCTGTTTCCCACTTCCCACTGAAGCAGGGGCCAGAAGGGCGGTGCATTTCCTCTCCTGACTGCTGTGGCTAAGCCATCCCAGGTCCTGCTCATTACAGGGAACAAGAGAAAGAGAAAGCAAGAGTGAGTAGGGCTGCAAAGACTGTTGTTGCACGGTTTCCCTTAAGCCCCAGAAATAGAAAGCCAGACTTCCGACTTGCAGAGCCCCCCGCGCAAACCACCAGACCACACTGCCAGATAAGAAAAATGTTAGATTGTGTCACACCTCCAGCTCCAGGTTCGGAAAATGGCCCTGGATGTCAGACAGCTTCACCATGATCCTACGAGAAGGTAGAAGAGGGTGGACAAAGAGTTTGGTATCAGTTTCTTGTCACCCACAGAAATAAAGCAAAGCAAACGTTATGATATATTCGTCATGAGCTAACTTTCTGAATTGCATGTACAAGGAAGAATTGAACTGGATATCAACAAGCACTGAGAAAGGGAATCCACTAGCCAAAAAATGTCTCCTTGGCCTTTTCAGTTCGTGCATGTTCATATATTGAATACCAACTGTATGCCAAGAGAAGGAGGCTGGACTATATGCAGATTCACCCAGATTCCAACTTTTGTGCTCAGCGCTACCTCCCCCGTGGAAATAATTTTGCTTCGTTCTCCCAGAGCAGCTCCAGCAGGCGTGTGTGTTGTCAGCCGCCGCAGGAAGAGTGATGGCCAGGGTGTTGACAGGTTCCTAATTGGAAGGTAGGAGGTGCCGCCAGAGATCAGCTATAAAAGATATCTTTGGGCCAGGGTGGGCTGCTAATGCTGGGAGAGACTCAGGCTGAGGTCTGGAGAGCTGTCACCCTGGGATGGCGCCTGGTCCCGCAGATAGACGATGCCGGCGGCCAGAGGCAGCTGACAGACAAGGCCCACGCAGGGAAGCCGCCATTTCGGGGCATGGCAACGATCACGTGCACACCAGGACTTCAAGAGCCAGCGAGCGCGAGGCGATGGAGCCCTGGGAAAGGAGAGCCTGGAGTGGCCCCAAAGCCGGGGATCCAAGAGGCCGGGCAGGAGAGCAGCTGATAAGAGCCTGGAGGGAAAGACAAGGGAAAGGAGCTGCAGGAGTCTGCTTTATTCAGCACGTTCAGCTACTTAGGAGTGACTTCCCTGTGCCTATAATTGTTCAGGGCCCTGAGGGGTTTGAAAGAAGAACCAGCTTAGAATTTAATATCTAATTAGGAGGTGATCAAATCCAGGCCCTGAAATTATTGCTGGGTGAACCCACACGGCACACGTATGCAATAGTGACAATTGTGCGAGCTCTTTCCTCGCAATATCTCATGTAACCCACCCTGCGAAGTGGGTCCAGACGTCCCTGTTTTAAAAATGAGGGTGCTGCGGTTCAGAAAGACTGCATACCCCATCTAAGTTTGGCTGGCTGGGAAGTGGTGGAGCCAGGATTCAAATCCAGGTCTGTGTGAGCCTCCAAACTTTGGGGTAGAGCCTGCAGCATCCCTTTACTGAAATAATAAATACAGTGCTGCCCTGAGCAAGAGGGGAGAGTAAGTACTGGCTGATGGTGCAGGGGAGAGAGAGCGAGAGCAATGCATGACCAAGGTCCAAGATGGCTTCTTGCAGCTGGAGGGCCTTTTGGAGCCAGTGCAAAGCGTGGATCCAGAGTATTCTCTACTTTCTGAACCAGAGGTTGAGGGTCTGAGTTAGGACGTGGGCCATCTGGGGCTTGCTGTTTGGCACAACGCAGAAGACCACCCTCCAAAGACCTAGGGATTCTGCATAGAGCACATCTGGTGTGAGAACTCACTGCAAGAACGAAGTCTCCACCTTATCGGAGAGATGGCTGGGCCACCGACAGGCCCAGGGCTCCAAGCCGTGGGTTTGCAACAGGCTCAACTAGCAACCGGCCTTGAGCAGAAGTAAGAAGAAAGCACCCCCTCAGCCCTCGGCCGTGGAGCAGGCTCTGCCGTGTGCAAGGGCGTGCAGGTGTCCTGGCAGGGAGATGAGGTGGCACAGGCAGCAGGCGCTAGGGTGCCAGGACCTCCCGAGAAGGAACAGGTGTGAAGCAGGGCCATTAGCTGAGAGGGTGTTGGCGGGGCAGGCCGCCGAGATCTGATCCAGGAAGCCACCAGGACTGCATCATCTGCTGGTGAGTAAGCTTGACCAACTCTCTGATGAATGCAGTACAGCAAGGGAACTTCTCCTTCTTCAGAGAGCCAGAAGTGGTCATTAAATTTATCTTTATTAAAAGAAAACGATTCTGAAAGGGGCATGAGCCTTCAAGCTTACCCCCCTGGGGTGTTCTGGGCAGTCCGGCTTCTGTCTGAGGGAGGAAGAGCGTCTATCCATAGGCAGTGCTGTGGAGAGGACCTGCCATGACTCAGACACTCACTGGGTGAGCGGGGTGCTAGCTAATGTCTTCAGGAATTACTAATTTACCATCTAATTTGTTCCTCTGCACCAGCCACAAAGGGAGACCACTCAGCCCTTGCGATGCAAAAGACAGGCTGAGGCTGGTGTTTACCATGATCTCCCCAGGAACTCTGTGCGTGCGAATGTGTGTGTGTGTGTGTGTGTGTGTGTGTGTGTGTGTGTTTGCACAACGACCTTACGCAATGAAGGCGGGGTGGGGCGCTGCCCTTGCTAGCATCTTCAACCACATTTGAGTTCTGTAATGGAGTGCCTCAGAGAGGCCAAGGCCTCCAAGAAGGTTATAACTTGAAGGGTATCTTTAAAAAACCAGGGTGCATGGGGACAGTGGCCACACATTCCTACCACCATGGGGACCATCAACAGGGGGCACACAAATCAGAGCGTCTGCCCTGGGCCAGTCACAGGGCTAGGGTTCCATGCACCTTTTCTTGCGGACATGTCACAACTACCCTTTGAAGCAGGTACAGGGCTTTCATTGTTCCAGGTTCTCGCCCCAGTGTTTCTGATTAGAGAAAATCCCTATTTCCTTAAGTCCTACCTGAAAAAGTCAGTCTCTTAGAAGGCCTTTCCTGAACTTACCAGTAAAATTAGTGATGCTGTCCTTTGTGCTCCCAGAAAATCCCAGAATTTTGGGGAGACGGCAGGCTCAGATTCCCCATCTGTTAACAGGGGCAACCACAGGGTCATCGTGAGGAATAAATGAAATAAATCGTGTGAGTGCTTTGACAGTGGCCGGCACTCAACTTTCGTTAGTCACCGTCGTTATTGTTAATAACAGTACTGGTAATACCACTTCATGACTTGCCGTTAGTTGTCAGCCCCTTGAGTGTCAGGCTAGTGCCTACTCTGTTCATTGTCGTGCACCCACAGTCTAGGAGTGTTCGGCACAAGGTAGGCCCTGGTTTCCTAGCTGGCGAATGAATGAATAAGGAGGTATTTGCCTCGCCCTCACTTCTGTGAGCTCCTGAGGACAGGCCCTTATCTGACCCATTTCTGTATTTCTAATGTCACTACTTCGTCTGGCACAACCCAAGAGCTGAGTGACTGCTGAACAAATGAACAGGATTGTGAGAAGCTGCCGCTCAGCCAGTGTCTGGCCCACAGAGTCTGGCTGTGTGCCCAGCTCCATGCTCCGGTCGGCTGGTGGCAAACCCCTGCTCCATGAATCTGGTAAGTGTGCCCTCGACACTTCACCCCTGGATGGTGAGCTCACCATCTAAGCTCACAACTAAGGATTTTTAAATCCTTAGGGTCTAGCACAGCACCTGGCGTACAAGAAATGCTTAACTGGCTACCCAGGGACGCTCAGGTCCAACGAGACTCAAAGGAAAGCAGAGTCCAGAATGAATTTGTCATTTTTCCCCTATCACCACCCAAACCAGCTCTTCCCCAGAAGTGCCCCATGCCTGTTGATTAAAGACCTGGTTTCGGGGCGCGTGGGTGGCTCAGTTGTTAAGCGTCTGCCTTCGGCTCAGGTCATGATCCCAGGGTCCTGGGATCGAGCCCCGCATTGGGCTCCCTGCTCAGCGGGAAGCCTGCTTCTCCCTCTCCCACTCCTCCTGCTTGTATTCCCTCTCTCACTGTATCTCTCTCTGTCAAATAAATAAATAAAATATTTAAAAAAAAATAAAGAACTGCTTTCTTGGGGTGTCTGGCTGGCTCAGTTTCTAGAGCATGTGACTCTTGATCTCAGGGTGGTAAGTTCAAGCCCCCACATTGGGTGTAGAGATTACTTAAAAAATAATATCTTTTAAAAAACAACAGAAGACATGGTTTCTTGGTTACAAAGGTCTAAAACTCCTCGGGAGTGCTGTACCCTAATGCCAAAAAACAGTCTTTGTGGTCAGACTTTTCTGGGCTTGAATCCTAGCTTTGGCCACTACTAGCCATCCCCTGGACAAATTGCTCACCCCTTCTGATCTTCAGTTTCCCCTTCCATCAAATCAGGGTAATAATACTCACTATCCATCCATTCCATAAGTACTTATTGGGCACCTAATACAGGGCCGGAACCATTCTAGGCTCTGGAAATACATAGTTGTGAACCCAACAAACACTGCTCATGCCTGAATGGCAAACTCCAACCTAGAGGGAGAGAGAGATGCTAGACAAATAAGCCAGCAAACACATAGTATGTCAGATGGTGGTATGCGGCGTGAAGGGGAAGGCAGTGGAGGGGTCAGGCCTGGCAGTGTCTTATTCAGGTAGTAAAGGAAGGCCTTTCTAATATGGAGACCCAACACCTGGGGAAGAATGTTCCAGGGAGAGGGAAGGAGCAAAGACCCTAAAGCTAGAGGTTGAAGAATGACAAAGGGGGTGTGGCTGAAGCAGAGGAGAGCAGGGTGTGGAAGAGAGGACATGCAGATGGGTGGGACCAGGCATGGAGGGCCTGATAGGGCTTTGGCTCTTGCTCTGGGCAAGCAGGAGAGCTTTGAAAGGCTTCAGGCTCAGGAGGAAGGTGATGTGATGTAAGTTATAAAGGGATGCCTCTAGCAGCTGCTTAGAGAATGGCTTATCTGGATGGGGCAGAAGCAGGAGGCCAGTCATGTGTACCCCACCAGCTTACTGGAAAATAAATGATACATTATATATTAGCACCTGGATGACCCCAACCAGGTGCTAATCCATGGCAGGGAGTAAGTGCTCAATCCATGGGGGCTGCTATAGATGATTCTGGAGCTGCCTGGGCTGCTCCTTCCTTGTCTCCTCCAGACAAGTCTTGCCCAGTCATGCAGAGTCCCTCCTGCCCTTGCCCACCTGCTCGTTCCCTCTGCCCCTTACCTCCTTTCTTCAACCCTTCACTGATGTTGAATGTCCTCAGATAACAGCCCCACCTCCTGCCTCTCCCATCCAACCCAAATGCAACTCCAGTCACATCCTCCCCCTGCTCAAGAGTCTTCAAAGGATCAATAGCTCATTAAGTTCACATTCTTGGAGGCTGACATTCAAGGCCTCCCCCAAGATGGTGCTGTACTTACCATTCCCACCCATTCTCTACTTCTCTCCCAGAAATATTGAATACTTGTGGAGAAAGAGTTGGGTGCAGTGTGCCACTCCCAGCAGAGTGACCAAGGAGCCTAACTGTACTCCCAGGGGCAAACTGATTATCATAGGCCCTTACCCCAGGTTCTCGGGGCCATCCAGGATGCCCCAGCCATGGCAGACATGGATGCTTATTACTGGATCACTCCTCCTACCACGGTCCCGTGGACTCCACAACAATGCATCTCCTCTTAGAGTTACAAAATGGCACGTGGTTTCCCAAATCAGTTTCCTTTTACTGCACTTAGCTCCCTTGATATCTGCCCCTAGGGACCTGTCACCTAGAATAAAATGCCCCCATTTGCCTTTACTGGTTCTGATGGGAGACCCAGGCTCCAGGTCATGGATTCCCATGTTCATCTGCCTGCCACGGTTCCTAGGTCCTCCATTACTCTATCCTTTTACTGTCTGAGCTCAGTCCACGGAAGATTGATGCCTGGACTGAAGGCAGAGAGTCACCTGGAACCTCCCGGCCATAGACAGAATGGCAAAATCCCTGATATTACTTTTCTACCAGCCCAGAGAGCAGGCACCACCATCCTCTCAAACATACCCCATGATGGGACTTAGAGTAGCTTTAAAGACTGGCTGATTTCAGGCCCTTCTCCCAGGGAAGTATTCACAGCACCTGGACTAACACCTGTCACCACATGGCTCTCGGAGGAAGGCAAAACACCAAAGCATTATTCTAAAATAGCATACCTGAGGTTATCTACTCCCATGATAGGAAGTTGAAGTGAGGACAGTCACCCACAGCTGGGGGGTACAGATGCCCCACAGCCTTATAAAAGGCAGCCATGGGGCGCCTGGGTGGCTTAGTCGGTTAAGCGGCTGCCTTCGGCTCAGGTCATGATCCCAGGGTCCTGGGATGGAGCCCCGCATCGGGCTCCCTGCTCAGCGGGGAACCAGCTTCTCCCTCTCCCTCTGCCTCTCTCCCTACTTGTGCTAGCTCTCTCCCCACCTCCTCTATCTGTGTCAAATAAATAAATAAAATCTTAAAAAAAAAAAAAAAGGCAGCCCTGAATGTGGAGTCTAAACACTGGACAATGTTATCGTGGAACCTTTAGGTTATCAGTAGCTGGCTGTGCCTGATATGGCTGCTGGCCGTGGCCTGGGCCACTCCATGCCAGGAGACCTGGGCAGTATGGCACCTGCAGTCGAATCTCCGTCTGGAGTGCATAACTCTTCTTCCACAACACCACAGGCCAGGCACATTACGTGACCCTGAGCAGCCACCGGGAGAAACAAAAAGGAGCGTGGTCCTGTACTCTTAGAACTCCCCAGCCCAGGCTGTCTGTGCCCCAGCTATCATGCCTAGCTGGCTGCCTAGCACGTAGGTCAATGTCCCCTCAGCACTGCTGCTTTGTGCATCTTTGTGACAGCCTTCCCAATATCAACACATGCCTCCATGACCTGGACATGGCTCAAGAGTTGTTCTGGCCCAGGGAGTCAAATGCCACTTGGCAGGTGATGACCATGGCCCAGCCAGCCACTGCTTCTCAGAGGATAATAACCCTATTACCCGCATCATCTGCCAACGGGCCTCCTGCCAGAGCATAGGCATCTTCCCCTTTGGGGATCCCTCACTCAGCATGGACCACACACTGGCAAGAGGTGAACACCAGACAGACCCCCAAAGTTATAACTCTCTCCTCCCCCATCCTCCCCACAGGGTACAATGAACCCCATTTCCACTATGACTAAGGCTTCCCCTCCCAGACCTCCCAAAGCAAGCTTACTGCTTAAGGCTAGCCCCAGGTTAATCTGTATGTATACATGGTCAAGGCCACATCCCAATGGCTAGACCTCACACAATGTCAGGTAGGCTCTGACCCCATGAGCAAGCCACCTTCTAATTTGCACCATGCTGAATGACCTCAAACTCACGAAAAAGGCCCACAAAACCACTAGTAGTAATGCTACTGGTCTAGGCCCCTGCTATCCAGGACCAGATGGGCAGGACATTGATTGATGGTATCAATGAGTCATGATGGCCCATGAGTCCAGATCATGCAATTATCCAAATGCATATGTGTGTGTTTGTGTCTTCCTAGGCCTGCACAGCATGTCAGGACTCATGGCCCTATGCTGGCCCAGATACTAAAGAAACGTGAGTGATTAGAAGCCCCAAAGGGAAGCTGGTCCACCTGTGCCACTCCCCTAGGTAACGCCCTCTTGGTGGCCAAACTCAGCTGCACACTCTGCTAACTCCGACCACCTCCTCGACATTTACCGACCGCCCCGTGATGGGACCCTGCTGGTCCCAATTCCCAGTCGGAGGTGATGAGCCATTTTCCTACCCACTGCCCTGCATATAATAGTGACATTTGAGGCTGGAGGACTGGGGCTAAGGGCTCACAACACGATTACACCAGGAAAATAGCAGAGGCAGCAGAGGAAATGTCCAAGGTTCTATGGGCCAGTGTGACAGAAACTGAGGCAGCCTCCGAGGCTTTCACTGAAGGGCAAAAATCCCTTAGAGCCAGCCTGGCAGGTAACACACTAGCTCCAGGTGATTTGATAGCTGCCCGGGAGCCCGTGCCCTCAGGGGACCTTCTTGCTTTATATGGATGAATAATGCAGGCAAAGTCATCCAAAATGCCCCACAAATGCAACACCAAAACCAAAACCAATTTGCACAAGGTACCCTGAGCTCCCCAGGAACTGGATGTCCCCTGCAGGCTGGAGTGACCTTGTTCCGGGGGGCCCTTCTTCCAGCAAGGGGACTTGACATACTGAACAGGCTATGTCAAATGGGTACAGCCTACAGACAAGCAGATTCACAAAAGACTGCCTGAAATTAATCTGCCCCCTCCACCGCCTCCTGGTATTTTTCAACAGGTGAGTTCCTGTCCTATATCTGTGTCCCCAGGATCAGGCTCTTTCCACACAGGTGTCAAGGAGTCCTCTGTCACTGGGCGCCTCACCCAGGGACTCCCCCAGCTTTGCCGATGCCAGAGTCGGTAACAAACCTATGAGTTGCTTGCGATCATGGCTCAGGTGTGGTGCATTTGGCAAACAAGTTGCCGTGTTGGACCGTGACGATATCGAAAGAAAACCTGAACCTGTCATTATTCCATCCCTACCCCGGAACTGCAGTGCCAACTCCTGACTCCTCGCCGAGACCTTTACTCAGGCTGTTTCTGCCGGGCACACCTGCTCTGCTTACAGGCTTGGTGGGGGGAACTGGCTTTGGAATCACTAGCTGTTAATCCCTACTCAGTCCTTATAGCTCTGTGACCTGGAGCAAGTTTCTTAGCCTTTCTGTGACTCAGTTTCTTCATCCATAAAGTTGTGATCACACTACTTACTTCATTAGGGTGTTGTAAGGGAAAAGTAATTACCCACTCTAGGGAAAGTTCATAGTATAAGTCTGACACAAAGAAAATTCCCAGATATTCACTCAAGGGACAACTAAATTTCTCCTTCCCGCAGAGAGCTGTACATTCCTGTTCCCACTCTAATTTCTCTTTAATCCATTCTGGTTGCATTTCTGGTCAGCACCTCACTGTTAATCATGTACTGGTTCTCCATCACATATGTATTCATTTTGACTTCCCAAGGAAAAGATAAAGATCCGTGAAGGAAGGGACTACATTATACCTGCCTCTCCTACTGACTTGCTCTGTCATCTTGCACTTAATTATCTTGGGATTGAGTTTCTTTCTCCGGGATGGCAAATACATGGCCTGTGTGCCAACATTTCCACATCTCATAGCCTTGGGAGACACTGGTGTGTAATAATGATTCTCTTCCCCTAGAACCTGGCTCCAGACTCAGTATCCTTCTTAATATAACTTATTATTTATTATTATGTTAGTAGACATATTTATTATGTCAGCTAATTTATTCAATAAGTATGTATTGAGTACTTACAAGGTACTACCCTCTATTTAGCAGTCTGGAAATAAAACTTTGAGCACCTTGTCCCTGCACTTAAGGAACTTGTCATTCAGTGGGGAAGAAAGACAATAAGCAAATACACAAATAAGAAAATATCAGGTAGTGATAAGAACAATGATGAAAATAAAGTAGTGGTGTGTTGGTGCCTGGAGAGACGTCTACTTTAGATTGGTGTCCAGAGACAGACTCTCTCAGGTCCCTGGAGATTTTGATCTGGTAGATTTGGTGTGGGCCAAAGCAAATGCAGGAAATTTGGGAAACATTGACATGGTGAGTGAGAGTCAGAGTATGGAGTCAGAAAACCTAGGTTCAAATCCCATTTCCTGCACTTATATAGTTGTGTGACCCTGAGCTAGTTACTGAACTTCTCTGACCTTCAGTTTCCTTATCTATAAAATGGGATAATAGTACTATTGATCTCAGAGGGTTGTTCTTAGTATTAAATAAGATAAAACAGGAACACCTGGGTGGCTCAGTCAGTTAGGCGTCTGCCTCCAGCTCAGGTTATGATCTCAGCGTCCGGGGATCGAGTCCCGCATCGGGCTCCCCGCTCAGCGGGAAGCCTGCCTTTCCCTCTACCTGCTCTGCCTTCAGCTCTCCCTGCTTGTACTCTCTCTCTCTGACAAATAAATAAAAAAAAAAATCTTAAAAAAATAATAAAGAAGATAAAACATATAAAAGGCTGGCACATAATACGTGCTCAATAAAAGCTAGCTATTGTTTACAGCAGCAGGCCCATCTATCCCGAGCTGTCATCTTTTGTCTGAATTACTCAAAAGACAAATCCCACAAAAGCCACTTACTAGGTAATTAATATGGCCTCTGAGTAGACTTTTGCCTAATGAAACACTTCGTCTTGAAAAATGAATTCTCAAAAGACCATCGTCTGAGCAAGGATGCCAGGGTTCAATGAATAAGTGTCCTAGGGCTCTCTAGTTTCAGCAGGATTAAGATTTGGAAGGGCTTTGGCCTCATTTCCTCCCCTATCAGATGGGAGCCTGGCTACTTGCCCTTTCTAATTTGGGCGTGGGGGGAGGACTTCTGTGACCCAAAGTGATGTGAGATTTGCAAAGTGTGAGACACGGGCAGAAGCCTCGCCATGTCAGACAGGCCGGAGCACCCAACTTGAAAGGCCATAGTTCCTGATGCACCAGCCTTCCTACCCCCCGCCTGGCTCGTTGGGAGAAGCTGGCCACTCCTTCCCATTTATAAGCTGAGCTGGGTACATAACAGAGAAAAACAAAGTTGGGCAGGAAGCAGCCTTTTCAACCAGTGAAGAAACCGTTAGAATCCATCCCTTTGCCCTAATGCCAAAGCTCCGCCTGCCCCACCCAGCCACACTATCAAGGACACACAGTTATCAGAGGACCCTGGGGGCATTTGTCCCTACTTTATCAAGGACCCGTGGAAACATTTCTCTAACTGACGATAAAGACCCCCTCCCCGGTCCTCTCTCCCTCCCTCCCTCCATTCTGCTTCTAGCTGCCTACCAGAGGGTTCCTGTCATTTTCTTTCAGTAACAACAGTTCTGAGAAGGAGATATTTTGCAACCGGGGCTTGAAGTAACTGGTGGAGAGGCAGGTAAGATGAGTTTCATTCATTCACTTGTTCATGCATTCATTCTTTCAGTACATATTTATTGGGTACTTACTATGTGCTAGATACTAAGCAAGGCTCTTGGATTCAATTCTGAGCAGAAGGTGCTTGCAGTCTTTGGGGGAGCCGGACAGTACTTTAACAATCCCTAAATGTGGAATTATAAATTATGATCCAGACTGGGAGTGAAATTAGACTACGGGGGGAGGGGGTCCTAATCTAGTCATGGAAGCTGGAGGTAGGGAGGTTCCTTGAAGAAGTAACATTTGAGCTGAGAGAGAGTGTGTATAGTAATTTTCTAGATTTTGCTCTTGCCCTCTGAGTGGGTGTTTTCAGGGTTAAAAAGATGCCTCAGGGCCCGAAAGACTTGCTGCCGTCCCATGCCAGTCCTGTTTCTGACACCAAGTCACGATTACTCGGCCCTTGTGAAGGTTAGGATGAAAATGACTTATTGGACTAATAGAGAAGCCAGCATAAACCTGCCAGGACCTCCTTCAAGATTCAGTTCACTTTGCAAAAGTTGCCAGATAAAAGATATTTCCAGATGGAAGGGCACGCAGGAAATACAAATGGAATATTTTTTAATAGCTCTTCCTTTGCAAGATATGACCCAAGGCGGCCTTCTGCAATATGATGGGGAAGCACTGTAGCCTGGAAAGCTTGAGAGGAGCTGAGCTGGCCCCAAGCAGCCCCTGGGGCCTTTGGAAAGGGCCTGAAGGAACATTAAAGATGCTCTACTTATGCGAGAGCCCCCCCACCCCGCTCCTGCCACCGCCCCCCAAAGTAGAGCCTGTGCCTGTTGTATTCTAACTGACAGATTCTCAGAGGAGAGGGCAGATAGATATCTATACGAGCATTGAGCTCCTTTAAGGATGTGGCTTTACCAAATAACAGACTGCATCCTTCTCCCTCTTTCCTTGGAGCCGAGTGGGCTCCTGCAAAGAAAGTCCCTGGGACAAACAATGAATCATGGAACACTACATCAAAAACTAATGATGTAATGTATGGTGATTAACATAACATAATAAAATAAATAAATAAATAAATAAATAAGAAAGTCACTGGGAACGCAGGGAACACCACTAACAGGGACCTAAGTGGGCAGGGATTGCCACCAGGGCACCTGCAGATTGTCTCAGGCCATGCGGGACTGGCTTCATCATAATGTTGGGATTAAATGGGTCCACAGATGAAGCCAAGAAGGTTGTGAGCTTCCTGAAATAATAGGTAAAAGCCCGCATGTTAGCCCAAATGGGCGCCTGAGATGGCCTTGAACTCTGACAAGTGTTTTTGGTAGCAAAATAGACATACATTAAAATTTAGCATTTTAACCATTCTCAAGTGCACAATTTGGTGGCAGGAAGCATGTTCCCATTGTTTTGCAACCATCTCCAGAGGTTTTTTTTTTTTATCTTCCCAAACTGAAGCACCATATCTATTGAAAAATAATTCTTCCTTCCCCCAGCCCCTGGCAACCACCCTTCTAACTTCTGTCTCTATGAATCCGACGACTCTAGGTGCCTCATGTGAGATCATATGGTCTTTGGCCTTTTGTGACTGGTTTCTTTTACTTAGCAGAACGTTATCAAGGTTCATGGATGTTGTAGCCTGTGTGTGGATTTTCTTCTTTTGAAGTGGACTAATATTTCCTTGGATGCACATGCGGCTTTTTTAAAATCCATTCAGCTGTGGATGGACACTTGGGTTTCTTCCATCCTTTGGCTCTTGGGAATAATGCCGCTATGAACGAGGACATACAAATGTCTGTGTGAGTTCCTGATTTCAATTTGGGGGGAGGTTAATATACCCAAAGGTGGAATTGCAGAATCATTTGATAATTCTGTTTTTAATTTTTGAGGAGCCTACATATTGTGTTCCACAGGAACTGCACCATTTCCCTTCCCACCAGCAGTGCACAGGGGGTCCCAATTTCTCCACGTCTTTACCGACCCTTGTTCTTTTCTCGTTTGGGATAAGAGTCATCCTCATGGGTGTGAGGTGGTATCTCATTGTGGTTTTGATCTGTATTTCTCTAACGGTTAGTGAGGTTGAACATCTTTCCATGGGCTTATTGGCCATTTGTGTGTCTTCTTTGGAGAAATGGCTATTCAAGTCCTTTGCCTATTTTTTACTTGGTTATTCGGGTTTTTTGTTGTTGAATTATAGGACATCTTTTTCTATTCTGAATATTAACCTCTTATCAGGTATATGGTTTAGAAATATTTTCTCCCATTCCATGGGTTGCCTTTTCACTCTGGTGATAGTGTCCTTTGAGGTATGCAGGTTTTTAGCTTTGACATAGCCCCACTTATCCATTTTTAATTTAACAATTAAATTAGATATAAATAAAATATGACACCTGTGCTTTTGGTGTCACATTTAAAAACTCATTGCCAAATCCAAAGTTACGTAGATTCTCCCCTAGGTTGTCTTCTAAGAGTTTTATAGCATTAGTTACTGGGTTTTTAAGAGGTCTGTGACTGACAATGCATGGGCCATCCTCAGTTTTGATTCTGGGGAGACCTTCATTTCCAATGTAAAGACCCTCAGACCTTCCTGAATGTCAACGTGAATCTAGGAATTGGGAAATTGATAACATGGATGTGATATCTGAAGCCTTTAATTCAAAAGGAATGATTGAGTATCTCCAAATTTCTATCAGTACCCTGGAAGCTGGTGAAAATGAAAATCATGATGTCTCTACTCCTGAGGTGGCCAGACGCTGCATGCACGTGAAGCCATTGCACTGTGAGGCAGAGTCTGATGAGCGCCTTCACCCGGCCCCAGAGCCAAAAGCCATGAGAACTCAGGACGGGAGCGGCCACCATGAGCTTCAGGGGACAGAGAGAACTCCAGGGTAAAGATGTGGCTTGAGCTGGGTCTGGGGTGATGGACCCAACTGGAAGAGGCAGAGAGGACCAGGGATGCAGTAATGATTGCCATTCACTGAACACTTCCTGTGTGCCAGGCACGGTGCTCTGCCTGCTGAACACATCATCTCCGTTACTCCTTCGAACCCTAGATTTATCACGGTCTCTATTTTATCGTTGCAAGCGCTGAAGCTCAGAGATTTGCCTCAGATTAATTACCCACATAGCAAGGTAGGAAGCAGAGGCTGGAAACGAGGTTTATTTCTCTCCAAAGCCTTTGTTCTTAACCACTCTACTATTTGAGCACTGAAGTTTGGAAACACAGACAAAGCAGACATCCCAGAGAGAGAGAAGGGGATAAGACAGTGCATAAAAATGGGCACAGGCAGGGTGTTTGAGATCAAGGAGGAGCAGCCTGGCTGGGTAGGAAAGGTCAGGCACTGGGGTTGTGGGATGTAAAGTTGAACTGATGGAGTTGGCCTTAATGGAAGCCTAGAGAGTCTGGTCTTGACCTGCCAGAGGAACAGAATTGCAGCTCAACTTTCCAGTCCACCTCATCCCTCCATAACAACAAGAGCATTGGGGTCCCAAAAGGTTAGGCCACTTGCCGATGGTCACAGGCAATAGGGAACCATTGCAAATTCTTGAGCAATGGTGGTGGCAATGAAGAAAACGGGATTCCAGACGGGTTCGTTTGGCAGTGCAGGGGAAGTTCAGAATCGCCTTCCCCTGGCAGGTTCAGTGCCCTCAGCTAGCGGTGAGTGCCAGAAAACATGGCTTTCCCAGAAGCAGCCTCGCCTTGCCTTCCAATGGAAAGCCTGTCTAGATGCAAGGCCTCAGACTGGAATCGCAACTCTGAAGAGCTCGTGGCCAGGACAGGCTCCTGATGCCATCTCTTTATGCTGTTTTCCTGAGCATGAGGCTGAGCCAGGTGTCTGTAAGCCCCACCCATCTGTCCCACGGGGGTCACCAGAACAGGTAAGATAAGGCAAGTGTTCCCCAGGCAGGAAGGCTGACCCCACCCTGCTTGAGCTGAGCTCATATTCCACCTATGTTATCTACCTATGTTCAGCCAAGGAAGCCCTGCCCTGGTTGACTATCCTCCTCCGAGGTTCTCTTTGCTAAATTAATTCTAATAATAGCTGCCATCCATTGAGCACTATGCTAAGCATTTGACATGCGCGATCTCATTTTATCCCTACAACCCCGTGATGAAGATATAATTATCCCCATTTTATACGCGACGGAACTGAGGCTCAGAGCTGTCAAATAATTTGCCTAAAACCACAGAGCTAAAAAAGCCAGGACTAAAACATAAGCCTGTCTATCTCCAAAGTCTGTGTCTTTGCTCCTATAATTCACGGCTTCCTCCACGTTGGTTCACTGTAGCCATGTCCCCTTGTGGACAGGGGGGCCCTGCAGTAGAGAATCCAGCTTCAAAGAGTGGCCTTGCTTCCTGACACTACCCGTATCTGAGTGTTCCTAGAAGCCCGGAGCCCGATCTCTTTCCCAAACCAACTTTGGGGCCCAAATCTGAATGGCATCCGAGACTTTATCTTCTCCTAAAAGTGATGCTCGAGGAAGACAAGATTTTCAAGTTCCATCTCAACATTTCCCCAGAGGGCATGGTGCAGGCATGCTTTGGCCAGCAGAAGCGGGATGATCATTTGTACGTTCATTTACTCGGTGAATATTTATCGAGGGCCTCCCATGAGCTAGGCACATTCTAGATGCTGAAGGCACAACTGGGAACAAGTCATAAAGAATCTCTATCTTCATGGAGTTGATATGCTAGCTGGGAAGAAAGGCCAAAACAAAACACATAAAAATCTACAAATATATATGTAGTAAAGTGGAAGTAATGATGACACCAGGAAGAAAAATAAAGCAGCATAGAGGATGACGAATGATGAGAAGCAGAATTTTTAAAGGCTCTTATGAGGATAAAACATTTGAACAGAGACCTGAATGAAGTACATGCGAGCCATGGGATGATCCAGAGGAAGAACATCACAGGCAGAGGAAAAAGCAAGTGCAAAAGCCCTCCAAAAGGAATTGTCTTGGTTTGTTTTAAGGAATAGAAAAAACGTCAGTGTGGCTGGAGCGGAGAGTGGGAGGGAGTTTTGCAGTCACAGGAGAAGTAGGGAGCAGATAGTATAAGGCTTTCTAGGCCACAGGAAGGAGTTTGGATTTCAAATGTGCTGAGTCGCAGGCCCTGCGGTGTGTCATTCAGGTGGGGCAGCCTCTGCGCAGCTACAGAAAGGAGACAACCTGTACGAACAATGAGCACAAAGACAGCCCAATAAGTCAGCCCACCCAGCTCTGACTCCCTGCTTTAACTCAGAGCAGCAAATAAGGTCAGGGTCCAGTACCCAAGGTGGAGAAGGGTTTGTTGGTGGCAGAGGTGAAAGAAAGAGCTGTTGACTCTATGTCTTATTTGCCTTGCCCATCAGAGGGCCTAAATTATCAATGGGTGTTCAAGTATTTTAAAGCTGGAATCTCTTTGTATAAGGAAAATCTTCCTGGAAACTTACTATGTACCAGTCTCCTTGCCAAGCACCTTAAGTGTTTCATTCCTCTGGATTATTATAACGATTATTAGGTACTCTGAATATGCCCACTTCACAGATGCAGCAACCAAAGTCCAGAGAGGTGGAGCAGCACGTCAAAGGTCAACAAGCATGGCGCTGCTGCGGTTGGCACAGGGGCAGGTGAAGCCCGCTAAGGAGGGGCCTTAGAACCCCTACTGCTCCCAAGAGCAAGCCACTAAATCACATTTTTGAGGTCCCTTCCTCTAGAACATGCTAGGAGCTTAACTCTGCTAAGACCTTGCTGTGGAATTGTGACATTTCGGGGCAATGATTCAGCCCTTGATTTTGCCTCTTATCTTTGTCGTAAAAGAGGATCTAGAAGTTGTTGGAAGGGGGGACATCAGATAGATAAAATCAGGGATGCAGCTGAGGCAGGCAATGTCGTAGAGAAGCAATGAAGCTGTCAGCATCTTGTCTGGAACCTAGATGGGCACAGTCTTGCATTGCTGCCTGGGGGCCTGCCAAGCCTGAGGCCGGTTGATGTTTCACGTACACTTGAGCTCTCCCCGCAGCTTCTGGCCTCAGCATTCTTTGCAGGCTGTCCTGACTGGCTGGGAGACCAGCTAGTTGTTTCCTGAGACAGTGGCCGTAACTTCTGAAAGATGGAATAATGACAAGAGCTATAATTCCTGTGAACCATCACTGTGTAAAGCATTCTCCCACACATGATGCTATAGAACCCTCTTGAAATTCCCGGGGCGGGGGAGACAGACATGGCAGCCGCCTCACCCTAGTGCCGGCCCTGCTGAGCGTTACTACCCACAGATATTTGACGTTTGACAGATATAGAAACTGAAGCTCAGAGAGGTGAGGTAACTTTCTTCAAATCACACAGAGAACAACAGCCAAGCTGTATCTAACACCTATGCCCGTTCTCCCGAGCCTCAGTGGAAATGGATTTTTTTTTTTTAGATGTTTAGGCTTTTCTACTATATAAGAAACCTGATTTATTTAGCACTAAGATTACTAATCGGTCTAACATTCTGTGAAAACATATCCACCAGCTGAAATATCCTGAAATGAGTTTGGGAGCCAGAAGTCTGTGACAATGGAGTTTTAGTTTAAAGAATTTTGCCTGGGAACTGAAGTCATGTTAAGACAAATCTTTATTTTTGTTGCTGTATGAATGTCACCGCTAACAGGCATGGGATACAACTTAGCTTCTAACAATTGGGGAAAAAAATAAAAGAAGTAAATTGTCATTCTTGGCATTTTCCCAATGACATTTGCATTTTCATTTCTATTAGAAGTCCATTTTAGCAAAGAAATGTAGCCTTAGTCACTTGAAAATGCTCTTCCCTAGAAAATAATTGTAAATGCAATAAGCAAAAAGAATAGAAAATGCCAACAGGAAAAAAGTAATCTACCTGGGGTCAGATTCATCATGCAGACTGCTTCGGTCTTCCTCTGACATTCACATTCAATTTTAATTTAGAAATTAAAATTTCTAAATTTTAAGGTATTCAAGATTTGCAAGGAGTGGGGGGTGGGGGTGGGGAGACAGAATTAAATTGCAATCCCACCCGCTGGGGATCAAGTGCAGATTTCCCCAACTCTCAAGAACTATGGAATTGCCTCTTCTGCATAAAGCATAAGGTTTGCTATGGAAAGATATGATAAGGTCACGAATGCTTTAAAATTATTCATAATAAAAACACATTTTGAGACTTGATTCTAAATGTTAAGCTTAAATTTGAGCAATTTAATTGCCCGTTGAATAGAAATGAAATCCCACCGGTAGGCAGTTATTTCTTACAACCACTGTGTGTGAAATTGAAATCTTAAGATACCATTTCAAATATTCACTTTCTCTAAGGAAGTTCTCCCCAAAGAGTTGTGAAAGATAAGAAACTGACCCAAAGTCATAAGCAGTAATCTCTCTTTCTTTACATACTGGGGTCAAAACAGAAGCATATTATTAAAGGGAAACTTTATGCCCAAAAGTTGGTGGTTCAGAGGTTACCTCAAGGATATATTTAAACAGCTAACTTGAGCCCCATACAAAACTGTAACAAGAAAGGTAGCAACTTGTCAGATTTAATAGAAGCAAGCACATGCAAACATATCATCTCCTCACCGAGGTAGTGAACGCTGAAATGGAAAATGCTCACATGTTGAGAGCAATAGGAAGTGAGGTGAAGGGACCCTGCTCTGTTTGCTTTAAAAAAAAACAAACAAACAAAAAACCAGGGAATTGTTTTTAAATTTGGGTGGGAAGTTCTTATTTTAAACCCCCATTTCACGTTCAAATTGAATTTCAAGCTCTTTGTATTTATTTTTGAGTTTTTAATTTATCTTTTATTGAGGTATAATTGACATGCAACATTATATTGGTTTCATTTGTACAACATGATTCAATATTTGCATATATTGCCAAAGATCACCACAATACGTCTAGTTAATATCCATCACCAGTTACACATTTTTTTCTTATAATGAGAACTTTTAAGATTTGCTCTCTTAGCAGTTTTCAAATATGCAGCACAGTATTATTAATTATAGTCACCATGCTGTACATTATAACCCCAGGACTTACTTATAACTGGAAGTTTGTACCTTTTGACCACCTTTACCCATTTTGCCTACCCCATCCCTCCCCTCAGGCAACCACCAATCTGTTCTGCATCTAAGAGCTTGTTTTTGTCTTTTTTTTTAAATTCCACATATGAGTGAGATCAGATGGAATTTGTCACTCTCTGACTTATTTCACTTAGCATAATACCTTCAAGGCTCATCCATGTTGTCGACGATGGCAACGTTTCATTTCTCTTATAGCTGAATAATATTCTATTGTGTGTGTATGTGTGTGTATGTATACACACTCATCTTCATTATCCATTCATCCATTGATAGGCGTTTAGGTTGCTTCCATATCCTGGCTATTGTAAAGACTGCAATGAACACAGAGGTGCGTATATCTTTTCGAGTTAGTGTTTTCATTTTCTTTGGATAAATACCCAGAGGAATTGCTAAATTCAAGGACTTTTTAAACTCTCCCCATGATGTCTTTTGCTATAACATAGCAGCTGCCTTTTATGTGCATTTAATATATGTTGAGTGCTTTCCATGCATTTAATCTCATCTCTGTTATTACTCCCACCCCATTATAAGTTTATGTTCCACACTTTGCATGCATTTACTCATTTAATCTTCACAACTGATGCAATAGGTTCTGGCATCCCCACTTTAAGATGAGGATTTGGGGAGTTTAAATTCTTGCTGTTAGCCCAGGTTCACATAGGTGGGAAACGGTGGGTTAGAATGTTGGCAGACTGACTCCAGACCAACTACCCAGTACTGTCTCCTCATATTAAGTAACTTTCCTAGGCCATGCTAGCTGATAAAGGCCCAAGTGAAGCCCAGGTAGTCCTTGGCATTTAACCACTACACTGACTGGCTATAAGTAGGCAAACTGCTAATCATGACCTATAGGCTAATTTTCATTTCTGATTATAGAGTGGTAAGTTATAAATTTATCACATAATTTAGGCTTGCCTAAAATGTCTAGGTTTTTTTGTTTGTTTGTTTTTGTTTTTGTTTTTGTTTTCTTGGTTAAAAGCAAGGGTCTGATCAGGAGACTATCTTTTTATATATTGACGGCCTTGACTTGAACCCAAACCTGCTCTTAGGGCTTCCTTGGTCACACACATGTGCACACACACACACACACACTCTCTCTCTCTCACACACACACACACACACACACACACACACACACACATTTTAATTATACCCATTAGGGATTCAACCTTGGATACAGGGAGACAAGAAAATGACAAAAGCATGCAGACAATAGTAAATTCTGGTTTATAGTTGTGAAAAGTCAGTGAGGATTGGCTCTGAACAGGGAAAATGAAGTGACCAGGAATTCACTTGTGTCTTCAACCACCATCCTCTCACAGTAAACTCCAAGCCCTTCAACATCATCTTTAAAATGGGAATAAAATGTCTATGACCATGATCCAGACTATTTATATAAAACCTTGGATTCCAAAAGCCCTTGGTAATTTCCTCTTTACAAGACTTGTAACGGGCATCATGCACAAATAGACCTTTAATAATAATTTCTGAAGAAACTAATTTCTGAATACAATAATTTTCAAGGAATTCTGATGAGACCAAAAGTTTTTCTTACAGGACTTTGCCCTTGTGGTTGGAGGGGAAACCTGAACTCCAGAATCAAGTCTGGCTTCTTTCTTTCCCAGACCCAGGGCAAAACAGTCTCCCAAGTATTGCTGTTGATCATTGGAAAGGCACTTTCTCTGTACAGAGTATTAATGGCACTTTCCATGGGGGCACTTCCACCGCAGGAGTCCGATTTTTGAAAGATGCTGAGGGATGGAATTCGGCCGCCAGCAGATGGAGAGGAGACTCAGACCAGCGTGGTCCCTCCCAACCACCCTCCCTCCGGGATTAGCTGCCCCCGGCTCTGCTCAGGCGTACCCAGCCCGTGCGGTCCCTGCTCGCACAGTCGCCTCTCTGGAGCACGGACGCAGTCACAAAGCCGCCGCCCTCAGAGCCGCGCTGCCCGGGGCATCCCGGCGCACGGTGTCCGCGGACCTGGGAACTCGAACCCCGGACGGGCGCGAAAGCCACCCGGAGCGCTTGCATTTCTGTATGTGCTTTTTTCACGTTCTTGTCTTTTTTTTCTTCCTTGAGCGGCCTGCTGGTTACTTTCAGTCTTAGTTAGCCAAAAGGGAAACGCCGAAGAGGGGAAGCCCTAAAGAATGATTTAGAGGCAACCCGGCCGCCTCTCCCAGGAAAGGTGTTCACTGAGCGACTCTCCCCGTCCCCGACGCTGGCCCCTTTAAGAAGCTAAGTCAATCCTGATGCTGCTGCTGTTTGTATTGCTAATCCTCAGGAGCCCCGTTTAAAAAAGGGGGGGGGGACCGGGCAGCTGTCTCTTTAAATGTGATTTCCTTCTATTGTATTTGAATCGTGATCAGGAAAAAGGAAATGAAACCAGAGACAGAGGGAAGCTGAGCGAAAATAGACCTTCCCGAGAGAGGAGGGAGCCCGGGGAGAGAGGCTCGGTCCCCTCCCCGCCCCCAGGCCGCCGCCCCCTCCCTGCCCTCGGCGGCGAGCTGCGCGCCGCGACCCGGGTCGAAGGTGCGAGGGACTCGGGGCGGCCGGGCGGGCGCGCACGGTCCCCGCGGGCTGCGCGGAGCCGGTGACAGCGCGCGAGCCGAGCCGGACCTGGCGGCGGCGGCGGCGGCGGCGGCGGCGGCGGGACCGGGATGGAAGGTTAAGTCCTGAGCAGCAGCAGCAGCTGCAGCCGCCGGGGCCAGGCTGCGCGCCCCGGTCCCCGCCTCGGCCGCGGCGCGCCGGCAGCCCGGTGATTCGCTCTCTCTCTTTGGCGTTTGAAGGGAGCGCGGTGACTGTCCTTGAGCGCGGAGGGGCGAGCTCGCCGCCGGAGCGCCGGAGCAAGAGGAGGCGCAGGAGCGGCGGCGGCGGCGCCCGAGCACCCGAGGGGGTCCGAGCCCCGGCAGCCGGCCAGCCCCGCGCCACAAAGGGAGCGCCCCCGCCGCCTGGCACGCCACCTCCCTCCCCAATGTCCTCGGCCATCGAGAGGAAGAGCCTGGACCCGTCTGAGTAAGTGTGGCTCCCCTGCCCCTGCCACCCACGGTGACCACGGCCTTCCGCCCCGGGGCTGCAGGGTGGCGCGGGCGGCGGGCCAGAAGGCTCCAGGTGCGCGCCCGCAGCGTGCCCTTGGCTCCCTTTGCCTTGCGCAGGGCTCCCCCTCCCTCGCGGGTGGCTCCGGGGGGAACTGGGAGAGGGGCAGGGCGCCCGGCGGCAGGGAGAAGGTGTCGGCCGGGCACCTCGGCGGGCCCCTCCCGCTCCCTGGGACGCACCTCAAAGCCACTGCGGGCCAGAAAGTTTACACGGGAGCAGGCACACGGGGAGCTCGGAGGCGCGCGGGTGCAGTCCCGAGAGCTTGGTTCTGCTCCCTTTTCCCCTCTCGCTTTCTCAGTCCCCATTCTCTTTGTCCATTTGATCCTGGAAAGGGGGGCACTCCAAGTGGAGGCCTCCTGAGTCCCCGACGGCCCCCTTCGCGGTGCGCAGGTTGAGCGGCTGCCCGCAGCGCCAGGGACTGGCGGGTGAGGCGGTGCGAGCGTCCACCTAGGAGCTCTCTCTGGCCTCCAGACTTTCGAGCCCCTAAATCCGGAGTTCATTTGGGAACATGTACCCCCGCCCTTGGGATCCACTGATAGGGGCCTGTGAACCTCAAAAGTTAGTGCACCATTTTGTGTATAGGTGAATTCTGGGGAGCGGT
The DNA here is from genome assembly GCF_009762305.2 of Zalophus californianus. Lineage (NCBI taxonomy): Eukaryota > Metazoa > Chordata > Mammalia > Carnivora > Otariidae > Zalophus > Zalophus californianus. The sequence continues at coordinate 86,322,681 of NC_045605.1, read as the reverse complement.
GGCTCATAGCATTTATCACAGTCTCTAAAGGGTTTGAGGTTAGAGAACGAGAGCTCTAATGAGCATCTGCCGCATTTCTTTTCTGAGCCTTGTACTGGTTTGGAATGTTCCCCTGTTCCCAACTTTACCTCCAACCCATTCTTTCCCGTTAACAAGGGGAGAAAGGGTTGTTTAAGATATCATTTTCCCGTCAGCGCAAATGCCCTTTTAAGATTCATTAGCTGTCTGGTATTGAGAATTTTTATTCCTTTGAAGTCCCCATCTAATCCTTTGAAGGGATTTGTTACACAGACCAAAGGAGCTGGTTAATGACTTGTCCATTTGTGCTTTTAAGAGGCATTTGTTTTCTCTTCTTTTCTTTTCTTTCCCTGCTTTAAAGGAATTGGGCTTTCCTGATTGAAGTCTCTCCCTCCCCCAGTTTCAGCCATCTATGGTATTTATATACCTGGGCTTTACCCTCAGTTACCAGCATAAACACTCAGCATGCTCTTATAAAATACAGGAAGTACCAGGATCCAGTGAGAATATAAACATCACTATTCAATCTTGAAGGCTCAGACAGCAGTTCTATAGGGGGCCAGGTCTGTTCTAAGGAAAACACAACTTCCTTCAACAAATGCTCAGGAGAAAAATAACATTCATTTTTAAAAGAATATATCTCTGCAGACACTGGGTTTAAAGGGTGGTTTGTGCACTTTTTTTATAAACCTAGAATTACAACTTAGCCCTGAGTTTTCAGAGCCTGGGCAAGACCATAGTAATGCAATAAGAGTGAATGGGATGAATTGGTGCCTAATGCCTTTTCGATCAGCAGAACTTAGTCACTAATCCTTTTATTAGAAGATAAATCTGGAGGTTTCAGTTCCCTGAAGGAGGTTTGCTCCTTTCAAAGTTTGTGCTTTTTCACCGAGATTAGAAAATTGAAACATCCTAACCTCAGAGTTCAGCAGGCACCTACTGAAGAACCTTCATCCTTCACTTCACTGTTTGCCCATAAAGACAGGCTCTACCTGGAGATGGACAAGCTAGCTAGGAAATTACTGTAGCACATCCTACTCCCTTCTTTTATTAGAAATTGTTGAGAAAAGATCCCAGAAATCCAGGCGGAAGTGATATTCCGGTGTAATATATAGGATAGGCTCTAGGAGAATATAAAATACTAATTTGAGGGTGAATCCCACCCATTCATTACCTTGGAACATCCATGAAAGATAATGTGATATTATCATTAGTTACAGAAAGCTAGATGGAGCCAATATCTTGTCCCGTCCTTTCCTATCTCATCTGGGGCCATCATGATGGCTCTTTTGCTTAACATTTCTACCGCCAAACTCTATCCTCCCAGATGCTTCATTGTGTACTCACTCAAAGCCAAGTTGGGTCACGATGATCAGCATCCCCAGTGCAGAGATAGAAGCTTGCCTGGGCATTTGCAAATGAAACATTTAGACAGAAAGCCAGCCAGAGTTCATGAACATAGGGATTTCCTCTACCACCTACCTGTGAGTAACAAGAGCAGTTCGGTTTAATTCCAGGCAGTTTTGCCCCAGCAAAGTGCACATTCTCCTCTTCCACAATTGGTTGGCGGCATCAGCATCAGGGCATTGAGTGTGGTCGAGGTTCCCCGAGTGTTTCTGAGAGCCCCAAGTCAGACCGTGGGCCTTGGAAAGAGAAGACATGCATTTCTGAGTTGACACATGCGAAAATGCTGGGGGATATTTTTCAGAAGGGAGAATGGAAGTCCTTAGGTATAATCTGGGGAAACAAAGAAAAGCAAGTCAGGCTTCAGTGAATTCTTAAAACTATTTAAAGTCTTGAGCTTTTAAAAGAAACCTGACTTGGGTTTCACATTTTCTAATTCTAATCATTTTATGAAGGACACTGACCCTTGGTCTACAAAGCGTGGACTTGGCTTCAGTATTCCTAAATACTCAGGGAGGTGTGCGCTTTCTAGAAAAAGGCACCTGAAGTTGTCAGTGTGTGTGATCAACACTGATTACCTGCGTCTCATTGTCCCTAAGTATAATGGGTGCTGAGCTCTGTGGGCACAGGCCAGGTCAGGCACAAGGTCACCTGGTAAGTCAGTGTCAGCTAGAAATAGGAGACAGATTTATACCCTCAAGATACAGAGGAGGAAGCTCCCTTTGGGAATCCCACAGTTGGAAGCAGGTCCATTTTTAAAAAACATAATGGATTTAAAAAAAAAAAAAAAGCTTTGTGTTTGAGTAAGGTTCAAAAGAGCACTTACTCTTACTCATTAATTGTTACAAATCAACAGTATTAGGTTCTTCCCATGTCCCATTTGGTGCTGGTGTAGTTTCTTTCCACTCTCTTTTATTATCTTTTGGCAAATAAAATTATTTATTTTAAAATGTAAAACAGTAGTATTCAGATTCCAGTGAAGCAAAGTAAACTAGAGACGTTGTCTGACTTTTTAACGAAGGAACACATCCCACAGGCTCACTATTAGCAAGTGCCTGGATGGAGATTTCAGAGTCTGTTTAATTGCCTTCCACTCTCTTGAAAATATTCCATTACCCCTTCCTCATTTTCTTTCCTAAATCAGCTTTGTCCAGATCAGTTTTGCTGTTGTGAATATTTTCACATGCAGAAAGGTCTATTTAGTGTCCTTTATAAGTCTGACAATGGCCTTAATACCTGGGATTTTTCTTCAAGGATTCACTCAGTAATAAGGATGGGATGTGGAATTTCTGTAAAAAAAAAATGATAATAATAATTTTAAAAGTAATAATGAGAATTCCTATTATATCCTGATGGAATTTTTATTTGGGAAACAAGAAAACAACCTAAGATAATCTTTGATCACTTTCTTCTTTCTTCCTCACTTCTGCTTTTTTGCAGTTGGGAAGGGCTTGGGGTAAAACAGCATGGAGATTCAACAGGGAATTTGCAGATTTTTAGCCCTCTGGGTAGTGGGCTGTCCCTGAAGCAAGCAACTCTTCTGGCCTGGAGTGCCTCCTGTGGGGTTCAGCAGGGCCCTGGAGTCTAGGCCTGGGAGGAGGAAAAAGAAGGAGAAATGGCAAGATACAGAAGGAGAGTAGGAAGAGAGAGCGGAAAAAAGGAAAAAAAAAAAAAAGAGGGCGGAGGGGCCCAGAACGGTGCGGTGCGGGGCTGTGCGGGGTGGGGGTGGGGTGGGGTTGCAGAACCACCTGCATTTACTTCCATAGCTTGGAGGGTGGAAGGCCTCGCTCTCTCGTGTCCTGACCCAAGCTAGCTGGTCCCCTCTGCCGTCCGGCCTCCGGATATGTAGTCTTGTCCTTTCTCCTCTCTCCGACCTGTCCCTTTCGGCCCAGAGCCATGCCTCACCCCCGGTGCTTGTCACGAGGGAGGTTATCCCTAATGCGGGGTCTTCTTTCCAGGGAGCCAGTGGATGAGGTGCTGCAGATCCCCCCGTCCCTGCTGACATGCGGCGGCTGCCAGCAGAACATTGGGGACCGCTACTTCCTGAAGGCCATCGACCAGTACTGGCACGAGGACTGCCTCAGCTGTGACCTCTGCGGGTGCCGGCTGGGCGAGGTGGGGCGGCGCCTCTACTACAAGCTGGGCCGGAAGCTCTGCCGGAGGGACTATCTCAGGTACCCCCCCCCCACCCCCGCCAGGGCCCTGAGCAGGGAGGGCGGGAGTCCACGGACAGCGGAGTCCCTGGCTAGCTCTTCCGCTCCTGCCACCTGCCCAGATGGTCCGGGCCAGAGGTTGAGTCTCAGCTGCCCCATGCAGACAAGTCATTGATTGGCATCTCTTCCTGTTTGAGAAGCATATTCCCAGGGACACAGTCCTGTGTGGTCAAATACTAATTTTTTAGAGGTGAGAGAATGACAAACACAACTTTCTGTATAGTAGCTCCTTCGGGGGGCACACGAGGGGAGGGGGCTGGGGAGGGTTATACAGGGCGGCGCAGAGGAGCCAGGCACGTTGGAGTCGACCAGTTGGACGGTGGGTTCTTAGGAGTGCATTTAATGCTTCAAGACATAGATATAGGTTATAAAAGATTCTTTTGTAGGACTCTAATCTTATGTGATTTAAAAGCCCCAAGCTTTTGACTGTGACAGGGCGAAGGCTCTAAAGTCAGCTGTTGGTTGGAGTCCCAGCACCACAGCTTTCTCGCTGTGACCTTAGGCAAGTTCCTTAGCCTTCCTCAGCCTTGATTTCCTCTCCAATAAAAATGGGGGTAATAACAGCACCTACCTCCAAGGAGGAGGTGAGGATTCGATGGGGTAATACATGTAAACTACTTGGCTTGGTGCGTGAGTATCAGATAGATGTTAGCTGCCCTTGTTTTTCTTTCTTTTTTTTTTTTTAAGATTTTATTTATTTGACAGAGAGAGATACAGCGAGAGAGGGAACACAAGCAGGGGGAGTGGGAGAGGGAGAAGCAGGCTCCCCGCGGAGCAGGGAGCCTGATGTGGGGCTCAATGTGGGGCTCGATCCCAGAACCCTGGGATCATGACCTGAGCCAAAGGCAGACACTTTAATGACTGAGCCACCCAGGCGCCCCTGTTAGCTGCCCTTGTAACTAACGCTCATGACATTACCATTAAGTCTTTTCCTACCTAACGAACAAAGAGATGGAAGAATGGAAGAAAAAATAGGAACGCTGTAACACCCCAAGAGACAGGAGCTGAGGACATCTCTGATGCTCCGGGTCCTACTGCTGGCCATGTGAGTTTTCTGGCACTCAATGAGTGCCTTTGCCCAGAATGTTCTAGCATTTCCAGTTTCATATTAGCTGCTGTGGAGGTAACTCTGTGCCCTCTACTGTCAGATCTGCTCAACTGTATAGCTGTCAGTTTTTTGCCATCTCCCCGTGACAGAGGGTCTGTGGAGCATGCAGCCCTAATGCATTAGGACCACCCAACCCAGGGAAGCTTGTTTAGACTCCAGTGCCCTTGGCTGCCAGGCTACCTCTTCCTCCCAAACCTGCCCTCAGAACATTTTTACATTAAAAAAAAAAATGCAGGCAATTCCAAGGTGAAGGAAGCTTATCTGTTTACCCAGAGATGGATAGAATACACTTTTTTCCCTAAATTCTCTGATAAAGTCCTTGCAAATTTGGTGGTTCAGAGAAAATAAGCAGAGTTTTCAATGATCATGATTATAATTTTGGTCCTTTTTTATTAAGTTTTAAGAAAATGGAACTGGGATAAATAGAGACCTGATTTTGCTAGCTACCAGTTTGCCAAGTCCATGCAGAAAGCAGACGGGTAAATGATTCCCATTGGGCCCCCTGACTTCATCCCTGTCAAATCATTTGAATCTTATTAAATGAAGTGCAGATAGAGTAAGGTCAAAAGAGCCCCGGCTTCTCCCTATCTCTATGGTTTTATATAACATTCAAGAATAAACCCAGTGCTGCCTGGGCTTGTTCATCTTTTGCATTTTTAAAAAGAAGAGAAAAAAATTGTCTGGGAGTACCCAGTGTTAATTAACTTGTGTCTTGGTGACATGAAATAATTCTTCTCCCTGGTACATTCCTAGGCAACATGTTAATTAACTCTGTGTTAGTGCAGGCGTTTCCAGCCATCCTTTAATATTTATATTATTGTTATTAAAATGGGCAGGAGAAAGCTTAGAACATTGACACCTCTTGACAGAGGAGAAAAACCTTTTTTTTTTTTTTTCTTCAGAGCTGGTCCTTTAGCCATGGACTTGCTTACTTGTATTCTTAACATATTTGGCAGTGTCTTTTTAAAAAGGCAAGAGTGAATAAATGGGGGCGTCCTGTGATGGGGTTCAGTCTTTCTCTCCCCCCGGAAGAACTTCTCCTCCTCCTGAGGATTGCCCACGGCTGACCCGCCTGTTAGAGTCCTTTTCAGACATTTAGCCTCAAATATTCATGAGATGGCAACAGAATCTAATCCCCACCACGGCTTGCTGCAGAGTTGTGTTGCTGGGAACCTAACAGTAGCTGTTCATGTCAGTGACAGGCCCCCAGATTCCGTCAGATCCCTCTCTACCAACTTTTGTGTGCAGGGCACCCCACACCCCCTCCAGTGGTTTTACTTGCAACAGCCAACACCTGCATCTATTAGAGCTGAAGTGTGCCCACTGCCCCCATACTGCCTTACGGGACCTTAACATTGACTGTTGACCGATGACGGGCATTGCAGGAGCACCAAAGCCTTGCAAACTTGCCTGGAGCCAGGCGGACTTGGAGACGTAACTTACTCTGAGTCCCTGTGCCATCCTCCCAGTGCTCCCCTCTAAGGGCCTTTGCTGGAGATTGCAACTTTGCTTGCCTTCCTCCCCTTCTATCCAGCTTCCCTTGCCTCTCACCAGCTTCCCCTGAGAATACATCCTTAATAATTCCTCTCCCCAGGGTCCGCTTCCAGGATATCCAGCCTAAGGCACCAATCCTTGGTGCCAGAGGTGAATGCTCAAATTAGATGTCAAGTCCTGGCTTATTTTTCCTATTAGTAGAATCTCCGGATACCAGAGCTGGAAGGGGCTGCAGAGGCCTTTTCTTCCAGTTTCCGTGCTTTACAGCTTAAGACACAGAAGTCAGAAGAGAGGTTGTCATTTGCTCCGGGGCACCTGGTTAGTTAGAGGGACCTGAACTTTCTCCCAAACACGAGTCCTTTGTCCTTCCCGTCATTAACTGCCTGATGTGCATTGTAATTTACCCCCAACTTCCCTTTAATAAATGCTCTCCTTCCTTAAGGGTCACACACCCCACGTGTTGGCTTCATGCCACGCACACTGTTTTGTTGAGTCATTTATCCTTGTTCAGTCCCAAACTCAACTTACTGAACAGTCAGGAAACCAGAACTGGCTTTCCACTCTGTGACCTCCAAGGTGGCAGCTTCCTCCAGCTCCGCCATCTGCTATGCTGGGATAAAATGTTCTTCCCCCCGTATTGAGTTTGCTCCCAGGTGGTGCCTCAAAAACACTCAGAGATCCTTAAATGCAAAGCAGGATTCAGAGGGAAATTAGCTGGCCCTGGCCCTCACTATTAGCCCTTTACCCACAGACCGCATCTTCTTGATTCCATTAATTCTGCCCAAACGTTTCCAAATTCTTCAAGTGCCCCTGTCTTCCCTCCAGCCTCTCAGAATGTTCCCATCGATTCTCTGCTATCCTGAGGTGAATAAGAACTTCCAGTAAGAAGAAGCATTAACCTAAAACTGTCCTACAGGTTTGATGCAGAAGGGACGTGTTATCAGGCATGTGGGAAAATGATTTCCTGTAGCAGGACGGCGCTATTGCGAGGACCCCTGACCTGTGCTAAAACACAGCCGGTATGGGCTTAGCCTTTGATGGTCGGCGCTTTGACAGTGCTCTGTTTGATCCTTCTCGTAGCCCAGTGAGGTAGATGCTACGATCACTGCCATTTCAGAAGCTCAGAGGAGCCTAAGGTCCCACCGTGCTCACTCTGTCCTCAGGGCTAGTCCTGCACGTGCATGATTCCACACTTGCAAGCTGATTGCAAAACTTCAGCCTACAGCCGACTCACCTGGAAGTGCTCCTTAACACACAGGCCTCACCCCCAGGGTGTCTCAACTGGGAGGCCTGAGAATGTGCATTTCTAGCAAGCCCCCAAGTGATACAAAAATCTGCTGGTCCCAGGAACACAGCTTGAGAACCACTACACTGGGTCCCACCATGTTGCCTCTCCCACCTTGACATTGAATATTGCTTGAAATAAGTGACTGAATGAGACTTAGGGGAGTCTTGATTTCAGTGTCAGAAGAGAGGTTTCTCCAGAGATTCACGCCAATGGGGCAGCCTAGGACCTTGAAGTAAGCTCTTCCATTCAAGGTGGAGAGATGCTGTTGGTCTCCCAGATCTCTGAGGCATGGCAAACTGCACCGAGTGTCTTCTGTCAAATTCTCTCTGTCTCCTAGAAGCTGGGGCCTCAGCAAACAGTCATGTGGAGGTAGCAATTTTAGCTTATGGAGGAGTTGGAGACCAGCCCTCCCCATGGGTGAGATCAGTGGCTATTACCATGACAGAATCTGGGAACCCCAGAAAGATGCCCATTTCACTGCATTGCTGCTTAGTTCCCCCTCAGAGGGCCCCCAGAGATTTACTCCAGCTCTTCTTCGACAATGAAATTTCCCTGGGAGGGGACACACAGTACGGGCCTAATCTCTTAATTCAAATCACTTCAACTAAGGCACTTCTCTACAGACGAGGGGTCCCAGGGCAGCCTAGAGCAAGGAGAGCTCAGAAAAGGGGCAGGTTATGCTAAACACAGATGCCACGGGCTGCGGCCTCAACCCAGAGAACCCCCTTCCCTCTAGGAAAGACTCCGCGAGCCTCCCTGGACCCACCTCTTCCTGGTTTCCTGACAGGTTGGAAGTGAGCCTCCCTTATGGAACCCATCCTCAAGCCTTTTCTTCCAGTTTTGTTTCCACCAATGTCTTCTTAGCTTTTCTTTCTGCTTTTCCCCCAGGCTTTTTGGCCAAGATGGTCTCTGCGCATCCTGTGACAAGCGGATCCGTGCCTATGAGATGACAATGCGGGTGAAAGACAAAGTGTATCACCTGGAGTGTTTCAAATGCGCCGCCTGTCAGAAGCATTTCTGTGTGGGCGACAGATACCTCCTCATCAACTCCGACATAGTGTGCGAACAGGACATCTACGAGTGGACTAAGATCAATGGAATGATCTAGGCCAGAGGCCCCCAGTATCTCTGGGGGAGCGTGTCTCACTGAAGTCACTGTCTCCATGGGGTCTTCACTCTTGGGCACTCTGGGGATTTGAGGGTGGGATGAGGCATTTCTTAGGGGATGGTGGACCCTCCCTGGGCACCAAGACACAACATCCAAGTGACATAATACAAGGGACAAGACTTAAATCTGACAAAATGAGCAATCTTTAGGGACAATTTATGGACAATGGCCACAGTCTAGCCATAGTAACTGACACAATTAGTGAAGGAAAGGAGTGTTGGGGGGCAGGTGGGCGCATGCCATCATCCTAGAACCTCACATCTACAGAGAGGGACTTGTGTAAAGACCCGTTAGGACTTTGATCTTTGAAAACTAGAGATGTGCAATTGATTTCTTTTCTTCCTGGCTTTTATGACAACCCTGCTCCAATCACTGTCCTCCACACAAGGGAAGGACAGAGAGGAGAGTGGCCATCCTTTTTCTTTGGCCACCTTCCCAAGGTCTTCAGCTTTGGACCCAAGGGAAACTGCATGGCGACACATTTCAGTTGAGAATGGAAAGGGCAACTTTTAACCAAACGATTATTTAAAGCAATCCTAATGAATCACTGTTTTTAGACACCCTGTGAGGAGTTCCACAGATTGTTTCTATACAAATGTAAATCTAAAAGCAGAAGTTGTTCAACTATTTTATTATCTTAGATTATATCAAAGTATTTGTTGTGTGTAGTTAAAAAAACTCTGCGGACAATAAAAATGACAGACTAAAATGAAGTGTTGTTTACTTGATTATGAGTCATAATTTGCGATGGCAGGAAAATAGCTTTCTATACTATAAAGGAGAAGTAAATAAGCAATTTACTTTTAGGTCAAATAAAAATTTCCACTTATTTCTAGGGTTTATACAAGGCAGGCACGTTTCTGTATTACTAGCAATTATATAACAGGTCCTCATGTAGCTCAGAGGGATGTAGAATAATTAAATTGTTATTGTAAAATGTGCATTTCACTTCAGCATTGTATAGAATGAATGGAAGGCAAGATCATTGCCTTTGGGAAACCTGTAACCTAGAAAGGACACAAATACATAAAACAGATTCCCTTTGGGAGAGAAGGTAATTACCTAGCTTGAAATGTGGCAAAGATGCTGAGCTTGACACTTCGATTTTCCAAGACGTGTGTCTCAGGGTATTTTATGACAAGTGGTTAAGGGGACCTTACTTTGAGGATTTAAAGCAGGCCATCTTGGTTTGTGCCTTTGCCTTCCACCCTATTTCGGCCCCCATGAACTGACTCAGAGCACCACCTGCTGGTGGTCATCGCCTCTCTGCTCGCTAGTTCAAGACGGTCCCAAAGAGAGACAAACCTAGATGGATATACTTCTTGTTTCATAAAAATGTTGGCAAGCACCAAGAAGTCTTAATGTGTCTAATTATCAAGACATCAGAAATAGGCATCTAATGCTACAGTCAGTTAGCTGTGGTATTCCTTTAAAACCTCCATCACTAAGGTTTGTATGGGGTTTTTTTTCTTCTAGAGGAGAAATAATTAAGTGATGGCTCTTGGTCTATAAAATGCTAAAAGTGGTTGGGAAATTTGCTTAAGATGGCCTATTTAAAAGAAATTTAATTATATTGCATTGCAACTCAGGCAGTGGTAACTTGTTGCCAGTGAGAGATGTTTGTTCTTAGTCAACAAAAGGGATGTGGTTCTCAAACTGTGGTCTCTGAATCAGTAGTATCAGCATCACTTGAAAGGAAGTGATTTACTAAATTTTTTTAAATTAAAAGATTAAACTTTATTAAAAATTATTAATTAAAAATGAAGATTCACGGTTCTGCCCCAGCCAGAGTGAATCAGAAACTCTGGAGATAGGGTTCAGCAATCTGTGCTTTAACAAGCGCAAAAGACGATTCTGACTCACGCTCAAGTTTCCACAGTTACGCAGATCATGAGCTCTTACGTTGTTAATAGTTAATAGTTGACATAAAGGGTAACCAGTAACTTTTCCACATGTAGACAAGCACTGCCTACTCATGGTCCCTAAACTGAAAAGTTATACATAATTCTGTCACTCAGCTAACAACTGTCATCTACCAGATCAATCATAATGCAATCCAACATTTTTAACCATATCAACATTCATTATAATAACAATAACAATAATATATGTCAGTTAAGTAACTATCTTGTGGGCAGTTAATTTTTTTTTAATTTATTTGACAGAGAGAGAGCTCAAGCAGGGAGAGTGACAGAGGGAGAGGGAGAAGCAGATACCCCGCCGAGCAGGGAGCCTGAAGTGGGGCTCGATCCCAGAACCCCAGGATCATGACCTGAGCCTAAGGCAAACCCTTAACCGACTGAGCCACCCAGGTGCCCCATCTTGTGGGCAGTTATTAGGGCAAAATAAAAATGATTCTTGCTTTGGAAATGTAAACTTTATTCTTAACTCCCATTGTAGTACAACACAAGATTCAAAAACCCAACCAATAGCTTTGCTATCTTCAATAAAGCAACAGTGAATATTTTCCATGGGTCAATGGTACCGTCTTGCAGAACTGTGAATGCACAGGCAGAGTCTTTGTGGCAAGTCACCCCACGGGCCCAAATGTCTAACCCACAATGGACTTGAGAGGAAAAACACGTAGAGAGACCTCATGAGGGACCAGCTCCTGGAGTCTTCCTGTGGTCCTTGCCTGAGTATGTAACCCGTGTGCCCTAGACCCAGAGTCAGGAGAACTGAACACCTGCTCCCTTCCCTGGTGTGTGCCTTAATTCAGCAGTTTGCAGGAACATTTTGCTTCCTCTCACCTCATTAATGTCTCATGTCCTGAACCAGCTTCCTTTTATTGCTGTCTCTAATAGAACCACTGCTTCTCAGGGAATATTGGAATCCTACAAAGTTAAAATAGAGCAGTGGCTAGGAATTTTAGCATCAGAAGATTTGGATGAATTGCAGTGACATGACTTTATTTATTTAACAAACACTTACATACCACTTACCATGTGCCAGGCACTATTCTAGGTGCTTTACAAATATTAACTCTTTTAATCCACACAACAGCTCTAAGTGACAGTTTCTGTTTATTATCATCCACATTTTACTGCCAGGGAAACTGAAGCATAGACAGGTTTAGTAACTTGCCCACAGTCCTACCGCTAATAAATGACGGGAGTAGGTTGCAACCGAGGACCTTCGCCTTGTGCTTTGCTGCCTCTTTCTTAGGCTTACCTCCCTGAACTTCAAGTTTCTTTCTCATCTGCAAAATAGGGAAAATTAATACCTTTCTCCCCAAGCTATTTGAAAGTACTTGAGTTCAGTCTAGCTAGAAATGTAACCAAAGCATAATAGTACAAGATTAGCACCATAATAAAGATATGTAAAAAGTGCTATGGAAACACAGATCAGAAAACAATTAAATCAGCCCATGGGTGGCAATCTGGAGTAAAAAGGAAATCACATTTGAAATGACCCTGGACCAGGAAGGGGGTGACAAGGCAAGAGCAAAGACTCAGAGACCTTAACCTTGCAGGGCAAGTAGGCAGGTAAGCCCAGAGTTTTCAGGGTGGTAAGACTATACTTTCAGAGATCATTTCTATAGTTTGTTACCAGAGTTTTCATGGTGGTGGTGGGCTTTGCCTGGAGAGGGGCTGGGGCCCGGGAGGAAATAAATAGAGGAGATGAGTTTTTCTGCAATTTTGAGAACGAGTGGCAAATCAAAGTCAAAACCAAGGAATCTGGGGGGTGGTAAAGACAGAGGGAGCAAGATGGGCCTGGAACATCTCATTATGCCAGAAAGCAAGAAGTACTAAAAAAAAGGGTGGGGGCGGATATAGGAATGTCACAAGCATGAAGAAGCCAGCCTGAAGGGACTATCAATGGCCAAATATGGGACAATTTGACTAACAAAATAATTAAGGACAGTAATGAGTTATAAACCATTGCGGGGGGCGGGGATAAGAATCTGTGAGTTCATACCAATAGTAAGTAAATGGAGAAAAGGGAAGACTCTGGCTCACAGCCGAATCCTGAGTGCGAACTGGTAAATGTGAAGACTGTATGGGAGTTGGAAGATCATCATTTGCATTTATCATAGTAAGATGATAGAATCAAACAACAATCATTAATAGTTGCTGAATTTCAACAGAGAAAGAGCAGGATATTTGGATGGTCCTAAAGTGCCTTCCCATATATTGCTTATTAGTTGCAAGGGGAAAAACCAGTAATTACACAGTGGAGAAACTGGATAACACCTTGACCAGGTGATCAATGAGGGGCAAATGGACACTGTGTGTCTCCAAATGTGATACTCTGTAAGGGACACAACATCACTCATTTTAGTATTCTGGTCGAGAATACATAACCTGAATTTAATTATGAGACACATTATCAGACAAACTTAAAATGAAAAACATTGAATTTTTTAAAAAGAGGGGGAAGAAAGGGGCGCCTGGGTGACTCAGTTGGTTAAGCATCTGACTCTTGATTTCGGCTCAGGTCATGATCTCAGGGTTGTGAGATGGATCTGCTCCAAGCTCAGCAGGGAGTCTGCTTAAGAGTCTCTCCCTCTCCCTCTGCCCCTCCCCACCTTGCTCATGCTTGCTCTGTCTCTCTAAAAAAGGGGGGGGCAGAGGTGGACTCTATTCCTCAAAAATGCCAATGTCATAAAAGACAAAGAAAGGGTATGGGAATGTCCCAGATTCAAGAAGGCTAAGGAAACCTGACAACTAAATCTGATACATGGCCCTTTACTGAATCCAGTCCTAGAAGGGAAAAATGCTATGAAGGACATTATTGGGTCAATTGATAAAATCGGAATATGAAAGGGTAGATTGATAGTTCAAAGTATTGCACAAATATTAATCTTACTCAGGTGATAACTATACTGTGGTTATGTAAAAGAATATCCCTACTATTAGGAGATACACACCAAAATGTTTAGGTGTAAAGGGTAATGATGTAACTTATTGATTGATTGAGAAAAATATGTATGTGCGTATGGGGGGGTGAATAAATGGTAAAGAAAATGGGCAAATCTACCTAAAAGATATACAATTGTAGCATTTTTATTCTTGCAACTTTTCTATAAGTTTGATACTATTTACAAACAAAAATTTTCTTAAAAAAACTCAGGAATTTAACCTTTATTTGTTTTAGGTTTTTGGTTCAATTAGGAGAAGAATAGGAGAGATGAAGAAAGGAAAAATAGATTTATTTATTTTTATTTTTTTAAAGATTTTATTTATTTATTTGAGAGAGAGAGAATGAGAGATAGAGAGCATGAGAGGGAAGAGGGTCAGAGGGAGAAGCAGACTCCCTGCTGAGCAGGGAGCCTGATATGGGACTCGATCCCAGGACCCTGGGATCATGACCTGAGCCGAAGGCAGTTGCTTAACCAACTGAGCCACCCAGGCGCCCAGGAAAAACAGATTTAAAAGTCAGTGATATACTACGATCCATTTGTCACAATTTTAATGTACTTTTGACCTTAGAAATAAAGGTTGTGTGTTTCAAGCAAGCAATGACCCCAAACACACACATATAATGTGAATGATGTGTTTAGGGGGATTCACTTAATGCCAATTTCTGCAACAGTTTATTTCTCAACCTTCTAAAATGAGTTTACTACAAATTCTGCATTTCCTTTGTAATTAGGAGGAAGATTTAATCATCTCGCTCTGAAATGTGTGTATGATAGGACCAGTAAGTTATAATGTTTTGTACATAGATCTAAGAATTGAGTTAAAAGAAGTTTCAAAGCAGTAAGGTCACTTCCATTCTCTACCAGTAGCTATGCATTAATTCTCCCATAAAATCATCATTTCTCTGAGTTAATAGAATCTTTGAAGCTAAATCAAGTCAATTTCCATTGTCACATTGTGGAGCTTTTGAACCGCGCTCACTGAATTATCTTATTTGGTGGATACCTTGAAGATGGCTTTGTGGTGATCCTAAGAAAATCCCCAGCAGCAGCTTCTGTGTGTCTCAGCCTTTCCAACCCATCCCATTCATTTCATTACTTAATGGCAGCTCAAGGCAAATAAATGCCCACCCCCTTAGATATATAGCAGGTAAAACAGATATCAAGGTAATGCAGTGTGATAGAAAGAACACAGAAATAGACATTAAAAATCTGATTTTGCCTCTAAAGGGTATGTCTTTAGACCTCAGTTTCCTCATTTGCACAACAAGGAAATTATTGTAGATTATCTCTAGGAAGTTGCTACTCAAAATGTGATTTACAGACTGTTAAGTATGGACATTGGGATTAAGGGTTTGTAATAGCCTGTCTCCAAAATGCTCCCAGTGATTCTCGCTTATGTTGTCTCTTTCCACATCAAGTAGGGCTAAACTGTCTAACCAATAGGATGTTGCAGAAATCACAGAATGTGACTTCTGAAGTTAGGTCATAAAAGACTTCGTGTCTTCTACCATGAAGTCTCTTGGTTCACTTGCTGTGGAGAAAACCAGCTGCAATGCCGTGAAGATGTTCAAACAGTTCCATGGGGAGGTCCGTGTGGTCAAAGACTGAATAATTTAAGTTTGGGAACAAGTCAAAGATGCCTCCTATCATAACTTCTATTCAACATTGTACTGGAGCTTCTAACCAATGATGTAAGGCAAGAGAAAAGAAATAGAAAGCATAAGGGGGGTGGGGGGATGGGTTAGCCCGGTGATGGGTATTAAGGAGGGCACGTATTGCATGGAGCACTGGGTGTTATATGCAAGCAATGAATTATGGAACACTACATCAAAAACTAATGATGTAATGTATGGTGACTAACATAATAAAATCAAATTAAAAAAAGAAATAGAGAGCATATAAATCAGAAAAGAAGTAAAACTGCCTTTTCATAAAAGGAATGATTATTTATGTAGAAAATGTGAAGGAGTCTCCAGGAAAAAAAAGAAGAAGAAAGGAAGAAAAAACCCAACTGGAATTAATAAATTTAGCAAGGTAACAGAATATAAAAAATCAATTGTATTTACATATACTAGCAAAGAGCTATGAGAAATTGACAATAATTTTAAATACCATTTAAAATAGCATAATAATATTAAATACTTAAGGATAGATTTAACAAAATGTCCAAAACCTACACTCTGAAAACTGCCAGACATTGCTGAGAATAATTAAGGAAGACCTAGGTAGATGAAGAGCAATACCATGTTCATGGATCTGAAGATTTAATATTGTTAAGATGTCAACTCTCCCCAAATTGATGTATACATTCAACACAATCCCAGTCAAACCCCAGGAAGCTTTTTAGAGGATAGAAATTCCAAAGTAATTCTAAAGTTTGCATAAAATACAGAGGATTTAAATAAAAAACAATTCTGGAAAAAAACAAAACTGGGGACTCACCTATTACCTAGTCAAAACAGTACAATATAGGTGTAAGGATAGACAATGGAACAAAGTAGATCGTCCAGAAATAGACACACGTATACAGTCAATTGATTTTTTACAAAATGCCAAGGTGATTCAATAGGGTGACTCAAATAGTGTTGTAATAATTGGAAATCTATATGCAAAAAAAGAGAGAGAGATGTCTCAATCCTTCATGCCATACAAACTCAAAATGAATCGTAGACCTAAATGTAACCCATAAAAATATACAACTTCTATAAGACAACATAAGAGAAAATCTTGCAATCTTGGGGTGGGCAATGATTACTTAGGTGTAACATAAACAGCATAAATCATAAGATAAAAAATTGATAAATTGAACTTTATTGACATTTTTAAAATTTTGCTCTTCCAAGGATACTGTTAAGAAAATGAAAAGGCAAGGTACAGACTGGGAGAAAAATACTTGCAAAACATGTATCTGATAAAGGACTTGAATCCTGAATATATAAAGAACTCTTACAATTCAAAAATACAGGACACCTCAACCAAAATGGGAAGAAGGTTTGAATAGACACTCGCTAAAGAAGGTACACAATGGAACACGACTCAGCAATAGGTAATTACTGATATGTGCAATGTGAATGCATCTCAAAAACATTTATTTTGTCAAAAGCATTGCTTTAAGTGAGAGAAGCCAAACACACCAACGTACTGATAAACTTTTATCCATTCATTATCCCTTTGAGACTGTCCAATGTACTTCTATAGCAGAAACAAGATAGGGGCACCTGGGTGGCTCAGCCTCCAACTCTTGATTTCCACTCAGGCCATGATCACAGAGTCATCAGATTGAGCCCCACATTAGGCTCTGTGCTCAGCATGGATCCTATTTGGGACTCTCCCTCTCTCTCTCTCCCCCTGCCTCCCTTCCCACCCCTGGACTCTCTTTCTCTCAATAAATAAATAAAATCCTTAAAAAAAAAAAAAAGAAACAAGTCTGGAGTGGAGAGGGGTGGGAGGGATGGGGTGGCTGGGTGATGGACATCGGGGAAGGTATGTCCTACGGTGAGTGCTATGAATTGTGTAAGACTGATGAATCACAGACCTGTACCCCTGAAACAAATAATATATGTTAATAAAAAGAAAAAAATAAACAAAAAATTTTAAAATAATAATAAAAATTTAAAAAGAAACAAGATATATTTTAAATTAGTTCTTCCAATTGTAAAACTGGAACAATAATTCCCACCTACCTACATCACAGGGTTGTTGTGAAAATAAATAAAGCACCAGAATAGTACCTGTCACATAGTAAATGCTACATAAATGGCTGCAATTACTATTTACATGTTCACATTCTGAGAACTAATTATTAGATTAATAAAAAGTCAAAATGATAAATTTGCCAAATTCATCTTAAAGGAGTGTGATTTTGTAGGTCT
Organism: Zalophus californianus; assembly: GCF_009762305.2. NCBI lineage: Eukaryota > Metazoa > Chordata > Mammalia > Carnivora > Otariidae > Zalophus > Zalophus californianus. The sequence goes on along the minus strand of NC_045605.1, from coordinate 86,305,252 downwards.
AGGAAGTGTGGAGTCAAGATACCTGGGAACTGTCCATCCTCCTATTAGTAATAAGTGGTCAAATGAGGTAATAGGATCAGGGAACTGGGCACCTGGGGGGCAAGACCAACACTTTCCTTTTCTAGATAAAGAAAGAAGAGATAAAGAAAAGGAAATCCAGAGAAAGAAAGCCTACAATGGCAAACCTGAAATCCTGATCAATAGCTCACAGTCCCTGTGAAGAACACCCTGGGTTTTCTTCTCCAGAATGCTCTGCCATGGGTAAAAAATGCTTTTTAAAAAAAAGTACTTCAGGGCGCCTGGGTGGCTCGGTTGGTTGGGCGACTGCCTTCGGCTCGGGTCATGACCCGGGAGTCCCGGGATCGAGTCCCGGGATCGAGTCCCGGGATCGAGTCCGGGAATCGAGTCCGGGGATCGAGTCCCGCGTCGGGCTCCCTGCTCAGCAAAGGAGCCTGCTTCTCCCTCTGACCCTCCCCCCTCTCATGTACTCTCTCTCTCTCTCATTCTCGCTCTCTCAAATAAATAAATAAATCTTTTAAAAAAAAAAAAGTACTTCAGAACAGGGGCGCCTGGGTGGCTCAGGGTGAAGTGTCTGCCTTCAGCTCAGGTCATGATCCCCTGGGAACGAGCCCCACATGGGGCTCTCTGTTGGGGGGGGAAGGGGGGCCTGCTTCCCCCTCTCCCTCTGCCTGCCGCACCCCCTGCTTGTGCGTGCTCTCTCTCTGTGTGTCAAATTAATAAATAAAATCTTTTAAAAAAAAAAAGTGCTTCAGGAGAGCCAAGCACACAACACACAAAAGATAGTGTGAGCGCTATCCTGGGGCAAATAAAGTCCGAACCTGCGGATCGGTTCCCGGAAAGGACGTGACACCCGGCACCAGCAAGATGCCTTGCGATTTGAAAGGTACCGCGCCCCAGCTCACCAGATCTCCTGTGATTCCTGACGGAATCCTCCCAGCTATTATACCTTGTAAAGACAGGGACGTGTTCAGCCAACAAAGACAAATTCAAAAGAGGCAGCAGCAAGTTCTGCCGTATGGCGTGCGGCCACCGATATTCAAATGTTTTCCTCGGAGCTGTGTCTAATGTCAGCAGCATTTTTTTAAAGAGACATATCCGTCTCGGTCAAGGCTTTTATTTCACTTTCCCCATTCTTCAGTGCCTGGACTAGGGAAAGAGGGGGGGAATTACCGGCTACATGACTTTCTAATTTAATGCCCTTGAGTAAGGGCAACAGCAACGAAGCAGGATAGAGATTTCAGGGCGGCCGGAGGAGGGGGAACAGTTGTTAGCCCAACATCTTCCATGAATATGGGTTGCAGCAGCTGTCTCGGCCATCATTCTGTCAAGGTAATGCCTTGCTTCCCATTGTCATTGTATCTCAGAATCAAATTATTTGAATTCCAGACACATCGACAGCACACTGAAGGGCCCCTGCCAATTTTTGCAGCTTGCTTGGAAAAGAGCATCATGAAGCATTACTCATTTATACGACTCCCAGGCTCCTGTTGTAAATTCAGCTTTCAGGACTGCCTCCAGGTGTGGCCCTTCAGCTTAGCTCTCTAATCCTGTAACCCTTTACCACCAGATCCCTCCCATCCATGTGTGCAAAACAAATCCCCAGGCGGCTCTTCTACCTCTTGGAGCTTCTGTTCGTGCAGACCGAGTCCGGGCTGCCCGCGCTCGCCTACACACAGAAGCCGGCCGGCTCTGTTGCCTGGGTCAGCCCTAGGGGTGGAAATCCCCAAGCACAGCGCACTGAACTGTGCCGACAGCCACCTTTCCAGCATTTTCATACAGATAAAATCTGGCTAAAATGAACTGTCCTGGAATAGTGAAGCAGCTGATGATGCCTCATCTCTTGCTGGAATATGAGGGAGCCATTAGCAAGGATTTTTTTTTTCTTAAAGATTTTATTTATTTGTCAGAGAGAGAGAGCACAAACGGGGGGGGGGGGGCGGGAGAGGGAAAAGCAGGCTCCCCGCTGAGCAAGGAGGCCATCACAGGACTCAATCCCAGGACCCTGGGATCATGACCTGGCAGATGCTTAACCGACTGAGCCACCCAGGCATCCCAGCAAGGGTGTTTTTGAAGATATTTTTTTTGTGACTTAGGAAAAATCTTACAATAGAAATTTAAAAAAAATATAATCTGTATAATTCTAAATCTTATGTTTCATATATGCAAGTAGGTATACCTACACATACATAGTTAACTCGAAGACAATACATAAAAAATAACTGATTATTTTATTTTTTTCTTTTTTATCTAGTCTTACATTTTCTAAAAGAAATAGGTATTACTTTTATATTCGGGAAAATAAATGCTGCATATAGAGAAAATTTCACTCAAGGGTGTTTTTTAAACAAAAGGACTGCTTCCAAAAGCTTCACTGCACAGTCCCACCCGAAGCCCCCCTGCATAGAAGAGCTGCCACGAGGGGCTCTCCAAGCAACAAGTCTGGGGTTCTAGGTAAGAAGCTGTGTCCCACAGGACCAGCAGTGACCAAGTTAGTCCAGTCAGATTCTCTCCTTGGAACTGACCCATACAGGGAAAGTAGCAAAAGCAGAAGAAGAGAAAGAGAAAGGAGAGAAACAAAGGATGAGTCACTCGCAGGGCTGGAGTGTGATCTGCTGGAAAGGGAATCCAGAAACTTGATAACTGGAGCTGCCCAAGCCCTGGACTAGCTTTCCATTCTAGGATTCTAGCATATGTGCTGCCGAAGTGAGCACTCCATTCTAGGATTCTATGCCGTGCAGGCTCACAATTCCTATTTTTCCCCATACGGTCTTGGTGGTTGGTCTTCCTGGGTATCTGGGATACAGACTCATGGCTAAGAATCCTGTTTTCCTTAGTACCATGGGTAGCCTTATAACCATCTATGTGGGGGCCAGATTATATATTGATTCTTTTAATCGCACCGCACTGGAATCTCATGCTACCAAAACCTTGAACTGGGCAAATGGGTTTCGCAGATCATTTTATTCCTTATTAAGTACACTACCCAAAGCAGGGCCACCACCTGGTCCTACAGCATTTTGTACAAGTTTGAAAAAGCTACCCCTTCTTCAAGTTAAAAAAAGTTATATTAAGGGGCACCTGGTTGGCTTAGTTGGTAGAGCCTGCCACTCTTGATCTCAGGGTCATGAGGTTGAGCCCCACGTTGAAGGTAGAGTTTACTTTTTAAAAAAAGTTATATTGGGGCGCCTGGGTGGCTGAGTTGGTTAAGCGACTGCCTTCGGCTCAGGTCATGATCCTGGAGTCCCAGGATCGAGTCCCGCATCTGGCTCCCTGCTCGGCAGAGAGTCTGCTTCTCCCTCTGACCTTCCCCCCCTCTCATGTATTCTCTCTCTCAAATAAATAAAATCTTTAAAAAAATAAAAAAGTTATATTAATTATTTCTCAACAATAACAATTACTAAAGAGAAAGTCATTCTATATAAATTATACAAGTAAATGATTCATCTTAAAATAATGGAAAGTTCAAATGTTTATAATATTAGAAGCTTAAAGTCACCTGGATCTAATAATCTGTCATAAAATAGACATCTTGCCTTGGAAGAAATAACTTTTTTTGACAGTTCCAATGATTACTTTTTTTTATAGCTCATATTTTATAGAAATGATCATCAGATGGTTAGTCATTCTTATGGAATTGTGGACTTTATGTTGGTTTTAACATATTTAATTTTGAGATGCCACATTCTTCACTGGTATTGATATTGGCAAAATTAATTGTACCTTAAAAATTTCAGTTATTTGGAAATGGATCCAGTAAATTATTGTCACAAAAACTACAATATTTTCGTGGGAGGTAGTAGCTTTTAAAAAGATCATTTTAGATTGTTAGTTTTTTTATACATTGATGAAGAATGTCTAAAATTCTTTAATAATCTCCTCAGTCAATTTCAATTGTACATTTTCACCCAGCTTTGGTACTTCATTTTGATAGTAATTCTCCAAATCATAGAAGAAATTGAGACCCTTGCTACTCCAAGCACCTAGGATCAGGGCATCACCAGGAGCTTGTTAGGAACACAGAATCTCAGATCCTACCCCAGAATTACTGAATCAGAATTTGCATGTTCATAAGATCCCTGGATGGTCTGTATGCACATAAAAATTTGAGAAGTACTGATCTAGGATTCTGAAAGAAACATGATATTCTTTCAGAATATAAGCCTTTCTTTTAGATAATGTTTTTGTTACCAACATAGAAAAAAAAAAGAAGCAGATTTTGGATCATAGGTGGATTGGTTGTGGAAATAGCATTTGAAATGAATTTTCCTCCCCTCTCTGATATTTTTACTTTGGAGAAGTTGGGGTCAATGTGAAGAAATTGCAATTTGTTTAGCATCAATAATATCTTTCTGTAATTATCTTTCTGTAAATTAATTTTTCTTGAATGATTTTCATAGCCCATTATATGCTTTCAAGGCAATGATATTCATTGACTTTGGGTTCCTGTCTAATTTTGCTAATATAGTAAGTAGTTTCCTCTTATCCACAGGAGGATATGATCCAAGATCTCCCAGGCGATGCCTGAAACCATGGATAGTACTGAACCCTATATACACTGTTTTTTCCTATGCATACATGCTTATGATAAAATTTAATTTATTAATTAGGCACAGTTAAGAGATTAATAATAACTAATAATAAATTAGAACAATTATAACAATATACTCTAATAATTAAAGTTATGTGACTGTGGTCTCTCTCTAAACGTCTTACTGTGCTGGACTCACCCTTCTTGTGATGATTGATGTGAGATGATAAAATGCCTAGTAATGAGATGAAGTGAAAGGGGTGACATAGGCATTGTGACACAGAGTTAGGCTACTATTGACCTGCTGATGAGTCAGAAGGATAATTGGCTTCCAGATCGCAGTTGACTATGGGTAACTGAAACACAGAAAGTAAAACCACAGGTAAGGAGGGACTACTGTAACATTAATCTTACCTTCACTCCAAATTAGTCCTGAGCAATGCATCTTAAAGAGGATATTTTCAAAAGTACACTTTTGACTTGTATTTTTAGAATCTATGTTTTTATTCATATCATCAATATGCACTGCATACTCCCCCTAATTAAATTTTAGTAGCAAGATGGCATCTACTCAATTTTCCCATCTCATATTCAACAATGATTTTAAATTTTATGTTCCGTAAATGCATTTTCAATATACTCCAACATTTGGTTGAAGCAAAAAGAGTAGTTATATAATTTCTTGGATGATATAAAAAATTCAGTGCTGTCAAAATAGATTTTTGCTGCATCATCTAATCCCAAATGTAAAGAAGATGCAAAACAAAAAATATACAATGCCGTAGAAAATATTGAGGATCTTCTGTAGCGACCCATTGTGTTCCCTACACGTACTTGTGGTATTGCTGTATCCAGTTTCTCTTAGAATCAGGTTTATAAGTAGTCTTCTGAAAATACGTATATGCTTTCTTTTGTCTTGCCATCTTGTTACTCTATAACTCCTTTGTCCAAATATTCATATATTTACTTTTTGGAAGTCCACAAACCTAATCACATTATCTGTTCTACACGGCTTATGCCAGGGGTTGTATCTAAAATAATCAAATAATATTTGCATTTCAAACCTTTTTCAAAAGTAATTCATTCATTGCATCTACCATAATTTTAATTACTTGGTAATTAAAGTGTGTAATACTATTTGTTAATCAATGTGCCCTTATGTTACTGAATTTTGTATCATTTCTGCCAAAGGAAGACAATGTTCATCACTGTATTTGTAGTTTACCGGATAATCTTCTCCCTAGTGTTGCCCTGCCAAAAGTATGTGCTTCCAGCGTGGTTTCTCATTTGCATGGTATCTTTGTCTGCATCTCTCTCACTATACTATCTCTCAAATCACATTTCCGCTTTGAATTCTTAACACCATTGTTGAAATGCATTTTACCTTCCGTTCATTAGTAATATGTGATATATACTGCCAATTCTTGCACACATTTTCATTCCTCAGCTGATTTTTTCCCCATCTCTGAAGAATTTGCAATACGGATAAAACACAGAAATCACTGAGATAGAATCATATGGAGTTTTTTTTTTTAAAGATTTTATTTATTTATTTGAGAGAGAGAATGAGATAGAGAGAGAGCATGAGAGGGGAGAGGGTCAGAGGGAGAAGCAGACTCCCCGCCGAGCAGGGAGTCCGATGCGGGACCTGATCCCGGGACTCCAGGATCATGACCTGAGCCGAAGGCAGTCGCTTAACCAACTGAGCCACCCAGGCGCCCTCATATGGAGTTTTTGATCAATAGTTAGAATTTATAAATAAATAATTTCTGAAAACTTTCTACCTATGCTAATGGTAGTCAAATTTGACAAAATGTGGTGAAACCTTGATGAAATTTAATGAAAATAAATCTAAATGAAAAATTACGTTTCTTACATAAGACAGACAAATTTCAACCAGATCGTTGTTCATATTCAAATTGTTAAAATATTCAAATTACGTAGCCAGGTACCTGGATAGGCAATATCCAGTCTAATGTTTTCTTTTTCCCTTCCACTTTTCCTCAAAATTAACCATTTCTGCTTGGCATAAATATTGATGGTAAATTCACATCCTAATCCAGCAGGCTTTGCCCCCACCCCAACCATCTTTTCCAAAAATGTATCCAATGATCTAAATTATTGTTCATTTTCTTCTGTTTTCTGATTCTGAAACTAATTTTTAAAACTCTTCCATAGTGTCTGAGAAAAAAGTCAATAATGAGTATTTTATTTTAGAACTTACATCTATGTAGCATACCAAATACACAAGTAACAAGCTGCTAAATAGTGTCAAGTGTTAATATTCTTACTAACAGAATATCTGTAACAATAAACAATTGTTATTGTGTAATTACCAGATCGTTAAATAGTAATCTCTAACTTATGCGCATATAATTTTTTGTGGATTATTTGAGCATATGTAGTTTGATGGTGATTCATACAGTAATCAAATTCCTTGTAGATTTACATTGGGAACTCAGCAATACCTTTTGAGTACAGCAAATAAACAGCAGATGTGATGCAATGTCAAACATTAAATTAGCTGGTGTACTAATAACAATGGGATTTGTTTTTAAATACTTGCCTATCAGCATATCAATTAGAAAGGATTTTCTTGTTTAGAAGCAGAAATATTTTCAGATGACATTAGATCTGTTGTTGGTTTTGATTACTGACTCATTTTTCCTTTGTGCACGGAAGCAGAACAAAATATATTAATCCTCTTAAAACAGACACTTTACTGCCATCTGTCGGGAAGTTGTAATAAACATACAAGTCATCCATCTTGGCAATAAGCAATATTAATAAACGCACAAAATTTTCAGAATAATAAAGATGTCTGATGTGAATGGCGTCCCCTTGGATAAGGAGTACACGTGTGGTGCCCAACGTTAATAATCCTACGTGGCTGCCCCAATCCCTACTCCACCTAGATTTTATTCTTATTGCTTTCATACTTCTGCCAAAGGAGAAAAATTCCAATTGTAAAAACATTCTTGGGGCCCAACCTGGCGTTGCTTGTTTATATTGTGGGCTGAAAAACACGGGAGGGGGATGCAACTTACAATTTGTCTTCTACAGAATGACCACTCACTCCAGCAAGTCACACTAGGAGTTCAGGATTTTCGTCACTAGCTCTGGGACAGAGGACAGAGTTGTACTTGGTCTCCTTATGGCTAAAACCACTTGACCCCGTAGGGAGTGGGAGTAGAGGAGGGGCTGAGCCCAGGCAAAACATCAAAGGGAAAAACCTCTTCCTAAAATTAGGGATAAGCCAGCAGGATCCCAGAACAAAAGAACTTTAGGTGGGGGTGAGAGTGGGGAGGGAGCTTTACACATATTAGTCATAAATCTTCAGTGCAGGGGCGCCTGGGTGGCTCAGTCATTAAGCGTCTGCCTTCCGCTCAGGTCAGATCCCAGGGTCCTGGAATGGAGCCCCACATTCGGCTCCCTGCTCCGCGGGAGGCCTGCTTCTCCCTCTTCCACTCCCCTTGCTTGTGTTCCCTCTCTCGCTGTGTCTCTCTCTGTCAAATAAATAAATAAAAAATCTTAAAAAAAAAAATCTTCAGTGCAAACTCACAAGCATCTTGCTAGAAAAGGGTAACAGGACCTCTGGCTTGCTTTGCTTAGAAACAACGGTAATAAATTCATTAACATTTTCTATTCTCAGAAGGAGACAAATTGCTAAATGACAAGGTGATAAGAAACCCCCATTATACAATCCTATGCTCTTAAAGTAAAATACTGAGTGAGTCTATGTTCCTTGCCACTCAAACAGGAAAATTTAATATTACCGATAACTAATACAGGGCAGCAAGTAGCCCCAGTACCTGGCCCATAAGGAGCATTTATTTGTTGAATGAATAAGAAAAGTTCTACTCCAAAATTACCCCAAATGGGCCAAGTGAGCACAGAGCGTGCAGCACTGGGGGACGTGGGGAAGGATTCCAGGAGGAGGTGTTAACTGAGTCAGGTCTTGACAAGGACGCAGAAGGTTAGCAGGCAGAGATGAGAGAAAAGGCATTCTAGGTAGGGATTAGAGTAGCAGAGGAGAAGCAGAAGCACCAGGAAGGCATCCAGGACCGGAGGGAATGTCAGGAGAACATGGTGACAGCGTCTAGTGAGGAAGCAGTATCTGGCAGGGACCACTGGATCTGGTGACCTCTGAGGGTGGGTGTGAAAGCCAGATTGCAAAGGAGGATAGTGACTGAGTGGGAGAGGAGGGAGGGGAGGGAATAGAAGACCAAGTTAATTAGGCTACTCTCTCTCTCTTTGTCCATTAACTTTTTCTTGTACAAGTGTATATATATATATATATATATATATATATATATATACACACACACATATATATACACACACATGCAATACACACATATATACACATACGTATATATACACAATATATACAATATATTGTACAACTATATATATATACTTAGTATAAGTTACTATGCTCTTTTATATGTATAATATTTATAATAAAACATTTCCCGCTGTGTTTTATAGATATGATATGTATATCATATGTATGCTATATACAGCAAAGTGTACACAGTATACAGGTTGGCAAAAAAGCTGCTTTCCTGACTCTTAACAGCATAGATAAGTTTTCAGAGCTACTTTTTCTTTTTTTTAAGAAGTAAAAGGAGATGGTAAAGGGAAAGAAATGGGACAGTAGCTTGAGTGGTAAGGGTCAATGGAAAGGAATTATTTTTTTAGACTAAAGGAGCATTATCTTGACACCAAGGGGAACCAGGTAAGAGGGAGGGATTTGGTATTTAACAGGAAGAGGGTGCCAATGGGCATGAAGGGTGTAGGCTCAAGGTAATGGCTGTAGTTGATATTGAAAGTAGAGAAGAAACTTCACTCTGGGGCAGCAAGACATAAGCAGAGGGGTCAGTGGTTGTGCTTGTGGCCCCAGGGGCCAGAGTGTCCTGGGTTCCATCTCAGATCTGCCATATACATAGACAGTTAAGGGTTACTCTGGCTCCTTTTCTAAGCTTGAATCATCAGGATAACAACTATAACAGCAACAAAAATAGCCGTGACCTCCTCCCCCCCACCCCACTGGAGTCTAATATACCTAGGATCACCCTGAAATGGGACGTGATTTCAAATTAGCCTCAGCCAAGCTCCCCAGACATCTATCCTGACCTTTACCCTGCTCGATAACCTTACCAGCCCACTGCAGGTTACCCGCAGAATCTCAGGAAGCATTGTGCCAGCCTCTGGAATTCTAAAAGATATTCCAAAGTCAAGTCAGTCTGATGTTCTAGGGATAGAAGCTGAAATCCCAGCAGTTAGGGGGATCTTGGCTTCCAGAGCCTCCCCGAAGGTTACACTCACTAATGGGTGGTGCTAGAGGGAGAAGGTGGCAAAACTCAGTTGGTCCAAAGCAGAACCTATCATCCACATTGAGATAAACAGAACAGAAAGTGGCCAGCCAACATATGTTGCCAAACTTCCTTTCCAAGGCCCACACCAACTTCTTCTTCCAGGGGTCCATGTTTCCCATAGAGATAGGATTGGGGTAAGAATGTCTTTGACTTCACCAAATAGTCCCTGAACTCTGACCTCATGTTGGCCCTGATCTGGCCTGAGAAGCTCTCTCCCTAAAGGAACTGGTGTTCTATGGCTAGGACAGCCTCACAGATGAGTTTGGGCACATCTGGGGCTCTACTCCACAAGGAGTGAGGGAAAACTGGATAGAAAGTGAACATAAATTGCCATCTTGGCAACAAAATTAAAGCCAGACTCTCTAAGGTGAGAACTGAACGACAAACCTGTAGAAGGAAGGCCAGACCACGAGCAGACCCTGGGGGCCACAGGGTTGCCTTCTCTTCAGGTAACCAACCACTTACTGGTTTTCCTGCCACTGACATTCTGGCTTCATAGGGGCACTGCTCAGACTTACCACTCTCTGAATTCCTTGTAAGGCATCTGAGACAAGACTGGAAAGTTCAAACAGGACCTTAGCAAATGCTGGAGTAAAATATAAACTGGAAACAATATGGGTTATAAATAGGGCCACAAAGTTATAGAGATCACGGCATCCAGAGAGGAGGTAAAACTTGCTTCAAGATCTCTGGAATCCACATGAAGTTTCTGCTGCCTCCGTTAAATCCAAAAGTTAAAAAAGAAGCCCAGCAGAGAAACAGCAGAATGTGGTGGTTAAGCGACCAGACCCCAGAGCCAGATGGCCTGGATTCATGCTCCAGCTCTGACAGTTGGGTGACCTTTGGCAAAGATCTAATATCTGGCAGCCTCGGTTTCCCCATCTTAAAAACAAAGGTGGACTAGTGGCCTACAGCATGGAGTTTTCAATGGGTTTTAAGTTAATCTATGTGAAGCACTTAGGACAGTCTTTGTCTCACAGCAGGTATTAAGTAAGCTTGGAATTTTATTATTGTTATTATGGACATGCTTAATGTAACTAAGGGAAGGGAAGAGGTGGCGCCCATCTGCTAGATTGGCAAGGAGGCAGGAATGAGATGGGGAGACAGGAATGAGCCCCAGGAGATGGTAGCTAGCAAGAAGGATGGAGGAATGAGAGAAAAATGAAATGTAGGGTGGGATGGGGGCGGGGGGGAGATAGAGGAGACATTCAGGTAAATAAGGCTGAGATGGGAAACCCAGCAAGACACCCGGACTTTCCAGAGCCCGGCTGTCCTCTAGACTCACCATTCTTCCCACTTGGTAAGAAATCCTGGGGGCTAAGGGGTGAGTTCCCCCAGCCTGTGTCCCCCCTTCTGGCTGCTTAGACTCTAGAACTCTTTTGGTAGAGCTGGGAAACTAAGGAAAAGGACAGCGGGGAAACCAGAATCCAAGTAATCTGATTTCCGGGGCGCACTTTTCACCGCGGTTTGGGTTTGCGCGCTGGGGTCCACGGGGCGGGGCGTCACGGCCACTGGGCAGGGAAGAGGCCCCGGCCCCCAGCTGCGGGGCCCACCCCCACTCCCCGCGCTAGAAGGCCAGGACGCCCCCTCCCACCTCGCAAAACTCCCCTGTCCGGGGTTTCCTGCGGCGAGCAGCGCCTGTCAGCGAGGACGCGCCGGAGGTAACGCAGTCCCGCGGTTACACCGATGGGCGATTGCAGGCGCCGGGCTCTTGGGGTGCGGGGTGAGGACTCCCGCCTGCGACCCTGGCGCTGCAGGGTCCCACCGACGTGGCGCCCTGCGCCCGGGACTGCGGCCCCCTCGGCGGCCCTGGGCGGACCAGCCGAGACGGCGCCGGGTCTCCGAGCGCGGCCAGCGCCACCTGCCGGACGTCGCCCGGAGCGGGTAAAGAAACCGGGACCGGAGGGCACAGAGCTGGCCGCGACACGGGAGCCTGGCTTGATATCTGAGACGGGCCCGGGAGAGGGGTGGTGATATCACACGGTGCCCAGGAGCGAGGACTCAAGCCTGGGGAGCAACTCCTCCTTTTTCTCTCCCCTTGCCGCCCGGGAGGCGCGCTCCGGGTGCTTTTCGGGCGCCTGTCCCGTACCTCGCCGGATCCTAGGGACCGGGGTTCGCCCGGTGGCTGCTTGGGGATCCCAGAACTGGAGGGGAGAAGATTCAGCAAGCCCCCCAGCGCAGCGGGGGAATGGCGCTGCCAGGTCGAACGCAGAGAGGGACTCGTTCCTCTGCAAGAAGCAGCGTTTGGGGACCGGGTAAACCCCACCCCCTGTCCCAGTCTGACCCGGAGGACCTAGAGAAAGGCTTTCGGGGCTCTTGGCGCTGCAGGGTGCCCAGGAGCAGGTGGCGTGTATCCAGTGGAGGGCGCACTTCCTCCTCTAGCGGCAGGCTCACACCTTTCCCTGCCTCGCGGACTGGGGTCTCAGCGTTGAGGTTGTAGCTGAAGTCTCTGAGCCCTGGTTTGATAATGATGATGGAAAAGATGATTAATAATAGTTATTAATAATAGTATATAGCCGCTCCACTTTATGGGGGACTTACTGTTAGCAAAGCGTCATGTTAAGCCCTTACCAAACACAAACACTAATCTCGCTGAACCCTTAAAATATCCCCATAAGATTTATTCTGGGACTTTGAGAATTTTTTATTATACATATAATATTTACATATAATTTCATTAATTATTATATAATATGTAATAATATGTATATTTGGTTGGTTGATATTTCATAATGACTATGGAAACCCCCTGCTTAGAGCTCAGCTTCCCATTGTCTCATGTGGGGAAGCAGCAGGGTGTATATGATCCGGCTAATATATCTGGAATATTTGGAGTCAGCTGGGGAAGCAGAAGTCATCTGAGGAGAAAATTGACAGGGAAACCGGATCCTCCAGTACAAGCTGCCTCCCTTTTGGGAGAGGAACCCCTCGCTCCACCTACTTGCCTCTTAATTACAGATGGGTCTCTTGTGTTAATCCCAGATGGGACATACACAGAGGTCAGTGGTGTTTGAAGTGTTCAAGAAGATTGGAAGCTGGGAGGAAGAAATTTATATTTATCTATCTTTTCTTTCCTATGTCTGCAAACCTCTAGCAGTATCAGCAGTGACCCTCCCCAAATCAGGCGCTATTGCAAGCTATTTACATGAATTTTGTTTTCATCGCTCAAATATCAGAATAAACCTCTGAGGGATGTATTATACAGAGGGGGAAACAGAAGCATTAGTTGGAAGTACCTTGCCCAAGGTACTTATGCCTTATGAGGTAGAGCTTGCAACAAATCCTGGGCCTCAGGCTCCCGCTGTGGCTGCGCATGCCCCCAGCTCAGTGGCGCCCCTTCTCCTGCCCAGGGCATCCACTGTCTCACTTCCCCTGCTCTGGCAAGGACGGTGACTAGGGGAAAGTATTAGCTGGACACGGCAGAGACTGTGACAAATTATCACTTCTCTTTGATGCCACATGCTTTTTAATCAAAAGAGCTAGGTAAGACCAGGCTGGCCACTGGGGGTAACTAGACTAGCCAGAGGGTCTCCTGGGGAAGATGGAAGTTAAAATGAACCTCTTTGGATCGCCTGGGTGGTTCAGTCAATTAAGCGTCTGCCTTCAGCTCAGGTCATGATCCCAGGGTCCTGGGATCAAGTCCCACATCAGGCTCCCTGCTCAGTGGGGAGCCTGCTTCTCCCTCTCCTTCTGCTTCTCCCCCTGCTTGTGCTCTCTCTCTCTCTCTCTCTCTCTCTCTCTCTCTCTCTCTCTCTCGTGCACACTCTCTCTGTCAAATAAAATAAAATAAAATAAAAAGTCTCTTCAGGATTCAGCCCCGGTCCCCTCACCTCTCCTACAGGGAAGCAGTCAGGTTGAGCACTCCAAGCCTATGGAGTCTGTTACTAACTCCACCAAAGCAGACAAACCAACCGAGGACCCAGCCCTGATGATGTATTTGTGGAGTGAGGTACTCAGCAAAAATGGCAGCCTGGGTGTGTTCATAGTTCCCACAACACCACACGCTCAGAGGGTGATTAGTCATTCCGGCTTTCACCTGTCGTGTTACCTCTCAGCGTACAAAGAAGTCCATATTTGTGAGTTGGTGAAACAGAAGATGTTGCAGACCCTGGGTTTTCTGGCTTTTTCCCCCCGCCCACCATTCACAGGGATGGGTAGCAAGGAGTGCTGATCTCAGAAACTCGCCTCAATGTACTCATCTCCCGGGGGAAGGGGACCCATAAGGGAAGCACAGGAGGGGCCGCTGAGGACGGGGCTCAGCTCTTCACTTTTGTTTCCTGATGATCTCGATCCCTGGACGTCACACTGGAAACTGCAGAGCATGCTGCTCCCTCTTTTGTGGAGCCCTGGGCCTGCGCTCTCATGGGAGAAGTGGTGAGCTTCTCAGTTGTTTAAAAATCATTTTCTCTAAATGATGACTTCTGTCAAATAGAGAACAAACGAAAAACAAGAGTCAATTAGATTTAACCAATGTTGATATTTTGAAATATCTGCTTCAGAATTCTTTCTCTCTCTCAGAAATAAAGCATTGTAGACATAGCTATGTCTGTTCCTAATCTGTCTCCTCCTGAGAGGAAAATTTAATGGAGTTGGTGACTGACTCCCATGTATATTGTACTTTCCTTTCTTTTTTTTTTTAGTATTTTATTTATTTGAAAGAGAGAGAGCGTGCGAGCCGGGGGGCGCAGAGGGAGAGGGAGAAGCAAGCTCCCTGCTGAGCAGGGAGCCTGCTGTGGGGCTGGATCCCAGGACCCCGGGATCATGACCTGAGCCAAAGGCAGATGCCCAACCTACTGAGCCACCCAGGCGCCCCAATATATCCAATATATTGTACTTTCCTATACAGATGTGAAGCCAACAGAAATATATCATATGGCTTTCTGTGTTTTAATTTTCATAAGGGGCATCATACTATACATATACATCTCTTCTTAATGAACCCTTGGCTCCTTTACTTGTCTGGGTATCTATTCCTGAAGTATTGCAAAGATAGGCATGAGGGGAGGGTATGGTAAATGACCAGGTCGGTGATTTACTGCAGACAAAAAAACCTTTTTTTTTCATGATTTTTGTCCCCCGCCAAGTACATTTTGAATGGCAGACACCTGGGATTAAGCTCTCATTGTCCATGTCTTTTGTCCACAGTTCAGGTGGATTTTGTGGGATGCCATGCAACCCAGAACAGCCTAGGGACCAATCTCATCCTTTTATCACGAAGAAACAGGCCCAGGGAGGAGAAGTTTCTTGCTCAAGGTCACAAATCAGTCATTGGAGAGAGAGGAACACTCATCCAATCATTTATTAATTAACTTAACAAATATTTACAGAGTGTCACCTGTGTGCCGGGAACACAGGTACCTGGAAAGCCTCTGGGGGTCGAAAGAAGGGCATTCCTATCTTTTTGCACTTACATTCTAGTGGGCAGAAATACAGAGCAAACTAAAAATATAAATCACTTAATATCCGCAGGGGTAAGTGCTATGGAGAAAAGCGGAAGGCAATCACATTTAGGGGGATGGGCCTGTAGGTGGGGGGGACAGGTTGCAGAATTAAATAATAAGGTCAAGGTAAACCTCACTAATGTGACGGGATCTGAGCAAAAACTAAGGGAAGTGAGGAAGAGAGAAGAACATTCCAGGCAGGAAGGACTCCAGAGCAAAGGCCCTAAGGCAGGAGTTTGCTGGCAAGTTGTAGGGACAGCAAGGAGGCTATCGTGGCTGGAGTGGAATACGGAGGGACCGAGTGAGTGAGGGACTAGGAGCGGAGAGGGGGCCAAAATGTCAGTGACGGGCCATGTTGTGTGGGGCCTCATAGGCCATGAGGAAGATTTCGGTTTTTATTTGAATGAAATGAGGAATCCTTATAGGGATTACATAGAGCAGTGACTTGATCTCATTTAGGTTTTAGTATGATCACTATGGCAGTTTTGTTGGGAAGAGACCGTGGTAGGGTGAAGCATAAGCTGGAGGTACTTGGGAGGCTGAGCTAGCAATTTAGGCCAGACATGAGGTAGCCTGTCCTGAGGATGAGCAAAGGAATGGTAAGAAGTGAGTGGGTACTGAGCCATCCCACCTACTGTTCCCTTTGCCTTGGGTGCTTTTCCCTGTATATCTGTTTTCTCATCTCATTCAGGTCTCTGCTCAAATAGCACTTGATTAAAGAGGCCTCCCTTGACCAACCTGTATAAAATATCAATATCATGCCTATATATACCCTTCATCCCATCCTTATACTGGTTTTTCTTCATAACATTTATCACCATCTGGCATATCTCGTTTTCCCCTGAATTATCTCCCTCCCCTGACCAGAGGAAAAGCTCTATGATAGTAAAGACTTCGTCTACTTTGTTCACTGCTGTATTCCCAGTGCTCAGGAGAGTACCTGACCCATAGTAGCAGCTCAAAAGTGACATGTTAAGTGATGAAGTTAATGAGTGTATTAGTTATCTACTGCTGTGTAACAAATTACCCCCACATCCAGGCCTCATTTCTGTCTGAGTGTTCTTCCCTCAGAGCAAGTTATGGGAGAGAGAGAGAGGCACCCAACGGCTTTTATAACATCACTTCTGCCATATTCTCCAGTCACACGGACCAGCCTTGAGACAGTGTGGAAGGAGAAACTACACAGAGGCATAAATACCAGAAGGCAGTGATCCTGGGGCCCATCTTGTAGGCTGAACACAACACTCCTTTTTATCAAGACCTTTCTCCTCCCAACTCCAGCTAATCATAGGCAGTAAACTGGTGACCCACAGCTACACAGGGCACATTTATGTGTGTGTGTTTTAAAGATTTTATTTATTTATTGGACAAAAAGAGAGAGAGAGAGAGCATGAGCAGAGGGAGGGGCAGAGGGACAAGCAGACTCCCCGTTGAGCAGGGAGCCCAACGTGGGGCTCGATCCCAGGACCCCAAGATCATGACCTGAGCCGAAGGCAGATGCTTAACTGACTGAGCCACCCAGGCGACTCAGGGCACATATGTGTTGTTTTTTTCTTTTTAAAAAGCAAAAACCAGAAAAAATAAATAAAATAATAAAATAAAATTAAATAAATAAATAAAAGCAAAAACCGGAGTGCCTGGGTGGCTCAGTCATTAAGCGTCTGCCTTCAGCTCAGGTCGTGATCTCAGGGTCCTGGGATTGAGCCCTGCATCGGACTCCCTGCTCTGCGGGAAGCCTGCTTCTCCCACTCTCCCTGCTTGTGTTCCCTCTCTCGCTGTGTCTCTCTCTGTCAAATAAATAAATAAAATCTTAAAAAAAAAAAGCAAAAACCATTACCATGTTTTAGGTTATTCAGGACAACATTTAAAAATAAGGGAAGGGCAGGGACATCAGGGTGAAGGCCCGGTAGTGAGGGCTGGGGCTGGATGACAGTTGGGCAGTTGGAATGAGGAGCCCGGGGAGAATCTGAGACAGTTGGAAGGTGGCCCTGACCAGGGCGGAGTGATGTGGGAGACAGAGGCGAGGGACAAGGCAGGAGAAAAATTCCAGAGTCAGGAAGAAAGGATAAAGAATAGTTCTCTGCGTGGAGAGAGGGAAGTCAGGACAGGGTATGATCTGAGAGAGAGTTTCATCTGCTTTCACTGTACTAGAGGCAGAGAGAGACACCAGGAGGACAGGGTCCTGCCTTCTGGGAGCTCACGGCCTGGTGAAGGAGGCAGGCATGCTCACAAGAAATTAGCCTGCAAGGCTGAATGAAAGAAATTTGCCCAGAAAGCTGCAAAATCAGGTGACTGGATAGCAGTGGAAGGGGTTTGAAGTAAGTCTGGGGCTCTCTGAGATGAAGGAGGGCCATCAGGAGGTGTCCAGCAAGCTCAGAGGTGGGGTTGGGAGAGCGCTGAGACTGGGGAAAATGAATACACAAAGCTTTGTGAGTAAATAGAATCAGGGAAAGGGAGAGTTGCTCAAGGAGGAACGAGGAGTCCACCACCCAGCCTAGAGCACTTGGAGAGCTGGAGGCAGAATGGTAGAAGGGTTTCAAGCAAAGGGCCCGGAGCCCATGGGCTTGGATTTGAACCCTGGTTCTGCCCCGGTTGGCTGTGTCTTCTTGGGTGGTTATTACCTACTCTGGGCTTTAACCCGTCCATCTGTTGACTGGCTATGTATGGTGAAAGCAACACATCCGGATAAAGTAAAATGGGGAAATGATAGCTCGCTCAGTACCAGGAAAGGGCTCAGTCGATGCTAGGCAGCTCGGAGTGCGTTAGAGGGGGAACAAGAGCAGCTGGGGAGGCTCCCAGCGGCACCCCGGTAGGGCAACATCACTGAAGTCCTGGGGAGGACAGGGCTGTAAGGAGCGTGAGGTCAGGACCACAACGGGGAACATCTGAGCCCCTGGGTGCGTTACTGCATTAATTTTTGCGCAGCAACATGCGAGGAACTCTGAGGGGACTGAGGCTCATAGACAGGAAGTGAGTGGCACAAGGGCCCAGGGCGAGACAGACGTGGAGCTGGGATTTGAAAGCACGCCTGTACAGCCCTTCTGCCCAGGTGACCACACTGCCCTCCGGGAGCCTCCAGGGGGCGGGGAGATTGCGGTGTGGGCGGGGCCGCGGGCGGGGCGGGAGGGAGCAAGGTGTTCAGCGCTCCGGGGCTGGACTGTGGGTGTGGGGAGAAGCTTCAGGGACCTGGCAGCACCTTGCACTTTATTTTAATGAGGTTAATGGAGCCATTAATGTCTTTTCAGTAGGAAGAGCCGTGATAGAATTTATTTTGAAAGCTGCCTCTACTTCCTCTGTGGGATGTGAATCGAGCGCGCACACGGCTGAAGGTGGGAAACCAGGAGACTGCGGTGGTCGCGCAGGGGACAGATGAGCTGGCAGCGTCCTGTAGCAGAATGGCACACTGAAGAAATCGTCCAGGGAGGGACCCAGGAGTCTTGGCAGCTGTGAGGACAGCAAGGGTCGTGTTTGGGCGGGGGTGGGGGTGGGGTTTGTGTGAGCAGGGGAGAAAGAGTTTTGAAGGCGGGCTCTGATGCGCGCATGGGACATCTGGGTGGTCATGTCGCGCAGGAGCTGCGGTTGGGGAGTGGTGCTTTAGAAAGGCTCCGGGAAGGAGGTGATGGCTTGAAAGCTGTCAGCACAAAAATGAAGTCCCAAGTCTGGGTGCAGTGTGTGGGAATAAGAAGATGGTTCAGCCTAGGAGAAATGAGGTCAAGGTTTGGTTGTTTTTTAAGATGGATGAAATGTGAGCTGATTTAGATACCAGTGGGAAGGAGCCAGTTGAGCGGAAGCAGGTGGAATCCCAATGGAAGGAGGGGACAGTGAATGGACAAGTGTCGTGAGAAGTTTGGAGTCGAGTGGAGTGCCAGGATCTGCCCGGGGCAGCTGAGACCAAGACTTCTCTTTTTCTCTGAATGTGCCAGGCTGTGAGAACGCTGACAACTGCCCTCCGTGACGAAACCGGTGCTGGGGGGGGGGGGGGGCGGGGGGCACGTGGGGAGGTTCACTGCAACTCCGACTTCTCCCGGAGCACGCCAGGCCCCGCATACCACCTCTGCCTACAGAGCACCTGGCACCAGGGAGAAACATGGTGTCATTTGGGCAAGATAACATCTCAGAGCCTCAGTGCTCTCGCCCAGCCCTGTCAAACGGTCCGACAAGGCTTTAGTCTCTCCCTGCTCCAGGGCCATGGTCCTTTGCTTCCCAAGCCTCTTTGAGCCAGTAATTATTTAGGGAGCTTTAAAAAATATTAGAAAAAAATTATTTAAAAGCATTTGATTTCTAATAATTCTAGCTGTGTAACTAAGTGGCTGCTGGAAATAGGCATTTCCTTTTTTTAATTATTATTGTTACTCACCATACATTACATCATTCCTTCTTTTTTTTTTAAGATTTTACTTATTTATTTGTCGGGGGCGGGGAGAGAGAGAAAGAGCAGGAGAGCACAAACAGGGGGAGCAGAAGAGGGAGAGGGAGAAGCAAGCTCCCCGCAGAGCAGGGAGCCCGATGCGGGGCTCGATCCCAGGACCCTGGGATCATGACCTGAGCTAAAGGCAGACGCTTAACCAACTGAGCCACCCAGGCATCCCCGGGCATTTCCTTCTGGGGCTATAAGTCGAGGTGACCTTCTTTAGGGGTGAATACTGTTTTTTAAAACCACAAATCTCGGGCGGCTGGGTGGCTCAGTTGGTTAAGCGACTGCCTTTGGCTCAGGTCATGATCCTGGAGTCCGGGGATCGAGTCCCACATGGGGCTCCCTGCTCAGCAGGGAGTCTGCTTCTCCCTCTGACCCTCTTCCCTCTCGTGCTCTCTATCTCTCATTCTCTCTCTCTCAAATAAATAAAATCTTTAAAAAAAAAAAAAACCCACAAATCTCAGAGTTGACTCTGGCAGGTTGAGTGTCTACAGACACGTCCCCCAGAAAGAGATGACCTGTCTCTTACCCCAAATAAGAGTCCCTTCTGGATGAGACACAACAGCAATCAAAGTTGAAGAAGTGACAGATGTCCATAAAGTCCCCTCAGTGGAAGAGCTAGTTCCAATGGACAAGGTTGGGGTTGGCATCCTTCTAAGAGGGAGACCAGGCTGGGTATTTTGCTGGAAGTGGACCTGTTGGATTTCCTGGCTACCTCTCTGCTTGGCAGCCCTGGAAAACCCCAAGTCCATGGGCCCTGAGCCACACAGGTGGGTCTGCAGGAAGATTCTAGTGCAGGAGCTTGTAGGCCTGGGTGGGGAAGGGGAGAGAAGCCGAGATGTGCAGGAAGACTTATGCCCTGAATGTGTTTCTGAGAGCTAGGAAATAGTGCCCAGGTGAGAGCAGCCCCCTCTGCAGAGTCACTGTTGAAGGTGATGGGAAGAAAGGCCTAGAAGGAGCACGGGGAGAGCCATGTCTCACCACCAAGACTTCTCTGTTAGGTCTCGGGCCCTGGCAGCTTGGCCTTCTCTCATCCCTGTGCCTGCTACCCTACTTCCTGCCTCTTAGTTGTGGCCTCTTAATTCTAGTCTCGAGGGACCCTTGAACATCCCCATGGCTGCCCTTGTCCCTCCATTCATGGAAGCCTCTCTCCCGGGCTTCCCCACCACCACCCCCAAGCTGCTTTCTGACAGCCTGCTGCTTCCCCAAAGCCCCAGAGCTCTCCGGATACTGTGAGCACTATGTGGGGAGCACTCCCTGCAGACTCCTGGCCCCCCGCTCCCATGAAGTCTCACACAGGCTGCATGGCCTGGGGTTTCCATAATGATGGTCACAAGTCTAAGATTCTAAGCTGAAACTGCCACCCCATCAAACTGCTTCAGTAAGACAATGATGGGAAAGACGAATGTGGGAAAGGCGTCCCAAGGTGAACAGGGTGAGGGGTGGGGCTGCGGTGGGAAGGCAGGCCTGAGGTCCATTTTTTCTCTGAAATGACTTTTATACCCTTTCATTGCTCCCCCTAACCTCCCAACACCTCCGCTCCGCTCCGTCTCAGCTGCTACACTGCTTCCTGTTTAACCAAGTAAACAAACTACCCCCCGGGGTGTATCAGTAGCCATTCCACTTAAGCCCTGGACCCTGCCCTACTTCCTAGTCAAGGACATCCCTCCTGCAATTGACCTCTATCCACCTGTACCATTAGCTCCCTCGCTGGAGGGTCATTTTCAAGCAAGTAAAATCATGCCGGGCAAGTCAACATTGAAAAATCAGCCCTACTGAGGTATCATTTGTATACAAAATGCACTCAGGATAAGTGTAAAGTTAGATGAGCTTTGACAAATGTAGACGCCCATGTAACCATCACCACCACCACCACCACCACCGTGGTCAAGTTCCAAACCTTTACCATCACCCCCAAAAGCTATCCCGTGCCTGAGCAGTGCCCCCTTGTATGGATACAGCACGATTCATTCACACATTGGCCTGTTGACGTGCAACTGGGCTGTTTCCACTTTGGGGCTACTGTGAATAAAAAGTCTTTGTGTGGAAACACGAATCGCTGGGCCATATGCTAACGTACGTTTAGGTTTACTAGAAACTTCCAAACTGTTTTCCACCATGGTTGGAACATTCGGCATTTCCATAGCAGCCCATGAATGTTCCAGATGCTGTCCTTAGGACTGCTGGGGTCCCCCTCCGCCTAAATTTAGCCACTCGTGTGCGCGGGCAGGGGTGTTCTCATTTTGTTTGCAATCTGTTTTTCTCTGGTGATGACTGTTGCTGACCATCTTTTCATGTACCTGCTGGCTATTCGCATGTCTTCTTTTGTGAAGTGTATGTTCATTTGCCTATTGTGTTCACTTTCTACAGGTCACCACAAGTTTGTCAGATTAAACTGAAAAAAGAAAGTATGTTTATTGTCTCACAGTTAGTGTGAGTCAGGCACAGCTGAGCTGGGTCTTCCCTTCTGGTCTCACAGGCTGCCGCGAATATGTTGGGCAGCACCAGAGTCCCACCTGGGGCCCAAGTCTCCTTCCAAGCACGTATGGTTGTTGACACAATGCATTTCCCTGCAGCTGTCGAACTCATGGTGCTTTGCTCCAAGGCCAACGGGAAAGTTTTGCTGCTGCTTCATGAGCCTCATTTAAAGGTTCACCTGATTATCTCAGGCCCACCCATATTCAAGGAAGAGATGATTATACAAAGGCATAGGTCAGTCCTTGGGGTCATGATAGAATCCTCTTTACCTCACCCATTTTTCATTGGTTGGTTTGTCTCCTTCTTGAGTTATGAGTACTTTATGAATTTTGGTTACAAGCCCTATCCCGATCTGTGTATTGCAAATATTTTCTCCCAGTCCCTGATTTCGCCTTCTTGTTTTTTTAAGATTTATTTATTTATTGGGGGGGTTAGAGGGAAAGGGAGAGAGAATCTCAAGCAGACTCCACACTGAGCATAGAGCCCAACATAGGGTTCGATCCCCGGACACTGAGATCATTATCTCAGGCCCACCTGAGATAATCTCCCTTTTGATTGGCCTCAATTACATCTGTCAAAATGCCTTTGTATAATATGATGTAACCTAATCACGGGAACGACATCCTTAATATCCACAGATCCCACCCATATTCAAGGAAGAGATGATTATACAAGGACATGGGTCGGTCCTTGGGGTCATGATAGAATCCTCCTTACCTCACCCATTTTTCATTGGTTGGTTTGTCTCATTGAGTTATGAGTACTTTACAAATTTTGGGCACAAGCCCTATGCCGATCTGTGTACTGCAAATATTTTCTCCCAGTCCCTGAGTTCGCCTTCTTGTTTTTTTAAGATTTATTTATTTATTGGGGGGGGTTAGAGGGAAAGGGAGAGAGAATCTCAAGCAGACTCCACACTGAGCATAGAGCCCAACATAGGGTTCGATCTCAGGACACTGAGATCATGGCCTGAGCCAAAACCAAGAGTTGGAGTCTTAACTGACTGAGCCACCCAGGGGCCCTGCCTTCTAATTTAATGTTTTTGGTAGAACAGAAATTTTTAATTTTGATGAAGCCCAACTGTCAACTTTTATAGTTCATACTTTTTATTCCTCCACAAGAAATCTTTGCTTACCCAAAAGTATGTTCTCCTATGTTTTCTTTTAGAAGTTCTATGGTTTTAACTCTTATATTTAGTTCCGTGACTCACTCTAAGTCAACTTTTGTGTGATGTGAGTTATGAGTTGAGATTCACAGAGTGCGTGGGTGGCGCAATCAGTTAAGCATCTGACCTCTTGGTTTCGGCTCACGTCATGATCTTGGGGTCGTGGGACTGAGCCCTGGGTTGGGCTCTGTGCTCAGCACAGAGTCTGCTTGAGATTCTCTCTCCCTCTCCCTCTGCCCCTCTTGCTCATGCTCTGTCTCTCTCTAAAATAAATCGTAAAAAGAAAAAAAGAGTTGAGATTCACTTTTTCCAAGCAGATATACCATTTCGCCAGCAGTATCTTCTGAAAACACCATTTCCCCCATTGAATTACTTTGGTACTTTAATGGAAAATTAAGTGTGTGTGTGTGTGTGTGTGTGTGTGTGCAGTGTATTATATGTATAATAGATATATGTTATATACACAATATCTTTCTAGACTATTTCATTGATTTCTATTTCTATACTTAAAAGTACAGTAATCTCTTGGATTACTATATATTTACATTAAGTCCTAAAACTGGGCAGATTATGTCCCTCAGCTTTGTTCCTTTCCACAATTTTTTGGCTAGTCTATGACCTTTGAATTTGTATGTAAGTTTCAGCTTGACAACGTCTAAAAAAAACAAAAATAACCCTGCTAGGATTTTGACTGGAATCACATCAAATATGTAACTCATCTTGGGGAGGAGTGCCATCTAACAATATCGAGCCTCCCATTCATAAATCCTGGTATATATTGCCATTTATTTCCTCTCAGCATTTTTAGAGTTTTCCATGTACATGTTTTGCATATAATTAAAGATTTCCCTGAATATATATCATATTGTAGATGCTATTATAAACGGTATTTTTACATTTCCTTTTCCACTTGTTCATCACTAGTGTATAGAAGTCAAATTGATTTTTGTATATTGACCCTGTATTTTGTGACTTAGTTAAATTCACTTAATACTCTAGTAGGTCTCTTTTCAAGATTCCTTAGGATTTTCTATATACATGATCATGTCATCTGCAAATACAGTTTGCCAATCTGTATGCCTTTTTGCACAATGTTAAATAAAGCTGGAGATGCCAGACAGTGTCACCTTGTCGCCATTACTTTGGAGAAGAACCAGCCTTTCCCGAGGATTATTCAACATTTGCAAAGTCTCAGCCATAAGTTCTTAGTCATTTTCCCTCAGTGAAGCATGCATATACACATAAATTTCACTGGGTGACCCTCTGGGAGGCCATATGTGTACTTTATTTGATTCCACCGACCCCAATTTAATAAATCTTATAATAAGAGGAAGATAAAAACAGACTTCTGGTTGTTGAGAAAGGGAAAACGAAGGGGATTCCTTAACCACTGAGAGCTATGACCAAACCTCCCGACTAGCAGCTAGTGTGGGTGAATGCCTACACCCAGTTCTATGAAGATGGCAGTGCGTGGGCCCCAAGCCAAGTGGAAGACAGGTGTAATTTGGAAGATCCAGGGATCAAATCTTCCTAAAGGAAGGAGAAAGTCATGATGCCACCTTGAGAAGGTGACTTTTTCAAGAGCTGCCAAATCTTCCTAATTAACAGGAAAATAGGGGCGCCTGGGTGGCTCAGTCGTTACGCGTCTGCCTTCAGCTCAGGTCATGATCCCAGGGTGCTGGGATCGAGTCCCACATCGGGCTCCCTGCTCTGTGGGAAGCCTGCTTCTCCCTCTCCCACTCCCCCTGCTTGTGTACCCTCTCTCGCTGTCTCTCTCTCTGTCAAATAAATCTTTAAAAAAAAAAAACAAAACATAGGGTGCCTGGGTGGCTCAGTTGGTTAAGCGACTGCCTTCGGCTCAGGTCATGATCCCGGAGTCCCAGGATCGAGTCCCGCATCGGGCTCCCTGCTCGGCAGGGAGTCTGCTCCTCCCTCTGACCCTCTTCCCTCTCGTGCTCTCTATCTCTCATTCTCTCTCTCTCAAATAAATAAATAAAATCTTTAAAAAAAAAAAAAAAAAAAAACAGGAAAATAGACACAGGAAGGTAGACTCCAAAGGGAAATAATCCGGAATTTACGAATGCACCAGCTGATTGTTTACAGCATCCCAGAGTGCACAAAAGATGTTGGTGTCAGTAAAGGCTCAAACCTGCATAATTATTGGAATAACTCCCTCATACTTAATAGTTTAGGTGTTCCTGCCTCATACTACTGCCCAGGTTCCAATGTGAAGAAACAGCTGACCCTTTCCCTACTGGATTGGCTGGACAGTGCAGATGGCGTCATCCTGGGTAGCAGTTTCCTTAGGAAACTCTTTACTTTGGAGGGCTCCGGTGAACAGTGAAAGAGATGAGGTTTTAAAAGGTTTGTCTTGCTTTGCAAATAGAAGACAGTATTATATGGCTCCTCCCCGCCCCCTATATAAAAACATGGATACTTAGAAGCAAAATCTTACCCACCCATCCCTGGGGAGGCCTGGTTCAACAAGGTCTCTTCCAAAGACACCCAGCATTGGGAAAGATGGAGCATGTACCTATGTGGCGACCAGATGTCACGGAAGGACAAGGGCACAGCCCACCAGCGCCATATGGTATAAATACCGAATAGGGTTTACTGACTCCTGAGCTGCCCGGAATCCCCCAGAGAGGTGGGCCAGGCTGGGCGGAAGTGGGCTGGACAACACGGTGGTAAAGAGGGGCCCTCGTATCATAAAGCTCTGAAGATACATGAGGTTGGGGTGGAAGGTTAATCCTGGAGTTCTAGGGCTTTCTCGAGGTGGAGTTTCTAGGGATCCCCAAGAATATCCTGACTAGAAAAGAGGAGGGCAGGCAGGGGTTCCCTCACTCTGGACACCACTGTCCTGCTCCTCTGGGGTGATGGCAGTTCCGACCGCCCCATAAACTGTCTGAGAAGCTTCTGGAATGCAGCCCCTGCTACCCTCGAAGTGACTCTTTGTTCAGTCTGTGTCTTTTCTGCCACAACCTGCCGCAGAAGGCCTTCTACTTACATTCTATTCGGCCAATACTGCTAAGACAGCTTCCAAAAGTCACATCTTGTCTAGGTTCTGAGGGCCTGGAAGAGGGTGATCCTAAGGGAGTCCCTAGACGGGGCCCCTACACATGCTGCCTCTGCTTTTGGGCCTCTACCCCTCCACCCCAGTGGCATCTTTCTGAGGCTCGCTCACCTGTGACCCTCTCGGGCTGAAACACTGTCCATGTTTCCCCACTGTAGGCAGACTGAGATGTAGAACATTTCATGAAAGGCCTTGGTTCCTCAGTTCCTCTGTCTGGATGTTCCTCTCTCCATAGGCTGTGCCTCCATCTCTCTCTGTAGTGGTAACTCCCATTCTCTGCAGGCCTCACCTTTGCCTCACTCATACTGGCTCGTGTGGCCCCAGCAATGCCCATCAGTTGTCCTGGGCCCCTACCATCCATGGGTCATTAAAATCCAGCCAATCCTCTACTCCTGCCTCATCTTCAGGAAGCCCTCCTTGACTGTAGCTGCCCACTCTCCTCTCTCTCACTCCCTGGTTTCCAAGAGCACATAAGCCTTGAACCTCAGCCCACACAGACTTGGGGCTGCTCTCCAATTGGTTTCTATAGGTGGGTTCTGAATGCTTCCATCAACAGGAGCTCCTTGAACCAGGGACCACACAGCCCTGAGATCAGAGAGGAGGGACAGAGTGTTCCTTGGTGCCCCCTGATGCCCACACCTAACCAAAGCATGGACAACCAAGGGCTGTGGGAGGAACCAGAACTGGCTGAATGTCAGGATCCTGGGTTCTGTTTTCCAATGATTCCTAAGCCTGTGGTTTCTGTCCTCAGTTCCTGCAACTGTGAAATGGAGGAATCAGGCTAAGCTAGGTGATTCCTAAAAGCCTTTACAGTTTTCAGGATTCAGTGTTCTCAATTAGTGGTTGTCAACTCTCTTTGTAGATCAAAATCACTGGAGAAACTGAAAGGCTGTGCCCCTCTCCCAGGAATATAAGATGCAACTGGCTTGAGATGGAGCCCAGGCCCCTGGGATTTTATACAATTTCGTCAGATGATTCTAATGTGCAGACTTCACTGGAAACCCGAGATCCTCCTTTGGCAGGGAAGCCGGCTGAAGGACTTCCTCAATCCTCGGACAAAGCCGTGGTCTCGTGCTGCCCCTGGTGGCCAGATAGCTCACTACAGGCAGATTTCCGAAGCGTCTACATTTTCTAACCTGGGGCAGGAAAAATATAATTAAGCAGAAGAGAAGAGGAAGAGGAAGGAGGAGAAGAAGACCTAGCTTCTCCATGACCCAAGGGTACACAGACTCACAGAGATTTACCTCCCCACTTTTCCCTACGGCTACGTGCCCCCAAAGACTGAGTTCTGGAGACAGTCATATCTGCGTTAAGTGTGAAACTTGTCCCTCTGGGTCCTCAGGCTGGGTGTAAGGGGGATTCAGAAGGAGAAAGGTTCAAGGAGTTCCTGAGACAGCAAAGCCAAGCAGGAGACTTGAGATGATAAGACATTGTATGGAAAGGGCATGCTCAATGTTAGCTTTATCATTATTTACCGGTCACTGTAACTTTGGGCAAGATCAATTCTCTGAGCCTGGGTGATGACTGCCACCTCACAGCACCATTCTGAACACCACCGTGTGCCCGTGGATGAAGTATTCTGTCAAGGGCCCTGGAACTTTAACAGACTCCAGACTGTCCAAACTCCAGGCCTGTTTGATGTGGGCTAGGGCTTCCCAAACCTGGTTGTGAATCTGAAAAAAAAACTGGATAAGTTTTCTTTTTTAATAGAAAATAAAAGCATTCACAAGTATTACTTTATCACCACAATGCAATCTACATATTCTTTACCAGAAAAAGAAGTTTTAAAATCTGGTGGTCTTGAAGCTTACAGGTTAATAAGCCTCAGGGGGAGTGAAAGCAAAAGGGTGGGCTGAACATTTCCCCAGCGTGTGGTAGCCCACAGGACCATGTGGGAGAGGGTACATTTCTGTAGATAAGATCAGGCTGGGCATATATATGAAAGCCCTGGGGGACTTCACATCAACAGTAATTACACCACGACTCTGCATCAAGCCCCAGATGGGGGGAGACTATGTATTGACACATGGATGACCTCACACGTGGGCCAACCTCCTTCCCTCCTCTTGCCTTCCAACACCAACCCCTGGACTTAGATCATTTCAACCCATCCTTCAGCTCTCACCTCAAACATCACCTTCTTAGGGAAGCCTTCCTTTACACGTCCATCAAGTCACATGCCCCAGTTTCAGTGTTCTCAGAGCATGCTCGATTTCTCCTTCCAGGATCACAATTTTAATTCATTTTAAGATGAGCTGTTTGGGGTCAATATGCTCCCAATGAATGTGAGACTTTCATGGAAGGACTGAGATCCCAGTACAGCACCTGGCCCATCACAAGGGTCTCAATTCACTGTCATTGTTGAATGAATGAATGACTCCCATCCTGAAAATAAACACTGTCTTTTCTTATTGTCATCCCAAATTTTCCTATCATTAATTCAAGTTGAAGAAATTCATTTCAACGTGGTCAGCTTAGCTACATTTTATTTATATTAAAAAAAATCATTGATGTCTTAGGTTAAATTAATAATGGATTATCCATACATTAGACATAGCAACAAAATTAATGCCTTACCATATCATTGAACTCTACCTTTTTTCCAGAAACACTTGAGTCTAACATCCTTCTTGCTGCCAATGTGCCCATTGGCTTTTCGGCTTTGTTTTTAAGAGTCAATACATGCATTTATCCCATCACTTGAATTGTGATGCACTCACTGTAGAGGCCAAAGGCAGCACTTAGCTTCCTAAAATCCTATGCCTGGCCATAGACATCCTTGGTCAGAATCACAGGTAAGGATTGTGCTCATTTGCCTTCCCCAGGTGGGGTAACTCTATCAGAACCATGCTACTCAAAATATGGTCCCAAGACCAGTATCATTGGCATCACCTCAGAGCTTATTAGAAATGCAGAATCTCGGGCGCCAGGGTGGCTCAGTTGGTTAAGCAACTGCTTTCAGCTCAGGTCATGATCCTGGAGTCCCGGGATCGAGTCCCACGTCGGGCTCCCTGCTCAGCGGGGAGTCTGCTTCTCCCTCTGACCCTCCCCCCTCTCACGCTCTCTCTCTATCTCATTCTATCTCTCAAATAAATAATCTTTAAAAAAAAAAAAAAAGAAATGCAGAATCTCAATTTTCACCCCAGACCAAAGAATTAGAATATGTGTTTTAATAAGCCACCATGGTGACACACACACATAAAAGTCTGAAGACTGCTGTTCTCGGCTGCAGGATGACCAAGCTGCTCAAAGTTCATGGATCCTCTGAATAACAGCGAGTACTCGCTGATCTGGGTCTGGAAAGCCTTTCTCCCACAACTCTTCAAGAAATTCAATCTTAGGGGCGCCTGGGTGGCTCAGTTGGTTAAGCGACTGCCTTCGGCTCAGGTCATGATCCTGGAGTCCCGGGATCGAGTCCCGCATCGGGCTCCCTGCTCAGCGGGGAGTCTGGTTCTCCCTCTGACCCTCTTCCCTCTCATGCTCTCTATCTCTCATTCTCTCTCTCAAATAAATGAATAAAATCTTTAAAAAAAAAAAAAAAAAGAAATTCAATCTTACATAATTTGAAAAGGCTAAGAAAGCTTGTCAATAATTTTCCAAGTTATAAGGACTGACAAACACATATTGCTTGCAAAGTTTGCGTTGGTCTTATTCTTCTGATGATACTTACTTCACTTTATCTGCTTTGTGTTTACATCGGATCAGCAAAGAGACACTGGGTGGGTCAGTATCACTGAGCTGTGGCCACGTTTAGAAGCTCATTCCTAGAAAAATCAATTAACTTTCGATTAAAATTTAACTTTCACAGCAAAAAAATACCTTTCAACCTTGATCTGTCTGGCTAACACATTACATGAAGCCATGGGAAACTGGATAGAAGATGATGGGTAAGCGCTGACACAGTCAACAGGTGGAGGGGAGTGAAGATAAGAGATTACTCACTCTTTACATGGTAGGTCGGCTCACAAGAGGTTCTCATGTGATGACAGCTTTGGCTGGAATCAGCCCACTTTTGAAGGTCTGATGCCTTCCTCAGCAAGAAACCATGCCAATTTTTTACGGCTGTTATTGATGGTTTCCTGTTCTAGAAAAAGTGGCAAATAACTAAGTCAGGTTTCTTATAATTAATATTTTCAGGGGCGCCTGGCTGGCTCAGTATGTAGAGCATACAGCTCTTGATCTCAGGGTCGTAGGTTCGAGCCCCATGGTGGGTGTGGCGATAACTTAAGAAAATAAAATCTTTAAAACAAACCACAATAACAAAAAACAGATTCAGATGAGTTTAGGTTTCCAAAAGCCAGGTTTCTGAAGATTTGACCCCCATTAAAAGAAGCTGAAAAAGACTTTGTAGACTAATCCTGGAATCTAGACTTGTAAGCAGAACATAAAGGCCACGCTTTCATATCCAGTCAATTTCATTGCGTCTCAACACCAAACCAAACTCGACAGTTGGTGGAGCTCTTTAAAGTATAAAAATCTAGGGGCGCCTGGGTAGCTCAGTCGGATGAGCATCTGCCTTCGGCTCAGGTCATGATCCCAGGGTCCTGGGATGAGCCCTGCATGATGTCGGGGACTCTCTGCTCAGCGGGGAGTCCACTTCTCCCTTTCCCTCTGCCTGCCCCTCCCCCTGCTTGTGCATGCGCTCTCTCTCTCTGTCAAATAATAAATAAAATCTTTAAAAATAAATAAGATATAAAAATCTAGTTTGATCATCTTATTCGTTCAGATGATACTAAGACATTTAAATGACTTGTCCGAGATCATATGAACATCTTGTTCCTATCAAAGCAAAAACTAGCGTCTGGGTCTTCTGTCTGTATCCGTCTGTAAGTGAAACGTAATGCCTCTTCTTATGGCGCAAAAACAGCAACAACAAGACAGAAAACAAAAACACACAAGGGCGGGGAAGATGTCTGCTTATCGCTTTATCCAGTATCTCCTAAAATCACATATTCACTAGCACTCAATAAATATTTGTTGAATGACTTGCAACAGACGACAATTTAATAAGTATTTACTGAGCAACCTACAATTAGCTAGGCAGTATATGGGCACATTATTACCTTCCTTTTGTGCTACTCTATTATCACCATTACTGTTATTATCAGAGTTGTAGACAGTTCACGCGTAAGGTAAAGATAGAGGGTCATGATTTTCTCTCACTTTGGGAGAGAAGAAAAGAAAGGTGCTAGAAATGGGTGAATAGTATTTCTTGGAACCTGTTGAAAGCAGGGTTCACCTTAGACATAACTTGAAAATTGGCAATTTCTGGAGTTTATCAACAATGGTCTTGTTTCACCAAATTTATTTTTAGAGGGAATGGGCCATCCCTGAATTTTGCCCCAGGTTACACAGTTCCTAGAGAAATGTCACTATATCGTAGGCAAGAAGTGAAGGGACACAGCCCATGAGTACTTTGACGGCTAGCTTTTCAGTCTTCCCCACGAGTCAGTATTTATCAGTTCCTTTATCCCCCTCCCTTTTTTCATCAAACAATCTAGAGACATGTAAACATAGTAATACATGATTTGGAAGACATAAAAAAGAATGGCAGTTAAGTCTAACATCCTTCAAAAATAGCCACTTGGGGAGAGGAAGATCTTCCGTTGTAGCTCAGGCCCGTCCTAGAGAAGAAATACGGAAAAAACTCTACCATAGACATCTCTTGATTTCTTGTTAAATTTCACGTTTCCTGTTGAAGTCTTCTACCTGCTAAAACTGTAAATGAAAGTGTGTAAGAGCAAGAAAAGGGCACTGCGGTGGTTCAGTCGTTAAGCATCTGCCTTCGGCTCAGGTCATGATCCCAGGGTCCTGGGATCGAGCCCCACATCGGGCTTCCTGCTCCAGGGCAGGCGGGCTTCTCCCTCTCCCGCCCCCCCCGCCTTGTGTTCCCTCTCTCGCTGTCTCTCTCTCTGTCAAAATAAATAAATAAAATCTTAAAAAAAAAAAAGAGCAAGACAGAACTCCAGTGCAGTTGGGGCCCCGCCCCCTACCCTACTGCAGGTTCCAGCCCCCCCACCACCCCGTGCTTGGTAAAATGGTGGAGAAAAGCTAGCAGTTACCATCCCCCCTGCCCTATCTCCCTATCTCCACATCACTGTGGTCAAGGCTGTTCCAAG
The DNA here is from genome assembly GCF_009762305.2 of Zalophus californianus. Classification (NCBI taxonomy): domain Eukaryota; kingdom Metazoa; phylum Chordata; class Mammalia; order Carnivora; family Otariidae; genus Zalophus; species Zalophus californianus. The sequence goes on along the minus strand of NC_045605.1, from coordinate 86,272,632 downwards.
CCTCCTGCCCCATTTTGGAGGATTTTGGGATCCTCATGGATCTACCATATCCATTGCTCCTCCTGAGGTGTGAAAGAATCAAAGAAATCACTTCTGAACTTCTGCCCTCCAGCACTGACCTTTTCTAGATGATAAAGTACCTGCTTAGTCTTTTCCTGTCCAGTCAGTTACCAAGAATAGTTATCAAGTTTTTCTCCTAAGACAAACATGAAATGCTAAAAAAAAAAAAAAAAAAGCAGCAAGGCATGGGAGACCTAATTCTAATATAATGCTAATAAGTACTACAGCTGATAATACTAAAGTAATAAATCAGCACGGATGTTGGTGGTAAGGACAAGAGATAGACATGGGGAGAGAGAATGAGTACATCTGAGTGTAGGACCCAGAACAGGGCTGCCCTGATACGAACTCCAGGAGGGAACCTCAAAACCAACCTTTTCAGAGGAAGATCCCTCAGGTACTGAGTCTAAGCTTGTTGACCATTTTGAGGTCATCTTTGAAAGTTATAGACCCTCTCCACAAAGAAACATTCACATACATGCTACATTTTGAATAAATACTAGTGGTTGACCCTTGAGGGTGATGACTGGACTTTCTTTGATTCCCTGAACTGCCTTGTCTAAGATTAGCCCCTACCTTTGGAAATAAGATGACAAAAGTGGGCATTCGGTCTCCTGGGAGAGAAGTGGAAAACAAGGGGATCCCTGTACTATGAAAAGATAAGAGCAAACCCTACCTTGAGGTAGGGACAGGTGTTCTGCAAAAAAAATCGGAGCCATATATCCCCTGGGAAAGAAGTCCGTTATAATGTCACTAAGAGAAGACGGAACTGCTATGTGTTCCAGAATGTCCCTAATGCAGGAGTCCTACAAACTGAGGGGTTTTTTTTCCCCTCTTTTTTCCTAAGAGGGAAAAAAATTGATTCATCCTAGCCAGGTTTTAGGAGTACAGGTCATTCTTGGTGGTGCCCTTGGCCCACTTCTTTTAGAAGTCACCAACAGGGGTCACTATCAGGACATTCAAGGTCCCAAGATCACGTACAATTATAATGACGACAAAAGAACAGACTGTTACTAATACTAGCCACGTAAGTTCGGGGCTCTACAAAATTCAAGACGTTTGGAGCCTGCTCTTGCTGGGGAGGGAAGGGTTAGGGACTAAATCTCAGACCTAGCCCTGGTTCCTGCTGGTGCAGTCTCTGTCATTTTCCTAGAGCTGCGCCAGGTTTTCCCACTGGCCCATAAGCCTGTCAGGGGTTTCGCCAAGGAGTCCACACCAGGTTTTTCGATCAGCCCATCTGCCTGGCTGCAGGTCTGACAGCCCCCTCAGCCTGTCCCCTCCAACCCCACGGTGTTTCCGTCCTCTTCGATTCAGCCACCCTCCTCTCTTTTCCTAGCAATCAGCAGCCTCGCTACCAGGGTTTTCCTTCTGTAGTCAATTTATTCTTTTTTAAAATGGTACCCTTGCTTTTGGGCTTCAGGGGCCGGCTGAGTTCCTGCTCCCCCTCCACCTGATTTCCAAACTTCACAGCAGACCCCCAAGCAGCCAGACTCCTGCACTATGAGGCCACTATACCCTGCTCCTGGGTTTGCAGATACCTGAGGCCCTGGTACCTAGTCTTCAGCCTTCCCTGAGACCCAGCACAACTCCTAAGAAGAAATGTTTCCCACTCCTAAGGTGGCCCAGCTTGCAATGACCACTTCTAAAAATTAGAGACAAAATGGGTGTGTGCCTTTGTGGTCAGGAAGGTCACGCAAGAGGACAAGGGTACCCAGCTCACTCGGGCCACTCACAAGTATGAATACAGTTCCCAAGGGCACCTAGGAGCAGAGTACGCAGGACCTCCTCCCCGCCCCTCAGCTCCTGACCCAGCATGTGTCTTGGCTGGGCCTTGCTGGCCTGCTCACTGCAGTGGGAGCTTGGTGGTGGTGAGTCTCTCCCTAAGGGACATGCAGTAGTCCAGTAACAGCAGAGTTTCCTGCCTAGGGAATGGCCTTGTTAGAAAGGAGGCCCTTTTGGAGTCCAGCCTGTCCTTCCTCTGAGCTAACTCAGACCTGCTGAACCAGGGCCTTGAGAACCACTAAAAGGCAGAGGGAATGAACCTCCAGAGGAAACTGCATTGCTCCCTCCTTAATTAAAGTGTTGCTTTTCTTACCTCTGGGGTCTTGGGAGACATTGCATCAATCCTTAGCAACCCCTCAATACTGGGGAAGGAAAAACCAGCCCTGCCATTCACCAGGCTGGGAAAACAGACACAGAGAGAGACAGCCCAAAGTTCACAGTAAACATGATTTCTCCCAAGGACACACTGCCACTGCAAAGTACCACCGGACCCCCTTCTTGGGGTGACTACTGCGTTCTTGCTCACAGAGAAAACTTGGCCTCTAAAATCAGACTCCCAGTAATGTTGCTGCTTGAAATTATTTCAGTAAGAGTAAAATATCCCAGTCTTGCCTGGAGGAACTAAGACAGTCTTTGCTTTGTTTTGTTTTTTAAGATTTTTTATTTATTTATTTGGCAGAGAGATACAGAGAGAGAACCCAGGACCCCGAGATCATGACCTGAGCCGAAGGCAGACGCTTAACGACTGAGCCACCCAGGCGCCCCGGAACTAAGACAGTCTGACACAGAGAAACAAACTTGGGGTACAGCGCAGGGGCAGAGGTTCCGATAAAGCTGTCTGGAAAAAGCATCCACGTTTATCTTAACTTAGTGGTTTCCAAGGATATAGGATTCTGGGTCCATTGCACGGTCCAGACCTGATGATAACCCTTTTACACTCACACTGTGTTGTGTTAAGCACATTGAAACACTACTTCATTTGAATTTCACCCAGATTTCCATGCTTCCTCAAAATTCTATGATAGCTCTACTTTTCCCTGTTTGGAGAAGCTGCAGAGTAACTCTACTATGTGGTTTTTCTCATTGCAATGGGCCAATAAACCTGACTTTGTCAAACTACCCGTTTGTCCCTGGTGGTCTTAGTCTGACTGGGCCATGACAGTACCCAGCACAGGGACTTGCATACGATGGGAGACACTGTTAATGAGCCACTGAACAGTCACTGCAGACTGTGACAAAGATGAAGATATTATGTAATGATACAGAGGCAGGCAGTTTTCATTATACCAAGTGAGGGCTGCGTATTATTTCTCCAGCATTATCCAACTGTTTTCCTGAGAAAATTATAGGAGAAAATGATCACTTTGTTTTTAAAGTGCACGGTTTGGTGGTTTTTAGTATGGTTACAGAATTATGCAATTATGACCTAAGTCCAAAATACTTTCATCATCTCCAAAGAAACCAGGTACCTGTTAGCAATCAGTCTCCACTCCCTCCCTCCCGGTATTCTGGGTTAACCATTAATCTGCTTTCTGCCTCCAAGGATTTGCCTATGCTGGACATTTCAGGATGTGGTCTTTTGTGATTGGCATCTTTCACTTAGCATATTGTTTCTCAAGGTTCATCCACCTTGTAGAACAGTCCTTCATTTCATTTTCTTTCTTTCCTTTCTTTTTCTTTTTTCTACCAAGTAATATTCCATTGTATGGATGTACCACATTTTATTTATCCATCAGTTGATGGAAATTTGGGTTGTTTCTACCTTTTGGCTATTATGAGTAACGCTGCTATGAACCTTCATGTGTAAGTTTCGTGTGGACAAATATTTTCAGTTCTTTTGGGTATATACTTGGGCGTGGGATCACTAGATCATACCAAGATGATAACTCTGTATTTAACTTCTTGAGGAACTGCCAAACTGTTTAAGAGGTCTTACAATGGAAGTTGGATCCGCTATTTTGCGGGAACTCTTGCTATTACATTATATAAACCAGTCATTATCTGCTTGGTCATTTTTTTTTAAGATTTTATTTATTTATTTGACAGAGAGGGAACACAAGCAGGGGCAGAAGGAGAGGGAGAAGCATGCTTCCCGCCGAGCAGGGAGCCCTATGCGGGGCTCGATTCCTGGACCCTGGGATCATGACCTGAGCCGACGGGACTCGGTTAAGCAGACGCTTAACCGACTGAGCCACCCAGGCGCCCCATATCTACTTGGTCCTTAATACAATTTTAATTTGCACAGATTTATTTTAGTTAAGCCTTAAGTGTCAACATGTAAACTAGTTTTTTTTTTTTTAAGATTGTATTTATTTATTTGAAAGAGAGTGAGTGAGAGAGAGAGCATGAGCGGGGGCAGGGGGGGTGTGGAGAAGCAGACTGGGAGTGCCTGGGTGGCTCAGTCGTTAAGCGTCTGCCTTCGGCTCAGGTCATGATCCCAGGGTCCTGGGATTGAGTCCCGCATCGGGCTCCCTGCTCTGCGGGGAGCCTGCTTCTCCCTCTCCCACTCCCCCTGCTTGTGTTCCTGCTCTCGCTGTCTCTTTCTCTGTCAAATAAATAAATAAAATCTTTAAAAAAGAAAAAAGAGAAGCAGACTGGGATCATGACCTGAACTGAAGGCAGTCGCTTAACTGGGCTGAGGGTGCCCCTGTAAACTAGTTTTGATTAAAGAATTTATTTTATCAAAAAGAGTGACTGAACAATTTTACATTCCCACCAGCAGTATATGGGGTTTCCAATTTCTTCACATCTTCATCAACACTTGTGATTATCTTTTTTTAATTATAGCCATCCTAGTGGATAGAAAGTGATATTATGGGGCACCTGGGTGGCTCAGACGTTAAGCGCCTGCCTTCGGCTCAGGCCATGATCATGGAGTCCTGGGATCGAGTCCCGCATCCGGCTCCCTGCTCAGCGGGGAGTCTGCCTCTCCCTCGCCCGCTCCCCCACCCCGTGCTCCCCCCCCATGCAAATAAACAAAATGTAAAAAAAAAAACAAAAACCGATATTATGGTTTTTTTTTCTTTTTAAGAAATATCACACCCAACCTGGGGCTTGCCCTCACGACCCCAAGATCAAAATTCCCACGCTCCACCCACTGAGCCAGGCAGGCACCCCATGATATTGTTTTTGATTTGCATTTTCCTAATGCCTAATGAGGTTAAACATCTTTTCATGTGCTTATTGGCCACTTATATATATTCTTTGAAGAAATGTCTATTTATATATTTTACTCAGTTTTTAGTTGGGTTGTCTTTTTATTATTGAGCAACTGAGATATAGATAAATAGATACATACATACATACATAATATATTTTGCAAATATTTTCTCCCATTACGTGGGTTGTTTTTTCACTTTCTGTATAGAATCCATTAAAACACAAAAGTTTTTAGTTTTGATGAAGTCCAATTTATCTATATTTTCTTTTGTTGCTCATAGGTTTGGTGTCATATCTAAGGATCCATCGCCAAGGTCATGAAGATTTACCTGTACACTTTCTTCTAAAAGTTTTATGGTTTTAGCTCTAATATTTAAGTCATTGACCCATTTTGAATTCATTTTTGTATAATGTGACTATCCAGTTGTCCCAGCACTATTTATTGAAGATATTATTCCTTCTTCATTGAATTATCTTAACATCCTTGTTGAAAATCAATTGACTTAAATGTATGGGTTTATTTCTAGACTCTCATTTTTATTCCACTGATCTATATAATTCTAATACCAAAGCACACTTTCTTGATTGCTGTAAATTTCTTGGAATTTTGAAATCAGGATATGTGAGTCCTCCAACTTTATTCTTCTTTTTCAAGATCGTGTTGGTATTCTGGGTCCCTTGCATTTTCATAGGAATTTTAGGATCAGCTTGCCAACTTCTCCAAAAAAACTATCTGGGATTTTGACAGAAAATGAACTGAATTTGTAGAGCAGCTCAGGAAATGTTGCCATCTTTTTTTTTTTTTAAAGATTTTATTTATTTATTTGACAGAGAGAGACACAGTGAGAGAGGGAACACAAGCAGGGGGAGTGGGAGAGGGAGAAACAGGTTTCCCGCGGAGCAGGGAGCCCGATGCGGGGCTCAATTCCAGGACCATGGGATCATGACCTGAGCGGAAGGCAGACGCTTAATGACTAAGCCACCCAGGCACCCCGGAAATGTTGCCATCTTAACAATAAGTCTCCCAATTCATGAATATGGTATGCTTTTCCATTTATAAGTTCCTTTTAAATATCTTTTAATGACATTTTATAATTTTCAGGGTATACGTCCTGCACTACCTCTGTTAAATTTATTCCTAAGTGTTCTTATTATTTTTGATGCTCTTTAAATGGAACTGTTTTGTTATTTTTCACTTTTGGATTGTCCATTGTCACTGTATAGGAATACAGTAGATTTTTGTATATTGTTGTATCCTGCCACTTCACTGAACTTGTTTATTAGCTATAATTTTTGTGTGTGTGGATTCTTTAGGATTTTCTATATACAAGATTGTGTCATATGCAAATATAGTTTTGCTTCTTCTTCTCCAATCCAGATGACATTTATTCTTTTTCTTGTTTAATTTCCCTGTTTGGAGTCCCCACTGCAATACTGAATAGCAGTAATAAGAGCAGATATCTTTGTCTTGTTCCTGATCCTAGAGATGCAAGCTTTCAGTCATTCGCTGTAAGTGTGATTTTAGCTGTGGGGTTTTCATAGATGCCTCAAAGGTTAATCTTATCCAGAAACACCCTCAACAGACACATTCAAAATACTAACCAAATATCTGGGCATTTCATGGTCTAGTCAAGTCGATACATAAAATTAACCATCACATCAGTTACCACTGTAACAAAACAATACAAACATATAAAAAGAAACAAATTATCTCCTTTCATTCCTTCTTCTCCTCACTCACCTTTTCCACAATATTCCCTCTCCATCCCCGGGGAACCAGGGAAACTTTATATATATAAAAGTTTCTCTATGCTTTCCACACCTTTCTCTATGCTTTTACAAACACACATCTAACATTTCTTTTCCCCAAAAAAGGAATAACACTAATTTCAGAAGTTTGCATTTTGAAAACACTCATAACAAGAAAGACAATAGGGCGCCTGGGTGGCTCAGTTGGTTGGGCGACTGCCTTTGGCTCAGGTCATGATCCTGGAGTCCCGGGATCGAGTCCCGCATTGGGCTCCCTGCTTGGCGGGGAGTCTGCTTCTCCCTCTGACCCTACCCCCTATCATGTGCTCTCTATCTCTCTCATTCTCTCTCTCTTTCAAATAAATAAATAAATCTTTAAAAAAAAACAAGAAAGACAATAAAAAGCTTATCTTTCTGGAGAAAGAGGTTCTATATACCTCATTCTTCCTATTACATACTTAGTATATAAGACACTATAACTGAGTCATTGGACACCCAACAGATAAACTTCTAAAAATTTTAAAAATTTTAAAAAGATTTTATTTATTTATTTATCAGGGAGAGAGTGAGAGAGAGCACAAGCAGGAGAAGCGGCAGGCAGAGGGAGAAGCAGGGTCCCTGCTGAGCGAGAAGCCTGATGTAAGACTCCATCCAAAGACCCTGGGATCATGACCTGAGCCAAATGAAGGCAGATGCCTAACCAACTGAGCCACTCAGGCATTGCTAAGAATTTAATGAAAAGATTTCCATATGGTTTTACAGACTCTCTTTTCCTTGAATAATCCTAGATCCATGCAACATATCCTTTCGATAGAATAAAGTAGATTTTGAATATATCTTGCATGCTCACATCATAGCTAATTACAGATGAGAAATAAAAAGACATTTACTTTCTATGAAGTTCATTTTCTGCTGTAATTATTAATAATATAAAGCAGGACCTAAAAATAGGTTACCTGAATCAAAAGAATACCAGCTCTAAAAGAAAGCACCCAATTAAAAATGATAAGGCTGCACAGTTAATCATCCCATAGATGTCAGGTACTGATTAGGCATGGAAAAAAATTCTAGTGCCTTGAAAACAGCCCCCCCATACATACCTAGTCCTCACTTTCTTTCTACAAGCATTTTACTTGGCAAAATCCTACCCATCCCACGATTGTCAATTCAGCTGTCACATTCTGTAAGATGATTTCCTTCACTGGCCTGCCCACCATTAAATTAGTCACTTCCACATTTGTGCTTTCATGGCTCTCTACTGACACATTATCCCAGTTAATCTCCCTGTGAGTGTCAGTTGGGTTGAGTTTGCCTTGCCTCCTAAACCTGTCAGCAAAATGTGGGAAGTTTCCATGTGGCCCCTGTTCCTTTGAGCACACAGGAATACACATATACACACAACTGCACAAACACTTACACACACAGAGCAAGACAGGGAACTTACCGGTCAATTCCACTATTTCTATCCCTTGTTCTTTCCATTATGTCTTTCCCTTAATATCTATATCTGGCTTCCCTTAAATGTTTTTGTTCTTTTATAACTTGAGAAGACAAATAGACATTTGTCTTCCTTGTTTAATAGAGAAAATATTTAAGGTTGTAAATTTGCTTCTTGGTAAAGTTTTGCTAAAAAAATAAAACATTTTATTGTAAGCCATTCTGGTTGGCATTACTGTCAGACCATTCTATAATATCAGTTTTAATTTCTTTGGCCAAAGAGGTTTTTAGAGGATATTTTTATTTATTTGCTTTTTGAGGTCAAAATGGTGGGGCTTTTGAGATTATTATTCACCTGTGATTTTACTGTATTTGGGTCAGAGAATGCAGTCTGCACTACTCCTTTTTTGTTGTTTTTTTAAAGATTTTATTTATTTATTTGACAGAGAGAGACACAGTGAGAGAGGGAACACAAGCAGGGGGAGTGGGAGAGGGAGAAACAGACTTCCCACTGAGCGGGAAGCCCGATGTGGGACTCGATCCCAGGACCCTGGGATCATGACCTGAGCTGAAGGCAGACACTTAAAGACTGAGCCACCCAGGTGCCCCAGTCTGCACTACTTCTATACCTAGAACTCAATGTTTGTCTATAGCCTATTTTGAGAGCCATTTAGAAATAGGGGACAGGGCTCCTGGGTGGCTCAGTTGGTTAAGCAACTGCCTTCGGCTCAGGTCATGATCCTGGAGTCCCTGGATCAAGTCCCGCATCAGGCTCCCTGCTCGGCAGGGAGTCCGCTTCTCCTTCTGACCCTCCCCCCTCTCATGTGCTCTCTCTCTCTCTCTCTCTCTCTCTCTCTCATTCTCTCTGTCTCAAATAAATAAATAAAATCTTTTAAAAAAAAAAGAAATAAGGGACAAACTAAAAAAAGTTTGCAAATTTGATGCAGCAATTCCATACCTAAAATTTATGCTATGAATGTAAGTGAAACAATTCACAAAAATGAATGTACGTGGGTTTTTGTCACAATGCTGTTTATTATGATAAAAATGGAAATTTTCCAAATATCTCCCAATAGGAGACTGATTACCTAAAATATGATGTATTCTTACTAAGGAACATAAATGCAGTCATTAATGATGATAATGTAGATGAATACTTGCTAAGAAGGAAAAGAGTTTACAATTTGTTTAAAAAACACAAGTTATACAACAGTAGAAGTATAATCTTTTTAAATTGTATTAGTATTTTATTTATTTTTATTATCTCTCTCATTTTAGGTTTTTTTTTCACCTTTATTGAGGTACAATTGACAAATAAAATTGTAATATATTTAAATTGTACAACATGATGATTTGATATACATATATACATTGTAAAAGGATTCTCATAATCAAGTTCATTAACACATCTGTCGTCTCACATATCTGTCTTTTTGGGGGTGCTGAGAACACTTAAGTTTGGATCTCTTAGTAAATTCCAAGTATACAGCACAACAACTACAGTTATCATGGGGTTTTTTTCTTTTCCTTTTTTTTAGAGAGAGAGAGTGCACATGCACACACAAGGGGGAGAGGGAGAGAGAAAATCTTAAGCAGACTCCACACCCAGTGCAGAGCCCAACATGGGGCTCAGGGCTCGATCTTTGGACCCTGAGATCATGACCAGAGCCGAAATCAATAATCAGGCCCTTAACGGACTGAGCCAGCCAGGTGCCCCTAGTTATCATCTTATACATTAGATCCTCAGACACATTCATTTTGTAATTGAAAGCTTGTACTCTTGTGCCAACCTCTTCCCAGCCCCCAAGCCCCTGACAGCTACTATGCTACTCTGTTTCTATGAATTCAATGCTTTTTTTTAAAAGATTCCACATAGGAGTGATAACGTGCAGTACTTGTCTTTCTCTGTCTAGCTTATTTCATTTAGCACAATTCCCTCAAGGTGGATCCATGTCTGGGACATATTTATACTAAAAAATTATTCATTCTTTACCTGCAATAAATTATAACTACATAAATTACGTACCTCTTTCTTTCATTATATTTCCCTGGTGATTTGGCCCTCCCTAACGTTTTCTTGTTTCGCAGAATTTGCTGACAAAAGTCCTCGCATTTACAATCTCTGTTTCATCTACATCGTAACAGCTTCTACAGTGGTCCCATCCAACTTATTTTGTTCTTTTGTCTGCTGAACATTCGTTAGTGAGAAACTATGCTCAACAATTGCATGACGAGCTAGTACACTGCTACTTTTTGGCTGTCACTGATTGGCTCAATTTCAGAAGCTTGAGACTCCATCGGACAGCCCAAGACTCAATGCAAGGCAGGATGGTCAGGTGGCAGTCATTCACAAGGAAAAGTCTTTTTTCTTTTGGTGACATTTGCTTTTTCCAGAGTGGACTAGTTTCAGGCTCGACAACAGAAGGAAGTCCTTGTAGGCTTGGTTAACAAGAAAGTGGACTGTCTCGTTTCCAAGTCCTCCAATCTGCTGTGAGATTGAACACCCAAACCTGTAATTCTGGAGGTCTGAATGGGAGAGGAAGCCCCAGGACTTGGTTTGCTTTCCTGATGACTGGATTGCTTCCAAAGCTTCTTGCCTTAGAAGGTAGCCCCTTCTCAGATGTGGTGACTTATCTGGTATATAAAGGCTGTAGTAAAATTTCTAGGTATGAAGAATCTTATTTCCAAAATAGGCCAAGCAGAGGTTGGGCCTCCATTCCTATCACACAGGAAGCCCCCAAGAGGTCCCATGAATGGCAGAAGCATTTCTTCTTTTTTTCTCCCTCTTTTATAGCTTTATTGAGGTATAATTGATATACAAAAATTGCATATATTCAATATATACATTTTGATGAGTTTGAATATATACATACTCCTGTGATACCGTCACCGCAATCAAGGTAAGCAAACATACCCAGCACCTCCATAAGTTTCCAAGCCCATCCATCTCTGGTCAACTTCTCCAAGATGGGACTCAAAGGAATGCATGCAGTATATTCGGTGCTGTGCCATCGGAGAGAGTGGAATGTTCAGCCCCAAGTAGCAGGGCTCACTGTTAGTTTAGCTCCCTGATAATGCACTCCTGGGGAGCCTATTACAGTACTGTTTGCCTGGGTAGGTTGGGGAAGGCAAATGACATCAGACAGATTCCTATAAGGAAAGATACAAATTTTTCAAAAGGAGATAACTGAACAGAACTCAATGAGGAGATGACTTGCAGAGATATGAGCAGGTTGAAGGAATCAATACGGGGTGGTGAGGTGCCCAGGGGTTAGTGAACAAGGAGCTGTTTCCAATCTGGAAAGAGCAACAGGAGAGAACAGGGTTACTGGACAAGCCAATGATTTGGAAGAGGGCACCAGAAGGAGTGGTTCCCACAGAGAAACACAGCCATGGCTAAAACCCCGGCTGGTGGACTTTAAATACCCCACTTTCTCTTTTCTCCCCTCTTTCCCAGTCTCCTACCAATGCTTCCCAATGGCTGAACCCAACCAGAAACCAGATGATGAGGGAGCCCAGGTGAAGAAGTTCATAGAGATCAGCCTCCAGGGGCACAAAACAGAGCTTAGGTCAGAGACTGATTTTTCCCTTCTTTCTAGAGAATATCCACCCCCCCCCGCCCCCAAAAAGTAAGCCTGCATACCAAGTGCATCCTGGATCATCCACTCTAATGATGTCTGTCAGGCACTTACAGGAACAGCAGTGAACAAACTGACCTGATTAAATCTCAAAAGGACACAGTAGGACTCCAAATTCTAGTGGCTACTAGTGGCTTCCCCAAACCTACAGGCTATTGAATTGGTGGATGGCATTATTTGGCACCCTGGCCTGTATTGTAGGAGAATACTGCATTTCCTTTGCCCCAGGTAGGAGACATTGTTTCAATATAAGCTTTGGGATTACAAACCATCCTTGGCCACACCTTCAGTACTCACCATTTTAGAGTCCACCAATAGAGGACTTTAAATGTATCCAATCTGCAGGTTCACCCACCCCCCCCCCCCAAGGTTCATATCAACTATAGAGACTGCAGAAAAACAAGAAGCATGTAACAGACAAAACAAAAGACTTTGTTTAGCAAATTCAGGAACATTTAAAGTCTCACTTAAGGTTGGGGGAGGAGGGACCAAGTCCCAGAGCTAGTTTATATGACTGCTGGAACTGTGCCTTTAAATCTCTTACATCCATCCCAGCCAGGGGTTTGTCTGTGTTTTTGCTGCACTGGAACAGCTAAATCCATTCCAGATTTTATCAACCCATCAGGCTGGTTGCCTTTCTGAGCAGCAGTGGCAGCCCCTAATTTCCACACATCCCTGTAATTTTAGCCTTCTCCTTGCTTTCAGCCATAAAGCAGAAGCATACTCCTGAATTCTTCTGAGCTCTGCAGAGGCAGGCCTCCTTTTGACCAATCACCAGCAGCCTTTGGGCCTGAGGTTTTTCTTTCTGGTGCCACATCTGTTTGGGTCAGTCAGGGTCTGGCGGGTTCCAACCGGGTCCTCCTGCCTCCTCATCTCCTGGGCTCCCAGATGCCCAGGCTGCCTCACCACAACTAGGAGGGCTGACACCAGAGTTTGTGCTGTCCTCTCCGAGGCCCGCCCTGTGACTCGACAGGACCCCCTGAGAATCACCTGAGAAGGTTTCCTGCCCCTGGGAGGCCCAGTTGGACAAGGCCATTTCCAAAAACACTTAGCAAGAGACAAAATGGAGTGTGACCTTCATGCAGCTTTCAGGGACCCAGGACACACCAACAATGACGCACAGTATAAATACAAAAGGTTGGGGGCGGGGCTACAAGCAGAGGAGGAGAAGAGAGCACAGACCCCCTCCACCCATCTCACTCCGCATCCCAGCTCCCAACCCAGGGCTTTCATTATCCCCCTGAGCCGGGCACTAGGCTGGGCAGGAGACTGGGCGCATCCCAGAAAGTGCTCAATAGAGAGGGCCCCTAAACTATGGTGTTTCACATATGGGGGTGGCGCAGGGCACAGCTAGGCCACCATTCAGGCGAAGCCTCTAGAACTCAGTATCTGGTGACCACCGTCCTGCCTCCCAGCACACTCACATCTGCTGATGCAGCTAGCTGCTAAACCCTGACAAATGAGGGAGAAAATGAGCCTCCTGAGCCCTGCGGATTGTCTCTTCCCCACCCAACAGTTAGGGGGTGTATCTCTCACCTTCTAAAGAGTGATGGCATCAAAGTTGGAACAACAAGCACTGTGTTCATCTTGATCCCTTAGAGGCCTGAGCCCAACCTTTGCCCAGGATAAGATGTGAATGAGTGTGGGATTTACTGGAAGAGTGGATGGGAACCTGGAAGCCAATGAAACTACAATGGAACTGTCTATAGGTAGAGCATTGTGCACTAAAAACTCTACACCATAGACGCAAGTGACACTGGGGTTCTAAGATTTTATTTATTTATTTATTTGACAGAGAGAGAGAGAGAGAGAGAGAGCACACAAGCAGGAGGAGCGGGAGAGGGAGAAGCAGGCTCTTCGCTAAGCAGGAAGCCTGATGCAGGACTCGATTCCAGGATCCTGGGATCATGACCTGAGCTGAAGGCTGACTCTTAACCATCTGAGCCACCCAGGCACCCAACACTGGGGTTCTGAAGAAAACATGTAAGTGTATTTACTTCTGAAGTGTTATCTATTCCTGAGAGTAGAGAAAACTTTTCTTTAAAAATGCCATGGATGGGTGCCTGGGTGGCTCAGTTGGTTAAGCGACTGCCTTCGGCTCAGGTCATGATCCTGGAGTCCTGGGATCGAGTCCCACATCGGGCTCCCTGCTCAGCAGGGAGTCTGCTTCTCCCTCTGACCCTCTTCCCTCTCGTGCTCTCTGTCTCTCATTCTCTCTCTCTCAAATAAATAAATAAAATCTTTAAAAAAATAAAAAAATAAAAATGCCATGGATGAACACTTCTTTCAGAACCTTGTGCTTTCTTTTTTTTTTAAGATTTAATTCATTCATTCATTCATTCATTTATTGGGGGGCAAAAAGAGAGGGGGAAGGGCAGAGGGGAATGGAGAGGGACAAGCAGACTCTCCACTGAGTCCTGAGCAGGATGCGGGGCTCATCCCAGGACCCCGAGATCAACCTGAGCTGAAACCAAGAGTCAGACAGACACTCAAGTGACTGAGCCACTCAGGTTGCCCCCACCTTGTGCTTTCTGATCTACCATAGGAACATGAACGGCAAGCAAATACTATTTTAGTGAAATCCTCTGTTCCATTTAAAAAGTAGCATCCAAAACAATTAGCAGCCTGGGAAAGAGGGGCTAGGGAGGATAGCAGGAGTTCTGAATCCCACTACCTGGGAGAAGCAAGTCCTCCACTTCGGCACCCCTTCTGCCTTCTGCGAAAAAAAAAAATAACCATTTAAAAAGACGTAAAAACATGGATCTCGGTATACATTCTTTCCTTTTGCCTTAATGAGTAAGGGACAGGAGGGGATAGGTAGGGAGAGATGGGGGCTATGTGATCAGGCTCACAGAAATCCCAAAAATGTGGCGGTGTGGGGAAACCAAAGATAAGGGAACAAACTGGACCACCCTGTCCCAGGCGTGTGGGGTGGGTGTCTTTTTTTATGATAATCACTTGCGACCAACAAAGAATAACCAGACCCTAAAAAGGAAGTAAGCCATTGAAAGTGTTATCACTAGTCCTTGCTCAATGGTGATATCAATAGAAATGTTAAAAGAATTCAAGGTCTCTGGTTAGCTTTCTATAAAAGACCAACCCTAAAGGCCCTCAGTGGCAACCCAGTCGAGACCGCTCTCACTTTTTTGGGAGTTTTTTCTGTATCTTCACTTAATAAACTTCTATCGCTTTACTCACTCCCCTTTGTCCCAGAGATTACATGAGGCTAGAATCTAGCTCTCTCACAACATTAGGCTCCAATATAGCTTGAACAGCACTGTAGAATCCTGCTTTTATTTAGAATTTTGGTGTTTTGTTCATCATGGATTTTTCCATTAACTTTGGTTTTAAAAAAATACTGCATTAAAATATTACTTATCTTGATTATTGAGGGGTTTTTTTGTTTTTTTTTTAGGGGGGGCACTCCTTTAAATGTTGTGCCCCCAGGTGAATGTCTCCCTCATCTCACCTTAATCTCGGCCATGGCAGTAGGATAACATACGTGTGGTCTTCTCATTAATTCTGGAGCAAGTCCAAAAGAAAAAAAGGAAAATACAATAGGGTAGCAGAAGCGAACGCAGTGTACTTAAAACTACCCCCCAATTTTTGAACTAAAAACAAGTTCAATAGCTTATCTGAGGGAGAAATGGAGACAAACATGAATTAGAATCAAGTGCCTTTATAAGCATTTACCTATAGACGGGTATGGTTCCCCGGCAAACTGAAATGACCGTTCTGTCTTCATTCACTCAACCTGAATTAAAACTTTCTACTTGTTGAATGCCATGCTAGGCCCTGGAGTTACAAGGATAAAAAAGACTGAGAGCTTACAGTCTGGTGAGAGAGACAAACAGGGAACAACCGACCCAAATCCAACTCAATAAATGCTCTGAATATGTGCATAAATAGTTTGGAATTACAGAGATGTGAGCAGAGATTTTTTTTCTTTAGTTCTTGTGGTTTTCCCTAGGTGGGTTTCTCGTTCCTACGGATGGGATTTGAACTTATGGAGGTGAGTGAGTGATGAGTGTGCCAATGCCATTGAAAGATTTTTTAATACATTTCCTTAGAGAAGGGGATGTACTACAGCATATGCAGGGCCACAGTGGAAGCATCAGGTTTTCTTAGGATGCAGAAGAAGGAGCAAGGGGAAAGTTTAGGCAAGGCAATGTGGGAAACAATGGGAGAAGAAAAATTATTAAATTTCCTTACTACCTACAACCCACTGACAAGTCCTTGAAACAGGCAGAGTGACATTCCTTTATGGACTCAAATGCCTCGATGTTAATACTTTCCTAAGGGCAAAAGACAATCCTAGCCTGACCAACCCCCCCCCCCATCCCAGGATCCTGTAAGTCTACTTTAACATATAAAAATTCCTTTAGAAATTTCCTTTATCTCTAAACCCCCCAAGATACGTGCTGGCAATCACCCCCCAAGCATATGGCCCACTGATATACATCTGAAGGGTCTCATGACTAAGGTTTTATTAGATGGTAATAAATGACCTTTTCCCAACAATAGCTAGGCCCCTCAAGGTCCTGGAAACCTTCCTTCCAAATTCCCTAGACTCACGCTATCCCTAATGCCCTCCCAACTTGAAAGGATATAATGGGCCACTGCTCATGACCCTGATGCAGCTCTTTCTGCCCACGGGTTCTGTTCCCGTGCTTTAATAAAAATCACCTTTTTGCACCAAAGACGTCTCAAGAATTCTTTCTTGGCAATTGGCTTCAAACCCTACGTTCTTTCCTATATCACAGGGACTTTATTAGGTTTCCACTGGGAAGGCAGGGCAGGACAGACTAAACCGCTTAGGACTGGCTAGTTTGAACAATACATGATGATGGGCTTTGGGCTCTAAGGGTGTTCTCTAGCTGCCTGGTACCTGGCACTCAGATGATTTAGGGCAGGGGAAATATTGGCTTGGTGTATGAGAGATAGATAAAGGGAGTGGTTGGCTTGCACGTGAGAGGCCATCTCCCAACCAAGTTGTTTGCTTGCTTTTAGGAATTAGCTAGCCCTAGGAGGGCAGTCTTTCCCCTGAGAGCAAGATTTTTAGGATCAAAACATCGTAACATACAGAAAATAAAATAAAAAAAATATTAATATATGTATGTGTGGTGAGGAGAGGAGTTATAAATATTAGACAAAACCATAAATATAAAGCATTAATTACCATTAATGAATTGAGGAAATGGAGGGTTTGGGGTGGGCAGTGGAAATTATTTCCACTTTTCCAAATGGCTGGGAGGAAACCCTCTCCAGGACATGGAAACGTTTGGAAAACTTAGTAATGGATTTATGCATAGGCTTGGGAAATTAATATTTATTGAATATCTAGCCAGGTACTTTACACAAACAAGGCTTCATTACCATCTATAAACCACTTTAGGGGAGGGAGGGTTTTTAGAGATGAGTCCACAGGCTCATAGAATTCACCCATCCGTAGCTAGTCCATCTCACTTCTACTAAAGTATATGACAGATATGTGACGTCCAGGTTTCACTGGGCTCCCCAAAGTTCCTTACAGCAGGCTGCCTTTGGAAAAGCAAGGGAAAAGGTTTCAGGTAAGTGTGTATTCCTTAGCTCACAATCCATGACACTTCGCCCATCCACAAAGCTAAGGATGGGCCATCACCGAGCCTCAACGACGCCCGCTGGCAGGTTCGGCTCATCTCTTCACACCCAAGGTACTGAACCCTTGAATATTAAACCTTGGGGGGTAAAATCCATTTACTATACACTTTGCATTGCCCTAATAGGCTGAAAAAATCACCGTGAAGACCAAATAAGTGAGAGCGGCTGATCCTTAGATTCAGTCCCTGTGCAGGGAAGGGGTTAAAATTATGCCCTTGACAATCATTTCCCCAATTTGGGAGTGGAGCCTTGCACCTCTGGTTGATCCCCAACTCTGCCTCTACTGACTGGACAAGGCTCCGAGCCACCTTGCTGTGCGCTAGGGACAGGCAGGGTGAGGGAGGCTGAGGGGGAAAACGAGGAGTTTCTAGGTCGGAAAACGAAGAGAAGCGAAGGATCTGAGGGCCAAGGGCAGAGAGGACTTAGGGTGAGATTTGGGGCCTGGCTTCGAGGATACCGGGTGTAAAATTTCGCGTACAGGGATAGAGAGAGCCAGGCAGATTTGGGAACAGACTGAAAGGGTTACGGGCTGGGCAAGTTTAAGGATCGGAATGGGAGGAGAGAGCGCGGGAGATGTGATGGGGAGCACGGGGGCAGCCTGCGAAGCTCGCGCAGCTTGGAGGAACACGGATCCCAGCTGCAGCGGGGTCCCACCGCACCAGCTTTGGGCCCGAGGGGCGGGGGCAGCCGGCAGCCGCCCCCTCGGCCCGCCCCGTGGGCGGGGCTGTCCCGGCGGTTACATAACAAACCTGTACGAGCGACTGGGGAGCGGCTCGGGCGGTGGCGGCGGGGGGCGGGGTCTGGGCGGGGCCGGGGCGGGGCCAGGCCTGCACCGGGCCAGGCAAGATGGCGGCCATGGAGACCCAGTCAGCGCCGCTGACCCTAGAATCGTTGCCCACGGATCCCCTGCTCCTCATCTTATCCTTCTTGGACTACCGGGACCTAATCAAGTAATGGGAGGACACGCATGGCAGGGGTGGGGCCACGGGGCGGGGGGAGACAGTGAGGCAGGAGGGACGGAGGCCCGGCTCGCCGACAGGACCCAGACTCCCGCGTCAGCCAGAAGGTGACGCGAAGGCCGACCTGATCCTGCGGAGCCACCCCAGGGCCTGGGTGAGACGGGGGCGAAAAGGGCCCCGCCTTTAGGTCTTCCTCCGGTCCGGGGTCCGGGCCGGAGGAGCGACGAGAATCCTCTCTCCCAGGCCTCGGCGAGGCCCAGTTGTAAGGTGGGAAGGCACTGCTCCCCGCTGCCGCCCCGTCGACCCCCGTGCCCACCACACGCCGTCCTGCTGGTCTCCGCCCGATCTGGCCCAGCCCTGGACGCTTTGGAAAAGCCCCTCTTCGGGCCTAGCGCTCTTTTCTGCTTGGGCCCGGGCCTGCGGAGTCCGGCGCCAGAGTGGGCAGGTGGGGCGACCCCTTGACCCTCACGTGTGACTTCCGTGGCACCATAATATCCAGCAGGGCTCACTTTTGGACATCAATGCTTGATAATTGTTTTGCTGCCAGCCTTCCTCCTCACGGTTGCATGTTGGATTTTGTGTTTTGGTAGTGATTTCCGGTGGTGCGATACAGGTGACTTCTCTCCTGTAGGCTCTGGGTTTCCTACATTACCAGCATCCGTTCCAAAAATAACACCGGTTGCTGGTAAGGGTGGTTAAATGCCCAGTTCCTTCAGCGCTCGGGACTGTTTGGTGGAAGAAATGGCGCTGTTTACACCCTTGACAGCTGGTGGCATGGCTCTTTCTTGTGCCTCCATATATATTTGCAGAGGAGGCAAAATCGCCCTCTTAAGGATCGGTAGGCAAGATTCCTTTCGTTTTGTTTTTTGGATTACCATTGGATTTTAACCCTTTGATGATTGTGCCCTGTGTTATCAGAAATTCTTTTAGAAATACAGTATTCTTAGATTTATTGATATTTGTTGGTTGGCCTAGCTAATTGGTGACAGAGGGATAACTCCGGTTTCTGGCTGCTGTCTATATTAGTACCTGTAACTTTTTTTTCAATTTTTCTCTACTCAGGCTTGTACATAAAGCAGAGAAATAACGCTTATCTTTCCTTTGGAAAAGTCTGTTCCAGAAGCAGACTTTTCATCTGACATATTTTCTTGCTATGGTCCCTTAGGGATGTAACACACGCATATACACACATACATTGCTGCCAGGGTGAATTTTTCTAAGACAGGTCTCGCTGTCAGTCCCCTTAAAAACCTATGATGCTCCTTGTTTACAAATTATTACCTAAACTTTTGGGAGCATTTAAGGTCCTTATCAATTTGGCACAGTCCACTCTAGCCAAATCAGACCTCTGCCAACATACCACACATTTAGGTTTTTTTGTTCTATGGCTTAAGCTCTTGACCCTGTCTGGAATGCCTTGCCCACCTTTTCTCACCCTAGCAAGATGGAATTTATTTAAGACCCCTTCTCCTGATTCTTCTACCTTCTTCCTTCCTCTGCAGAGTTTATTTGCCATACCAGATAGGTTGTGCACTTCTTAAAAGTAAAGACTGTTTTGTTTATCTTAGTATTCACCATTTATTCAACAGATTTTTTTTTTTCAGTGCCAGCTGGTTAAATGTTGGGAATATAATAGTGAACAAGACAGATAAGGCCCCTCTTAGGAAGCTTTACAGTCTTGTAGGCAAGATGGGAAAACAAAGTGCATAATTACAAGAGTTGCTGTTTGCTATGAAGGAAATAAACCAATTGCTCTGTAAAGGAATGAGAGGGAGGGATGATCAATTCAAATTGGAAGGAGTTGCCATCTATGAAGGTTGGCATAGAGCAGTCCTGGCAGAGGGAACAGTGTATTCAGAAGCTGATTGGACAGTAGCATAGCCAGGATGGGTGCTAGAATGTTTTGCAGGAAGGTAGGGAGTGACTCACAGGCAGAGTGCCTTGAGAAGAGACTGGTGAGATCATGCCGGACCCTGTGAGCCAAGATGAGGGGGATCAGATTTTATTTTAAATGCTTTGGGTAGGAACCTTTTTGTTCTGTTCCAGGCCCTCAGTGGTTTTGATGAGGACCACCCACATTCCACCATTTCAAATGCTGATCCTTTCCAGAAACATCTTCACAGACACACACAGACAGAGATAATCTTCAACCCGCTATCTGGGTATCCCTTGGCCCAGGCAAGTTGACACATAAAATTAACCGTCACAAACATCATCAAATTTTATCTACAGAAAAGTTTCCAGTGGACTACAACTTCTTTCCTGCGCTGTACAGCTCCACTTTGCCAAGTGTCCTGACCATTGCTGAGCTCCAAAGTTTTTGATACATATTTACTGACTGGATCAGGTTGGATTGGAGTAGTCTCTTGGGATCATTGTGTAATATCAGCTGTACAATGTGGATCTCCCCCATTCCAGGGTGATTTATTGCATACTATTAATTCTTAACCCTTACTATGTATCAGAATTACATGTTTTTTAAGATCTTATTTATTTATTTGACAGAGAGAGAGCGAGAGAGGGAACACAAACAGGGGGAGTGGGAGAGGGAGAAGCAGGCTTCCTGCCGAGCAGAGAGCCTGATGTGGGGCCTGATGTGGGGCTCCATCTCGGGCTCGATCCCAGGACTCTGGGATCATGACCTGAGCCAAAGTCAGACACTTAATGACTGAGCCACCCAAGCACCCCACATGTGACACTTTTTTAAACATACACATGCTCAAGATACAGATCTTACCCCAAGCCAACAGAGTCAGAATGTCTAGAACAGTTGTTCTCATCCTTCATGTGCATCAAAATCTCCTTTGGTGCTTATTCCAGAGATTCTTTTTTGTTGTTTACCTCTTGAGACAGTGGAGAGGGAAGGATCAAGAAAAGAGGGAGTGGACTCTGACAAAACTGGAGGGATTCCTGTTTGCAAGTGTTTGTTTGGGCACTTCCTCAGCTTGGCAGAAAAGGATGAGGAGGATTATTTGTGTGAAATCTGAAAATCGAACGAAGGCTATTTTGTTTACCATCAGTTGGTTTTTAACATGCCCCAATCATGGCCTTGACAAATTCCATGTAATTTAAGATTCACTTAATTGACTACCTATTGCCCAACTGAGATCTTTGAGTATCAACTTTCTATAACTTGTGATTCCTCTTCTGAGAGGATAGAAATCCATTTTCCTAATCCTAGGTTCATTCTTTTTGCAAATTAATTAGGGTAGTCTTTACAGGACTGGAGCACTATTGTATTAGAAATCTCTATATAATAAAATTATTTCCAACATTCCGTGATTTTGAGTAGCTGATACTAACTTGGATCGCTATAGATATTGAATTAGAACTATTATGAATCCGATGTATTTTATAAATGGGCTCTCCAATAGTTGCTATAATTAAGATTGATTTTGGCTGCAATATTTCTTTCCTTTAAGAAAAATTTGGAACAAAACAGACAAAAGGCTTATGTATTTAATAACAAATGTGTCACAGATCTTGAAAAGAAAACTGTTTTGTTTACACCTGATTAACGTTTCTTCCTCTATGTAGAAATACCGTCCCAATAATAAGTGTAGGAAAACTCTTTGATTTGAAATTAACTCCAGTGGTTTATATGTTTTATAGACTTTCATATGAAAATTACAGTTGCAGAGGTTTTGGGGTTTATTTGTGAACTCAAATAGTTAAGATTTCACAACTCACAAGGTAATTATACTAGCTAACATGCTAAACAGGTTTTAGAAAATATTGTTTTACAATTATAAGGGTAGAAAGTAGGAAATAAGAAAAGCAAAAGGAATGAAAGAAAACAACATTGAATATTTTCATCTTTAGTTCTAAATTGTTTTATTTTGTTTTATACTAACCATGAATCTGGTTATTGCCAGTTGTTGCTATGTCAGTCGAAGACTTAGCCAGCTATCAAGTCACGATCCACTGTGGAGAAGACATTGCAAAAAATACTGGCTGATATCTGAGTGAGTATTCAGGAAATAATGTAATTTTGAAATTCGGCCCTTGGCTTCCATGACACTAGTCTGTCCCAATTCTCTTCTGTCACCCTTGTCTCTTTATCTCCTTTGAGGCTCTCCTTGTGCCTGCCAGTAACTGCTGGTGTTCTCCAAGCTTCTGTCCTTGGGCCACCGCTCTTCTCCCTCTATGAATTCTGCGTGCACTGTTGCCATTTATGGTGGCTGCTTGTGTGCTCCTTCCTCCCAAACCTGAGTGTCCATCCCTGACATCCCCACCGAGATCTTAATTGGATCACCCACAAGGGCTTTCTGAGTTTAGTAAATGTTAATAAATTTGACAGAATCAAAGTGCAGTTAACAGAAGCTGGCAGTTGGGAAAGATGAAAGGGAGGGTAGGGTTGCCAATATCTTTTTCTTAGATCGAGGGGAATCAAGTAGTGACAAGTTGGCAAAGCAAGAAGTAGAGGTTAAGTATATTATTTAAAGCTGCAAGCTACCTAATAGAATGAAATATAACAGGGTTATCAAACACTGGGAGGAGGAAGAATGGGGAAGAAGACATTTTAAGTGTTGCCATGAACTGATCTTTTACTTTGAGGTATCAGTAGATAGATGTAAAATTGATAAATCAAGTGTAGAGGCATGAACGTCTAGAATTACAGAGATAACTTGCAGAAATAACTAAAGTTTCCTTTGAAGGATTGGGATTAGGCTAGGAGACTAATTGTTCATCATAAGTTCTTTGGTCCTTTTTGGTTTTGATAATATGTATATATATTATTTTGATTAATAAAAAGATGCTTTGCTTCCAGCTCCTGCCCCCACCCCACCCCACCCCTGCCTCCCAGCCAAAACAACACCCTGAATTGTTCTTTTCACCATCCCTAAACCTGATCCTCCTGCATTCCTAGTCCTCATGGCAGAAGCATCCACCTGGGCATTTATGCCAGAAACAGGAATCATCCTAGATCTCTCTTTCTGTCCCTACATTCATTCAGTTACCAAGCCTTTCTGATTTTAGCCTCTGTATATTTCTTGAATTTTCCTTCTCATTTCATCTAGCTACCAGTTTTAGTTCAGTTCATCATCTCTTACCTGGACTACTCAAAACCCTCTTGACTCATCTCTTGTGCCTCTAGTTTACATACCTCCCAAACCACAACCACAATTCTGCTCTTTCAACTCCCCTGTTAAAACCCTTCAGTAGCTCTCCATTCCCTACAGGATAAAGTCCAACCTCATTAGCAGGATACCAGAAGGCCCGTTGTGGCTGCCTTATCCTATACCGCTTCCAACTCATAAATTGACACTTCATTCTTTCTCAAAATATAGAATATATATGTTTTTGAGGGCAAAAAAGGTGCTTCATTTTTAATGTCCTCAGTGGCTGAGTTAGACACTCAATAAATGTTTGTGGAATTGTACCAAATAGAGATATTAAGTCATGTGATTACACTGAGTGCTATATGATTTCTTGGCTAATCCAATGTAGATAAATTAGATTAGTAGTATTATATCATTAAATTCTGAATAATTTCTAAAATAGAACCACTACATATGTGTTTTAAAACTTTATAATTGGTATGCTTTAAGGAGTAAGTTGAAATTCATACCTCCAATACAATTCACATTATATTTTATTAAGGATTTGAAAACTTAGGGAAAAGAATAAGTAGAAAGTAAGAAAATAGGTGACTCATAATCCCACCATGCCAGCAATAACTCCTGTTAGATTTTTTGATGTATGTATCACTTTTGCTATCTAGTCTTCATTTGTAGCTAAAATAAATGAAAAGGAAGGCAAAAGTAAGCACAAATTCCCAATAAAGTATGTTGGTAAGTGTTTAATTTCATTTCAAAAGATTTTTAATCTCATGTTTTAAAATCTATTTAGGGAAGAGAAAACACAGAAGAATCAGTGTTGGAAATCTCTCTTCATAGATACTTACTCTGATGTAGGAAGATACATTGACCATTATGCTGCTATTAAAAAGGCCTGGGATGATCTCAAGAAATATTTGGAGCCCAGATGTCCTCGGATGGTTTTATCTCTGAAAGGTACTGGCAATGCAGGGTCTCCCTTCATTTTAGTAACTATAGTATAAATAGGTTAAATAACTTTGGGTTTCTATCATCTATGCTAATCTGTAATTCACCATTCACATTTGGCCAAGGAAATAGGAAGCCTGTCTTGTTAAAAGGACCCTTGCTCTACTGCTTGTCCCATTTTTGCCTGCCTTGGGACCCACGTGATTATTTATTAGAAGGGAAAGCCGAACTCCTAGTGTCCTTATATTTGTTTTATTTATTTTTTAATCTTTTTAAAGATTTTATTTATTTGACAGAGACACAGCAAAAGAAGGAACACAAGCAGGGGGAGTGGGAGAGGGAGAAGAAGGCCTCCTGCGGAGCAGGGAGCCTGATGCGGGGCTCGATCCCAGGACCCTGGGATCATGACCTGAGCCGAAGGCAGATGTTTAACGACTGAGCACCCAGGCGCCCCTTTATATTTGTTTTATAATAAGCTCACTAACACTAAGATAGCTTGAGGATAACTATTGTGATTTCTTTCAAAGGAGTTTTTTTTTTTTTTAATCGAAAAATGGCCTCCTGTGTTAACCCTCTTTCTTATTTTTAGTGCAAGTAAAGTTTTGTTTGATAATCTAACAATTTAGAAAGACCAAATACTAAAGACCTGGATCTTTCAGAGTATAAGAGCAGCATAATAAAGTAAGGAAAGCTTTCATCCCTATTTTGACATTTACAGAATAGTGAAAACTAAGATTTGAACTAAGGTCTATTTGACCTCAGAATTTGTGGTCTTTCTACTATACTGTTATTGTCCAACTCTGGCAAGAAATATTAACAAGCTATTTCCCACTAATTTGATTTTTGCCCAAGAAAGTACATAAACAGATTACAGATATATTGCTACTTACCTGCTTTAGCTTCCAGGTTTTTTCAGATTTCTCCAAAGGAATTTTAAACATGTTTTGGTTCTACTGAGCTGAAACTGGAATCAGTTCTCACATGTATTCCTTTTGAACTAAGGTCTCTTTGGAAACAGTATTCCTTTTACATGTCATATTTCCACTGTAACTTCCCATGCAAACATGAATTTCATACAGACCAGGATCGCATGACTAGGTGCTTCAAACTGAATTGCTGGGAGGGAGAGGAAAGAGTGATTTGGTAGAGAGAGTAGAGCTTTGAAGGAAAGTATCCTTGATTAATATCTTTAATAGATTTTTTTTTCTTTTCTTTTTTTGGGGGGGGAAGAATAATATCCACTTGGTATGTGGGGTTAAATAATTGCAAGAGGAAAGTAATTCCAAAAATAGGTATTTGGTGGTGATAAATAAAATAGGTAAGGATTTGTAATAGCTATTTTTTATTATACACAAAGTAAGGCACTAAGCTAAGTACTCATATTATCCCATTTAATTTGCCAAAATCTTACGAGGTGTAGACAATTATTATTCTCGTTATATAGGTGAACTACCTAAGACATAATAAACTAAGCAAGTCGTTTGCCATCACAAAATAAAAGAGCCAGGATTTGAATATATAGCTGACACCAGAGCTATGGTCTTAACAATTGAAGGGAGAGAGGACCTATTCTATTTTGTACAGAGTGCCTTAGGACTCTTAGAGAGCTAGTCCAATATTAGGACATTTAGAATATGAAAATGTAGGCATGGTTCTCCTTTCAGGCACAGAGCTACCAAGAAAGGAAGAAACTAAAGATACATAGCAGCTTCTTTTTCTTTTCTTTTTCTTTCTTCCTCCTTTTTTTTTTTTTCCTCCATTTGGCATTCGCAGGTTTGCTGCTTACTGTTCTGTACCTGGTGGTTGGAGGTGAGGTTGTCAGAGACTTCCCTGATAGCCCCTGTTTTACTGCCAGGTGCCAGTTCTGTGGGGGTTTTGCCGTGAGCTGGAATGGGGTAAAAGCTGTTCGATATCTAGAATGCTGGGTACACTAGGGATGCCAGGCCTATGAGTTGTAGTACTGAGTCAGGAACTAGCTATTCACCTCAAGGGCCACAGTCCTTGACTCAGTCTCAAGGTTATGGAGATGGCAGAGATAGAAAGGAAACTTGGAAAGCAAATAGGCACTAGACTTGGGGAAAGTTTTACAGAGTAACTTGGAATTATCTAATGGTATATATCATTTATCTTCGAATTTCATATTTACCTTACATGGGGGCTTAGAACTTTAGAGTTGAAAGGAGCCTTTGAGATCATTTAGACCAGGGGCTAGCCAACTTTTTCTTTAAATGGCCAGATAGTAAATATTTTAGTCTTTGAGAGAGAGAGTTTCCATCACAACTATTCAACTCTCCTGTTATTGTGGGGAAGCAGCCATAGACAATACCTAAATAAAGGGGATGGCAGTGTTCCAAGAAAACTTTATTTATGAAACAGGCGGCAAGCTGGGATTTGATCTACAGGCTGTGGTTTGCCAATCCCTGATTTATACTAGTTCCCTCATTCTACAGGTGAAGGAACAGGCTCAGAGGAGTTTTAGGTGACTTACACAAGGTCCCATAACTAGTAAGTGATGGGTAACTCCTGGTAACCTCTTCCCTGCTTTTTCACAGAAGTAGGCTAAGGAGCAAGGAAAGTAAATGAACATTTATTGAGTGCCAGGAAAGCACTTTATTAAGCAGAGGGAACTTATTTAGTCCTCAGGATAATTGTCTCAAGTAGGTAGTATTATCCCCCATTTTGCAGATGAAACAGGGTTAAAGAGGTGAAATAACTTGCCAGAGATAACAGAGCTAGTAAGTGGTAGAGCTGAGATTTGAACCTGGTCTGGGTAGCTCCCAAATTCTCCGTTTAACAGGATGCCCCTCTAAACGTTGATTTTGTTGTATTGTAACCATGTATTTCATTATATTTTTCTCTTGTTGTTTTACTTTTTTCTGTCCAGCTGTCTCTTCAAGAAATTCTTAGTTTCTTAATGTTCTAATGTCCAACATGTAGCACTGACCATACCAATATTAGTTTCTATCCTCATCAATTTCTGACTCAGGCAGCTCTTCAACTTGTTTTCTTTTGTACTAAACCTTTTTATTCCTAAACTTTTTATTTTGGAGTAATTTTAGATTACAGAAAAGTTGCAAAGACAGTACAGAGAGTTCTTGTACACCCCTCACCCAGTTTCAGTTTCCCCTAACATATCTCCCTGTGGGACGTTTGTCAAAGCTACAGTTTTTGTTGGCACATTACTATTAACTAAACTCCAGACTTTGTTTGGATTTTGCCACATTTTCCATTAATATCCTTTTTGGATTCCAGAATTCAATCCAGAATACCACATTGCATTTAATTGTCATGTCTCCTTAATGTCTTCTGGTGTGTGGCAGTTTCTCAGTCTTTCCTTGTCTTGCATGATCTTGACAGTTTGAAGGAGTACTGGTCAGATATTTTGTAGAATATTCCGCAAATTGGCTTTGCCTGAAGTATTACTTATGATTAGATTGGAGTAATGGGCTTTTAGAAAGATTACCACAAAGGTGAAGTGCCCCTCTTATCATATCATACCTAGGGACACGTGATATCCACATGCCATCACTAGTAACATACAAAATGTGTGTGGATTCTAAGTGTACAGCTCGGCAAATTATCACAACGTAAACATGACCATTGTAACACCCTCCAGGTCAAGAAGTAGAATGATTTTCTGTACCTAGACTCTTCCTTCTTTCTCAGAAGTAACCACTATCCCCTGATTGCTAATGCCACTGAGTAGTTTTCTCTCTTTTTGAACTTTATATAATTTGCATGATTAAGTATATATTTTGTGTGAATTTTTTCTATTTTGTTTGTGAGATTCAGCTGTGTTGTATGTAACAGTAGTTTTTTCATTTTTGTCGCGAGTATGGCCTACCATTATATGGGTAGACTATAATTTATAGATTCATTCTACTGTTGATGGATATTGGGTTATCCCTAGGTTTTTGGCTATTATAAATAATGTTGCAAATAATTTTTGATGTACATATGAGCATACTTTCATTAGGTAAATATCTAGGATTGAGTTTCTTGGGTTGTAGAGTATGCTTATATTAAACTTCAAAAGATACTATTAATTTTCCAAAGTGGTTCTAAAACTTTACATTCCCACCAGCACTTTAATGTTGTTTTTTTCAGCCTTTCTAGTAGATATGTAGTAGTAGTTTTAATTTGCATTTCCCTAAGGATATTAAGTATGACAGTTTTATTTCTAGTTTTCCAATTTTCATGTCATTTTTTTTCCTGCTTTATTGCACTGACTAGGGCCTTCAGTACAGTATTGGATAGGAATGATGATAATGAGTGTCCTTATCTTTCTGATCACAGAGGAAAAACTTTCAACATTTCTCCTTTAAAAATGATGTTTGCTGGGGCGCCTTGGTGGCTCAGTCGTTAAGCATCTGCCTTCGGCTTGGGTCATGATCCCAGGGTCCTGGGATCGAGCCCCGCATCGGGCTCCCTGCTCAGCAGGAAGCCTGCTTCCCCCTCTCCCACTCCCCCTGCTTGTGTTCCCTCTCTGTCAAATAAATAAATGAAATCTTCAAAAAAAATATTAAATGATGTTTGCTGTAGGTTTTTTAATAGATAGTCTTTATCACTTTGAAGAAAGTCTCTTCTGATCCTAGTTTGTGGAGAGGGTTTTTGTTTTTGTGTTTTAAATGGATCCTTGAATTTTTGTCAAGTGACTTTCCAACCTTGTGATTATCACATGATTTTCCTACTTCATTCTGTTAATGTCCCAAATTGCATTCATTGATTTTTTTCTGAATATTAAACCAACTTTGCATTTCTGGAATAAACTTAATTTTGGCTGTAATATCCATTTTTTTTAATGTTTTATTTACTTATTCATGAGAGTGAGAGAGAGAGAGAGAGAGGCAGAGGGAGAAGCAGGCTCCCCGCCTAGCAGGGAGCCTGATGCGGGACTTGATCCCAGGACCCTGGGATCATGACCTGAGCTGAAGGCAGACGCTTAACCATCTGAGCCACCCAGGCGCCCTGTAATATCCTCTTTGAATGTTGGATTTGATATGCTAGTATTTGATTAGAATTTTTACATCTATGTTCATGAGAAACTTTGGCCTGTAATTTTTCCTTCTTGAAATGTTCTTGTCAGGTTTTGGTATCAAGATGAGGCTGGCTTTATAAAACCAGTCAGGAAGTATTACTTCTTTTTCTGTTCTCTGGAAGAGTTTATATAAGCTTGATATTATTTCTTGCTTAAATTATTCATAGAATGCACCAGTGAAGCCATTCAATTCTGGAGTTTTCATTGTGGGAAGGTTTTAAGTTAAAAATACAATTTCTTTATTAGATATAGGACTATTCAGATTTTCTACTTATTCTTATGTAAACTTGAGTATTTTTCTAGGAAATTGTCCACTTTATTTACATATTCCAATATATTGCTGTGAAATTTTTTAAAATATCCTTTTACCTTTGCAGTGCTTGTTGGATCTGTAGTGATTTCACATTTCCATTTCTGATATTTTTTGTGCTTTTTCTTTTTTTTAGAGATGTTATTTATTTATTTGACAGAGAGAAACACAGCGAAAGAGGGAACACAAGCAGGGGGAGTGGGAGAGGGAGAAACAGGCTTCCTGAGGAGCAGGGAGCCCATTGTGGGGCTCAATCCCAGGACCCTGGGATCATGACCTGAGCCGAAGGCAGACGCTTAACAACTGAGCCACCCAGGCGCCTCTTGTGTGCTTTTTCTGTTATTTTTTGATCAGTCTTACTAGGTAGGGGTTAATCTTTTTTTTTTTCTTTTTTTCTTTTACATAAAACAGGGGCAGGTGCTTTATTTTCAGTTTCTCCAGTGCAAAACCTGAGCCATGAAGTAGATGGGTGACTTGCTTCCAGTCTTCTGGTGGGAGCAGGCTGACTCACGGCTTCTGGCAAGCTGTGCAGCGAGGCTGATAACTTGTGTCCTTAGCCATGGCCCTGTTGCGAGTGAGATCCAGAAAGAAATCATGACATTTTTATTTTTAGGAGTGTTTATTGAGGATTGGTGGACTTCTTGGGAATTTTCCCAAGTTTGATAATTAGGAAAAAAGAACATGGAAATTAGGTAAAATTTTATTTGTTTATTTACTAATTTATTTTTTAAGATTTTATTTTAAGTGATCTCTACACCCAATGTGGGGCTTGAACTCACAACCCTGAGATCGAGAGTCACATGCTGGTAGGGTTTAATCTTATTAGCTTTTTCAAAGAACTGGCGTAGCCTTTGTCAGTTCTCCCTATATTCATTTCTTATTATCTCATTAATTTCTCTGATTTCTTTCTGAGTTTACTGTGGCATTTTCCTTGACTTGAGATGATTAGATCATAAATTTTTAGGCTTTGTTTTCTTCAATTGTTTTGCTATAAATTTCCCTCTAAGCATAGCTTTAGCTTTATCTCATAAGTTTTAATATGTTGTATTTTCATTAACCTGCAGCTCAAAATATTTTCTGATTTCTTTTGATTTCTTCTTTGACTCACAGGTTTATATAGAGATGTATTGCTAGATTTCCAAAAATTTGGGGGTTTTTTTGGTAATTTTCTTAATATAATTTATACTTTAGTTCTGCTAGGATCAGAGAATATCAGAGAATATATAAGTTGAGTCATTTGAAATTTGTTGTGATTTGTTCTCTGGTCAAGCATATAATCTCTCTTGGTAAATGTTCCTTGTACACTTGAAAAGAATGTATATTTTGCAATTGTTGGATTCAGTACTATGTATATAATTTAGGCAAAAAATGTTAGTCTTGTTCAAATCTTTTGCACTCTTACTGATTTTATTTTATTTTATTTTATTTATTTATTGTTGTCCACTTGTTCTGTTAGTTACTGAGAGAGGTATGTTAAAACTTATCAGTGTGGTAGGCAGAATTATGAGATAGCTCCAAAGATTCCTACCCTCACTGTGCATGCCTGGTATTAATAATAGCCTTCCTTTGAGTGTGAGTGGTACTGTGGATATAATTGATTTCAGTCCTGTTATTAGGTAATAGATGACAAAGGTGAATGGGCTTTGCAGATGTAATTAAGGTCCCAAATTAGTTGAATTTGAGTTAATCGTTAGTCAAAAGGGAAATTATCCTGAACAGGCCTGACCTAATCAGGTGAGCCCTTAAAAACTGGGCCCTTCCAGAAGGCAGATTTTGAAGCATGGGTCTTTCCTGTTGGCTTTGAGTAAGCAAGCTGGCATGCTCAGGCCCAGGTGATAGAGAATGGCAGGTAGTTTCTAGGAGCTGAGGGCCCCAGTTGAGCAACTGCAAGGAAATGAATTCTGACAATAACCAGTGAACTTGGATGAGGACCCCAAGCATAAGATGCATAACCTGAGATAGCAGCCACAGTTGACATGGTGGTTTCAGCCTCTGGGACCTGAGCAGAGAATCCAATTCAGTCATGCCCAGACTTCTTACCTTCAGAAACTATGGGATAATAAATGCATATTGTTTTAAGCTGCTAATAGTATAGCAGTAGAAAACTAATAACTATGATTGTGGATACATCTTTTTTCCATTTCAGTTCTGTTACTTTAAAAAATATATTTTGAAATTGGGTTATTAGGTGCACCCTTTTTGCCATTTCAAAAAACCTTCCATTACCTCTGATAATGCTGGGTGCCTTAAGGTCTATTTTAGTGATTTTAGTACAGCTATTCTAACTTTCTGTTACATATCTACATCTCTAAGATGTGCCTCTTGTACAGGATTGTGTTTTTTATCTGGTCAGTCTTTTAATACTAGATTATTTCGTTTATTTATATTTAATGTAATTACTAATGTATTTGAGTTTAAATATACTGTGTTCTTTTAAAAAATTTTTTTTAAAGATTTTATTTATTTATTTGACAGAGTGACAGTGGGAGAGGGAACACAGGCAGGGGGAGAGGGAGAGGGAGAAGCAGGCTTCCTACTGAGCAGGGAGCCTGATGCGGGGCTTGATTCCAGGACCTGAGCAGAAGGCAGACACTTAACGACTGAGCCACCCGGGCGCCCCAATATACTGTGTTCTTATTTGTTTTTTATTTGTGCTCCTGAGCAAGTGTTCCTTTTTTTCTGTTCTTCTTATCTTTTATTCTGTACCTCCCTTTCTTATTTATTATTTTTAGTGATTTACCCTAGAGATTAAATGATGCATCTCTGATTTAATTAAAATCTATTGTAAATTTTTATTTTTACCACTTCCTGGTCAATAAAAGGAGCCTTAGAATACTCAGTTATCACCCTCTTGCCTTTCATACTATAGTTTTTGTGATTTTAATTTTGAACGTATTTTCTATCCCTGAAAACATTATTATTATTTTATATATTCTATTTTATTTTAGATTTACCTCCATTTTTACCTTTTCTCATTGTTCTTCATTTCTTCCTGAATCTTCATGCTTTCATCTGGGATCATTTTTCTTCTACCTGAAGAATTCCTTTTAGTATTTTTTTTAAATGAGGTACTGCTACTGCTGAAGTTTTTCAGATTTTTTTGTTGTTGTTCAAAAATGTATTTATCCACACTTTTGAAGTATGTATTCAGTGGATATAGAATTCTAGTCAACGGGTTTTTTTTTTTTTTTTTTACCACTTTGAAGCTATCCTTCTGCCTTCTATTGTTTCTGTTGAGAATGTAGCTGTTAGTCTTATTGTTGTTCCTTTCAAAGTGACTGTATGGATTTTCCCCTTCTTTGGCTCCTTTTAAGATTTCTCTTTGCCTTTGATTTTCAGCGGTTTCCCAATAATGTGCCTAGATATGATTTTCTTTTCTTTCTTTTTTTTTAAATTTATTTATTTGACAGAAATACAGCAAGAGAGGGAAACAAGCAGGGGGAGTGGGAGAGGGAGAAGCAGGCTTCCCGCTGAGCAGGGGGAGCCCGATGTGGGGCTCGATCCTAGGACCTTGGGATCATGACCTGAGCCAAAGGCAGATGCTTAATGACTGAGCCACCCAGGCGCCCCGATATGATTTTCTTTATAACTATTCTCCACAGGGTTTATAGTGCTTCTTGAATCTATGGTTTGATGGTTTCATCGATTTTGGAAAATTCTCTCTGTATGCTGCTGTAAGTTTTGCTCAGCTTCTCGGCCACAGGTCTGCTTTCAGAATTGGCAATTGCCTCCAAGACAGGCTTGCTCCAAAGGCCCGGCTAACCTTTCAGTTTCCCAGTTCTTGTGATTGCCTCTCTGCCCCGTTCTCACTGTCTTTGAGGTTCTCCAAAAGCCTTGAAACCAATTTGCTGTTGTTCCACTTTTCTAGTTCTCAGCAAGAGGTTTGCTCCAACCACCTGGTGAACCATTACTGGAAATGAATCTCTTCTTTTGGTATTTGTAATCACTTCCTGCTTTTTAAAGCTGGAATAGATGGCAAGCTGACAAATGTGCAAAATTGGATTTAAATTAGTGGCTTCCCCACAGTATGAATCTATATCTATCTATGTCCTATATTTCTCATTAAGAGACAATGTCAAGACTCTTGAACAACATCAGTTTGGAGAACTTCTGGAGAGTTTTTTTTAATAGAGGGTGCGTTTTAAATGTGAGTGTTTAGATTAAGAAAAATGAGGTATACCCTTGCATTGTAATGTAAAATAATTACAATGCATCTCCCTCCTGTATACCTTTCCATATTTCACTGAGTGCCAGTGTTTTCCCTGTTGAGAGGAAACTGAGGAATTTCCTTCTCAGTGCTTCAAATGTCAGAGCCAAGCCAAAGTGAAATAATGTTGCTCTCAATTTTCAACTTATTTCCCTATATTTCAGCAGTACAATTTGGACAGAATTCACTTGTTCTAAGATTGTTTCACTGGCTAGCAGCAGATTGTATTTCTCCTTAGCTATAAGGCTTATTGTTTCTTCATAATTTGCTTTTTTGTGCATTTGCAGAGGGTGCTCGAGAGGAAGACCTAGATGCTGTGGAAGCTCAGATTGGTTGCAAGCTTCCTGATGATTATCGATGTTCGTATCGTATCCACAATGGGCAGAAGTTAGTGGTTCCTGGGTAAGAATGTTTGCCATTTGGGTTATTTTTAGTGACACACGTCATTTCCCAGAATGAAAATAAACAAATACAATTTGTAGTTACTCTTAACAGATTAAAGGAGTATAGGAATTCCCTCTTCTTCCTTATAAGAATCCAAAAGACAGAATCTATTGCTTGAATTTGATTTTCCTAAAATAAATATGTCTCATAAAAACAGCATTTTTATCAATGCATCTTTATACTTAAAAATGAAGTCTGGTTGGGGTTAGGGTGCATGCTGTACGTAGGGTGGATGTGTGTGCGAGTATATTTTAATTAAAACTGTTCAGAACCCTTGAGGTCTTTATCCTATTATAGGCCAGGTAAATTGTTTTGGAGAGCTTGATGTAAATTCTGTGTACCATACATGTAAAAAGCAATAATTTATTCAGAGCTACATACACTAAAGAAAATAGAGTTTTGTCCTATTCAGGCATAGCTTGTAATTGAGTGGCCTATTTTTAAGAGGAAGTATTCATTGTGGAACCTTTTGGCAAAAGCAGACATACAATAGCTGTCAGATTCATTCACAGTGTTAAAAGCTATATACTTTGGGCCTACTCGTTTTGTTCTTTTATGAAATTAAGCTATTTCAGAGACGTTGCACTTAAGAAATGTTCGTAAGAACTTAGGGAGAACTTTGCATTGTTCTTAATGGAACGTGGCGTCTCTTTGTGTGTGAAGAATCGTATGAGGCCTTGTTACCATTTTAGATGAGGGTTGAGTGAGTACAGGGTGATCATACTGAGATTATAAGGTAGTATGCAGAAATCAAATATTGGGCAGTTAGGATGAGATAAGCCTAAATTACTAGCTGTTTTTTTCTAGTCTTTTTTCCCTATTGAACTGAAACTTGACAAAAATTGAAAAATTGTCATATTTCAAGAGCAAATAAGAGAGAACTTTATTAGCCCAGAATTGACACGACAAACAGGTCATAATTTCTTTTTTTTTTTTTTTAAGATTTTATTTATTTGACAGAGAGAGACAGCAAGAGAGGGAACACAAGCAGAGGGAGTGTGAGAGGGAGAAGCAGCCTCCCCGCTGAGCAGGAAACCCGATGCGGGGCTCGATCCCAGGACCCTGGGATCATGACCCGAGCCAAAGGCAGATGCTTAATAACTGAGCCACTCAGGCGCCCCCAAGTCATAATTTCTATGCAGGGATTTATATCTACCCACAGTTTAAACAGTGAGACTTTAGGATAGGAATCCTATCATTAAGGATTCCTTCCATCAAGGACCAATACCTCTGTTCTCATGTATGTGCAGTGAGATCAGTTTAGACCCCATGCATCCCAAGTGTATGAAAATTTGGGCAAGGTTTAGATTGATTTACATTAATATTGTCTGGGAGGATAGGATAAGCTAAAAGTTGTATCAAGATAAAGGTATCAGAGGGGCGCCTGGGTGGCTCAGTCGTTAAGCATGTGCCTTCGGCCCTGGTCATGATCCCAGGGTCCTGGGATCGAGCCCCGCATCGGGCTCCCTGCTCCGCTGGAAGCCTGCTTCTCCCTCTCCCACTCCCCCTGCTTGTGTTCCCTCTCTCTCTCTGTCAAATAAATAAATAAAATCTTTAAAAAAAAAAAAAAGATAAGTATCAGAGTTTTACCCCTTTAAACTTTAAAATAGTCGCACATGCATATATAGCAAAACACTAGCAAATCAGTATATCCCGGCAAGATAGTCTTGAAAGCAGTAAACTATTTTTCTTTTAAAAAGGCTTTTTAGACGTTTTAGACATTTAGGCTTTTAATTTAAATCAGAATCTTTCCACTCGAGTTTGAATGTAAAGAAATTGTAATGTTTTTGGTAATTGACATGTTAATCAGTTCTTATAAAGCTGTCAGTAGGAAATTATCATTCATCAAAAAGATGAAGCACAGCTGTTTGTTTGGCCCTGAAATTGATTAAATTTTTGTCTGTGCTCTCAGGTTGTTGGGAAGTATGGCGCTGTCCAATCACTATCGTTCGGAGGATTTGTTAGACGTCGATACAGCCGCTGGAGGCTTCCAGCAGAGACAGGGACTGAAATACTGTCTCCCTTTAACTTTTTGCATACATACCGGTTTGAGTCAGTACATAGCAGTGGAAGCTGCGGAGGGGCGAAACAAAAATGAAGTTTTTTACCAATGTCCAGTAAGTAGGAAGTGTGTTTAAATGCGGCTATAAGATGTGTTCTGATGAGTGTATAAATGTGTGCAGTAGGAGTTTTCAGGGCTGTAGAATGGGCATAGAGCATTATACAATGTGATTATAGACCCATCTAATTAGAGGGCTAATATTCAGTCATAATATTCTGACATTATGGAATGCCAAAGGAAAATTTTACCTGTGGAAAAACAATGCAAACCATTGTGCACACAGAGGGAAGGCTGTGATATGTGTTAAGGCAATTTAAGTTTAAGGAAAACTAAAGTGATTTGTTGAAGTAATTATAATATACATTTCTAACTTAAAAAATTTAGCTTTTGAACATCATTTGACTCAAGTTCTGAGTGCAATAGAAACTTTTTAAACTCTTCATTACATAGTTGAGTTGTTGAAAAGTGTGGATCCTTTTTTAGGAGGCTTTTGTTAAGATTTAAATATGATCACAGAAAATGTGGTATTTGGTTTCATTCTTCTTCAGTTCTTCGTAATTTCTCAGTTGTAGATCTTCTGGCCTCATTTTTGCCAAAAATGTGAACTTTTAACTTAAAAGAGGAATTTAAAATAGAAAATCATAGATACCCGAGACATGTGACTCCATATAACATTGAAAATATTTAAAGAGCTTCCATAGTTTTATTTTTTTCCTAAATATTTTCATGCATTTTAGCTCATTTTTGATTTGATACCTCTGTAAGATTGTAGGATGAGGGCTTGGTCCCTCCATTTACTGAGAGAAGTGACCAACCTAGAATTGTTCAGGTCTCTTGACTCCGAATCTAAAGCCCTTTCTTAATAGGCTGTATATCATCTTACCTTAACTTCCTAACTAAAGGATAATTTTTTAGTTCGCTGTAACAGTAATGGCAGCACATAAGCGTTTTAACTGTTATTGAGAAGTGCCTGGCACTCTTCTTTTTGGAAAGGACCTAAATATAGAAATCATAAGAGCAGGGACTGAAAAGTATGAGTAATGTCCGAGTGTTAGTTAGAGCACTTGTTATTTTTATCTATTCTGCCTTGTCTCCAGGGAAAGATACAGATAATGAACAATGAGAAATTAAGTAAAATGTCTTTTTCTCAATTATAATGTTCTTTTTCTCACCTAGGACCAAATGGCTCGGAATCCAGCTGCTATTGACATGTTTATCATAGGTAGGAGAAAAAATAGTCTTCCTTTTCCTTTCTTCTTCCTGATCAAAAAAATTAAATTGGTAAAAATTTTGCAGTTACTTGATCAGCTGGCAATTTATACTTGTCTTTCTTAAAGTTTGTTGGTTTATAAAGTACTGTATCTAGGCTCTCATTTGAATAGCCCTTGTACTTTGTGTGAATTTGTTTTCTACTTGGAAAAAAAGCCATGCCCTATATAATCTTGTGCTCTTAGGACTCTGCTGTAGAACAGGGGAATGAATAGGATTACTATGAGTGTGTATATAGTTACCTTACACATGCATGCATTTTCCATCAATCATGTTAATACATAATTGGAGACAGATAAAACAACTTTATACCTATAAAGTTTGTGGTGCTGATGATGGGAAAATACTGACAAATCACTAGAGATCTCAGAACAGCAGTCTTCGGAGACCAGTATAAACTGGGCTCCATGAACTCTTTGGCTCAACTACTTTTTCTTGGCCTTCCAAGGTATTTCTCATAGGATTTTGAGAACAATCCAGTTTGTTTGCAATTGCAGCTCACCCGTTTGCTGTTCATCCAGCTAAGCTCTGTGAGTTTCTCAATCTTGGTTTGGTGCTGGTCTGACATGGTGTGGAAGGCCCCACCGCTAGCTACAGCAGGGTTCTAAGATCTGATGAATACCATTCTGGTAGCTGGGATTTCTCCTGGAATAAGAGAGCAAAGCAAAAGATTTGAGATGCGCTGAGGGAGGAGAGGTGAAATGGGATGTTAGTGCTGGGAGGAGAGACAAGAAAGTGGCTTCCTTTAAGCTGCCTTGATAAAACCCTAGTGCTACCAAAGAGACGGCAAGATAACAGGCTTACTTTAAAAGGTAAACTACCTCGGGATGTATAAAAATCCATCTTGATTCAACGAAGTTTGACACTCTTGGAATTTTTGGTAAAACACAAGATGGAATCTCCTGGTATTCAATGAATTATTAATAGATATTTGAAAAAACTAGAATCTCTGTAGTTGGGAAGTTAAGGTAAGGTAAGTTGAGTGGTGAAGACTGCATAGAAAAGACTGTCCTCATTTTAAAGAACACACTTGGGTGTGTATTATTATAAATTAAGGTACCTTAAAATACACCATGCCAATTTCATTTTTATGTAAACCATGAAAAATTTGTGGTTTTTTTACTGTAACATTTTATTCCATGAAATATACAAAATGATGTTTTAAACTTCATAGGGAAATCACTAGTTTTAAAAACAAAATTGTAGCTTCTATGAATTTTAATGACATTATTCATGTGCCTCTTTAGTATCTCATTCAGAGTGGATAGATGGTAGGTAATCATTTAACTAGAACAGTCAATAATTAAAGGATTAGAATTGGCCATTCATTAGTAGATGTTGAGAAAAGAGCCAACTATTGTAGCTTACCCTCTCTCGGTTGATGCCTTTAAAATTTTAAAGCTATAAACCCTAAGACCAAGCTTAAATTGTATCTTCTATTATTCCCTAAATAGAATAATAAGTAAATACTATAAATTTAGCTCCATTGTTCAGCATGGCAGAGTGTGAGAACTATGTTAATAGAAACAAGATTACAGAGAAATCCAGTGAATAACATTGATTCAGGGACTAATATTGCCAAGCACTGATTGTATTAATAATAGATGTGGGGGTCTGAGAAAGTTACGTTGTGTTACCTAGAAGGGGTAAACATAATTCATGTAAATACTTGTCCAGTGATCCACTCACTAGATCATGGATGTGTGGTCTGGTCTGGACTGGACTTTGAGCTGGTCACTGAGAATATGGAGGACCGCTCTGCATTTGAATCTGCCGTGGTGCAACTAGACTACTTTGGGATTGGTTTGACGCCCAGAACTGTACAGTGCTATACCCCTGTTAGATGCCCAGGCTGAGCCTGGCTTCTGCCAGAATTTTGTGCATGAGTCAGGCGGTACCTGGGCCAAGGGTATATACCCTGATTGTATGAGGATAGGTGCTGATATTTTTCCTGTAGTTTCTTCCTAGACATAGCTGTATCTGTATCTCCTTTGTTCCATATGTTCTAGAAATTATAGACAGAAGAAGGCTTTTCATTCTTGTACCAGCACAAAATAAAGTTTAAATCTATTATTTAATTATAAGTATAAAAAGTAGTTTGAAGGTAGATGGAGGATTCCCTAGCAAGGTAGTTGGGAATGAGATGGATAGAATTGAGAATAGAAATTGACCTGATAATGGACTAGTAGAATTATAAGTGTTTCTAGTTTTGATCTCATATCTTAAGCATAGAGAAGTTATCATTGTTTCCTATATAGATTTTACAAAAATTATTTGTCCTTTTCTTCCTCCCCACCCCTTCCTGGTTTGTAGGTGCTACTTTTACTGACTGGTTTACTTCTTATGTCAGCAATGTTGTATCAGGTGGCTTCCCAATCATCAGAGACCAGATTTTCAGGTATTTCACTCAGGACTAAAATGATTATAAATCAGAAAAAAGCCATTAGTTACACATCTTGAGATGAAGTTTCAAAGAAGGTTAATAACAGAACCTCTCATTATCTTAAGTGCCACTGTGTTAGTCCCACTTTAAAGCCACATTTAAACACTTGAATAGCCAATATTTTTCTTACCTTGGAGGATCCAGAGAATAAACTGATTTTTATTTTGAAGTTATGGCTCTATGGTATAGTTTTTTATACATAGTTTCTTTTTTGGGGGGAAAAAGGCTGTTTGCCAGTTAATGGATTTATCATGAATAGCAAGTCAGTAACTGTTAACTCTTGGCAAATATTATATATCATCTATAAATGAAACATCCAGGTATTATAGATAGTATTAGAGGTGATAATGGTTCACAGTAGCCTGGTTGGCAGAAATGATAGATTAATTATAAATTAGAGGTCTCTAGAGTAACACACCAACACATTTTATTGTCAGAGCCACTGTTGATAGGGTTTTCAGATGTCCCAAAAGTTTCCTGGCTCTGAAAACTGAGATAAGCTCTTTTTAGTTTTCAGTTTAATTGCTGAATCATTATTCGAACCACTGATCATTGAGCCTTGATGCTGTCATTACTGGTCTGAAGTCTTCAAGGTTTTCTAGTTTGCTTGTAATTTATAATTTTCTTCTAAGCATCATAGGACTATACCTTTAAGTTCCCAAATACGGTTTAAATTTTTGATCGTAAGGTAAAATATAAGCTATTTTGCATTGTATCTTGAAATCTTTTATCTTACAGACTTGAAGTTGGTTGATTTAAAAAATGTTTAATGTTTTAAAATTATCTAGATATGTTCATGATCCAGAGTGTGTGGCAACAACTGGGGACATTACCGTTTCAGTTTCTACATCGTTTCTGCCAGAACTTAGCTCTGTCCACCCGCCCCACTACTTCTTCACATACCGAATCAGGTGAGAGATGTAAATGGGGTACAGCCTGTGGATGTGTTGTTATAGCCCCCTTTGACATGGTCCATCAAACATTTTGAAAGACAGCTTTTTGCCGAGGTGTGGAGGAAGGTGGATAACAAAAATTTTTATCATCTAGTATAATACATAATTTTATAAAGTATAATTTTATAATCTAGTATCATCTAGTACCTTGAGTTTACAGTAACCTCCAAGTTACTTAAGTTATTTCTTGCAAATGTACTGTGTTTAAAGAATTGTGCCAGGTACTTCATGAGGTGGACACTAAGTTATAATCATCATGAAATCTCTCTATGAGAGTTGCATTTAGAAGCTATCAAATTGTTCAAGATAAAACCAGGCATTTTAAATTTCACTTAGGCTGTCTATATTGATTAAAACTCTAATAAATATTTATCAGTGCTGCCTGTATATCAGCCATGGTGTTAAGCATTGAATTTGGTTAAATAAAAAATAAATATTAAATTCACTTCAATACTCTGTGCTGTGACATAAAGATAACTCATTGCTTTAAAATATTAAGAATACTTTGTTTTTAGATATATTTTATATAATTTATGATATATTACAGATATTTAAAAAATATATATGCATATATACATACTGGAATTATTTTTGCTATGTATACTAACCAGGGAGCATCCTAGGATTTTGGTATTATATGCAGCCTTTGATATGTCCAGTTACACATGTACAGATGTTTGTTATTTTAATTGTTTAATTCAGATCCTATGTAAGATTGAAACATGCTTAGAATAGTAACATTGACACTTGCTTATAGGGTATTCCAAAAGAAAATAAGAGACAGCAGATTCCTAGAGAAAGGGGGGAAATAATAGTACTGGGAAAGAGTCAAGGTGTAATCCTAGTAACTGATTGGTGACATTTTTCTTTGAGCTTTCTAGAAGTTAATGGAAAAAAGGAAAATGTCTTCAGTCTCAGTTTTTTAATAAAAATTTTTAAAGAAAACTAAAATTTTTTATTGCACTTTATCTGGAAAGCATTTCGTACATTGATCTTTACTTGAAGAGCAAAAAATTATCACCAATGTGTTCATACATTTTTATGTTCCCCATTCTATTGTTGATTCTTGGCAAGTCAAGTGTGCAAATTGGGTAAAGGCATTTCTGTGGGAGAGTCAAGCTAATCATGCCCATAATTTTGAGAACTTTCAGAAATAGGTGGTTAACACAGACGTTAGTCCAAATAATTTAGCTCTAAAGTAAAAGAAACCAAATCAGGTCAGATTTGTGTCTCTACCACCCCATTTCCTTCTCCAGGATTGAAATGTCAAAGGATGCACTTCCTGAGAAGGCTTGTCAGTTGGACAGTCGCTATTGGA
Organism: Zalophus californianus; assembly: GCF_009762305.2. Lineage (NCBI taxonomy): Eukaryota > Metazoa > Chordata > Mammalia > Carnivora > Otariidae > Zalophus > Zalophus californianus. The sequence goes on along the minus strand of NC_045605.1, from coordinate 86,230,156 downwards.
GAATAACAAATGCTAAAGGTGATGTAGAAGAAGTTCAAGGACCTGGAGTAGTTGGTATGTATATAACTCAAGATTTGGGTTTATAGATCAGTTGCCTCTAAGACATTTTGGAGAGGATATATGTGACATACAGCTTGGAAAAGGCACGATGTAGTTAGTGGATAAGACTGTGTTTTTTTTAAAGATCTCTCTATTAGGGAGAGAGAGAGCATGACCGGGAGGAGGGGCAGAGGGAGAGGGAGAGAGAGAATCTCAAGCAGATGCCCTGCTGAGCCTGGAGCCTGACATGGGGCTTGATTTTACCACCCAAGAGATCATGACCTGAGCCGAAATCACGAGTTGGACGCTTAACCATCTGAGCCACCCAGGCGCTCCAGGACTGTGTCTTTTAATAGCTATGTTTACAATGTGAAAGATATCATAGATTCTGGGCTTCTTGTAACTCCAATACTTTGCTTCATAAATATAATGTGTAAAGATCATTATCCTATTAGTTTAGTACCTTAAACATGAACTTTTCTAAAATTACAGCAAACAGTTATTCAGGGATTGATTTTCCATTCTGTGGATCACCTGAGTTCCTTGTTAGCTTCTTAGGTTCATCATCTTTTTTAGCTGGATAATTATTCACTGTCATATTCTGTAGGGTTACCAGGCATAGGGCAGAAAGAGAAAATAAATTTCATATTGGTCATCTTTTTGAAATTTGGGGGAAATGTTAAAATCAGTAGCACAGGGGCGCCTGGGTGGCTCAGTCACTGGGCATCTGCCTTCAGCTCAGGTCGTGATCCCAGGGTCCTGCGATTGAGCCCCACATGGGGCTTCCTGCTCCGCGGGAAAATTCTTCCTCTCCCACTCCCCCTGCTTGCGTTCCCTCTCTCGCTGTCTCTCTCTCTCTGTCAAATAAATAAATAAAAATTAAAAAAAAAATCAGTAGCACAGATTCTTATTTGTGGGTTTCAATCATCATTAGCTCCGGTTGTCATTGACCGTTAGCCTTTTAAAAGATTTCGATTACCGGGGCGCTTTAGATTTTTTTTTCTGATTGTGCATTTACTTTAACATAGTTTATATAATCTCATAGAGGACATATCTTATTTGCTATAATGAAGAACTGAATTTTATACTTTGGTTTCTTATTACTGTTTTCTCTGCAGGTGAATTTCCAATCATCAGCCCAGGTCGGGTATATGAATACACAAGTTGTACCACATTTTCTACAACATCAGGATATATGGAAGGATATTATACCTTCCATTTTCTTTACTTTAAAGACAAGATCTTTAATGTTGCTATTCCCCGATTCCATATGGCTTGTCCAACATTCAGGGTGTCTATAGCCCGATTGGTGAGTTAAATTTTCCTCTGGGACTGATTTCCATGCTTTGTAGAATTAACTCCACAGAGGGATTTTGTTGATTAGCCAGACAAATGGTTTATAAATGGTATTCCAGAGAACCCTAGAGATTCTGAGGAAATATCGTGGGGGGCCATGTGAATATGTGGGGGTGGTGGATAATAAGCTAGACTCCGTACATTTCAGTCAGAATAACTGTACTCTGTTTAGCTGTTTTTTGTTTTTGTTTTTGTTTTTAATAGATGTCTTTTTTTTTTAGCAGTTTTAGATTCACAGAAAATTGAGCAGAAGGTACAGAAATTTTCCAAATACCCCCTACCCCCATGCACACACAGACTTCCTCATCATCAGTCTCCCACCAGAGTGGTATTTTTGTTACAGTTGATGAACCTACATTGGAACATCATAATCACCCCAAGTCCGTAGTCTACATTAGGGTTTACTCTTGGTGTTGTACATTTTTTGGGTTTGGACAAGTGTATAATGACACATATCCACCATCATAGTATCATGTAGAGAGGTTACTGGTTTTAAAGGTTCAGCCTCTTTTCCACCATTTCCAGAAAAAATTCTGTGGCCTAATGAGAAACACCACACTAGACCAGTTAAAATAGGCTTTATTTTATTTCATTAAGATTAGAAAAGCAATTTCTTGCAGTGTTTTTGCTAAAAATCCCAATTTTGTAAAATAATACAAATGTCCTAGAGAGGGACTACTAAAAGTGCAAGTCTACCCGTTAAATCTTCTTTGTAGTCATCTCTCTTTGGGATCATTTCCTAAGTCAACTAGCTATAATTTTAAAAAATCTCACTTTTAGGATTACTTTATGATAGTGGCAGTACCCTAATCTTATGGATTATAAAATCAATAAAGAGAATTAAGAGGCTCCTGCTATACAATAGAAATAAATCATGACTCATATACCCAGAATGTGACTGAGTGGTAGGTGTTGAATGTTCAGAAAGGGCCCTCTGGCTCCTGGGAAGATGGACATAGGATTAGTCTGACCCAGAGCTGACACATTCCTAATGCCAGTCTGGAAAGAGAAGGATGATACGAGATTTACGCTTGCATATCTGGCGAAAAGGATCTACCCTCTGGGTTTAGAAGTGAAGTTTAGCTTCCCTCGCAGTGCAGGAATATTTTCTACTGTATATTTCCAGTACTAGGAATTTGTTACTTCTTTTAACAGTCTCCTGTTTTTGACTAGTCCAGTTTCTGTCTGAGATTGGTTATCATCCATGAATGCTTGATACAGGTCATTGGTGAAGCCATCTGGGGCTAGAGTTCTCTGTGGGCAAGTTTGAAATAGTTTAATTTCTTTCATAGATTTCCTACTTTTTATTTCACTTGTGGTCATTTGTGTCTTTTAAGGAAGTCCACTTTGTCTAAATGTTGAATTATTGGCACAAAATTATTTATAATATTCCCTTGATATCCTTTTAATGGCCACAAGAACTATAGTCATATGTCCCTTTTTGCTCCTAATAATATTAATTTATATCTTCTCTTGAGTTTATCTAAGGGGTTTATCTCTTTTGTTAGTCATTTGAAAGAACAACTTTGGGTTTCACTGTGTTTCTCTGCTGTTTACTGATTTTCTATTTCATTGATTTCTGTGGTTTTCTTTATTTCTCTCCTCCTACTTACTTTGGGATTCATTTGCTTTTTTACCAGCTTCTTAAGGTAGAAGGTTAGATTATTAATTTTAGGCCTTTCTTTTCTCTAAAGCACTATTTTGGCTGTATTTCATAAATTTTGATGTGTTGTTTTCATTAACATTTAATTCAACATATTCTGGGATTTCCCTTGTAATTTTATTTTGATCTGTAACTTTTCTAGGAATGTGTTAATTTTCAAACATTTGGAGGTTTTCCAGTTAACTTTTGTTTACTGATTTCTAATTTTGTTATGGTTAGAGAACTCGCTGTGTGTAATTTCAATCCTTTTAAAGGTTTTATATCCCAGCATTATGGTCTGTCTTGATTACTAATCCCTGTGCATTTGAAAAGAATGTATATTCTGCTAATTGAGGGAATATTGTCCTGTAAATGAAAGTTCAAATTGGTTGACTGTTTTTCAAGTCTTCTATATATTCACTTTTTTTTTTTTTTTTTTTGGTCCTTGTTCTCTGAAAGATGATTGTTGAAATCTCCAACCATAATTACAGTTTTGTCTATTTCTCTTTTAAATTTTATCAGATATGCTTCATGTGTGTTGAAGCTCTATAATTATATGGAGATATGCTTAGGATGATTATGTCTTTTTAATGAAGTGCTTTCTTTTATTATTATGAAATCTCTCTCTTTGATAATATTTCTTGTCCTAAAATTGCTAATATTCCTGACCTAAAGTGTAAAGAATGTTGAGGTTTGTTTGGGCAGGCAGTTAAGTTATTATGGGGTCAGCTTGATCCTGGTGAGACTTGTTTTTAATGTTTGTTAGGGTGGGTATAAAGTAGTCTTTAATTTAGGATAGCAGTTCTCAAACTTTTTGGTCTTGTGGCTCCCTTAAGCTTTTAAAAGTTGTTGAGGACTCCAAAGAACTTTTGTTGATGTGGGTTATGTCAATATTTATCATGTTAGAAATGAAAACTGAGAAATTTTATAGTATTTACTTACTCTTTTTTTAAAGTTTACAATTTTTAAATTTATAATTTTAAATTATAATAATAAACTCATTACATGTTCAACCCTCTTAACTATGTTCTTACTTATTTAGAGTTTTAATTTCCTCCCAACCACAAATACGCATATAAAATCTTGACCTGCCTTGTGGAAAATGTTTCTCTCTCTCAAGGATGAGATATCAATACAAAGAAATGAAAATTCTGGACTTCTAATCAACATGAAAGAGGCAGTGGGGATTATATTTGTATGGTGTTGTATTTGTATTGTACCTTTCCTGTTGAAATACTAGTTTTCTTGATATGGAAACTGAATTGTTCTCCTTTTTTGTGCCCTAACCATATGATAATTACTGTATTTAATACTTCCTTTTGCTTTATACTTTGAATGTCACTACAAAATACACTTTTGGTTTCTCTTAAGCCTTTTCTTGCTTTAGGTGATTTGTTGTTTGCTTTTGGACACTTTAGAGGTTCCTGCTGCTTACTTATTTCCATTCTTATCTGTGTGTGCCTCTTTCCGTCTGCTGCTTCTGTATGTACACTTTTATCTGACGTCAGCAGTCTCCCTCTTTAGCCACACTGACTTTAACATTTTTTTCTGATTTCTTCTTCAATAAGATGACTAATGATCATACTACCTGAATTTAATGTTTTAGGATTTCCTAAGCCTTCCCCCTTGCCCCTTTTGAACCTTCTACTGAATTTTAAAGTCTTCATTCCCTAGATTTAAAAAATATCAAAAAATAAAAATAATGGAATATCATGTCATATTTATGTATATTTTCTCTGATTGTTGTTAATGTTGTTGTTATTAGTGTTATAATAAATCCTAAGTGACAATCCTTTGACAACTCCTAAAGAACAATTTTTTTCTCCCACATTAATTAATTTGCTTGCTCAACAAATATTTATTGAGTCCCTGTGAGGTGCTGGGGAAACGCAGTGAACAATACAGCCAGAATCTGCCTTCGGGGATGTACTGTACAGCATGCTGACTATAGTGCACACTGCATTGCATATTTGACAGTTGCTAAGAGAATAAATCTTAAAAGTTCTCATTACGAAAAAACATTCTGTAACTACGGTGACGGATGTTAACTGGATTTACTGTGGTGATCATTTTGTAATATATACGAATATCAAATGAATATCAAATCATTATGTTGTACACTTGGAACGAATGAATGTAATGTATGTCAATTATACCTCAATAAAAAAAAAGAAGAAAGTTGAGGAAATTAAAACACAAACAAACAAAAAAAACCTCTGCCTTGGAATTTACATTCTAGTTGGAAGAGACAGGAGTAGCAAATAAACACTACCAAGTTATACCAAGTAGTAATAAGTGCTGTGGAGAAAAATCAGAGTAAAGGATATATAAGGAGTGTCCTGTTCGGTTGTTCTAATATAAAGATGTGTCACGAAAGGCCTTGGCAACATTTGAGTTAAGACTTGAAGTAGAGGGAGCCAGGTGGATATATGTGGCAGAAGGATGTTCCAAGCAAAAGCATAGTAAGTGCAAAGGCCCTGAAACCCTGATGTTACATAAACATACTAATTCTTGGCATGTGTGAAGAACAGCCAGTGTAGCTGGAGGGCCGTGGCCGGGGGACAGTGGTCAGAGGTGAGATCGGAGGCATAGCGAGTGCTGGATACGTGAGGCCAGAAAGGCCTTTTACTGACAACACATCCCAGGTTTCCCAGTAGTTCCCACATCACCAGCTAGGTGCTCCTTGCTGTTCAGAACTCTCTCCAATATAGCGACTCCTCTCCCTGAGTCTTCAAACGTATGAGAGAGAAAAATTGACAGCAGAGGAAGTCCAAGACTTTATCAGAGACACCGCTTAAGCAGAATTGAAGTTTCCATGAGATGTTCAACCTCACTGTTGCCCCTGTTCTGAGAGCCTTCAGCAAGTTAATTTCCAAGTAGATGCTGCCCCTGGTGATTGAATTGAAATGATAGATCTTTATAGTAGGAGTTCAGTAGAAGTCTGTTAGACCTGACAGTACATGTAAGTTACCAGTAGAGGTCACACCTTATTAATATTTTGGAGTCCTCTTTTCTGTCAGCATATAGATTAATGATGAATTGTTACTTAATACACTAAAATAAATCCAGTAAAATTTTATCTTGGGTTGTTAGAAGTGGTCTGTTGGCTGCCTTGTACAAATCATCAACTGCCATGTAAAGTGTAAGTACTGTATGAGTGAAACAGATTTACCATTAAAACCACATTGAGCCTTTTAAAACGTGATATACATTCTAGAATCTTGCATCAGCACGTGCATTTATGAAAATACACGGTTCAACTCCATAAAAATTCCTGTTTGGCATGTCCAGTTGTTTAAATTCTAGATAAACGAGAATTTGTGTAAAAGAAGTATAAAAAACTGATGGAAGTTCTTATCAAAAGATTGTTTTCTCTTTTAAGGAGATGGGTCCTGATGAATATGAAGAGATGGAAGAGGAAGAGGAGGAGGAGGAGGAAGACGACGACGACGACTCGGCGGGTATGGACGAGTCTGATGAAGACGATGAGGAAGAGAGACGGAGGAGAGTCTTTGATGTTCCCATTCGAAGACGCCGCTGCTCTCGCCTTTTTTAGGGAGGCGGTGCTGATGGAAGCACTGGCATGAATCCACTTGTTAAATAGATTTCCCAATAATGTAAATAACTAAATTGCTGTCTGCATATAGCAGGAAAAGTAGCATGAAATATTGTTCCAGGCCCTGGGTTCTATGCGATGCCATGTTAGGAACTGGATTGTTTTGGTTTGCTTTGTGTTTTTGAGGAAGAGGAGGAAATGGGAATCTTTTTTTCTTTCTCCCTCTTCTAGAAGTCAGTGGGAGAATAGTTCTCTAGCTAAAGAACAGACATTTCTTTGTTTCAAAATATTTTATACTTCTACGAATGTGGAAATGGGAGGGAATTGTTTTGAATAAGGATTGAAAAATGTAGCAGAAATACCTACACAAGGATAGAGAGGAACTATGTGAATAATTCTGTGAAAAGACTTCTTGCAGTTGTGAATTATTTAGAAATGAACAGAATTTGTAATTAGGCTAATACATTTAGCGATTCCTATATATTTTGTACTTACAGGGAACTAATGGACTAAATAGCTTGAATGCTAGTTGTTTGTCCTTTCTCAGACAATCTATCCTTGGATTTAAAGGTTTCATCACTACCACCTTGAACTTAAAGTCTTCATCATTATGACCTTGCATTTAGTTTTCAACTCTACCAACCTTGAATTTAATTTAAAATCTTCAACATGACAACCTTGAATTTAAAGTCTTTAATGCTATGACCTTTATCATATTGTTCACAGATGCATCATTTTTGAAATGTAGTGTGTGAAAGTATGTATTGTGTTGTTTATTAACAAGAGTCTTCACAATGTCTCATGTAGTCTAAATTTGTAAATACTGCTTCTGTTTTGTTTCTCCTTTATACACTTGACTGTCTATGTGATAAGTGACCTGAGTTTTATGTTAAGTATGTTTTCCTGAAACATGGATTTTTTTGTAATTATATAACAGAGTTTGGAATGAAATCCTCCAAGTGGCAAAAACTCACATTTTAAAAACGAATTTTGGTTCTGACCCTGTATTTTGTGTAATTGCCTATTTTCCATAAACTAATATTAATCAGCCTTTGCTGTCAGGGTGGAAGATGAAATCGCTATTCATTGTCCTATTGCCAGAGGCCCATTCAAAGTTATTTCCTGGCTTTGACTATATCCTGTCATATGCCCTACCTTCCATTTTCCCCAAGAATACTTATTTTTTTAAGGTTTTATTTATTCAGGCTCCCCGCTGAGCAGGGAGCCCAACATGGTGCTGGATCCCAGGACCCTGGGATCATGACCTAAGCCGAAGGCGTACACCCAACCGACCGAGCCACCCAGGTGCCCCAAGAATACTACTTTTGTAGGGAAAACTATAGGAAGAGGGAAGTGTATATGGGGTTAAGCAGCTGTCTGCAGGGACCATGAAGACACTTTCCTATTGCTACATGTCAAAATGTTCTGAAATGGAGTAAGTAGTTTTTCCTGGTTTTTTTTTTTTAATCATTAGGGTACCAAATCCTATGATGCTTATCTCTCCCTTCTTAAAAAAAAAATCAGCCTACTGATTTTTTAAAAAATAAACTTTCCCAATAAAATGATAATTTAAAGCTAGTTGATGTTGAAAGTTAAAGCTAGTCCCAGGATCCCTTGCCATTTTTGCTTGTCTTTCCTGGTTGACCTCTCCTGTCAGTTCCCACAGTACTCACGAAGCCCCAGATCTCCCCTACAACCCCCCCCATCCAATTCTTGCTCCTTAGAATATGTCAGGCTTCTTTAACCTCTCATATAAATTCACATCCTCTTTTTTTTTCAAGATTATTTATTTATTTATTTGAGAGAGAGAGAGCACGAGAGGGAAGAGGGTCAGAGGGAGAAGCAGATTCCCTGCTGAGCAGGGAGCCCGATGCGGGACTCGATCCCGGGACTCCGGGATCATGACCTGAGCCGAAGGCAGTCGCTTAACCAACTGAGCCACCCAGGTGCCCCCTCACATCCTCTTAATATGTTGAATGACCTGTTGTTCATACCAAGGTGTGATTGATTAGTTGATAACACGCTTAAGTGTTATTTCATTAGCAAGAATGTGTATTTACACATAGAAGGGATTTAACAATTGGCCAGCCTATGCTTTTGTGGAGTGAAGGCCATTTCTGGTTCTGAGGTCCCTTGAGACCACTGCCCGTCTTTGACTCATTTATCTAAAGCTTGACGTATCAGGATGAGACCCAATAGCAGCAAATAGCTAAGGGTTATTTTTCTCTTATGAAAAGCCAAAGGTTAGTTGAGGACTTGATACAGTGGCCCAGTGGTGTCTTCATTCCAGATTTGTTCCAACTTTCTCTTCTGCCATCCTTAGCACAAGGCTTTAATCATAAAGGTTACCTCGTGGTTGCAAGATGGCAGCTGCAGTCATATTCTATTCCAAGAATAGTTGGATAGGGAAGGATAATGAGAAAAGGGACAAATTAAATGGAAAGTAAAGTCAAACATACGGCTGAAGGGGTAAACCAACCAGGTCTCCAGCAATCATGTGGAGGACAGATGGGGGGGGTGATGTAGGAATTAACATGGGCAGCATGGAGACCTGGTGTGAAGAACTTGTAATTCCACAAGTAAGACATGCTTACAGGCCTGAGTTAGGGCAGTAGCAGTGGAAGTGGAGTGAAAAGAGGATGAAATGGTTATCTACAAGAGAAAGTACGTAAGAGCTGGTGATCAGATGTGAGAGTAGAAGAAATCAAAGGTGATTGCCAGGTTTCTGGCTTCACTTTAAAAAAAAATGGAGGAAATACGGTTGGACATTGGACATGAGATTTGGATACATTTTGAATTCAAGATGCCTGTAGGACATACAGGTTCCAGCAATCAGTTGGGTATGAATATGAAGACTGAGAGAATGGTCAGGGATGGAGAATAAAGATTTGCAAATTATCTGCAAATTATACATGTCCCCAAGGCAAAACTAAGCGGAGTGTCCTCTTCCAGGGAGCACACAGTAACGGTCTCAGTCCAACCCTGGCAACATTGAAGACTGAAAGATCAAGAAGCTGGAAGCAAAACTAGGAGAGGGTGGCATCTCAGAATCCAAGAGTTCCAAGGAGGGAACGGCTAATAAGATGTGTATGAGATAATGCATGTGAAAGAGTTTTGTAAACAAGGAAATACATGTATTCACTGTTTTAAGCAGACACATTTTAAATATCAAAGCAAGTCCTGATTTGAGACTCCCATTTCCACGGAAGAAAACCAAGATTTGGGCACCACCAACTGAAACTCATTCCCTGACATCCCAAAGCCACCAGAGGATCATGGTAGAAGGCACATGTAATAATCGGTTATCACATGATTTCCCTGAGTAAAATGTATCTCATGCATTCATGCAAAAAAAAAAAAAAAAAAAGGAGACTCCGGCTGCAGCCGGGTTGGATAACCTGACAGCCCGGCCAAGTGGGAGCTTGGCACAGGCACAAGAAATTTTTTTGAAACATCTTAAATATATATATATATATATATATTTAAAGATTTTATTTATTTATTCATGAGAGACAGAGAGAGGGAGGCAGAGGGAGAGGCAGGCTCCCAAGGAGCAGGGAGCCCGATGCGGGACTCGATTCCAGGACTCCGGGATCATGACCTGAGCCGAAGGCAGACGCTCAACCATCTGAGCCACCCAGGCGCCCCTTAATATATTTTTTTAAACGAAGGGAAAATCAGAAGTCATGGAGCTTCCTATTTTTGTTCCCTGTAACAAATCGGAAGAGGACACTACAAATTTTCCGTTCCAGGGATTTTAAAGGTCTTAATCTATTCGTGGTACGGTCTTTTTCTGAACCTGGGCGGAGAGCCTGAGTCACCCTGCGAGGAGTGGCTGCCCAGCTGCCTGGCCAGAGCTGGTTGCCGGGCCTTCGCTCGGGAGCGCGCGGTGAGTGCCAAGGGTCTGTACACCGAGCTAGGACTGGGGTGACCTTGGACTCCCACACCGGCGGCCACCAGGTCCCAGCAGGAGCCTCGGCGGGGGTGGGGCCGGCGGGAAGGGACGGAGTCCCGCCCACCCAGGCTATAAAGACCCGCGGGGCGGAGCGCGCGAGCCGCGTGGTGTTAGCCCCGGGACCCCTGGTGCGGGCAGGTAAGGTCCGAGGCGGGGAGGGCCCGAGCCGCACCCCCCAGCCTGCGGCCGCAGCTACCTTAAGCCGGTACGTGCGCTCACCGGCGTCTGGGCCCGGGCCGGCGGAGACCCCGGACCGAAGGAGGTGCTTCGGCCTCCCTCCCCAGACCCCTCCGTGCGGCCCTCGGCCCGCAGCATTCCGGCCCCTGAAGCCCCTCCCCAGAGAGCCCGGCGGAACGCTTCCTTTGCTGACAAAAAGAGAAGCGCGGGGATGCGGGGGGAGGGGGGGAGGAAGAGGGCGCTCTTTCCGCAACACCGCAAATTCCGCGCGCGGTGCCCTCCATTGCGTCGGGAGTATCTTTCCGAAACCCCCACCACGTGCGCTCGCGTCACTCTGAAGGGAAGCTGTTGTAATTTAGGGAGGAGAAGTCGCGCCTTGAAAGGAGGTTAGCCTGCTCCCCGCTCCCCGCCGAGTGGTAACAGACCTGGTCGGGACCGACAAATCTGGAATTGCGGGGGAAAGGACGGGGCCGAAAGGTAGACATTCTAAGTCCAAGTCTGGTGTGACGTTTCGTTTGGAGGGGCTCCACCCCTCCCGGAGTGTGACAGCGGGATTTTAAAGAACTGTTAACTAGTGGTGTGTGTGGTTGTTTCATGAGAAGCAGGCGCTCCCCGGATCCTAGAAATGTGCCAGGTTAACATGTTCCGTTTCTCCCCTCGCTGCCGCAAGTGCACGGTGTCCGGGAAATGGGCCCTAGCAGGGGGCCTGCCGCAATCCACCCTGAGCGCAGGCATCCGCTGATAACGCAGGCCGCGGATCTTGACGCTCTGCCCGCGGGTGGCCCCGTTTGTGAAATCGTACACTCTGGTGGCCACCTCGTGAAGGCGCTACGCCCGCGCCTTGCTCAGCGTGTCCATTTTGAGGGTGTTTTCCCTACTCTCGGTCATCCGCTGTGTACATTCTGAAGGCGCTGCCCGCTGTGACCAGCTGATTCTTTTTTTAAAAGTCGTGTTCTTACCGGTGGTGACTTTCTCGTAAAGAGGCCAGGGGATCCCAGCGGAGACCTGGCTCCCCACCCCTACTCAACTGCGATACCGCTACTTCTTTCTAAGCAAATCAGCCCATACATTTTGCAGATTTAGAGACACAGCGCCTCTGTCACGTTAGCTTGTGATAATAAACAATTTCTGAAATGGACGGAGAGACTTAAAACACGGTAGTTAACCCAGAGATTACTAGGTGTTCAGTTCTCGGGGAAACACCTCTTTTCTACCACTTTGCCCTGCCTTGTCTGGCTTAATCTGTTGGCTCTGGAATCCACTTAGAGTCAAGTACGATTTGAAGCCTCCTATGCGTGAGGAGAAGTGGTGAATTTGCACTTCGCTACCGAGTTCATGTGTCACAGGGTAGTGGTCGGGGGCCTGGGCAACGGACCAGAGTTTGAACCTTGGCTCTGCTGTTTACTGGCTGGGTAATCCTGAGCAAGGTATTTAACTGCATCTTCTTATCAGTAAAATAATAGGCCTCAATTTCTAGGGTGTTATAAGAACTAATGGAGATAATTCGTGGAAATCAGTTTGGCACCTGTTTGTGGAGAACAACGGTGGCTGTTAATATTTCGCGGACCGTTGTCATGACCCCATAGCAGCTGTTCTTGTTTGCCACGGGGCCATCTCACTCCCATTTCTCTAAGGAAGCCACACAGACCTCAGAATGTTCCTTGAGGGTGGGTGGCAACATTTCTCAAACTGTGGGTATTTACTCTGGTGGGAAATGTATAACCCCAGGGTAGGTAGGGAGTATTCCGGAGCTCCACCCATGCCTGCAATTTGCGGCTTCTGTATTTTCAAAACAAAAACAGGAAATCTTTTGCTGAAGCTTGTTGTAAGGCGAACAGCCCATTATGCTGAGTGGTTTGAAAGATAAAAGCCCACATAAAATGGGCTTTCAAATGAGGAGAGCAGGTGTGTAATGAAATTCATCTTTCACAGCTACGGGTAGGTACAAGCTCTTGAAAAGAAGCAGATTAAAAATTCCGGGCCAGCTCTTGAACTTCGGCCAGGCTGCCACAACAAAGCCAAGTCCATAGGTGCCTGAGGTTTTCCAAAGGGGAAGACATTTTTTTAAATTTTATTTTATTATGTTATGTTAGTCACCATACATCACATCATTAGTTTTTGATGTAGTGTTCCATGATTCATTGTTTGCATGTAACACCCAGTGCTCCATGCAGAACGTGCCCTCCTTAATACCCATCACCAGGCTAACCCATCCCCCCACCCCCTCCCCTCTAGAACTCTCAGTTTGTTTCTCAGAGTCCATAGTCTCTCATGGTTCATCTCCCCCTCTGATTTCCCCCCTTCATTTTTCCCTTCCTACTATCTTTTTTTTTTAACATACAATGTATTATTTGTTTCAGAGGTACAGATCTGTGATTCAACAGTCTTGCACAATTCACAGCGCTCACCGTAGCACTTACCCTCCCCAATGTCTATCACCCAGCCACCCCATCCCTCCCACCCCCACCACTCCAGCAACCCTCAGTTTGTTTCCTGAGGTTAAGAATTCGTCGTATCAGTGAGATCATGATACTTGTCTTTCTCTGATTGACTTATTTCGCTCAGCATAATACTCTCTAGTTCCATCCACGCTGTTGCAAATGGCAAGATTTCTTGTTTTTTGATGGCAGCATAATATGGGGAAGACATATTTTTACCTAAGCCCCAGATCTTTGTGAACATCTTCACTGAACCATTGGCTGTGCATGCATAATCCCAAAGGGTAGGGCCTTGAGGAGGATCTCTCCAAGGACACCCTCTTTGGAAAGTTCCATAGCTCTTGGGGTCCTGGAACAAACGGCAGGCAAGCTGCCAATTTATGTGGTTTAGAGAGTTTTGGGGTGGTTGTCTCTGGCAGCAGGACCTCAGGGTGGCTAGGAGGGGCTGGCCACCATTATGATGGCGGCTTTCCGTTTGTCTCTTCCTTCTGATGTAATGACTTCCCTGAACTGAATAACTGCTTTCTGGCTAGGCGTCTCTGCACGCATGACCACAGCAGGCAGTGTGTGTGTCCAGGATGTTACGGGGGCAAAGCTTCAGGCCTCCGACAGTAATGCTAAGTCACTTGTGGGTGGGAAGCCCCCACTGAATGGAAGCCAATCCACCCCGTATGGCTCTGCCAGAATTTGTTGCCTTGGGACAGGTAACTTCATTCCCGGGCTTCTAAGAATTTCCTGTAAAATGAGCACATTGGGTTTTATTTTTGAGGACACTGCTAGCCTTAAAGTTCATCAGCCTCTAAGGCGCCACGCTTCTCGGAGCAGTGACCAAACTGATGGGTGTTTGTGAATCTCTCGGAACCAGTGCTGATGTGGAGTCTTTTCTCCGTGGCCTCAGCTTAACTAATTTATTTCAGAAGCTTAATTCACAAGAAGTCTCTCCTCCAGAGAGTTTAACTGTGGTTAAGACCTCAGACCTGGGTTTAAATGCTGCTCGAACTATGTACCAGTTTTCTATTGCTGCTGAAACAAATCACCACAAATTTAGCGGCTTAACACAGATTTATTAATCTTGCGGTTTTGTACGTCAGAAGTCTGTCATGGGGGCGCCTGGGTGGCTCAGTTGGTTAAGCGACTGCCTTCGCCTCAGGTCATGATCCTGGAGTCCCGGGATCGAGTCCCACATGGGGCTCCCTGCTCAGCAGGGAGTCTGCTTCTCCCTCTGACCCTCTTCCCTCTCATGCTCTCTCTCATTCTCTCTCTCTCAAATAAATAAATAAAATCTTTAGAAAAAAAAAAAAGAAGTCTGTCATGGGCCTCACCGGGGCTGCGTTCCTTTCTGGAGGCTCTGTGGGAGAATCCATTTCTTGCTCATTCAGGTTATTGGCACAATAGAATCCTTGTAGGAGGACTGATGAGGCCCCATTTCCTGGCCATGTGTCAGTTGAGGACTATTCCAGAGGCCACCTGTATGCCTCGGCTGTGGACTCCCTTCATCCATCTGCAAAATCAGCGGTAGTAGGAGAGCTCCATCCTCCTTGAATCTCTTCATCTCTTCTCTCTCCTTTTTTTTTTTTTTTTTGAGAGTGCGTGAACAGGGTGGGGAGGGGCAGAGGGAGAAGGAGAGAGAATCTTAAGCAGGTTCCACGCCCAGCATGGAGCCCAATGCGGGGCTCAGTCTCACAACCCTGAGATCAGGACCTGAGCTGAAATCAAGAGTCAGACACTTAAGCAGCTGAGCCACGGAGGCACCCCAAGATTTTATTTTTAAGTAATCTCTATACCCAGCATAGGACTCGAACTTAAAACCCTGAGATCAAGAGTTGCACGCTCCACAGACTGAGGCAGCCAGGTGCTTCTCTTGCTTCTCCTATTTTCACATCTCTCTGACAGACCCTGTTGCCTTCCTCATCCTCTTCATTGTAATCACCCACGTGATTCTGGATAATCCAGAACCATCTGTAACCTTAATCTCTACAGAGTCACTTGCCATCTAAGGTTGTTGGTATCCACAGGCACTGGGAATTAGGGTGTGGACATCTCTCAGGGGGAGAGGCGTTATTTATCCTACCTACCACTGTTGCCTTAGTTCATTCCCCTCCTCAACCCTCAGTTCCCTCCTTTGATAAAGGGAGGCAGGGATTAAATTTACTTTACAGCATTGTGTGAGGATTCAATGCAGTTAATACGTCAAGCACCAGCAAAGCAACCGGCCATACCTTTTGCTCACTGAAAGAAAGAAGTGTTTGCTTACGGCTGGCGTGCGGTGACATCAGACCCAGTGTAATCACACGGGCCGTAAAAGGAGAAGCCTTTAATTATTTAATCAGAACGGACAGCTTCTCTCAAAGCATTGTTAGAGACGCTTCCAACCCCATCTAGAGTAGCCTCACCCGTGTCCCAAGTCACTCACTAACCCAGTGGTTCTCAGTGTGTGCCTGGTTAGAAATGCAAAATCTTGGGACCCTGAGACCTGGAGACTCAGAACCTCTAGATGGGGTTCAACATCTGTGCTTAACCGCCCTCCAGAGGATTCTTCTGCCACTGAAGATTTAGAACCAGTGCTGTGCCCTTATTTTATTTTCTTCCTAGTTTTTAGCACGAGCTGCTGTCCACCTCTGCTAGACAAGAGCAGGGCCTTGCCTGGTAAGGCACTGTAACGCAGCGCCTGGCAGGACACCTGCTCACAGTGGGTTCATAGACAATTGTTGTGGGGTGAACAGGGCATAGATGTCAAGACTGAACATACTTCACAGTAGTAAAGAGACCCCACCAGTGAATTTCTTTCGTTTGCTTCAGTTCCGTCATGAAATAGTTGGTGTGTTAAATGCTTCATGTTTAAATTCCTGTGGATCATTTAGATAGATAGATATTTGAAAGGACTGGTTGGGGCCTTTGGATGGATAGTAACATGACTTTGTTTTTCTTTTAAAATGATGGAATCTAGGGGGGAAATGGAATATAGGGTCACACTATCCGTAAATTTGCTAGTCAGAACATTTTCAGGAACTTGATCGGGAATGCCTGTGTTTGTAAATCACCTTGCAGTGTTTTAGGTTCCTCTGATATCTCTCTCGAACTTACAACCCTGAGATCAAGAATAGTGATCAGGTTGGTGTGCATTTGTCTGCTTTTTTCTTCCTTAACCTGCTATGTTTTAGTCCATATCAAGCTATAAACTTTTCAAGTCTCATTCTTATGTTTTATCATTATATAAAGTCATTATTATCCCTTCACAAGTGAGGAATGGAAGTAAAGGAATGGACTGTTTCAAGGTTGTGTAAGTTGGCAGCAATGTGGGATTAGAACATAGGTCTCTTTCTCTCAAGACTGGTAGAAAATCGTCCAAGCCTCAAATTTTACAAATACAGAGTATGACTAAAATAATTGCTGTCACACAGATGCAGGAGAGTGTATGTACATGAAACCCTTTTAACCTCAAAGAAGCCAATTCTGAAAGGTGGTATATACGTTTTATACCTAATCAGGTTCAGTAGTAGAAAAATAAAAAGTTAAGAAGCTACAAGGGAAATGGTTCATAAGTACATTATTATCCTGCTATTGTGTTGAGGGCTCTTTCTATAAAAATGTTTATTGTTAAGAGAATGTATTTCAGCATGAGTAAGCTACCAATAATTCTACCATTCTGTCAACCACGGTTTCCAAAAATGTTCAGAATAGGTGATATGGTATTCCAAGCATTGTATCTTTGAGAAAAAGGAATAAGATTATAGCTATTTTTAGACTGGCTTTTTCCTTAATACACTGTGAGCAGCCTTCCCTGGCTGGCATTCCTCACGGCTGTGCACTCCCCCACAAGGAATTGTTTGCTAATTTACTTATAGCCAGGTCTGTTGCCAGATTTTTGCTATTTTATTTTATTTACTTATTTTTAAAGATTTTATTTATTTATTTGACAGAGAGAGACACAGCGAGAGAGGGAACACAAGCAAGGGGAGTGGGAGAGGGAGAAGCAGACTTCCTGTGGAGCAGGGAGCCTGATGCGGGGCTCCATCCCAGGACCCTGGGATCATGACCTGAGCTGAAGGCGGCCGCTTAATGACTGAGCCACCCAGGCGCCCCTTATTTTTGCTATTTTAAACAATAGGTATGTATCCTTGAGTGAGTAATAAGTATTTACCTCATCCTGCAATGAAAAGCCTATTTGGAGCACCCCGGAACTTCTGAGTCAAGTTCAGAACCTCCCAGGAAAACCCATCCAAACTCCTAAGGCTGGCTTCAAGTGAGTTTTGCAACTCCAAAATAGGCTCACCCGTAGGCTCACCCGTCTTTATTCTGTGGACCTTATTTAGAGAGACTTTAGTCTGTTTCCAATCATTAAATTCACTGTTGGCTGTTTCAGTGAGTTCTTATGTTTGGAAAAGAGAGTGTTGAGGCCCTCTGGGTACATCTTGCACGGAAGCGCTTGGCTTGGGTGGATTGGAGAATCATAGCAGCTCTCGTGCCTTGGCCACCATCCGACGTACGCTTACTTACGGGCATCATTTAAAACGTCCAGTGGAGACTGTTTTAGACCGGGGGGGGACGCGCCTTCTGGAGTGCCAGGCACTGTCCCCTGCGGTCTGTGTCACTATCCCCAGGCTGGCTGAAGGGCTGCCCGAGGCCTTGTTCGAGCTCTCCAGACCAGACAGCCCGTCCCTTCCCCAGCTTGTGGCTTTTCTGCTTTTGTTAAGAGATGTGCCTTTCCGGGGCGCCTGGGTGGCTCAGTAGTTAAGCGACTGCCTTCGGCTCAGGTCATGATCCCAGGGTCCTGGGATCGAGCCCCGCATCGGGCTCTCTGCTCAACCGGGAAGGCTGCTTCTCCCTCTCCCACTCCCCCTGCTTGTGTTCCCTCTCTCGCTGTGTCTCTCTCTGTCAAATAAATAAAAAAATCTTAAAAAAAAAAAAAAAAAAAAAGATGTGCCTTTCCTAGGAGAGGTTCTTTCTCATGCACTCCATCCGGGAACCCTCCTCCATGTGCCACCCTGTTTGTCCTGGTGTTGGTGTCATTTGTGCTAAGGGCCATTCCAGGGCAAGCCTGGAGCCACAGTTCCCGCCAGCCTGATGCCCTGCTGGTCCTGTCCTCCAGTGGGGACACTGGATGTTGCAGCCATTCTTACCTTGTAGCTCCTGCCCCCTGTCGGGGGGGGGACCTCAGATGGATACCTTCCCCTCCTTGCTCACTCGCAGGCAGCTGTTCTTCACAGACCTGAGCCCAGTCTCACTGGAGCATGTAGATCATTCTCTCTCCCCAGAAACTCCTGAGCGAGAGAAGCCAGGCAGGGAGCTGGCAGGGTGCTGAGGCCCAGTCCACTCACTGGTGAGGGGAGAGTGGATGGGGCTCTTTCGTGTCCCTCATCTGGCTCCGGGCAGAGGGCACGGGGTGCCAGCAGGAGGTGCTGAGGGCTCTTTCCCATCCATTAGGGTGCGGAGACCTCAGGACACCCACCTCTCAGGGTCAGGGGCCAGGAGGAAAGATCCATGAATCCTCAGGTCCTCGGAATGGGAGGTGCAGTAGACATGCCCGTCTGAGTCAGGGCAGGAGGTCTGTGGTTGGTAACATCCCCCACTTCCCTGGGCTTGGCTGTGTCCCAAGCACATGCTTGTTTTACCTCACTGAATCCTCACGGTGTTGGGAAGCACCTCAGCGCCTGCCCCTTGTCATAGCTGAGGTAAATGTGGCTGGGGGGCAGTGACCCCTGCTCCCCTCACGGCCTCACTGTGCAGGGCTGCTGAGGGCAGCTAACCCCCTGCAGGGTCGGTGTGGGGTGGGGGGTGGCCATTCGGAGGCTGTTGTAGATTTTGAAGACGCCGGAGGGAAGTGGGGGTTACTTGTAAAGAAAGGCCAGGCTCCGTTTGATTTTTCTTCCTGGTTCCCCACACATCAGAAAGCAACCTGTCTCTTTCCTCCGGGCCTGACCTACTCGGTGTTTTCTTCTTTGGGCAGTGCCAGAACCTGTTCTTTCTGCTTCTCAACCCTCCCCTGACCCTGATCAGCCAATTTCTGAGCAGCAGATGACCTTCAGAGGTATAAGGATGACATTCCTAACTGAGGTGGGGGTGGGGGGTCGCCCAGCAAGAGCCCCCGCTGTCTGCTGGGCCGGCCAGTGGGGCTGAGAGGAGGAGAGCGTGGAGCACCCTGCTTTAGAGGCGCTCTTGCCTCCTTGTTTCAGGGGGTGGGGTCAGGGAAGTAGCTGCAGGATTGGGAGACTCGTGGCTTAGACTTAGACGGTGAGAAACTTCTCTGTGTTCTGGCTTCCTTGTCAGGTGAAAGGTGAACAAGGCACTGTCTCCATCACACTGGCTATGGTGGGGAGCCAGAGCTTCTGTGCATGCTAAACCTTTGCCTCCTGTTCTGCTGCAGAAGGCCTGCTGGTGCCCTCCAGACTCACCCCTTGGGTCTGACACACTTGGTGGCATGGCCTGCAGAGGTGGCCCTTGCTAGGCCCCCCCTGCTCCGCCAGCAGCTTGGGGCTGGGCCTGCAGAGTGGGAATTGTAGTTGCTGTATTAAGTATTTTTCTCACATTCTCATTTGACTCAGCAACCCTTTTGGGGAACAGAGTGCCACCCCCACTGCATGATCGTGACCACTGCGGCTTGGATGGACTGAGGTTTATTCAAAGGTAACTGTTTATTCCCGGCCGCCCTAGGTGAGAGCTGGGGCAGGGCCCGGGTATTGCCGACGCTTGGCCCTGTGTGCGTTGACTCCCCGTAGCTGCCCCTTCCACCAGGATGGCGAGCATTTCTTCAGTAACCTGAGGTTTGGGGGCAAGAGGAGGGACCAGGAGAGCACCTTGGTTCATGGCACCCCAAACCATTTCTTGCTCTGCTAGCTCCTTCCCCGTGTTTCCTAAAGGCTCCAGGCCTTCCAACTGTTGGTTTCTGAAATAGCCAGCAGTCCTTAGCAGTCCTTTGTTGGTGCATGACAACCCTCTGCGTCCCTTCCTTCCAGATTCTGCGGACAGTCACCATGGGAGGCAAAGGAGGATTCATCCTGCTGCTGCTTGTCCTGGCTGTCCTCTGCCATTCAGGTGAGTGCCCAAGGGGACGTGGATCCAGACCATCTAGGACCTGGCTTTGCTTCTTTGGCCTTCCAGTGTGACAGGTCCAGGGCCATGTGACCTCTCCCTCCTGCATTACAGCCGTGCCCCCCTTGGAGCACCTTCCTGAGTGACAGCCTGTCCTGGGTGACAGAGTAGCTTCTCGGGGGGAGCAGGGCAGGAGGTACACGCAGCAGCTGGAGTTTCTCCCTCTCGCCAGCTGTTGGGGACCCCAGTGGGAGCCATCTTTAGGGTGTTGAGCTCCGTGCAGGGGCGTCCACCGTGCGATGGTGAGGACGACGGTCCTAGGAGCAGCTGCGGCAGCTAGCTCACGGCACTCATGTGCCGACCGCTCTTCTCAGCGTTTCGTACGCACCCGCTTACTGAATCCTCCTGTCAGTGCCATGGAGTAGCTCCTGGTTTTGCCATCATCTTATAAATGACCAGACTAAGGCCCAAAGAGGTGAACTAATTTGTAAAACGTCACACACAAGTGGTGCAGCCCGAATTTGAGCCCCAGATGGACTGGCACCCGAGTGTCTGCTCTGAACTGCTTCCCCAGTAGTTGTGTGTTCCTGAGTCTTAGTTCTGTAATGGTAGAAACACCTCTGTTACTGGGGCGCCTGGGTGGCTCAGTCAGTTAGACTGACTCTTGATTTCCCCTCAGGGTCATGAGATCAAGCCCCGCATCAGGCACCCCACGCAGTGGGGAGTCTGCTTCTCCCTCTCCCTCTGCCCCTGCCCCGCTCCCTCACTCTCTCGCTCTCAAACAAATAAATCTTAAAAACAAAAAACAAAAAAACCCCACCTGTATTACTTGTTTTGCTTCATGATAAGGATCAGTTTTTTTTTTTTTCTGCCTCTGTGCAATTAGTTCTGCCAGTTTTTCAGGGGTTTTTTTGGTGGGGGAGAGGCAGAAAGGGAGGTAGCAATGCAATGAGCAATGAAGAGATCTCTGCTGTGTCAGAGCATGTCTTAGATATTATTAGCTTTAGCAGCTCCCATATATTGAATTCTTTCTGTGTCCTAGGGCCTGTGCCAAGCCCGGTCTCACTTAACCCTTCCAGCCACCCCATGAGGGATCATGGTTGTTCTTTCCATTTTACAGCTGAGGGAACTGAAGCAAAGAAGGAACTAGCCTAAGGACACATTTGAATATGCTCTCCCTTTCGAGAGAAAAAAGAGCCGTCATGACCCTCCCTGCCCACCTCTGTCACTCCCAGCCGGGGCGGGTGCTCATGTGGCTCATGCCTGTGACAACACGACGTGACCGTCTCTGTTCTTCTGCCAGGTGTAGTCCCTGTGGGCAGAATCGCCTGGTGATGCCCGAGCTCCAGCAGCCGGCATCTGCCTACGGAGCAGGCTTGGGTTTGGGGCCAGCAGCTGCTCTGTGACAGGTCCCCGGCCCTTCCACAGAGAGTCAGGGTCTGTCCGGAGCACGAGCACACGTAGGGGAGATGCGTCCTGGCTGCTGCCTGGGCTCTGAGGAAAATGCAGGGGAGTCTTCCTCTCACCTCTGTGAGCCCAGAGTCAGATCCCTGCACAGTTTGTGCTCTTTCCTTCTCTTTCCCGCTCTGGACCGTTAGAAGAATGTCATGGTTAAACCAAGCTTGGGTTTCAGCACCGATGGCCTGGGTTTGAGTCCCAACTCTCATTTGTAACGTGAGACTTTGGACAAGTTAGTTAACATTTTAGTCCTGTTTTCTCTTCAAACATGGGGCTGGAGATCACTGAGCCTACCTGTCATAACAGTTCTGCAAAGATCAAGAGCTTAGCATGAGGCACACAGGATCTCTGCACACCGAATGAACATGTCAGCTGTATCTGCCCCACACAAGTTCCCACACAAGCTTTGGTTCCTCTGTCAAGAAGCCAGAAGAGGTCTGGCTGTGGCCAGGAGAAGAGTCAGTCCTCAGAACAGCCTTTTCAGATGGCCCTCCCCAGTATCCAGGCTAGAATATTCTTCCCTCTTTCATCCTACCCTCCCACGCAGGTGTATACATCTGGAACAGGGAGGGGACTGCAGAAAAATCGCATCTTTGTCCCTTCTCATGGTGGCCCCCCTCACACAGGCACGACTTAACGCTAACTAACATTGGGAGGGAGGAGGCAGAGTGGGCTAACAGAGCCCGGCCCCTGGCTGTGGGGGCTGGCTCCGGCCGTGCTGCTTTGGGTGTCCTTCGGTGCCCTTGGGTGAGCCACGTCACCTCTTCAGGCATCTGTCATCTGCAAACAAAGTGGGTGGGGGAGCGTTTTTTGGACTGACATTTCAAAGGTTCATCTGGAACCTTCACAAATCAGAGCATCCTCTGCTAGGTGGGATTTCACACCTGTGAAGGCAAGCATGGCCATTTTATATGTTACAGAGAGCTTGATTCCTGTGGTGCTCAGATAGTGAGGAGCCACTTTCTTCTGGCCTTCTGGAAAATTCCTTTCCCTGCGTGAGGAATGTAGGCTTTGGCCTTAGAAGTACAAGTCAGCTCTTGGGTTCTAAAACCCACACTGGGGCGCCTGGGTGGCTCAGTTGGTTAAGCGACTGCCTTCGGCTCAGGTCATGATCCTGGAGTCCCGGGATCGAGTCCCGCATCGGGCTCCCTGCTCAGCAGGGAGTCTGCTTCTCCCTCTGACCCTCTTCCCTCTCGTGCTCTCTATCTCTCATTCTCTCTCTCTCAAATAAATAAATAAAATCTTTAAAAAAAATAAAATAAAACCCACACTGGGTCTGGGTTTAACCATGACATTCTTCTATGAGATTTTACATATTTCATCTTTGAAAATGTCTTTTCACACAGATATGTACTGCCAGATAACTGAGTATCAGTCTAGGAGAATGTGATCAAAAAGAGCGTATTCATGGCCTGGAAGGCATTTATAGAATTCTGTTAGTTTTTTCTCTTGATAGTTTCCATTTAATATGTCATTACATTGCAGATTAAGCACTTTTTTTTTTAATCACTTCTAGTTGAAGGTAAGAGGAAACTTCTCCATTGCATGATTATGTGGATTTTATTTTTTGGGCTTTTGGGTTTTTTTTTTTTTTAATTTAATTCATTTATTTGTCAGAGAGAGAGAGAGGAACACAAGCAGGGGTTGGGGGAGAGGGAGAAGCAGGCTTCCCGTTGAGCAGGGAGCCTGATGTGGGGCTCGATCCCAGGACCCTGGGATCATGACCCGAGCTGAAGGCAGATGCTTAACCGACTGAGCCACCCAGGTGTCCCAGTTCGGTGGATTTTGAAATATGGAAATTCCTTTTGCACTTGTATCAGGGTCCAAAAAATGCTGTTGGAACTGTAGCTTGAGGTTGGGAAAACATACCTGCTACAGGTTTGTGCGGGAACGGAAGCAGGCTATGAGTTGCCGACCTCGGCCTCATACCAGTGGCGATGGTGGGCTCCCTTCTGCTGCAGGGAGGGGCAAGTCAGTGGAGATCTTACAAGCACTGACAGGGTTTCTTCTTGATTCTAGGTCATAGCCTGACATGTTACACCTGTGTTGCCAGTGATGTGTGCAATAAGACCACCGTTTGTTCGCCTAATCTTGATGCGTGTCTTTTGGTCAACTCCGGTAAGAGCCTGCCCCTTCCCTGTCTCCTCAGAGTAATGGGATGATGAGGGTCTGGGAAAAAATGTGTGCCACGCTCGTTCTCATGAGACCTGTATTCAACAAGTAATGGTTACCATCTAAGAAATAAAAATAAAAGCACCCTTCAAGGTTATTCTCTTTTTTCTACCCTCTACCACAAAGTCCCTCCAGGGGCATCGTCAGGGAATGCTGCACACGTCTGGTAAACTCATAAAAGGCTCGGGAGACCCACAGATTCAGGAAAACCTGATAGAAAGGAGGAGAAGATTAATTTCCCTAGAAGGAGAAATCCCTCAATAAGTAAGGACACATCAGAATTATCCTGTCAGAGTAAACGATCTGATCATTTTGATGTCAAGTCCTGGAATGTGGGTAACATTCTGAGCCCTACGTATGCGAGGTCCTTGATTCTGGAGGCGGACAGGTTCTCTGCCTCCAGAGGACCACGATCATTCATTGTTAATGTCGAAAGCACAGTAAGCCCCCTGGAGAGAATGTAGCCATTCGTCCCACAGATATTTGAAAACCAGTTCTATGTGAGCACATACATCAAGTTAACCTTGATCATCTGTGTCTCTTGGACCCCTCCCAACTACAAAAAGTGTAATTTCCAAATGAGAGAATAAAGGCAGTATTATGTGTAGAGTAAGAATTAGATTTGCAGTTAGGAGCTCTGAACTCCAATCTCTGTCCTGCCTCCAGTAAGTTCTTTGCCTGTGTTTTTTGGTTTATGAAATGTGTGTGTTGGACGGTAGAGGTGAGGAGGAGAGAGAAGTAGAGTAGAGCCAGAATCTTTTTTCCAGCTCTCAAATCCCAGTGTTTCTTATCGGATTGGTAAACTTTTATGGAAAATGTTTCCAACTTTATTGAAGCATAATTGACAGATAAAAATCGTGAATACTAGAGGGGTATAGTGTGATAATTTGATATTTGTATACATTGGGAAATGATTATGGCAGTGGTCTGATTAACACGTCCAGCAGCTCACGTAGTTACCCCTTTTTGTGCGTGACGAGATCACTAAGATCTACTCTTAGCAAATTTCAAGAATGTAATACAGTATTAGTAACTAGACTCACCACGCTGTTAAGATTAGATACCCAAAGCTTATTCATCTTAAAATGAATTGTTCAGCTTTTAAAAGTGGTTTGTGCAAATAAGACACACCTATTAAGAGTGGCCAAAATCCAAGATGCTGGCAGCACCAAATGCTGGCAAGGATGTGGAGCAATGGGAACTCTTAGTCATTGCTCGTGGGAATGCAGAATGGTACGGCTTGGCAGTTTCTTAATAAGCTAAACATACTCTCCCCATATGATTCAGTAGTCACTGAATATTTACCCAAAGGGATTGAAAACCCATGTCCACACAAAAACCTGCACACAGATGTTTGTAGCAGCCTGATTTATAGTTGCCAAAATTTGGAAGCAGTCAAGATGTCCTTTGGTAAGTGAATGGATAAACGAGCCGTACATTGTAGTGCATCTAGAAAATGGACTAAAAATAAATGAGCTATTAAGCCGTGAAAATACATGAAGGAAATTTAAATACATATTACTAAGTGGAACAAGCTAATCTGAAAATGCTACATCATGGACCATTCCAGCTATAGAACATTTTGGAAAAGGCGAAGTTAGGAGACCATAAAAAGGTCAGTGGTTG
Organism: Zalophus californianus; assembly: GCF_009762305.2. Classification (NCBI taxonomy): domain Eukaryota; kingdom Metazoa; phylum Chordata; class Mammalia; order Carnivora; family Otariidae; genus Zalophus; species Zalophus californianus. The sequence goes on along the minus strand of NC_045605.1, from coordinate 86,204,708 downwards.
CCAGGGGTTAGCGGGAAGGAGGGAGGGATGAAAAGGTGGAACACAGGATTTTAGGGCAATAAAACAACTGTGTATAATACTCTATTGGTGGATATTTGTCCTGCATTTGTCAAACCCCGTATGACACCCAGAGCGAACCCAATGTAAGTCATGGACTTTGAACGGTAACGGCGAATCCATGTAGGTTCATCAGTTGTAACAAGTGGGCCACTCTGTGGGGGACGCGAAGAACAGCTTCTTCAGGGTAGGGAAGGGGGTCCCAGGGAGCCAAATGAGAACTCTACTTTCTGCTCAGTTTTGCTGTGAATCCCAGACTCCTTTAAAGAATAAAATCTGTTTTTTTTTTAAAGGATAATTTGAATCTTAAATATTTTTCTTCTTATGAACTTAAGTCCTAAAACTTCAGCTTGACATGTGATGGTAGCAGTTCTGGAAATACAGACGCTCTGACCTTACAGTAGGACGGATCCTACCAGAGCGCCTCAGTCCCCCTCCAGCTGGGATGGACGTCTCCCGGGAGAGGCAGGGCACACTGTCGTCATAAACACGAGTGAAAGGTCAGGTACTCCAGTGGAGAAATCATTCCACGACTCTAGCCACACGCTACCCTCTCCCCCACTGTGAAAGAGGAATATTTCTCTCCCAGGGTCAGTGGGACAGAGGAGAAAATGGGTATGTTGGTGCCATACAGAGAGTCTAGAAGAGAGGAGGCAGGTATTAGGTGTTCATTCAACCACTATTTACTGGTGTCCCAGCCTGTCCCAGAACTGTAAACCATGGACTTAGACTGTGGCATAAGCCTTTGGGGACGGCACTGAGTGATCATTGCCCGAATGACCTTATGAATAAGGGGCGCACGTAGAGGTGCCAAGAATAATGAGGGACTGTTGCTTGGTGAAGTTAGATTCAAACTAAGTCTTCAAAGAGATCAGGGATGATGCGCCCAGCAGAGAGACTCTTAACATTCTGGGGACTCTGATCCACCTTATTTGGGTACTTCTGCTAGTGGCTTGGTGAGAAGCTCACCATCGGAGGTTGTTATGCAAATGAGATCATTGAAGTAGAGTGCTTGGCTCACTGCAGGCCATGGAGTAAATGATTCATTCATTGGTAGCAATTATTAATAAACTGTCTGCTTTCCCCAGGCTGTTAGACTCCCCCAATTAAAATTCTGGTCACTTGAATATTTTTCCAGTTCCGATTCCTGATTAGGATTACATAAAGCAGTAACTTGTCCTATCCAACAGCATCCTCTAGTTCAGTAGTAGAAGCATCCACTTAAATACTTATGACCCAAGAAAGTAGAGTCCCTAGAACAGTCTGTGGCCTCTGCCACTTCATCAGATTTCATTAAAATCCAACCCAAGCGCTCATCCCCTCCGAGGGGGAGGATGGGACAGTTATGTCTGCAGTTATAAATGTAGTTTTGTTCCCAGCTATGAATGAAATGAAGTTAGTTACAACAAGCCCTTAATAAGGAAATAGGCATCTGTATGGGTTTTTTTCTTTCCAGCACAGAGGATAAGGGAGTGATCCCAGAGCCAGGACCATCCCTTCTCTGTTGGCGTGTCTCCAGCAACTAGCACACCGTGGTCTTGGCATGCATTTTTGGAGAGGAAAATTGACCGTAATGCCTCTCAACCAGCACACTGTTTTTCCCTTAACATAATTTTTCTGAATATTGAAAAACCACAATAAGATACTTGGCATAGATATTTTGGGCCTTTATTTTTCCATGTGTGCAAAAGTTGGGACCATAATGGCGTGTTTTTTTTTTTTTTTTAATTCTTCCTGTATTACTGAATAGTCCAATAATATTTAAATGAAGTTTAAAATATTTTGAAAATAAATCCATCCAATGACTTAAAAAAAAAATCTATACAGAAATATATAAATGAAAGATTGGCTTCTGGGAAGGCAACACTGTAAAACTCCTTGGGAATCTTTCCAAAGAAAATGAATGCATTTACCCCCAGACACACACTTCATTTATGCATATGGCCCCCATTCTACATCCTGGTCTGCATCCATCCTATTGAGATAAAATTCACATGCCAGAAAATGTACATTTTACAAGGTACTGTTCAGTGGCTTTTAGTATATTCACAGGGTTGCGCCACTATCGCCACTAACTCCAGAATATTTTTATCCCAGAAAGAAAGCCCATACTCATTAGCAGTCACTCCCCGCCCCTCCCTCCCATATACCGTAACAGTTACTAATCGACTTGCTATCTCCAGGGATTTGCCTGTTCTGGACACTTAGCTGTGAACTGAATCATACAGTGGGTGTGGCCTCTGTGACCGGCTTTTTCCAGCGAGCAGAGTGTTGATAAGGTTCACCCATGTCAGGGCATGTGTCGATACCTCCAGTCCTTTTTGTGGCTGAGTCACACTCCGTTGCATGGAGAGACCACATTTTGTTGATCCATTCACCAGCCGATGGACATCTGGGTTTCCACTTGGTAGCTGTTGTAAATAATGCTGCTCTGAACATTTGTGTACAAGCTTTTGTGTGAACGTAGTTTTCAGTTCTCCTGGGTGTACATACCTAAAAGTGGAATTGCTAGGTCATATGGTAACTCTTTTGGGGGGGGTATAGTTGACACACAATATTAGGGTAGTTTCAGGTGTATAACTTAAGGCATTTGGCAGGTGTGTGCGTGATGCTGTGTTCACAAGTGTACCTATCACGTGTCCCATTATCCCGCTTTACCAGCAGCGTTGACTCTATTTCCTATACAGTCTTGTCTGCTCGTGACATGCATTCCGTAACTGGAGTCCTGGATCTCCCTCTCCCCTTCACCTGTGTTTCCCAACCGCCCCCCTCCTTCCCTCTTGGCAATCACCAGTTTATTCTCTGTATTTATAGGTCTGATTCCACTTATGAGTAGAATCATACAGGATTTGTCTTTTTCAGTCTGTACTGAGCATAGTACCCTGAGTCTGTACTAAGCATAGTACCCTCTAGGTCCATCCATGTATGTTGTCTCCAATGGCACAATCTCATCCTTTTTTATGGCCACATGATATTCCATTGTGTGTGTGTGTGTGTGTGTGTGTGTGTTCCACATCTTTATTCATTCATCTATCGATGGACAGACACATGGATTGCTTCCATGTCTCGGCTATTGTAAATAATGCTACTATAAACGTAGAGGTACATGTATCTTTTCAAATTAGTGTTTTTGTTTTCTTTGGGTAAATGCCCAGCAGTGGAATTACTGGATCATATGGTATTTATAACTTTTATTTTTAACTTTTTGAGTCATTGCCAGACTTTTCCAGAGTATCAGTGCCATTTTGCTTCCCCCCAGTGGTGGGAACGGAGGTTTCCAGTTTCTCCACTTCCTTGTCAACACTCGTTCTTTTCCGGTTTCTTCGTTATAGCCATCCTGCTGGGTGTGAAGGGAAGCTCACTGTGGTTTTGATTTGTATTTTCCTAATGACTGATGATACTGAACATCTTTTCATGTGCTCATGGGCCATTTGTATATCTTTTTTTGAAGAAATCTCTGCATCCTTTGCTCATGTTTGTATTTTTATTAATGAGTTGTAAGAATGTTTTCTATATTCTGGATATGAGACTCATCATATAATTTGCAAACAGTTTCTCCCTTTTTGTGGGTTGTCTTTGTTTTCTACAGTGCCCATTGATGCACAAAAGTTTTTAATTTTTTTAAAAATTTTTTTAAGATGGTATTTATTTGAGAGAGAGAATGAGGTAGAGAGAGAGCATGAGAGGGGAGAGGGTCAGAGGGAGAAGCAGCAGACTCCCTGCTGAGCAGGGAGCCCGATGTGGGACTCGATCCCGGGACTCCAGGATCATGACCTGAGCCGAAGGCAGTCGCTTAACCAACTGAGCCACCCAGGCGCCCCAAAAGTTTTTAATTTTAATGGGGTCCAATTTATCCATTTTTCTACATTTTTTTTTTTAACTCAGACTCCACTTCTCAACACATGGAGGCCTGTGTCCTTCCTTTTCTACCTGGATTTCCATTGTATGGAACTCTACCCTTATTTCTTCAAATGTTTCTTAAGTAATGGACTGATTTTTGTCTTTTAGTTTCTTGTTGTGATAGATGGTGATGCCGTGACCATTCTCGAGCATCTATCTTAACCTTTTTCACAAGTAACGTCATAGAGTCAATTCTAGACATAGGATTGTTGGATCAAAGGGAATGTGGGTTTAAAAGTCTCAGCAAACCTCTAAAACACCAGCGTGATTGGCTACTGCACCACAAACTTTACGGGCTCTGATGAAACTTTGGTTTTAGGGAAAAGTTCTACATCTTGAGCTGTATCATCATTTGCTCGGTCGTTCCCTAGCCCAACTAGGGTACCTGTTGTTGCCCAGTAGTCTCTACTTCCATGAGTAGCTAAGTTCTAGGAAATAGAATCGAGAGGTCAAAGGCAGGTACCGAACTGTACCCACGGGCTTGCTTACCCTTGTGTGTGTCTTTCCCCCACAGAGCCAAACGTTTTTTACCACCACTGTTGGAAGTTTGATGATTGCAATTACAACTTCATCTCCAAAGCCTTAGGGCTGAGGAAGCTCGAGTACCACTGTTGCCAGCAGGACCTGTGTAACAGAAACGCCGCGGCCCGGGGCGCCGGCAGCCAGGCTCTGCTGCTGAGCCCCCTGCTGGTGGCAGCCTGGACCCTTTGTCTCTAAATCAACACTGGGAGGCCTTCTCCTAATCTGTGTGTTTCTGTATATTTCTTATTTCCTTGGCTGCTGCCTTCCAAATTTTTCACCTGGATCCCGCTGGGCAAGACTAAAACTAGCTCGAGCCGTGTGGTTAAGAGAGAGACTCTTGAGAGACTTTGAAGACCAGTTCCTCCGGCAGCGAAGACCCATCGGAGGGACAAAACGTAAGGGCGCAGCTTGCGCCATCTGAGCTAGGTCACATGCTTCTTCCTCGGCTTTGCAAGAGTAGCCTCGCCGTGACAGCTTGAGTACCTTAGATTCTCTGCATGCCCCGGTCATTTCCCCTCCGATGGCTGGGAGGTAGTTACTAAATACTCTGATCAGTGCTTTCTGGCGGGGGGGGAGACTGGGGCAGGGGATTCTTTTCAACAGCCTCTCCCAGGGAATGCCTTCATCCTCTCCCTTTATGGCCCCCCATGCTGCCATGCCGGCCTGACCAAGCTCCCACGTGTGGGCTGTCGGTCAGGCGCAGCGAGAGTCTCAGCGCCGTGTGTGTGTGTGTGTGTGTGTGTGTGTGTGTGTGTGTGTGTGTGTGTGTGTGTGTGTGTGATTGCAATGACCTTTGTACTCTCAACTAGCAGGTGTCTGGCGCAGCGAGAGTCTCAGCGCCGGGTGTGTGTGTGTGTGTGTGTGTGTGTGTGTGTGTGTGTGTGTGATTGCAATGACCTTTGTACTCTCAACTAGCAGGTGTCTGGCAGGGAAGGAGGGGTGTGTGTGTGTGTGTGTGTGTGATCGCAATGACCTTTGTACTCTCAACTAGCAGGTGTCTGGCAGGGAAGGAGGGGAGCTTCCCACATGGCAGGGTGTGGAACCACCAGGTCTGTCTTCCGAAAGCTAGCAGTTGGCTAAAACCCAAGTTTTCCTCTGTCCGTCAGTTGTGAATGAGCTTTGCTGTCTTCACTAGAAAAACCAAACAGCATATAATAATGATGTGTTAAAACTACCCCCCTGACTTTTGTATCGGATTGGTGGGGTATCTTGGCTTTGTCACACACAGTTAAAGACAGAACGTTGGGACATTCTTTGTTAAAAATTACTTGCAGTAGGGGCGCCTGGGTGGCTGAGTCGTTAGGCGTCTGCCTTTGGCTCAGGTCACGATCCCGGGGTCCTTGGATCGAGCCCAGCATCGGGCTCCCTGCTCCGCGGGAAGCCTGCTTCTCCCTCCCCCGCTCCCCCTGCTTGTGTTCCCTCTATCGCTGTGTCTCTCTGTCAAATAAGTAAATAAAATCTTTAAAAAAAAAAAATCAGGAAAACTTCCTTTAAGAAAAAAATGACTTGCAGCATTAAATGTGCCTACTTGAAGTAGTACTGGTGTCGGGTCTCTTCCTCTGTGTCTGTGTACTTTATGAACACAGAGAAGAGCTCTGGGGCTGCAGCTTGGGACCTCCAGATGCCCTCGTAAACAGCAACGGGGGTGTGTTTTTACCTGCGGACACCAGGCCTGTTGACCCCTAGCTGACTTAGCCCCGTTTGCGGAGGAGACGTTTGTCAGGGTTATTAACATAATCACAAGTGTTGAGGCTTTTGGAAGCTCTCCCAGTTTCCTAAAAAGTGATACACCTTTTCAGGAGGGTAGAGTTTGCTTTTCTTGTGGGTGTTGCTGAATAATTCTCAAGATCCAATAGATGTAAGGACACTTGTATTCTTATGATCTTGGCTGTCTTTAACAGCTTAGCTTGACTGTTTGCAGCTGAAGGTGGGATTTCACGATTAACATTTTTTTAAACCCCTTGATCACATAATCTGTGCGACAAACTGGAATGACGGATGTCTTTCTGAAAATAAAATATAATCGAGTGCATGAGTGTGGTTACTGGCCCAGGAGGAGACCAGCATCTGCAGTGCCCAGTGGTTGCAGCTGGAAGAAGAGAGCCTGCGCAGTGTCAGCTTTCTCCTGTGGACGCCCTTCCTCGAAGAGATACAAATTGGGGCTTCCTCACCAAAACCTAGCATTGCCTTGGTGCTCTGGGTTCCTCACTGGCTCAGTGTCTTTCCTTACATTGTCTTTCATTCTCTTGTCCAAGACAGAATACCACATGGAACTCTTTGCTCAGTAGGCTTTCTTCTGCCCAGGGCAGTACTGACCGTACCCACGGCCGCCGGCTGAGCAGCGCAGCGCAGCGCCTTTCACATAGGCCTTTAGGAAACAGAACCAATTTTGACTCACTCACACAGAAAATGAATCTGGGGGACCTTTTGAGGGAGAATCCAACCAGACTACAAAAAGCCAGGATTTGGGTGGTTCCAGAATGCTCTCTCAACATTGGGATTCCAGGGTGTGACTGACTGCTGTCTTGGGTCCTGCGCCCACACTGGGGTCAGAGAGCACGAAGAAAGGGATAATTCTCTAAAGCAGAATCTGAGTACTGCTACATGGGGAGATGGGGAGAGGGCCTCTGGGAGTTGAAATCAGCATGGTCATAATAAATGGCCTTAAGCTTTGAGGTTTCTTTCTGCAGAAAGTTACTACGACTCACGCCATGGACTGAGCATTGGGTGTCTTGACCCAAAAGTAGTCCTGCAAAGGCCAGGTGACTAGAGAGTCAACAGCCTTTGTATGGCTTTATAAGAACTTTCATACTGGGTTTAATATTGGGTGGTCATACTCCATCGGATCTTCTATCTCGGGGAATGAGGTATGGATGCAAGATACACCCAATGGGTAGAAAGTGGAACGCCTGGTGTGTCCTGAAGGATGCCGACCCATCATCCAACTTCGTCTTGAAGGTACTGAGCCTCAAGGTATGGGTATATTTCCCCTGTGTCCTTGTAGTGGGCCCCACGACTTAACATGTAGTATGTGTCCTGATAAAAATAAGAGCCTGTCTAGCCCACGTTTTGGATTTTGGGCCTCCTGAGAGCATGAACCTTGTTTTATATGTCTGAGTCCTCGGGGCCAGATGATTTCACCCTGCACCTTGTAAGTGCCTCATCAGTGGTCAAAGTCCACTAGCTCATGTTGGGTTTGTTTGCTTGCAAACAGATCTGAACTAATGCTAACATTTCTAAGAGATTCTTGATGTCCTGGGAAGGCACAGAGTTGACCTGAAGTAGTACGGACCTGACATCCCCTGGTGTGGGGTTCTCTGCTCTGTGTTCTACCTGTATTTTCATCTGTGCTATCATCATCTCACTTTGCTTAAGAGAAAATTACATTTGGAGAAGTTAGCTGAATTGCTCCCGGTCACCAGGGTAACACGTTGGCAGGTCTAGTGTTCACACTCAGCTCCCCAAGGCAGCCACCCTACTGCCCTGCATCCTTTGCACACTGCCTTTAGCACACACCAACGTGACTTCGGGAAAAAGCCTGGAAGGAGAGCCGGGTGCTTTTTTGCTGTGAAGCGAATGATTCCTGCCTCTTCTTCGAAACAAAAACTTTTTTTTTTTTTGTAAAGATTTTATTTATTTATTCATGAGAGACAGAGAGAGAGAGAGAGAGAAGCAGGCTCCCCACTGAGCAGGGAGCCCGATGCGGGACTTGATCCCAGGACCCTGGGATCATGACCTGAGCCGAAGGCAGACGCTTAACCATCTGAGCCACCCAGGCGCCCCTCGAAACAAAAACTTTAAGTACGGTTGTTTTCACTGAACAGTTAGGTTAGCCAGCGGGATAAACTTTATAGAACCCAGTTAGGCCTTTCTGGAAACATGATAAAATTACAAAATACTATGTTTGCCACAGTCTGTTTCCAAGGCCTACTGCCTCTCGTTAATTATTTCGTTTCAGTATAGTAGCAGTTGAGTGAGTAGATTTTATAGTTGGAGGCCTGGGTTCTGATCCTGTCTCTGCCACGAATTGGCTGTCTCTAGACAAGTTTTTGGACCCTCTCTGAACTCTGGCTTCCTGCCCATTGCTCAAAGAATTGTGAGGCTTGGGATCTCACGTTTGTAAAGTGCATTTGTAAAGTGCATTTGTAAAGTGGCAGGTAGGAAGTGGGCTGTAATAAAAACGCAGGTTACACGAGTCCAGGGTGGTTAAAACTAAAGAGATCTGAGAATCTCCAGTGACCACATTGTTGCATCCACTCCACTGGCTTTGACCTATGTAGAAATTGACCAGAGATCTTTTCATATTGCTTATTACAGATTTGTTCACCATAAGATTTTTGTTTAAGCTAAAGCTTCCTATTTACTAACACATTACTTTGGCGTAAGGGAGATGACCACAGGACTACTAGCTGGGTACCTCCGAGGCTCTGTTGTAGGTAAGGATGCTCTCCTTTTCCCCAGAAGCCATGTAGGTCCATAGCCTGGGAGAGGTGGGGGGGATGCGGAGACAGCACAGACCCTGCAGGGGGCAGGTGCACTGACCTGGGAAACACAATTCCTCTATTGTGGAGTGAGGGCCTTCATTTCGGTGGTCAGCTTCCCTGAGGGTGCGGCTGTCCCCGTCCTTGCCAGCGTTGGCTCTGGGCAAGTTGGCCGACCCCATTAAGTCAATCCCGTAAACAGACTGTGCTCATGCGGGCTCAACTAACACCACCCAATCTGGCTGTAGGTTTTATATATAAATCAGGCAAACCTAAAATGCTGATGCTGATAAGATGTGGTGGCCTGAATGTAATGGAAACACCTTTCCTGGGTTGGTGTGACATGGTGTTACGGCCAGAACTGGAACTTAGCGTTCTAGTTCATAAACTCCACTGCTGTAGACAAAATGGGACCTGGCACTACATTTTCAACCCTGGAGTGTTGTGGTCATAACTTGAGGGCTTACCGTGTGCCGGGCACTATGCCAAGCGCTGTATGTGTACGAGTTCGCTTAATTTTTCTCGGTAACTATGAATGGTATTTACTGTCTATACCCAAAGTCAGGTCTATCCACACCATAACTCCGACCTTTGTGGGTGCCTGAATTAGTTTGAGAACGTTTCTGTTCTTTGCAGCCAAGCATCGCTCCCCAAGACATCTACTAGGGAAATGGGTTAAGTGACAGTTGCTAACTAAACCATCCTCCTCCCTGAGCTGTGGGGAGCAGTTAAAGAATACTAAAAATTGGGATGGAAATAACATGTATATGAGGTGAATAATGCAGCTTTGCACCCCCCCCTTTTTTTTAAGATTTTATTTATTTATCTGACAGAGAGAGACACAGCGAGAGAGGGAACACAAGCAGGGGGAGTGGGAGAGGGAGAAGCAGGCTTCCCGCAGAGCAGGGAGCCTGATGCGGGGGCTCGATCCCAGGACCCCGGGATCGTGACCTGAGCCGAAGGCGGACAGACGCTCAACGACTGAGCCACCTAGTGCCCCAGCTTTGCCCCTTTTTTAAGAGGTGGGTGGACAATAAAATCCCAGTACAACAGTCCTTTACTTAAAGGCAGTACATTTGCAGCATGGTCGTAAAGGGTTCTTCTCCGTGCCTGTGAACTGACTAGCTCGGAGGCTTTGAGCTTCCTGCGTCACCGCCCTGAGCCTCTGTGTCCTCACCAGCTGTAACCGTGGTACCTATCCTAATGAACGCTTGACTTTCAGCCTCCCAGCCTCTGTTGCCCCCACCTTCGGGTAACAGGAGCACACTCCTCTTTTGGGGAAGTCCTTCTACCCGTAAGTGCAGTGTTGGTGGGACTGTTAATAAAGGTAGCCTACCCTCCAGCCAAAAGTTGGGTATGTTCTCTCCTGGAATTTAAGTCTCGACCGGAGTTCTGCAAGGACTGAAAAAGAAGTATTTTTGGGTGAAGGTGTGAGTCTCGCAGGAAGCCTGCAAGTAACAGACAACCCAACTTAGAGGAGCTTAACCAGACAAAGTCTGATTTTCTTGCATAAACAATCCGCAGGTAAGCAGCGGCCGGCATTCGGTCAGCTGCTCGACAATGTCTGGGCTGCTACATTTGTGATAGCCTTGTCTTTCCCTCCCGGTCACAAGGTGACTGCAGAAATTCCAGCATTGCATCCAAGTTCAAGGCAGGAAGAGGAGCTGAAGGGAAAGCTTCAGTTGTTCCTATCACTCTTACCAGGAAAGTACACAGTCTTCCCTAGGAATCTCCCAAATATCTTCTGGTCATACCTTCTGGCTGGAACTGTGTCTCACGGCCACCCCTACCCGAAAGGGGGACTGGCAAAGCTTGTATTTAATTTTTCCAACCTCTCTAGGGGAGGGCAGCAAGGGTACAAAGGATAAGGGAATAGTCATTGAGAACAGCCAGCCAACAGTTGGCTACCCCCCCAGTGGCCACACTGAACAGGCTCTTGATTCCTCCCTGCTACCTGGATCCTGAAGTTGCCTTGCTTCTTCCTCCTCCTAAACCTAATTCTTAAGCTTTCAAATCCCTGAGCTATCTTATAGCCCTCCATGTAAATTCTCAGCGTTGACTTCTGTTGCTTGTGCACAGAAAATTCTGACAGCCCTACTCTCTTAAGTCTTGCTGTAGGGAAGACATGAGAGCACGTAATAGTGAGTGGTCAGTAGGTGTTAGCTACAATTATTTTACCCAAGTTTGCACAGCTAGTTGATGCTGGTTGACCTCCCCCTGCATGCTCCATTCCACTAAATTGCCTCTCAGGCTCCAGTTTATTAAACAATTTGCTTACTCTGCAAAGTACAGAGTAAGTACAGAGGAACACATCTACCCAGGGAAAAAGAAGAAAGGCTGAACTGTATTTTCTAGAAACTTTTATAAATAGTGGGCGTTGTGAAGGCAAGTGGGCATGCCTGGGCCCCCAGGTCCAGACCAACACAATGGTTAATTCAGATGAGTAATAAAGGAAAGGCTGTTCCCAGAATAGCTGGGCCATTGAATTGTGGCACAGACAACTTCCAAGTGGAACCAGGCCCCTTCCAGGAAGAGGACAGGGGGCCAGATGCCCGGCTGTGGGCCTGCCCCGAGGGCTGGGGGCCCGTGGGGGGCTGGAGGAGGCGGCAGTGGGGCCCGCCCCCCCCATTTAGAACACCAGCTCTGATGCCAACCTGCCGCAGGACCTCAGGTGAGGTGCTTAACCTTACATGCCTCAGTTTCTCATCTGGAAAATGGGGATAATAACACCTACTGCTTGGGTCGTTAGGAAGATTAGTGGAGTTCAGACAAGTGCGTGGCATGCAGTAGCTTCTCTTCATGAGTTTGCTATCACTGTCCTCAGCAGGACAGCTGGGGAGTGGTTTCCAGGGTTCAGGCCTTGCTAAATTATCTGGAGAGGGTTTGGTTTTCTAGAAGTGACATCCTCCCTTCCCTGCTCCATTTTCCTCATCAATTCACCAGGGCTTAATGGTGAACTAAGGAGCCCACCTACAGCTGTATAAGCCGCTCTTCACTGAGCGCCCGGTGTGTGTCCCGGGTACTGCTTATACGTATCTTCATCAGATACACCAACCCTGTGGCATAGATACTGTCTTCATTTTATTGGCTAGAAAAGTGAAGTTCAGAGAGCTGACATGATTTTCCCCAACTCACAGAGTTCTGGGTTCACATATCCGTTCAGGCTATAGTAACAAAATACCACAGACTGGGGGGACTTGAGCAACAAGTCTGGAGGCCATTTCTCACAGGTCTGGGGGCTGGAAAGTGCAAGATCAAGTCTCTAGCATATTTGGTGAAAACTCACTCCTGGGTTCACAGACATCCATCTTCCTGTGTCCTCACGTGGCAGACGGGGCAAAGGAGATCTTTGGGGTCTCTCTTCTAAGGGCACTAATCCCATTTGTGGGGGCTCCATCCTCATGAGCTCATCACCTCCCAAAGACCCCACCACCTAACACCTTCCTCTTGGGGGTTAGGATATCAACACAGAAATTTTGGGGGGACACAAACATGTACTCCATAACAACCCTGTTGTACTCTGAGCCACAAGCACTACATGTCCCTAAAAGCCATCCGGAGCCAAGGCAGGCATCGCCAATCACGATGGTCCCCTAAAGAGCCTGGGAACCCGGACAGGATGTGACCACCAGTGGTGTGACTAGATGCAGAACTAAGGTGCTGAAGAGCAATGGGACTCCCAGGGCCGCAAACCCGGAAGAAGCTTTCTTATGTCCAGCAGGCTATGATGAGGGAACCAGCAACGCATGTACTCCCGGGAGCTCCTGCCTGAACAGGGTTTGGGCGAGGGGAAATTATAAACCCCAACCTCGGTGCGAGAGAGTTTAAGTCAGAGTGTTGGGAGGAACCCCCACCCCACTGTGTCACGTGTCTTAAGGGTGACACTCCTGCCCCCCTTCTCCTGATGTGGGAGAAGACCTGCCCTGATAGATGAGTCTGGAGAAAGACCAGGCCTGTCTTTAGCCCGCTCTCCTCTGTGCCAGTAAAGACCCTGCCCCCTGTGGACGAGGCCTGTGGTTTTCCCATCGGGCCTGGCGCTGGGTAGCTGAGCTCAGCTTAGAGGTGCTGTCCTGGCAAATCCACCCGGTTACCAGACCTAAAGCCACGTCCTCCAACAGACCTTTATCTGCGAAAAGGGACCTGGGTGAGTGTCTCTCTCAGTTGGTTCCAAGTGCAGGCAGGGAGCTTGGGTGTCAGAAACTAAATCCCTTCAGCCCCAATAGGATGGCACATAATGGGGAATTTGAGTAGCGAAGCAGGTGCTGCAAGAGCTTTTGAGCCCAGGGAGGGAAAGTTTCTAATTAAAATGGATGTAAGCCTGCTCTGTCTTTTCATCACCAACTTGACTTTACCAGACACTTGTTTGCAGAACAAATTTGTAGGGTTTTGCCTTAACCACTGTGGTTTGTTAGTACCCCGTACGGACTTCACCTCACTGGGATTTACCTCAGTGTGTGTTCATCTTAGCATTTTCCTGTTGTGTAGTTGTTAGAGGAAACTACCTTTCTCTTAAATCTACCACTTGTAACATCACAATTGTCTTATAATTAAGCCACCCGGTATAAACATCTATTCAGATTACCTTGAAGCTAAGGCAAAAAGTCTGTAAGCTTTTTCTCTTTGAATGGATATATATATGAGTAAAGATGTGATTAGATTACATCATTTAAAAAACAATGCAAAATCTCTTTCTAAGGCTCTTCAATATATAATAAGAGTTAACATTACTGAGCATGTTCTATGGTCAAGTAACTTAGATGGTCTCATTTAATCTTGCCAATTTAATGAGGAAATACCGCTGCTATTCCCATTATATAGATTAAAAAAAACCCCGAGGTTCAGAAAGGTTCATCCATACAGCCAAGTACATAGTAGATCCAGGGTTTGGTGCTAGGTCTGAGTCCAAAACTCCGGTTCTTACCACTACTGTGGTTCTGTAGAGGTGGGAAAAAGTATTTTCCTCTACTCTCTTAGGTTCAGTAGCTGGGTCATGCGAATTAAACCAACGAAAGACAAGTTAACAGTAGAAAAGATTTATTATGCATGCACTTGGGGGCTGACAGAAAAGATGTGAAAACCCAAAGAAACATTTAGGCTTGCAAACTTATAAGCCATTTTAACAAACGGTGATAAATTGTGGACAAGGGACAAGACAAAGAAAAAGGGGTTTGCGCTTCTAGAAGTCATAAATCGTGGGAAGGTAGATACATGGGAGAAACTCATTGAAGATAGGGTTGTGTAGTAAGATTTGTTTATGCATACTCAAGTCAGTGCCATCTCCAGTGAGAATTATCATCTCTTTTCCCTGGTTTGGGAGAGGGGAGGAGATACCTTCACAAAGGGAAATTTGTACCCTGCTTTTAGGCAGAAAGGGAGAGGACAGAACTTCTCCTGTGTCTGCTGTTTCTCAGTTGCCTTCAATTTATAATAATCCTTATCCCAATGTGGCATATTTTGGCGTGCTATATCCTGGTCCCCTTCAGTCCCCCAAACACATAACAGTGTTCTAAAAGTTCTCAAATAGGGGCGTCTGGGTGGTGCAGTAGGTTAAGCATCCAGCTCTTGGTTTTGGCTCAGGTCATGATCTCAGGGTTGTGAGATGGAGCCCCGAGTCTGGCTCTGCACGGAATCTGCTGGAGACTCTTCCTCCCCCTCTGTCCCTCCCCCCTCTTCAAATAAATGAATAAATCTTAAAAAAATAAAAGTTCTCAAATATTTATTGAGTCCTATTCTATGCTCAACATTATAAGGCTGAATTCTTGCCCTCGGGGAGCTTGCAGCTAAGTACGGGAAGACAAAGCTCCTCAGCTTCAGACAAGCCCCTCAGTGGGGACAGCTGCTCCTTACATTTGGACAGAATTTTCTAAGTTTCCAAGTGCTTCACACACATCATTCTGTCTTCTGCTGGATCTTCACAAACAACAGTATGAGGTAGCCTGGTTTTCTTATTTTTATTTTTACAGAAAACCCTCTTAGAAGTCAAGCAACTTACCCAAAGTTATCCACCTTGGACATCTGACTGTCCGCTGTTCCGCTATATATGCTACAGGATTTTTGTCCCCTTAGTGCCCGCAGTTCTTGGTCACACTGCTTGGAAGAATGAAGAGGTAGACCAGACGAAGAGTGGTGGGCAGCAAAGCAAAGTTCATTGAGCAAGAGTATAAAGCTTCCCGGAGAGGGAGGGGAGTGTGAGTGGGTTGCTCCCAAAGTTTCTAAGATTAGGGGGTTCTGTGAGCTATCTTAAGCAACCAGGGTGTGCTGAGTCATGCCAATCAGGGCTTTGGTCACGTATCTGCCTATCTATTAGGTTAATGTCTCTGTGCTGATGGTCTTTTTTTGCTGACATCTGGGGCTTATGTCTTAACTGTCCCTTGCCTGTGATATTGACAAATGCTTTGGGGCTAATTGTCTTATTTTAGGACATTTTGCAGAAGTCATTTCTGCAAAGGCTGCAAAGCAAAATGTTAGTGCGGTCCTTTCTAAGCTGCAAAACAGGATGTCAGTGCTTTTTTATTTTAGCTGTCCTGACTGCATATTTTCTTTTCTTTCTTTCTTTTTTTTTTTTTTTTACAGATTTTATTTATGTATTTGACAGAGAGAGACACAGCGAGAGAGGGAACACAAGCAGGGGGAGCGGGAGAGGGAGAAGCAGGCTTCCCGCCGAGCAGGGATCCCAATGTGGGGCTCGATCCCAGGATCCTGGGATCATGACTTGAGCCAAAGGCAGACACTCAAAGACAGAGCCACCCAGGCACCCCTGACTCCATATTTTCTTGTGGGGACCCTAGTCCTGACTGCCTAATTGTCCAGCTCACTCCTAACATCTATACACACACACATACATACATACATGTACACAGACACACAGACACCTATATGAACCATATGTATATAGCCGTATACATATATGTAGCATTTGCCAATGGAGCTGGTACTGACTCAGATCTTGGCTGGCCAACCTAAACTGGCCCCCACCCACCTTTGTCCGTTCACACCAATGATCACTAGGGGGAGGTTTTCAAGGAAATTTACTTCCCCTCAGTCTGTGCTAATACAGGCTACGCATGTAAAATGAGTTGGACAAGCCCCTTGGGACAGTATGTACAAGTCCCTCTTAAAGAATGGGTGAGCTATTCGAGGTGGGTGCAGCAGGATTTCTTTTTGGTGGCTTGTTTCCTGTTAGCGCCTAATAATGTGTCTGGAAAAGAACTTAAGTAAACTGCATTTCATTGAAGACATTCTCCTTCAGATCTATTACAAATCCATTCCAGGGTCCCGTTCTCCAGAATCTTCCACAACACTGGGAAATTTGGCAGAAACATGGGCTGGCTCCAACAGCCGATCCCAATCAACACTCTTCTCCTTTGCCTCCCGTTGTAGAGGATGGTAACTCATTTCCCGAGATACTCTGGCGGCGAGAGGTGCTAAGGGAAGTCGGCTGTGGCAGGGGGCAGGTTTCTCGGAAATACTTTTCTCCCTATGAAAGGAGAGGAAGACTGAAAAATGTATTCTTGCAGTTCTGGCCAGCTCCCTGCTTCCTGTTTTTTTCTGAGGTTCTGCTGGGATGGGAAATGGGAGCTGGGGCCAGGGGCGCAACAGCGGGGGAGCGAGGCTTGTGGAAATGTTAGGGGCGGTGGGAAGAGTCGAGGGGCCGGACCGGATAGCAGGCTGGAGGACAGCGTATATGGGGCGATCGCCGGGCGTAGCGTTAAACCAGCGTTGCGGACAGTGCGGATTAGGGCGCGCCTGCGACACTTCCGGTTCCTGCCGCTAGCCCAGCCTCGCCCGCTCCAGGGACACCGCCTGCCGTCAATGGGCGGGGCACGTTCTGGGGCGTGGCCGGCCGGACCGCAGAACCCCTCCGGTTCAGGGCGGGGCAGGCCGAAAGGGCGGGGCCGCGCTCCGTCGGGGCGTGGCCTGTGGAACCTCAGAATCCGGGCGACTCGGGGCTGCGGCGCGCGTCTCCCGGCGCGGGCTTCCTCCCACGCAGCTTCCCATTCAAAAGATGCCGAAGGGGCGGCGCGGCAGCCAGAGCCCCACCATGAGCCAGCGGCCGGCCCCGCCCCTCTACTTCCCTTCCCTCTACGACCGCGGCATCTCCTCGTCCCCGCTCAGCGACTTCAACATCTGGAAGAAGCTCTTCGTGCCGCTGAAGGCGGGAGGGGCGGCGGCGGGCGGGGCGGTGGCGGGGCGGCCCCTGCCGCAGGTGCCCCAGGTTCCGGCGCCCCCGCCGCCGCCACCCGGCCTGGGGCCTCCCGGCGAGCGCCCCTGGCCCCCGCCCTGGCCCTCCGGCCTGGCCTCCATCCCCTACGAGCCTCTGCGCTTCTTCTACTCGCCACCGCCGGGGCCCGAGGCGGCTGCCTCGCCTCTGGCCCCCGGCCCCACGACCCCCCGGCTCGCCTCCGCCTCCCACCCCGAGGAGTTATGCGAGCTGGAGATCCGGATTAAGGAGCTGGAGCTGCTCACCATCACTGGGGACGGCTTCGACTCCCAGCGCTGTGCGTGACCTTGCCCGAGTCCCTGCTTAGCCCGCCTTGGCTCGCTCCTTGGCTCCCTCCTTGGCTCCATGCCTTCCTAATCCCCTCCCCCGCAGTGTGGCCTCGGGCTCAGACTCCAGGCCCCAGGGATCCCAGATCCCAGATCTCTCTTCAGATCTCTCGACCTCTCCAGCACCCAGTCACACCTCCCAGCACCCCGACTCGATTTCAACCGACGCTTCCCTCACCACAGCCAGAATTTCATGAGCACTTCTGGCCCAAACTCCACCCTCCCCCTCCATCCTGAGCCCTTTTGGTAATCTGGACTCCGCCTCCAAACCCAGAACTCCGTCCACCACAGCCCCCATCCTGCAGTTTAAACTTCCTACAACCCCGACCCCTGTGGTAGTGATATTACCATCACCCACGACCCACAATCCCTACCTCTACAGACCTGAGCTTTAGTGTTTATCTTCAACTGCGGTCCTGAATGGGAGGAGAGGGAAGCAAACATCAGTTGGAGGGTCTGTAGGTAGAGGTGGGAATTGTGTGAGACCCAGGAATCCCAAGGACAGTTCACTGAGGGGCTTTGGGGCCCTCCACTTCTCAGTGTTGGAAGGAAACCTCCCTGTGAACCCTGGGCCCGGTCCTGGTAGCTCTCTCACCAGGGTCCTGAACTCTGCCCTCTGATCTTAGGTTTAAAGTCTTAGGGATCTGGATCAGGGTAGACCAGGTGTATTGATGTGGGCAGGATTCCTCTAGCATGCAAGCTAACTGATCCTTCCAGTTGGAGGGTGAAGTTAAATCTGATTCTACCTGCATAAGGACCTATCACAGTATAGAATATTCAGTAGCCATAGGCTGTTCTGCAGACTTTGTCTTCCCATCACCTGTTCTAAGGCTTGCAGTATAACAGTGGAGGGAGGGCACATTGTTCTAGAAAGACCATCCCCACTATTATAAAACAAAACAAAAACAACAGGTTAAATCGGCTCTCTTGCCACACAGGGAAGGGGAGGGAGTATGAAATAACCTAAATGTTTAAGTTAATGTGGCTATGAGAATGGTCCCCAACTCATCAGGCACCCTGTAAGGTCCTTTTCCCCACAGTCGTGGAAAGAATCCCTAGAAGACAGGCTTTTCTAAGTCCTGGATTTCTTTACTACATATTCCCCACTTAAAACACGTTTTGGCTGTTAGGGTTTTTTTCCTACCCATGTTGGGTTTTGGGTTCATGCAGGCAACACACAATGCTTCCCAGAAGCTTACTTTGGAAGTGTTAGAAAAGCCCTTATCTTAACTACAGCTGTGTTTGTTTTGCTGTCCTGCAGATAAATTCTTGAAGGCACTGAAAGATGAAAAGTTACAAGGACTGAAGACAAGGCAGGCTGGAAAGAAGTCGGCCTCTCTCTCCTGAGGAGCTGCCCACCAGAGCCTGGGCAGCCACCTCCTTAGGTGTTAGTGCTTAGATAATGTGTCCCGTTTGTTGTCATTTCAAAGATTATTTTCTGTTCTGTATTTCCTGCTGTTCTCATTGCTCCCAGCATGTACTCCACATACAGTGCCCACTTGTGGGGTAAATCTCATGGTCTGTCTCCTCTCTGTGCTGCAGCTGGGGGTGGGTGCTCTCTCACAGGGTCTAGAAGCTGCTGCCCAGCTGGCATCAGGGGCTCCTGAGACCATAGGAGGGGACGTCCAATACTGCCATGTGGAGGGAGTTGGGAAAACCCAAGGGCAATATATATTTGGTTGCTGTGTCCCTGCTCAGAAAGGTTCTTTGAGGACTGGAACAAGCGGTTTGTTTTCAAACAGCTTTAGTCCTGAAAAGTGTTTTGTTTAATAGTTTTTGGGCCAAAAAACTCTTTGATAATCTGGTCAAAGCTATGGTCCTTCCTAGAAAATCATATTCAAGAAATACCGAGGACTTATGTGCCTTCCCAGACTCAGGATTGGGAGTGGGGGAGACCCAGACAATAAATACTATAAATAAGTAAATCATAATACAGTATCATAGATGACCTGCTAAGGGGAAAACAAAAACAGTAGGCAAGGTTGGTCAGGAGGGTCAGAGGAAAGCAGGGTGGCATTTTAAATAAGGTTTCTGGAAGAGGTAACATGTAAACAAGGTGTGGAGAAAGTTGAGGGTGATAGCCATGTGGCACCTAGGGGAAGGTTCCAGGCACAGGGGGGCTGGTGCAAAGGCTGAAGGTGGGAGCATACTGGGATGTTTGTGGGCCAGCAAGAGCCCGGATGGCTGGGGCAGGAGGAGTGCGCGGAGCATGATAAGGGTGAGTGCAGAGGGTCCTTCCAGGTGGGACTCTGCAAGCCATGCAGGGACTCTGGGTTTTACTCCGAGTGGAGTATGGAGTGGTTAGAGGGTTTTCAGCCGAGTAATAATATCTGACCTGTGCTTCTGAGTTGAGAACAGACAGGAGGAAACAGGGAAAGCAGGTAGGAGGCTGTCATAATTAATAATCCACCGAGAATTGGTGGTGCCGCGCAATGTGGCCCAGGCCCGGCCGCCCTTTCCCCCTTGCTGGGTCAGAGGTGTCTATGTCCTGTGGGGTGCCCCCCACTGCCACCACCCCTGCAGCCAGGTGCTGTCTCTCTGGCAAGAAGGAGCAAGAGCTCAGCAACACAAGTCCACAAATAAAGGAGAAAGTATTTTAGAAAACAGGTCTTCAATCGAGTGTAACACTTTGATGCTTGGCATCTGGATTCCCTTGTGCCCTCACTCTGCCTGCAGCCACTGTAGATCATAGCCAAAGAATTTGTGACGTTTGGGCTTCCTGCAAAAAAGAACGGAAAGGAGTGAGCAGTGAATCAGGCGTCTTAGAATCCGAGCGGAGGAGGTGTTTGGGAGGGGGCGTGGTCAGCTCGGACCAATCGCACTGGTCGGCCCGGCACCGCGAGCCTGAGATGCCCTCTTGGACTTGGCAACGAGGATTTGGTGTCGGTGATCTTGTCAGGTGTAGTTTTGGTTGAGTGAGAGGGGTTTAACGCCTGAGCAGAGTCGTTTTAAGAGAGAAGGGGGGTGGAGGTGAATTTGAGACCATGGCTGGAGAAGACTTTAGAGGCGTTTAGCTGCCTCTTAGAGCAGTAACTGGCAGGGCAAGCGGGGTTGAGCGGTCTTCATTAAGGGAGAAATGACTGCTGTATAAGGGGCGGAGGGAGAAAAAGTGACGATGAAGATGGGGCATGGCTGGAATGGTGTCCTCAAGTGGACAAGAGAGGTGGGACCTACTTTACAGTGGAGGGATCAGCGTTACGTGGGAGTAGAGACGGTTCCTCCGCAATCACAGGAGGTTCTGTCCGTGGTGTGAGCATGCAGATGCCGGTAAATGGGGAAGTGGGTGCTAGGAACCCCGGGAAGTTGCATACCCATGCCCCAAAGTTTGTGCAGCGACCCCGTGCTTGAGGACGCAAATGTGCATGCCTGCAAGGCCCAGCTGGAAACCGTGGAAGGGGGGCGGGGAGCCAGGTGGAGAGGGGCCAGCTGCACAGCCGAGGCCGGGCGGAGGGGGTGGGGGGGTCGGCAGCCGACCCCGACTTCCAACTGCTTCTTGCCCAGCCAGGAGTGTAGCCCGCTGTCAGGCGAAAGCTCCTGCTTTCTAAATCTTAGCAACAAATGCAAATATTTCCAGAACACAATTCGGACCAAATAAAGGCTCAGCAGTCCCAAAGAGTTTGTAACCTCTGCTCTTCCCATAGCAGCCCTCTCCACCCCGGGCAGGGATTCTAGGCCCCTCTCCCCTCCCCAGGAAGAAGGCAGATTCCTATTGCCCCAGGCTGGTTGCTATTGGAGAAGTTCCCTTGTTCACCCTGAAAATCTAATGGCGGGCGAAGTCAGTGAGAGGGGCTGGAGAATGTTAATGATAGGGTGGGGAAAACCAAGGGCCGTATAGCCAGGGGAGGCCTGTTTCCCATTCCCTTCCCAGTCCCAATAGCTCCCACCTCCTGCTAACCCCTAACCTCTCCCCCATCCCCCCATGCGCACAAGATTGGCCCCCTATTCAGTGCACACCATGTCCCAGGTGCAGAGGGAGACAATTGATATGAACAATTTCATTTAATCCTCACCATCACCTTGTGGAATAAGCACCACTCTTGGCGTGTTTTATAAATGAGGGAAGAGAGGCTCCTCCAGAACAAAATGGAATGGAAGAAGCTGTTTGCCAAAGAAAAGGATGATAGCAGATGAAAAGGATAAGAGTCCTGATTGAGAGAAGAGCATGTGCAAGGAATAATAGCTGAATGCACGGGGTGCTGAAGCCAGCTGGAATAGCTCATGAGCGCCAATTGCTAAAATTCAGGAATTTTGTCAGCTGGTTGTTAAATACAGCCATTATTAAAAATTAAACTGTATCAACTCACAAACTATATTTACAACTAAGTTAAGAAATACTCAAAATCCATCACTTCCTTTTTTGCTACATTTTACAATTACCTATGTTCTTGAGGTGACGTCTCCAGCACCACTTATAAGGGTATCTAACGTGCTTCCTTACTTCCTAAGAATGTCAGGTTGGTGTATGATATTGGCCATCCAGAGAGTTTTTACACCATGGAAATTGGCGAATGTAGAAATCACGTTTGTTTCTGCCCACCTCCACTCTCCCAGAGAGTTGGTTGTTAAATTGTTTACTAGCACACCACCAGATAAATGAGAGACAAAAAATACCACTTTGTTCATAACTGAGCTAAAGAGAAAGCTGCTTTGAAGCATTTGAAGTTGGGCTGAATGTATAAATGAGGCCCCTTTCTCCCTCTGGCCCCATTTGCCCACTTAGCTGTAGACATTGAGGAGGCAGGAAAGAAGAGCCTGATCAGGCCTGCCCCCCAAGGCAGGCTTTACCTTGAAATAAATAGGAGCACATGTGTACTGACTTTCAAGATGTAGTAAGCCTGCCCACTGGTAACATGGGGCCCAAGGAATGTTCTGGACCCTGGCCAATCAGATTTGTGACTTCTACTTTCGGGTAATAAGGGTATAAGGGATTACAGAGGTAATAGCCTGCAGGTGGGGGACAGAAGTTCCTCCTCTGCAGTGGTAACCATTTTGAGCAAGATGGAACATGAAACTTGATTAAGCATGAAACTAGCTATTTATATCACATCCCCTTCATCACAGATCTGTTAGTCCTGAGAGAAATAGAAAATTTCAAGGGAAATGGGAAAACCTCCTTCTACCTAATGCAAGTAATTTGTGCCCCACTGTATGGCCAAAGGAGTCAGGCAGGATCCAGCGCCTGCAGGAACCTGGTTTCTCAGAACAGGAGAGCCAATCACAGCTTTAAAGCTTTCGCTGGAGGTGAACACCACATGGGTGCCTCATGGCTCACTGGCATTTTCTTTTTTTTTTTATTATCCCCATTTTATTTTATTTTTTTCTTTAAATTTTTATTGTTATGTTAATCACCATACATTATATCATTAGTTTTTGATGTAGTGTTCCATGATTCATTGTTTGTGCATAACACCCAGTGCTCCACGCAGAACGTGCCCTCTTTAATACCCATCACCAGGCTAACCCATCCCCCCACCCCCTCCCCTCTAGAACCCTCAGTTTGTTTTTCAGAGTCCATCCTCTCTCATGGTTCGTCTCCCACTCCGATTCCCCCCCCTTCATTCTTCCCCTCCTGCTATTTCCTTAACATATATTGCATTATTTGTTTCAGAGGTACAGACCTGTGATTCAACAGTCTTGCACAGTTCACAGCGCTCACCATAGCACATACCCTTCCCAATGTCTATCACCCAGCCACCCCATCCCTCCCACCCCACCCAGCTCACTGGCATTTTCAACAGACACTTGATTCCAACCACATATGTGACCTTGAGAAAGTCACCTAACCTCTCTGAGCCTGTTCCCTCATCTGTATAATGGAGACACTGCTCTCACAGGATGGTTGGGTGGGGGACAAGCAATAAGGTGACAGATATGAAACCGCCCCAGTTGGGAGTCATTATTATTATTTTCTGGTGCATTTAGAACACTGTTCTCATTGTTGGGGTATGGGTGCAGGGAATGGAGGTGGCCGTGGGCTGTGAGCCAGAAGGAGGCCTGGCCTGCAGGGAGGGAGAAGCTTTGAGCTTTGAGCTTTGAGCTTGCAGGGCCCCCGAGGGCTCAGCCCTACAAAAAGTGACCAGGAGGTGAGGGTGGCTGGGAGGCAGTTTGGGAGGAGGTTTGAGTCTGAGGGCCAACCGCATTTCTCCCAGGCAGCATCACCTCCTGCAGCAAAGCCAAGGGCTGGGCTTCTCTGTAGGTGGGTTCCCCCAAGGCAGGGCTGTGGTCCCCACCCAGCGCTTTCATCAGTCCACACCAGGGCGTCAACTCACACAGAAGGTATTTGTGCCCGTCCTCGGAAACAGGAGGGACCCAGAGGGAAATCCGGGAAATGGGTCTGCAGGCTGGGTTTCTTTTGGTTGCCAGGAAACAGTGGGCCACTCAAACTAGCTTACTTAAATAACAAGAGGGGCTGACAGGAAGGTTCTCTGGTTACAAGCAATAGAAACCAACGTAAGAAAAATGTAAAAAAAAAAAAAAAAAAAAAAAGACATCCAGGCCTTTAGAAGGAAAGGAATGAGGGTGCTGCCCCAGGACTGCTCCGCGCCAGCCTCCCCAGTCCTTGGAGAGGAAATGTGACTGGCCCTCCACCCTCCGAGTCCATCTCTGACCACGTCGCGGAGGGAGGGACGGGAGGCCAGAGTCCTGTGCCGGCAGCCCCCTCAGAGGCACTCAGAGTTGGGGGCAGCCCCTACATTCCGGGAAGCCGCATGTCCCCTCCCGGGCCTCCTGCCGATTGGCGCGGGGCTGGGAAGCCGCCGGGAGCCCGGGCAGCTGCCGTCTCATCTCCCGCTCCCCACTCCTGCCCCGCCTTCCTGCCTCTGCCCCGGGCCTCCTCCTAACCTCACTCCTCAGTGACTCACGGGAGCCACGTCGTCGGGCTTCGTGTTCGCAGGACCGCCCGCCGTGAGCGGATTCCTGCCCCAGCTCCTCAGGGAAGGGCGGGGGTGGGGGGGTGGGGCATGCTGGCAGGGACCTCGGTCACGAGCTGGGGGAGAGGACAGACAGAGCGGCGAAGGTCGAGGTCAGCCGATGATTCAGCGGGGGCCCGAAGGAGGCCTCCTCCGCAGGGAGGAAGAAATAGCAGCTATCGCATCTATCCATTCACAAACTCACCCGGGATTCTTTATTTCACCTCAGACTTTATTTGAATGCAGTACATTCTACAACTCGGAAAACACTGCCCGTAAATTAAGCCTGCGTTCATTTTACTCATTCGTTTATTTATTCATCCAAGCCTTCCTTCAAAGAAGCAGGTGCTTAATTTCTGGAATTTCTGGAAAATGTACCTGGTCATTCCCCCCGGCCTGGGGTTGTTTCAAATTAATTGAGATAATGTGCATAAAACCGCTCGCATCACGACGTGACACCGTCACTTTGCTTGGTAGGGTTTGCTGGGCACATTCGGCATCAGGGTTTCTGGTCGTGAACACAAAGGCGTTTCTCTCTTGGTGGGATCCACTAGGTGGCAGCCTGAACTTGGAAGTGGGATGGAACAGATTTCCCCCCACCCCCCCTTCCCTTTCTAGTCCTCTCACATCCAGAGCTGACATTTATCAGCTTGTTCATTATTATCCAGGAGAAAATCCAGTTTGGAAACCTGTAGGGAGGAGGACACGCTGCGGCCATTGCCGGCATTCATTGCGAAAATAAACACAGGTGCAGCCCGGGGCCTTTCCCAGAGGCTGCAGGTGGGTGCCTGCTGAGAGCCACATTTTACTCCCACAGGGACAGGGGTGGTGGGGGGAGGGTTGGGGGGGTGGAGGATCTCTTTTCAGAAGCAGTTTCAAGGTGAAAAGTCTGGTTCACATGAATAAAAGAAGCTGGACTGAACTCAATATTTATTGTCTGCTTGGGCGGCTATACCAAAATTTCACAGACTGGGGCGCTTAAACAACAGACATTTACTTCTCACAGTTCTGTAGGCTGGAAAGTCCAAGATCAAGGTGCAGGCCAATTCCTGTCCTGATGAGCTCTCTTCCTGCCTTGCAGTTGGCTGCCTTCTTGCTGCATCTTCACATGGCAGAGGGAGCTCTGGTGTCTCTTCCTCTTCTTATAGGCACATTTTTCCCATGTTGAGGACCCCACTCTCATGACCCCATCCAAACCTACTTACCTCCCAAAGGCCCCATCTCCAAATACCAGCACACTGGGGATTGTTTTTCAGAGTCCATTGTCTCTCATAGTTCATCTCCCCCTCCCGATTTTATGGATTTGGGGTGGGGGACGGCACAGGTCAGTCTGTAGCGTCATCTACATTGTATTCCTAGTTATTCCTCTCTCTCCCTCCTGTCATTTATCCACCTGTTGCTATTACCATCCAACCATTAAGGGATGACAATAGATAAATAAGGCAGATAGACAACAGTCCATAAGTAAGTACATATATTTATACCTACTTACATATGAGGGAACAAACATAAATATACCTAAATACAGATATTTTTCTATGGACTGTTGTCTATTTGCCTATTACCTGTTATTATTGTTATCCATGAATGGGGGGATGGTCTAGACCTATGTTGTCTAATAGAGCTTCCTGCAGTGATAGAAATGTTCTAAATCTGTGCTGCGTAATATGGAAGCCATTAGCCACATGTGGCCGTTGAGACTCGACATGTGGCTAGTACAACTGAGGAACTGAATTTTTTTTTAAGATTTTATTTATTTATTTGAGAGAACGAGAATGAGAGACAGCATGAGAGGGAAGAGGGTCAGAGGGAGAAGCAGACCCCCCGCTGAGCAGGGAGCCCGATGTGGGACTCGATCCCAGGACTCCAGGATCATGACCTGAGCCGAAGGCAGTCGCTTAACCAACTGAGCCACCCAGGCGCCCTGAGGAACTGAATTTTAAATTTTATTTCATTTTAATTATTATATTTTAGTTTAAACAGCTAATGGCTAGTGTATCAGACCATTCAGATCTAGACAGAGGTCATACATAGAGTTTCCCCTTTATTTAATTGATTGGGTTGTGCTGAGTTTGGAAAATCTGGGGTTGAATGCAGGCCTGGTTTTCAGAGTTAACTGACGTGGGAGTGGGTGAAAATAGTATCTCTTTTTTTATTTTTAAAGATTTTATTTATTTATTTGAGAGAGAGAGAATGAGAGACAGAGAGCATGAGAGGGAATAGGGTCAGAGGGAGAAGCAGGCTCCCATGGAGCAGGGAGCCCGATGCGGGACTCGATCCTGGGACTCCAGGATCATGACCTGAGCTGAAGGCAGTTGCTCAACCAACTGAGCCACCCAGGTGCCCAATAGTATCTCTTTATAAATGAGGAAACCAAGGCTCCGAGAAGTGAAGCTTAAGGTGACAGCGGGTCAGTGGCGGAGCCTACCCACTACCTCAGGTGGCAGTTCCTTCCTCTGTGTAAGCCTCCAGGCATCTAGGCTCCCTGCTTGTCCCTCCCCAGAGGAGATGTGGGAAGTCACGGGACAATGAAGACAGGCCCCCTTGACCAAGGTACGATGCGTGAGCATGGACGCCTGTGTGCGCGTGTACACGTGCTTGCCGTCGTGGCACGAGCAGCCCTCTTGTAGAAGGAGGGTGTGTGACCTTCTTCACGGGGAAGAGGGTGGTGAGCAAACCTGAATTGTTCACTGCACCCTTCCCCATCCATCCCCAAGAGACCGTTTATTTTAGGTGCATTATAAGGACTGGTGTAACTTTATAGTCTGTTTTAGGAACAGAGCAAAGATGCTCTGATGGGGCCAGTTCTTGCAATGGAAAAGGTGTCTTGGGGACTGAGCACAAGAGAGGCTGATGGGGTTTCGAGTCACTCCTAGAATTTCTTGCAAGCCCCGCCATAATGCCAAACCCACCAATACCAACTATCAGCCACCAGTTACTGAGGGGGTCCTCTGTGCCAGGTTCTGTGCTCAGCACTCTACACACTGAGTCTTATTAATATTTCCAGCCCGAGGGTGCCTGAGTGGCTCAGTCGTTAAGTGACTGCCTTCAGCTCAGGTCCTGGTCCCAGGGTCCTGGGATCGAGCCCCGCTTTGGGCTCCCTGCGCCGCGGGAAGCCTGCTTCTCCCTCTCCCGCTCCCCCTGCTTGAGTTCCCTCTCTCACTGTGTCTCTCTCTGTCAAATAAATAAATAAAATCTTTAAAAAATATATATATATATATTTCCAGCCCCGACCATGAGGATGATGTCCTCCCTGCCATTTACAGAGGCACCAAGAAATGTAAACTAGGATGTGTTCAAGCCACTCCAAAGCCCAATCACTTAAACCTCCAGCTCATTTTTTGGTAACTGCTTTCAAACTATTATATTTTCCCTGTTCCCCTTCAGCCCACCGCACCCAGCTGCTATCAAGAACATTTGTGTGAGCAAATATCATAACCACCCAAAGTCTGGACTCTCAAACAGGAACAGGCAAGTTTTCTCCTGATCTCAGCGCAGGAGAGCTTCAGTTGAACAACACTGTGCCTTGAGCAGTTACATGGGCAGTCTCATTTTCCACTGGCTTACTGTATGATTCTGGTAATGAGTTCCCCATCCTTCTTACAGCGCTAACTGTCCTTCCTGCCAGAACTTCAAATACACCAAGTCCAGGCGTTTTGCAGGGAGTTGCTAGATGGGACTAGGGTCGAACACCCTGGATGAGTTGAGTCTTTTGGTTGTTCTGAAGACTGACTCCCAGGAGTGATGGGGCCATAATCAAAAGAACATGTGGGGGCGCCTGGGTGGCTCAGTCGTTAAGCGTCTGCCTTCAGCTCAGGTCATGATCCCGGGGTCCTGGGATCGAGCCCCGCATCGGGCTCTCTGCTCGGCAGAGAGCCTGCTTCTCCCTTCTCCCTCTCCCACTCCCCCTGCCTGTGTTCCTTCTCTCGCTGGGTCTCTCTCTGTCAAGTAAATAAAAATAAAATCTTAAAAAAAAACAAAACATGGAATCTGTGGGAGATCTTCAACTTGGTCGGTTGGTGAAGGGCGTTTTCTTTCATAGCACTGCTCCCTGCCTGGGTGTCCTGAGCTCGCCTCTGTTCTGGGGACTTGTGGGTGTCCTGGGCTTTTGAAAAGAGAGGTTGTCTACAGTAGGTGGCTGGAAGGGGCTGAGCATAGGGGTCACCTCTTCTGGGTGATCAATGGGTAATATGTTGGCTCTGGCAAGACAGTGAGTTCCCCAATGCTAGAAGTATTCAAGAAGGCAAATAAATACCAACAATCCATCATGCTCATAAAGTATCATGCAGTGTAAACCGGGCACTCTCTCCCAGCACTACAGTCACATCATAGACTAGATCTTAGCTTCACTTCACAGATAAGGCCCAGAGAGGGGACATGACTTGTCCAAAAACTAGAATGAGGTAAAAGTGAGGTTCAAATCCAGATCTGGATGATTGCAAATCCTAAAATGGGGATCCCTATACCCATGTGATAACAACGGGCATGGTATAGATTCTGAGCTAGAGTAAAATCTTTAAAAAAATTTTGGGGGCGCCTGAGTGGCTCAGTCGGTTAAGCGTCTGTCTGCCTTTGGCTCGGGTCATGGTCCCGGAGTCCTGGGATCGGCCCCGCATCGGGCTCCCTGCTCGGCGGGAGGCCTGCTTCTCCCTCTCCCACTCCGCCTGCTTGTGTTCCCTCTCTCGCTGTGTCTCTCTCTGTCAAATGAATAAATCTTAAAAAAAAGAAAAAATTTTGGTGTCCTCTTACTCCATATGTAATTTAAAATCAAGACAATTCCCCCACTTTCACCCCGTGGTGACTACATTACTTTTTTGCCCTAAATATCAAATCATATTTAACATTCTCCATCTCTCTTCTACCTCCTGTTCATTCCCCTCCCGCTCATTTTGAGTACCTGCCTTGCTGAAGCCCTAATTCTGCTTAATCTTTGACCGGGTAAGCCAACATTGTGCACACAGGGCATGAGGTTTATCCTGTGTTGATTGCAGGGTACAAAGCTGGATAATTTCCCCACTAAATTCTCTTCCAACTCAAAGAGTCTGGGATCCTATAATTTCAAAAAAAGCAAAATACATCCTTCCATCCCATGGTGATTTCTAATATTCTGAGAATTTGTAAATACTTGTTAAAATCTTTTCCTTATGGGGAATGGAGAAAGAAATATTAAGTAAGAGAAAAAAAATGTGAGCACAAATATCCATTAATGCCTTGGAAAGAAAATTACAGTAAGACAACGTGCTTTATTTCATATGCAAATTTGCGAAGAAAAAACAAACACAATTTCAACTAAGCTCAATAGACAAATGCAGCAAACAAATGGTATCATTGCAAAGCTCTACCTGGCTTGCCTATTTAGATTTGCTCATAGAGCACTGTATTTCAGAGGCTGAACAAACACCAAAACCCATTCATTAATAATCCAGTGCATTCTGAACGGCACTTTATTGATATGAACAATGCAGAGTGAGAGTGTTCCACGTACTGTGTTTTCATTTGTAAAATATATGGCTCCTGAAATTTTCATTTGGATTGTATAGTGTAGTTCCCAAATCGGTTATTCCTTTTCTTACAGTTTGGGCTCTTGATTTCATTTGATGGTGACAGCTCTGAAATTTGGGTTTATAACACTTGTTGATTCTTGGAAGTTGGCAATTTGTTCTCAGTCCCCATGGGGATATTGTGGCCACCTTACACAGAGTTAAAGGTCATTGATAAGGAAAACTGTGTAGCATCATTAGAAGATAGGACTGTAGTCTGTCCTTTCTAATCGTAAATGTTTACAGAAAGAAGGGGACTTTGGTTTTTCATGTGGCTGTATCCGGTTTTTAATTCACCTACCTCTGATGAGATAGAAAATGCACTGAATGAATGGCGGTCCTTCATATGTTGGGCTCTGTGTCTCAAGGATCAATCTTCCTTGACCGTTAGCTCCAGGAGGGGCAGGCATGTGTCCTGCTCACAGTTGAATCCTCATCACTTAGCACGGAGTCTGGTGCATAGTAGGTACTCAGGAAATGTTTGCTCAGCCAATGAAGGCCTGAATGGATGGTTATGTGAAAGGTTCTATCAGTGCTTCCTGTACAGTTCCAGTTAAATGAAAGGTTAATGATCCACAGGATAGAAATGTGTCCATAATGCAAGCCCCTGGCAGAAAGGCAGCCCAGCAGCCCTCCTTAAGCCCTCATTTCTGCTCACTTGTGGCATCTGATTTCTAGTCTTAGCCTTTGGTTCTTTCACTTGGACTCATTCTAAAGAATTGGTCCCCACAAGCACCGAAGGCTAGTTTGGGACCTACCAGTTTTGGAGACATAATCTTAAATTAAAAAGAAGCCAACTTTTGGTTTCCAAAGCACCTGAATTTCCATATATGAAGCGATTCATGCAATTTGGCAGCCCTTTGTTTTCACAGTCTTAAGACTTTCCAGGCCCTTTCTCGATGCTACCCAACTTGACCTAGGAAATGGACTTCTCCAGGAGGATGCAAACAGCTTTTGGCTTTGCCATCACGAATCCTAGCCGGGTAGGATGAAGCATGAATAATGTAATCCAACATCTGGCTTACTTGTAGACTCTGTGTCTGAAATCCAACTGTTTCCAAATGTCCCATAGGCAAGACATCTGGGTGGTAGCCTGATTTTTCCTTAGGTTGTGTTGGTATCACTGGAGATACGGCCTCAAGGGGTGTGGCTCACACGGGCCCTCTGGGTTTCCCAAAGGCTTTAGCTACCAGGACTGAGGAGCTAGGTGATGGGAGTGGGCACCACAGACAAAAAAAGCTCTCTTATATGTTCAGTGAAGGCCCATCAGATCCAGAGCAAGCTCATATAGCCCATTTCAGAGACCAGGTAACCTAGAGTGCCTTTACCTTCAAGAGTTTGCCAGAGCTCTTTGGTTTGTAGGAGGGGTTGGCTATGAAACTGTTATGCTAACGAAACTTTATTTCAATTCCAAGGCATCAGATGGCCTCTCCTTAAATATGAATTTGTCCATGTGCAAACGTGAACACTGAAATGTTGTTAACATGAAGTGCCCAACTGTGCAAACCAGTATTTGTCATAACCATACCTCCAAAAGATCATAGAGAGACTCAGAGCAATTATGTCTTCTGCTAACCATCTGTGTACATTTTACAGGTAATTGACCATTGACAACACGCTCACTAAATGTTACCATTACTTGGTTCCACACTCCTTCTTGGGTGCATTCTTTCTGGCTTCCAGGGGCCAGCAGAGCTCATGAGTTGGATGCATGACAGTGACTCAGAGAAGTCTGGAGATGGTCCTTTGGAATAAGTGTGCTCTCCTTTTTATGAGGGCACCCCAGCAAGGAAAGGCTGGGGATTGCCATGTGTCTTTTCCAGCCCCCTGGGTCTGTGTCTGCCATTCCTGGGACTGAAGTAGGCGCCACCACTTCCCTTGATCATTCCATTTGTCCTGAAGGTTAAGAGCAGTCAGGATCCAGGAGGAAAGAAAAACAAAAGGGCACACTGGTCCTACTCTCTGCTATGGTGAGCGCCCCAGAAATTTGTGGAGGGCTCCAAGTCTATTCCTCATCACTGCAGCGAGGCGGTGGCTTTGGGGAGTGATTTTTGTGCAGATGTCAACCCTCTTTATGGAGTGGCAGAGAGAGGAGTAAAAGTTGCTCCTTCGGTGTCTAAGTACTTCTGAACACTTGCAGAGAGCTTCAGCAGACCTGGCTCCCGGGAGAAACAACACGCTGTTACTGTCCAAGCTGCCCGAATCGCAAAAAAGCCCCCGAATCCCGGGGTTGCGGCTCTCCATTAGGACGTGGGGACCCCTCGGGAACAGTCAGAATTGGTTTTCATTTGTCTATTTCGTTACAGGAGACAGGCTTTCTTACCTATGTGCTAAGTCTCCTTGGCCTCAAGGCTCCTTTTTTTTTTTTTTTTTTAAAGATTTTATTTATTTATTTGAGAGAGAGAGAATGAGAGATAGAGAGCACGAGAGGGAAGAGGGTCAGAGGGAGAAGCAGACTCCCTGCTGAGCAGGGAGCCGATGTGGGACTCGATCCAGGGACTCCAGGATCATGACCTGAGCCGAAGGCAGTCGCTTAACCAACTGAGCCACCCAGGTGCCCAAGGCTACTTCGTACTCAATATTCTGTTCGCTGCTTTGCTTTGCATACAGCCCATCACGGCCTTTGAGTCTTGACCGTTCAGTTTCAACATCTCTTGCTAATAGACTTTGTGTCTTGGTATTTCCTACAGAGAGAATCCAGTCGGCCTAGCCCCATGGGCCGAGTTACATTTTCTTGTGGCTGGTCAGCCTATGGATTTGTGGCTCCTGGGTCAGATGGGTCTCCTCCTGTCCAATCGGCTTGCATCAGAGAGCAGAAAACACATGGATAGGGCTGAACGTAAGGCAGGCATCATGATCGCTGGGACTAGCAATGGCAGGGAAAGTAGGTGGTTTTGGAAGTTTGTGTCCATTACCAATGTCATCCCAGACCTTTTGGGAGCCACTGACCTGGATGGGACTTCCTTATGCTCCGAGAAGGGCCTATGACCAGACATTGGCTTATTCTGCTCCGGGACAACATCTGCTCCCAGAACGCAGTCATGAATAGGCTGGAACTGCTCTCTTGGGGCCTATGGATGGCCAGGAAGAAGTTCTTCTTGGCTCATGAGCTCGTGCCTCAGGCTGGGATGGCTTCTGAGACCACAAGGGTTTCTGCAGGGCTTTGATAACTTGAAGCAGGTACTGCTGTGCGGTTGGGTTGTGAAGGGGATTCCATCTCACCATATGGAGGAGGTAGAATGAGAAGCAGGTAGGTTTTGGGGTATGAAAAGCCTTTGCTTTTTATTTTACAATAAAAAATTCTAACAGCATATGAACGCTCTGTTCTCAGCAGAGGCCACGGACGTAGGAAGTTAATTAGAAAGCCAAGCATTAAGTGTCGACGGCTACAGTCAGAGCTCCTGTTCGGTACTTGTCTTTGCCTAATGCCTAATGTGTGTGTGATGCGGTTGGTGGGGAGCGGGAGTCTGGGTTTTCCGCCCAGAGTGACAGTGCACACACACGTGGTCACATGGCCTCCAAATCCTCCACAACAGCAACAACACAATATGGCTCCGATGAGGCTGGCTTTTGTGGGCAGTTCCAAACTTAGGACCTTCTTCCTTTTTTTATTTTATGGAGTATTTTTTTTTAATTTTATAGAATATGTGACAAATTAGTTCAGTGGATGGAAGGAGCTAAAATATTTTGCTAGAAAAAGACCAAATTATGAAGCTGATACTTTAGGAAGAATACCTTCAAACCTACTTTTCAAAGCCTTTTCGGATACAATCTGCCGCGCGCTCCTCACGCCCACCACGGGAGGGAGGAAAGCACAGATGTCGCTGTCCTCATTTTATGGATGAGGAGTCAGAGAATGGTTTAAAGTGAGTTGCCTAAGGCCTTGACTATTTAAGCCTTTTTCAAAATTTCCAGACTAGAGAATGATACTCTGATTCTGTTTGGTACAAACCTTCTCTCCGTTTGTATGTGGGCAGGGGGTGGAATTAGGCATAAGGAAGAGATGAGGGAAATAAGGTGAGGTCACAGTTAATTTATGTAAAATACACTGACGGCCTCCCTCCATAATTTACAAGAGTCAGGCCAAGGTCAGAGAATGAAAATAATCAATATCTCAATTTCATTATATAATGGCTTTCACTAAAGTATGAGTTTGACCTATGGAGACAAATTCTGCCACATCACAAATTTCCCTGTCTTTGAAACCTGCAAAATCAAGCAACTTAACACTGTCTAAAAGAATTCGTTTCTGGCACTATTAATTCTATTTCTGAAATATTCCTTTCCAGAAGCCCCCCTACCTTTTAGCACTTACCATAGGCTAGGTATCCTGTAACCATTCAGCTTAAGAAATCAAGAGACCTTTCAATTCTCGGGACACTAACTTATTATATTCGGAAGGGCAGAGCCACAATAATGTCAATTTCACTTGAAACTAATTCTGTTTCAAAAGACTGTATAGAGAGGCTCATCAGTTGCCTCATCCATGCAAGTGTGTGGCCATGAGCTACATTAATAGCACCTGAGCTAAGATCGTGCAATTCAATTTACAAGCATTTATTGTCTGCTGAGCAAGATGTGGTGCTACCTGGACCTTGGCTGGAAACTGCTCTTAGACCCAGAATCAGTAGTACTGGTGCTGGGATGGCCTGTGGTTGGGGCAGCGCTGGCCGGTCACCAGGGTTTCAAATGCGTGCGTTCCCACCTGATATACACGTCAAGGACGACCTCTCCTCTCTGTAGCAGTGTCCATACTGATTGCTCGCTGGCTACGTGGTGTCCTAGGAGTGCCGGTCAATTCCAGTCCTGAGGAGGTTCCTTCCTTTTGAAGGTTCTGCCCACTTACGCTCTACCTCTGGGTACTAGCCTCCAACAAAGGCTCTTACCGAATGGGTCAGGCCAGGGGGCCGTGCTGGTCTTACATGACTCTGCCTCCTTGGTGACAGTTGACTGGATAGACACATGATCCAAGGGTGGCTCATCCATAGGCAGATCAACTGGACCAACCAGACTCTCAAGATTTGGGCACAGAGATGATAGTCAGAGAGGGGTGGGTACAGGAAAGAGAAAGTGGAGCAGAGTGGGTCCTGGGATGGATTTTCAGCTGTATATACAGTAATGAAAAAACAGAATGCTAGGAGGGCAAGGGAAGCAAGAGAACTGAGCAGACATACAGAGAGAAACACAGGAAAGTCCATATGGAGAGAGAATGCAAGAGAAAGCAAGAGTGAGCTGGCTGTCTCCAGCCCTTTCCCATATGGGCGCTGTGTTTAGTTTCTGTGAAATGGCCCTGTAGTCTCTCCAACACCCCCCACAATTTTGAGCAAGTCTGAATAGGTTTCTAGTTCTTGCAAAGGTCTTTGACTAAAATACCTTCAAGGCTGGACTACATGGGAGAATTTAATATCTAACACTTGGACCCAAGTCAGTTACTGCTCCAAGTTAAATTACTATATTTCCCAAGAGTGTTTGGCTGTATTTTGTAAGCAAGGTCCAAACTATTTTCTGGTGTGTGGTAGAAGGAACAGATTAAGTTTAAAATATGTTTTCAAACTTTAGAAATAGTATCTGTTATTGTATTCATTAAACATTGAGTGCCTGAGTAGAAAAAGGTACCTTACGTAGAAAAAAGAAGCTTATTTATCTACAATCAATGTTTAAATTTTTGATCCATTTCTCTAATTTCTGCCCGTTAGAGAAGTATTTCTTTTAGTTAGCTATTTAAATTCCTGTCTTCCTCCATCTGTATTCTGATTTTTTTTAAGTCACAAATCTAACAATTTCCTATCCATTCTTCCATCAAGATTACTCAGAAACTACATGCCCTTCTACTGAATTCTTAAATTAGCAAAGGCACATAACCTCCAGGACCAGAGAACTGATTCTTAACATAATCCACCCTCTCTCAGTCAGCCCAGGATGCCACAACAAAGTACCACAGACTGGATGGCTTTTAAACAATAGAAATTTATTTCTCACACTTTTGGAGGCTGGACGTCCAAGATCAGGGTGCAAACAGGATCGGGGTCTGGAAAGAACCCTTTTCAGAGCTGCAAGACTGTTGACTTCCGACTGTATCCTCATGTGGCAAAAAAAGAGGGCAAGAGGGCTCTCTGGGATCCCTTTTACAAGGGCACTAATCCCATTCATGAGGACTCCACCCTCATGACTTAACTACCCCCTCCCCAAGGCCCCATCTCCTAATACCATCATGTTGGGGTTAGGATTTCAACATATGAATGGGGGTGGGACACAACATTAAGTCCATAGCACACCCTGAAAGAGAGAACTTCCAGCTATATAGGTAACCACGGCCATCTCAGATCCTAGGTACCAGGGCACACTGTAGACTTTCAGGCTCCTGCACATGGGGTTGCCTCCCCTAATGCTGAGCATAGAATCTGCTGCCTCATAATGACAAGCTGTCATGGCCTCCCTCCCTGCTCGTTTGGATCCACGGCACCGAGAGAGGAATGCACCCCTGCAGCCTTGAACAGCAGGTAAGGAGAAAACCATTTCCTTGATGGCCCTCTCTGGAAAAAGTCAAGATGCATTTCTTTTCAGGAATGCAGAAAACTCACATCAAAACAAGTTCTGAAAAATGTTTATTATGCCACAAACACATCGTCCTTTATATACTTTAACTGATGTCCTTTACATATCCAATCATCTTTTTTCTTCACGAGAATGTAGGGCGTCCCTCATCTGACCCTGGTCTACTGCTTAAACTTCCTAGCACAGTTCAAGAAACGTGTCACAGACAAGCGTGCAGGCAGCGTGGTGAAATGGAAAGCAAGTTGAATCGTGAATCAGGCTTGAGCCGGAATCCTCGATCAGGTTGCTCCATTTTTCTGGACTTCTGATTCCTTCTCCGGGACTGCCAACATCCTTTGTGGCTTCTTCCACCGTCTGGAGGGTCATGAGGAACGTAGAGCCTCTGGGCTCTCATGGAATTCTATTTTCACTTCCATGAGGCACTTATGCCCATCTGCTTTTGCTCAGAGTCAGCTGTCCAGGCATCTATCCCCTCCACGAGGTCAGGAGACTCTTCAGAGAAGGGACCACATATTTGTCAGTCACAGAAAAATCTAACAATGTCTCCCCAGTGCTGGAAAAAACATGAACAGATTGATTTCTTTTCAACTTAAGGTTTTCCTCCCATATACTTTTCTTAAACCTATGGTGTCTAGTTTACGAGGGTGTCTGATTTACACACTATATTTTTAGTCGTCTCAGTTGACTAATTCAATACTTCCTGGGGTTCTGCAAAGACTGCAATGATTTGTTTCCCCATCCTATTAGCAAGCTGGAGCCACACCACTGCAAACTGCAGGCTCTTTCTCTGTAAGCCACTGGAACATCCAAAGCTCAGACACTGTCTTTGAAGTATCTATTTTAATTACACTAAGGTCTTGAAACTTCATTTTCACATACAGGATTTCCAGGCATTTACCAAGTAGACAAAGTACTGGGTTGATATCATTGCACTGATGAAATATTAATATTATTGATAAGGCGGGACAATGTGGCTGACTTTATCAGACTCATACCATTTGCATGAAAAGGCTGAGTTTCTTTGGCTCTTTGTTCATTCAAGTGCATTGAATACCTATTTGGATAGACTTAGGCATTGTGTTACTCTGTCAATAAAATCTTGCACCATCCACAGTGTTTTGCAAGCTGATTTAGGTTTTGGACTACAACAACTGGCCATTGGTAGAAATATACCATATATATACATGGAAATTACAAAAATACATTTTATTTATAGCTGATTTTTTTTTTAAGTAACAAAAACTAACACTATGAAAGATCAACCAGCATACCAAAAGGACACTATCTAATATCATCTGAACAAGAGACTTGACTGGGGGGATTCCATGACACATCTTCTCCGGAACTTTCCAGAAAGGGCAATTTGCCATTGGGAAATAAAAACAGCTTCTTTGAAAAGCCTGTGCTTTGACAGTTTGAATCTCCCATTCTAATCAGTTCCATTCCTATTCTTCTCTCAACTTTTAAATTTCCACTTTCTCTCAGTAAAGACCAAAGAAACTCATGAGGAAAATGGCAAGATGGGCTCAGAAGGCATGGACACAGCTGAAGCTAGATGGGTCATGGGTGAAGGCAGGACAGGACCTCGTTCTCCAACAGACACCAAGGAAGCCCCCAACAGAGCTGGTGAGGGAGCGGGAGTGTTCCCTCCCCGGGGCCACCTGAAGTCGGTGGCTGTTTTGCTCAGGCATTGACAGTCAGCAGCTGGTGCCTCCGGGCTGCAAGGCAGTGTCCACCCAGAGCTCTGGAGACCGACTCACCGCTCAGGGAGTGCGATTTGCCACATGGCGGTCCTTAAAGTCAGCCAATGTCCTCCTGCATCCATTGACTTGGGGGGGGGGGTGGGTGGGAACTGGCAAACTCCATACACTTTTATAAATGGTATTTACATTTAAACGTAAATCAACAGATTTCTACATTCAGAAGCTTCTATAAACAGAGGCTGCAGCCGGGGGGGGGGGGGGGGGGGGGGGGGGGGGGGGGGGGTGGGGGGGGGGGGGGGGGGGGGGGGGAGACTATTTCTGCTCGGAACAGGCATCAGTTACTCCTTCCTTCTGTGTCACTCAGCAGCGCCTGCCGGACGTCGCTGTTGAAGAGACAGAGGTTTTCCTGTAAACGCTGATGTTTCTAGTATCTCAAAGAAGAGAGAAGCTTTGTTCTCAGGCCACCTTCATTGCCGGGCAAAGAAAAAACCTCCAACATATGACTGTTTTTCTTCTGTAGGATCCTAAAAGCTCTTAGCACCGATTCCCTTTCAGTTAGATACGACCTTGCAGGGTACTCTAGTTCCAAAACGACACGTTTTCAAAAAACCTGTCAACCCAAACCCACCATTCCCCCCCAAACTCCTCTCTTCCTTGGCCTTTGTTTAATGAACGGGAGGAAAAAAAAGAGCCAGGACTATTTATAGGTGTAGTCATGGACAGTACTGATTTTTATCCAATTCATCTGACTTTGAACCTGAACCTTTAAAAGAAAAGGACTCGAGTTTCTTGGCTGGAGTCAGTGCCTCCTTCACAGACCGAAAGGCGACTGTAATGGTTACAGTCACGGCTGAACGAGAGAGGGTGCAGTCTGGTGCTTAGATGCCTGCATCGCCTTTAACGCAGAAACAGAGTTAACATGCAGAACTCACCGAAGACAGAGCTATGTTCTCCCCCTTCTGGTGACTTAGTAAAATGTGGCATTGATCAGGGATCGGCAGATCAGTTAGTGTCTCTTGCGACTAAGGCTCCATAGGGAAATACACCCACAGTTCAAACATTTAACTTCACAGAATATCAAACATAAAGTCCCACGCGGGGACTTCTTGACATACAGTCAGCTGAAGAAGCCAAGAATTCAGTTGGCCAAGAATCTCCTCTGTTGCCCAGAAGCCCCACCGTTCACCTGTCCAGAGGGTGAGAAAGACTCCCATGTGGTCTGTGCCTCAAGTCCCAGGAGGTCAGGTTGAGACACCGGAAGACTGTTCCCTCGGAGTCTGGAAGTTCCACGGGGCTGAGGTATTAGACCTGGAACTCAAACATGTCTGTCTGTTTCTTGGCCAGCTTGGCCACCTCCTCCCGGATGGCCTTCACGAGGGCTGCGGTGGAGATGTTGGTCAGGGGCGCATCAGACGGGTCGTTCTCGGCCAGGCTCTGCTGCGAGGCCGCCGCGGACGGCCCCGGGGCCTGCTCCAGGCTGGGGTGCATACCTGTGGGCTGGCTGTACTGGCGAGGGAGTCTGGAGGGAGAGTTCTGCTGGTAACGCGACCGGGGGTAAGCCTCGATGTACCCCTGGGAGGGGGACCTGCAGAGGGTGTTGGAGAGAAGGGAAGGGCCCGGGATTAGGAAGGGGCTCGAGTCATGGGACATGCTTGATACTGGATGCGGAGGTGGGGTGGGGGGAATTGAAGACAAGGGAAGAGGTTCAGAAGAAAATGGAGACCAGGTACCATTGTACACATATAAAACCTGGAGTCTGTTTGTTTAGAAAGCAGGTCATTTGGACTCACTGGATATGCTGGGTGGATGAATGAAGTAGGGTTTTTGAACCTTGCTACAAACAGAGGTCCACACCTGAATCTACCCCGGCTACCTTTTTAACATAAGCACAATCCAGCAAACAGAAGTATTGTTCTTCACAGACCTCGAAGGACTCAGGGACTCATTACCAACAGGTAACTGCCAACATGGAAGGAGCCCTGCGCTCAGGGCTTCCCACACATTATCTCATTTGATTCTCAAAGCAACAACCCAGGAGGCAGATATGGTCATCCTTATTTTACAGAAGAGGACACTGAAGCAAAGAGTGCCACAGTCTTAAGTGACATGGTTAACCGGCCACCGAGACACGCTTGGAGCAAGTCTGTCTGACGCCAAGGGCTGGGAGTTAGTCACTGCACTGTCTCAGATCTGGGATGTGATCTGAGTTCCTTGAAAATTTTTTCTTTTTATCAAATGTGGAAGACACATACTTAGATGCTTACATATATGGACACTTCTAGTAATAAGGACACGTCAGTGATTTGGAATTCAGGATTAACTTTCCCACAGAAACAGTGCCACACGTGGGGATGCTGTTCCAGAGCAACCCACAAGAGGCCTTTATATCCCATAATGTTAGCTGGATCCCTATGGGATGCGTGCCTGTGGACAACGAAGGCACAGGGTGCTGCGGGGAAGGGACACGTGTGGGGAGTCAGGGGGCTTTCAGGGAGACGCAGCTTAGTTGGGTCTGGAAGATGAATAGGCTGTTGCCAGGAAGCAAGTTGGGAGGGGTGTTCCAGCAGAGGGAAAAGCAAAGGCAGAGGCAGGGGGTACGTGGAGGATGGTGCACTCAGGAATCTTCGAAGAGTTTGGTCTGACCAGAGAGGATGTACAGGGTGCGGGAGAAGCTCAGGGAAGACAGACAGGCAGGGCCGGATCAGAAAGCCACCGAATGCCAGGCTGCAGAGTTCAGTTTTCTATGGCACACGTCTCAGAAATACGGTTCCCGTTCTTTACAGAGACACTTGTCTGGGTCCTGGTGAGGATGGGGTAGGATGGGGTTGGGTGATGAGTCAGAAATTTTGGGTGGGCGAATGTACAGCAAGAATGCAGCCTCCCTCCACTCCCTGCCTGAGATGTTCTGACAAGCCCTCCCGAGGATGCAGCATTCTGAGATGCATGCCTGACACCTGGCCTGGGAGCCACCAGCGGGCGTCAGGTGGAGGAGGGGCCTGTATTTTAGAAAGGACACTCTGGAGGTAGACTACAGGAGGTCGAGAGAGTTCTGAGGCTATGTCAATGGGCTAGGTGAGGGCCTGCGAGGACCCGAGTGAGGGAAGAAATAATAGGATGGATGTTCCAAAAGCTGAGGCTTTAATTTCCCAAGGCCTGGCAAAGAAAGACAAAGTGGCAAATAGGTGTTAATAGTGGGTCTTTCTACACAAGGGCTGTACATATTTCCCTTGCATCTTAGAGGAAAACCAGAGTCGAACTGTCTGTGTCCTTGGTCCACAAGCACTGGGAATGCACAAGTGATTGTGGGGAAACAGAGCCAAGACCCAGACAGGGGACCGACCCATCAGGTCTCAGCTCAAAACGTCCTTTCTTCAGGACACGCTCCCCTGCCCTACATTAGCCAAGGGCTCCCTGTAAGATGCTTCCAGTAGTTTCTCTAGAGTCAGTCATCGCCCATGACATCATCACCTGTCTCGGGCCGTCAACTTCCTAAAGGCAGAACGGTGTCTTGCTTGCCTATCACCGTGTACCAGTACCCAGAATTATGCATGGTACACAGTAGGGAGTCTCTCAGAACTTGGGGTTCTGAGGAACACAGTTTGAAAATCACTGAAGGATGACCAGATGGTGCCATATGTTTGTGAGGGAAGCGGTCATATCCCCCTTCCCTGCATTTCAATTCAGCTGGAGCTGAGAGTTAGCATCCAACTCTTGAGACCCCTCAGCTCTGTGGCGTCAAGCGTGCAGGTGCCAGTGGCTGGCACAGGCAAGGGATCATGGAGTGGAGTCACTCCTCTAAGAAACTCTTTTTCCCCTAATAGTAGATCCAGGCTGGAGCCATCACATCTTGCTGGCCAAAATTCGGGGCTGGCAAACACCACTGCTTCCCCAGGCAGTGCCCAAGGCAGGCACCACCTAGTGATCACAACACAACCCTCCCAACCCTTCTCTATCCAGCACCAAGGATGAAACCCATTTGTCAAGGGGTGATTTTGAGGTGATTTTGTCTAAGCTAGCTCCTGATGTCTGGATACCTGGGATCAGGAAGGTCAGACCCCCAAATGATGGTGGGGGTTTTCTCCTTCTCGCACGGATGTAGAAGTGGACGCCATCCCTGCCCCACTTTCTCAAGCTGACAACGGGTCCCTCTGAGCTTCCTGCACTTTCTTTCACGTGTGAGGAATCCCCTGTGCTCCCTGCTGTGGTTCCTGGCTACTGTGCTCCATGCATGGACCCACCAGCCTGCTTAACTGTAGGTGGTAACTGGGCGCCAGGAAAGACCCATTTAGGCTGCAGCAAACATGTTCCTCTTAAAAACAACTAATAGAAAACTAACTCCCCCTCACACTGACAGGGATGGACCCAGAATGGTCAAATCATCCTGTTAGGAAGGTTGGGTTTTGATTTGCTGGGTTCCTGTTCCTTCATCTTTAAGGCAATATGAATCCAAAAGCATCTGGAAGTGGCCATAAGCCTGGCTAAGCTATCATCTGTGTCTTGAGGGCAAGGGCCAAAGTTTGGGAAAATACTTCCGTTGACTCCCGCAGAGTACCCAGTGAAACTTTCCATGCAGAGGGTGAACTGACAAAGCTGTAGGTTTACTGCCTAATTATCACAAGTTAAGTATCATCTACTTTCTGAAAAGTACACATTATGTTTAGACTATAAGTGGAATTATGGAGTCAAGAAAGCTCTGAAATGATCAACTCATACCCAGTGATTTCAGCTGCTTAAAATAGCCGAGCATGACAAAGGAAGCAAAAAAATGCCCACAAACAACCAAAACAGATGCCGTAAAGTCTCACATTAAGATCTGTAGACTTAACAATAGGGAATCCCTACAGTTACTCTTAAAGCTTATTTACTCCAACTTGACAAACAATTCTAAGGAACTCAGACATGCCTCATTTGCAGATAACAGTCCATTAGGAAAAGTATATTTAAGGGTGAGTATATCTGTGGAAGTGGGGACACTGACAGCAATAGAAGGTCTGGCTGGGAGCAAGATCAAAAAAAGAAAAACCATATTGAGCCTTGTAGTAACTCCAAAAATTACAGTAGTTGGGAGATGTGTGATATAGGGGTAATAATCCTACCATCAGAGTCCATCTTACAAATGTCATTTTACTAGTAAGGCATAATGATGATGCTGAATCATTTGTTAGACACAAATTAAATTATGTTCCTCTTTTAAAGAAGGAGGAAAGGATATAATTCATTCCAGAATTTTTTTAATGCAAGATATTTTAAGTGCTTGGAAAATTAAAAGGATAAGCTTTGATCATCAGGAAAATTAATATATATAGGATAGCTTTATCCCATTAGTGGTGTTCAAATGTGTCATCATTATGATAAAAATAGACACCAACACCAAGGCTGAATTGAATCTGTGGAGGTAGAAAGTATGGACCCCAGGGGTTTGGACAGAGAGAAAAGATGACCCAGGCCTTGGGCATCAACATGTTTGCTAAATCTAGGATATATTTCAAATGTTGAGACCAAACCCTAAAATGACACACGGCACCAGGGAACCTTCAGGTTGAGCCTGGGAGACAGCCTGCCTTTCTTATCCATGATGGATGGTCTCACAGATGGATGGGGGCAACCCACACTAGAGGCCATCATTGTGCTATTTTTGTTTGCTTGATTTTTTTTACTTAGCAACCATTGACAGGTGACTCAGCGGCAAGTTTGGGTGTGACTATCCAGGTTCAACTAGTTGCTGCCTCTCTGTGGTGTAGGCTAGGCCAGGCCCACTGTGCCATATATTCCTACGATGGAGGATGGAACCAGGGGATCCTGACAAGATAGTCCTTTGCTGGAAGTCAAGTAGAATGCCTTAGGATCTACATGCAAAGTAATTCAATCTTCAATTTCTAAAACTATATTTTCTGGTATTTCATGTACAATAGCTGTGTGTCTTTAGGCAGTCAGGTCACGTGACTAGGCCTTAGTTTCCACATCATGGGAATCATAACACCTACCGGATAGGATTGTTGTGAAGATTAAATAAGATAATATATATAAAACATCTAACATGGTGTCTGGCACATAGAAAACAGTCTAAAAATGACAGAATAAAAAGTTATTTGATTAAGGTCACCCCATTAGGAAGAGGTTGAACCTGACTGGAAGGCAGATCTCAAGTCCCTCTGTCAAAAGACATCCCACCTGACCACACTGTCTCCTCTAAAATGGCTGAACTTAGCCACCTGGTTGGTGGGAAGCAGGCTGAGATTAAAAAAAAAAAAACAACAAAAAAAACACTGTCTCAACCTTTCATCCATTTTCTCCCTCAAGTGTGTCCAGCAGGTAAGATTGTGAGGGAATCAGCAAGGGTCTCACCGAATCGGCCCACTGGCTTGGGAGCTCATTCTCTCCTGCATAGGACATCCAGGCCTGGTTCCTGTAGGACGAGGGAGGCGTTGGGATGAAGTAGCCAGTAAAGCCGGGTCTGTTGGCAGCTGGGATGGCAAACACTGCCGGCACCGTATTACCTGGCACGGAGGAGATGCATGGGGAAGATTAGACCAGCACCCTACCCCTTGGGTTGGCATTTGCCGAA
Source organism: Zalophus californianus (assembly GCF_009762305.2). Classification (NCBI taxonomy): domain Eukaryota; kingdom Metazoa; phylum Chordata; class Mammalia; order Carnivora; family Otariidae; genus Zalophus; species Zalophus californianus. Next base: position 86,159,930 of record NC_045605.1, on the reverse strand, counting down.
GCTGGGGGAAGCTGGGAAATGGAGGAACTCTGGCATGGGGGGAGGGGGTAATGAGGTGTGGAGCAGATCTTCACCTGCAGCCCCAGCCCTGCCCACCTGCACAGTCATCTGCTATGATGCAGACCTGGTTTTCTAGAGAAATGATGGCCCAACTCCCCTCGCCGATTCCCCCATCCCCATCCCAACACCCCTGACCTACTGGCAAGAAGGGACACCTCAGTGTCCAGATTTTTTTCTCCCATGGGGAAGAGGTATTTTTAAAAAGGCAAGAAAAGGAACCAAAAGGAATGGATTCCACTGATGGAATTTCTGGAGACAGTGAATGCTTTAGTAAGTGTTAGCAACCGGGTGTTTGCAGTTTTCGCCTAAAAGGTATGCTTTGAACAGACTCAAAAAACCAATTAGGGCATGGATAAACCTTGATGTTCATTTCAGCACTGTCTGTAATAGCAAAATATTGGAAACAACCCACATGTCCCTTCTTAGGGGAAAGGATAAACTGTGGCCTATCATATCTTTGAATACCATATGGCAGTTGAAACAAATGAACTAGATCTACATGTACCTACCCATCTTGAACACAAGGCTGAGTCAAGAAAACAAATGCGGAAGGAAAGGCATACTTTGATGTCACTTGTGTACATGTAAAATACCAACAGCATTAATATACACTATTGCATATACATACATATGTAGCAAAAAAGTTAACACCCTCAATTTAAGGATTGGGATTACCTCTGGGAAGAAGGGGAATGAGATAGGGCTGGACAGTTCTCTCTGTAATGCTTTAAAGATCAATATAAATTAAAAAGAAACCCTGAAGTCTGGCAAATGTTAACAGCTACCCTGACTGTAACACATATCTTCCTATTTTGTCACGTTTCAGATTTTTCAAAGAAATAGAGCAGTAGCTCTTGTAGCCAGGGCTACTGAAGTCAGACGTAACAGCTGCCTCCATTGCTGAGGATGGCAGGTAGCAGGTGGCGAGTGGGAATGTGGGGGGTGGGCAGTGCAAAGAGCACACACAGCACCCGGGTGGGGCTGGGGTGCAGCGCCGGCCTTTCTCAGGCGTTTCTCCTCTTGCCCACCTGAGTAATTTAAAGCCGACTGATCCAACTGCGCCACGGACACGGGGCCTCGGGACACCTGCGCGAAGGAGGCGCTGTCGTGCAGCTGGGCGGGCTCGGGCCCCGCGGACTCGGCCATCCTGGTCTTGCTGCCCACGTCCGAGGTGGACCTGGGGGGCGCAGAGGGGCTGCGTTAGCCGCTCCCCACGCCCGCCGCCGCCGCACCGCCACCCAGAAGTTCCCGCCGCCTGTCACCTCGGGGGGGGGGGGGTCGCCTCTGGGAGCCGCGGCGGCCTCCAAGCCCCACGAGGGTGGGGTCCTCGGGCCTGGATTTGCCCCTGACTCACAAAGGAGGCCGGCGCGCCGAGACCTGGAGCGGCCGTCGTGGCGGCCCGAGCTGGAGTCATTTTTAGATATTCAAGGTCAGTGTTCCCCCGAGAGTGGCTCTTGTGTCTCTGGGGAGTAGCCCACTTAATTTCCGCATAAAAATAAGCCAGGCCATTAGCGCTGGGTATTAGCCGGGGATGGTCGGCCTGGGAGGGGATGACATCAGCAGCAGCCAATGAGAAGGCTCCGTCTGGAGTGGCGGCCGCCCCCCCCCCCCCCCCCCCCCCCCCCCCCGGCACCGGGGCTGGTGACTCGCGAGGGCCCAGAGGACCACGTTCCCTGCTGTCGCTGCTGATTCTGGCCTCAAGAAGCTCAAGACTCTCGGGAAGCTCGGGGGGCTCCAGGAAGCAGGAGCCTAGCACTTTCTAGGCGTTATGAATGACAGGCACTTGTTTTTTTTTGCGGGGGGACCCACAGGCAAGCCGAGAATCCAGCCCATTACACACATCCTATTTCCACTCAGTGCTCAGAAAGCCGTAAGAAGAGGGCTGCCTGGGCGCCACGGCGGCCAGCCTCCCCCTCTAATAGAGGGTGCTTTAGCCAGTCTCTGTCCTCCCCCTCACAGGGAACTTCAGGCTCTCCTAAAATTAAAATGGAAGGAGGCAAAGGCAGCCACAGCAGGTGGCAGGCTGCCAGCCCATATGGCCACCCTCTGAGCAGCGGAGTGTCTGTCACTGTGAAGAACAGAACAGAGCCACAGCAAGAGACAGACATCTGGGTTCTAGCTTCCTCCCCCTGCCGAACCTCAGTTTCCCCATCTGAGAAACAAAAGGGGCAGATGACCCCCTCTCCAAGGCTCCTCCCTGCTCTAATCCTTCGGGTCTAAATGGGAAGCAGTGACCTGCTGATATCTGGCAAGATGGCAGACACCGTGCAAGGCATGGGAGGGGACGGATGGTTGAGAGAAGAAAGAAACTGACACTGGCCCTTAGCAAATCGGCTACAAATGACTGCTGCGAAGCTCCTTGCATTAGAACTCTCAGGAGTAATTAAAGCCCCCCACTATTGCTCAGAGGTCGTGATGATTTGACTCAACTTCAGGGTGGGTGCTGGAGGCTCGGTAGTGTGGGGTCTCCCTTCCTTTCTCGCTCCCTCCCCTCTTTCTCCTGGTTGCTCTCCCCCTTATCCCTGGCTTCCCACATACTATTCCAGGCATCTGCTCCTAGTTTAGGGAACCCTTCCCAGGAAAATTCCTGGGTTCTGCCCCATACACTCAGCCCCCTTGGATGAATCTCCGTGATCAGTTAGGCCCTTGCCTTCATTTTACAGATAAGGAAATGGGGGCCAGTAAGTTGAGGCAATTTGCCTAGGGTTACACAGCAGGTTAGGCTGGAACCCTGGTCTGCAGCTTCCCACCCCACCCTGAGCTCGACTGCAGTCAGGAGCTGGTGTCTACACACAGCTCGGTGTTCCAGACCACTGGAAATGAAGGCAGGGTCATTTCTGGGGGGAACTCATTTTTCTTCACCATTTTCACAAAGGTCAGACCTGTGGTCCCCAGGGAGAGTGTGGCTAGCATGTTGAGAGGGGAGGCTGGGGTAGGAGGGCCAGGGCACTGGCCTATCCCTATTCCAGGGCACGGTCGCTTCTTTAATCCTGGACCTGATGCCTATTCCAGCATCTCCCAGTGCTCATGGATTTTGTATTTCTCGCCTACCTTTATTTAAAACACGGGCTTGTCATACCATTACAGAACAAAGACAGTACCTTTATCATGTCTGACTTATAGCTTTCTGAGTTCATCTCTTTATACATATCTGAGTTCATGTGCTCTCAGCCTCCTGTCTTCGGAGTCAGGAGTTAGGGTGGGTGCCCAGACATGCCACTCCCTAGCTTCTTGGACACTACCCCGAAACGACAAAGGGACTTCTGGGCCCACACACAGGTGCCAGAAGCTGCCCAGACTGGAGGTGGCCGTTGTAGTGGACTTAGCTGGAATAATTTTCAGATGTTGAAGGTCAGGGTATGAGGCTTTCGGGGTATGGGTTGCTTGCCCTTGGGGTTCTTCAAGTCCTGTAGAACTTTCCATTTCAAATGATAAGAAAGTTGGTCAACCCTCTCTGTGCTCCCACTTCCTTCATGGCACTCGGGGCCCCCCAGACACATGGTTCTCGGTACCGGGGATGCACCCTGAAATGGGGCGGGCATGAAGGAAAACCGTCGGGTCAGAGTACACGGGACCGAATCCTTTCCAGACACTCCAAACAAGCCAAGAAAGCAATGTGTTACCGCCTGAGAGAAGTAACAGCCACGGGGCCAGTCCGGGGAGGGACAGGTGGAGGGGGAGAGCCCATGACCATTTCAGGAAGCTGGGAAAACCTGTATGCCTGTGAAAGAGACAAGCAAGAGAGGAGGATGTGTTAAAACGCAGTGTCGATCAACACACAGGTTCTTACTGAAAAGGAAAGTAGGGGGAGCCTGGGTGGCTCCGTTGGTTAAGTGCCTGACTTTGGCTTGGGTCGTGATCTTGGGGTCCTGGGATCCAGCCCTGTGTCAGGCTATGTGCTCAGTGGGGTGTCTGTTTGTCCCTCTGCCCCTCGCCCCTTGCCCCCACACCCCCGCCCTGTGTTCTCTCTCAAAAAAATAAATAAAATCTTTAAAAAAAAAAAAGGAAAGCAGGCTTCCAGGTCAGATTTTCCTTCCTTCCTCCAACTCTGCCCTTTGTTCTTCCTTCTGTCCTCCAGCCCCCTCTTCTATGTCATCTCTGCCATGCTCCCCTGTGCTTGGGCCACCTTAGTCACGGAGTCCTTCCGCTGATCTAGTGCTTTCCTGCCTCTGGCTTTGGTACATGCTACTGCTTCTCCCTTGGACCCTGTCTCCCAGTTCTGCCCGTGGTTCTTCCCTCCGTCTCGTTCAGCCAGCCCCCTGTTCCCCTAGAGCCCCAGTTAATCTATCTCCATATTCTGCTTTATTTTTTGCCATAGCAATTGTCACTCTCTGGTATTATATCATTGCTTATTTATTATCTGCCACCAGCTAGAGTGTAATGAGGGCAGGGGCTTTATTGTCAGCTGTATCCTCGTGCCTGCAACGGTGAATCATTGATTGCATTTTACTTTCTCACTCAAAGAAAGCACGTTTAATGGGGGAAAGCAAGGGGTTTAGAGTCAGGAAGTAAGAGTGGAGGTCCTAGTTTGCTGATAAATAGACTTTATGTCCCTAAGCAAGTTAGGTGGACTCTCTGGGCCTCGCTGTCCTCTTCTAAAATGGGAACAAGGATGCCTTGCACCAAGGGGGGCTAAGGGGATCAGGCAAGTCGGTGTAAGCATTTCACAATCTATAAAGCACTGTTCAAAGATAAAGGATTGGAACTATCACAAAAGTGAAGACTTTGATCAACACGTGAGGAGATAAAAGGAAAACAGTCAGAGATAGACAGGATCAGAGAGCCAGGCCACAGCCTCCTTTAGCAGGAGACAATCTAGAAATGCTCTCTGGGAAGACAAAGCTTAACTTGTGCTTCTCATTCATCTTTTTCTTTAGGTATCATGCCTGCTAGATCTCTGGAGGAACAAGCTGACAAGTCTTTAAGCCTGAAGGCATCAGGACAAAAAGAGCAGCGGTGGGAATCCATAAATAGGGTTCTTTGAACTGAATGAGGTCTTCTGCCCTGCAGCATTATGGCAGACTACATACTCGAAAGGGCCGACCCATGAGCTAACAACTAGATCCTAGATGAAACATACATCTTAATGCACTTCGGGAATTGCAAGATGTAAGGGAAACCTCAAAGACCCTACCCATACCCCCTCCCCCCCGCCCCCCCCCCCCCCCCGGCCCCGCATGCATCTCAGCAAACTTAAACAAAACCATGAGCTGAAACCAAAGATAGAAATAGAAGTATGCAAATATGAAAGGTGGGGTTGCCTGGAAGTCAAGCACCATGTTGGCAAACGATTAAGAGATCAAGCCTTGGGACAGGCAAGTGGGGGAAGGGGCGGGCAAGTGGAACTGAGATACAACCAACCTGCAAGGGGCTGACATTAGTCCCTTGCACGGAGGGAGGCTGGTTGTGCTCCCAGGCTCAGGCAGGAGCCATTGTAAGTCCTCTTTGGCGGTGATCTCCCTAACCCAGGTTCTCAGGAATGGCACAGATTAAGATAAGCAAACAGGAGCTCATAATCAAAGACCAGAAAACATAGGTGAAAATCAGGAGGAAAAAAACCAAACAACAGATTTACATCTTTAAGGACGTAAGAGTTTAAAATTTCTAGGTACGAAACAGAAAACAGAAAGGTAAAAAATGTTTGTAACAAATAAATGACCAGAGATACTCTCAGGAGTGATCAGGAAGATTTGAAAAAGAACAAATAGATCTTTTAGAGGTGAAATGTAATTACTGAAAGAAAACACTCAACATCAGAGATATATTAACTGGGGCTCTAGGGGAACAGGGGGCTGTTGAGTGTTGAGTGGGCTGTAATTACTGAAAGAAAACACTCAACACTCAAAAAGTAATTGATGTGCCACAGATGAAGAGAAAATTAACAAACTAGAAAATGAAATTAAAGAAATTACCAAGGAGATAAGGAGATAGAAAATATAAAAGAGCAGTAAAAAAATATGGAGGGCAGAGTAAGAGGGTCTAACATGCAGCTAATCAAAGTCCCAAAGTCCCAGAGAAGAAGAGAGGCCATATTTAAAGAAGCAATGACTAAGAATTTTCCAGAATTGGATAAAATCAATGAATTACTAAGTTCAGGGAGTACAATGTATCCCAAGCAGGATAAATAAAACACAAACCTAGATACATTGTACTGGAATGGTAGACTCCTGAAGCAAAGAGAACATCTTAAAAGCAGCCAGAGATAAAAGGCATATCATCTACAAAGGGATGACATTTATTTTTTTTTTAAGATTTTATTTATTTATTTGAGAGAGAGAATGAGAGAGAGAGAGAGAGAGAGCATGAGAGGGGGAGGATCAGAGGGAGAAGCAGACTCCCCGCTGAGCAGGGAGCCCCATGTGGGGCTTGATCCCGGGACTCCAGGATCATGACCTGAGCCGAAGGCAGTTGCTTAACGAACTGAGCCACCCAGGCGCCCCAAAGGGAGGACATTTAGATTGACGTTGGACTTCTCAACATCACCTAGAAGACCATGGAATGCAAAGTGCTCAAAGAAAATAACTGTCAGCCTAGGAGTGTATCAGCAATGCTAACTTTCCAGAACAAGAATGAAAGAAAACATTTGCCCAGATCTAGCGGTACTGGCTGAATCAATTTGGAAAGCTACATTACCATGCTGCATTTTCATTTTTTGAGCATTAATCAACAATGTATGCTAAGGTCATATTCAGGGAACCAAACTCTGAAGCTCCACTAGATCCTAAACTTCTTGGGTTTCAGCAACCATGTTACCCCGACCTTATGAAGCAAAATGCTTTGCACCTAATAGTGCTGAATAAGTATTTGCTCAATGAATGTTGAGTGAATCAGAGTCGGGAGACCCAAATTCTCATCTTGATTCAGCCGTTCACTTTCTGTAGGCATGTCATTCAGTCTCTCTGCTCCTCATTTTTTGCTTGTTTGGTTTTCATTTTCCTTGTGAAATAAAGCATTGGAGTAGCTCATGGGCTTCCAAGCAAACTTTTCTATAGCCATGAAATCATTATGACATAACCTGAACACATAACCAGATTAAAGCAGAGCTTCTCTGGTTGAAGTTGGGGGGGGGTTGGTGCTGGTGAATTTGATCCTTCACTTACCAGCATGATGACAACCTGGGACCTCCCTGAACTCTAAGATTTTGCAGAGAGTTTGAAATCATAATCTTGGATGTCCTTCCAGCTTGTACTCCGTTATTATCAATAAACCATCAAATAAGGACATGCCTTTCCCAAAACAGAGAAAGGGATTTATAGCCCCTCTTCCCTCTTCTGGCCTCTCTCACGATACTCGGTAGAGGAGACAGACGACCTATTTTTATCCCTGATCCCTGGAAGCCTTATTCTATGCTCAACACAGTTTTCCAGCCAAGAAAAAGCCTTTTTTATGCCTGTGTCTGTCCTGTAGCACTTCACCAAAGAATGGATTAAAAATTCTGAACTTTTGATAAGTACCAAGAGAATTCCTTTCTTTGGAAGATCTTTCCAGATACGAGCAAGACTGAACAGGAGATCAGACAGCTGCCTTTGGGCTATATCCTCAGGGGACACAGGGGTCACATAAAAAGTAGAGCCCATGCCCTGTGCTCGGGGGCTGAGAGAATGACCTCTCCTGGTGTCTCCCTCCCTCCCTCTGTGCAGGTTCCCCAGACTTCTAAGCCCTCACATTCTGGTTTCTCGTGTTCCGTGTCTGGAAACTTGGCTTCTTGCTGGCTGCGTTGTGACTGGAATTTCACTGGAAGCTATTCCTCAGAACTGTTGCCTGGTTCCAAGTTCCCTGTTCCATGACAGTGGACCCAGCCTGGCACCCAAGGACACCATCTTTTGGGATCCCTGCCCTCTGGCTAGGAAGGAGATCAGAGACTCAGAACAGAAGGCAGTTTTTGTAAACAGGCCTGAGGTCTCTTGGGTGGAAGGAGCCTGAATGTGACTAGACTAGGCCACTCTTGGGGCTTAGAAGTTTGGTAGTCAGAGTAGAAGGGGAAAAGGTGACTACATAGTCTGCTCAAAGTTTCAGTCGTGATGTCCTTTGGGAGGTGATGGGAGTGGCTCAAGGCCAACCTCTCTAGAAATCCTAGTAGAGAGTGAGCCCAGATAAGACCCACTGTGTGCTGGCCCCTCCTTGTGCATGTGCATCCATCCAGAAGGACGAATGTGGTCAAGATCAACCTCAAGAGGAGCACAATAGGGATGACAGGTCAAAGGGGCAGCCTGCAGCTGGAGGGACAGGTCAGAGGGTCTCAGGCTTTGTACTGGTGGGGGAAGGAGGACTGACAGGCCACAGTCAGCCCACCCTCATTGGAGGCTTTTATCCAGTACCAGCAAGCCAGCCCCAGGTCAGAGTGGATGCAGCAATCTCTCCATACCCGCTAATAAGGGAGCATTGTGCTGACACTTAAAATACTGCTCCAGGCAAAACAGGTGTCCACATGTGCCTATAAATAGCTTTACATGCTGGTGTAGGAAGTAAAGTCTCCCAGAAGGATAGTTCTTTAGTTGAACACAGAGGACTTGGCAATTGAAGACTAATCCCATGGTGAAAACCCAGGGCTTATCTTCATCTGTCAGTTCACCATGAGCTACTGACAGAGTCACATTCTAAGGCTTCCAAGGCCTCGGGACTCATAAAAGTTTCAAGCTAGAAAGAGAGCAGGAGACACAGAGACCATACCCCTTACCTTAACCAAGGGATACTAAAGCCCAGAGAGGTAAACTGACTTGTCCAAAATCCCATAGCCAGTTGAGAGCGCTGTCTTGCAATCCTGAGCTAAGGGCGGTGTGGTACAGAGGGCATGGGTTTGAAATCAGACAAAACCAGGGTTGAATCCTGGCTTGATCCTTACCAGCTGCTTGACTTTGGGCAACTTGCCTTGTCTGTGCCTACTTTCTCACCAGGTGATGGTGGTTAACAGTATTAGACCCCCCATGCCAAAGGCTGTTTGAGAGACTCATTTTATTTATTTATTTTTAAGATTTTTAAATTTTTATTTATTTGACAGAGAGAGAGACAGTGAGAGAGGGACCACAAGCAGGAGGGAGAGGGAGAAGCAGGTTCCCTACTGAGCAGGGAGCCCGATGCGGGGCTCAATCCCAGGACCCTGGGATCATGACCTGAGCTGAAGGCAGACGCTTAATGACTGAGCCGCCCAGGCGCCCCTGAAAGACTCATTTTATATGTTAATGTTAACATCTGGCACACAGTACGTCCTCCATAAGTAAAATCACTTCCTTCTGAGACAGGGTAATCTTTTCATATAGTGTTTGTAGCAATCAACACTTTTTTCTCCCCACAATTCCTGGAATCCAGGGCCTTTCCCCTATGCCAAGCAGCAAGGGTATCCCACCTTCCTGGCCCAGGGAAGGAAGACCATAGCCACAACCACTGAGGATGGCCCAAGAGCCAGTTCTCATTGGAGTTTCGAGAGCCAAAACTATTGAATTTAGGATTTTGAATATCAAAAACCTAAGTGCTAAAGCACTCAAGGCCTAAAGTTGATGCTGAAAGAAGAGATTTGGAAGAAGAGAGGTACATTTAGACCATTCTGCCCCTAGATGAGGTGAACACCCTTGGGTTAGGAGAGTGGGAGGGAAGCCAGAGGGCTTAGGTGCTGATGGGTCTGGAGAAGGGGCTCTGGGTCCTGCCTCGCTCTCGGGGAAAGGGAGGGAGAGGCTAATATGAGGAAGATGCTAGAGAGGGGAGAGGGATAGGGTGTGTGTGTGTGTGTGTGTGTGTGTGTGTGTGTGTGTGTGTGTGTGTGTGTGTGTGTGTGTGTGTGTGTGTGTGTGTGTGATAGAGGGGGACAGAGAGAGACAGGGAGAATGAGCATACTCAAGCATGGCAGGGAGAGGAGAGGGGTCTGGACAGAGCTTGCAAACAGGAGTCTCAGGATCCAGCTGTGCTCCTCCTGGACTAACAGCTGGAGATTAGATGGAAATAAGGACTTCTCAGGGACACCAGCCAGAGTAGTTAGATGAGGACAAACCGAAACCAGATTCTGATGCCTACTTCCCACCCCTTCACCATGCTTTGCACCATGTAGGACCCTGCAACAGCTCAACCCACGGGTAGAAAGGGAGACCCTGAACTGAAACTGAGCCTTTGGCACATGGAGAAGAGAAAAATAAAGAAAGGTGTATGTCCTGCACTCCCTGAGTTTTGTGGGCTAAGTATTTTTCAGACTTCATCACCTATACTTCCCTTTCTCCCTTCCCATGCAGCCTTCCTGGATAAACTATGGTTTTTATTTTTATTTTTATTTTTTTTTTTTTTATTTTTTTTTTTTTTTTAAAGATTTTATTTATTTGACAGAGAGAGAGAGACACAGCGGGAGAGGGAACACAAGCAGCAGGAGTGGGAGAGGGAGAAGCAGGCTTCCCGCCGAGCAGGGAGCCCGATGCGGGGCTCGATCCCAGGACCCCGGGATCATGACCTGAGCCGAAGGCAGACGCTTAACGACTGAGCCACCCAGGCGCCCCATAAACTATGGTTTTTACTCACTTGAGTGATTTTTCTAAGCTTCGAGGGGTATGCTGTTGCAGGGTGTTGGGTACTTAGCTGGTTTTCAAGGGGGCTTCCTCAGGGCAGTCCAGAGGCAAAGACCCCCACACCAAGGCTGTAGGACATGTGACAGTGTGACCTGCCTCAAGGACTCCCAAGAGTTAGACAGTGCCCCACCAACAGTGCCAGGGACAGACCCGCTCCCGGTGTTCCGACCGCCTCAAGCCACCCATGATTTTGGAGCACCCAGAGGCGGAGAGGGCCCAATAAAAACTGACATTGAATTTCCCACCCACCTGACCAGACGGGAGCTCAGAACAGATGCAAATCGGATTTGGAGAAACATAAGAAACGTAATTATTTCCTGAACCCAAGTGTTGTGGTGTTTGCAGACTCGTATCTGACAGGTCTGCCGATCTCATCAACAGGGGTTTTGTTTTGATTTTGAGGGGAGAACAGGAAAAAAGAAAAGCCGTGAAATTCTCGATTTCATCCTAATAGAGGTGTCTCGCTTATAAGCGGCAGTGATAGGAATGGACAAAATCCCCTCAGGGTCAGCTTCCTTATGAGGAAATCACACTATGACGTTCTGGAGATCTGAGTCTCCTCAAAGCCTGGGGGACATCCCCAAGGCTCACTGGGCCAAAGGGTGGAAAGTGTGTGGGCTTTGAAGTCAGGCAGCTCTAGGCTCTAACCCTGTGCCTAGCCTTGATAACTGTGTGACCTTGGGCATGTTTCTTCAGTTCTCTGAGCCTCAGTTTCCTCACTGAGTATATGGGGATAATAATATGGATCTCATAGAATGCTAGTTAGATTAGAAGAAATAATGTCTACACAGCACTTAGCTTCGTGTCCAATACATAATGGGAACTCAATAGATGGCCACTGTTGATGTTGTTATAATTATTACTGTTAGTTGCCCCTGGAAAGCCTCTAGTGGGGAGGCTGTTTTAACTCTACTACCTTTCTCTGAATCCCCTCCTCTGACACCAACAGGAAGGCTGAAGGATGTTTTCATTCCACTTGACACAGACTCATTAGGGCTGCTGGTAAAACTGGATCAGTCTTTAGGTGTCAAGTCCAATCTCATCACAGATTCTGGGGTGAAATATGATCAAGAGTCCCCCAAACTGCAGTGCGGAAGTCCCAGGCTGCCGTGATATAAATGGCATCAGCCTGGCCTAGCTCATTGAAAACCACCAGCTTCCAATTATCCTCCGGCGGAGCTCCAAGTGCTTCCTTTTGGGAAGCTGAAAAGTAATCATAGTTATCATTCTCAATCACCACCTTTTCTATTGATTTCGACATTATCATAGCACAAGGGGGCTCGGCAAAGAACTCGGGTTAAGAATCATTATTTCTACTGTGTATTGTTAGCTATTTTTTCCTTTTATGAAAATAGGGACCACATGTGTTGGCAAAAAAGAGGAAGCCTTCATAACAAGAGAACTGCCTTTGATAGTGTTCTGGTTTGATGGCCCATCTCTCTGCTGTGTTATTTCTCAGCTCTTTCCCAGTTTTCGGTGGCCTTGTTTTTCAAGCCTAGAATGCTGATGTTGCTGCCCTTCTTGGCACCACTGCCAACCCCAAATTATAACGAACAGAATGATCTAGGTTTTCATAGGTCCCACAATGAAATTTTTAGATAGTTTTGTTAAATTGAAGCACCATGGATGGACATGGATTCCATCAGCGGTTGGAAGACTCCTCCTGGTTGTTTAAATTTTTCTCTCTGAAATCGGATCTCTCTATGGATCCCCAGAGTCTGGCCTCCAGCCAGAGGGGTCCAGCTGTTGAGAATCATCTTTCAACAGAAGTGAAGCTTCTCTGGGACCCTCAGTTGGGGCACCCGGAGCATGCTCTTAAAGGAATTCAACAGAGCATGAGGAGGAAAAGATGTAGTCCCAGAACTGTCAGGAGAAGGAATATAACTAGTGGAATTCAGCGAAAAGGGCAGAATATTTTTACAATGATGACTACCATTGATTGAGCAATTTGAGGTGCTGAGCTTCATCGGAAGCCCTCTGATTAATATCAGCAAACAAGTAGCGGGTGCTCCCCAGGTGCAGGACTGCGCTAAACATTTTCCATGAATGCCCACTTCATCCTCACTGAAGACCTCTTATCACCACTGTTTCATGGCCAAGGAATCCGAGGCTCAGAGTTGCAGCCACTGGCTACAGTCATTCAGCCGCTGTGTGCCCTTCTACTCCGGGCTGAGGGCAAGTCCAGGGATGAGGTCAATGTATGGAGGTCAAGAAGGATGAGCCAACGAAACTGAAGTCAGTATGAATCAATACAGAACAGATACAGGTGACTCTTCCCAGGGGACAGACACTTAAGAGCTGCGTATAAATGTGATAAGATCCGGGCATTTTCTAAATCTCAGTAAGAAAAACCCCTTCTTCTCCCATAAGGGTGGGTACCGATTTAATGGACAATTAGAAAACTATAATTGTGCCAACTGTAACATGATGGCCAAAGGAAAGTCTTTTAAAGGTGATGGATTTGTAAGGCTTGGTGAGAATTTTTCTCTTTCTGAGAAAAGGATGTTTGGGACTCCAGCTGATGGGAGCATGGCTGGTGGTGGCCCCACAGTTGCTGACACCCTTTTGGAAGGTGGTGCTTCTTGAACATGTCCAGCAAACTTCCCTGATGGTGGAGACAGACTCAGATTCCTGAGATCTGGGCATCGCCCCAAAGTCTTCTATTTTAGCTTAAAGACTATTTTAAGAATTTTGCATTGTATTCTACCCATACCTCAGAAAATGGGATGTAAAAAAGATGGCTGGTGTTTACCCTTTGTCCTTCATTGTCTGTACTCTCCAGGTTTGCCTATCACAGATGGAGAAGAAGATAGCTCCAATAATAACTAGCTCTCCTTCTGACAATGTTTTACTTTCCTCAGCTTGGCTTTTACTTAATGAAAGATCACACTGACCAGCAAGCATAAGTATTCTGGCCCATGTGGTCAGCCAATTTCTCACTGTGGGTTGCTAAGTTCGAATCCTTAATAAAACAGTTGTTGGGAGCCTAATCAGTGTGAGTCAAATTCCCAAGAGCTGATCCCCGTGGAGTGAACAGACAAGATAGAAATTCTGCACCTGCCAACCTAAGGACAAATGCTTGCAGATGATGGTCCCCCCCCCACACAGCCACCCCATCCTCGAGGTTCTGTTTGAAATAAACTTCAGTCTCTCTTGCTAAAGCTTAGCCAATGGGAAAGGTTAAAGCTAGACGCTGACAATCAAAGAGAGGGAACTGATAGAGGGGATGAGGAGCAGGGTCAAGGGGAGACATCTCAGTGACTTGGAGGAGAAGCGGGAATCTGGAGCAAAGGAGAACAATATGTGGTCGTACAGCATAGCAGCAATTTATTAAGTGCCTGTGTGGTATGGACCGTGGAGGGTAGGGGCATGAAATTATCACGAGGGTCCACCAGCCCATAGGTGTCCCAATTAGTCTCCTGCAGATGAAAGAAATAATATGGATGAAGAGGTATTGTAACATTGCACAAGGGAGAACAGCATGCTGGTTAAGAATACGAGCCCTGGTGCCGATCCCTGGCTCTGGGTCCCAGCGGTGCCCCTTCCTGGCTGTGGGACCTGAACACGTGTGTAACCTCAGTTCCTTCACCTGTAAAATAGGGATAAAACTAGTACCTGCCTCAGTGGTCCTTACTTGTAGTAAGGACTAAATAAATGAGCTAGCATGATCAAGAGCATACACATATACATGATCAATACCTAATAAAAGTAAAACAACAACTGTTGGCTTTTGTTATGTTATTATACATCACAATGACAACTTATAAAGCTCTATTAATGAGTAACCCTCGGGGATAGGGCGTAGACTATTACGAGGGTAAAATCTATACACGCACAATGCATCATTTATTATGGTCCACGGTTTATCCATCTTTTTAAAAAGGTATCTGTAGATGTTCTGGTAATGAGTGAAATGCACACTAATTAAAATTCTTGTTTAAATCATGGAAGCTTTCAGTCACTGGATGCTTTCTCCGATCCTGAAGCGCACTTACCAGCAAATGAAGTAGGCACGACTAACATTGTTGTAGCATTTACTGTGTGCCTGGCATTCTTCTAAGTGCCTCAGATAGATCGACTTGTTTAATCTTTACAACAACCCTAGGAAGTGGGTTATTTTTCTTGTTGATTTCACCTGTAGAGAATTTAAGTGATGTCTCCAAGGCTAGTGAGTCAGGGAACAGGGACTCAGAGTCAAACCACCCGCCTCCAGAGCCTCTGCTCTGAACCACCAGGCCCATGGCCCCCTAATACGCAGCTCTGCAATGTGTTCTGACATTTAAAATGGGTCCTCGCACTTGGAAGTGCAGGAAACCACCAGAGCATGAAGAATGAGGTCAAGCCTTTACAGGAGGGGTAGTCGAAAGGAAATTCATTCTACAGTGTATTACGGTTTGATGTAAGGGCTTCCTGTGTGTTTGTGCCCCTGGGTTTAGGCTTGGATCATGGGTGGAGGATGGGATGAGAGCCCAGAAGAGTTTGTCTCCAAATCCCCAGGTGGTTTATCCCTAGAAGTCCCTGCCCTGAGAACCCCCTTTGGGAACACGCTGGGCAGAGCTGACCTTCTGGTGGCAGGTGGGTGGGACATCTGACTTACCGGCCGAGGCAGACTGTACTGGTACATTTCTGGGCGATAGGTGGGCACCCACTGCACTCCTGCCCTGGGCCGCGTCATGGTCCCCGGAGCACTGGTCACCACCTCCGAGTAGGGCAGGTGCTGTGCTGAGCCATAGGCTTCCTGGTGCCGGCCCTGGCCTGCGTGGCCCGCGGACGCCAGGCTGAAGGCCTCCTCCAGCAGCATGTGCATCTGCTGCCGGACCTCGTCGATGGATGGCTGGGAGCTCAGTGTGGACGTCTCCGAGTGGCCCTTCACCTGCCTTGACCTGCCGTAGCCCCGGGGCTCATTCACTCTGTCAATGTTGGTTTCTTCTATGATCTCAGGCTCCGTCTAGGGGATCAAACACATGCCCATTGATTTGTTAATGACCTTTCCTTCCCCTTAACGCTGTCTGCACTTTAAAATGTTCAGCTTGGGGGCGCCTGGGTGGCTCAGTCGTTAGGCGGCCGCCTTCAGCTCAGGTCATGATCCCAAGGTCCTGGGATTGAGCTCCGCATCGGGCTCCCTGCTCCCTGGGAAGCCGGCTTCTCCCTCTCCCACTCCCCCTACTTGTGTTCCCTCTCTTGCTGTGTCTCTCTCTGTCAAATAAATAAATAAAATCTTTTTAAAAAAATGTTCAGCTTGGACTCCTGCTATTAGGTGTAGTGTTCATTTATGTTAGCACCTCGCTGCCCTACCCAGGAATCCACCCCACAGGGGTGGTCAGCTAGCACTGTGTTTGGAAGGCCACTTGCCAGCTCTCCATGTGGCTTCACTTTTCCGGAGCTCCAGCAATGCAGCAGGCTTTGCTAACTGGCGTAAGGATGATGAGAAATGGCTTTTCATTGACGGCATTAATGATATTCTCTAAAACCACTTAGAGACATTCTCCACCCTCATGCCTTTTAGGTAAAAGAATCTAGAGTGTCTGGTAGTCTACACCCCAATGGTTGATGCTCTGGACTCTAGACTAACTCTCCAAATGGTCCCGTGTCCAGCCATTTAGGGAATCGCTGGCTGCCCAATGCCAGTTTTATTGGAGAGAGCAACAAAATCCTGCCTCTAGATCACACTGATCTCAAAGTGGGCTCCGCACTGAATCAGAAGCTCTGGAGCAGGGCCCAGCAAACTGTGATTTAGCCAGCCCTCCAGGAGACTCTCCTGCCTGCTCAGGGTTGAGACCAACAGATCTAGAATGTTCTCCCGCCTTCCTCCAGTGAAACTTTCACTTAGGGGGCAGCTGCAGTACCTGAGTTGGCAGAGGCTGGGGCATCATCAGCCTCCAGAGCAGGTTGCACCGACCGTCTCATGCTCGCCTGCTAATGAATGCTTATTTAAGAAGTCGGCCTGTGTCTGGGTCTATGATAGCCTGACAGTAAGGCTGTGGGGGAGTAGTTAGTCCACATTCACTCAAGCATGTCCGTGGCTAGAAGAACATGAGCGTTCCGTGAGAATAAATCAGCATAGATCAGTTTGCCATCCTGCTCTCCATCTATGACGTAAGTGACATACTGCCACTTTAGCAAAATTAGACAATATGCATAAGTAAGAGGGAAAAAAATCTAAAAATCCATTAAACTTTGGTGTACTTATTCCACTCCCAAGCCTACCGGGGTGTGTGTGTAAACTCCTTCGCCATACACACACACCCATTTAAAAAGATTTAGGTATTTATATCCTGGTTCTGGGTGGTTATTATTATTTTACAGAGAATGAATATTCTCCCACCTGGGTGGCACAATTTAACAGCTGAGTAAATCTTGGGGCAATGTCTTAGTTTAGGTTCTCCCATAAAGCAGGACCTGAGACATACTTTATATATATACAGATCATTTATTTTGGAAAACAATTCCACGGAATGGGAGTCAGGGCCTAGAATGAGTAAACTGGGGGAAGAAAAAAAAAGCCAATCAAGGGCAGGCACTAAATTAGTGACTGCTGTGGGCAATTGAGGCTTAATTCCCCTTGGAACCCACCCCCCCAATCCCGCGCCAACGAACAAGCAGAACATGGTTGAGGACTGTATAACAAAATCTTGTCCACCAGCTCTCAACCCCCACTAGTCAAGAGTTGCTCCAGAAAGTGTCCTTGAACTCTGAGATCTGTGCAGGTGCCAGATGGTACAACGGGCTTCCATGGAACAGAGACAGAGAAGCCTCAGGACAGAAGTAAAAGCTTAAGTGATCGCTACGGGGAGGTCAAATTCCTGCTGCAGAGGACAGATGCTACAGCAAGGCCAGATCTAAAAGTTGTGTTGAGGGGCGCCTGGGTGGCTCAGTCGTTCGTTAAGCATCTGCCTTCAGCTCAGGTCATGATCCCAGGGTCCTGGGATCGAGCCCTGCATCGGGCTCCCGGCTCAGCAGGAAGCCTGCTTCTCCCTCTCTCTCTGCCCCTGCTTGTGTTCCCTCTCTCGATGTCTCTCTCTCTCTGTCAAATAAATAAAAAATATTAAAAAAATAAATAAAAGGCGTGTTGAGAAGACAGGGCATAAACGATGTTCTAACCAGGAAAGTTACTTCACTTTCTATCACTTGAGTTCCTCACCTGTAAAGTGAGGATAGTAGCACCTGCCTCCAGGGGTCTTACGAGGATTAAATATGATGATCCCTACAGAGTTTAGAACAGCAGCATACGGCAAAACACAGTGGTAACCGTCGTCACCATAATTATCGTTATTATTACTTTTATATATTCAACTGCACCTGTTTCTCATGTAATTACTATGTGTAAGCCTCTCAGATATATGAGATAGAGCACAAAAAGAAAATGTCACCAGGAAACTCGTTCAAAAAGGGAAGTCTTTCTCCCCTTAAAATCTATACACGGAAGGTCAGAAATTTGTTATTTTTCCTATTTTGAAGATGTATTCACTTTCCTTTAGTATTAAATTAATATAAATGCATTAGCGAAGAAATAGAAAATACAGAAAACACCAAGAAGAAAAGAGACATTCTCTGTAATCTTATCACCCAGAGTTAAGGCCTGGCCATAGTTCAAGATCAAAAGGTGAGGTTCTCTGTCAACTTTCAAATCTAGACTTATCAACAAACATCTACAGTAAGAATTGAGAATACTATTTTTATAGGAACAGAAGCATAAATAGGTTATGGAGTAGAATGCAAAATTACTTTTGCCCCAATAAACAAACTCAAAAACATTTCATACCTCGGTGCATGCCCTCATGGGGCTCTTATCAATTGGGGATCTTTAGGGAAAGACTTGAGATGGCTCTCCCGGAAATGTGCTCCCTGATGGCTTGATGACACCTTCTAGGGTAGTGAATGCGACTTTTTTTTTTTTAAGATTTTATTTATTTATTTGACAGAGACAAGCGAGAGAAGGAACACAAGCAGGGGGAGTGGGAGAGGGAGAAGCAGGCTTCCCGCTGAGCAGGGAGCCCGGAGCGGGGCTCGATCCCAGGACCCCGGGATCATGACCTGAGCCGAAGGCAAATGCTTAACGAATGAGCCACCCAGGGGCCTCGTGAATGCAACTTCTGAAAACAAATTTTCTTCATAACGCAGAGAACATTTTACACAGAACTTCAAACCCTGAAAGGAATTTAGGAGACCATTTAGTCCAAGCACCATTTTATAGATGAGGTGGTCAAGGCCAGAGTGGTTTAAGTGACTTCTCCCAAGTCACCCAGGGGTGGCTGTGGCAGAGCCTGGCTCTCCCAGCTCCCGTTCCCCCCCACATCCTGCTGCACCACGTTGCCCGTTACATTTCCCTGTCAATGCTGTTTGCTTCCCATACATTGCCCTTCCTCCCTATATCCCCGTCTCCCTAATAAATAATGGATGCTTAATGCTAAACTACTCCCAGGTGGAAGATTAACGGCACTGGGGTGAGCTATGATTTTTCCCACCCCCGAGCTGTCCTATGCATTTCCAGTCATATTGGTGGATCTATTATGTGAATTTATAGTTGTGCCTTAAGCAGGGCAAAAATATACTTGTTAGCAACAACTCCCTGCTCTGCCACTCTTCCAGGAGCCCTGGGGTGGGGTTCTCTCTCAGAGAGGGTTCCCCCCCTCTGCCAGCTTGGTGGGGGAGATATGACCTTTGATGATGAGGTGGAGACATTTTCTCCAGGCTCCCACCGCATCCACCCCATAACACCCCAACAGAAGTCAACCTCTGCTTCCCACCCCAGAGTTTCCATTTCATATGGGAGGGGGCTTCACTTTAGCTGGAGGGTCCAGAGCTATACCCCAAGTGACCTCAACAGGTTTGCTCCAGCCTCCTCCTGCTGGCCCACTGTTCTCACTTGGTTTTTCAGTCTCTTGACGTCTACCGATGGAAACAAGACAAACTGTCATCATACCCTGGGCTTCCCCCTCCTCACACTTGTATTTGCTTATTTAATGTCTGTCTTACCCAAATCTGGATGCTCCCTGAGCCCATTTCACCTCTGTCTCTTAGGAGCTTAGCATATTAAAAAAAAAAAACTTTGTGAAATTAAACCAATAAGAAATTCTGTCCAGTTGCCCATGGGGTAGAACCTGAGGTTAGGATAAAGGGCCCACATGCCCTGACACATTCACTCCAATGCTGATGCGCTGTATGACCACAGGCAAGTCACCTGAACGCCCTAAGCCTCAGGCTCCTCATCTGTCAAATGGGGGAGCTGAACTTTGATCTGGGAAGGACCTTCTGGTTCTCACATTTACTGTTTCTTGGGTTCTATCTGCTCCGGGAAGGCCAGAGTTCCTCCTACTATCATCATTCTTGGGGGAATCTCATGTCTACTCATGAAGTAATCTCATGTCTACTACTCATACCCCTGCCCAACTTCCTTCTCCACCTTGAAACATGGGAGTAGTGATACATTTGCTCTTTTACTTAATAGACAATTATTATTTCAATGAGGCCCTGCGTTGGGAGTTGTGGATACAGCAATTAATAAGATGGTGAGCCAGCCCTCAAGAAGCTCCCCGTCTATAGGAGGAGACAAACGACAAAGACAACAGCAATAATCATAGCAAATAACATTTATTCACAGCTTATGTGCCAGACACTGTCCAGAGTGCTTTATATATATATTCGCTCTTTTTCTTTTCTTTTTTTTTTTTTAAGTTTATTTAGTATATGAGCACTTTTTTAAGTTTATTTAAAATCTCTACACCCAGTGTGGGGCTCAAACTCGCAACACTGAGATCAAGAGTTGCATGTTCTACCAGCTGAGCCAGCCAGGCGCCCCTCACCCTTTTTCTCTCAGTAACCTATGAGGTAGCAATGCTGACTGTCCTTATTTTATAGGTGAAGAAATTGGGGTATTGAATATGTTGCCTATAATTGGCAGAGCTGGAATTTGAACCAAGAGAGTCTGATTCCAGCCCCAAACTGTTACCCATTGTACATATCTAAACAGAGAGATTACCACACCGCAGATAGGGGCTCTGACAGAAGGACAAACAGACCATCTGTGACCAGGAGGACAGACTATAAAATAATTACTGAGATAATCTCATAGACTCCTAGAAAGATGGAAAACATCAATATATACATATGAAGCTCTTCTAAGAGTGTCTGGCACATGAGCATTTAATACTTATTAGCTGCTCTCCTAACTGTTGTTATCTGTCTCATTCCATAGATTGGCAGTGCCTACAGGGCTGAGCCTGCGTCTTAGGCTTATAGCCACAGCCTCCAATCCAGGGCTGAGCCCAAAGCTGGAATCAAGACCTGTCTGATGAGGGACAGAACTTAACATAGCAGGTGCTCAAATCTACTCGAGGACCTGTCGTGAGCCAGACTTGTCCTGGGTTTTCCACATGTGTTACTTCACCGTCCCGAGGACCATATGGTTGTACCCATCTTCCAGATAAGGCATAGCATGTCTATACTGGCTTAACTTGCTTAATTTGCCCCAAACCCTTCTCTCTAATTTGCACATTTCTGACAATACCTTTTGCTTTTATTTGACAAAAAGGGGGAGACAGGAGCAAAGACAAACCTCCCAGTGTTGGCTGATGGTTGCCTTGGGTATAATGTTGGGGGCTGTGTCTGGGACAGAGAATTTATTTTTAAACCTCTTTAACTTGAAGTTTACCCTACTTGCTTCTCCAACCTCCTGAAGTACTGGGGAACTAGTTTTTTAAAAAACTATTTTTATAAGTTAATCAAGATGGACTTCAATAAAAATTCTAAAAAATTAATCACGGAATGTCTGATCATGGTAGGAAATGAGAAAACACAGATAAGCAAAAAGAAGACAATTAAAATCCACTCTAATCCTACCGCCAGAAATAACTACTGTTAACATTTTGGCCTTTGTGCATATCCTTCCACATGTTTTCTATGCATATGAAATAGAAGGAAGATTATCAATGCTGGAGCCTTGCCAACACCCCCCACCAGCAACCTCCACCCCCCCCCCTTTCAAGGAGGGCCCAGCATGGGCCACACAGATTCTCCAGCTATTGTGATGGAAAATAGGAAGTAGGGGAGAACAAACAAGCAGAAGGGATGTGGGCTGCAGTATTTTTTTTTTCTTTTAAGATTTTTTTATTTATTTGACAGAGAGATAGAGAGTACAAGTAGGCACAGCGGCAGGCGGAGGGAGAGAAAGAGAGAGAGAGAGAGAGAAAGAGGCTTCCCACTGAGCAGGGAGCCCGACGTGAGGCTCGATCCCAGGACCCTGAGATCATGACCTGAGCCGAAGGCAGAAGCTTAACGGCTGAGCCACCCAGGCGCCCCGGGCTGCAGTATTTTTAAGTGGGATTTTGGAGAGGGGTGCAGAAGCAGCTATGACATATGAACAGGAGAGGAATTAAGGGAATTTTATAAGTCTTACTGGGCATGATATAATCACCTTCATGTATATGAAAAATATAAGTAAAGGAATAGAAGTATTTAAAAATTACTTTTGTTGACACAGCACTCAAACTGAGTCATCTGGGTCATGCTTTTATAAACAGAATACACAAACATACATACATATGTATGTATGCATATATATACATATATAAGGTTTTTTATAAAATGGGACTGTATATAATATTTTGAAACCCTTTTTATACGATATTGTGAAATGTCTCTGCTAGTAAATATATGTATTATAGGGACTAACTTTAAATGATTTCATAGCATTCTGCTATATGGAGTTTTCAGTCTATATGTAATAGTCCCCTATTGTAGGTGGTGTCCTAGTATCTTGCTATAGAAACAAAGCTGAAATAAGTATACTTGTCATTGACACTCTGCACATAACCATGGATTCAGCCTCAGGTTAAACCCCTAGAAGTGGAATTATGGGGTCAGAGGATATGCCCATATTGAAGATCCTGGACTCTTAGAGTATTTCATCATTCAGCAGCAAAGGCCACAGGTATTTAGAAGAAATTAAGGCCATTTCTTCTCCACACCTGAACCCACTTGGGGCTTGAGCTCTGGTGCCTACTGGAAAGAGTGAGAGGCTGTGACTCTTTCAGGGTTTTTTTCAAAAGAGCACACCGGGATGGCTCACACAGGGACGAAGTATCCATGTGACTTCAGCTTCACTTTGAAATACTACAGACCAAACTTGAAGGAAATGACAGCCCTGCTGGGACCGCCAAGTACCTTCTTTCTAGAAAGTATTCCAACACAGGACATGGCTTAGGACACAGCTCAGTCCGACTGCCTGGTCCTGGAGCAGATTCTATAGCCCTAAGACTTCATCAACACTATAAACTAGTTTTCTGGGGCGCCTGGGTGGCTCAGTTGGTTAAGCATCCGCCTTGGGCTCAGGTCATGATCTCAGGGTCCTGGGATGGAGTGCCACATCGGGCTCCCTGCCCAGCGGGGGGCCTGCTTCTCCCTCTCCCTCTGCCTCCCCACCCACCTCGTGCTGTCTCTCTTTCTCAAATAAATAAACTCTTTAAAAAAAAAAACCCCAAAATTAAAAACTACTTTTCTATCAGACACCTAATGAAAGGACAAACCATGGACCAGGAGAAAATGCTAGGATTTGTAACCAGAATATATATGGAATTCTTATACATAAAGAACAAAAAGACAACTCAATTTAAAAAATCGGGCAAATGGAGAGTATTATGCTGAGCAAATAAGTCAATCAGAGAAAGACATGTATCATATGACCTCACTGATATGAGGAATTCTTAATCTCAGGAAACAAACTGAGGGTTGCTGGAGTGGTGGGGGGTGGGAGGGATGGGGTGGCTGGGTGATAGACATTGGGGAGGGTACGTGCTATGGTGAGCGCTGTGAATTGTGTAAGACTGTTGAATGACAGATCTGTACCTCTGAAACAAATAATACATTATATGTTAAAAAAAAAAAGAAGAAGAAGAAGAAGAAGATAGCAGGAAGGGAAAAATGAAGGGGGCGCAAATCGGAGGGGGAGACAAACCATGAGAGATTATGGACTCTGAGAAAAAATCTGAGGGTTTTAGAGGGGAGGGGGGTGTGGGGATGGGTTAGCCTGGTGACGGGTATTAAAGAGGGCACATTCTGCATGGAGCACTGTGTGTTATGCACAAACACAAACAAAATGAATCATGGAACACTACATCAAAAACTAATGATGTAATGTATGGTGATTAACATAACATAAAAAAATGCCTATAAAAATAAATAAAAAATAGGCAACTGATGAAAGTTAAAACACTGCATTATGACAGGATTGGTGACAGTCCTAAAACACACTGTGTATTTTGTAGGGAACCATGGGCTTTTGTGCTTTCAGGAAGTTTAAGTTACAGTTTGAGGCCTAGACTTGAGGAAATGGTAATGATTTGTCACAAATCCTATGCATAAAAACAGGTTCTGCAAACTGTGGCTCATCAACGATTTTTGTAAATAAAGTTTTATTGGAAAAAAAATTGGGCAAATGGGTGGCATCACAATTCTGGACTTCAAGTTCTATTACAAAGCTGTAATCATCAAGACAGTATGATACCGGCACAAAACCAGACACATAGATCAATGGAACAGAATCGAGAGCCCAGAAATGGACCCTCAACTCTATGGTCAACTCATCTTCGACAAAGCAGGAAAGAATGTCCAATGGAAAAAAGACAGTCTCTTCAACAAATGGTGTTGGGAAAATTGGACAGCCACATGCAGAAGAATGAAACTGGACCATTTCCTTACACCACACACAAAAATAGACTCAAAATGGATGAAAGACCTAAGTGTGAGACAGGAATCCATCAAAATCCTTGAGGAGAACACAGGCAGCAACCTCTTCAACCTCAGCCGCAGCAACTTCTTCCTAGAAACATCACCAAAGGCAAGGGAAGCAAGGGCAAAAATGAACTATTGGGACTTCATCAAGATAAAAAGCTTTTGCACAGCAAAGGAAACAGTCAACAAAACCAAAAGACAACCGACAGAATGGGAGAAGATATTTGCAAATGATGTATCAGATAAAGGGCTAGTATCCAAAATCTATAAAGAACTTATCAAACTCAACACCCCAAGAAAAACTAATCCAATCAAGAAATGGGCAGAACACATGAACAGACATTTCTGCAAAGAAGACATCCAAATGGCCAACAGACACATGAAAAAGTGCTCCACCTCACACCAGTCAGAATGGCTAAAATGAACAAGTCAGGGAACGACAGATGTTGGCAGGGATGCAGAGAAAGGGGAACCCTCCTACACTGTTGGTGGGAATGCAAGCTGGTGCAGCCACTCTGGAAAACAGCATGGAGGTTCCTCAAAAAGTTGAAAGTAGAGGTACCCTATGACCCAGCAATTGCACTACTGGGTATTTACCCCAAAGATACAAATGTAGTGATCTGAAGGGGCACCTGCACCCCAATGTTTATAGCAGCAATGTCCACAATAGCCAAACTATGGAAAGAGCCTAGATGTCCATCAACAGATGAATGGATAAAGAAGATGTGGTATATATATATATATATATATATATATATATATATATATACACACACACACACACAATGAAATATTATGCAGCCATCAAAAAATGAAATCTTGCTATTTGCAATGATGTGGATGGAACTAGAGGGTATTACGCTAAGTGAAATAAGTCAATCAGAGAAAGATAAGTATCATATGATCTCACTGATATGAGGATTTTGAGAAACAAGACAGAGGAGCATAGGGGAAGGGAGTGAAAAATGAAACAAGACGAAACCAGAGAGGGAGACAAACCATAAGAGACTCTTAATCTCAGGAAACAAACTGAGGGTTGCTGGAGGGGAGGAGGGTGGGAGGGATGGGGTGGCTGGGTGATGGACATTGGTGAAGGGATGTGCTATGGTGAGCGCTGTGAATTGTGTAAGACTGATGAATCACAGACCTGTACCCCTGAAACAAATAATACATTATATGTTAATAAAAAAATTAAAAAAATTGGGCAAATGGCTGGAACAGTCATCATCAATAAAAGAAGATACATAACATGTCCCATAAACACATGAGGAAGTGCTCAACACTGGTAGTAATTAGAGAGGTTATATCATTTTACAGTCACTGGAATGGCTAAAATCAAGAAGATTAATAACAGCAAACGTTGGTGAGGTTGAGGAGTGACATCAGAACTGTCATACTGTTGGAGGGAGGGTCAAGTAGCACACATACCTCGTAGACCTGTTTGTCATTTCTTAAAAAGTTGAACATACACCTCATGACCCAGAGATGCCACTCCTACGGATTTATCCAAGATAAATGAAAACATATTGTCCTGGCCCATTCAGGTTGCCAGAACAAAATGCCACAGACCGGGTAGCTTATAAATAACAGAAATGTCTTTCTCAGAGCTCTGGAGGCTGGAAGTCTGAGGATACCACATGGTTGGGTGAGGGTCCTCTTCCGGGTTGCAGACCTCGGAAGGGGTGGAAGAAGGGGTCAGGGAGATCTCTCATCTAAGGGCACTAATCCCATTCATGAAGGCTCCACACTCACGACCTCATCACTTCCCAAGGTCCCCACCTCCTAATACCAACACATCAGAGGTTAGGATTTGAACATATAAATTTGGGGGGATGCAAAATCTTTAAAAAAGTGGGGGGAACCTGGGTGGCTCAGTTGGTTAAGTGTCTGCCTTCAGCTCAGGTCATGATCCCAAGGTCCTGGGATAGCCCTGCTTGGCGGTGAGCCCGCTTCTCCCTCTCTCTCTGCCCCTCCCCCACTCATGCTCTCTCTCTTTCGCTGTGCTCTCTCTCTCAAATAAGTAAAAATCTTTAAAAAAAATTGGGGGGGGGAAGCAAAGATTTAGACCATAGCACATATGTTCATAAAATATGAAAATATTTATAGTAGTGTTTTCTGGTAGCTTCAAACTGGAAACAACCCAAATGTCTGACAACAGGATGGTAGACAAATAGTGGTAATAGTGGTATATTTATACAACAGAATAGTACTCAGTGATAAAAAAATAAACGACAGATACACGCAACAACATAGGTGAATTCTTTTTTTTTTTTTAAAGATTTACTTAGAGAGAGAGAAAGAGAGAGAGCAGAGGGGAGGGGCAGAGTGAGTCTTAAGCAGACTCCACACTGAACATGGAGTCTGATGTGGGGCTCAATCTCACAAACCTGCAATCACGACCCTGAGATCATGACCTGAACCGAAACCAAGAGTTGGATGCTTAACCGACTGCACCACCCAGGCGTCCCAACACAGGTGAATTCTGAGCAAAAGAAGTCAGACACAGAAGAGTATGTACCAAATAATGCCATTTATATGAAGTCCAAGAATGGGTAAAAGTATGAGGGTAGATATCAGAAAAGTGGTTGCCAGTGGGGGGCATGGTGCAGACAGAGTGACCTTCGGAAGGTGATAAAGCTGTCCTATATTTTGACTGGACTGGTGGTTATAAGGGTATGTACACCTGTCAACGCTCATCCAGCTGTACACTAAAGACCTCTACATTTTATCCAAAACGACTTGGGCAACATAGCTCGTACTATGGGGATGGTCGGGGAAGGCCTTTCTGAAGAGGTGACATTTTGAAGACCTGAAGGAGAAGGGGTTAGCCACGTGAAGATCACAGGGAAGCTTAGGATAAAGTCCCGAGATGGGAAAGAGCTTGTAGTATTTGAGAAGAGAAAGATGGGCTGCTAGGGGCTGAATTGTGAACCCCTCAAATTCATACGTTGAAGTCCTAACCCTAGTACCTTCGAATGAAACTGTATTTGGAGATAAGGTCTTTGCGCAGGTAATGAAGTTAAAATGAGGCCATTAGAGTAGGGCCTAATTCAGTATGACTGGTGTCCCTATAAGAAGAGGAGATTCCGACACGGGCATGAGAAGAGCGAAGACAGTATGAGGACAGGGAGAAGACAGCCATCTAGAATGCAAGGGGAAAAGCCTGGAACAGATCCTTCCCTCACAACCCCCAGAAGGAACCAACCCTGACAACAACACCTTGATCTTAGATGTCCAGCCTCTGGAAATGTGAGAAAATAAATTTTAGTTGTTTTAAGCCACCAGGTCCCTGGCACTTTGTTAGGGCAGCCTGAGCTGACTAACACATGAACCATGTGGCTGGAGCCCCATGTGTCAGGAGACGGGGCTAGAAAGGCAGGCAGGAGCCAGATCACGTAGAGTCTTGAAGGCCATGGTAAGAAGGTTGGAGGGTTTTCAAAGGGCAATGGGAAGCTCTTGAAGAATTTTAAGCATGCGAGAAATGTGATTGGAACTTACAGAAGGTGAGTTAGAAGGCTCTTGTAGTAATTCAGGTAAGGAGAAAGAGTAGGGGCTTGAATTAGGGTGGACAAAGAAGGTATGGACGAGCTCTAGAGATGTTTTGGAAGAGAGCTGACAGGACTTGCTGAAAGATGAGATGTGGGGATGAAACAAAGGAAGGAGTCAAAGCTGAGACCTTTACCAAGAAGGGGCATCTTGCTACTTGGGTCTCCTTGATGTTCTCTGAGCTCTCTAGGCATGCGTTGTCCTCTGGGCCCTCCCACTTGCCCTTCCTTCTGCCCAAATGCTCTTCCCCCAAGGGCTAGCCTGGCTAGCTCCCTCATTTCTGGTCTCTGCTCAGCAGCACCCCCCCCTAACCAAGAGCCTTCCTGGGGCCAACCTATAAAGAGTGCTTCCTGTTTTTCTCCATTGTCTTGCCCTGCTTTATGCTCCCCCACAGCATTTCTGACATTATGCTGAACATCTATGTGCTCAGGTGTTTATTACTTTTTCTTCTTACTGGAATATAAGCTCCCCAAGGGCAGGGACTTTGTCATGTGTCCTGCTGCAGTCCAGAATGGCAAACAGTAGGACTTTAATACATACTAGTTGAATGAATAAATGGAAATTCATCTTAAAAGAGAGCCTGGAGGATTTGTGCTCAAAAGCCTCTACCAGGAAAAGACATTGCCAAGTGTCTAAAGTGAATTAGATGTAGAACCTGCTTTTAGGCAAACAGGCTTGAGCAACGGAATGTAGAAAAGGCTCACAGCCACCCCCTGGCTGAATCTGGACAGGCCCAGCAGGCGACCCACCTCAAAATACCCATTGGCCCTAACTGACCAATGGGCTACTTACAACTAGGCACAGTTGCCAAAAATGGGAAAATTCCATATGTCCATACGTCGCCATACCTCCCCATCTTCCCCCTTTCAAAATGGCCCCCACCCATTGCCTCGTGGCACACAGTCTCTCCTCTGCTGTCCTGCCCTCCACTCCCTTGCCTTCTCCCTTGCCGTGTGTTCAATATCCTCCTTTGTTCTGTCTCAGGTGAAATCTTTCATGTCACCGGCTTCTACCCAATTGTCACCCCACATTTGGGGGCCCCCATCTCCTAAGAGATGCCACCACATTTAGACACCACATTAGACAGCCTTATCTAGAATGGAGTTGAAGAGGAGGGATGAAGGGCTCTTGATGATGTGGCGAACACAGGCAAAAGGAAAAAATTAAATTTGGTTACAACTTACAGCCCGCTGACAAGTCAGGCAGAGTGACCTTTCTCTAGGAACTCAACTGTCCTGATGTTAATACTTGAACTTAACTTTACCCTGATCTCCAAGATCCTGTAAGCCTCCTTTAACATATAAACATTCCTTTGGAAGCTTCCTTTGTCTCTATCCCCCAAGATATATGTTAGCAATCATTCTTTAAGCATATGGCCCTCTGATACATAGCTGAAGGGTCTCATGACTAAAGTTTTACTAGACAGTAATAAATGACCTTTTCCTAACAACAGCTAGCCCCTCAAGGTCCTGGAAACCTTGCTTCCAAATTCCTTAGAGACTTGCGCTGTCTCTCACCAGCCCCCCAACTAGAAAGTCTATAATGGGCCACTCTTCATGACCCCAGTGCAGCTCTTTCTGCCCATGGGTCTTCATGCATTAATAAAACCCCCTTCTTGCACTGAAGATGTCTCAAGAATTCTTCCTTGACCATTTGCTCCGAACCCCAACATTTTCACATCTTTGAGGCCATTTATTCCAGAATTTCTTGAGTTATGAGCCCCAGAATGGACAGATGTCTTACAAGCCCAACCTTTCCAGGACACACGAGTGTGTACAACATCACATTGCCTCACCCAGGTTCTCCACTTTACAGAGTACAAGAATTTGCCCAAGGCCCTGATTTTCAGCTCCATGCTAAATCACAGCTCCATTCAGCAAGGAGAACAGATTCTTTTTTTTTTTTTTAAGATTTTATTTATTTTTTGACAGAGAGAGACACAGTGAGAGGGAACACAAGCAAGGGGAGTGGGAGAGGGAGAAGCAGGCTTCCCGCAGATCAAGGAGCCCGATGCGGGGCTCGATCCCAGGACCTGAGCTGAGGGCAGATGCTTAACGACTGAGCCACCCAGGTGCCCCAAGAACAGATTCTGAACAAATTCTACAACTTCACAGCAAGGGCCCCGATACCAAGTGGAGGGTTCAGCAAGATCCATTTCTGGGCCATCCGGCCATGATGCCTTGATCTGGCTCCATGTCCATTTTTCTCTCCACCAAACAGGGTCCTTTGGGCAACACAAAATAGGTCTGCTTCTCTCCATCTGATGCCAGCTTGGACCAAGGAGGCAGAGACATGTGTACAAAGCTGCTTTCGGAAACCAAAGTCCAGGGAGTTTCCACTTCCCCTTGCAGGGAGAAGCATTATCAGGGCCTAAGGGAAGGCAGCCGCTTCCTCCTGAGCCTACCTCTCAAGAACTTCTCTGACAATTAAGGGAGACTGGTACCCTTCAGAACAGGTAGGAGGGTTCAAATTCATGGTTTGGTGACTTGTTTTCTGCAATCGGCATGTAAACGGAATTTTTAAAAGTCTCAGCAAAATTGCAAATTTCACTGAAAATTCCCACCCCCTAATCATGTTCATCGTTGGCTCTGTGTGCTACCAGCCCCTAGCCTTAGGTGCTTTCCCAGTCACCTCATTAACATAACAAAAGACACTTTAATATGCTCATCAGGAAATTCCAAGGGCTTTTGGAGCTCTGTGCCTGGAATAGTGGACAAAAACCAAATATATATTTCTTATTATAAATCACAATATCACAATGTGTGACAAAATTCCTAGCAGTCCTGAGATGTCTAGAGAGCTGGGATGGAAAAGAAACAAAAAATAGTATCCCTCTCTCCCTCATGGAATCTGTTAGCCACAGTTAAAGCAGCTGAAGTTCACTGGGTGTTTTCTAGGTGCTTTACCCGCATTAACTCACTTAATTCTTCTAACAACCCGATAAGGCAGGTGCCCTTTGCATCCCCATTTTCTAGATGAGAAAACTAAAGCACGGAGAGGTGGAGTAAACCAAATTCACGCTGCTAGAAGTGGCTGAGCTGGAATTTGAGGGCAGCCGAGCTCCAGAGGCCACGAACCTGACCATTAAACAGCACTGCTTGTTAATGTTGAGAACGAGGCATGAGCCAGTCAATTAATTACAAATATCTTTTAGAAAAGGATTCAGCCTGAAAGTAAGCACATAAGGAAGGCTTTGGCTCCTGTGAAGCTATTTCACTGGGCGCTTCTGAGGGGGAGCCATCCCCTGCTTTTTCTCCTCCTAGCTGAGCTGGTGCCATGGGCAGCGAGGGGACAGAAGGTCAGTTTTGAGAGCCGACCCCATTCCGTAACAAAACAGGCCCTCCCTACCGCCCACTCAGAGCTGCTCTTTCTCCCTTCGGGTCTTGAAAAAGCCAGCCAGCCAGCCAGGGGGCGCCTGGGTGGCTCAGTCGTTAAGCGTCTGCCTTCGGCTCAGGTCATGATCCCAGGGTCCTGGGATAGAGCCCGGTATCGGGCTCCCTGCTCGGCGGGAAGCCCGCTTCTCCCTCTCCCACTCCCCCTGCTTATGTTCCCTCTCTTCACTGTGTCTCTTCAAATAAATGAAATCTTAAAAAAAAAAAAAAAAGGGAAGAAAAAGCCAGCCAGACTCACAAAATCCCTCTTTCTCCCTCTATCTGCCCCTAAAACACAACCTCTCACTGTAGCCGGGCCTTCCCGAGCCCACAAGGAAGAGTGGTCACTGGCTCTTCACTGCACTCAACTCTAACTTTACGGAGGGCCAACTAAAGATGACAGGTGGAGACCAGAGGAACGAGCAACATGGAGGGTTATGCTGGTGTTTCTCCTTAAGAGGCCCAACCATCAATGTTCCCGGAATAGTGGATACCATAATGGCCTTGGCACGCATCCATTCCTGCCCCAGCTCCCTCGGTGAGGTCTGACTGGGTTAAACCCATCAGTGTAAGCCTCCCACCTTCACTGCTGCAGTGATGGATACACGGGGTGGGTACTTGACCTTCGGCGGCTCAGTTAGAGCAAAACCCATAAACTTTGTTTCATGGCTGGAAAGGAGAAATTCTCTCTTTCATTGGTCCATGTAGTATGTAGATGTGGGGCCCAGGCTTCTGCAGCCACTTTCTCGTAGAGCCAACCTGCGGATGAAGCTGACGCCTAAGGACGGCGCCGCACAATGCAGAGGGGATCGAACTGGAGCCCCAGTCAGACCATGCCTGGATTTACTGTACCCAATACCTTCCCTTCATCATTTAAGATCATTTCATTCGGGTTGGGTTTTCTGTTATGTTAGCCCAAACGTCCTAACCGATAACCGCTATTTAGACGGAACTTCAAACAGTAACATACATTTATCTACACTAATTTGATAAGCCAGTCAAATCATATGTTTATATGGCTGAGTTATAAATCCGCCCTGTATGTTCAAGTCTCAGCTCCAGAGTCACCTCTTCTGGCTGACACACTTGTTTGTTCATTTGCTCAACAAATACAGACACAGAATTTACTATGCGCTGGTTCCTATTCTGAGTACTGAGGTTTCCAGGATGAATAAAACATGATTCCTGTCCTTGAGGAGTCAAACGGGGAAAATAACACAAGTAAATCTACAGATGGAAGCCCGGGAGTAAGGGCTTTGGTGGGGGTGAGTCCCACGTGCTACTGGAGCACCAAGGACAGGTGCCTAAGTCAGCCCCACAGATATGGGTCAAGGAAAAGATTCTGGGGGAGAAAATGTTTGACTGAGTTCTGCAAGCATTGGCTGGATCATCGGTCCTCAACCCAGAGCAGGTTTGCCCCCAGGGTAACGTCTGGAAACATGTCGTCACAACTTTGGAGGTGCTACAGTAGCCGGTGGGAGAGGCCAGGGATGCTGTTAAACATCCTACAACGCACAGGACAGCCCCCCCCCTTCCCCCACTCCCACAAAGAATTATCTAGCCCCCAAACCAACAGTGCTGAGACTGAGAAACGGTGGCTGCATGAAGTAGGTGGGAAGGGATGCCTTGAGCAGAGGGATGAACACAGGCAAAGACACAGAGATGTGAGTCCACATGACAAACGTGGGAAGGGCGTGTGGGGCCCGAGCCAAGGGTGGGTGAGGGCGCGGCAAGCATCCGCTAGAAGGGCGTGCCTGGGCCAGTCCACGCAGATGCGTCCTGAGCCGGGAGCTGAGGGTTTAATCTTAACCCGAGAGCTGTGGGGAGCTACCGACAGATTTGCCACAAGGCTGTGTGTTTTAGAAGGACTCCTCTGGCCGCTGTTTGGCGGCTTCCTGAGTGGTGAGGACTGGGGACTGGACCACCAGCATTTGTGGTCTCCCGTCCAAGTTCACTGCCCCAGCCGGCGGCACGTGTTTCCACCAGTCTCCTCTACTTGTGTGTAAAAGCGCTCGAGTGAATCCATCTTTCTCTTCTCCAGAGCACCCCGCACAGGTAGTATGGGGGAATCACCTGCGGGGCTTTACATGCTAACGCCAGCAGAGAAAGTAGAAATCAGAGAAAGTTACAAAAAAAAAAAAAGAAAAGAAAAAATCAGAGAACGTAAAACTTTGAAAGGCCCTTAAATTAACCCTGTGGCACAGCATACATGGCCCGTGTATACAATCTTACGGAGTAGTATGCGAAAAGCAATATATCATCCCTAACGTACAATAGGAATAGAATATATGCAAAAGCTAATTTTGGGGCGACATTCAAATTGTTCGCTTTGTCTTTCAGGGCCCATGTTGCTGAATTCACATACGCTAAATGGCTCCAGCACTCAGTAAATGTTGGCTAGAAGAAATGAAAGGCAGTTCCCAAGGAGTTCTCATCAGTCCGCTGGCCCCCCAGCTCCTGCAGGGGCTTGGGGGCACAGGTGGGCTGGGGAGCACACAGGGCTGGGAGGAGCTAGTGTGGCGCGCACTGCTCAGGACCATAGGACTTTCCCTCCAGTTGCTGGGCACACTGCCAGGGGCCGGCCCTCGGCTCTCAGCTGGGAATTGCCTTTGCTCTCCCTGGGCATCGGTGGGAATCGGCAATGCCAATCCTCTCAGCAGCCATTGTCCTTGGCTAAAGAGAGCTGCCTTGCCCAAGGACACCCCGTGATGGTCCGCACTAGAGCACAAAAGCCCAGATGCTTCGCACACATTGGGAGCAACTCTGCAGGGCCATGTGAGCTTAGCTTGAGGCCTTGTAGTATCTGTACCATAGCCCAACTTTTAACTGCCTACTCCCGCTTCCTTCCCTTCCCCTACAGGCGCCCCTACCCCGAGCAGCACACAGGGGACCCTGGCCTGCAAGAGTCCGGGAGAAGCGAGATGGGTAAGCGGGCACCACGAGAAGCAGGCGGTGCCCAGAGCACAGGAATCAGCGAACATGAGCAGGCAGATGGCACCTGAGTGCTTACAAAGAGAGGAAGCTGTTTGGCTCCTGCCCAGTGGGAAACGGCCAGCATGGGAGGGAAGTCCTGGGCCTGCAGGGGAGGCCTGGCTCCAGTGAGGTCACAAGGCCATCCTGAAACCTGGCCTACTCCCTCTCCAACTTGCCAACCAGAACCCACCTCCTGCCCCCCATTGCCAAGTGGCATCCATCTCTGTGGGGTTAGCAGGTATCTGGACAGCCACAGCCTCGGGAGATCTGGCCTACACCACAAGGCCCCCTTCACCACCAAACCCCTCCACCTCTTTGCCTTGGGCTCAACCAGGGAGTCTGATTTCTTAGTATTAGTTATTTCCTTAGGATTAAAAGCCCTTACATTAACTTGAGATGACATAGCAAGCCAGGCTTACTAATAGCTTAAGCTAGCTGGCAGAGGTAAGAGGAAAAGATTAAAGGCTGAGCAGGGAGCACACATGTGAGACAGTTCTGGGTGGGATGCTAAGGGGCTGAAGGTGGTGAGGGCGGGGTCAACGCAAGAGCACCAGTTTCAGAGGGCAACAAGCAGGTTGCCTTTGCGGTGAAGGACCAAGTCCTCGAATCCAACCACTTGCCTCCCAAAGAAACCAAGAGCTGGTTGTACCCTTAACTGGGCACATCATGCAGTGGTAGGGCAGCCTTGCCCTTTCCTGATGATAGTCTCTGACTATCATGCCAAAGCCATGAGATGCTGGGGCAGGGGTGGGGAGTGAGGAGGAGAGACTTCTGCTAATAATATTTACCTAGAAGGCCCCAGACTTGCTATAAGCCACCACAGGCTGCCAGGGCTTTCCAGATCATATTGCCTTCCTCTGCGGATGGAACCCATCAAAACAACCGCTCTGATTCTCTAGCCTCCTTCCCTTCTAGTAACCGCTGTTCACCTGGGACAGAGGGAGCTGGCTGCCTTGTGAGCCGAGGGAGGCCAGCAAATGATGCCCAGTCACACACCACACGGTGCACCCAGGCCTTCAGCCGGTGGCTGGGGACGGAGCTCCGTGCGATGCTTTCATTTTCTTCATAGCCATCCTTGCCTCCTCTAGCTCTCCCCACGGCTTCCCAAATATCGCTCTGCCTGGTCATTCTCCTCTCATCTCTCTTGCACCTGTAGTGGGGATGGTGGGCGGGCACTCGGCAACCTCTTTGCAGCGTGCATTCCTGCAGTGCCGAGGCTGACCAGCCAACACTCACTCATGGCCCTCTGTGAGGCGGGGGCTGTGCCTGAGCCTGGGCTTCTGTCGGTGAAGGCCCTGGTGTGCAGGTCAGACTGAGTACAGTCCTTCTGCTCCCTGGTAGTTTCCGGGCAGCCCCCCCACCGGTCAGGGCCAGCCCTGTGGTTTTGTTCTCAGCCTCTCCCAGAACATTCTGCCAGCCCTCTGGTGATCTGGTGAGCACCTAACTCCTCATAGTCATGTTTGGTCTGTTCAAAAGGCTTGAGGTTTTCTGTTTTCTGCAGCAGAAACTTGCCTGACATAGTATCCCTTTTTGTAGGTTTATGTCTACTTCTCAATTGTGAAACCATCTGGTTTCCCACTAACATTGCCAAATGTTTCCCTGAAGAACACCTCTGGAGTGACTGGTGATTGTGGTCACTACAGTGGAACCTTCAGCATCCCCTCTTTGGAGAGGCATCAAGGGATCAATCATCCTTCTCAACATTTTCAAACCCTCTGGCCACGTTTCAGGGTTTCCGGTGAAGTCTTTGTGAGCACCGCAAGGTGTGGAGCTTTGACGAGGTGCTGGAGGGAAACCTAAGGGAAGGAGCCTGCAGAGGTCTCCACTTCTAGAGGGGAGCATTCATTTTCAAAGGTATAATTCAAACATTCCATTTGAGTCTCCCTCAGAGCCAAGGCACTTAGCTGACCCCATTCCTGTCACATTTTAAAATTCCAAACACAAATCGAGGTTGAAGAGGTGCATTTGTATTTCCAGGGAATGATTTGATTATTCCTTGTCCTCTGGAAGCAAAGGTTGATTCCTCAACGACATAAAGGGATTACTAACTTGCCTGATCGAGGGAAAAATCACTTGGATCTTTATTCTGCCTGAGAATTCACATGCGGGGCATTTTCTCCCCCCCCCCCCCCCACTTCATTATTTTCTATATGACTTTTATTCAGAAAATAACATTTTAAAAAATACTTTGAAATAGAGGTATTTTTGCTTTTAAATATCAGGCTGACATTATCTTTTCTACCTGCTTCATGCACTGGGAGGAATTCATTTCAATGCCAAAGTTAGTTTAAAGATCTGGTCTGGCCATCTTTCTAAAATCATGCCTTCATCTAAAGGGGGTGCCGCCTTCTAGAAAATTACCAGCCAGGTGAGCCACAGAAACCACCAGGAGTGTGTTGCATCCCTTAGCTGTTAGGGGGACCAAGAGGTTAAGAATTGTTGCTGCAAAACACAGTGATCCCCACACCTCTTGGAGCTGAGAGTCTCTCCTGGGCAGGTCCCAAAACATCCTGCTCTGTGCAAACATTTTTAAACAATCCAGGCTGCCCTCAGTCCTCGGGCTAAGATCTGCCTGTGTGTTCTGTGTGTGTGTGTGTGTGTGTGTGTGTGTGTGTGTGTTTGCTTCTTTATTTATTTACTCATTTATTTTTATATGCAGCCTTTCCTGTAGGGATTCTAATGCGGTCAGCTTTGGAGAAATTAAATCAGTCTCCCAGTGCTCCTGTTTCTACATGTCAAGGAGCAGGTCCCCCCTAATGCTCCCTAATCTGGCAGAAATGACTAGAAATCTGGGCCTGGCTTCAAGATCTCCAGACCCAGTAGGAAGAATGACATGCTTCCAACTGCCTGACCTGTTCACTGCTGGGCTAATGGATTCTTTTGTTAGAGGTGCCCTAGCATTTTTGGAAAATCAGGAGTTCAGAAAATGAATGCATTGTTTAAAGCCATGACTGTCGTCTTTTCCTCCTTTATCTGCGGGTCCATTTTTTGCTTGAGTTATCTGTGCAAGAATTCTTGTGAGACCTGCCATCCAGCCTCTTCCTGAGATCAGAAGTATAGGACATACAATCATGTGAAGACAAATATACAGAGTGATGGGTTTTTATGGAAGCCCTACTGCATTATGGTTAAGAGGGAGGCTTTGGAGTTGGGTAGACAAATGATGTAACTGCCCTGTGCCTCGGGTTTCCTCATCTGTACAATGGGTGTAAGGAGGGTACCTACCTCACTGGTGACTGTGCAAATTCCATTAGATAATTCACATAAAAAGACTATAATAGAGCCGGTCTATCCTGTACAGTCAGTAAATGATAGCTACTTTTCATAGGATCAGCACAAAAGGTACGGGAATAAGAAACAGGAAGCAACTGCACTCTTACAGACAACAGTCATTAACCATTTTTAAAACTGGTCCCTAGATGATCATTTTGTCTTAAGGAAGCTTGTCTTTGCTTATATTTTTGAGACCACATGCAATTCTCAAGACATGTATATTTAAGAAAAATCTGTTAGAATGCAGTGGGCTTCCCTTAAAGCAACCTATAACTGGAATATTTATGCATGTTTGTGAGGGGTGAGCAACCTCCTTTTAAAAATCATCTCTCTTGGGGTGCCTGGGTGGCTCAGTCGGTTAAGCGTCTGCCTTCGGCTCAGGTCATGATCCCAGGGTCCTGGGATCGAGCCCCACATCAGGCTCCCTGCTCAGCAGGAAGCCTGCTTCTCCCTCTCCCACTCCCCCTGCTTGTGTTCACTCTCTCGCTGTGTCTCTCTCTGTCAAATAAATAAATAAAATCTTTAAAAAAAATAAAAAAATCATCTCTCTCCTTCTGTTGCTGTAAGTAATGTACTAACAAAGCATTCTAAAAGTATTAAGTCACTACTGCAAGTCATGGCATAGTCTATGTTAAAAAAAAAACTGCACTGTTCTCTCTTCAAGACTAATAGGGAAACTATTCTATATCCTCAAACTGTAAAGATGTCTGTGCCTAGAATCTCACAAGAGATCCATTAATTCCAATCTTGGAATACATTAAGAATCCTATCATATACCTTAGGTATGTCTGAGCAAAAGAAGTCCCCCAAACTAGGCACTTAGGAAGAATATTCACTGTTGGTAAGGAGAGATTAACTGGAAAATTCAAATATCTGATTTTTAACCACAGGCTGATTATCAAATTGCTGACCGGGTTTAGTATAAAAGATATTTTTATGAAGAGAACAATTAATGTTGAGTAATTTCACCCGGAGGGAAAAAAAAAGATTCATCCAAAGCATCTAGAATTTTATAAAACTAAACTATCAATTTGTTTTATATGAAAAAGAGAAAGAAATAAAAGATAATCATGACCAACACAAACATCAAGTTTAAGTGTAAGAAATTCAAATTAGGTAAAATATCTGTTTTTTTTTTTTAAAGATTTTATTTATTTATTTGACAGAGACACAGCGAGAGCAGGAACACAAGCAGGGGGAGTGGGAGAGGGAGAAGCAGGCTTCCCGCTGAGCAGGGAGCCCGATGTGGGACTCAATCCCAGGACCCTGGGATCATGACCTGAGCCGAAGGCAGACGCTTAACAACTGAGCCACCCAGGTGCCCTAAAATATCTCTGTTTTTAACAGAACAATTAAAATCCCACTTTAAGCTTTTGTGGCAAACAATGACCAATCCTGAGGGGGGGAAAAAACCTTCTTGCCTCAAATTAGCATGGTATATTTAAGAAACTGAGTGTCATTTTCAAATTACAACCTCACAGATTACAACAAAACTTTATCCAGACATTTTTGAATCATAATTCTTGATACAAAAAAATTTTATTTGTAACTAGAGAAATGTTTGAGGAGAATAGGAAAGAAATCTTTTTCATAAAATCTGAGTAGGTTTAAGGCTATCTGATATTCTGGGGCAGGGTGAAGCATGGTCGAACACCTCCTCAGAGTAGCGTTTGCATGAGCTCATGGATGCAACTACATTAACAGGATGTGAGCCAGTGGATTCGAGACACCACCTTGTAGCTCCTCATCTGGGGAAGTTTGATGGCATTAGAACAATTTCTGCCATTTGGAGACATGACTGCACATAAGCATGGTTTTCATCATATGAAATCACCAAATCGCTCTGTTGGACATCTGATTATTTCCATGGCATATTGAGGAGTTATGAAATCAGGAACAAATCCAATTTCTCAACACTGTTATGGATTAAAAGAAGCCTGTGTTCAAATGAATTCTAACCCACAGCCGTGGTTCCTACTGAGTTTTGAGGACAGAGGGAAAAAAAATTAAGGACATTTTGAATCGCTATTGACTTAACACCAATACTGTACTGTTCATAAAATGGTTGGATTTAGAAATCAAAACCCTTTTAGCAAGAATTTGTTACTCTGACACATTCCAAGTCATCTTACTCTGCAAAATAGGTAACAAGGAATCATAAAATAGAAAACATTTTAGTGCACTTTTAAATTCTACAAAGATACAGTAAAGTGAAACATTATGGGATGCTCTCTCACCTTTGTTTTCAGGGAAAAGCAAAGCCTGTATTCACCTTAGCCCTGCAGAGACTTACATCATATCCGCTATTGCGGATCCCACGCCGGGGTCGCTCCCGAGTCACCAGAAGGTCCATCTCTGTTTCCCCCGGACTTGGGCTGTTCAGAGACTGCCGGCTTCGGTAGACAGAGTTCTTCATCTGTTGCCTGAAGAAAATTCAACAACTGTTATGATGCAGCAAATGCCCTGACAGATGGAATTCTCCACTGATCCAAACTACAGGCAACCAATGAAAGGTTTGGATTTGCCTTGCAGATCTCAGTATTCATGTGATTTGTTCTCTGGCCATCAGAGGCCAGAGGAATAGTGGAATCAAAGTTTGTTTTTTTTTTGTTGTTGTTGTTGTTTTTCCCAGATGCTGTAACCATTTGGCTTAATTGTCAATACTCTTCTTATGGAAACCAGGTAATGATAATCAATTGCAATGCTACAACTTCATGTGAAATTCTGCCGCCAGCAAGGTCAGGGGCTCTCCCTTGACCTCTAAACTTGCTTTTGTTGACTGTTGACTCAGCAGCCTGTTGTTCCTATTAATCGTTCTGATTTCATGCAGGGTTCAAAGACGTGTTAATAAACCCTGCAGTTAATGGGCCACTTAATACTGTGGCTGTTGATAGATTTCCTTTTCTACCTTCCCCACAGGGGATTTCTTTCTGGGCTAAGGAGCCATGAACCAAGAGGCAGTGTGGAGCTCAGCCACCCACCCATCCATCCATCCATCCATCCATCCATCCATCCATCCATCCATCCATCCAATATTTACTGAGTGCCTACCAGGTGCCAGGCACTGTAGAAGATGATAAGGATCCACAGTGAACCAGACAGACATGGCCCTGCTCTCCTGGAGCTTCCATTCTAATGAGGGAGACAGACAATTCACATGATTATTTCAGAGGATAATGAATGCTATTACGAAAAATAAGATGTGACAGAGGATGGCTAAAATGGGGGACAATTTTAGAGAGGGGACAGTTCAGCTGAGACCCAAAGAGAGCCAGTCACAGGTCAATTCTTACACAGAACATTCCAAGCCCAGGGAGTAGCACGTTGAGAGGCTCCACTCTGCTCCCTTGGGAAAGACATACATTTGTCACCACTGTTTACATTTGCCATTAGAGGAATCTTTTAGAGGAGGAAGAAAGAAACAGGAACGTAACGAGGGCTGTGGCTGTGCTTTTCTTCTTCCACATGAGGCAACTCTTACAAGTGGGGAGTGAGGCCCAATGGGGATGGGTGGTTTCACATGGTACTGCAGCGTGACAAAAGTGGCTACTTCCCTCCCGGCCAACAGTATGTTTCTCTGTGAACAACTGGCATTTCAGAGCATCTGTCTTCAGAGGATTCCCCCAAACACCACCTGTTTTATGTCTCCATCCTAAGATTCTACTCATTCATGGGTTGAAGGTGATGAGGTTACATTATTTATTCCCAGTGACTATGTGGGAAGCCAGAAACCTGGCAGGTAGACGTATACACACCTTTTCATGATCACACACCTGGTTAGTCATAGCATGACAGTCACACGCTGTTAGCTTAGAACTCCCAAGGCAAAACACTACCCTTGCAATTAGCCTGGGGAATAAAATAGACACTATTAGACCTACCCCCTCAACATGAGGTGCTTACGCCTGTTTAGAGAACCTCTGTGATCTCTGCTTGCCTGATACCCATGATGACCTTCTTTTGGTAGGAACACTGTGATGTTCTTTGGAAGCTACCCTTCCTGCAGGAGTTGGCCTAGAGAATCAAGCATCATATGCCCATGGCCACAATGATTGGTCAGAGGATGGGCACATGAGTTGGTCCCAATGAGACTGAGTCTTAGGGCTTTCACTAGAGCAACCAGAAAAGAGACATTCTCTTGGCCTTGAAGTTTCTGAGAAGATAGGATATAGGTGGGATGTTGTTGGCAGCCAGTTTGCCACTATGAGGTAAGAGTCTGGCGAGGAACAAGCAGAGTGATAAGGGGGACATTGTAAGAACCCTTGGATCTATTCATGCCTGAAGCCTTGGCCTTTCATGTTCAATGACAAATTCTCTTTTTATTTAACCAGTTTGTTCTGGATTGCCATCAGTTTCAACCCAAAGAATCCTGACTAATATAGGAGCTTAAACCTAATATTATAAACTGTGCCCTATGGTTATCTGCTATTAAAAGCTTCCTTTAGGAATGGAGCACAACCTTGTGAAACAGAGTGATTCACACTTTAAGGAAGACCCCCCCCCCACAAAGAATTCTCATCCTTGACCTAATTACAGATCACTCTTTGAAAAAGCAGACTTCACAACTGTCCTGAGATTGCCAATTAACCCATTTAGAAAAGATTTACTAATAAGGGTGGTGGGGGAGTAAACACTAGGATTAGCAACTGACATTTAAGTAGGCTATTTTGGAAGTATGAGAAATACAATAGCAGGACTGTGTGAGCCCTTTCAAGAACCATGAACGTGGGTGAGAACTTAGACATTGGGGTGCACTCCAGTCTCCTACATTGAAGACAATGTTCCATTATGAAAGCCAGCTTAAAGGCTGCTATTTAACATGGATCTCAATGGACCAGACCACTCGTGTGCCTGGTGCGTAAGCAACTACTTAGAATTAAATTAGGCTCTTGGGTAGAGAAATTACTTATTTTAATCAAATAGAGTTCCCTTAGGTATATTCATTTCTTGTGGCATTTTGCTATATTCTTTAAAAGTTAATAAATTTTGAAACTTGCAAACTTGAAACTTTTTTTTTTTTTTAACCTCTAAAAACATTGCTGGGTGGATAGCGATAAATTTTATTTGCACTTTTAGGGGCTTTTTCATCCGAGGATAGTTTAAGAAAGTAGTTCCCAAACTGTGTTCTACAGAAACCTAGGTTTCCATAAAGATGAAATGTAGCCACTGAGGAGGAGCAGCTCTGCTTCCATCAAAGTAACTCCATCTTTATGAGTTATTGCCTTAGGTTGGGTTCCCCTGGAAGCAGGCTCTGTGATGATTTGAGTACAACTAGTTTACCTGGGAAAGGGTTCCAGGAAGCACAAGTTGGGAAGCGGAAAAATGAGAGAGAGAAGGGAAGGACGCCAATAGAGGGTATGAAATAGTACTCTGGGCAACTGGGGCTCAAGCTTACTGGAGAAGTATGAGGAATAGCTGCGTTAAAAGGTACGTTTTACTTTGTTTAGGTGTGGCCAAGACCAATAGATCAGGAGGCCGCTGCCATGGAAAAGAAAGCTTGTTGTACTCACCATTCCAAGGGGAAGGGGCCTGCCGCGGGGTGCTCCATGGGGAAGCACCAGGGTCAATCACAAGGCAGTAGCAATGAGGGGGAAATGTGAGCAAGAGGCTTTCTTGTGCTTTCTTGGGGAAGGAACAGGCAAAGAAGGGTAAACAGGCTTCGGCGTGGATTGCTGGAATCATTCCAGCCGTCTCTGGGGCAGAGGGGCTGTTCCTAGTTGTATGGTACCCAGCCTGCAGGTGATTAGGGCAGGGGGATTGGAGCCCAGAGTGGGAGAACCCTATGTGAAGGAGAAGGTTAGGGCATTGGCTCTGGCTTGTTTGGTTCCCACATAAAAGGCGCACTTGCAGGCGAGCCCTGTACTGTCTCAGAAATGGCTAGATGGCCCTGGGAGGGGCAGTTTCTCCAGAGTCGGCCAGGCCCCAGATGTCAAAGCCTCAAACACAGAAGCTAGAAAATGTGGTTATTACGACAGTGTAGCTTACACTTCAGAGTTCTCCCGTCAGGGTGTTTACTCATCAGCTCCCATCTGCCATTGACTGAAGCTGCTTGGGAGCACATTAACTACACTGCATTTCTGGTGGGGGCTGCTGGGAAAAAGCCCTCGGATCGCAGTCATAGATGCCTGCAGGAAGTAGGATGCTGCTGGATGCGGGATGCACAGAGCAGTGGGAGCCAAGGGACTCTGTGGGGAGGGGGCTCTGCCAGCATCTTTGTCAGTTACACGACGTCCTTTGTGCCTCTGGATAAGAGTTTATAACATAAAAATGGGGGTGTTCTTCTGACTTTAAAGAAAAAGCTGTGAAGACTCTTTCAAAAGATGTGGGGATGAGTAAACATTTGGAACCTAAATGATGTCTTTGATTTGATCTAATTGAGGTCTCAGGGTAAAATCCTGGTTACTGATGCTGTCCCTGGACTGGAACAGGTAACTCCAATGTGTGAGAACAGACACCACACACTTGGCGGCAGCCCCTGGAGTCAACGGCAGAGTGTGACAAGAATGACATCTCAGAGCTTACCAAGTCACCGTCATTTTCTTTTTCTCTGTGAATCCTTCGCTTCCCAGCCCCATCCCTTGCTGAACTCATCTCCATTCCTATCCCCACCTCACCCAATTTGTGGTCTTACATATTTTTCCCTTCACTGGCTGAAAAAATTTTAACATTATTTTTTGAGTTATTCAATCATTTCTTCCATAGACATTCATGGAAAATGGACTACACACTCAGAACATCAGCAGGCCAGCAAGGGGCCTTGAGGATCTGGCCTGGACTTTTGCTGGGCAGTGGGGATGCATCTCTATGGGGAAAAAAAAAGTTGTGTCCATTCTCCTCATAAAAAGCTTCAACCACAATTTCTTATGTATTTCCCAGATAATGTCCAAGCTAAGTTCCTCTTATTTGCACATGATCTTTGATTCATTTTCCAAGTGGCAGCAGGAAACCCGGGAAAAACAAACCCCTGCCCTGGTCTATAAAAGACTGCTGAACTACAAAATCCCCAAGTGTGGCATAAAAGCTAAAGAAACTGCCAGCCTTC
This sequence comes from Zalophus californianus, assembly GCF_009762305.2. NCBI lineage: Eukaryota > Metazoa > Chordata > Mammalia > Carnivora > Otariidae > Zalophus > Zalophus californianus. The sequence goes on along the minus strand of NC_045605.1, from coordinate 86,115,393 downwards.
CTATAAAATCCATACCTTTCTTCTTTTACCATTACCAACATGGCGACACATGTATTGTGAGCCCTGTCAAAGTGTGATTTTTGTAGCATTAGCTTATCATACTGATTGAATCTAATTAGAAGCATGGTAAATGAAGCACTGGTTTAAAATTCCCTCTTTATTAAAAATAAATTATGTCAATTCCATTAATAAAATTGAGCCCCACCTCCCAGCTTGATTTTGTGGCTTCCATCCAAGCCTGTCAATGGCTGCTCAGGCCAGGAGCTGTCCTGTCTCATCCCATTTGCAGAGGGTGCCTCTGCCAATACGATGTATAGGGTGGATTAGGGAGCTGGCATGCCCAAAGCCAAGGAGCTGTTGTCAAGGAGAATGTATATTTGAAAGGGATGGTCTCAAACCATGAAAGTGCTTCCAAGGAGGTGCTTTAGGGTGGGGTGGAAAAGAAGAAAGATGGTCATATTTAGCTTTGCTAGCCTCTTCCCCTTTACCCAGTAGGTGAGATCATTCTCTGCTTAGTTAGCAACAAAGCTTGGGATATTGCTGGGGTGCCTAGGTGCTTAATCAGTTAAGTGTCCGACTCTGGATTTCAGCTCAGGTCATGATCTCAGGGTTGTGGGATTGAGCCCTGTGTGAAGCCTCCATGCTCAGTGGGGAGTCTGCTTGAGATTCTCTCTCTCCCTCTGCCCCTCCCCCTGCTCACTCTCTCTCTCTCAAATAAATAAATAAATCTTAAAAAAAAAAAAAAGTTTGGGGATGATACCAATTCAAACCGCTGGGCCTGACCTTCCCTCTGAGGCCAGGGATGATCACATGGCAAACACCCATTGCACTTGTGAGTAACAAACTTCTGGAATAGTTATCTTTTTTCTCTCATCAGACATTAAGTCCCACGAGGGTGGAGACTGGGCTGTCTTACCCACCATAAAACGCTGAATGGGTGGAATGAACGAATAAATGCATAAGACAAAGCATACATGACCATGAGAGCATTCAGCAGCTTGCAAGGTGCCTCATACATAGCAGGTGATGATAAATGTCAAATAAATGGACAAATCCATGAATTAAAGAGATGAACCCAGCACAGAGCTCTGAGTAGCTGTGCAGTAAGTACTTACTGAAGCTGAATGAAAAGGTGAGGCATGAAATTTGCATTTATTATGCAAGAGCCACTAATTAATTGAAAAATACAATGTCCCTTGATCTGGAAGTTGCATAAAATTATGTCTTCACCCAACTCTGAAATGGCTACTGGTTTGGAAATATTACTGAACTAAAGGACAATTATGGTTGTTTGCCCAAGTATTTTTTTTTTTTTTAATGGCTTCAATTTTATTTTTTTCTAAACTCATTATGGAGCACCAGCTCACACATACCAGCATGGTCCAGATCAGCAGCCAGCAAAGATCACAGTCCTAAGGTAACAGAGCGAGGGACCAGGGCTGTGTTACCCAAGGCACCCTCCGCCCTCATCCCACTAACAGTACAGGGACCATCAGAGAATCCCTTAGATACTGTACCTGTTTTTAGACTCAGCAAATGGGGCGGCCAGTTCTGGGTCTGGATCCAAAACATGCTCGATTTCCTTTTGGGTTTTCTCATACATCTTTCTCCTTTCTGTCTGAGCCTTGCTTGTCTCCACCGGGGGGAAGTCGTAATAGCCCTTCCTCTTGGCTTTGAGGCGCAGCTTGTTCCGATAGTGCTCGATGTCTGACTTCTGCTTCAGGGCTTTGTTCACCTGGGGAGAGAGAAAGTCTTAGGCCCACATCCAACCAGGCATGGCCAACAGATGGGAGGTTTTCATCAGGTCACAACTCCTGTAAAAGTTGTCCTAGGCTTCACCTCTGGTCCTTTGAGCCAGCCAGACCCACCTGTGTCCCATTCCAAGACTAGCCCAAAATAGTGAGCCACAAACAATATGGAGCCTGACACTCACCTAAGCCACTTGGACCTTCCATCACGGGCTCCTTCTCCCTAGTCTACCCAAGTCTGCTCAGGCCTTTGTAGTGTTGGGCTAATCCTACCTAAACCCTTTTGGTTCCCCTGTCTGGGAGCTTCCAACTTGGAAGCCCAGCTGGATCCTGGTGCCCCACTTCTAGCTCCAGCCCTGAGGAACCCAATGTCCTCCCCTGGCCATTTAGCTGATGCCCAGCTGGATAAGACAACCAGTTCCTGAAAAGGCTGAGTTGGGATGAGTGGAGGGAGAAGGCAGAGCAGACATCCTGTTCCCAAGGTCTCTCTGCTCTACCAACCTGCATTTAAGAGCTTATTTTTGTCAATCTGTGTCTTTCTTGAGATATAGGTAATTTTGAAGCCTCGTATGGCCGCTCATGCCAGTTAGTTCCTACTGGATAGGGCAAAGCCACTCTGGTCATATAGAAAGTAACATGGCCAACACACCTTCTGACCTGTCAAAGATACAAGCAGATGCTACGCTAAATAAATAACAAACAATAAGGATGTTACACCCACAAACGGAGCTGACCAATTAAATCAGCCTGACACCTACTGGATGATATGGAGGACCATTAGTGCTGTTTGCAATCAGACTGGACTATATTACTATAACCATGGATAGTGTTGTTATTATATTCTCTTTAAAATAATCTTTAAAAGAGTTTTCTATAATTCATAAACAAAATTCATCCAGTGATAAGATATAGATTAACCTACAGAATGAGGCACTAGGTTCACTAACACAAGGCTCCACCTTAGATGTTTTATGTCTACAGCATATTTTTTCTGACTTTTGCAAAGATCTCCCCACCCTGGGCCCTAATGATATTTTTAGGCTTGTAGCATTTCACAGGTCTTAACTAGTCAAGAGAAGAAGTTAGGATGACATCCTCTGAGCCAGGAATCCCATTTCTGGAATCTCTCCTTAAGCAATATTCCAAGAGAGCCTCAAAGTCAGAGATAATTACTGATCACCAGTAATCAGACATATCAGTATCAAGTGCTTGATACCCACAGAAGGGCCCATCACCCCTGTGGTTATGCCAAAAATGCATAACTGCAATCCAATCATAAGAAAACAAGAAAACCCACACTGAGGGACACGGTCCATGATAACTGGCTGGTATTTTTCGAAAGAGTCATGGTCACCAAAGACAAAGAATGGTCACAAAGGACTGAGGAACTGCCCCAGACTGGAGGAGACATGACTAAATGCTGTGTGGGATCCTGACCCGGCTCCTGGAACAGGAAAGGGACATTAGTGGGAAAACCAATGAAATTCAAATGAGGTCTGTAGATTAGTCAATCATAGAGTACAAATGTTAATTTCTTGGGTTTGGTAATTATTCCATGGTTATGTAAGACGTTTACACTCGGGGTAGCTAGGTAAAGAGCCAATGGGGTTCTCTGTACTGTTACTGCAACTCTTGGGTAAATCTAAAATTATTTCAGAATAAAAAGGTTTAAAAGTCAAGCATGAAATTACTCAGATAAAATAACCAGAACCAAAACTAAAACCAAAAATTACCTGGAAGATGTGAACAATGGGTGATCAGTTTTCCAATCAATGGTATACCTACTCAACTAAGTCATTAACAATGATCATCCCAAAGACAATAGCAACAACTGCAAATGTTTGATATATAAGATGTAGGGGCACCTGGGTGACTCAGTTGGTTAAGCGTCTGCCTTAGGCTTCAGGTAATGATCTCGGGGTCCTGGGCTCGAGCCCCGCATCGGGCTTCAGTGGGGAGCTGGTTTCTCCCTCTTCCTCTGTCACTCTTTCTCTCAAATAAATAATAAAATCTTAAAAAAAGATATAAGATATAAAGTTGTCTGTATGAGATTCTAAACTATACATGAGTTTGATCTAAAGTCTGGGGAGAAGGTACAGAAAATAAAAACAGGATATGTTAGGGTAGTGAGGTTGATTTTTCTTTTTTCTTCTGAACATTCTATGTGGTTATTATGTTTTCTTTAAAATAATCTTTAAAAGAATTACCTACAATTCATAAAAGGAAAATTTATGGCTTTGAGGTTATGGTTTCTTCACTGAAATAAGCCAACCATAAGATAAGAAGGAAGAAAATTATAAGACAATCTGCCTTAAATGCTACAAAGCAGCAAATTACAGAGTACAGTTCAGGGCTCTTTTCCAATCCAAATGCCAGCAAGGTCCATTCCTTTAACTACCAAAATGTAACAAGTATCCATTTCTGGACAGGCAAAATGCTCATCTGTGTTCCTTCTGGGAGAGGGTGATGGGCCTGGCCGAAAGAGGGAGTTGTATTTAAATTTAGCTGAGATCTAGAATATGTCCCCATGACATTCACATCACGAAGCTGGGGTGAAAAGATCCAGGCATGGCAGCCATTATCTAGGTGCATACTGGGTAGACGTCCTAATCAAGAGCAGTTACCAGTTTATTAGTGACAATCTCAGAGGCCTCTAATCATTGGGCTTGTGTGTCAGGTGGTAGAATTGTACCTAAGGAAAGAGTCAGTGGGTATGATTGGCTTTGAGAAGACATAAAGTTTCCCAAATTATAGAACCAAGGAACATAAGATGATAAATGATCAATGAATCCTCACTTATTGGCTGACTAATTAATAATAATAATAATAATAATAATAATAATGATGTACTGATTGTGTGCTAAGCACTGTTCTAAGTGTTTCACTGATATTAACTCATTTGATCCTCCCAATAGCTCCATTTTACACATGGAAATACTGAGGCATTGAGAAATGAACTAACCTGCCTAAGGCCACATAAATACCAAGTAGAAGAACTTGGCTTCAAATCCTTGCAGCATGGCTTGAGAGTCTGTACTCTTTTAAGCACAATGTTATTTTTCACTGATGGGCCACAGTAAGTCAAAGAGAGGGAAGGAGCACTGTACAGGGAGCCAGGCGGCCTGAACACCATATCAGGGCTATCACAATAACCACAGTGTGATTCTGAGCAAGCTACTTGACCCTCTGGCCTCAGTTTCTTTGTCTAAAATATGAGGAAGTGGAAAAAAAAAAAAAAACTATGAGGAAGTTGGCATAGAAATGCTCTGTAAGTCCATAACCAGTGAAGTTCTTTTTAAAAATTGATGACCCTTGGGCCTCAGGCCCCCAGCCCCACCTCACCACGCTGCCCCACTGCCCTGTGCCCTCCATGGGGCCAGGCCCCTGCCCACACTGCTGGCCTCCCCTGCATGGAGACCTGCAGCAACCCATGCCTGGGTCTTCCCAGGTGGGAGTTGTCCTCCTACCTCCCAAGAGGAGGAGGAAGGGATACCTGTGGCACAGCAAGCACCCCCTGCATTGCCTCGCTGATCCAGTCCACACCCTATCCGTCGGGTCCGGGCCACATCCCCCTCTTCAGGAAAGACTAGAAGGCGCTGGGAGGGTTCCATCCGCCACAACCTCTCCTCCAACTGATGCTTCTGCAAGGTGCCTAAAGAGCCTGTGAAGCTCTAGGCCAAGGGCAATGTCTGGGTGGTCACCGTGGGCCTGATCCCAGCCCAGGTGCTGCGGTGGCAGAGCATGGCGCTGTGTGGGGAGCGTTTGCCAAGGACCCTACCGGCTGCCCAGTGCTCAGCCACCACTCGGTGAGGGCTTCAGCATCAGGTCTTTGCTGGGGGCCCCTGGGACGGGGTGCCATGGAGCAGCCCAGGTCCAGCCGGTTCTGGGTACAGGAGGGAGGAGGCAGTGCCCACTCTACTCCTGCCCTCTGAGCGGCCACTGGGGCCCCTCTGCCCCCTCCCCAGGCCCAGCAGAGCAGAGGGGGAGACTTCCTGGGGGGGGCCATCCCTCTCCCCTGAGCCCAGAGCCTGGCCCCGCCACTTACTGCAGGGTGCCCAGGCCCTGAGGGACTGTCTGGTGGGAGTCACAGGGCCTCACTTTGGGGCGCTGCCCACCGCCTTCTTGTCCATCTACACTCTCAGTGTGGTAACGCCCGTGGCCCCACTACCACCCCCCATTCCGCCCCCAGTGCTCACCCCTTCAACCAGCCCAGTCTACTGGGGGGTGGCCCCTGAAGCCCATGGCCCCCCGGGTTGCTCTGGGATCTTGATGCTCTCTCCTCCAGGGGGTGCGACTCAACAGGAGCTTCTGTCATGCGTGGGTCAGCCACTCCTGGGACCCGGTTGCCTCCACCCCAGGCTGGCTCCTCTCCTGGCACAGCCTTCAAGGCTCCCAGGGCAGGGGTGCTTCCCTCTCCCAGCCTTTCCCGCCACCATTGGCTGGCTGGGAAACCAAAGCCAAGAGGACCAAGAGTTGTCTGTGGCCACAGCAGCCTTGAAGCCCGAGGCCTCAGCAGTGCTGAGAACCCATGACGTTTACCGGACCACCCCACAAAGGGCTGGGCTTGGCCCCGCACCGCCCTGGCCCTGACGCTCAGTCAGGCCTTGCCTACCCCCAGAGGCAAGACTGGAAGGAGTGAGGCTTTGCTTGGAGTAGCCCCTTCCCAATCCCACTTTCTCTGGCCCTCTCAGTCCATCTAACCTTCCTTCTTTCCATCCATCCATCACCATGGGTCGCTCCCTCTTCCTGGCTCCGGGCTGGGCAAGGGAGAACCTGATGGTGGGTCCAGCCTGAGGTCCTGTCCTCCCACATCTGCCTGGGAATGAGGTGGTGCCTTTTTGGGGAAAGGAAATCAAGACTCTCCTTGGCTTTGGTGGTGGTCCTGGGGAGGATAACAGTAAAGGAGTAGACTCCTCCTCCCCCCAAAACTGATGAACCTCAACCCATCACACCTTTAGGCCAGCTTGGTCTTCCTGTCCTGAAAGCAAGAGGAGCTTTCTGAATCAGGTTTATACGTGGCCTGCAGGGAGGAATGAAGATGAGTCCCTGATATGGTTTACAATGCCCAGGTGTACAGGGGCCTGGCATGTTCCTTGAGGTGTGATGGGAAAAACACTTTAAACCTTGGAAATCTCCACTGGTTGTAGGTAACAATAGCAGAGTACAGACAAATGAAATGAACGATCAACAAAACAGCTGGACAAGAGAGAAAAACCAAAGCATGTGTGTACCCACGTGTAAAGTAGATGCCCACATGTAAGGTAGATGCCCACGAGCACTTTCCACATGCATGATCTTAAAAACTCATAAACATTTTCAGCCCACTGGCCATTCTGCTGCAAGGGATGGAAGAATGTCAGATATTCTCTACCTAACTTCCTCTCCTGCTCTTCTCTCAACTGCCCATACCTACTATCCATCCATCCACCTGTTTTCTTTGGTCAAATCATCATTCTCTGGAGCATGTTACAAAATTTTTTCAGACTCAAGGGAAAACTGATTAACATCCTGATGTGCATTGATATCAACCTGGAAGCAGGCAAAGGGTTGTTTCAAGCTGGCTAAAAGGAGTAAAAGTCATTTCAAAGCCTCTGTAGTAGGCCACATTCCTATCTGTATGACACTATCTTCTCTGGTCCTTTATCAGTTCGAGCCTCTTTCATCCTACCACAACTGGCATCCCATAATGAACAAGTTAAGAGTGTTACCAAAGAAACCAGAAGGTGGTGTGTGTGTGTAAGGGGATAGGGAAGAATTTGTGATGTTTCTCTTCATAACTACAGTTAAAAAAAAAAACAAAAACAAGCGATTTTTAAGTAAACTCTGTCCTCAATGTGGGGCTTGAATTCCCGACCCCAAGATCAAGTGTCTCACGCTCTACCGACTGAGTCACCCAAGTGCCCCCATAACTACAATGTTTAAAAAGTCCCCTTGGGCTTCCTGAGAAAGGCAAAAATGATTAAAAAACATCACCCAACAAACTCATTTTGGGTGACTTGCATCCTGATTGATGCTACTGAGGCCTGTACACACAGAGGTAAAAATGACCAATAGAGTCCCATACACTGGACAGAACCTGCAACCAGTATGCCCAGCTGGTGTTCCTTAGTCTGAATTCCCGGAGGCCTGGCTGCGCTGGTCCCCAGACGCTCACCTCACCGTTGAGGGCTGCCGACTCCTGGCTCCTGTCTGATGTGGGATGCACCACGGGGAGGGCTGTGGGTTTTACTGCAATGAGCTGCACAGATCCAGAAGATGTGTCAAAGGGATCGGCAGCCGCCTTGCCAGAGTTGTCAAAAAGCACCGCTCCTTCCTCTTCATCACTTGCCGGCACTGAAGCACAACATAAACACATGGATTTTTTTTATTGTGTAGGGATGCTGCATGATCGTGGGGGAATTTGTGTAAGGCTCCCAGACTAAGGACATTACATTACTCAAAGTGACCCCAGGAACAACAGCATCCAGTTCTGTGCCAAGGGCTCCCTATTGTTCAAGGATTTCTCTTAAATTTAAGATCTATACTGTTCATTCCTCCACTGTATTATCAATGTGTAGGAAAGAATAGTAGAGGTTTGAATTTATTTTTTTATTATGTTATGTTAATCACCATATATTACATCATTAGTTTTTGATATAGGGTTCCACTATTCATTGTTTGCATATAACACACAGCGCTCCATCCATTCAGTACGTGCCCTCTTTAATACCCATCACCAGGCTAACCCATCCCCCCACCCCCCTCCCCTCTAGAACCCTCAGTTTGTTTCTCAGAGTCCATAGTCTCTCATGGTTTGTCTCCCCCTCCGATCTCCCCCCCTTCATTTCTCCCTTCCTACTATCTTCTTCTTCTTTTTTTTAAAAAAGATTTTATTTATTTATTTGACAGAGAGAGACAGCGAGAGAGGAACACAAGCAGGGGGAGTGGGAGAGGGAGAAGCAGGCTTCCCGCAGAGCAGGGAGCCTGATGCAGGACTTGATCCCAGGACCCTGGGATCATGACCTGAGCCGAAGGCAGACGCTTAATGACTGAGCCACCCAGGCGCCCCATCTTCTTTTTTTTTTTAACCTATAATGTATTATTTGTTTCAGAGGTACAGGTCTGTGAGGTTTGAATTTAAACAGCAAAAACCATTGTTTCAAAACCATGACAAAATGTTTTTGGGGAAAAAAAAAAGTAAATTTTTTCTCTCTGAGTCAGAGATGAAAAAAGTACAATTGGCCAAAACTGGCAACTGTTCTTAAAATGTGACCATCAACAGAATAACGGCATTCAGTCCAATCTCTGGCACCAAACCACCCATTTTTGCACGAGGTTAAGCGATGAGTCTTCCCTGGTCAACTGGCCTTAGCAATTGCTGCTGACACTCTATGTTTTTTTCCTTCTCAAGGCTGCTTTTCCAGTGATTTGGGTTTGGGATTTTTCATTGGTCAAAACAAAAGAAAGCTAAGAAATAACCGCCAGAGAAATGAATTTAACACTATCGACAACTTCCCTAATTAAATAGAGTGAGTTCTGCCTACACTCTGTTAAATTAATTCTCCCCTCTGACAGATAATTCTGCTCTCATTGCTGAAAGACACCACTCTGCCTTGTGTATCCATAACTAAGCTGGCAGAAGAAGTTGAGAGCCAGTGGGATCTTGCTGATTGACTTGTGCTTAAAGCACATTCCCATTAGGTAGCTCTAAGAATGACAGTTTATTGAGCACAGCTGAGCAAGAGATAAATTAAGCCTGTTCAAACAACTAGACCAGTAGGCAAGTTAGGAGCAAAACAGGTGTTCTGTAAAATATGAATGTAATAGAATTGTATTCATCTTTCCTACTGCTTGCTCAAGACATTGGGATGTTCTTTAAATTATTGAAAAACACATAGTTTGTATCATATTGTCACTTATCATAATCACAGATTTGCCAAAGTAAGCTGAGTAAATCATTATTGTACAATGTGGCTAAAACACCTCGGAGTCTAATAATGGGCTATAGTTGGGAGTATTTTTTTGGTTCTGTGAACTTATTTGCAAATAGCAGGACACCAAACAGCCAACGACAGAAGAAAATCTCTACTCACACATCTTTATGGAGTAGAGCTTTGCTGGGCAATTCTTGCCTGAGCACCATTATCTCCCACCTGGACAACTGCTCTGAAAATCATCTATGGCAGCCATTGCCTCCTGATATTCATAGCCACAATGAATAGGACTGAGCTGTGTAACCAATAGGAAATCACAGAAATGACAAGGCTAGGTCATTAAAAAAACCCTGTAGCTTCCACCTTGCTCTCTCCTGGATCACTTACTCCAGGGAAAGTCAGCTGCCACGTTATGAGGACACCCAGGCAGCCCTATGGAGAGGTCCACATGGCAAGATACTGAGACTCCTGCCAACAAGTATGTGAGCAAGCCATCTTGTAAGTGGAGTCTGCAGGCCCAGTTGAGTCTTTAGATGACCACAGCCCAGGTCAACATCCTGACTGTGACCTCCTGCGCCAGAACCACCCAACTAAGCCACTCTGAATTCCTGACCCACAAATATGACATGAGATAATAAACATAGATTGTCATTTTTGGTTGCCAGGTGTTGGGGCAATTTGTTACACAGCAGTAAGTACCTAACACACTCTTGTCTTCCTACCTAAGATACATACTCACAGCAGCCAGGATGTCTATCTCTTTGAAAGGTAACCAGATCACAGTCCCCCCCGTTATCAGAACCCTCTGAAGCCTTCATCTCTCTTAGAATAAAACCCAGAGTCTTTACAATCTGGCCCTGACCACCTGGCTGAGCTCATTTCCCTTATCCATTCTGTTCCAGCTACAACAGCCTTTTTGAACACATCTGGCTTGTTCTCACCTCTGGGATTTTGCATTAGGTATAATCCCTCTGCTCAGAATGCAAAGTCTTTCTCCCTAGATCTTTGCATGCCTAGTTCCTTCTTAGTTTTCAACTGCACCTTGAAAAAGCCTTTCCTTGTCCACCAATCTAAAATAGCCTGCCCATAACCTGGTTATATTTTCTTCATGACACTTATCACTGCTGGTTTGTATTGATTTAACCTGTTCCTACCCCAGGTCTTGGAATAGAAGCTCCTTTCTGGCCCACCTTTTAAAAGGCTGATGCTTATTGCCTTTAATGATGTCTCACGTGTAGTTGGCTTTTAGTAAGGATTTATTGAATAAATGAAGGAATGAAGGAATGACAAAAATTTCCTGACTTAGAAAAGGAGATTGTTGTTAGTTGTTAGTACCTACAAAACAGGTGAACACGTAGAAGTTAGTTATGCTATCACTAAACGGTTCAGAGGGTGAAGAGATGGTACTCGGCGTTTTTATTGATTCTGGGTTGTGACACCCTCAATTCCCACCCTGTGGACAGGGTAAGGAGAGAGCATAACTGTAATGGGATACCCTGGAAACTGTATGAACTATAGTTCTTTTCCATCCTTATTCTCGAAAAAGATTCAGATTTGCACAATAATCCCTCCAGGTTTAAGAGAAAAATAATTAGCTATCCTGCCCCCCCATCCCTCAAAGACTTATGTAAAAAGACATTACATTAAATGTTGATATATGAAAGTGAGGGAGTCCAGCAGGTTCATGGGAATACTTGATGCATAGTTAGTCCCTAAAGGGAAAAGTGTGGGAGAACGCTAAAGGTAAGGGCCACAGTGAAACTGTGGAAGTGTCCCACACACCATACATCATCATCATCATCATCATCAACGTCACCAGCCTCAACCTCGTTGTGTCTTATTTAACTTCCATAAATCAGCAATCTATTTCTCTTCCTTCCTTCCTTCCTTCCTTCCTTCCTTTCTTCCCTCCCTCCCTCCCTCTCTCCTTCCTTTAGTTCATCTTCCAATCCAATAAAATACACTATTGATATTTTGATGAGCTCTGACATTGTGGATATGATATGGTGAAGTGAAGCCCATGATAAAAAGTACAAGTGGAGGCTCCATGGAAGGTCCAGCCTAGAATTCTGATGTGCTCCAGCGTCTGCTGGATTTTATAGTGAATGAACTGGTCCCATCATTTCAAGCTGAACCTCACTGAATGGGAAACTGCAGTGAAAGAGAGGCCACCACCCCTGGAAACTCACTGGGTTTACCTCTGGCAGAAATAAAATGCAACGAAGCACGATAAACCTGGAGAAAGGATGGCTTTTTAATAGAACAAACACATTAAAACCTTACCCTAGTACTGTAATTGGATTTTATTCATGCACCTGGCTCCTGTTATTTCTGAGCCTAATATTTAAATAATCAAAGTGACCTAAACAATAAGGAGGCGGGCAGAGCTGTGGAAAAACAAGAACAGAAGGTCGGCAGGAACATTTTGGGCAGGTCAGTGTCTCACCAGCCAGGGTGGGGAGTGATGGGGTCGGAAACATGCCCTGCTCCCTCCTCTTCTATGGATTAAATGCAAGGGACAGGGAAAGGCATCATCTCGTAAATGTGATTTGCTGACAGAGGAGTCTGTGCATTGTATATTTCTAAGCAAGAAAAAGGCACAGAACAGTAGGTTACATGGATTCATTTTATGAAAAAACAAAGCAATACAACAAAACCGATGTGTGTGTGTGTTGTCATATGCATAGTGAGAAGGTCTGAGAAAGACACAGGCTAAATTATTCAAGGTCATCTGAGGACTGGGGTGCGTGATGGGGCACGTGCGGGAGGACAGACTTTGACTTGACTTCATATATTTCTAGGAAGCCTTCTGTGAGCTGGCTTGGCAGAGAGCTGATAGGTAGGATTTCTGGTAGTCCCGAGTGGGGTAGAGATTCCAAGAAAACCCCACATGCCATACCCTGATTCGGGTGTAAAAAGCACAGTCTCTGTTACAGGGCATGGGGAATTCAGGAGAAGAAGAAATTCGGGAATCAAATCGGTAGAGGACAATTTAAACCAGTGCTTTACATAATGGCCAGGAATGGGAATGAGGAACAGATTTGCCCTGCAGAAGACAAATCCATTGTGTCATTATTCCTTTTCTTTCTTTTTTGGGGTCAGAAGAAAGAAGTCAGTGACATTTGGAAACAGGACTATTCTTTTTTTTTAAAGATTTTATCTATTTACCTGACAGAGAGAGACACAATGAGAAAGGGAACACAAGCAGGGGGAGTGACAGGCAGAGGGAGAAGCAGCCCCCTCCGCTGAGCAGGGAGCCCGATGCGGGGCTCGATCCCAGGACCCTGGGATCATGACTGGAGCCCAAGGCAGACGCCCAATGACTGAGCCACCCAGGCGCCCCACAAAGGAATATTCTGGCACTAGCTCCAAGAGAGGGTCCCTGAATCCTATTCCATCACATTCCTTTAAAAGGGAAGCAGAGCTAACCTGATCGCCAGATTAGTCGGCTTTTCACCTGGCATTTCTGTAGGATTTCACCTAACAACCCATTGAAATCTGAAAGGACTTTCTTCGGATCTGAGTGGCAGCCCGGGGTACTTGAACCTGGGCTCCAGCCAGCCGGCACCACACATGGAAGGAGCACGTGGAACGACGGTCAGAACAAAGGTGGAACCAGAGGAGGGGACATGCAACCATGTCTGATGGATGCCACATACAGATGGTGCCACAGCTCCAATGACTTATGAATAAATCCCAACACCTATCCTTTAGAGTGAGGGAAAAGATCTGTGTGAGAGAGAATCCAACCAGTTATGTTTCCCTAGAGAATAAAGGCGGAAGCACGGGCTGATTTTTATGATGACAGATTTGTCACCATGTTGTCTTTCCCGGGAGAGGTGGATTGGTAATAACTCCCTGGCAGAGACTGAACCCCTGAAACTTATCAAGGGAGTCAGGGCAAGAAAATGGGGGGAATCTCCAAGACAAGCAGCCTTTCAGAGACCTGCCCCCGTCATGGACCCGGTGCTAGGAATCCTGTCGATTCAGCCAAGAACTAGAAAAATCACAAAGCAAACATCGGTGCGTTCGGCATAGGGCTTTTCCAAAGCACTAGGCAATTCCATCAGATCAGGGAGCAGAGGGCATGAGACAGGATAATTCAGAGAAGGGGGACAGGCAATATCCCAAGAGGCAGGTGGCAGACTCCTGACTTTTCTGGGGCATACCAGAGAGGAGAACCTACGGTGCGTGTGAGTGTGGGCACCCATGTGTGTGCGCAACTGTGTGTGGGAGGGGCTCGGGGCTGGTGTTGGCAAAGAAGGCTTCTCACCATTTCTCTTCCGTGCCTCCTCCTTTGTCACTTTCTGCTGTGCCATGACATTCTGGGGCGAGCGCCTCCCTGAGCTGGGCTTCCCTGATTCGTTGCTGATGACAGAGCCATTCTCGCTGGGCGACCTGCTGGAAGTAACCATAGCAACAGGAAGATGGTAAGTTCTGACTCCAGCAGCCTCCTCTCAAGGTTATTTTATTTGCACCGTTTATGTCTGTCGCCTTTCATTCTGGTTTTATCCATAAAGAAGAAATGATACAGGAAAAGAAAACAAAACAAAACAAAACTAGCCCCACACTACCGCATGGGTTAGGCAGCTGGCCATCGTGAAGTATGTCGTTTAGTGAAGTATGTCGTTTATGGGGAGTGCTTAGCTCTGCAGAGTTCAGTGAGCACGGCCCTCAGGTCCCATCTCTGTTCCATTACCCCCAGTGACTATGGAAATGGTGGTGATGGTGTTTGTAAGCATGCCCTCTTTTTAAAACACAGCACTCTGAATAGTGTTGCAGAGTGTTTGATTCACGTGGCATCTGCAGGGACATGCATAAGACATAACGTTCTCTTTGGCGATTCTCTTTACAGAACAGACCCTGACCACTAAAGCTGAAGTCACCCCACCACTGAGTTTGTCATTCTGCTTCCCACACTGATGTGTGCGCACACGTGCGCTCTTTAACTGTGCGAACTGGCAACCATTTACATTTGAAACTACCAATTTGAGCTATTTGTTCCTTCAGGAGATACTTTATGTGCACCAGCTCTGTGCCGGGCACTGCGCCAGGTATCCTGGTATACAGAGATCCGAAGATACCACCCGTATTCTCTAAGAGCTCCCCATCAGAAGCACCAACCAGGTGCCAAGGACTACGTGAATGCTTTCACAACTCTTAGGGAATCATCAGGACAATCCACTGGTTTGGTGATCGTCACCCTTGTTTCTCAAGTGAAGAATGTGATGCTCAAGGAGGTGGAGGGTTTTGTCCAGGGCTGAGTTAGGAAATGGCAGATCTGTCCTGGAAACCAGGGATCCCCCTGCAGGCAGGGGCTCTCCCTCCATGCCAGAGCACCTCTCCTTTATTGCCTCCTAAAACGTCTCAGGTGAGGCAGGCCTGTACACAGGGAAAGCCACAGGGCCTTCTCCCCTTCCATTGGGGCCGATTCTGGTTTTCTGGGACTCTCTGGGAAATGAGCTCTTAGAGCCCCTGCTGAGGTTCTTGCTTCCTCGGGCCTCTGATCATCATAAAGACCAACTGCCTTCCCTTCTGTGGAGACAAGTCAGGAGGCAGATATCCAGAGGCCTCATCAAACCTCTTATTCTTCTACTGTCAATTGTCCAAATTCAGAACCTAAAGGCATCCAGCCCCTACAATGGAAAATTGATTGTAATAACATGTAACCCTCGACCAGTAAGTAAGCAGTTTCTAAAGTGGATGCTCCTCTTCTCTCCCCTCCCTTCTCTCTCTCTCCATGCTCTGGGAACTTTAGCACCCCAAAGCATGACCAGTGAAAGGGCCCACTCACATACACGGGATGATGCAACATCTGCCCCGAGGGTTCCATAGAACGACAGAGCCAAATGAGATGTTCCTGGCCAAAGTACCTCAGACAAGTATAAGTTTGGGAAGTCTTGTTTCTTTTTTTGTGGGGGGGGGAGTCTTATTTCTTGCCTTTCTTCTTTGGATATTCCTCATGCACATTAACATATCAAAGGCCCTGATCAGTCCTGTCCTAAAGAGACTCCTCTCCTTTTGTTTAATCCAGCATCTCCTAGTTTACTTGGCCCCAGATCCCTTTCACCATACAAATAATGCAGCTTGGGAAAATATGGATAAGGTATTAATTCATTAAATATATATTGTTTACCCCACAGCTATCTGATCACTAAGTGCTGGCTGTACACAGACACATCCACAGAGAAGACATAAGCCCTTGGATTATTTTCAGAACCTCTCAGTTAATGGCCCCTACTCTTCCAACTGGCTTTATTGGGGTCCAACAAGACTCTCACTGGGGTCCAGAGAGGAAGGAACGGGAAAGGTTTCTTGTAACCTATTTTATGTTCATAAAATAGTTAATGGTATTTGTAGCATTTGCATATTCTTTCCTTCATTTGATCCTGAAACAATTCTCTGGTTGTTCCTCTCACTCCAGGGAAAGGTATGAATGAGCACATTTCTGGAGAGAAACTCCACTTCTGCTTTACCCTTTCATCAGCTTATAGTCTTCTGTTTACACGGGGCCATCAACTCAAACATCTGGTCAAAAACAGAGTAAGATTTGTATGTGTGTGTGTCCACTCACATGACAGTGACAAAGATGCTGTTGAAAGCAAGAAATGGCCACCTGTGAGGCTGTAGTTTTAGGCTATTGAACTCCGTAGGCTTCTTTCTGGGGATATGGGTGTACATGGAGCCTGGATGAAGGGGCTGCTGAGCAGTTATGGCCAATCACTGAATTGAACGGCTGTCCCTATGAGGTTGATTCTCTATCCTTACCCATTAACCCCAGTCACAGACCAACAAAATAGTATCACCAAAAGCCTTGGCTAGAAGAACAGGACCTGCAACACCTGTCTGTCTACAAATAGCTGAATCCTCAGAGTTCAGTTTTCAAACGGTTTTAAAAACAGATTTAAAAATTGATATATCTTCATGACCATCCAATCACTGGTTTCTATTGTTTTTCACTTGCAAAACTTTTTGGATCACCAAACAGACCCATTCTGGGAGGTCATGTGTCCTCAACCAGCAGGAACAAGGGAACTGATGTGACAAGATGGGAAAGCCAGACAAATAAATGCACGATGAGTTTGCTGTTGGTTTTGGCATCTTAATATCTTCCCAAATGATCAGAGACTCCTGTGGTCAGCTGAACTTGAACAGAGGTGAGGTTTTTCGCATAGCTTTGGCAATGACACAGCCAGCCCTTAGTAAAATTCTATTTTTACAGTAATATTATGAAGCAAACATAGAAATCATTCAGCTGTACAGACATTGCTTTCTTTACCTATATTTGTTTCATAAGCTGTTATTTCTCAATAAAATTCTGAGGGTAAGTAATTGAACTTGATTACCAAGAGTAGACTCCTTGCTAATTCAAGAAGAAATGCTTGTTCTAAAAAAAATTTTTTTTAAATAAATCTTTATACAATTTAAAATCACTCATCTAGAATGGGTGGAAAAGAATTTTTATTCTTCCCATCGATGCTGTGTTAATATCCTAATTTTAGTAATCCTATTTTTTCTTTTCAGTGTCCTCCAATAGGCGATACATAAGTTGTTACCATGCCTTTATTGTATCTGGCAAAGCTCATAATGAGAATAATTACTGTAGGTAATTCTATTTGCCAGTCAATTCAGATAATTCGTCTGTTGCTTCTCTGTACGTTTCAACTCTCCATGCTGGGGCAGACCACTGCGGTTGTGATCCCAATTTATTCCCACCTCCCCGTAACCAAGCTTTGATGGCCTCCTCCCACACTGACTCTGGACTAGACCATGTGTCTCGCTTTGGCCAACAGAACAGTAGCAAACATGACACAAGCAAAGATTTGAGAAGTGCCTGCACTTGGGGGCTTGTTTTCTTGCTGCCCTTGGCACCCTGTAACCACCCTGTGAGAAAGCCAGAGCTAGCCTGCTAGAGGATGAGAGACCACTTGGCAGGGGGCCCCAGGTACCGGGCCACCCCAGACAAGGCTATCACCAACAAGCCAGGCCAGCTAGCCGACTACCTGACTACAGATGCATGAGTGAGCCCAGCTGAGATCAGCCAAGCCTAGCTCAGCCCAGAACCACCACCTACCTGAGCTCAGCCCAAACTGCCAACCCACCAAAAATCATGAGCTGAAGAAATGGTAGTTGTTTTAAGCTGCTAAGCTTTGGAGGAGTTTGTGGTGGAGCAATAGATAACTAATCCGTATCTCCTCAACCTTCTTTCCTACTCAAGCTGGAATCCAACCTTCTCTTTCTCTGTACCTCTTTCTGAGGTACCGAGAACTCCTGGAGGGAAAAACACAGTTGCAGGAATCCAGTGCAAAATTTGTGTATTTGACACAGACAATCCTTCCATCCCCCTCAAATTACTCCCTTCTCTTGGCTTCTTGGATTCCATTCTTGCTTTGTCCTCTTCATGCCTCTTTTTCCTGATACTTTTTGGTCTCCAATGCTGATTCTTCTTCATCATCTGGACCTCTAATCATTGCAATGCTCCAGGGGTCAGGTCTTGGGTCTCTTCTCTATCCTCTCCTGGGTGACCTCATTCAGTGTCTTAGCTTTAAATAGCCAAATGCTGACAACTCCTCCATTTATATTTCTACTCTGTACCTCTCCTCTGAACCGCATACTCATACAGCTAGTTGAATTCTGAACACTTCAACTTGCGTGTCTAAGAGGAACCTCAAACGTAACATGCCCACATCCAAACTCATGATCGTCCCCTACCGATTTCTTCTCTTCTGGTCCTCTCCAACACAACCAGTGGCAAATGTGTCCCTCTCTATTTCCATTCCTCACAACAGTCTATCAGCAAAGCAAGCCTTGTCAGCTCTTCCCTCAAAACATGTCTACAATCCCATCACTTCTCACAGTACCATGCCTTGGCCCACACCACCATGTCTCACCTGGACTACTGTAATAGCCTCCTGACTGTCTCTCTGCTTCCACTCTGCCTCTCTACCATCTGTGTTCCACAGAGCAGCCAGCATGAGCCTTTACAACTGCAAGTCACAGTATGTCACTGTTCTTCTCAAAACCCTCCAATGACTTCTGATCTTTACTCAATAAAATTCCAAGTCCTGACTTTGGTCTATAGAGCCTGACATGCTCCACTTCTGTCAACTTCTCTGACCCATCTGCCACCGCTTCCTCCCTAGTTCACATCGGCCTCCTTGGCCTTCTTGCTCTTCTTCGAGTATGTGAAGAGATTTCTTCCTCTGGGCTTTGCACATACTGTCCCATCTGCTTGGAACATTCTTGTCCAAGATAGCCTTGAGGTTTATATAGCATTTCATTCAGGTCTTTCTCAAGTGTCACTTTATCAGAAAGTCCTTTCCTGACTTCATAGCTAAAAATGGCATCATGCCCCTGTCCCCTTCCATTGCTCTATCCTCTTACCATGCTTTGGTTTTCTTCTTCATACCCATCACCACCCGACTTACTGCATATCTATTTCTCTATTTGTTTATTGCCTAGCTCTCCCCACCAGATTGTAAGCACCACAGGAGGAGGAACTGTGTCTCGTTCACTGTGGTATCCCCAGTGCCTGGTGAATAACACCCAAAAAATATGTTAGGTGAAGGGAGGGAGAAAAGGAAGGAAGCAGGGGTGATATAGTTCTCCCAGCTTCCACTGTGGTCTCAGGCAAAGGAGCGAAGGAACTTGGCAATGGGAGTTGGTTTGGCCAGCCAACAGGGCTTACCATAGAGCTCATTACCTCTTTATAAGACTATTGTAAAGTCCTTACAACGAGTTTCCTGGCCTCTAGCCTAACCTCTCCCATCTATCATCCACATTGCCACTGGAGTAGTCTTTCTAAAATACAGGCTGAATGTCACTGTCTTGCAGAAGAACTTTCAGTGGCTTCCCACTGCCCAGAGAATACACGTCAAACTCCCTAGCCTGGCAGTTGAGCCCCTCCACAATTTTCATCCATCTGGTTTCATCCTTCACTGCACCCCAACCACTGTGAACTATAAACCCTAGGGACATTCACCAGTGCATGAACATGTGCTGGTCCCTCTTTTCTCCCAGCTTCTTTGGACTGGACGCCTTTATCTCTCCCCAACTATTGACACTCCATTCACCCTTTGAGGCCCAGCTAAAACCTAAGCTCCTCCACCATTAGCAAGCCCTTTCCCTCATCAGAATTAAGCTCTTTCTCCTCTCTTTTCCACAGCACTTAATTTAGACTCCCCTATGAGCACTCACACATCATGCTTGGTTTCCAGGTATTTATCTCTCTGTCCCTCCATCATGAGATCCTTGGGGTCAGGTCTCAATCGTATTCCTTTCTGTAGCCTTTCCAATGCATGTCAAAGTGCTTTGTTCATGGTAAAAACTCCTAAAATTTTTTTAAAGATTTATTTATTTATTTTAGAGGGGGGAGGGGCAGAGGGAGAGAGAGAATCTCAAGCAGACTCCCCACCAAGTGTGGAGCCCAACACAGGGCCCAATCCCACAACCCCAATCCCATGACCCCAAGATCATGACCTGAGCTGAAACCAAGAGTCATATGCTTAACCAACTAAGCCACCCAGGTGCCCCCTCCCAAAATGTTTTTTTTTTTTTTTTTTAAAGATTTTATTTATTTGTTTGACAGAGAGAGACAGTGGGACAGGAAACACAAGCAGGGGGAGCGGCAGGCAGAGGGAGAAGCAGACTCCCTGCAGAGCAGGGAGCCCAATGTGGGGCTCGATCCTAGGACCCTAGGACCATGACCTGAGCCGAAGGCAGACGCTTAATGACTGAGCCACCCAGGAGCCCCTCAAAATGGTTTTTGAACTCAAACCATGAACTCTTGGAAATCGGCCAGATAAAATCCAACTCTACTGAATTAAAGGCACTGCTTATAAGATAAGTTCAAAACTACAAGTGTGACACCAGTGCCAAATTTGCAGTAATACGTAGGAAAGCTAAATCTCTGCTGTTGTGGCTGATCGGTGATATAAAACCTTACAAAGCGTGGCTCATGAGAAGCAAGTATTATGATTCTTGTCATCTCTCTTAGTCCTCCTCAAATATTCAAAATGAGCATGGAGGGGAATTTTTAAAGAAAAAAGTGGTATTAACTTTAAGGCTTCAGCTGCTCTCCCCATCAATTATTCCCCTTGCTGGGACAGAGAGGCAGAAGTTGGCCCCGTGCCTACCTCTTTCTGGTTTCGGTGGACTTGGCCGTCTTGATAGTGCTTCCATCCTGGGTGATGTCTCTTTCCTGAGAGGCAGGAACATCTCTAACAGGGAGTGGGAGGACCACTGTTTCCTGAGTCACAGGGACGACCTCCTCATCCGCCCCTTGCTGGCCCAGGTGCTGCTTGGCATAATCAAAGCCTTGCACAGGCTACAAAAAGGAAATGGATTTGTGGTCAGACTTCTGACAGAGTGTGACTCGAATGATGGCTTTAAGAGAAGATGGGCAGGAGAGTGCATGTGACAGGACCACACTTAGCTTTCTGATGAACACGAGTGAACTCAAATCTCCCCCATAATTCCGGTCTGCAAAATCAGAATCCGTGCTCATTCCACCCAGCTACGGAATCTCCCTAGACAAGACTTACTTGGAAAAATGAATTGTATAAACAAGATGCAAATATGTGTGTGAGAACAAATTTCTTTCAAGAATTTTAAACCACCAATTTTAAGTCACTAGATACTGCTAATTAGAGACTCTTAATTGATATGTGAAATAGGTCCTGTATCATCTCCTGCCTCAGAATGTCCTGTCATCCCTGAACCCCACTTTTCACGGCTTTATGTGCAATAAGAGGTGTGTGACTTTGCCAAGTTGCTTGAATTCTGAACCTCAATTTTCTCATCTGAGAAATGAAGACAATCAGATCTGCTTTACCTATACCACCCCTGAGTATGAAAGGGGAACTGCAGCTCCGAAAACAGGGAAAGAAACGTGCTTCCATGCGTGAGGCAGTACAATCATTAATAATAAAATGGGATTTATGGAATCACTCAAATCCAGACCTATGGCTCTCCTACGATTCATCACTGGGTAATTAGCAAGCCTTTTATTGCACAATGTCTGAAATCCCAAGTGAACAGGGCAGCTGTGAGCAAAGCCCAACAGACATCTATTAGCCAGGCAATAAAAAACCAAGAGGCATGTTTAAACAATTCCTGGGAGTGTCTCTATTCGGCTTTCTGCCCCAGAGCAGCACAACAGTGATTTAAGGCAGGACAGTGGGGTGGCAGAGAGCACCAGCTCTGAAACAGACTGCCTGGGTTCCAGTGCCTGGCACATAGTAAGTGCTCAGTCGATACTAGTTAATATTGTTCAACTCCCTATTAAATCACGGGCCAGGTGAAATAGAAATCAGTGATTCTCTTCAAGAAAATCGGGATGAAACTCAACCTCTACCATGTGGGTTCCCTCAGAACCCGACATGGTGAGGAGGTCCCCTTCAGCGGTGGATTTTGCTAAGAAATGTAGCAGGGAGCATCCAGCTAGATGGAATGGTCTAGGGCTATGGCCCAACCCGTCAAATCTTCCTACTGCATCTCAGGACAGGATGGAGCTTTGCTAAATCCAGCAAAGCTTCCTTATGTCAAGCTGTCTGTAGTTCTGCCATGGACAGTGCCTCCAGTTCCCAGGGAAACTCACTGTGGGAAGTGCACTCAGCCCTCCCTCTTCGCTGAGACACACTCTCTGATCCAGATGGTGACCAGGGGCATTCTGTGCCAGGATCCGGCAATGTGCTTCTGAAATAGTGTATGTCTGTTTGTTTCTTTCCCTCCTGTGGGGCCGCATGAAACAGAATGAGCCTTTGAACCACCTGGTCTTGTTCCTAGACTACTGGATGGCCTGCTCCTCCAACCGACAGTCACCAAGTGGATTCAATAGAAATGTTTCTAGAAGCTGACCTTTTCTCCCCAGGTCCACTGTTTTATTGTCTCCTGGCTTGGTCTTGTTGCTTCCATTCAGGTCCTTCCGAGGCGCACCCTTGACAAGCTTCCGAAGCTATCTCCCTGAAAACCACTCAGGTCATGTCACTCCCCCATTAAAAATGTTTCATAGCACTCAAAACTCTCCAGCAAGGCATTGAGGCCCTTCACAGCCTGGCGGGACCCACCTGTTTAGCCACAGCTCCTGTTGGCCCCTTTTCCGTAATATCCCCATGCCCCCATGATCCTATTTAGCATAGTGCTGACTATAGGTGTTGGGCACTGGCTTGTGCCAGGGACTGTGCCTGGTGCTGGAGATATGAAGATGAATAATAGCTGGTCCCCTGCCCTCAAGGAGCATTTGATACTATTGGTACAGTGCCGAATGCATGACATCAATTTGACACTTCAGCCCCACTGTAGTTCAAGGAGGTGGGTATTATTATTATGATTCCCCACTTTAAAGATAAAGAAACTGAGGTCTGGAGAGGTTTAGCCACTTGCCCAGGCTCACGCAGATTCTTCCCATGGCCTCTCCTCTCCTTCTGCGGCCTCCCATCTTGGTTAAGCATCTGCTACCGTACTTGGCCTGGCTTCCATGCTGAGAGTCCTGGCCTGTCAGTGAAGAATTGAGAGTCTCCAATGGCAGCTAAGACTTCCCAAGAACCTAGTGAGGACAACAAGCTGGCTCTGGCCTTTTCCCTCTTGCCCCCACTCTCTCTGGATTTGTCCCTTCACTCTTTACACTGGATTGAAGTTATCTGCTAGATACTTCAGGCGACTGGGTTGACGATGAGTGAGCATCATCATGACATTAAGGAATGACAAGTTCAAGGGTGGCCACTGTTATTAGGTTAATAATAAGAGTTCTTGCATATGTTCAGTACTTACAGCCTGCAAAACACAGACACCTCATTTCATGCTCACAACCACCCCCCGGGGGAAGCAAGGCAAACATCACAGTCTTCATTTCACAGGTAAGAACACAAAAGCTCAGAAAGGTTCAGTGACTTGCCTAAGATCACACATCTAAGTGGTGAAAGACTCAAGACTAGTCCCTTACTCTTCTGACTGATAGGTAGTTGTCTTTCAACCTTCAATCTGAAAATCACCTGCAATTCATTAATTGTCCTTGGACACACATTAGTGAGTGACCCCTGACACCATTGAGACATCATGAAGTATCTATAGTTGCTTCAATGAGTTTTGTAAAATTATCAGATCAAAATAATCCCCAACAATTTCAAAAGGTAGACAAGTTATCCAGACCTTTTAGGAAAAAAAGCATGTATAATAATAAAGGCCAACCAACAGATGAATGGATAAAGAAGATGTGGTATATATACACAATGGAATATTACTCAGCCATAAAAAAATTGGAATCTTGACATTTGCAACAGTGTGGATAGAACTAGAGGGTATTATGCTAAGTGAAATAAGTCTATCAGAGAAATATTATATGATTTCACTCATATGTGGAATTTAAGAAACAAAACAGATGAACAAGGGGAACGGAAGGAAAAATAAAATAAGATGAAATCAGAAAGGGAGACAAACCATAAGAGACTCTTAATCATAGGAAATAAACTGAGGGTTGCTGGAGGGGAGGTAGGTGGGGGGGTGGGGTAACTGGGTGATGGGCATTAAGGAGGGCACTTGATAGAATGAGCACTGGGTGTTACATGCAACTGATGAATCAATGAACTCAACTTCTAAGACCAATAATACACTATGTTAATTGATTTTAAATTTAAAAAAAAGAAAAAATAAAGGCCAATTTGTATGTAATATTTATGTGCCAGGCACAGCTCAAAGTAACTTTCAGAGCTTACTTAATCTTCACAACAACCTATAAATAAATAAATAAATAAATAAATAAATAAATAAATAAATAAATACTGTTATCATCCCCATTTCACAGATGGGAAAACTGAGGCACAAAGAGGTTAAGTACGGGTCATACAGATAGTATGTGAAAGAGAGGAAACAGCCGGGCATCTTTAGGGGGTGACTGACCTGTCCCGAGCAGATGGTCATGCCAACCATTGCAGGCCCTCCAAGCTCCATCCTGCATCTGGATGTGGCCCTAACTACTTTCCCGTAAGGCTGCCTGTTCCAGGGAGCCATGTTCTCATCAATTATATGAAGGGAACCACTGGGCAAAGGCTGTGAATCCAATGAACAAAGAGTAAAGAGAAATGAACCAGGAAGAAAGAAGGTCACAAAAGCCCTGATGCCTGGCCCTCTGGCATTTATCATTTTCTAAACATTCTACCTGCAGAAGCCCAGCTGACCACCATGGTTAACAGGGTTCCGTCTATGGTATTTTGTCTCTGCAGAAGGGTGGGGGCGTGCATGCCCTGGCCTCAGCTCGCAGGACAGGCGCGCGTGCGCACTCACCTCCTCTTAGCCTGTCTCAGTCTCAGCAGGGATTCCCCAGGAATGTCGTTGGACACTGCAGCATGCATTCTAAAGACGCAGTGATGTCCCTGGAGACTAGGAGACCATCCTCTCGCTCTATGGATTGGTCCTGAAGACTAACTTTTTAATTCCGCCTTGTCCCTTGGCATTAAATGAATTCTGCTCACAGACATGGGTGGTGAGAAGTGATGCCGGCGGCTCTGTCATCTCGAACACTGCAGCGTCCCTGGGTTGCAGGAGCAGGACTGCAGTAAGAAAGAGGCAGTTCTACCCGCTGGCTTCCGGTGATGAAAGGGCTTTGCAAATCAAAGTGCGCAGCCCAGCCTCATTGAGGGAGAAAACAACCAGCACCACCACACACAAGTGAAGCCAGTCTTCTCTTGGAACATGAATTGGCTTGATTGTCAACATCGGCCAGGTATCTCTTCAAGCATGATGCCCCAGGTAGGAACATAAAAGGGGCCATGAAAACCCACAAACATGAATCTCTTCCAGCTTCAAACAGCTTTCAAGCCAGAAGGTGTGCTGAAATCGTGGGCTGCCCACCTCACCTTGGCAAATTAATAAAATTTTGGCTTAATCCAAAACACAAAGTTGGCATTTACAACCTCCATGTGGCAGGTTTTGCATCCCCGGACTCGGCTGCAATTAGATTCTGGTAATTACTGTTATGTCTGAAAGGCTCAGATTGTAACTAAGCTAAGATGGGAATGAAATACCCCTTCTTGGAACAGTTTCATGTCTCACTACTTGGACCACTACCAACACTGCGCTACTTCTGGAAAGCGGGTGCCTTTGGGTTGACAGAAACAGAACAACCTTCTTTGGAGTTTGGCTCTTTCATAGACAGAGCGTCTGATCAAACTGCAGCTTTGCAACAGGTGAATTAGTTTAATAAACAATAAAATCCATTTGATTTCTTTTGCTGAAGCGAGGTGTGACCATCCAGAAAGGACTAGGTATGCATGACTCCTGGCAAGGACCACCTCCAAGACATTCATTCCAACAGAATGGAATTCCTTTCTCTATTTCATTCCTGCACAGCTGGACAAAGCTCAGAAGTTCCATGCTGGAAGAGGAGTCTACCTGCCAAATCTCAGGGTTCATGAAGGTGTATAATGTGGAGAGAGCCCAAACACACAGATCTGGGCCAGAGTCGTTCCCCTGCTGCCAGTTATGTGATTTTGGACAAATCCCCACAGTCGCTCTCTTTCCTTTGGGTTTCTCAACAATAATGTGAAAATAATAAAACCTGCCCTGATTATGACCTACCTTATAGGGCTGCTGTGATGAGACAACAAGGTGACAGACCCAGAAGAATCCAGCAAATAGTAAGGCATTATTTAAACATCAGGTATTAGAGATTATTATATTTCCCTTGGGGAGTATCACAAAGGGAGCTATGTGACTGGAAAAGTAGCCTTTGGAATTTCCTGAGTCCACTCCCCTCCCAGGCACCAGCAGTGAGGAGGCTGGGCAGAGTGGGTGGGCTCCCAGCCAGGCTTCACTGGAGCCATTGAACTGGTGTGTTTGATGACCGCTGGGCCAAGGCTCTGCAGCTCGCCCATCATGGCAGCCTTTGGCGATAAGCCTCTCCAGCCAATGGAAAAAGGAACATTTTGAGAGTCTAATGTGCCCCAAAGAGCCCTGCATTAGGAGCCCAAAGACCTGGTTCTACCATCAGTTCTGCTACTTACTGTGCAATCTTAAGTTGCCTCTCTGTAAAAGGAGGATGTCAGATTAGACGACCTCCAAGGCCGCTTTCAGGTCTATCTAGCTCCTAATTTTCTGTGCCTCAGTTTCCTCACCTGCAAAATCATGGCCCTTCCTTAAAGCATTGCTGGGAGGACTGAGTTGCTATATGTAAAGCCATCAGAAGCACTATGGCAAAGAGAGAGCATTAGATGAGCATTTGCTATCATATCCTGATTATAAACATAAAGGGAGTACAACAATGTGAATAGAATTATATGCTTGAAAGTGGTTAAGATGGTAAATTTTACGTTATCTATAATTTACTCTAATTTTTTAAAGATTCAAATAAATAAAGGGTCTCCTTCAAAATGAGGGCTTGCTAGAATGTTTCTGAAGGCATTTGCAATGGCCTCAAAAGCCAAGAGAGAAAAGGCAGGCAGAGCCCTTCCTCACTACCTCACACACCTTTGCTCTCTGAGGCAGGTTCATCATGGTGTCTGGCTTGAAGTCGTTCTTGTTCTTCCGGCAGAGCACGGCAGTGATGATGATGATGATGACCGTGACCACAGCGATGGGCGCCAGCACCGCGGCAATGATCCACAGGTTGTTGGGTGGATTCTTCACCACGGCTGTGGGAAAAGCAGAGGGAAGCACGTGACAAGGGACACTGGGAGGGGGAAAGTAGCCCCCACACCCCAGGTCCCAAGTCATGAGATGGTGAACAGGGTTTGGGATCAGAAAGGCCCTTGCCTTGGGCAAGTTACTCAAGATCTCTGAGTCTCTGCTTTCTCATCTGTAAAATGGGGCTATCACTTTGTGAAGCATCAGAGAGATGAGGTACATGTGGAGCTTTGGTGTGGTCCCTAGTAGGTGCTCAATAAATATTGAGCCTTCATTATTATTAAGAGAAAGAGGAAGATGGATTGTATCCATTTTCCCTACAGGTGATGTCCATGAATCCAAAGAGAAGAGAGAAGACATCTGAGGGTCATAGTTGGACTGCAGGCAGGAGGCAAAGGCCACAGAGAGATGTCTCTAAAACTGTAGTGAAGTCACCTCTGAGTGAACGATAAATAAACGTAGCTGAGTAGATGATCTATGCCCACCAAGGGTTGGTTGGGGCAGCTTGGAAATGCCTTGGTCTGATCATAAGGATCAGGTTGCTCTCAAAGCCAGAGTAAAGAGTAACCAAAGCTATTGTCAGTAGGAAGAATGTGTTATTAGCACAGGAGCTGCTTCTTTGGAGGTGGGGTTGGAATTAATTAACCTGCAAAGGACAACAGGGTGATGGTCATGCTCTCTATCAGGATAGGGGTTAGGGTCACACAGGTGTATACATCTGTCAAAACTCATCAAATGGTATACTTAAGATCTGTACATTTTACTCTATGTAAATTTTACCTGAACATCAGAAACAAGTATTGAATTCTAGGCAATGATATGCATGCTCAAATGTTTAGGGTTGAAGTCTGCTGATGTTTGCAACTTACTCTGAAATGCATCAATAAAAAATAAGATGGATGAATGGCTGGACAAAGGGACAGATAGATAAATATGTGATAATGAAAGAATAGTAAAATGCTAATTGTGGAATCTAGGTGGTGGGAACACGGGTGTTCACTGTACGGTTCTTTCAAATTTTTGTAAAGCAGGCTAGGAATATGTAAGAAAAAGAAAAAGTCCTTGGCGTGAGATGGATGAGTCTCCCCCATGATCATTGGCGGGGAAGCTTGGAAGATACTTTCGTCCAATCAAAAAGACCAATATGTTCTTAGAACTGGAGTAAACGTAACAGTAACCAAAACAATCGTCTAGAAAAAGAAAGAGTTATTGGAAGGGAGTGGGTCCACAGGTAATCTAGAAAAGAGAGCCAAAGGGCAGGCAAGAACTTGTCCATGTCATAGGAATGGGCCCCAACTGGCAGATGTGGGGAATCCAGCTAGGGTAGGTCTATCCTCGCGAACAAGATGGCCACAACTGGCTGTTTCAGCTTGGTGATACTGTCCCCTAATCCCACCCAAGTTCTCTGCTCTCCTACAACCTAGATGATCTCAGAGAACCATGGCTTTAAATACCATCTATGCTGACGATGTTCGGGGGTAGATCTCTAACCAGGACCACTACCCTGAACTCTGGATTCCTATATCCAACTGCTAACTCAATCTCCAATTGGATACTTAAGAGATATCTCAAATTTATTATGTCTAGAACCCAACTCTCAATTTCTCCCCCAAACCCATTCTTCTTGTGATAAGTCTTCAACCCAACAAACTGCAATTCCTTCCTTTCAGTTGCTCCAGTCAATACCTTTGCCATCAATGTTGACCCTTCCCTTTTATTCTCACCCATCATCCTATTCATTGACAAACCTCGTCATCTCCAACTTCTAAATGAATCCACAATCTGTTCACGTCTTTCTATTGCTGCTCCCACTGTGGTCCAAGCTACCAACATCTCTCATTGAATTACTGCAATGGCCTCCTACTTTGTCCCTTGTCCTCTATAGTCTATTGCAACAGAGCAGCAGAGTGATCCTTTAGAAACTCTGATGACACACTCTACTCAAAACCTTCCAGAGGCTCCCCCTCCCCTCAGAGTAAGGGCCAGAGTCCTCATAATTTCTAAAAGACACCCTGGTTACTTCTCTGGCCTTACAGCCCACTGCTCTTCCCTTAACTCACTCTGTTCCAGCCTACCAACCTCCTACTGTTCCTCAAATGTGCTGGACATGCTCCTGTCTCAGGACCTTTGCACCAGCTTATTCTTCCACCTAGAGTGCTCTTCACCTAGACATCCATGGCTCCCTCCCTCACTTCTTTCAGGGCTCTAAACAAGTGTCAAATAGCAATCCCTGCCCCTGGAATTCTCCATCCCCCTCCTCCTACTTAATTTTTCCTTTAAACAGTGCCTCTCAAACTGGTGCATGCCAATCGCCTGGGAATCTTGTTCAAATGTACAATTCTGATTCTGTGAATTGGGGTGAGGCTTGAGATTCTGCCTTTCTAACAAGCTCCCAGGTGGGGTCTGTGCAACAGGCCCCCAGGCCACACATGGAATGGTAAGGCTCTAAAGTACGCATTGCTGTCTGACATGATACATTTGTATTTACTCCTCATCTATCTCTTGACTCTCCACTAAAATGTACACTCCAAGAGAGCAGGGAGGTTTTTTTTTTCTCTTGTTCACTGCTACACTCCCAGGGCCTGGAACAGGGCCTTGCACATAGTAGGTGCTCAATTAAAAGTTGAACGAATATATAAATGAACCTCCATTAGCCCTGTTGCAATTTGGCTCCCCATATAGGTTTTCATATGGCAAAAAATAAGGGCCACTTAAAGGAGAAGTCCCATCTCTTTGGCAGTTCTAGTCTATATTTTAAATTAATATACTACCAATCTGGTTTATATACCAGTCTTTTATAAGTCTGCTTAGCATAAGTTGGTCCTCCTGATCCTGCTGAACTCTGAGGGCTCTGAGACCCACAAAGCTGAGCACAAGACTCTGGAATACTTCAGAGACCCCACTGGTAAGTGACACATGATGAGTCAGTTGGTCTTTCTCTCTGACTTCAACCACCCTTTCTGACTTCAGTTGGTACCTCATTAGCCAAGATCTGCCTCTCATCCGGCAGCACTTGGATCTGGAGTTCTTTAGTATAAAAAAACTTCTTTTCCATAGTTTTTATCAATCGGTGATTAATCACATTTTTAACTTCTGAAAACAGCTCAGTAGATAATGTGCTTCTGTTGACATCAAATATTTAATTGCTACTGCTTTTAGTAATTTGGTATTTACAAGTGAGTTTGATGCCATTAACATTTTTTAAAGCTTAGGGTTTCCATGGAAAATAACCATATGCCTCTTTTGGCTATGCTATTCTATCCTGGTGAAGAAAAATATATAGTGTATCAGAACATGATACCCTAAATATATATTTCATTAGCAAGAGTTAATATTTACACGTGTCCTTCTTCTACTTGGCTTCATCATTTTGGTATCTATGTTCCTTCTCGGTGCAGTATGTAAAATCCTTTCACCTCTATTTAAATGGAAAGAGAATACATTTATCTTATGTACATTAGTAAATTCATTTAATGGTCAAAGAGATAGTAAAGCTAGGTCAGCTGAAATCATTCAAACCCAATGCGTTCATTGGCACAGTGATCTAAAACTGCAAAGTCATATACAGAAGTGAAGAGGCAAGAACAGCTATTTCATTTGCAAGAACTTGGGTAGAAAAAGGGTAACAAAGGGCAGCAACATGTTCTGAGCTTCCGCTGTGCATGAGGCACTGTGATAGGTTTTTTTGCTCAGGTGCTATTCTTATCCTCAATTTGCAGATAAGGAAACTGAGCCCCAGGGAGGTTTGGTGGTTTTATGCAAAGTAATCTCTCTGAAATACAGTTTGTCAGTTCTAAGTTGGAATGGAGGTGTGTGTGTGTGTGTGTGTGTGTGTGTGTGTGTGTGTGTGTGTGTGTGTGCAGGGGAGGGTATGGTCCAGAGCCCAGCCACTGGTGAGCAGTCAGCTCATGTCACTCTCCTGCCCAAACACTCCCGTGGCTCTCATTCCACTCGGGGTACGGCCGTTGTGGCTGTAGTAACTGTGGTCCCTCACCTGCACCCTGACCTCATGGCTGCCCCTCTCGTCCATCAGTGACATCCTCGCTGGGTCTCAAACCTCCCCCTCTGCCTTGTCTCTTGGTAGCCTCAGCTGGTTGCTCACAAATCTTCTTCTTAACCCCTCAACTATTTAAAATCAGGACCTTTATCTCTTTGACACCCCCCTGGCCTTCCCTGCTTCATTTTTCTCCATGGCACTTACGAGCATCTAACATTTTACTTACTTATTTTGGTTATTTGATCTGCCCATTCAGAAATAGAAGCTCTGGAGGGCAGGGGTTTTGTCTGCTCATTCACTGCTATATTTCCAGTGCCAGGAGAGTGCCAGGCACATAACAGGTTCTCAAAAATATTTGTCGAAAGACTGAATGAACACAAACCCCCTTCGCCAAAGGATCAGTCTATCGCTTTCTTAAAGTGACATTTTTTGCAACAATGTCTGACGACCAGGTAAGGTAAACCAATCCCCGCTCTGGTCAGCCTCAGTAGGGGGAGAATTTTCCCTGCTCCAGCAGCTGGATCACTGCTGTGAAGGGCGCCTCACTCCAGATCCTGCAGATGGAGCAGGTGAAAACCTCCATCAGAAACATGGCCGATTCTGTAGCAGTCGCTGCTGCCCATTACTCAGAGGTGATGGGGGGCGAGGGGGTATTGCATGCTCCATCGTAGGGCACTGTACCCTGGCCCTAGTGATTCAGAAGACACTAGAACGCACAGAACGTTAACACTCCCTTCAGAGGGACAAGGTGTTTGTTCAACACCACGATTCTCCATTGAAGGTGTTGATCTCAGGTTCACATTGCTGGCTGATTTCAAAACTATTAAGAGCAAATGAGATTTAAAACATCTCCGCTCCTCCTCTTCTTCATTGGTCTTAGCTTCCTCCTCATCAGATCCTGAGTATGGAGGCACTTCCCAGGGTCTGTGCTCCAGCTCTACACCATCCCAGACCCTCAAATTTTCTCTGGGAATTTATTTCTAACCCATATCTACAACATTCTCAAAACATATAGTGTTAACTTTAACCTCTCTCCTGAGATCTAGGCTTGAATTCCCACAACTTTCCTAAACTTGGACCTCAATATCCCAATAGCACCCCTCATATTCCAACAACACCCCCTTGAAGTCCCAAAAGCACCCACTCAATATTCCATAACATATCCTTGATGTCCCAACAGCATCCCCTCGATGGTCAAAGACAAATGAGATGTCGTATGCGCTTTCAGAGAGCTCAGGAGGGACAGAGAGTGAAAACAACTCATCTGCCACATGTGGTAAGGGCAGTGGAAGCATCTAGAACTAAGGGAGACAAGGTCGGGGTCCCCTGTGTGGCTGAAGCACAAGGCAGGAAGGAGAGAAAAAGAGGCTGGACGGCTGGAACTGGCACTATGGCACCAGGTCGTGAAAGGACCTCAACTTCTGTTAAGTATCTGCAGTGAAGGGCTTGGAAGGCCCACTTAAGAAGTTCAAATTTTATTCTGTGGACAATGGAGAGCCACGAAATATTTTTTGAATGGAGTAGATGTGAGATCAGAATCGTGTATTATGATGACTCTAGTTACAGTATGGACAGTACATGAATGGTGGAACGACTGAGGTTGAGTCATTTGGGAAGGACCCACAAAGTCCAAGAAGAGGCAACGATGAAATGGAGAGAAGGAAACACATGTGCGAGTTATTACCGTGAAAGCAATAACGAAGAGCCGTGGGGGGGGGGGGGGGCAGGAGCTTTGCAGACAGGTATAGTCAAGCCTCTGATGATCCCCAGACTCTCATTTCCAAAACGCTCCATGCGTGTCCTAATCTGATTTAATCTCTCTCTCCTGCCCATGCTCTCCAGCTTTTCACTGTTCCCCATCAACCACCATCGGCAAAGTCCCCACAGCCTCAACCTCTCCTCCTGATACTCCATTCACTTCTTGCTCTTAATAAAGCCAGCTCCCCTTTCCTGCCCCTTCCCAAAGTACCACAAGGCCTGGAAGTGAGGAGGTCCTGGGACTGACTGATCGGTCAGCATCGAGGACGGGCTGGGGACAGGAGAAGCGATGGAAACAATGAAATGGGTTTAAATCTTCCGTGAATTATGGGGGACATCTGGGGATCCAGAGGTGACTGCAGCGAGGGGGAGGCAGCTTCAGAGGCTCTGGGATTTTGAGAGAGTAGAAGAAATGGTTTGGACAGAGCAGCGAAGCCTGAGGAGGATGGAAGCCCTGCCAATCTTACGGTATTTCTCTCATCAGTTTGCAGAGTCTCAGTGTGTACTGTCGCACCCTTGCTCAAATTCCCCAGACACAACCACAGCCTCAGCTGCCAACCTCACCTCATTCTGTCCCAAGAGAGCAGAAACAATCACAGAAAACGTCCTCGGGCGTCCATGACCAAAGGGACCCCCTGACTGGCACCCACAGCCCCGGACTTTGCTTTCCCTCCCAGCGCACAGACTCCCTCACGGAGTCTGACTGCTTTCACCTGTGTCGCCTTGTCCACTTAAAGACTTCACCCCAAGACAGATCTTGTGTCTCTTCTTCACCTACTTCTCCCTCTCCACTACAGTAACACATCAATGGTCAACCATACCCCACGACCTCCCATGTTCCTCTCCAGCAAGTGCACCCAATCTTGTCCCCTTTGCTGTCCCTACATCCCCACCACCGTCTCTCCTCAATCCCCGCTGGCCAAGCATCTCCACCACCTCTGCCGGGAAACCACTCCTGCCAAGGTCACCAACCATTGCCAATTTTACCAAGTCCAGTTCCCTTCTGTCCTTATAGTAGGCTGCCTCTCAAGAATAGAAGTTGACACCGTAGCTCACTTCCTTCCAGGACATTCCTTTCTTTGCTTATTTCTGGACCCTCCTCTCTTCCTGGGCTTCCTCCCATCTCCCTGGCTGCTCCTTTGCAGTGTCCTTTGCTGGCTCCAGCTCTTCCTTCCTGTGGATTCTCCAGCTATGCTCATGGCTAATCTGGCTCATCTCACCTGCTCCCTTAGCTCTATTTGTCACCTGTGTTGATGACTCCGGGGTTCTAGCTCCTGAGCTCTTCGTGGCTATCTGACAGACATCTCAGCCCTAACGTGGCCAAACCAAACTCTCAATTCCATCTCCCCACTCTCACTCCGACTCCAATAAACCTCTTTCTCTCCCGTCTCTCAACAAATGATACCAGAAGCAGCACTCAAGCAAACACCTGGGAGTCATGCTTGATTCCTCTGACCCTTACCTCCTCCCACCACACACAGAATCCATTATCTTGCCCCTGAGTTCTGTCCCCGCCAAAGATCCCGAATCCATCCACTTCTCTGGTCTCTACCTCTAACACCTTTGCCTCTCTCCTGGGCACCTGTCATGGTTTTCACTCCTGTCCTCTACCATTCATTCTCTAGCTGGAGAGGGAGAAAGAGCTGAGGATGGAACCCTGGGGAACTCACATAAAAAGGGTGCAGCAAAACTGATGAAGCAAGTAGCTGACCTGACCAGACATGGGCATGGAGCCCACAGGGAGGGAAGGACAGAGGCACAGAAGAAGAGACTCTGGGTTAAAAACGTCATTTCAAAGCCGAGATTGCACAGGCTGGCCATCATTTCTAGGCACAGTGTGTCTGTGAGAATGTGCAGGCCAAGAAGTGAATCTGCATCAACATGGAAGCCAGACTCACCCCGGATGAAGGCAGGAGATGAGCACGAGAGGAAAACCATGAGCTAAGAGTCAGGTTCTTTAGGAGTGTGGACACCAGCTAGGAAATCAATAGGGTAGGGAATGATGACCTTCCATGCCCGGATGCTCAGCAGGCTGCCAAATCTAAAATGTCTACCATGTGGTCTCTCACCTTTGTCACCGACCCCCACCTTGCTTTCTTTCTAAGTGTCGTTTGGGTCCCCAACACCTGGGTCACCACAGAGCCTCCTCACTAGTCCTGCTCCTCTCATCCTGGGCACTGCTGACAGGTGAAGCTCCCTAAATACTGGGTGGTTCTAATGACGCTACTCCCCTGCACAGAAATCCTCAATAGCTCCCCACAGCCCATCATATCATGCACGATCGCCTTCTCCTGTCGTCCAAAGCCCCAGTCTCGCAAGCAATACACCTCTCTGAGCTCATCAGCTCTTCCTCGTGTTTCTGCTCTCCAGGCCGCTTGGATCCCTTGTTTTTCAAGCACGTCTGGCACGTCTCACCTCCCTTCCTTTGCTCATGTTGCTCCCTCTTTCTGGAATACACACCCTTCCTCTCCTCCTGCTGAAATCTTAGCATGTAACACAGTGGAAAACACATGTTTGAGGTCAGATAGATCCAGATTCATATCCTGGCGACCCAAGTACCAGTTCTCTCTAAAGTTAGTTAACTTTCCTGAGCCTACGTTTCCACATCTGGAATTTGGAGCTGAAGAAAGTTGCCCCAGGGAGAGGAGAAAGTGAGAAAAGCTATGTAAGGCAGCAAGCTTAGTACCTGCCACAGAGAAGGCAACCATTGTTTTTCATACCCTTTCTCTGTCCATTCTTTCTGGGTGGCCCTTCAGAGCAGACTGTCCCTCCCCTGAGCCCTGGATCACTCAGCCTCCTCACTGCACTTTCCCGCATTCTGCTCCTTTATATCTGCATTAACTCCTTCTCTGCTCCTTAAAGACAGTGACCAGGTCTTGCCCACTTCTGTATGTCCGCTAGCATGGAGCACAGTTCATGCAGGACTCCATAAATGCTTAGTGAATCAAATTATCTTTAATTCCCCTGCAGACAATATAATCTCAGCCATGGTGATTTTTCTAGGAGAAAGCGTGGGTAGGATTTGAAGCAAAGCAATATCATTATCATCATCCTAATATCCAAAACATATCCCTTACCCAAAACCTATGGCTTTAAACAACACAGGAAATAGTTGACTGGTTTAAGAAACTTCTAGAACACAAATATGTTTAGCTCCAGGTCCATTAACGTGAGTTTGGGGCATCACTTTAATTTGCAGGAAACATTTAATGGCGTTAAAAAAAATAATGAATGGAAAGACTATCCCCTTACGGTCAGCTTGCAGAAGGACAACATGATGCAGGGTCAAGGCCATCCTTTGGGAGTCAATGGTGCTCAGGATCTTGGCAGCTGCAGTCCCCAGCAAAGGCTTCCCGTTGTACAGGGTGTAGTAAGTCAGCTCCGCTGGGTCCTTGGGTCCTGGCACGCGCTGCATCTTTACCATCTTTCAGAAAAAGAGAGGCCATGTTTACGGGGCATCTTGCACCAACCCTGCAATCACCTGGGCGATCCGCAGGCTCTCTCCCAATTGCTGAAGCCTTCTGTGGCTAATAGGACCCACAACGTATATTTTAGACATCAACCTTTGTGTACCTCCCTATCACCAGCATCTCAAGAAGCCCTGCTATTGCTGGACGGGGGAGACAGGGAGGAGAAAAAGGATTTGAAAATAGGAACATCTGGAAAGAACAGCTTGAGACCGGAGAAGAAAATGCTAAAATGGTGATGTCTTCCAGCCTCCAGAGAACCCTGGCCTCATTTGGAAATAGGCCTGCACATTAATTCAGGGCATGTTAGGTTATTCTCAAACAAGATCTCTAATTTCAAACTCCTGCAATTGCCAAAGAGGAAAAAAAATGAACTTATATGTCCGTAATTCAAAAGATCTCTGATAAGAGCAGGACTTGGAGACTCAAAGTTCTTTTTCTAAAATAACCTTTGTTGCTTTTTCCTCCTGTACAAGTGATACATATTCACTACAGAAAATTTGAAAACACAGAAAAGCATCAAGAAATGAAATAAAATAAAAGCAATTTGTAATCCCTCCACCGCAAGCTAACTACATTATTTTGGAGCATTTGCCTCTATTCTTTGTTTTTTTCCACACAAACCTTTTATTTATTATTTTACAAAATTATTTATCATATTCTCTATATAGAATCACACATTGCTATTTTTACTTGCATCCTTAGGTGACCTTAAATGTAACAAAAACATAAATGTTAACTTCTACACAGCATTCCAATGCACACCTCATAAACTTACTTAGCAAATCACTTTTTGTCAAACACTTAAATTGTTACTCATTTTTCAGTATTGTAGCTAATTGATCATCATTATAAATACATAAAACATAAATTTTTATATCTACATAATGTTCTATATGCATGCCTCATAAACTCAACTAACACTTCATTTTTGAACGGTTAGTTTGCTATCAAGTTTTCACTCCTATAATTAACAACTGATAAACATTATAGTATAGTATAGTATTTTCCAAAGTATATATTACAGATTATGAGCTTCACAGGATATTAAAAGATATTACAGAAATGTTTATAGCAATACTGGTCACAACAGCAAAAAAAAAAAAAACCCTGAAAATTCAAAAGTCACTGACAGTAGAATGGATTAATAAGTTATGGTAATAGTCACACAACGGAATATAGAGTAGTATAAATACTGAGGCTATTTGTATCAATATGGGTGAATACAAAAGCCTGATAATGAGCAAAAGGAACAAATCACAGAATATAAAATTCAAACACAGGCAAAACCAAATGATGTACTGTTTAGGGAAACACATGTGGATGGTAAAATCTACACAGAAAATACAGGTACGACTTAAAACAAAATTCAGAAGCACACTCAGCTCTGATAGATAGGAAGGGAGTATGTATAATCAGAGAAGACACATAAAAGGCTTCTGGGGTAAGGTAAGGGGAATGTTCTTATGCTTTGGGTTGTGGCTTCCTTTTATTAGTGTTCTTTGAAGCCTACCTGACTTTATACTCCTGTGTATGTCTGTGTATGTCTTCACAAAGGAAGGTATCTGAATAGTCAACAAGCATATACAAAATGCTCAATGGGGAAATTAAAAGCAAAACCGCAAGACACCACTATCACCCAGCAGAATGATTGAAATAAGGGCTGACAACACCAAGTGTTGATGAGCATGAGGAGTAACTGGAACTCTACATCTGGTTGGAGGGAGTGTAAAATGGTAAACTTTGGAAAAAGGTCTAGCGGTTTCTCACAGAGCTAACATACACCAACCCTAGGAACCAACAATTCGACTCCTACACACTCAAGAGAAATGAAAATATATGGCCGTAGAAAGACTTGTAGAAGATTATGCATAGCAGCTTTGTTTATAGTAGCTGAAAACTGGAAAAAGTCTGGGGGTCTCTCAACAGAAAAATGGGTAAACAAACTGTAGTATATTCAATATAAGGGGATATTACTGAGCAATAAAAAGGAATAAACTCCTGAATAACACAACATGATGATGAACCTAAAAACACTACATTGAGTCAAAAAAGCTTTATGCAAAAGAGAATATACTTGTGTATATGAGGTTCTAGAATAGTCCAAACTGATCTATGGTATGGAAATGAACATGTTATCGAAACTAGATAGGGAGTTTATTGGTGTTTGCTATATAATTTTTTCACTTTTGTGTGAGTTTAAAAATGTTCATAATAAATTATTGGAGAAATATAGGTATTACTAAATATAAGGTTCTTATTGGCACTTAAATTTATGAACCAGTACGCTGAACAAAATTAAGGAATTTCTTTACTGCAGGTCTTTTGAGAGTCTTTGATATGCCAATAGGGCCTCCGGAATCTTCAAGAAGGGGCTACAGGATGAAGCCTTGCCCAAACTGATGTGGCCATAGAGCCCATTTGGCCCAGGGCACCTTATAGGACCATTTTTTTGGACACTCTCTGAGAAACACTGCTCTGTTCTCTCGTCTTTGTGTTCACCTCTATCTCCTCAAAATGAATTTCCAGGAGTAAGTTTGTGACTGTCTAGGAGGTTCTTGTCTAAATTGCTCACTTATTCTCCACAGAGGTCATACCCATTTACTGGGTTTGAAAGTGCCCATTTCACTGCATCCTCACCAACCCTGGATAGTACCATTATAAATCTTTGGTAGGTGAAAATGGTAACTTGTGGTGGTTAAAATTTGCATTACTTTGATGGCAAATGGAGTTAAACATTTAAAAAATGTTTACTGGTGGGGCGCCTGGGTGGCTCAGTTGTTAAGCGTCTGCCTTCGGCTCAGGTCATGATCCCAGGGTCCTGGGATCAAGTCCCGCATCGGGCTCCCTGCTCCGCAGGAAGCCTGCTTCTCCCTCTCCCACTCCCCCTGCTTGTGTTCCCTCTCTCGCTGTGTCTCTCTCTGTCAAATAAATACATAAAATCTTTAAAAAAATTTTTTACTGGTCCTATATATTTCTTCTTCAGACTCAATTTTTCAGATATGTTCACTAGAGAAATATCTTTACATTCTAGACATATACATTTCCATATTCATGAAAGTGGCT
Organism: Zalophus californianus; assembly: GCF_009762305.2. Lineage (NCBI taxonomy): Eukaryota > Metazoa > Chordata > Mammalia > Carnivora > Otariidae > Zalophus > Zalophus californianus. The sequence goes on along the minus strand of NC_045605.1, from coordinate 86,075,828 downwards.
CATCTTTTAAAATTATCTGAGCCCAGCAAAAAGCCCTCTGCATGGAAGGAAGATGTAAGCTATGTAGAGTGAGTTTTATTTGGGAAATTCAGGCATGTCATTCCTGTCCCTTCTGGGAGAGGAGGTAAGGACACTGTTAGTACAACCAGGTAGAAGGTGAATGGGCATTCAAATATTTAATAACTTCATTCAATTTCAATTTCGTAGCGAATTCTTCTTCCCAAGATTTCTCCAAGGGTGATGTGAGAAAGTGATCTGCAGACTCTATATAGGGATTTGCAGAAATAAATCCCTACTTACTTCACTCAGACTTTCCAGGCAGCTATGGAGCCAAGCACATCGAGTACTCAGAAGAAATGAGGAAAGACTACCTTGCTGGGCTCTTTTCAATATGTAAAATGTGTTAGGTTTCTTAGGTTTACAAATAACACCAGGATTATAGGGTCGTTCTTTCTCCCCCGTCAGCTAGGCAAATCCCATTTCACTGTCTGAGTCTCAATGGTTTCCTGTTATTTGGAGAAGCGTGACTTATAGGGCTCACATGGACCCCACAAACAGTAAATCATAACCCAGCATGAGAACTTAACTGTGCCTTTACCTGGTCCCAGGCTGTCACAGACCACAAAGACTCAGATGGAGAGCAACATCTAATAGGACAAGGGGCCCTATTCACCAACTGTGAATGGAGGACCTCGAGTCTCCCCCAGGGGCATGATGCTTGACTCAGGAAGGGAAGTGGGTTCCAGAAAACGGGTTGTTTGTACTTTCAAAATTGCCTGGGGGCACAATCTGCAGACAGATTAGAGTAATGCCTGTAATTTCCTTTAAAACGTTTCCTCTTAGACACTGGGATATCAAGCATATGTGTTTGGGTTAAGTTACACCCTCCATGTGGCAATTGCCAATCACGAGTTCACACCCCAGGGGCAGTCTGCTAGATTCCAATTAGGAAGCCCACACTCTGGAGGCAGCCACCAGCCCTGCTTCTGTACTTTGACACCTTGCTCCACAGAGCTTTGCTAATTAGCATAACAAACATTAGCCATCCGTTCTCAGCAAAATTAGTGGTATTCAAGATATGTGGACTCGCTAGAATGTGCTAGAGATGCTCCCACTCTGGCTTGAACGTAATAAAGAATCTAAAGAAGCGTGGTGCCTCTACCTTGGGATGGCCAAGGTGTCTGTTGGGTTCCCTCTGAAGCAGACTCTGAGTTGAGTGCTTGTAGCTTAGCTGGGAGGCACAAGGAACTGACTGACAGGAGGTGACCCAGGGGGGTGGGAGGGAACTAGCGAGAGGTACATTATTAATCTAGTTACCACAGCGGGCAGCTAAAGCTTAACTCCATGGGAAAGCTCTGGCAATTACTGAACACATACGTTTTCGGAATTCCCCTAGCCAGGAAGCAAGAGGGCTGTTGTAGGCACACCCCCCACCGCTCATGAACTCGCACGCACTTGCGGCCAGCCGCGGTATGGACCAAGGGGGTTCTGGCATCTCAAGAGCTGCCCTTCGATAAAGGTGCGTTTGACAGAAATGGGAAGGGGGTTTGGGCAGTAGAGTCTGCTACAGCTCCCTCACCTCAGTTCCTGTGCTGTCCCCTGTCCGTTATGAATGTGGGGGGCTCTTTTTGTTGAAACTGGCTAATTAAGGATCACAGAATCCTGACCCTGGAAAATTGACTGGTGCGGCTGCCAAGCACAGGAGTGGTGGCGACAGGCCCGAAGGCCCCGAGCTCTAGGACTCCCTCCAGTCTCCAGAACAGGTTGGGGAGTAGTCAGTCTGTGCTTGCTTACTAATAACCTCTGTTTAATAAGTACGTGCCTGTGTACAGAATTTGTTCTGAAACCTTAGAGTCTAGGAGGGAGACGGGGGGGGGTAGCTCACTCTCACCCTCCTCCATGATTCTGATGGTCATGACCATGAGCCCCCCAAACCTACGAGCCGTGTTGATGGAATGCTCCTCACACAGCATGGTTTACTTAGTCTCAGGACGCTCCCACACATTTATCAGAAGACCCCAGTGGCTTGGCACATACCCACCTGCACAGTGTAGCTTCCCAGGGTGGTGGCCCGTTTAAACCGCCGGCCTTGTTGTTGGGACATCATGAAGAGCTGGGCCAAGCGCTGCTCCATGACCCGGGCGAAGCTCTGGTTGTGCAGGCCCACCAGCGAATTGTCCACGCCCTGGAGCACTGTGGAGGCAGAAGGCAGAGGGGCTGCTCAGAGGACAGACTCCCTGCTGACTCAGAAACCACAACCACCCCCGGCCCTGCACTGGCCACGAACGGCCATGGGCCCTATCTCATGTTAGGCCTTGGCCATCCTTACCTCATTTCACCCTCACAACAGCCCCAGGAGTTAGGAATCACTGTCCTCATGTTATAGATGCCGAAAGGTTATGTGACTTGTCAAAAGTCATGCAGCTAGTAACCGGCACAATGAGGGTTCGAGCCCATGCTTATGGAACTCCAAAACCTGGGTTCCCTCCTCCACAAGCTGTGATATGCCTAATGCTGCTGTATTTAATCCAAACCTTATTTAAGATGTTCTGTGTTCTTAGAGACCATATGGGAATACAGCATGGCTGCAGGGATGACTAATTGGAAGCTTCACTGGTTCCCACTCAGAAGGCCTGCCTCAGGGCTACCCTTACCGCATTTTCCCTTCTCAGCAGCTTTGCTAGGGCATCAGAGCTCCATCCTGCAGCTCAGCTCCTCACACCGAGACAAGCCATCCTGTTCAGTGTCCTCATCTCTCCCCCCTCTATGGGGTCCCTTGAGGACACACCCCTACAGTGGCCCACAGCCTCTCAGGTACTCCCCTACTTGAGAGCAGGACAGTGTAATAGAAAGAGTGGGCGGGCACTTGCCAGTTGTGGGACTTCAGGCAAACCACGGGCCCTTTCTGAGTATGAGGCCTTGTCTATAGAAAGGGAGTAGGAAAGTCTATTCCTCATGGGCTGTAAGGTTGAAATGAGACAAGACGTACAAAGCAACTTAGCACAATGTCTGGTGCATAGAAGGTAAATGAAACTCCTCTTTCCAGCCTTCCTCCACGGCTGGGTTTCTTTTTATACCCTGGGCGATCTGGGTAGGTAAGGCATCGATGATGGACCTCCAGGCAATGGCTAGTGCATGCATGGAGGAGACCGCCATGAACACCAGGACCATCCTAGGACCGAAAAGCTCACTTACTACAGGAGCGACTTCCTTTTGCCATCAAAAACCCAAAGCCCAGTCCTTCCTCCAAGTCCCTTGGGAAATACACATCACCCCAAACACACAAACACTGCCTCCAAACAGTCAGCCCTGAAGTCAAAAAGGCTAAAAAAAAATTCTCATTTTTTTTAAGGAGACAAAAACTTACAATGGGCTGGGGATGTAATACAAGATTTATCATTCCACAGAATTTGTTCTACCACAGTCCAGCCAAGGGCCATTAGTACCACCCATCTACAGGCATATGGAAATAGCCCGAATAGAAAGCACGTGTTGTTACTGTGAGCACGTTCTGAACAGAATGAGTTGCGTGATGCAGAGGATGACGCTGAAACCGATCAAGAGAAAAATAAAACCCACAGTTGAGTCTCCGAAATTACTTCTTTGAAGCCACAATTGCCAAATAATCCCCATGGAGGGCATAAAGTGGCTCTCTTTCTAGGGCCCTTGTGAGGAACCCCCAGCTCATCTGTCAGCAGAATTCCTGCAAACGGAGATAAGACAGGTCGGCACTGTTCCTTCCGTGGCAGGTCCTGGAGAGGCTCCTCAGAATCCCCCTTGACACAGTTGTCAGGCTGAGGAAGGGCCAGCCTACCTCTTGGCCCCAGAGAGGAGAGCCACGTTCTTGCTGCTTCAAACATGCGCCTCTAGTAAAATTACACAACCACTGCTGAAAGATTACTTCTTTTTTTTTTCTTTTTAAAATCGGCTCGAGCCACGCCCAGTATGGAGCCCAGCGCAGGGCTTGAACTCACAACCCTGAGATGAAGACCTGAGCTGAGATCAAGAGTCAGACGCTTCACCAACTGAGCCACCTAGCACCCCTGAAAGATGACTTCTAAGTTGGCCTCTCCTGACTACCAGACAAGAGTCAGAGTGGGGACACAGGACAGTCAAAGCACACCATCATGGGTTACTCTAAGGGGATCCCAGCGATGACTCAAGGGCCAACATCAAAGAAAGGGACAGTCAAAGCCCCCAGGTGATGAAAAAGTTCCAGAAATAGGGAGTGGTGATGGCTACACAGCACTGTGAATGTACTTAATACCACTGAATTGTACACTTATACATGGTTAGAATAGTAAATTGCATGCTATATGTATTTTACCCCAATTTTTTAAAATGAGGGAAAACAAAAACAAAACCAAACCACAGCCTTTAGGGAGGTGCAAGAGGCCGTGGACCCTCCCACAGGGCTACACGGAACCTACAGCTGGACAGTTCCCACATGCCTCACTGCTCTGTCTGCAAAGAGAATGTGCACCCCCCCACCCCCGAGGCAGCTGGAGAAGAACTGGGGGTTGGAGCCAGGGGTCTGGCTTCACATCCTGGCTCCCCCTTACTGAGTACACTTGGGCAAGTCACTTAGTTCCTCTGGACCCTGGTTCGTCATCTGAAAATACAGGGATTATAATCTACTCCTGATTGTGTCATGGTGGAGAACAGATACTTTTATAAAAAAAAAATGCTTTGAGCAGAGTGCTACCAGGCATCTGAGAGGGTGCCCGTAAATGCCAGCTGATGTTGTTGCTCAAATGTGCCCCTTCCTGGTTAGACACATTTTTCCCAGAGGAAGAAATAACTGTGTTCCAGGATGCTGGCTCATTTCCTTTCCCCTGAGAAGTGCAGCGGGCCCCAGGCTCCCAGCCCTCTCTGCCCACCTAGAAGGGACTAGAAAGGGGCATGCATCTCTCAGAGCAGCCCAGAAGCAGGAGGGGAGCTTGGACGCTGGCCCATGTGCTCAGGAGGACAGTAGCCCTTCAGCCAGGGCCCTGGCCACCCACACTTAGCCACCACTGACTCGCTTACAGGAGGCGGGCAAGTCCCCCGCTGTGTTCACAGGAGCTCTACAGAAGATTCAGTGGCTGTTACATCACTGGTCTCTTAGTCCTTCTTTATTTACAACTACACTGGACTCTAAAATTCCAACAATCAGCTCGGCCTGGTTCAGCTTCCTGTATTGGAGCTGAATTGTTTCATGTGTGGTTGAATCCCATACCTTCAGAGCCTATCTTCTCAGCAACTATCTTCTCCTTCCACAGGTGACAGAATGACACCCAGAGGGCCTGAGTGACCCGCTCAAGGACACACTAGGTTAGCAGCAGCTGGGCTGAGACCAGAAGAAATCCTAAGACTGCTGGGTCTGGGATATTCTGATGCTGGTGATGCAATAAAGACAAGTGGATAAACCTAAGATGAACTCTGACCTCTGGAGGCAGCAATATTGAGTCTGTGAGTCTCTATCCTGCCCCATCTATACAACCCTGACCACGAGATCCATGGACAGCAGAGGGGGCTGCATGAAGCCCCCTAACTAAGCCACTGTTTTTCCACCAGTGAGGCACGCACGCTCAGGGAGGAGAGAAGTGTATAGAGTGCAAAAACATATTTTTTAAAAGATTTTATTTATTTGTTTGAGAGAGAGAGAGCGTGTGTGTGCATGAGCGGGGGAAGGGCAGAGGGAGAGGCAGAGAATCCCAACCAGACTCCATGCTAAGCATGGAGCCGGATGCAGGGTTTGATCTTATGACCCTGAGATCATGACCTGAGCCAAAACCAAGAGTCGGATGCTTACCTGACTGAGCCACCCAGGCGCCTCAAAACAAATTTAATGTAAGTTTAGTGGGAAAGCAGGTGGAAATATGTCAGGGTTTCATAATACCAACAACAGAAAGGAAAGTTGCTCCCTATCCGCTGAGCGGTTGGCAATGAGCAGAAGACAGAGTGCACATGTCGGATATTTGGGAGTGAAGGGTAGAGGGGTTTCAAGGAGCTGTGCCTCTGAGCCAGATGAACAAAGCTATCTTCATCTCAGGTCCCAATCTCCTACCTTCTGTAAATGATGGCCAAAGGCTGGTGGTGGCTGCACATGAGTGTAGAAAGTGGGTCTCGAGCCAAACGGAAGGAAAGAGAGTCATGCTGAGACTGGTTCTCGCCCCTTCCACTGGCACTGATGCAACTAGCCCCAAACCCAGTGACAGAGGCCACTGTTTACTCTGATTACCAGCAGCAGTAACAGCAACAACATAAGCAAATGAGGGTCCATCAGTGGGTGGGCAGTGGGTGATGTCTCAGCATGATTTTGTGAAGGTTATGCCACTAAAACAGAGTCAGGGCAAGACCCAGGTACACGGGGAGGTTGTCAAGGACAGCCTGTGTTTAAGGGCAGATGTGTTACCATTTAATGTAAACCTCACACTTAATAGGAGAGACATCTGCAGGTTAAAAAGCAGCATCCCTGGTAGAGGAAACGTGATTCTGGAAGTGTTACATAACCTGCTGGTTCAAAAATGCATCTCCCTCTTGGGCATAAACTCTGCGTTTTTTTTTTTTGTTTTTTTTTGTTTTTTAAGAGAGAGAGCACCAGGGCGGTTGGTGGGGTGAGAAGCAGAGGCAGAGGGAGAGAGAGAATCTCAAGCAGACTCCATCCCAGCCCAGAACTCGATGCGGGACTTGATCTCACAACCCTGAGATCATGACCTGAGCCGAAACCAAGAGCTGGATGCTTAACCGTCCAAGCCACCCAGGGGCCCCTTTTTCCTTTTAAAATTTCTTTAGTTTGCCTTCTTAGCAGGTAAAATAATCTGCATAATCATGGCTCTGTGGGGGAGAACGAAATGTGATTTTCTGCCATTTCAGAGGTTTTGAGCAGGCGTCCTTGAGCAGGGGGTGTGTGCTCCTTTGTTAGGACTCTAGGCAGCAGCCTAGCCTAGCTGCTGCTTGTTCGGGACAGCATGTGAGAGAGGGGATGGGGCAGGGATGAAGTCAGGCTTGCCCAGACATATCCTCCAGGACTTGTAGGCTCTTCCTCCCTCTTTGTTATGGGATGAATTGTGTCCTCCCAAAATTCATATGTTCAAGTCCTAACCCCCCCACCCTGTACCTCAGAAGGGGACTGTATTTGGAGATGAAGCCCTAAAAGAGGTGATTAGGGCAAAATAAGGTCATAACGGGTGGGCCCTAATCCAACATGCTGGGTGTCCTTATAAGAAGAGGAGGTTAGGGGACACACACACACACACACACACACACACACAGAGGGAAGACGTAAAGGAAAGATGAACATCTACAAGCCAAGGAGAGAGGTCTCAAGAAATCAACCTTGCTGACACTCTGATGTCAGACTTCCAGCCTCTAGAATTATGAGAAAATAAACTCCTGCTCCTGAAGCCCCAAAAGTCTGTGGTACTTTGTTATGGCAGCCCCACCAAGCTAATACCCTCCCCTGCCCCCCTCCACAGACAGCTGGGCTGGTCACTTCTCCCACAAACATCTGTCTTCTCTCTTTGCTCACAACCCTTGTTTCTGTAAGATTTCCAGAGCAACTGTCTGGCTTTGGAAAAACACAAACAAGAACTTTCTTTTGCTGTTTCATAAAGCTCAGCTGGGAAATGTCAAGGAAAAAAAGAAAATGTCACCCAAACACCCTTCTACTTCCATCCACCCTCACTGTCAGGACACGCCTGGGCTCCACCAGGATTACTGTAGGTGTGGGGCGTGTGCCAGGGGAGAGAGAAAAGTGCATGCCCAGCATTCTTCTGCCTTTCACTGGGGTTTTGTAGGGCAATGCGGAAAGGCTTACCACTTTAAATAAACAACCATTCCCATGGACGTCCACAGGTTACCGCCATACCTTCTTGATTGGTCTACGGTTGGCCAGTGGACTTTACAGGTTGCTGTTTTCAATGGTTATTTAAGATTCACCTTCAGTGATATCTTTTCTTAGCTTACTTTACCCACTTCTGGTCCTATGGAAGTAACTCTCTGACTTATAAGACAGGACCAAGGAAAATATGCTGATCTTATCACTGAATGGCATGCAGTTTTAATTATTATAATTATAAATATTATTTAGTTTTTGGGTCTTCTTTTGACATGCAGTTTTAAAAGAACAAACCAACCTGATAGGGGGAAAGGAGTAAAATAAGAGATTACCTGTAATTACCCAATAGTCTCTGGTTGTTTCTGATATATCAAGGTTGGGATATTCCAGCGCTAAAACAAATAAGAAACACACCAAATTAACTTTCACAGGTTTTATATGCAAATATTATTAAGGAAAAGGGACACATAGGTGACAAAATATCAAACATCTAAATTTGGCTTTAACATTCTCGGAGAACTCCAGGACCTACAGGCCAAAACTATCTAGCTGTTCTGAAAAGTAAAATACTCAGGAAAGGGCTAACTTTCAGACGAAGCATTTTCTAGGGTTTGTGAATTTCTGCTCTTTCTATTTTTTTCCATCAAAAGCTTCTTAAATGGAACGTCTTCATCCTCAAGACTCACAGCTAGAACATGTCTTACCTCCAGCTTTCTTTGTGAAAATTACCCAACCATCACTAATATTTTTAGGAATGATCATCTCTTGAATGGATTTTTCAAGGACTAAGTGTATTATTAGCCAAATGTTTGTGACAAACAGTCCCATATGTTTGCAGGTATAGTGACCATAAGGGTTAATTCATGGAAAGGGTTTAGTGCAGTGCCTGGCATATAGTAAGTGCTCAATAAATCTTAGTTGTAATTATTAGACTATCAAGAGGAGGGATGCCTGGGTGGCTCACTGGGTTAAGCGGCTGCCTTCGGCTCAGGTCATGATCCTGGGGTCGTGGGATCGAGCCCCACATCCGGCTCCGCCTGCTTCTCCCTCTCCCTCTGCCTGCCACTCTGCCTACTTGTACTCTCTCTCTAACTCTCTGTCAAATAAATAAATAAAATCTTTAAAAAAAAAAGAATATCAAGAGGAAAGAAAATAAATTCTTCACATGCTGTCATGTGATATAATGAATGCCATCTTTCATGAGATCATCTTTTCCATAAAATCCAGAGTCATCTTTCCTTACTACATGGCAATTCACAAAAGCCTGCCATTAAACATTAAAAAAAAATTTCTTAGTAGCTACTGTGTGCTAGGTACATCCACACACATATCATTTTATTTATTTACAGTATCACATGTAACCACAGAAGGAAATAGAAGCAATCGTGCTAATATGTGTTTTAAAACAAAAACAAAAACCTTGACCAGTGACCTTGAGAAATTATTTTTGTTTTAAGATTTTATTTATTTTTTGACACAAAGAGAGACACAGCGAGAGAGGGAACACAAGCAGGGGAAGTGGGAGAGGGAGAAGCCGGCTTTCCGCCGAGTAGAGAGCCCGATGCTGGGGCTTGATCCCAGGACCCTGGGATCATGACCTGAGCCGAAGGCAGACGCTTAACGACTGAGCCACCCAGGCGCCCCGAGAAATGTATTAACAATTAAATTTAACAACACAAATCTTGACTTCCTTTGGCTACCAAGTAAGCGTTTGGGTACAAAATGTAGGCTGCATTGTCTTCCGAGTCTATGCCTGCTGCATGGTAATGAGGATTATGTAACTGAAGCATCAGAGGGAGGCAGGCTACGAGACTGACTATGGGGACTTCATCCAGTGAAGCCACGATGCTGCTTGCAAATGAGTTGCATTATGATGTCTACAGCCAGGGCAAGGACCGAAGGCCGGGCAACATCTGCTGATGGCAGAAGTAGGGGAAACCATCACAGCCCAGCTTGCCACAAGGACAGACGCCCTACGGGGCAGTTACTGTAAGTTCAAAGGCAGACTGCTTGGTTTCAAACCCCAGGTTCCATGTCTCATTAGTTATGTGCGAGTGAGCATCTTGTGAACCTCTTGGAACTTCAGGGTTCTCCTTTGCGAAGTGGGGCTCACTTTGTACTACCTTATAGGGTGCTTTGTGAGGATTCAGTGACGTAAGATACATGAAGGGTAAAGGCACCTAGCGAGTGCTTACTTCCAATGTGCAATAAACTTGTCATCAATTCAATCCCGGTTTATCACCAATTCCAGTTATTTTATGATAAAAGAGTGGTATGTGCACAGCACAATAAGTGTTTGTTAAATGGAGAAAGGACCCCCCGGGGGTAGTGGGGCAGAGGCAGCGCCCCCATGGGGCGTGGACATACTCACGTTCGGCAATAGTGAGCGGCGGGTAGGTGAGGTAGAACCCAACCAGCTCAGCCGAGAGCTGGCGGAGGAGGCTGCTGGCGACCGTGCCGTTGAGGAAGGAACTCCGATTGCCCACCACGTACACCAAGGTGACTGTCTGGGAGGCATTGGATGTGCTCACAATCTGAATCGACACAGGAGGAAAGGGGAGGGAGACATGCCACATAAGATGAGGGTCTGTTTCATGGAGGCCGTGGGAGAAGTTTAAGCAGAAGTTGAGGGGAGAAATGAAAGGGAGGTGAAAAAGAGCAAGGAAAAGACAAGAATAACAACACTCGTCATTTATGGATTGTTCACTGCGTGCCGGTTATCGTGCTCAGGGCGCATGGTCTCATTCAATCCTCACCACAGCCCTGTGAGGTGTATCCAGTTAGGACTCCATTTTACAGAGGAGGAAACTGAGGCCCAAAATGATCAAGAGACTTGCCCATGATCACACAGATAATAAGTGACGTAGCCAGGATTTGAATCCAGGCAGTCTGGCTTCAGGTTTCTAACAGGTGTGTGTTTCTTTTCCAGGGGCTAAATAGCATCCGGTTACTTTTATGGTTCTGAAAATACAAAACAGAGCATAGAAATGTTACATCTATGAGGGCTCAACTGCTCAGAGAAAGCCTGAGTTAAATTCTGGGGGAATCTTTTAGTTCCTACCCAGCTGATCACCACACTTAGGGAACAGACAGAGTGATTAAACCTGATTCCAAAAGGAATTCAGAAATATAAAATAGCCTCTTCAGAGAGTGATTACATTTCCTGTGACCTACTAAATTCAATACAGAATATGTAAATATTACTATGAGATGGTGTGGTGTTCTTCTCAAATTTTGTCGAAGTCAGTTTCTTAGTCACTGGAAAATGCGGTTTTCTGGGTCAATATATAGACAAAAATAGCCCACGGATGAGATTTGAAAAACAGATGCAGTAGGAAGTCATTCGATTGGGTGAGACAGTGTGGGCCTCTGTCCTGGCGTCTGCACCTCCCCCTTCCAGATTCACCTGCCACCCACCCACGCTCATTTGGTTCCGCACCCCCAGAGGCAGCCCCTTGACCACCTCACCAGGCTCCTTTCCCTCCAGCTTCAGCTAAAAGGATCTTGGGAGGATGTGGGAGAGTGGGAGGAGAGGGAGGTCCGAGAATTGGTGTGTGTGTGGGAGCGACCTCTGGCTTCCCATAACTGCTCTGTCCCCTGGCCCTATCAGGCCCCAAGACTTACAGCCTCGGGTACTGTACTCGCCCTGTGGTTTCCCTAGAGCCTGCCCACACTGCTGGAAAGGGCCCCTTTTATTAGACTTTCTCCAAATTACCTTCATCTGAGTGTGCCCTCTCTTCCTATAGGGAGCTGACTGAAATCCTGTTTTTCCCAGACCTTTACGTGTTCAGACATAAATATCCCTGCAACTTTCCTTTGAAATGTTATTTTTAAGAAGATTGTCAAGAATAGCTTCTTCACATTATTTCCCACTTTTCCCCATAAGTGGAAGTTGCTATTTAATTCTCTACCACAGAGCCTATAGTCTCATGATTTATGATACACCGAGTCAACTCTTCTAGTCAACTCTTGCTCTCCTCTCTGAAAGTATTTTGGGAATGTGGTTGAGCCACAGGTATTCATGCCTCTTTCCCAGGGTACCAAAAAGAAAGGTGCTTCTTTCTGAACAATCCAAAAGACCTCTCCGTAGTGCCACCTAAAAAAAAATAATAACTAAAATAACTTTTCAACCATTATCTCTAGCGTGAACATTCTATTTTTTGCTTTTCAACAAAACGAAATCTCACTGGTTCCCAAAGAAGCCTACAGAACTTGCAATATGGATACCTCTACACATACTACATTTGATCAGGTAAATTGTAACTTTAAAAAAAATTGTAGCAAAATACACATACATTTTATCCCGTTAACCATTTTAAGTGTACAGCTCATTGGCATTAAGCACATTCACAGTACTGTACCACCATCACCACCATCAATTTCCAGAACTTTTTCATCTTCCCAAACTGAAACTCTGTACCTATTAAGCAACTCTCCATTTCTTCCTCTCCCCAGCCCCTGGAAGCCACCATTCTACTGTGTGTCTCTATTAATTTGACAAAATTAAACACCTTTTATAAGTGGAATCCTAAAGTATTTGTCCCTTTGTGACTGGCTTATTTCACTCCACATAATGTCCCCCAGGTTCGTCCATGTTGTAGCATGGGTCACCATTTCCTTCCTTCTTAAGGATGAAGAACAGTCCATTGTATGTATATACCACAATTCTTATCCATTCATCTGTGGATGGACACTGGGTTTGCTTCCACCTTTTGGCTAATGTGAATGATGCCGCTCTGAACGTGGGTGTACAAATATCTGTTCCAGTCCCTGCTTTTGATTCTTTTGGGTATATACCCAGAAGCAGAATTGCTAGATATTTAATTTTTTAAGGAACCACTATACCGTTTTCCACAGAGCTACATCATTTGAGCTCACCAGCAGTGTAGAGGGTTCCAGTTTGTCCACATTCTTACCAACACTTGTTATTCTCTCTTTTTTTATAATAGCCATCCTAATAGATGTGAAGTGGTTTCTCGTGGTTTTGATTTGCATTTCATGATGAGTCATATAGAGCACCTTTTTCATGTGCTTATTGATCATCTATAGATCTTCTTTGGAGAAATGTCTATTCAAGCTCTTTGCTCATTTCTTTATGGGGTTGTTATTATGTTTTTAAGTTGTACGGGTCCTTTACATATTCTAGATATTAACCCCCTATCCAATATATGATCGTCAAATATTTTCTCCTCTTCTGTGCGTTGCCTTTTGATTATTAATTGTGTCCTTTGATCCATAGAAGTGTTTAATTTTGGTGAAGTCCAATTTATCTACGTCTTCTTTTGTTGCCTATACTTTTGGTGTTATATCCAGGAAATCATAGCCAAATTCAATACCATGAAATTTTCTCCTCTATTTTCTTCTAAGAGTCTTATAGTTCTGGCTCTCATGTTTAGGTCTTTGATCCACTTTGAAGTTAATTTTTGTAAATGGTGTTAGATAAGGGTCCAGTTTCATTCTTTTGTTTGTGGATGTCCAGTTTTCCAATACCATTGGTTGAAAAGACTGTCTTTTCCCCCATTGAGTGGTCTTGGCACCCTTGTCAAAAATCATTTGACCATATATGCAAAGATTTACTGTTGCATTCTCTCTTCTGTTTCATTCGTCTATATGTCTGTCTTTATGCCAGTACCACATGGTTCTGATTATTGTAGCTCTGTAGTAAGTTTTGAAATCAGAAAGCATGAAACCTCCAGCTATGCTTTTCTTTTTCAAGATTGTTTTGGCTATTCATGGTTCCTTGAGATTCCATATGAATTCTAGGATGCATTTTTCTATCTCTGCAAAAAAAAAATCACTGAGATTTTGATAGGGATCGCACAGAATCTGTAGATCGCTCTTGGCAGTACTGACATCTTAACAAAATCAAGTCTTCCAATTCATGAGCACAGATTATCTTTTTTTTTTTTTTTTCTGGTCTTCTTTAGTATTCTCATTTTTTTTTTTTATAGCTAAGAAAAGTGTGACCAATCTTGGTGGCTACTTAACACTAGCTTCATCAATAAGACGTTCACAGGCCTGAGACCCAGGTCATTTCAGTGTTCCCTGAGAGTCATGTCCTGTCCCCAGCAGAAGCAGCCCCTACAGAGGGCACTTTCCCACCACCCCTTTACTCTTAGTCTCCTGTGGCTTCTGACATTCTCTTACTTTCCACTCACTCATGCCATAATTCATTTAGCTAATTAGACCTAAAAAAGGCTGGCAGAATGGAAGGCTATTGTTTTGCCTACCCAACATCCATTTCTCTTTCTTCTATGAAGGAGATTTCCTCGGGGAAACATCTCTTCTCTCCAACTGGGTTCATGGGCTTTGTTTGGGTGGGGCTTCCCCAAGTTCTAGGAGTAGGGATAGTCAGGCCAGTTGATTGGAACATTGTATCTCCTTGGCCACAGTTACTGCTCCAGAAATGGGCACATAGCCCAAGTGGGTCCAATGAGAGTTAATCCCAGGATTTTTACTGGAAGGCCACCAAAAAAGGCACTTTGGTTCCATAAGACTATGAGCAATAAGGATGAGACAAACGTGAAGGTGCCACGGGCCACCATCCCTGGGCCTGAAGATGATACCAGCCCAGGGCAAGACCAAGAGACAAAGAGAGAACTTCTCAAAGAAATCATATAAGCACCTGAACCAAACTGGGCATGAAGAAAATATGCTGTGAACCTTTCAGTTATAGGAGCCAATTACTATTTTTTTGCTTAAGTCTTGTGCTTGGATTCTGTCATTCACAACCAAAAAGGTCCTAATTGAGTCTACTGCAATCAAGCCCCTAATACCAATGCTGTACAAGTTTTAAAAAAGTTGCTTTTTCATTGACTCTCCGAACAAATTAAATATTTATGTGGTCCAGAAAGAATCCACGGTGCCCCCCAAATTATACTTAATACATTAAATGGAAAGTTATTAATTACAAAACCAGGTCCTGCAACAAGCCCAGGGGGATGGTTAGCGTGTAGCTACATATATGCATGATGTAGGGACCTAGAGGGTTCCAAAATCCAGGCAACAAATGGGTTCTGGGCTTCCTGTCAGCCATGGCAAAAAGCAAAACAGGGTTAATGAAACAATTCGCCCAATTATCCATTCATTTCAAGAGCTGCTGAAACTTCAAGAACATCTAAAATCTATTTAGATGCAATTTTCAAATTGTTATAGTCTTTTCCAAGGAAACTTTGTTACTTACTTTACAAAGTTTCATCTCATGGCCCACGACTATCAGGTAACACAAAGAGTCTTCTTAAGGCCAAAGGCAGCTTATTTATCTTGGTGTCTCTCCCAGTGCCTGATAAACAGCAGGTGTTCAATGGGCCTGTGCTTCCTGAATACAATCAGAGTATGCTCTGCCGCCAAGCCCTAACTAGAATCATGCACCTGTGAGGATCACAAATCCAATCAGAAAGAAAAAGATCTCCCACAAGGGAGCTGAGTCATACTTCTTACATAAATCTTATGTTTGTGACACGTTTTTAGATCTTAATCTAATATGAACCGAATCATAATGAGATACTTCCATATAGACTTTGGATAAATCTAGAAAAGGAAAGCTGCCCGTTCAAATTAAATTGTATGCTTTCTACATCATATTGGCTTTGCTGATAATTCACTTACGCTAAATGTCAATTTCAAAACCACTGGGTTTAATTGCAAAGGATTTAGTTCAGTAAAAACAGAGACATTGGGTTGTACAGTTAATCAGAGAAATTTGGATGAATATCATTAAAAAGCATCTGTCTTGGGGCGCCTGGGTGGCTCAGTCAATTGAGTGTTGGACTCTTGATCTCAGCTCAGGTGTTCATCTCAGGGTCACTTTTAAGCCCTACACTGGGCTCCATGCTGGGTGTGGAGCTTACTTAAAAAAGCATCCGTCTTTAGTGGGATGTTAGTTATATAATTGCAAAAAAGTGGGTCTGAGAAAAGCTTTTGATGGCATGTCTACTTTAAGTCCAGGAAACTGAAATATAGTATACCAGGAGTAGGATTTTCCCAGGAAAAATTCATGTGTTTGCCAAAAGTTCCACAGTATAGCATAGTGTATAAGATTATGGGCTTTGACTCAAGTCCTTGTTTCCTTCTTTACCAACCGTGTGACTTTCTGGAAGTTTCTTAGACTCTCAGTTCCGTCTTTGAAATGGTGATGATAATACTTCAGAAGGATGTCTTGAGTATTATGTAGCAAAATATTTCTAAAACACCTAGCACAGTCCTGGCATATAGTGAGCCCCAAATATAAAATGTGTGTGTGTGTGTGTGTGTGTGTGTGTGTGTGTGTGTTTAAACTAAGGTGATTGTTCATGTGGGTACCTAGAAAATAACTCAAAGCAAATCACAGGATAGGCAAATCTTGATGCGTTAGCTATTTAGAATTGACTCATTTTATGAGACATTTGATTCATTTTTATGAGACTGTATCTTATATGGTATATCTAGTTCAATTTTTAAAATAGTAATTATATTGGGGGCTCAGTCGGTTAAATGTCCGACTCTTGATTTCAGCTCAGGTCATGATCTCAGGGTCATGAGATCGAGCCCCACATCAGGCTCCGCAATGGGCATGGAGCCTGCTTGGGATTCTCTCTCCCTCTTCCTTTGCCCCTCCCCCTACTCGTGTGTGCCTGTGTATGCGTGTGTGTGTGTGTGTGTGCGCTCTCTCTCTCTCTAAACAGACAAACAATACAAAATAAAACAAAATAGCAAATGTATTGGGAAGGCCCGAGGAAGCTTCACATGGGAAAATAAATACAAAATCCCAAACCATAGCAGGTTATAGCAAAAAGCATCCCTCCTGTCATGGCCATACCGCAGACATCCTCACCAATGCTGGGACTGACTCGACTCAGGGGCCCCAGAGTGGCATCTCCTCCTGTCTATGTCACCTGCCCTAAGTACGAAGTTATATTTACACCAGGCAGCTTTGAAACAGGAAACCAAGTCGCTTCTTGCCAACATTCGCATTATCCTTGGCCTCTGTCAACTACACAGTTGAAGCGCCCTCCTCCTTACCTGAATTGTCAGGTTGCTTTTGGTATTCAGGACTTTCCTCTCAGCATCCTGGAAGGCCTTCTGCAGTCTCTGTTCCATCGTCTGAGCAAACTTGCAGGACTGGATGTTGTCGGATTGGCTCACAAACTGCAGCACTAGAATGAGAGTAATAAATCAGCACTCGCCAAAGTTGTGTGTCTTAGTTCCTTGGACTTCACAGCAGTCATCTTATAAAACAGCATGATTTTATATCTGGGAAATCAGGCAAACAAGGACTGACAAGGTTTGGTTGTACCTTTGGAAGTGGCTCTTAAAATGATTTGTAATAGAGAAGAATTAAAAGCATGATCAAACCTGAGGTTCCCCTTAATGGAAAAGATTTTGTGATCATTTGGTTGGACTATGCAGACATCTGCTCCAAGAATGATAAGAAACAATCAAAGAGAGATCATGCCTTCTATTTCTTTGGCGGGGGGTAGTCAATTGACCTGTATCACTAAGTTGATCGAATCTTTCAATTTCAACGGTTTCTCCACTCCTGTGGTTTGCCAACCATCTGACCAGAATCACGAGGGAGCTTGAAAGGAAGATTACAAGGCCTCAGCTCAGAGATTCTGATTCAGGGGCATCTGAAACGTGCTGCTCCAAAGCATAGATTTTTATGGATGCTCAGCTCTTATCAGTATCCACTGGTAACACAGAAAAAAATTCAAAATACGGTGCTTGTTGCTCATAAAGTACTAATTATATAAATTGAGAAGGAAGGGTCCCATGAAGGACTATTTCTAATAAATCCAGGGTTGGAAGGTTAGGTTTCTGTGCAGGGAGCCTGAACAGTTGATTAGCAGGGCCCTTTGAGGAAGGCACACAGGACTTTAAGAGATGATAAAGCAGCTAGCACTGAAGTGTTTAAACAGGTGTCCTCTTGATAATGCCCCCGATCCCGGAATGGACAGGAATCCTTTCCTTCTGAGGTACTTGCCTGTTCTCAGCTGGAAGTAGCCTGCAGGCTGGGGGTTCCACGGGGAGGCAAGGACTGCCACCGACTGCAAGTTTGGGGTATGTTGCTTCAGATCTGCAGTGACGTTGCTGACCCCATAAACACCCAGCATTTCGATCACTACAGCAGGCAAGTACACCAGCCTCCCTTTGGTAGCATAATAACCAACGGTGACATTATGAGAATGTTCCAGAATGTCCACCTACAAAACAAAGAGACCCACAGAACTCGGTGTTTATTTCCACAGTACTTTAAGTTTTTCTTGGTATTTCTTAGAACCACAGCTATTATTTAGCAGGGCTGGGGAATAAGATGTTCTCACTCAGCAAATATTCTAATAATCCTATAAAGCATATGTGGATCGGCAAGTCTCAAAATACCAGAATACAACAAAATACAATTTATTTCCAATCTCCATGGAATCGCATTAAATCTGTGGGGGTTTCCTTGATTCCTTAAATGCCTCAGTATAATCCTGTGAGCACCAACGGTCCCTGAAGAAGGCAGAGAGGAGATGGCAGGCAAAAGAGATTTCCAGAAATGAAATGCCGGGAAAGACAGCTTTCTTATAGCTCTCATTATTTATGAAAATTAAAAGGCAGAGATAATAGATGCAGTGGGGGCTTCTTCAGGACAGGGATTAGGTAGTAAATGAGGTGAATTCCTCTTCCTAAAAGCTAAGAGAAGAACTGTTCAGACTTCACTCCATTCCTGGCTTGTAAATTGGTTCAAGAATGAGGTGAGGAATGGGGATGAGCCATGGAGAGCCTCTCTTAAAACTGAGTCTTAAGAGACACTGATGCACTGACTTCTTTCTGACCCAAATGGAAGATTTTGAGGCTTTAGATTTTATTCTTATTTTGTTTAGCTTTCTTAGTGTTTTTTTTTAAAAGATTTCTTTCTTTATTTAAGAGAAAGTGACTAAGAAAGTGGCTAAGAAAGTGACTCCCACTCCAATTCTAATGATGTTCAGGAGCAAATCTCAGTTTGGGGATTATTTTTATTTTTAGTACCTCTCTAATGCTCGCTAATCATATTTTTAAACAAAAAGACTCCAGGGACATCAGCTTTGGAGCCTTCCTCAAGCAACAATGTTTAGCTTGAATTTACCAAGTCATTACCATTATTCTCACTTTTATGATTACCTTTTATTTGTGGCAAATGATCCTGATTTCCACTCATGGCAGTACTATCAAACATCCTTTCAAAAGTTTTTAAAAATGGGCTGATTTTTAAAAATGAATTCATAACTGTCACTGTGGTCTGCGATGATACGCAGAAAAGGTGAACACTGAAGGTAGTTTTTCAACTTTCAAGTAAAGTTTCTGATACAGAAACCACAGATGCTTTTCATGAAATGCATTTCTTTTTCTTTTCTCAGAATTATATAAAAGGGATTGACAGGAGCGCCGGGGTGGCTCAGTCCGTTGAGCATCTGACTCTTGGTTTCAGCTCAGGTCGTGACCTCAGGGTCATGGTATCAAGCCCTGTGTCGAAGTCCATGCTCAGCTAAGAGTCTGCTTGAGATTCTCTCCTTCTCCCTCTGCTCCTCCCCACACACCCCCAAAAAAGAGATTGACAATGACCAATAAACTATGTACCGAACCTCATTCCTAGTCCTTGGTGTGGTCATGGAGACCATGAAGCTGAATGCAGCTGCAGGACAAGCCTCAAAGGAAAAGAGCCAGAGCGGTATTTTTAAAGTGGTGAAAATGGTTGTCCACCAACTGCCAATCACATTTAGGTCTTTTAAACTTGGCATCAATCCCAAAGAGTGCAAAGGAAGGCTTCCATCACTTGGATATGCCATGGAAATCAGTTGGCAGTTGTTAAACAGTACTTGGCATTAAAGTGCTTGGGGGAAAAAATGTTTATTTCCCTGTCTGCTGCTGGCTGTTGAAGCAAAGTTGGACTCAATTTACAATAATTTTTATTTATTTTTTTATTTTATTTTATTTTTTTTAAAGATTTTACAATAGTTTTTAAATGCCCAGAAATAAATCACTATTTACAATGCTGAGGAAGATAAAAGGAAAAGCAATGGACAGTTCCTTGAGAATTACACCAACAACATTAAATACTTTCCCTAAACAATGGGATAAAGGGACAATTTAAAACAGTTCATCTGGGCTTGAAAAAAAAATAGACATAAGGCAATTAACTTCCATTTTTCCATCTCAAAATTTGACCTTTTCCTCCCCAGTCACCACACATTAGCTATTTGCCGAAATGAGGAAACATGCTACTTCTGACAAGTCCGGTTACGGTACCCAGGGAGGAGGAAAACAATCTAAATGTACTCTGGGCCCCACAGGAGGATGATGCAGACAGCTTAGTCTAATTACAAAAGTGAGGGGCTTACGTGAGCTGAGACGTCATTCTGATGGAAAGCCTTCCGTAATGCCTGCGTGAGCCCTTTGGCTACACCGAACTTCAAGGTTTCACCGATCTGCGCTCTCCTCTGGGTCAGAAAGAGAACTGTGGGACCAAACAGAAGCACGGTAGTCAGGGTAAGGCAGACTCCCTCATTACTGAGCTCCCCTCTCCTCTCCCCCTCCACCTCCTGCCACGCTCTGAATAGAGCTCGTGAGCGCAGGTCCAACCAATGGGGGCGGTGGGCTGCGGTAGTAGCTCTGTTGGTCCTACTCAAGTACCAAGAAGGGAGGCCCTCGTATTTGTCTGACCCTAGAGGAGAGACAGCTAATATGCTGGCCAACGCTGCCTTCGACTTTGAAAACTGGGTTCAGCGGTGCCTGGCCCTAATGGGTCTGCAAGAAAATGCATGCAAGAAAATTCCTGCAACAGCATTCCCTGACAGCCTGCTGACGTGCACACCCTGAGTGAGGTCCTGCAGCCTAAAACAGCCCTGAATCGGGAAGGGGCAGCCCCACACCCCACAACAGGGACAGAGAGCGGGATGGAGACCCGGGGTGGACAATAGGCACCTGTGATTAAAGGTGACAGGCACTATTTGAAGGGAAGCCTCTGATGCTGTGGAAGGCCTTAGGAGGAACATCCAGCCCGGACTTGGGCAAGGGGGTGGGGTTCAGGGAAGGTTTCCTGAAGCTTCTGCTGAGTCCTGAAGGATAATAGGGAATGAGCTAGGCCAAGGGGAGAGGGACCGCCCCCACCTGCTCCCAGCAGAGAGAAGACCAAGTGCAAAGGCACAGTGGTGAGAAGCAAAGCCTCTCAGTATACATGTTTAGGCTTGGTCCTGCGGGCGACAGGAAGTGAAAGGTTTTAAGCCAAGGCATAAATTTTACAGAGTTCTGTTGCCTGCAGACTGGAGAACAGATTGGAGGGGGGGGGGGGGCTAGTCAAAGGCAGAGAGATAAATTTGGTTTTTGTTGCAGAAATTGAGGTGGGTGATGACAGGGTGAACCAGGGAAGGGGCAGTGGGGGGTGGAGAGAAGGGGTATTCAAGGAGTTAGAACTGAAGGGCCCCCGTGGTTGACCAGGTGTGGCTGGGCTGACAGGGGGTGATACAGAATGGGGGGAGAATGTTCCAGACTTCTGCATCTAGGTGGTTGGGGTGGCCTGCCTCTCAGAGGAGGGGGAATGGAAAACCAGATGGTATAATTTCTTGAGAAATAGAAAGTGATACTGTACTTTCTGCTATGCCTAGTTTCACAATTTCCCATTTTAGAATAGGGTACATCTCAAGATATAATTCATTTAATCCTTTGTGGGGTGAAGAGGAAGGCGGGACTCGAGCATTCAGCATTGGCATGCTCTTTCAAATAATGTGTCTAATGCTTTTTATAGCAAACACTACCACACTGTTAAAAGCAGCCTGGGCCTTCCTGCCCTGCTTGGCTGCAACAGGGGGGTGGGGGCTCGAGATAGCAGACACCACCCAACTTTCTCAAGGCCTCCTTTTCAACATCAAAAGAAATCCTGGGCACCCTCATCATGCAGCTGTACTTTTATTATCCGCTGGCTGAAAAAATACATAACAAAAGCCTTTCTGGGGGTGCCCGGGTGGCTCAGTCGGTTGAATTCTGTAGTGCTTCCAAGATTTGATATTTTACTAACCACTTCATTCATTCATGTGAGACATCCCTGATTTGTTCTATAGGCAAAACTTGCTACACGTTCGTCTTCTCAGGCCCCCTGGCAGAAATGGTTTCCCAAGGGGCCTCTGATATCAGCACTGATCCTGGGACTAGATTCCGTGTCATACAAAGCTCCCCCCTCTCCTCTGTCACTTATGATAAGGACCAGGGGTTGTCAACCTCAGCACTGTGACATTTGGGGCTGGATTATCCTTTGCTGTAGGACCGTCCTGTGCCCTGTGGGGTTTAGCAGCATCCTGGTCTCTGTCTCATTACATGCCAGTAGCACTCCCCCTACCCTCCAAGTTGCAGACACCCCAAAATGTCTCCAGACATGGCCACAAATGCCGTCTGCGGGGAGGAGCAAAACTGTCCCTGGTTAAGAACCACTCATCTCAAAGAAATCAAATAATTCTGCTATATCATTTTGCTGCTTTCAAGTAAAATCAGGACAGTGGACCCTCACCTGTCTTCACCAGGAGCTTACTGGACATCTGACACTCCAGGTTGGATGCCATTTTGCCAGTGGTGACCACGGCCGTTGACGCAGCGGGAAGAGCGGTGTCTGTATTTCCTGCTGGTGCAGGTGGCACGCGGGTGGCCCTCACTGGGGCGGTGATGGACGTCAAGGCCGCTGTGCTGGTCAGTGGGCGTGCGGTGGATGCCCTGGGCATGTCTGGGTTGGTGGGCTTTGGGAGGCCCGTGTGCATGGCTTGTGGTTTCCTGGGGAGGTGTGTTGTGGACAGCAGGCCCGAGGCGGTGCCTGGGTTGCCTTGCATGGCTGTATGAGCACTCATGGTGTGTGCTGTTCTTGCAA
Source organism: Zalophus californianus (assembly GCF_009762305.2). Taxonomy (NCBI): domain Eukaryota; kingdom Metazoa; phylum Chordata; class Mammalia; order Carnivora; family Otariidae; genus Zalophus; species Zalophus californianus. The sequence goes on along the minus strand of NC_045605.1, from coordinate 86,053,155 downwards.
ACATGTAGGTTGGTGTGAATGAGAAGGCTGGATGCACCGCCCCCGCTGTTGTCTTTGGGCCAGGCACCGCGCTGTTTGTGGCATTTTTAGCCAGGGCAGGGGTCCAACTGCTCTTGACTAATCCCGAGGCCATGGCTGCTGGGCTGCTGCCGGGGGCCTTGGCGACCAGGGCTGCAGACAGCACCTGTGGACTTGATTTCCCCAGGGACAACGTGGCTACTGCTGTTGTGGCTGTCAGTTCCACCCTGGACGACACTGAGGGGTCCGCTGCAAAGAGAAAAAAAGCAAAGTCTGTCTTTGGTCCGCACAGCTCGTGTCACTTGTGGTGACGGATGGATGTAACTTCCAGGTCTGCTGGAGTGAAAAGTCTCTGTGCTCTGGAATTTAGGCAAAACGGCTCCTAGGTTCATTAAGTCAATTACCCATAGTGAGGATGCCACTTACAGAAACCTATGGTTGGCAAGAAGGACATTTAAATTCTGAATACAGATCTTCCTCACCTTACAATGGGGTTATGTCCTAATAAACCCATCGTAAGTTGAAAATATCATAAATCAAAAATGCATGTAATACACCTAACCTACCAAACACCATAGCTTAGCCTGGCCCACCTTCACCGTGCTCACAATACTTCCCTTAGCCTACAGTTGGGCAAAATCGTCTGACACAAGCTGATTTTATAATAAAGTGCTGAGTATCTCATGTAATTTGTGGAATACCGTACTGAAAGTTAAAGAATGGTTGTGTGGGTACAGGATGGTTGTAATTGTATCATTATTGACCCTCATAATCGTGAGGCCGACTGGGAGCTGTGACTTGCTGCCCTGCTCAGCATCACTAGAGAGGATCACACTCATCACTAGCCCAGGAAAAGATCCAGATTCAAAATTCGAAGTAGGATTTCAACTGAATGCCTATTATTTTCGCGCCGTTATAAGCTGAAAAATTGTAAGTCGAACCATTGTAAGTTGGAGACTGTACTTTCAAAAAACTCAAGTCAGCAGAGGATTGAGGACCTGGCTCTCTGGGGCTGCGAACTCGTTCATCATCCTCAAAGTGTGTTTCTGCTCCTTCTAAGCCAAGCTGGCTATCTGTGTTGAACTTGAAGATCCTTTGTCCACAGAAGCAGTCACACCTGTTTTGGGGGTACCGGAAAACAAACTACCTGTATGAGTGGCTGTCCATTTGTTGGGGCCCTGAGAAGCCAGCCGCACTTTGGACGGGGTCCTGAATCTGGCCCTGGTCGATAGAGGAGGAGATTCAGCTGTAGTGTGACATCTCAAGAGACTCTGGAGTGCTGGAAAAGCGCTTATCACAGGAGATGGAGAGATGTCACTGGAAATGGAGAGACTCGTATCCCTTCCATCTGAAAGCACTTCGTGCAAGTCAGCTGTGGAAGTCAGCCTTGGAGAAGTTGGAGAAAGAGCACGTGTTGGATGCACAGGCAGCTGCAGATGGGGACGAGACGCAGCATGTTGGCTTGCGGATGGGTACTCTCCAACCTCAGCTGTTTGGAAGTCTCTGGAATAGTTACTAGTTATGGACACGAAGTCTGTATGGTTTCCAACCATGGTAACCTCTGACTGTTGAATGGGCTGGTTGGGGCTTGTACGAAGGACTGGAAGCTGAACGTTAAAGCCTTCTGCAGTCACTAAATGCCCAGCAGTAGCTCTGAAATCTGAAGATTTTATTGTACTGGCAGCTGAAGTTGAACCACTGGGAGGAGGAGTTGAAGCTGAATGAGTTTCCCAACTGGTGGAGTTAATTGTGTGCCCATTTAAATCATAATTTGTTTGCTGCAGCAAGCCAGATATCATTGGCTCTATGGAGAGGGATCCAGTTTCTGTGGGAAGAGAACTCCAGAAAACATCTGTGGTTGCTGGCTTTTTCACATGTCTCATTGTTGAGAAATCATAGACCTCAGCGGAGGAGGGAAATGCTGTCACCTGCTGGGAAGTTGAGACTGGAGACTCAGAGTGGTCTACCACAGCTGCATGAGCCTCTGGGTTGATGTTGGATGAGCTGGGGGATGAGGAAATAGTCTGGGTGCTTCGTACGGAGGGCATGGAAGGGAGAGCTAATTCTGTAGGAAGGTTTGTTCTTAGTGTTGTAATGAAAAAAGATGAAATATGATCTGTGCTGGAATCAGAGGTGAACCCATTTACAGTGTGAAGACTTGGAATCTCTTTACTTGGAAGGGTCTGGAGAGCAACTGTCAAATTTGCCTTTTCGTTTTTCTTTAAAACAGTTTTCACGCTCTCTTCTTCCCACAGGGGAAAGGCCCAAGTCGTGGAAAGAAGATCGGGGGATTTGCTTGAGAGGGGGAGGTCTGTAGCCGCAGTAGGAGGGGCTCCATCGGTGCCCTCCTCTTGAGGAGTTGGCATTTGGGGCACCGTGGATGGGGAGGCATGAATCTGAAGCAGCTGGGGGAAAGTGGGAGCCGAGGGAAAGGCTGTTGCTGTGCTTTTCCATGCCCCAAGAAGGACGGCTTGCCCTCTGCTGGCAGTGGGGAGAGGCAGAGGAGAAGGCACCAATGAGGAAGCCGTGTGTTCTGCCGAAAGGACAGGCCCTTCGGAATTCTCTGGAGCTGCTGACAAATGCCGTGGGTGAGCGGAGTCATTTGCGGTAGCAGGGGCTAGCTTTCTGCTGGTTGTTTCCGCTGCCACTGATTCTGCAGTCTGGAAAAGCGAAGACACAGCCTCCTGGGTTCCTGCTGCTGCGGCTGCACTCTTAGCAGTAGGCAAAGACACCCCACTGTGCACTCCTTCAGCCGCCCCAGCTTCGACAGGGTGGGTGGATGTGGGACTTGAAGCCACTTCTGACACTGACCATGAGGGAGGTCCATCTGGAAGCCGAGGAAGACTTCCAGGCACCAGGGGAGGGGGAGGCAGATGGGCCAGTTCTGCCACGGAGCTCAAAAACTCAGGTGTGGGGGAGCCCACGGAGTAAGGACCTGCTAGGCGGGGCAAGTCGGGCCGCTGCACTGCTGAGGACCCAGAAAAACCTAGATGAGGGATGCCTATCAAATCCTGGGCATTTCTGGACCGAGTGTGGTTCATTTCACCAGCAAATGGGCTTGGGGAATTAGCTATGCTCTGACTTGAAGAGGAGCCAGGTGGAGCTGTTTGGGGGAAGAAAGGCACTTGGGTGGGTTGTTTGCCTGGTTTAGAAAAGATGATGGAATGAGGTGAGTCAGGAGGCAATGAGGAGGATGAAGGTGGAGGGAAAAATGGGAACATGTCTGATTTTGGGGAATGTTGTGTTGAAATGGAAGGAGTCCCTACCCATACTGGCTGAGATGGGGTCGTGGACAATGAGGGGAGCATGCTGGTGTGAGGCAAACCTGACATGGAGGTTGCGTCTTTTCCCCCTTGAGGTCTCGGCTGGACCACAGACTCCGTGGAATCCTTGGAAGGCTCGAGGGAGGCGCTATGGCCACTTCCTTGGTAAGGGGAGGAAGAGAAGTCCCCGTGAGCCCTAGCTCTGCGGTGTGTCTTGGGTGGAGGTGTTCGGGGGAACTGCAGCACGCTCGTGTTGTCAGGGGCCGGTCCCAGCACATTCTGGATTCTGGCCACTGCCGAGGAAGACTGGACTTCGGAGAAAGGCCATGTTGGTGCAATCGGTAACACTTTCCCATGAGGAAATGACTCCGGGGTCGGGCTGACTGTTATCTGTAGATTGTCTATTCCTGTGAAACAAAATACCACACAATCAGACATCAGCTGGTCATCAAGTGCCTGCGGTGGAAGGTCCTGGAGAGAAGGGGTGGGCAAGGCAGACACCACTCCCATCTCACAGAGCTGCCGCCCCAGCACAGAAGACTCATTAACTGTATTCAGACAATGACGTAATTGCACAGATGCAAATGCTGAGCTACCCTACGGGGCAGGTATGGTGAGCAACAGTCTCTGATGAAGTGATATTTGAGCAAAGATGCGGAAGATACCTGTGTATCTTAAATCTTTTTTTCTGTACCACCTACAAGGGTTGGACTGTAAAACTCACAACCTAGAAAATCAAAGATCAACGTGACCACCTGCCGTGGCCAATGACACCAAAATAAACCTCATGCAAGAAACCCAAAATGCAAAATGAAAGGATAGTATATCTGGATGCAAATGTGTTTTTAGGACCCTAAGTCTTCTCCAGCCAAATAAATGAGGTTGTCTATGCTTGGAAAGATGGCCCCAGTGACATCTTTCTCTCTCTGAAAGACAAACTATGCACATCCAATCGAGGACTGGAGACACCTCACAAGACCCAGTGTCACTACAAGCACCAACAGAGAAATCAGACTGTCAGTACCAATATTTCCCATGTAAAGCTGCAGGCAGAAAGGAAAGAAGAGAAAGGCACAAAATGGTGAGCTCCACAGGAAAGGAGGCAAGAATATAACTGAGCAGAAATCTGGAAATTTCATGCTCGGGAAGAGAAACAATCCTGCTTGACGATTCTCTGGTCCCGTTTCCATGGTTCTGCAGTGTTGATGGTGTTCATGACCACAATAAGTGCCCTTAAGTCATATTTTAAATTAAAAGTAAAAAAGAAAAGGTACTTCTAGAGCTTTCTCCATTACTACCTAAAAATGTTAGAACAATCTGACAGAAACAAGCCAAGGAGAACTGAAGTTAGAAAATGTGGTTTGAAGTGGAGTGGGGTGGGGAGGTGAAGACGGGTGATGTACAGGAGCAAATTTGTGTTTTAGAACAAGCATTCTGGTTATGGAGTGAAGAATAGAACAGACTGGAAGGGGGTGGGAGTGGATGACAGGAGAGACCAGAAGGAATCCCTCTGCCCCCACAGTGGTCCAAGCATGGGATGACTGGAAAGTTGTGAAAAGGAGTTGAGCCATGGTAGAGGACTGAAATAGATCATCCTCTATGGACCCCTTTCAATTCTCAGATAATCTAGTCCTTTAAATATATTTGTGTTTGTATATGTGTTTTTTTTTTTTTAATGGCTGCAATTTCTCCTATATGCCTCTCATTAAGAGGTGAGGTCTATGTCCCCTTCACCTGCAGCTGAGTGGGCTTGAGACCATTCAGCCAATTTCAGTGTGGCAGAAGCAATGCCATGTGGCTTCTAAGGCTACCATCACAAAAGGCCAGGCAGCTTCCACTTGGCCTCTTGGAAGGCTTGCTCTCCATATACTCCCTTACTCTCCCTCCTGGAGCTGCCACCACTCTGTGAGCAGCCCAAGCCACATGGAGAGGCCAGGTGTTAAGTACTGCAGTCAACAGCCCCAGCTAAGCCAAGACTCCCAGTCATCCCTGCCCATGTGAATGAAGAAGCCTCCAAGGAATTCTAGTCCCTAACCATTCAAGTCACCCTGGCTGTTTCAGTCTTCCCTCCTGAGTCCCCAAGAATCATGAAGCAGAGAGAAGCTTTCTTCACTGTGCTCTGTCTGGATTCCTGAAACCATGAGCATTATAAAATGGTTGCTATTTTACCACACTAAGCTAGGGGTGGTTTGCTATGCAGCAATAATAACTGAAACAATACAGGGTTGTGTCCCTCACTTTTGGGAAGTGAATCTCTATAGCTTTAATGAGATTCTCAAAAGGATTCAGAAGCCAAAACACAGCTAAGAACTCTTCATTTCAACGAAAATTACTTCTGCTTTATACAGAAGATTTTAAAATTATGTCTATGCTAATAAATAAAATATATTTGTATTAATTGACCTAACATGGAAGGGGTAGAAAGGGAAGAAAAAATCTTGAGGGGGAAATGAGAGGTAATTTATTAAGAAGAGAAAAGTAAATTAAGAGAAGTAGGACAAAACCAAATTACAGAAAGCTTAAAACACTCAAAAAAAGGCAGTGAAGTAGAAGTGTGATACAGGTTGCATAGAGGAGTGTGTCTGACACACTCCACAGTATTCCCATGATCCCTGTCTCTTGGTGGTCATGTCTTTGTGTGACCCCTCTTCTTGAGTATGAGCAAGACCTGTGACTTGCTTCTAACCAATATGGCAAAGGTGATGGGATATTACACTTGTGTTTATATCATCTAAGACTCAGTCTTGCTAGTAGACTTGCTGTCCTTGATGGCCTGATGAAATAAGAGGCCATACTGGGAAAGCCCATGTGGCAAAGGGCTGTAGGTAGCTTCTAGAATTGCAGGCCATCTCCAGGAACTATGAGCAGCTTCTCAGAGGTGAGGCTGGTTTCCCACTGACAGCCAGCAAGAAGCTAGGGCCTTCGATATGGAAGCAACAAGGAAATGAATTCTGCCAACAACCTGAGTGAACGCAGAAGTAGATCCTTCCCCAGCCAAGCCTCCAGATGAGAACACAGCCCAGCTGACAAGACAACTGCAGCCTTGTGACAAACCTTGTGCACAGGACCCGAAGAAGCTGTGCCCATGGAAATCGGGAAATCATGTGCATGTTATTTTGAGCCAGAAGTTTGTGGCAATCTATTATGCAGCAACAGAAAATTAAGAGAGGTAGGAAGTAAGGAGCTATGGAAGGTTATATGGTGAATGGGAGTGTAGGAAGAAGAGATGGAGCATGAAGTACCATGATTGGAGAGTAGCATAAAGGATGGCGAGAAGTTGCCATCAAGACAGTAAAAAAGAAGCCCAAGTTAGTATGTTTGTTTGGAATATCACAGAGAAGCTGTGAAACAATTCTCACATAGTACCTGGGACTCAGAGGAAGTTATCTGAAGAGAACACTGGGCTTTGCAAGAGCAGAAACAAATTGAGGATTCTAGAGGGGAGAGGGGTGGGGGATGGGGTAGCCCGGTGATGGGTATTAAGAAGGGCACGTATTGCATGGAGCACTGGGTGTTATACGCAAACAACGAATAAAAACTAATGATGTAATGTATGGTGACTAACATAACATAATAAAATAAAATTAAAAAAAAAAAAAAAGAGCAGAAACAAAGCCACACCAGAAACAGCAGGAGACACATTGGAATGTTGCTATGAAACAGGTTGTACTCTTTGGTTTAAATCCCATTTTTCAAAGAAAAAAAGAAGCCACACCATTCTAATCAAATTACTGAATTATTTTCTTCTCAGTGAAATCTGAGTCTCCAATCCACCCCCTTCTCCAGTCCAAAACCCCTAACTCCCTTCTACTTACAACGACATGAACTATTCTTTGTGGACAAATATGGTTAACAGTCTTTAAAAAAAACGCACAGAATGCAATGATATAGCCTACATACTAGAGGGGGAGACGACAGGCAATGGTATTTTCCTGCATAAGCCCCTAACCAGCTATCCTTTCTGAACATTAAAAATATCACTCATTCTTTAAAAACCCCACCAAAACACAAAAACAGAAACAAAAACCAAATATCACTCATTCTAGGGACAAGCCAACAATTACCTGCGTTTGGACAGTGTGTCCCACACCAAGGGACTGGTAATCTAAAGAATTTTAAAAGGAAGTAGCTTAAATGGTAAGAGATTTAAGGAGGTTCTGGATAAAGAAAGATGGGGAGCAGAGCTGGATTTATGTTGGAAATAACTTGCTTATTCAGTTTGCATAGAGTCCCATCAGGGCTAAACTTATCCTTGAACTGAAGTTCATTAACTAATGAAATATAAAACAGGTTAGGGAATACTTGGCCAGGTTTTGTAAGCAGAATGTCAGAAACGGCGAGAACTGCCTCCCTAGTCTCCCCAGACCTCGAGCCCCCGCAGGTAACACCCAGATGCCTAATGAAAACGATGGGTTGTTAGGGCCTCGGTCTTCCCGAAGCCCTCCGAGCTGCTAGCGCATCTTTCCCAATACTTGCACATAACACCGGACCTGGGCTCCAGGCCTGCTGTGCTCAAAGTATTCTGGCTGCATGGCCTACAAACCTGAACCTCGCAAAAGCCCACACGTCCATCAGGCTCCTCTGCTGCTTTTTCTCTGCTCTGAACCTCTTTCTTCAGTCCCTAGGACTTTGTCAGTCCCCTGTTCATGGCTGTTTTCACCCCAGACCCCAGCAGAGATCCTCCTTTCCAAAACATCAGAGTCTCCTACTTAAGAAATATTCTCCACGCAAGATCAAAGGGCCTCCCAATGCTGCCCTGGATGGCTTCCTGGTTTCCTCAAACTACTCCTGTAATGTGGCCATAGTCATAGTCCTTTCCCACTCAGTGCTTCCCTCCTTGGCCTGCTGGAGACACCGAGGAGAAGGAGGCCTTCCCACAGCCAGCCTGGGACCCATTTCCAACCACGGTCAGGAAGCCATCCACTTTGTCCTATTCACTGCCTACCAGCAGGTTTTCTTAATTGCAACACTTTAAGAAAAGCAAACCTGCTCAACAGCAGCTCTTGAATATAAGAAACTAAGACAACCAGTTAATAAACAAGTATCCCAAACCCCTCCTCCTTGTATGTCAGAGAAAAGTATCTGCAGCTTCCTATCAGGCCTCAGAGTCAGACTGCCTGGATTCAAATCCCACTCCTCCATTTGCTAGCTGTGTGACCCTGGACAAGTTACTTAACCTCTCTGTGCCTCTCCCTCATTTGTAAAATGGGGATTATTCCAGTACCTACCACATGGTACCTACATTACCACGAAATTGTTTTAAGTATTAAAATGAGGTGATACAGGGGCGCCTGGGTGACTCAGACAGTTGAGCACCCGACTCTTGATTTTGGCTCAGGTCATGATCTCAGGGTCATGATATCGAGCCCTGCATCGGGCTCCATGCTCAGCGAGAAGTCTGCTAAAGTCTCCCTCTCCCTCCCTCTCCTTCTGACCCTCCCCATGCTCTCTCTCTTTAAAATAAATAAATGCATCTTCAAAATGAGGTGATACATGTAAAGTCCTTAGAACAGTGCCTGGTACATAGTGCTCCCAAAACACTAGCTATTACTGATATTGTTCTTGTTATCATTACTTGTTTAGCCCAGGGTAGGCAGGGATGCACTCTGAGGCTTCCTCAGAGGCCCCAGATGCTAGTCAAAACTCAGAAATGCCTTGCAGATCATGCACGGTCGCAATCCCACACGTCTGGGGAACTCCTTATGGGTTGCAGAATCTTTTCATACCCTCATTCCACCTTGATCCTTACAGTACCTGTGAGGTAGAGGATAAAGGTTATTACCCTTATTTTACAGGTGAGCAAACCATGCCCCAGGGAGGTCAAATGCTGTCTTGGCCAATTCACACCAACAGCTACCCTACAATAGCCGAGTCTGACTCAACCCCTCTGACTTCAGATCCAAGGCTCTCTGCTCCGTGTGGGACGGAGTAGGTCTTCCTCCATTGCCAGGTCCAGAGTGGGCTCCGTCCTCCCAAAGGGACCCCGACAGACTGGAGCCCACATGGTAGCTGCCCCTATCTCCTGAGTGTGAGGATGAGTCTCTCTTTGGTGCTGCTTTGACAAACACTACTGAGCATAGCTCTAAATCAGTGAGACCTCGATTCCCAGAAGGTCAAAAGAGATGAATCAAGCACCATTGCTATGTGGAAGCATCCACCCCAGCCCCACAGTTCTAAAGTTTGGCGCCTGGGACATTCTTCCTGACACGGTTTCTCTTGGGGCTTTTTCAATGTGCCAGTTAAACACAATCAGATTGCCATTCCTTGAAGCAATGCCAGCAAATAGAAGGCTGTGTTTACTGCTTCTACAGAAGCTTTTTAACTATCAAAGCTCTTTCATGGCGATTTTCTATAAAAAGAAAAAAAAGTTTGGGGCCCCTGGGTGGCTCAGTCGTTAAGCGTCTGCTTTCTTTCGGCTCAGGTCATGATCCCGGGGTCCTGGGATCGAGCCCTCCGTTGGGCTCCCTGCTCAGCAGGAAGCCTGCGTCTCCCTCTCCCGCTCCCCCTGCTTTTGTTCGCTCTCTCACTGTGTCTCTCACTGTCAAATAAATACATAAATCTTTTAAATAAATAAATAAAATAAAATAAAATAAAAAGCTTATTGCTTTCAAACCCTTTGTGAAAAGGTTTAAAAATAAAATTGATTCCCCCACTATGATAGTAATACATTTGCTCTTTCATTTTTTTAAAGGCTCACTTTATGTGATCATTACAGAAACTTTAGAAATGATGGAAAAGTTGAAGGAAGAGAGTCCCATGCATTCTTCAGCCCCCTCCACAGGTATGTCCTACCACATCGAGAAAACCACAATTCACACTGTGATGAACTGTATTTCTAGATTTCATTCTTGGAAGAGCTTTGGTTTATGTGATTTTCAGACCTGTGATCACACTGCACATTTGACTTTGCACCTGCTTTTGGTCTTTTAACATTATTTTAAAGCATTTTTTCATATTGGATTAGGCTGCATATTGTTCCCACTAAGACATGGTATTATATTGTCTAACTGACCCCTGACTATTAAGATACAGGTTATTTATACATTTTTAGTATTACAAATAATTGCCTCATCTCCTTCCAATTCTGTCATCATAATTGCTGTGTGGCAGGTGGGACAGACATAATGACCTCCTCTTATGGACAAGGTCACCACACACAGCTAACTCTAACACCATCTGCATCAGAGGTAAATCAATGGGACTTGGGGTATCTCTCTTCCCCCTTCACTCTGCCATCATCTTGATCTTTCTGATAGGGTCATTTATAAGTTTAAAAACTTCACCCCACTACGGGGCGCCTGGGTGGCTCAGTCAGTTAAGGATCCGCCTCTTGATTTCAGCTCAGGTCATGATCTCAGGGTTGTGAGATTGAGCACTGTGTTGAGCACTGTGTCGGGCAGCGTGGGGCCTACTTCGGATTCTCTCTCTCCTCCCTCTGCTCCTCCCCACTCGTACACTCTCTTTGAAAAAAACAAACCAAAAAAAAAAAAAAACCCAAAACCAAAAACAAAACGTCACCCCAGTAGACAGCCTAAACTCAACCACAGAAAACGTGATTAACCACCAATAACTGATCCTCCAAAACAGGACAATTCTATCAGCAAACTTTTCCAAACCTTCCTATTCATTTTTACTATTTCATTCTAACAGCCCTACCGGGAGTTGAGACCATTTTAATCCATTAGGCAAGAAAGACTGGAGATGTAGGAAAGTCTGAGCCAATTGAAAAGCAGTAATAGGGCCTTAGAAAGTTGGGTAAGGCGTATTACTGGACTTCACACCATGTTGAAAAGTGTAAATGTAAACCGCTTCTAAGTGATAGTCCCATAATTAACATGTCATTGTTTCCACAGCTCGCCATTTTTAGCTCTATTACTTTTCCCTTTCTGCTTAGAATTAGAACCAATTATCTCCCTTATTTGCTCAATCACTTAGACATTTACCCCCAAATCGTTTCTCAGATGGTCCCTCCCTTACACAGGTGAACAAGCTGTAATCCTCACCGGGAAGGAGGTTAAGTGTCCCAGCGAAGGGTGTGGGATCTGGAATCAGAGCTGCCTTGTTCCAGCTGTGTCAATTTAGGCAGGTCACAGACCTCTCTGTGCTAGTTTGCTCCTCACATGAGGCATGCAGTAATAATCTCGGGCTCATAGGTCTTGAGGCCGAACAGCATTAACCCATGTAGAATATTTGGAACACATCCTGGTATGTGGTCAGCAGTCAATATATGTTACTTACCAGGATGGTCATCAAGGAGCACAAAATCTAATTAAGAGATTTCAGAGTCATGTCTTTTTTCTAAACTACGGTAACAGTAAATGATTATACTCCCACTTTGTGGTAAACTTATTCAAACTTTCAGGCATCATCGTTCACATGTCTTACAATGAATCCCTTGTCTCCAGCTGTAATTCTCCAGTGAGTGCCTGGGTGATCCACCTGGCTTTCTTGGCATTAGTAAAGCATCACTGAGCCTCTGCATTAGATTTCTCCCCTGAAGTCTGCTTATTTCCACAATCAAGCATGTGGTTTTCTAAATGACTTACTCAGCATAGTTGCAAAGTAAACACTTTCTCATTAAGACTGCTTACAAACCAGACACGTGAATCTCACTACTGCTAGGGCTGAGATGCTGAGAGAAGGCAGAGACAGAACAAGAGTTTCTCGCGTGCATGTTCTCAGATTAAAGAAATACACATACATAAATGAATAATCTTCATAACCCAAATTAATCCAGAAATGAGCAATTGAAACAAATTAACATAGCAAAGAGGAGGCACTATTGAAAAAGGCACCAGGACCAGATATATCCAGCTGAGTTCTACCTAACTTTTAAAAAAACAAGGTGATGCTAACATTATTAAACTAATTCAGGCCTTTGAGATATATGAAAACATTCCCAATTCATTTTATGAAACCAGTACTGCTTTAATATCAAAATCCAATAAAGATATATTAAGTAAACAAACAATAATCAAAATATGTAAATGAATGCAGGACAGCCAAGCAAAAATGTGGGGGGGGGGGAGGGAAAGATTGCAAGAAAAAGTAGAAACCCAGGTGTACTCCAGGATCACATTTATGCAATTCTATTAAAAATGTATGTGTATATATAATAATAAATTAATGTATAAATTATCAATTGATAAATTAAAAATTTATAAAGTCCATGACGGTCCACACAACACACAAGCACTGCACAAAACATACTAGACACAAAAAGAGAATGTTAAAACTTTTCATTGCATTAATGTATGCAACGTAGTATGATCCTAGGCCAAACTCTGCACTCTTAAATGTTTTCCTAAAGGTTATTATTTATAACCCCAACCTTGAATCATCTACATTGTTATTCATGATAGGCAGAGACCTTCCCATTCACTTTGCATCTCACAGGGTATTTTGTTAGATTGAAAAGACAACGGTCCTCTATCAGGGACATCCAGACAACCCGAGAGCCTCTAAAACTGAGAACAAGCAAAGGAAACCATGTCCCAACAACTGTTCCCATAAATATCGGTTCCACGCGACACTCTGAGGGCAAAAGGTTTTGTATTCAAAATAGCTTAGGAAATCTCTTCTGAGAGATTCACAGTGCAGACAAATGCACCGAAGTCTCCAAAAGTCTTACAGTAAACAAATGTTATATTTAATCTAGAAAATCCCCAAACTAGTTGACTCTGGAACTCTTTCTTCTTTTTCTCTTTTGCATGATACCAGCTAATATCCCAAGGAACTCCCGCTCTGAAGAACACCTCGGGGGAATTGTAACTTAAGATCATTTCAGAGCATAAAGTCATTGCCCTTGAGCAACTAAATCCATCATGGAATCTGAAAACATGCTCTTTGAAATTACACAGCTGGCCAATTCTGTGCCGGTATGCTCGTTTCACCGTGTATTTTATCAGACTTATTCATGAACTCTTCTATTGATATTCATGACTTGAGAGAACATAAGGGTGAGCACTAGGAGATCTGTAAAGTTCTGTGTAATGAATGTCAGGGACCAGCATTATACTGACTGGCTCTAATGCCTTCTAGGGGCATTAAGTTGATTTAGGTAAAATGATAATATCAATAACTTGATTGTTTTCCCCTTTGACTGGAGACATACAAGAAAAATGCTCTACTGGGAAGGCTGTGTGATGATCCATGGATACTGATGTTCTTTTTACAACTAAACTCTAAAACTCTGCAACTGTCTGTGTGGGGGCCAAGAAGCAGAATATGCTGCCCATATTAATGACAAATATTATTATTCATCTTTAATTCATATTCATTGATGACTGATGCAGACACAAGTTTTACTACATTAGTCTAACCTCATTAATAATGCATATCACTACTTCAGGATTTGTTAATTCAGATGCTTATAAAAAGGAATTACCAACCAGCTCTATTAGGACTGAATAACAATTAAACTAACTGCCTTTAAGGTAAAAAAGAGGAAAGTATTTATTCTAAGTAAATAATTTTCAAACCCTTCAGAAGTGCCAAAACTCTAAAAGACAGCCAATATGTTCGTTCATAGCAAGTAATTTTCATGAATAGTTTATTTGCTCTAGTGTTTACATATGTGGTCATACCAAGATAGCATTTTTTTTTTAAATTCTATAATTTAGAAGTTTCTGAGACTACATTTTTCTCTCATTTGGTATAAAGTGGTAAGATCTATTTTAAGTTTCAATTTATTCCATCAAGAAAAGTTCCACTTCCATCTCCCAATGCCTTTGTTTATCTAGTAATAATCCAAATCGTTAGACATAATTGGTCAGCATTGGCAATGGATTTTCCTTCATCCTTCTCATCACCAGGACAATCTGTGACTAACAACAGATGAGATGTCTGGCCAGAAGTTGGGGTGCCCATAAAAGGGAACCAGAATGCTGGTGCTCTCCCCATCTGGCCTCCCCAGCACAGATTCCACTTTGTCCAGGAGGATCCTAGGACAGACTACGCACCATTTGGTCAGGGGGGACATGCCCTGTGTGTCTGCATAACCGCCATGTGCTTGAAAGACAAGAGTCCACAGTAAAAGTATCCTACCATAGACGTGAAACTTAGCCTCCCTACACTCATTCCATTAATCTGAGCACCTACTGTGTGCCAGACACTACTGCTTCCTGAATGTTTCCTGTAGTCCACTTCTGTCCTGTTTACAACACTACATTTCATCCTCACAACACTACTATCAGGAAGATGCTTGTGATGGTTAATTTTATGTGTCAATTTGATTGGGCCATGGGCTACCCACACATTTCTGTGTGCCTGTGAAGGTGTTTCTGGATGAGATCAGCATTGGAACTGGTGGGCACAATAAAGTCAGTTGCCCTCCCCAGTGCGGGTGGGGCTGAATAGTACAAAAGTCAGAGCAAGAGAAGATTCATTCCCCTCCTGCCTGTTTGAGTTGGGATAACAATTTTCTGCCCTTGGATTGGGATTTACACCATCGATTTCCCCCAGATCTTAAGTTTTCAGATTTGGCTGGAATTACAACATGGGCTTTCCTGGGTCTCCAGCTTGCCCCCCGCAGGTGGTGGGACTTCTCAGCCCCCATAATCATATGAGCCAAAACCTCATAATAAATCTTATTATATATATATATTTATATTTATAATGCAGGCATTCTGGCTCCAGAGTCATAATCACAACTGTATCCTGCCTCCATAGAGAGGAGCATATAAGGTGAAGCCCCTACCCCAAGGTGTTAAACATTATTTAAGGAACTTGAAAAGAGTCCACCTTTTAAAGATGTCATTAAAAAAAAAAAAAAAACGCAAAAAACTACTCGGCACAAGGTTTCCAAATGCCTGTCCAAACTCTGCTCCAAAGCAGTTTTCACCCAACCAAGACAAAGCAAGAAATGTAACTATAATTGTGTGCATATATGTATGTTTTCATCAACTGCCTTTCTGGATCTAATGGACAATCCTCCATTTTTAGTGTCAACATTTCCTTGCTTTTCTAAATGTAATGACAGCAGGAGTAGACATGCCCTTAGTTGACAGAATTAAAAGTTAACCAAACTAAACTGGGCTTCCAAAATTCTTCATTTTATTAACTAGTCCATGAGCTCTCCAAGCCTGAAAATCAATCTTTTCTGAAGAAGACCTGAATTTTCCTTTCATGGGTGAGAGTACCAGTGAGAAAGGCATTTCCCACTCATCACTGATGGAGTTAGGGAGGCAGGGAGGAAATGTTGAGGAGGGCCTGACGTGGAGCAATGGCCTCCACAGAACATTGTAACACTAAGGATTGGGAGGGGCTCATCTGGATGACCAAGGGAAAACTGAAAATGTGATGACATTTTAAGGGATGGAAACCTCTCTCCTTCTCTGATGGTTCCTAAAGAAAGAACAGCTCTCAGAGTGCCTGGGTGGCTCTGTTGGTTAAGTGTCTGCCTTCAGCTCAGGTCATGATCCCAGGGTCCTGGGATCGAGCCCCGCGTCTGGCTTCCTGCTCAGCGGGGAGTCTGCTTCTCCCTCTCCCCCTGTGTTCTGTCTATCTTGCTCTCACTCTCAAATAAATAAATAAATAAATAAATAAATAAAATCTTAAAAAAAAAAGCTCTCTTGAAGTCATGAGTTTATCTAGCTTGCGATTTTCCACACCTCTTGCTCCAGTATAATTTTAAATGCACAGCTTCTTGAAGTTAAAACATACATTATTATCCTCAAGATAAATAACATACATTTCTATCTTCCACCCTGAATGGTTAGTGCTATTATTTTCACAGTAAAGAATTGTAAGAACCATTGCCAGTGAACCAGTGGTATGTATTGTTGACTTCTTACAAATACCAAGAGGAATTAAATGTTTCTTGTGGCACATTGGCTGGATTGTTAATTCCTTGTAATTGAGCCTCAAATCCTGGCTCTTTTCTAAAGTAAAAAAAAAAAAAAAAAATCAATGACAAACGTGCCACTGTAGCATAATATAGCATATTATATAGCCTTCATTAAAATCTATTTTCTCTCAAACTGGATGTAAATATTGAATAATTTAACCCAAAATATATTTCAGTAAAGTGAATTTGTTGGCTGAATTGCTTGTATGGTAGTGATACACATGTCTTTATTAAAAAATCTGAGGATTTCTATCAGGCAGTTCCCCCTTTTCAAAACAGCCAGTCTATTTAAGAATGGATTCCCCAAGAAAAAGTGCTACACGTGTGAAAATATGTAATTTAAATCAGTGCCAGAACTATCGGGGGGGGGGGGGGGAATGAAATTTAATAACAAAAGTAAGATTATGTTATAGCTTTAATTGCAACCTTAGAGCACTTTCATAGTGCTGAACAATGAAACTAACTTTATAATGTCAAAGCAAGTAGAAAGCAAAAGACTAACTTTATTCTGTGAATCCGTAAGTCAGAGAATGTAGAGCTCCTGGGCTTATAGCCACTTTTCACTGGACAAAGTCAGAACCAATCTGCTTATAAAGCAATTAACAGAAGAGATTAACAGAAAGAGTCTCCAAGACGTAGTCAACTCTGCTGTGATTTTATCTATGTCAATGCACTCAAAGATAAAATTAATGCATGATAAAGATCATACTGAGAGGAAGTAGTAGAAGCTTCACACATGAGCCAGGAGATCTGGATTCCCACCATGGTTCTCCTACCTGCTCCCTTTCAGACATGGAGCAAATCACTTTGCCTGACTGGGCCCCATGTTCCTCGTCTATAACACAAGAGGGCAAAATCAAGTCATCTAGAAGAGCCCATTAATTGTGGCACGGTTTAAGCCACGAAATCATTTTCATTTTCAAATAGTTTTATCCCCCTAGATATAGATTAATCTTACCCAATAACAAAAAAATTTTTTGCCATGTCTTTTAAGTATCTTTTGATCTTCAGATTTTCCCCTCCTTTCCTTTTGTTTGCTTACGACCTATCTGATGAAGAACCTGTAATTTCCACAGTTTGCACTGGGCCAATGCATGCTCATGGTGCAACTGGGCTGATGCATACTCATGGTGCAACTCAGCATGTTCCTCTGTCCTCTGCATTTCCTGCAAATGGACAGTTAGCTCCAGAAATGAAAGTATTTAAATCCTCACTTCTATCAACTTATCTTACTTTAAAATGGAAGTAAATAACAACAAGAGGAAAGCATTTAAATGTAGCCTGCATGAACCACAACCCACACTTCCTCATTCATCTCGAGCACTACCCCTTTCCAAGGAGGACGAAAATAGATGGCCACATTCTCTATGAACACCACGGATTCTCTTGACTGGGAAGCCAGCACTGGGTGCCTATGCATTAGAGATACAGACTGTACCCTAGGTCCGACCTTTGCAAAGGCTTTACCTTTGTCTCCTTTATTTTAGACCTATAGCCTCCCTACCTACAGAGCTGTTATATAATAAGGTGGCCCTGCCATGGGGAGACTGCCATCAGTAACTATTCCAGGAAGAAGCCTTTCAGCAGAAATAATAAAAATATGCTGCCTTAGAAGTTTAAGCCCATCTCTCCTGGAGAAATGAACTCCAGAAAGCAACTTAAAGAATAGCAACCAGCAGGAGAGGCAGAAAGGAAGAGATGTTTCCGAGCATCATCGTCGTCGAGGAAACAATGGTGCCAGCAACCATTACAGCTGCATCATCTGTAAAACTGAGTGCTCCGTAGGCAGAGCAGATGTTCCAAAGCTGTGTCATTTGTAAATATAGATGAGAAATGTAAACTGACGATGTGACCTCACTCACTATCATATTTGAGGGTAACAGCAATTAGGAACATTGAATGTAATTTGAGCTGAGACTGCAAGGATCTTTTTTTCCAGTCCAAATATAACTGCAGAAAACATATTTTCAAAAAGTAAAATAACTCTCACGGTTGCCTGCCACCACACAGTTGCAAAGCGAGCCAGGCTAATTCTGATGCTCCCAGACAAACGTGGCTGATTCATCTTTGCTAAAAGAATGGTCGATTCTTTAGCCACAGGAGAAATTAAAGGCTGGACTGGATGGAGGTCAGGAAGTAAGCAGAGTTTTTGTAAAAGAATGAATAATTAGGAAGAAAAGGGCAGAGGAGGGCATTTATTATTTTGTCATTCAAAATTTCAGGGAATTAGGAATAATGGCTTCACATATCCCATCTCTCTAAGGAAAGTAATAGGAAGAAAAATGGTAGATACCTGGGCCTCTATTTCTTGCTTAGAGATGGCTAACTGATCACATCTCAAAGGTCAGTTGCCTCCATCTGATTGGCAGGGACCACCTGAACTGTTGTGGAGGATTCTAAACATAGTCCTGGATCAGCAGGGAAGCATGCTGGGATCAATTAGTAATGTCTGCCATGGGTGCTGTACTTGTAGAATGACAGCTGAGTGGACAGATATTTAGCGTCCCAGAAAAGATGATCTCTAAGGTTTCTCCCAGCATCTAGCCTAGGTCCATTCATTTTCAGAAAATGAAACCAGGGCCAAGGGTGATTAAGTGACTTGCCCAAGGTCTAGCACTGGGCAAGTGTGAATGAGAGGCTGCTCTTGGGTTCCCTCTGACAAGAGCTCTTTCTACCACCAGACATATCTTGTTACTTTTCTGAAGCACCAACTGAGAGACAGAGGAGAGAAAATGAAATGAGGAGAAGCAAAGGGAGGAGGTGAAAGTATGACCAAATGAAAAACAGAAACAAATCAGCAGGATTAATAGAGATGGGCCAGGAAACAGATATCATTTCCAGGCTGCAGGTGGTATGTAAATAAGCGGTTTCCACACCTGGTGAATCAAAGACACTGATGATTTCCTCCTTACCACCCACCTGAGAGAACCTCTTCGTATCATCTGCCTTTCTCTATCCCTGAGCATCAGCTCTCATAGCTCCAGCTGAGAAGACTGCTAATCACATGACTCTGTCTTCCGGGTCACAGATGCTTGGACCAGGAATGGATAACTGGTCCAAGCTGGTCTAACTGAACTCTTCCCCAGGAATTTGAAACTGGGACCTGGAGACCTTGTCATTCCATATTGGGTGCTTGCCTAGGGAAGTGACAGAAGACAGGGAGCCACGTTTGGTATACATATATGCCAAAACAAAGAATGCTGATTTGGAAAGAGAGAACAGAAAAGATGCAATGACTTGCAAGTGTGACCCTTAACAAGAGAAATTTAGAGAGATTACCTGCGCCGGTTCCACATTTTAGGCAGACTCAGCCATACTCCAAACCACTGGATTCTAGGAGATACCCTTGCATGCTTTCCAAAATAGAAGACTTTTTAGTTCAGGTGCATTCTGCTCCTTGCAAGCAAATATAACCCCTTATTAAGTCAATTAAACCCTGCTTGGTTTCCATTTTCTGAACGTAGTAACACTGCTGTAGGGGAGGGGAAGATGAGAAATGGTATTTTATTCAGGGTCAAATGTTCTCAGGAAATCCAAAATAATACACTAACATTTGCCTTTTTTCCACTAAGTTAGGCATTCAGGCAATAAATCAAATTAAACAAGATATCAGTTATTAAAATCTATTTTGATCATTAGCTCCACAAATGAATGTGAAACAAATTTATGTTATTTATTTATTACCACGCATTTCCTGCACAACCAATCCAGAGTTTGGGCAACAAAGTCCTGAAAACATGGCATCCATTTGCTATTACAAGTTACTAAAAATCCCAGACGGTAAAGCCTTTCAAATCAACTGCAGGAAAAATCAGTGTCTGTCTCCTGAGCAAGATTCTGGGGCCATAAAATTGGCTGGTGTACATGTACGAAGAGTTCATAAAACTGTGATTAAGTAAAGCACCAGCAAGTGCTTAGGCAAAGCCTTTTGAAAGACTACTCCATAGGATCCTTGTACAAAAGCAAAATGATACCAAGTCAGGAGAAATCAACCTTTCTAAAAGACAATTCACTTTTGTGGGGATTGGATTTTCAGTGAAGTCCTCCAAATCTGGCACAGAAAAATGAGAACAGTAAGGGAAAACCCTCTGGAGATGTCACCAAGGTCAGCGCTGACAATGGAGACCTGTAAAAATACTGCGGTTTGTGAAGGGTTCATCAGTCAGTGGCTTCCACCACACATTCTGGGAAATGAATCCTCGGACTAAATTTTTCATTGTTTCAGATTTTTTTCAGTGATTTTTGCATAAACTATCACTCTAGTTTTGCTGAGTGTATTCTTCCTCTAGTTGACTCCAAAACCATGTTAAACATTAAGTTTAACCTCTAAGGAGATAAACCTCTGGGTTTTCCAGGTTGCAAGTCTTTCAGTAAACCAGATGCCTCAAAAGAGATGTCTGGAACAGGGCGGAGCAGCTGGGCACTGCAACACGACTCCACTTTCTGAGCAAGGTGTCCTTGTCACTGGCACAGAAAGAGCTGTAGCTGCATCTCCCTTTGTTATTTACCTCCTTGGACACCTGTCCGTCCAGGTGCTTTAGACTGGGGTATGCATAAAATTATATGGAATAGTTGGGGCAGTCCTGATTTCCACTTTCAGACAGTAGAGGGTCTTGTACAAGGTAAATGACCCAGAAATGGTCATTTTGTCCAGCTGTGGAAGACACCTTTGGAACATCTGTCCAGCACACAGTCCCTGCTCCACAAAATACTCTCTCTTAAAAACTTTAAGTTGGTTCACTACCAACCCCTATTGCCAACTGGCCCAAGCGTGAACACCTGCCCCAGGGGAAGTCCATCACTTCTGGCCTCGCTACAATCAGGCTTTCTCTGGACCACAAAAGACTTCAGTTGGTTGTGTGTGGGACACTGGGCTCCATGCTGCCATTTCAGGTTGGCTACGTATACCAGAGAAAGTACCATGGACCCAGAGAAACATAAAGGAGAGGACAGAGAGAAGCAGAAATGAGAGAATGTGTGGGGCAAAGAAAGGGGGACAGAAAGGCAGAGATAGAACAGGAAGTAGGCCAGCCCTTGATATGATGATTCTTCTCTCACCATGCCCAAATGTATCCTCTCCTGGCATGTACCCTCTGCAGCTTTCCAATAAAATCCCCATCTCTGATTCACCTCGTGTCAATGTTACTAGCAACCCAAGACTTGACCACCCAAACCTTATGCACAATTGCAAACCACCACCATCCCCCACCTCCGTGAGGAAACACTCCTACTTCTCCAGTATTAGATTTTGCTTCTCTACCAGAGAATCTTCTATTGAGTTGGAAAATACTTGCTTTATTTGCATGTTACCCATTTTTGTAGTCCTAAACACCTCATAACACCTGAAATTCACTTCTCCTTGAAGATGCTTGATAAGATTTTATTATAAATCTAGAGACCAAAAGGAAAGCTTCCCAGCTGATACTCCTGACCACTGTGTGGGGAGAACCTGGGAGAAGGCACTGCGGATGTCCTCTGTTCCTCATGTCCTGAGGTCAAATGCACCACATCATCAATGGAGCACTGTGGGGAGGGGGCCAGGGCCAAGCTGCAACACAGATGAAGGTTATACATGCTCAGGTTTCTCTACTCTGTGCAATGTGCTTTTAGCTTCCTTTTCTCTCTTCAGTTTCAGTGGGTATGAACATGAGCCCTGGGATCTGACAGACCAGATGAAAGTCCCACCTCTACATATAGGTGCTGTGTGATCGTGGGCAAGTCACTTTACCTCTCTCTGTGCCTCAGTTTGCTCACCTGTGAACTACCTTCCTCACATGGTGTAAGAAGTGAAAGATAAAACATTAAAAGGGTTTAGAATAGAGCCTGCCACAGAGGAGATAAAGAAGATATAGTGTACACACACACACACACACACACACACACACACACACACACACACACACACACACACTGGAATATTACTCAGCCATAAAAAAGAATGAAATCTTGCCATTTGCAACAACATGGATGGAGCTATATGGAGTATAATTACCCTGAGATCATAAGTGAAATAAGTCACACAAAGAGGGGTGCTTGGCTGGCTCAGTTGGTTGAGTGCCCGACTCTCAGTTTGGGCTCAGGTCATGGTCTCGGGGTTGTGAGACCAAGCCCCGATTGGCTCCGCACTCAGTGCAGGGTCAGCTTGTCCCTCTCCCTCCCCCTCTATTCCTCTCCCTGCTCAAGTGCCCACGGGCATGTGCTCTCTCTGTCTCTAATAAATAAACGAATAAAGTTTTTAAAGAAGTCATTCAGAGAAAGACAAATACCATACGATTTCATTCATATGTGCAAACAAAGAAAAAAAAGAGACAAAAAAACAGACTCTTAAATATAGAGAACAAACTGATGGTTGGGGTGGGGATGGGTGAAAAAGATGAAGGGGATTAAGAGTACACTCACTGTTAGGAGCACTGGGTACTGTACAGACTTGTTGAATCACTATATTGTACACTTGAAACCAATATAACATGGTATGTTAATTATAATGGAATTTTAAAAACAAATAAATAAAATAAAATAAAAAGTCTGGCTATCCTTTGCAGATAGGTGTGACCATGTGACTAAGTTCTCACCAGTGGAATGTGAACAAAAGTAATGCTCTTTTCTTACAAAGAAAATGCTGTCCCTGTACTCTTGCATACCCTTCCTTTTGGTTGGAACATAAGATATGTAACTACTAAGCCAGCTTCCACTGTATGAACAAAGAACACATCTTAGGAAATTGCTCAACAGAGAGAAAAGAACCTGGGTCTCTGGATGGCTTCATGATGCAGAACCACCTCCTTTCTTTGGAATACTTAAGAGACAGAAATAAACCAGATTGTCTGGAAAAAAACAGCTCATAATATTTATTAATCATTACCACCACTGTAGCATGGAAAGGTAAATATTTTAACAAAATGCTGGCTAAATTCAAAAGTCTAAATGTGATTATAAAAAAAAATAATGACGCCACTGTAGCATAATTATTATCCCTGTCCACTAAATTGTTAAACATCCCGTCACTCTGAGAAAAATGCCAGGATATCTACACTTCTTGTCTATTTCTAAACCTAAATCCGATCATCTTTTAATGAAGATTTCTCGCAATAATATAATCAACTAAACAATCTAGCTACTGGAATTTTGCCTAATTATCTACAGTGTTAAGATCAGAATATTATGAGATAGGCCTATACTACTATAGCAGTACATCATCAAGATTATCCAGGAGGAATGGCTAACTAGCTTGTGGGAAAAGACCCAACGCAAATTTCTTACTCAGAAGAAGTTCTCCAGGTAGATGATCATTCTCAACCTACCAGTAGCTAACATTTATTATATACATACCTGCACTGTGCCTGGCTAGGCTGAGTCTCTCAGATGCATTAATTCATTCAAGCCTCACAGCAACGCTAAAGTAGATACTCATACCCCCATCTTACACGTGGGAAAGCTGAGCTCAGAGAACTGAAAGCAGAGTAGCTAAGAGTTACTAACCTAAGCTAGAGAAGTGGAAAGGCATCTGAACTTGTAAAGTTGACTCCAGAGTCTTTGTCCTTGATATATGCCACCTGTGCAAGGAAATTCCACACACAGGCTCTACAGAGCACTCTAACATCAGTGTGTATTTGGGACTTAGATTTTACAGTCATCCATCTTGGGTGCCAAGGCTTTGTGTTTTGTATGAAGGACCAGACAGCTTGGATTCACCTGGGCAACCATGAATTTCAATGTTGAGATGGAAGTGTGCACAGATCCTCAGTAATACCACATGACTGATTCCCTGATTAACAGGGAATCCTCCCAAAAGTCTCCTCCAGTGTCTTCTAGTTGGAAGTTTTGTTTCTTTCTGAAAAGTATTTAATTTTACTGAGGGCCAGCTACTTATGGATATTTGATGTACGTTATCTCATTAATCCTCCCAACAACACTTTGACTGAGGTATTATTGTCCCCATGTATCAGCTAGACTTCCATTGCAGACAAGCCAGCATAAGCGGGAAGGGGTTTACCAAGGATAATAAATAAATGGCTTAAGAAATGGCTTAAGTTCCAGGAACACGTTCAAAGAGTCAGGATACCATAGAAAAGAAGCCAACACAGCCATGCCTTTGCTCTCCTGGAGAAAGGGCCATAGCAGAAGTGTAGCCTTTGATTCTGGGTATCCCGGAAGTACTTCTGATAGGCTGACCCTAGCTCATATCCAGAACCCTACCTGTATGAGAGCCCTGGAAAAGTAATTCTAGTTTTTCAGTTTCTGAGGCATAGGAAAGCACACTTGGAAAAGAGTGCAGGAAATGGGGTTTCCAGTGGTGACTGCCTAAGTGGGACTTGAACTTGGGCCATGGGACTCCAGAGCCCATGCTCTTTATGTAGCGCCATGTTACTCCCAATTGCTTTCCTTCCTGTTTCTCATCTTGGTGGCTCCCAAAACCTGGCTTAGCTTCTGGGTACAGCCATCCCAGACCTACTGAGTCAGACTTTCTAGGACCAAGGCTATCCATACTTGAAAAAGCTCCACAGTTGAACAGCACTTGTTTCAGCTTGTTTCTTATCTACCAGGAGCTCAGAGCCATCACATCTCCATGCTGTAGGTGATTTTTATAAGCATCTCGGACTCCCTCTGTTCCCTCTCCTCTCTGGCTGTGTCCACATCCTCTCCAGCACCAGCACACCTCTGCTTTCACAGCTGCCTGCCCCTGTTCTAGGAGCTCTTGTTTTTCTGGTGAACATTCTCTGAAGCCTGAGTCCAATATCAGTGTCCCTAAAATCTGGTTACTTTAGAGACACACAGTCCTGGGATTCTAGCAAGCCTCTCCGTGCTGTCCAAGACATTCCCTATGATGTACACAAATGAAAGCTCCTTCTGCAGTTTCTTGGTCCAACTGTGACCACCAATTTGCTATAAGTAGTCAATTTCCAAAGCCTTCCTCAAAATCACTTCTTACTTGATGCTGCACATACATTTGTCCCCTGTATAAACATGGCACCAGCAGAGCAATTTCTGAAGCAGAGAAGTGAGTCCTCAGAGGTGCTAGGTGGAGAACACAGAACTTCTTGGTGGGGGAATCTTTTCTACTATCCCCCAGTTTGTGGGGACAGTTGGAGCAACATTACTGAGGGCAGCTTGCGATGGCAGAGATGGCTACATTCATTCCAAACACAAATTATACTGTGTCCTGACGAAAAATTCCAACAGCAGCAGCAGGTGTGTGCTGCAGAGGAATAGCTTCTGCAGTTAAAAAAGTGACATTTTAATGGATTATGCAGATCAACTAAGGCTCTAAATCATATACCTCCTGCCTTAGATGGTATCAAGAACACAGGCCAAGCCAGAGGAGACAGCATAAACACTATGAAAATTGTATTGCTCCTTATGACCTTTTTATAGTTCACTGTGAAAATGAACACTAACCTTCACTTCCAGAGAGGCCCCTTTCTGCTGTCTAACAAAGGCAGTAGTTCTGCTCTGTAATAATATGTGAGCTTGCTTGACTTTGTACTTTTTTTTTAATCGACTATATTCCCAGTGCGATACTTTGCATCCCTGTGACTTACTTATTTTTATAACTGGAAGTCTGTAACTTTTAATCCTCTTCACCTATTTGTACTTCTTGAACATCACAAATGTTATCTGATGTGGTCCCATTACCACCGGAAATAAACTGTCATTTTTGGCCATGGAGTGAGGGATGAGAATAAAGGGGGATCAGGTGGAAGGCCTACTAGAGGTAAAATGCACAAACAAAAACGAAACTGGGGCCTAGAATATGGCTTTGGTATTTTCTATTTGCCAGTCTTGCAGGGTAGGCTTGGCCTTTCCTCCTCAAGCTAGGGTAAGAAAGGAATCTTTGTCTATAAAGGCTGTGGGGAAGACAGATGTACCCACAAATCGTTACAAATACAATGCAGCGAGTATGGAAAGTGCTAGAAGAATGATGGAAACCCAGTAGTATGGGACTCCTCAGTGGACAGTCAAGGTCACAGAGAAGGTGACATAACCCACTGGTTTCACTTCAGAAAACAAGTCACCCTCTCAATGATCATTTAAGAGCTAAACTCTCCCAAAGAGCAGAAAGGAAGCTAACTGCCCCAGTCCTTTCATTTTATACATAAGGGAACTAAAGCCAGAGATTAAATGACTTGTCCAAGATCACACAGTGTTATAGACCAAATTGTGGCCTCCCCAAATTCATGTTGAAGCCATAATCCCCACTGTGACTATATTTGGAGATAGGACCTTTATAGAGGTAATTAAAGCTAAATGATATCATAAGGGAGGGGCCCTACTCCAATTGGACCGTTATCCTTATAAGAAGAGAAACACACCAAGGACCCACACACACAGAGAAAAGGCCATGGCAGGACACAGCAAAAAGTCAGTCTTTGGCAAGTCAAGAAAAGGGGTCTTGGGAGAAGTCAAACCTGCCAACACTTGATTTTGGACTTTCAGCCCCCAGAACTGTGAGAAAATTAATTTCTGTCATGAAAGCCACCCAGTGTGTGCTAGTTTGTTACAGCAACCCTAAGAGACCAATACACACAGCAGGGAAATGGGCAGTCCTAAGGCTAAAACCCAGGTTTACACTTTCTCCAAACATCACTCTTGCCCTTCCTCATTCAGAGAACATATCTCATAGGGATTTGCAAGATGGTGATGGGAAATGTTGGGGTACACAATAGAGAATACCTATTTCTCATGCCACTGTGTGAGGTGGCGTAATTCATGAATGATTAAATACTTAGCAGGCTAAGTACAAGATGTAGTAAGGGTGGAAGGAAAGGTGGGAGGGGAAGGCTATGAGCTGCATCTGGGATATGGGGAAAGGCACCTTGTCCAAAGCCTGGGGTAGGCAGAATGGGGACAATGAATCTGGATAGACACTTGGGTATAAATCTTCAACTCCGGTGATCTGTACATTATACCAGTAGCCACTGGTTTTTAACCTTTTGTCTTTTATATGCAAGAAGTAGAGTACAGCAATTTACTTCTCCTCTTGCCTCTGCTCCCTTTGGAGACTCAAATGGTCCGTGGAACGATAAGGATGGGGGAAAGAGCAGAGGCCAGTGCCTGGGGCTACTCACCCAGGAAGCCCTCCTGACTTGACAGCAAAGTTTTAATAGCATGCTGTGTTGGATAACATGAACTGCCTTGTTCCACACCCAATCCAACGTGTTTCTAGCACATAGGGGCTGAAAAACCAAAAATTATACTTCCCAGAATGCCCCTGCAGCTGGGGTTTTGAGTGCAAATTCGGTTTCATCAAGGAGATGTGTTGCACGAGATTTTGGTCTGGAGCTAGGACATGTGCAGAGAAAGCAGGGGGCAGCACATCCACTCTGGAGCCCTGGGCTGTGCCAACAGCAGCATGATTGTCCAACCGCCAACTCTGGTAGCAGCTCCATGATTATGCAGAGGCTTTGTTCTTCAAGATAGTTTTGGAAGCTATTTTGGAAAACTCAGAAACTCACTCATAGCGGAATATTTACTCTGTTCAAGGTATTTTATACATATCATATGATTCAATCCTCAAATATATCTTGTAAAGTAGGTATGAATGTCTCCATTTTACAGGTAATGACAAGTCACACAGTTGGTAAGCTACTACTGCCAGGAGTTGGAATGAGAACTGAAAAGTGTCTATACCACACAGCTCGCTGTCTACACCTATGTGATGATTCAGCTGACTTCCCTGGTAGGACTTTACTACTCCACTGCCTTCATCAACATGACTTTACTCTTCCAGGAAACTGTTGGCCAGGAAGACAAAAATTGCACCTAACTTCCCCCAAATCTACTTATAACTGCCTGATTTTTCAGTGTATAGCATCAAATGACTTTTGATACCCCAAGACCCTCTGAAACTCTTGCCCTGCTGTGTCCACTAATCTGAAACTATTATACCTTAATCCTCATCCAATCCTAATCCAGAACCTCAAAACCTCGTAAATACCCCAACCGTACTTTCCTCACTCTGAGATGCTTTGCCTGACTGAAGCAAGCAATAAATTCAACCTTGTCTTAGCTGCAGGTAATTTGATGGGATTTTGGGAAGCCAGTATTCAACAACACCCAAATCTCCTTGTGTTCTTTCCACTATGCCTTGCTGTTTCCCACTTAAGGTACTGCCACACCAGCAATTAGGAGTTTTCCCTGGAAATCAAGCTGCTCAGGAGTTTGGCACAGAAAACTGAGCAGGGCCAGACCTCATTCCTTCCAAGGGCCCCCAACCTTTGGGAGGCTCTTCCCCAGCATCATGCTCTCTGTGCTCCATCTGCCCCACCTCCAGGCCTTGGTTGAGGGGGAGGTGAGCTCCTGCAACATACTGGACCTTGGCAGTAGATCTAAGAAGGCAGAAATCCAATATCAAGTGAAGTCTCATTTCAGAAACCCTTCAAATATTTTTATGTTCTTCCAGTGGGCCCAAATCAGGGTGTTTTCTTAGTTTGACTACAGCAAAAATGGTGATGAAGCAACGCATCTGCTCAACAAAGTATCAGATGGTTTTCTAACACCAGCGCCTTGTCACCCCATCATGTGTTTTGCATCCAATCTCAACGAACCGAGGCTGCATCTCCAGGGGAGTGATACGAGGAGATAATACTCATAATGCCACATCTGGCCCTTACTTTCTAGCTCACAAGCACGTATGCATGGGGCACTCTCATTGGACAGCACATCGTACCAGCTGTTCCTCATTTTACAAAAAGGGAAACTCAGTGTCCCCTACACTTTAAATGGCCAACTAATAAATGGCAGAGCCAGGACCCATCCCAGTTTCCTAACCTCAGATATAGAGGTCTTTCCAGAATACATCCACCATTGGACAGCGGAGCAGAATATGTAAACATTATTAGAGTCAGACTGCCTGGGTTCAAATTCTGGTGCAGCCACTTTTAAGCTGACAGCCATGGGTAAATTTCTTAACTCTCTCTGCCTCAATTTCCTCACCTATAAAATGCAGACAATAACCAACCTCTCAGGGTTGTTGTGTTGACAAATTAAAATGTCATATGCCATACATAATTTACCCTGAATAATGCCTAGCACACAGTAGGTGCTCAATAAATATAAGCTATTATTATTATGAAGGTCGAAAATTAGAATCTTTCACTCTGCCTCTGAAATATTTGGTAGTCTTGGAATCATACTCTCAGAAGCCAAAATTCTGTCCATAAAAAATAAACCCAGGACTTAGCTATTGGTGGGAAGGATCCAAGAGAAGACTTCTTTTCACTAATTGTTACAAATATTGCTACATTAACCTCCTAGACAGCACAGATGGTGAAAGAAAGGAACTGTCCCCATTGTTCTGCTCAGACCTGAAATAACAGGAGGACCAGCAGACATTATAGGTGAAGGTTCAATTTGATGACAGTGGGGACTACAGAGGGATCATCAGAGGGAAATGGGAAGGGGGTTCAGCTGGGGTGGGAAGGAGCCTGGATTTACAGTTTTCTAGAAGTTTACGATTGATTTTGAATCCAATGTACATCAAGTGTGGGAGTATCGTGTAGCAGGGATAGGAGAGAAAGGTTGTGTTGGCGGCAGAATATCGAGCTGGTTGGCAAGGAGAGACAAGAGACAGAATTCACGGTTGCAGTTTCAACCTTCACTGACTAAAAGCACAGATAACAGGCGTTTGCGGGAGATGCTCCTGGCAACCACCTAATGAGCCTGAGTGAAGAGAACATTCACATGTGAAGATTCACTTCAGAGAGTTTTGTGCACGGGGTGTCTTGTATTCAAATACTTGTGAGGAAAAGCCAGGGACCTGTGAGGAGATGTGACAAAAGGAGCTCTAATTTCAGAGTCCTGTGCTCTGGGATTAGAACCTTGACTCCACCAGTCAGGAGCTGTTTTGGAGCAACTTACTTAACCTCTCTGTGCCTTGGCTTGATAATCTGTCAGGATTCCTATTCAGTGGGCTTGCAATGAAAATTAAATGAAATAACACATGTAAAGTGATTCACTCTGTGCTCTGTCCACAGCAGGCAGGCAAAAAAAATGATGAAACGGTGGAAGATGGCACAGAACTCCTTAAATCAGAACGGAAAAACCTCCACGGTTAAGGAGATTTCAAATACAGTTCTTGAGGCAATGCTGAAGGCAGAACTTTTGTGAATGTTGTTTGAGCTGCATAATGAAAGTACTCACTCTCTACTTTTTACCGTCCCTGCTGCTTATTAGAACAGCAAGCCAAGACTCGGTGAGAACAAGTGAACAATTGGATGGTTATATTCATATAATTGAGAGGTGAGAAGAGCTTGGAATAAGCCCTGAAACCACTATTGAAAATTGACAATTTAAGCCCTGCTTATTTGAAACTGTCAAACGACTTTTCCATGACGGAGAGAAGAAATCTCAGGAAAAGAAGCTCTTGGGAATAAAGTTATAAACATGTCCAGACATACTTCATTTTATATATGGGGATCTTACTGGAGGTATAGGTCACCAATATAATTTTGACAAATAGATTCATGTAAAAGATGTACTAACCCACTGATTTAAAAGAACTTTAAGGTATATTCTATATTCCTTTGTAAAAAAAAAAAAAGAATCAGGAAAAAAAGGAAAGAAGTAGAACCACTGTGGAAAACTATTTGTCAGTGTCTACCAAAGCTGAGCATATATATACACATCCTATGACCCAGAAATTCCACTCTTAGAAATATGCCCCCCAAAATGCAAACAGGCATACCTCATTTTATTGCACTTCAAAGATATTGCATTTATTTTTTTATGTTATGTTAATCACCATACATTACATCATTAGTTTTTGATGTAGTGTTCCATGATTCATTGTTTGCGTATAACACACAGTGCTCCATGCAGTACATGCCCTCTTTAATACCCATCACCAGGCTAACCCATCTCCCCACCACCCTCCCCTCTAGAACCCTCAGTTTGAGTCCATAATCTCTCATGGTTCGTCTCCCCCTCCGATTTCCCCCCCTCATTCTTCCCTTCCTGTTATCTTCTTTTTTTTTTTTTTTAACATATAATGTATTATTTGTTTCAGAGGTACAGGTCTATGATTCAACAGTCTTGCACAATTCACAGCGCTCACCATAGCACATACCCTCCCCAATGTCCATCACCCAGCCACCCCATCCCTCCCACCCCCCACCACTCCAGCAACCCTCAGTTTGTTTCCTGAGATTAAGAATTCCTTATAGAAGATATTGCATTTTTAAAAGACTTTATTTATTTGAGAGAGAGACAGAGTGGGAGGAGGAGCAGAGGGAGATGGATAAGAAACTCCGTGCTGAGCTAGGAGCCCGACGTGGGGCTCAATCTCAGGACCCCGAGATCATGACCCGAGCCGAAATCAAGAGTCAGACGCTTAACCGACTGAGCCACCCAGACACCCCCAAAGATACTGTATTTTTTTTCCAAACTGAAGGTTTGTGGCAGCCTCATGTTGAACAAATCTATTGGTGCCGTTTTTCTGACAACATTTGCTCACTTCATGTCTGTGTCACATTTTGGTAACTTTCACAATATTTCAAATTTTTTCATTATTGTTATATTTGAATTGCTGCAATCTCATGATAAAACTTTAATGGATGAGCAAAGAAAGCGGTTTCTTGAGATGGAATCTACTCCTGGGGAAGATGCTGTGAAGCCTGTTGAAATGACAACAGAGGATTTAGGATATTACATAAGCTTAGTTGATAAAGCAGTGGCAGAGCTTGAAAGGATTGGCCCCAATTTCAAAAGAAGTTTTACTGTGGGTAAAATGCTATCAAACACCACCGCATGCTACAGAGAAACCATTCGTAAAAGGAAGAGTCAGTTGATGCGGCCAACTTCATTATTGTCTTATTTTAAGAAATGTCCACAGCCATTCCAACCTTCAGCAACCACCACCCTGATCAGTCAGCAGCCATAACACTGACACAAGACCCTCCACCAGCAAAAAGATGACAACTCACTGAAAACTCAGGTGATGATTAGCAATTTTTAGCAATAGAATATTTCTTAACTAAGGTATGCACATTATTTTTTTAGACATAATGCTACTGTACACTTAAAAGACTACAGTATAGTATAAACATAACCTTTACATGCCCCGGGAAACCAAAAAAGTCACTTGACTCACTTTGTGATACTCACTTTACTGTGGTGGTCTGGAAGTGATCCCATGGTATCTCTGAGATACGCCTGTATATATACAATAGAAATGCCCACCAATGTTTACAAACAGACACGTACTAGAATGATAATACACAGGAAAACTCATAATAGATAAAAAGGAAACCACCCAAATGGCCACTAACAGCAGGATGGATTAATAACTGTGATCAGTTCATATAGTAGAATATTCTATAGAATGAGGATGAACAAATCACAATTACACATACCAACATGACGAATCTCATAAACATAATCTTCAGCAAAAGAAGCCAGACACCAAAGATGTACTCTATAATTCCATTTTTTTTAATATTTTATTTATTTATTCGACAGAGACAGACACAGTGAGAGAGGGAACACAAGCAGGGGGAATGGGAGAGGGAGAAGCAGGCTCCCCGTGGAGCAGGGAGCCCGATGGGGGGCTCGATCCCAGGACCCTGGGACCATGACCTGAGCTGAAGGCAAACGCTTAATGACTGAGCCACCCAGGCACCCCTATAATTCCATTTATATGAATTTCAAAAAACATTTAAAACTTACCTATGATAAGGTGAGAGTGATTGGAAGGAGACATAGGGGTTTATTCAGGTGGGCTGGTTTCTTGATCTAGGTGCTGGCTACATAGTTGTGTTCATTTGCAAAAATGAAGCTATATACCTATGGTTTGTGCATTTTCCTATTATGTATGTTATACTTCATACAAAGTTTGCATTGAAAAAGGAGAAATCAACTAGCATTTACTGTTGCTGGGCACTGTGCTAGGAACTTCATCTGCATAATCTCATTTGACCTTGACAGACAACTGTATGAGGTTCAGTGTTATCCCCATTTTAAGACACAAGATGACTAAGTTTCTAAAATTATTATTTTCTCAAGGTCACAAAGCTCACAAGTGGTAGATCTGAGGCTTGGACCCAAGTCTCACTGACTTACAAGTTTATGTTCTTTCAGTGAGACCACGTTATACTCCATGAAGCATTTTGGTAATAAAGATAATTATTTCTTGGATATACCTGTATCTGGCATTTGTTTGTTAGGTTTCTTCAACATTTAAAGTGGGAGATACCAATTTTCCCATTAGATGTCATTTTTGTTTGGAATTGTAAATAAAATACTAAAACTCCATGACAAATGGCACCCAATGAAATAAGCTCCATGGTCAGCTTGAGAAACTGAAACCTACAAAGCAAGTGTGCCTAAGGACAGATTAGGGAGAATCAGGTCCATGTATCACCAAGTTTCCTTCAAATAAAGGAAAAATGGATGATCTAGAGCAGTGTTCAAAGCATTCAGTGCAAAACTTTCCATAAAGCAAACTGACAGTCAGCCTCTTCCCCTGTCTCTGACGTTCCTCTCAGAGATAGAAGGTAGTCACATAAAATCCCCGATTAAAACTGACTTCTCGTGAGTGATGGGATGTAGCCCTATCCAGAAGCTAGTGGAGCAGAATCTCATTAGGAATCAGGTCTCAGCAACAGAATCACTGGTGTCAGAAGAGGGAAAAATGAAGATTGATTCATGAGAACCAGAAAGTTAAGCTCTGCAAGAGCAAGCTGCAAAGTTTTGCATGAACTTCTCCTGAGATTCTGAACTCCTTGTCTGCCTGTGTGCTGGAGGAGGTTGCTTCTCTTAGCCCGTTCTTCCCATATAGTCTTCCTCTCTCCCTCCACTAGCCTCTGGATATCTCAGACTCTGTGGTGGGCTCTGAAACCAGACTATCTGGACTCAAATCTCAGCTCAACCACAGACTTAACCAAGTGACCATGGGCAAGTACTTAACTTCCCTGTGCCTTGGCCACCTCATCTACAAAATGGGGATAATAATAGTTGCCACCTCAGAGAATTGTTGGAATTATTTAATGAGTTAATACAGGTAAGATATTCAGAATGCCTGGCATATAGCACTAAGTAGATCTTAGTAGCTGTTAGTAGTATCACTTATATACAATATTCCCCACATGAATAATTCCCAAGAAAGAAAATTTTCTTTCTTTTTTTTTTTTTTTTAAAGATTTTTATTTATTTATTTGAGAGAGAGAATGAGAGACAGAGAGCATGAGAGGGAGGAGGGTGAGAAGGAGAAGCAGATTCCCCGCTGAGCAGGGAGCCCGATGTGGGACTCGATCCCAGGACTCCAGGATCATGACCTGAGCCGAAGGCAGTCGCTTAACCAACTGAGCCACCCAGGCGCCCCAAGAAAATTTTCTTTCTTGATAACTTACTATTTTTTTCATAGTATTTATTAGTATCTCAAATTAGTTGTATTTATTTATCTTGAGTCTCCCACATAAATGTTATTTCCGTGACAACAGTGACCCTATCCTTCTTGGTCACTACTGTATGTCTGGTTGCCAAGTACAGTCCCTAGAACATAGAAGGCTCAATAAACATTACTAAAATAAATGAACTGCAATTACAAATGTCCTAGATTATCTAAATTATTTCAATTTCTGAGATTGAATAGAAAAGTTTGTACAGTGAGAGATACTGTGTTATACAAATTTGTTTGCTTCCTGATTTTCTGATAACATGGGTAGCAAGAGTTTGGAGATCAGGGGAATTATCTGAAAATATATTTGCAGCTATTTGATTTCCTGAGTTTGAATGACAAAGGATGTCATTCCTTTGTATTTGAAAAGAAAAGCAAACAAAGCCCTCTCTTTTTTCTCCCTGGAAATTTCTGTAGGCAAATAGGTCCTTCCAACAGCTCTGTCCATTTTGTCTCCGTGTTTCTTCTCCCTCTGTTACCATTCCTGATCATGACATGTAGAGCAAAATTCCTGGCAGAGATGGGACAGCAATGTGTAAGCACCAGGGACAGCAACATGTGGGGAGGAGACATTTTGAACACCCCATTATATGGTTCAGAATATAAATATTGCAGATGTTCGAAGTTAAGAAGGACTCCATATAAATTCCTTTATTTTGCTATGAGCTGCACTGGGTTTTAAAGGAGAATAATCCATGTGTGTTTTTTGTTTGCTTTATTAATGGGAATGAATTTGACTTCTCTATAAAGAAACTAAGTTTTAAGTGTCTTTATGAGCCAGTCACTGTGTAGGGGGCTTTATATATACTTTATCTCATTTAATTCTCATGTCAACACTATGACAGCACTGGACATAGAGCCATAAAACTCTAGATTTAAATCCTGACTCCACCTTGGAAAGTTATTTAACCCCTCCAAGCTTCTTTTCTAATCTATAAAATGGAGAGAGGGGCGCCTGGGTGGCTCAGTTGGTTAAGCGTCCAACTCTTGATTTTAGCTTAGGTAATGATCTCAGGGTTGTGAGGTCCAGCCTGGTGTCAGGCTCCGTGCTCAGTGTGGATCTGTTTGAGGCTCTCTCTCTCTCCTCCCTCTGCCCCTCGCCCACTCACTCTCTCTCTTTCGTGCTCAAAAAATAAAGACAGTATTTCCTATCAGCCTGGAAAATCCAGTCTAAAACTCCTCTTTATAATAAATCTCAGTAATCCTATCTGTAAAATTAGGACAACAACTGCATACTGTAGGTTGAGTGGGAGAAAGGAGGTAACAAACAAAGGTAAAAATGAACGGCCAAATTTGAGATCGTGAGAAGATGAGCCTGATAACCGGTGAAGGGAGAGAGACAGGACACAGGTGGCTGAAAATGTGGGTGGGGAAAGATAAGAACCAAATTTCAGAGGGTTTGAAAGCCAAACCAAAAAAATATCAATAGCCCTGAAGAACTTCTCTAATGACCAGGCCTATGTTTTCCATTTCTTTCTTGCCACCCACCCCCTGCAACACACACACACACACACACACACACACACACACACACACACACACACACACACACTTGCTACTATTAGGCTGGTACATAGTAAGAGCTTAATAAACGCACACTTATCAAATGAATAGTTTTGAAGAAGCTTAAAAGTAGCTAATGGCCTAAGTGGCATCCAAAAAGATTACAATGGACTGTCATTATGGGCGAGATCTAACAAGAAGAGGAAGTGAGATAACTCTGAGGGCCTAGAAGTTTGTCCACAAATGAACTGCACAAAACCAAAGTGGAAGAAAGATGGGGATCTTCACTCTGGCTTCAGGGAACAGTAAGACTCTGCACATAACATTCTCTTCACTCAATTCAATCAACAACTATTCACTGAGCCTCTATTATGTGCCAGGCACTATGCCAAATAAACCTTAGGGCTGTCTTCAATAAAGTTCACATTCTAGAGTGGTAATACAGACCCCACACACACCCCAAAAACACCCAAATAAATAAACCATAAGGATCCCTCATTAGTTAAACCTATGAGAGTTTGGATACAAGTCTGGATAATAAGGGATGCCACCCAGTACATTAGCTGCTTTCTGAGCTTCAACAAAAAAGTAACCAAAGTTCTCTTGAGTAATCAAAGTTCAGATGGTATGGATTTATCTAATAAGTAAATGTATCTACTCAGTTTTTGAGTTTGGGTAGAGAAATCTATTTACTGAAGTAAGCTGGATAGAGAAGACAATCAAGAGGCTAACATGGGGGAAAAGAGCAGGATCTTTTCTATGCAGCAGAATGTGAAATGGGAGTTTGTCTTTTAATTGCTCAATGCAGCAGTTCAGAGGGGAAAAAAAACAAGCAAAAAAGGCTGTAAGTGGGGCGCCTGGGTGGTTCAGATGGTTAAGCGTCTGCCTTCGGCTCAGGTCATGATCCCGGGGTCCTGGGATCGAGTCCCGCACTGGGCTCCCTGCTCCTTGGGAGCCTGCTTCTCCCTCTGCTTCTCTCTCTCTCTCTGTCTCTGTCTCTGTCTCTCATGAATAAATAAATTAAAAAAATCTTTTAAAAAAAAGGCTGTAAGTGTTCATATTTAAGTTTAAAGAGCTACTAGCTTTAGGGTCAACCATCTACATTTCTTCACAGTGTTTTTTGAGAGTCATCAGGGTGTAGAATCAGCTCTCCTACCTCCCTATTCTCACAGCTTAATGTAAGAAAAGGATTAGGATCTCTGAGTGGAGGTCTTATTGGGAGTGCACTGTGCATGAAGAGTCAATTCCCTCCCATCATCCTTTTGAAGGAAAGAAATGGGCACTTTCTCACTTTGGCAGATCACCTCCAAAGATGCTGCCAACAATTCCTTCCCTCTCCATATGCACATTCTCCATCAAGAGGTGGAGTCTTTTTCCCCTCCTGTGGAATCGGGGCTGGACTTATAATCACTTTGACTAATAGAATGTGATGGAAGAAATGTTCCAGGACTTCTGAGCCTAGGCTTTAAAGTCCTGGCAGCTTCTTCTTTCTCTCTGGGAGGAAACCAGTTGCCATATAAGAAGTCCAGCTACCCTGAGACCTCCATGCTATGAGGAAGCCTAAGCTAGCAATGTGGAAAGACTATGTAGAAGACAAACCCATATATATTGCCCCAGTTGAACTAGTCAAGCTTTCCCTCAGCTGTTTAAGACATCCTAGACATGATGAAGCATATACTAGCCATCTCCACTATGCCCCAGGGAATAGGATACTTCAGAAGGGTATAAAAGACCCAGCCAGCTGGATCCTGAGTAAGGCAAATTACACATCATGTTTCATTTAGGGCACAAGGCACTGCTGAAAATTCTCTTCTCAATGTAGCCATCAAGTTCAGACTGACAGAAAAGATTATAAAGGGGAAGAAGGGCAGAGTGAGTCCTGGGCAGGCCCTGTAGGATGGTGGTAGAGACAGAGGGTGTGAGGAAGCTTCCGGGGGAGTTCCTAGATAATACTAACATTCTCTAATATCATACCCAGTCCCATTAACAAGAGTAACTTATGGTGTTGAAATTAATCCTTACTGAGAATTTACCAAAAGTCCAGAACTGTGCTAAATGCTTTCTTTCCATGTTTTTCAAATGATATCATTTAATTCTCACAAAGGATACCATAAGGTCACCACTATTAGTATCCCTGTTTTATAGCTGAGAAGACCAAGGCTCAGAGAGCTTACATGACTTGTCCAAGATCACAGCAAATGGCAGAACTGGGACTCGAATCCAGGTCAATCTGGCACCACAGCTCAAAAAAAACCTCAAGATCTGGCAACTAGAGTGTAACAGCTGTTACTTTAATTGCATATTTAAGTTCTAATGGACTGTTATTTTGTGTGGACATATTTATTCAACACAATCACTGTAATTCTGAAGAAAGGTTAAGTAAATATAAAATGTGTCTGTACAGAAAGAATACTGGTCTTATTAGGTTATGTTCTTTTTTATATTTTAATTTTTAAAATTTATTTTCATAATGTAAATGGAAAGAAATGAAAGTATTAACAAATAGGTTGCAATCCTCCACCCTTAGAGGCACTAAGAAAGAACAAAATGAAAAAAGAGGATGTCTACAAAATTGGAGAATGCTTTGCAGTTTTGACTTCAAAGATTCTAATTCCTTTTGATGACTTTGGAGGATCAAGTGATGGGTCTTTGAAAGTGACATCATACCTAAATATGGCCACAACAACTGGGCTTTTAGATGGGCTGCAATAGTGACTTTTTAGTTTTCTCAGAAAGAATGTCACTTGCTTATTAATAAAGATATGTATTTAGGTGTGGCAATTTAAGTTACTTGGTGAATGCTGGGTCTGCAAATTAGGCTTTACTTTGGGGTTTACTGTTACCCACTTTTTGCTGGGCAGCATTCCAAGTACTGAAGATACAACAATGAATTTTTTCAAAAATCCCTGCTCTTGTGGCTTTAGTGGGAAAAAAGAAGTTGATTAGGATACAAAAGCGGTAAAGTTCTATGAAGAAGAGAAAGTAGCGTGATGTGCTAAAGAGCACCAGGCTACCTTAGATTTTGTAGTCAGGGAAAGTTTCTCAAAAGAGGAACACTGAGATCTGAGTTATAAGAAGGAGTAGCCATGGAAAGATTTGGGGAAGAGATTGTAGGCAAAGAAAACAATAATTACAAGGGTTCTGGGGTAGGAATAAGGTCAGTATGTTTAAAGCACCAGAGGTCCTTGAAGGACCAGGGAGGGTGGGGGGAGGGAAGCAACTGTGTCTGGAATATGATGTGCAAAGGCAAGGAATATACACGGTAGGATTTAAAAGGAGGCAGGTGTTAAATCATATGCCCTTATGGGGGCGCCTAGGTGGCTCAGTTTGTTAAGCATCTGACTCTTGATTTTGGCTCAGGTCATGATCTCAGGTTCAAGAGACTGAGCCCCACGTCAGGCTCCATGCTCAGCAGGGAGTCTGCTTGAGGAGTCTCTCTCCCTCTCCCCCTCCCCCACTGTTGTCTAAAATAAGTAAATAAATCTTTAAAAAAATATATCATAGGCCTTTATGGTTACCACAAGGAGTTTGGGTTTTATTTTATTGAGATGGGATGTTATCAGAGGCTTTTAAATGAGGGAGTGATAAAATCTGAGCTGTGTATTTAAAAGATCACTTTGGCCGTATTGTGAAGAATGTAATTGCAGTGTTGGGGGGACAAAGTCAAGAGTGGAAGCAAGACAACTTGTCAGGAAATTATTATAACGGTCCACAAAGTTTATGGTAATTGAACACAAGGAGAGGCAGTGGAGATGCTGAGAAAAGGAGATGCAAGCCATCCATACTGAGATGTGAAGAACATGTCTGGGAGTAGAATTCAAAAACTGTGCCTTAGGCATGTTCAGCCAAAATATGTATTAGCCTGGAAAGCTACACTGCCCAAGGGATGCCGCGTACGCTAAAGGCTGATGCCAATGCCCCCTCTGGTACCATCCAACCCAGAGATCCCAGGATCCTAAGCCCTTCCTCCACAGATGTTATAAGGAAGTCCAGTGACTTCAGAGGTCCTTTGTGGGCCAAAGAAATCCTGAGAGTTTTAAAGTGACAACTGCATTCTAACTTCTGATCTCTGAAAGTGGCCTAAGGCGGCCATTAATACGCTTGACAATAATCCCTGAGGACTAGCCATGTGTGAATCTCTTTACAACAACGTAGAGTTCTCCTTTCTTTGCACTTAATAAAGAATGCATTTATTTCCTATCAAGATCACTCTGCTTCGATATTTGGTTATGATTAAAAGCGATGTGACTATAAATGCAGACAGATGATTCACAGCATGGCCCACCAAATTACAAATTCTTTCTTCTCACTTCTCGCAGGAAAGCTGCATAAGATGCCTCTGCACCTTCGTTCAGAAGCCTGAAATTCAATTGTGCACCTGGGGAGAAGCATCAGGCCAGAGTGGCTCCTGTCTGGATTTGCAACACAATCAAAATGAAATCTGGCTTTTGGAAAAATTTCCATTTTCACTGGCCACTTATCACCCTCATTCACTAAAATACAATTTCCTCTTCTGTGATGCCAACTGGAAAATCTAAGGCACTTAGAAACTCTTTGAAGGTCTAGAAAGCCCTCCTGTTGCCAACTACCTTTGAAGAGTGTCTGCAAAGTCCCTGATTTACACATATTTGCTGCCAGTAAGTAGCTATTTGGCTACCTGTTAATTTACCTCTAGTGGGCCTTGAGAAGGAAAAGAGAGCATGTTGGTACTTAGAGTGTTCTTTTACTTAAGCCTTCCAGGGATTCTTAAAATTTTTTTCCTAATACCATGCAAATCCCCAGTCTTTATGTTGGTGGAATAATGGGCTTATCTTCCATGAGCCGATATCACTTTTCCGTTAGGAAAGGAAGAATATTTGTTGGCTTTAAGCTGTTGGATCCATAGTTTTGGGTTTTGTGGCAAGGTGGTTTACTTGCATTGGGTCCATACCATTATTTTTTATCTTAATATCAGGGCTCATCTGCTGCTAGAAACAAAACCAACTCCGATTAATGTAAATATTCTGAGGATTTAAAGGAAGGCTTTTAGGAACTCACAGACTGAACAAGAAGGGTAGCAAGGAAGCAGGTAGGTCTGGAGGCTCCAGAAGTAGCCTCTTTGGCAGTGGCTCTCATCCTGGCTGCATGCTGGAATCATCGGGGGAGATTTTAAAGCTTTTAAAGAATACTGATGTCTTGACCCCATCCTCTGAGATTCTGATTTAATTGGCCTGGGTTGGGACTCATCTTGTTGAAGACCTGCTGTTAGAAATGACTGCTCTCCAACCATCTTCAGTCCCCTAATCACGCTGTTTGAGACTGCAGTCTCAGGGCAGGGAGGGTATACTATTGGCTCAGTTTGATTCATAAGCCTGCCCCTTGGCCAGGGACAGGGCACCTGGTTACCAGCCCTGCCAGACTGTAACACTGGAGAAGAGCAGTTCCCCAAAAAGAGACTGTGGTGTTACTTGGAGAGCAAATGGAGGTTAGGCAGCCAAAATGTTAAAATGACAATTCTCCATCCTCTTCCCCAGATATGAAGGCACAATTTAATTGATATACAAATGCATGGGACATAGTCCCCATGATTCTGGAATTTTGTGTTTTACTAGTACCATCCTTTCCAACAGAGCAGGAACTCAGAGGTAAGATGCCCCCTAGCATCACATTAATATGCATAGTCAAGTTCACCATCCCAGATGCAGCTCAAATGAAAAACTCACCATTGCTGCAATGAGCCAAGCCCCAAGGGAGGGACCAAGACCCTCTGTCACCACTTTCATGAACTGGAGGTGCCGGTTAGACAATGAGGAATCCTGTTCTTTCTCTTTCCATTAGAAATCATGACAACTACATGGACTCCCATTAAAAGAAAACACTGTGTTCTCCTGATGATGAACATAAGCTGCAACACCCTCCCCCCACTTCTGCATTATTACTGCAAATACTAATGTTAACCAAGCTGAAAAACTGTGACTCCAAACAGCACTGAGAACTATTCACAAGAATGATTGGTATTCATCTGATGACAGTACTGCAGGCAGACAGAATAATGAATAGAGTATGTGGGACTGCTTTTGATAGGAAACATTGTACCCGTGCCTGGGACAATAAAATCTAATTTTGCTAAAGAAGCAGAACTAACACAGTGACCTACGCAGCACAATTATCATGGCTGTTGACATCTCCGGTCATCTCTGAGACTGTTTCCGTGTTTGAAAAGAAGTCAAGCTTTCTCGGAGCAGCTGAAATAACATAAGATAGAGCCCTGTCCATGACTAGTATCTGTGTGAAATTCCACTTAGGAACAGACGAGAGGGAGAGAGAGAACCTCTTTAAATCCTATCCCACCTTGCACACACCTTAATCTTCATGTTTCTTCATCTGGGGTCCAAAGACAGCCTGAACTCACTGAAGTCAAACGCAAAATTTTGCATATATGTGTCCCCCTGGACAGAGGCGCCACAAATCCCATCAGATTTCTGAGAGGTTTGGTGATCCACAAAAAGGCTTAGCCCCACAGCTCTATGGAAACTTGACCTTCTCTGTGCCTATTCTGACTCCCTCCCTAGACGTCACCGTCTACAAAACAGATCTTACCTCCAAAGCCATTTAAAACTTCTGACAGATACTAGGTCCCTCCTCCAGCACTTGATGGCTGTGTCCTCTCTTTCTTGGCAATGGTCTGTCACTGGTCAGAATCAGAGGACCTGCAGCCTCAGAGAACCTCAAGGGCCCACCACTTGGGGGAAGTGGCTTTACAAAGTGGGATGACACCATCCCATTTCAGACAGCTATGGCCCTCAGAGATTTCAGTTCCTCAACAATAAGGAAAATAAAAATAGTAATAAGAAGAATAAAAACAAAATGTGAAAGGGTTTTGTCGGGGGGAGGATGTATATTTTATGTTTTGGTTTGGTTTCATTAGTTTGGGCTGCAGAAGTACTCCCAGCTTCAAAACCTAGAAAATACAAGAAAACAGCCAAAGAGGAACTGCGATTCCTCAATCTTAGCTGGTTGGAACCATATGGATTATGTACTCCAGATCTTTCTTCCTATACCCCCCAAATTAACACTAGCCTGGCAATTTCCTATATATCCCTTGACTCTTTGGTCTCACATCACACTGCAGTGCCATGTGAACAGTGAAGAAACCAAAAGAATCAAAAGCCCCATGGGACCTTGCTGATGGCCAGCTAACAGTTTTCACGTAGCACCCTACAGGGTGAGAAGTAACGGCCTGGACAGATCCTCAAGAGCAGGACTCCTGAAGCCTCTGTTTATACTTACACTTGCTGTCACTAGTCATCCATTCAGAACACCCTGATTTAGCAACGATTATGAATCAGGCACTAAGCCAGACATAATCGTTTCAAGTATCAGTGGGCTCAGGCTTCAAGAAATTCAGAATCTAGTTGAGGAGACAGACACCTATCCCAGTGAAACGGCAGATAGAAACAAAGACCTAAAACAAACTGAGAAGGGGGCAGGCTGATTTCGACAAGCACCAGATTCTTGCTATTCAAAGCTTGGCTGATAGGCAAGCAGGGCAGGCATTACCTGGGGGCTTGTTAGAAATGCAGAATCTCAGGCCTTGCTCCAGACCTATGGAAGCAGAATCCTCATATGAGTAAGACCCCAAGTGATTTATATGGGCATGCTAGAGTTTGAAAGGCTTTGTGTTAAATGTCAATGAAAAGGTAGGCACCTGGTTCCCTGCTAATGTACCTGCCTGCAGCTGCAAGGACAATGTGCCAGGAGTAATCAGGGGAAAACATTTTACATCTGTTTGAA
The DNA here is from genome assembly GCF_009762305.2 of Zalophus californianus. Taxonomy (NCBI): domain Eukaryota; kingdom Metazoa; phylum Chordata; class Mammalia; order Carnivora; family Otariidae; genus Zalophus; species Zalophus californianus. Next base: position 86,009,360 of record NC_045605.1, on the reverse strand, counting down.
TGTATGTGGATGTAGGATTTAGAGAAAGCTAGTTAAAGTCCATTAGGTTGTTCTACCAGCTCTTATACCAAACTCAGACCCTTCACACCTGGGTCTTGGGTAGGAGAGAGGGACAGTATCTAGTGCTCCCCACATTCCCAGGTGCCTCATTACTCAAGTCCCTTGTTGTACTATTAATGGCAAAAGTGGGACTGGAACCCCACTCTCTTGACTGACTTGCCCCGAGAAGATGTAAAACCTACAGAATGGTTTTGAATACTGACTCCAGAGTCAGACAGACCTGGGTTTGAATTCAAGTTTTGCCACCTAGCAGCTATCTGTATGACCTTGGGAAAGTCACCTGATTTCTCTTGGTGTCTCTCAAATTTGGCACTTGTAAGAAGTAGTACTTATCTCAATGATTGTTAGAATTTATTGAGATAATGTCTGTAAACTGTCTAGATCACTGAGTGCCTGGCATACAGCAAGAATCAGTGATGTTTGATATTTTCATTATCTTTACCTCTTGCAGCAGAATCTGGCCGGCTATCAACCAAACCCACTTTCCATCATTCCTGAGTACACATCTAGACTACATTTCCAGACCTCCATTCTGTCTGGAGTGGCCAGTGGGTTGTAGTTGGAAGAGACACGTGCCATTTCCAGGCCCAGCTCATCAAAACCTCCTGTGTGAGCCTCCACTCTCCTTCCCCCATGTGCTGCTGGATGGAGTGGCTTTGGAAATCATGGGCTGAAACTAGCAGCACTTCCATCAGCCTGGGCCCCTGAATGGCTGTATGGGGCAAAACTACATCACCTTCACTGCCACCTGGACCGAGTTCAAATCCAAACACTACTGCCCACAGACTGAATGATCTTGCATAAATTATTTACACTCTTTGAGCCAATCTAGAAAATGAAGATAAGAATAATACGTCGCAGAAACTCTTAGGCAGGTAAGATGGGTTCTTATAAGCAAATGCATCATAGAAGTAAACGCTGTTCTTCTAGAGGCAATTTGACTTACTGGTTAGGAACTAGGCTTCCTGAATTCAAACCTCTGATCTGCTACTTCCTGGTTAGTAACCTTAGGCAAGCTAATTAACATTTATGTGCCTCAATTTCCATAACCATAAAATTGGGAAAATAATAGAATCTACCTCATATGGTTGTTGTGAGTCCTGAATAAGTGGATATGCATAGAGCTCCTAACACTGCATCTAGTACCTGGCAAGCAATTAATAAATGTTGATGGCCATTACTATTAAACAAGACATCATATTAAATCAATTACCCAAAATTTCTTGCTTTGCCCATTTTGGTTTCCCTTCCTATTAAAATATACAGTATTTGACAAATGCAAATATTTCTGACGACTAAAATAAGTAGACTTAGTCCTTTTGCCACCCTTTAATATTTGTTCTTCAAGAAAACTGAGGGGAATACACTTATAGATGGACTGTCTCACATTTGGAACTACCCATAGACTAGAGCAGCAGTCTGTAAATAATTGTGACATTACTGTAACTCATTTTCCTAAGGTTCTCTCTGGGTTTAAGCACCACAAACATCATAGATTCACTACTGCAGGTGTGGGTCGGACAAAAATGCACGTTTACCAAACCATATTTAGGATTGAAAAGATTATCCCAAGTCTTTGTTTCACCAATTAGAAAGCTGAGATTCTGAGATGTTAGGTGTTTTGGCCAAGATCACAGCTAGTTATAAAAGGATGGATCAAAATTCAAGTTTCTCAATGTCCAGTTCCTGGACTACTCTCATCCCCCTCCCCAAGGGACAGTCAAGAGAAAAACAAGAAGCAATGGAAATGAAAAGGAGGAAAAGCTCTGAAAGATCATTCTAGATTTAATTTCCCAGATTTCAACTACTTGTAAGATATAATAGAGTTCTTACTCATCAGTAGCTCCCAACCAGCCCTGATCAAGTGTGGATTCTAACACACCTAATCTTGGGTTTTCAACTTCAAACTACTACGTAAGTCTGTTAGTGCAGAGGTTCTCTACCTTGACTGTACATTAGTGTCACATGAGAAAACTTTTGAAAAATACTTATGCCTGTGCCCCATTGCATATTAATTAAATCAGAATCTCAGGATGCGGCCCAAGTATCACTTTTTTTGAAGTTTCCAAGTGATAAGAAAATGCATTTGTATTTATGAACCAATGCTTCAGCTCAAGGACTTTTGACGGGGGCGGTGGGGGGGGTGTGGGTGGAGAAGATCTTCCAAAACTGAAATGCTAGGGTTTTGCTAGAACATCCTACACCCCAAAACTCCATGACATTCACTCAGTAAACATTCAAGAAGTGTTTGCTGCTAAGGATACAAAAGCAATAGACCACAGTCCCTGGTATCTAGGTTTCACCATCTAGCAAACTGCCTCCAGCAAGTGGACTGGACCTCTCGTTCAGTACTTATCACCTCTCCACCTCCCATTTGGAGGGGCAGCCCTGCCCTCTCCAAATTAGTCTCCACAATCCTAAATGATGATCTACAGCCACAGCAGAGAAAAAGACATGGTTAATAACGTTCTCAAATGACTCTGTCTTTGCTGGAAGCTGACCTCAAAACTTTGACATCTAGAAAAACAACCAGCTTTTTCATTATTAGATGTTATCTTTTCCCCATTAGTAAGCCTCCTAGAGGTCAAGGCAGAGTGAAGAAATGCAATTTATTTATGACTGGGTGAATCATCAATTACTATGGAGATCCATGTAATACTTCTTGATATTCATCGTGTGCAGGCTCTGTTGAAAATGCTTTAAGCCACTTGATTTCATGGGTCCACAAAGTGTTTGATGGCAATGTAGTGGTTCCAATAAATGAAACTGTTAGGAATTGATGGGCTAAAGTAAGTCTTGGCTAGAACAAGGCTGAAAATACCTGCTCCATCATCAGTAATCAGGTTTCTGTGACATACGTAATCACCATTAGAAATTGACTTTTACAGGCAGCTCCTTGGTTGAGTTATTCAGATTCTTTTTTTTTTTTAATCTGGAAAGACCTTAACATTTGAAAGATGTTAAAAGAATTTCTAGACATAGGCAACGATTCAAAGGATAATTTGTCCTTCGTGAGATGAAAAAGTAGAAAGCTGTTATGGTGCCTCTCCTATCAAAAATCATTAGCCATTAATAAAACATTGTTCTGAGTACAGTATCACTTATTACAGAGACTTAATTAAATTAATTATACAAACTATAATTTCACAAATAAAGTAAATGTATAAGTAGTTTGTTTTTTTTTTTTTTTTTTTAAACAAGTTGAGTAGCAGCATCTCCAGAGGATTCCCTCTGGACAAAATTTGCCAAAATTAAAAAAATGTCAAATGTCTTAAACCACAGAGACAATAATAAAACCAAGTAAAGTATGATCCAAAACTAATCTTAAAAGACACAGATCCTCAAAAGCTTTGTTTTTTTAACCTTTATTTTTTAAAATAATTTTTATTGTTATGTTAATCACCATACATCATTAGTTTTTGATGTAGTGTTCCATGATTCATTGTTTGTTCATAACACCCAGTGCTCCACGCAGAATGTGCCCTCTTTAATATCCATCACCAGGTTAACCCATCCCCCCACCCCCCTCCCCTCTAGAACCCTCAGTTTGTTTCTCAGAGTCCATCATCTCTCATGGTTCGTCTCCCCCTCCGACTTACTCCCCCCTTCATTCTTCCCCTCCTGCTATCTTTTTTTTTTCTTAACATATATTGTATTATTTGTTTCAGAAGTACAGATCCGTGATTCATCAGTCTTGTACAATTCACAGTGCTCACCATAGCACATACCCTCCCCAATGTCTATCACCCAGCCACCCCATCCCTCCCACCCCCCACCACTCCAGCAACCCTCGGTTTGTTTCCTGAGATTAAGAATTCCTCCTATCAGTGGGGTCATATGATACATGTCTTTCTCTGATTGACTTATTTCACTCAGCATAACACCCTCCAGTTCCAACCACGTCATTGCAAAAAAATATGGAACGCTTCATGAATTTGTGTGTCATCCTTGCGCAGGGGCCATGATAATCTTCTCTGTATCGTTCCAATTTTAGTATATGTGCTGCCGAAGTGAGCACCTCAAAAGCTCTGTTAACTCCAACGAGCAAATTGGCAAGATGACCAGATGCTCCCCCTTTTGGTCCAAGTTCCAATGGACAGGCTGCATTAGGGCAAGAGACCCTTACCTGAGGATGGGAAGCACCAAGGCTTCAGTAAAAAATTAAGCCCTAACTTGGGTCATAAGGTTCAAGATGCTTGGCTATGAGTGGCAAAGAAAGAAGCCATGTCTGTGCTGGGCCACTGGCAGCTGTCAAAAGTCAGGGGAGTAAGGGAAGCCTTTTGACTCAGGGAGATGAAAAAGGGACCCGAGCATACTGGGATTAAGTAGAGGTGGGGATGTTGATCTGAAACAATGGCCCTGATTTTCTGAAGATCAGAAGGAGCATGGTGCATGACTACTACTTATTTTAAAGATGTAGGAAGAGATAAATTATCAAAACAATATTGGGCAGGGGCACCTGGGTGGCTCAGTCGTTAAGCAGCTGCCTTCGGCTCAGGTCATGATCCCAGTGTCCTGGGATCGAGCCCCGCATCGGGCTTCCTGCTCCGCGGGAAGCCTGCTTCTCCCTCTCCTACTCCTCCTGCTTGTGTTCCCTCTCTTGCTGTGTCTCTCTCTGTCAAATAAATAAATAAAATCTTTAAAAATATATATATATATTGGGTAGTGAAGTTAGGATACTACAGTAAACTTATAATAAACTCCAGAGTGTGACTGGAAAAAAAAGTGGTGGGGTGAGTAAGCACAATAGTGATACAACAGTGTGATTTATAGTAAGAAATACATATATATATATATTTGGTCTTCATCCACTCTTCCTGGCACAGAGTTCCTAAAACCCTTGTAATTTCCTAAGTGATGAGAGCAATAAAGGTGCTTGTTATACTAATGGGGTGATTTGGGGCTTCACCAAGGATGGGGGCTGTTGTCAGGAAAACCAACCATGTGATTAAAGGATTGGATCTTGAAGTCCCACCTCCTGACCTCTGGGAGGGAAAGAGGCTGGAGGCTGAATCAATCGCCAGTGGCCAATGATTTAATCAATAATGTCTACCTAATAAAGCCTCCATAAAAAACAAAAGGATGGGGTTCAGAGAGCTCCCAGGTTGGTGAAACAGAACACTTCCACATGTCTCCATGTGGAACCCACAAGGATTGAAGCTCTTTTGTGCAGGACCTTGCCCTATGTATCTCTTCATCTGGCTGCTGATTTGTATCTTTTGATATCCTTTGTAATACACTGGTAATCTAGTGAGTAAACAGGTTTCCTGAGTTCTGTGAGCTGCTCTAGCAAATTCATAGAACCGAAGGAGGGGGTCATGGAAACCTCTAATTTATAGCCAGTTGGCCAAGAAACACAGGTGACAAGACAACTCTGTCTCAAGTGGGGGCAGTCTGGTGAGACTGAGCCTTTAACTGGTGGGATTTGATGCTCTCTCCAGGTACTGTATCAGAATTAAGTTGAATTGTAGGATACCCAGCTGGTGCTGGAGAATTGCTTGGTGATGTGGGGGAAAAAACACACACATTGTAATTGGAGCCAGAATTTTTAAATGGAGAACACACGGAACCACAGAATACCTAATTTACAGCTTTACTATACTAGTAGGCTATAACAATATAGCTACAGCTAGTATTTATAGAACACTCACCTCTCCCAGGCACTGTATAAAGCCCTATATATAGATAATCTCATTCTTACCCCGGTATGGGAGAGAATGGTCATGATTCTCATCGTATAGTTGGAGAAGTCAAGTTACACAGGACTTAAATAATTGGCCAAGGTCATTCTGACTTTAAGTGGTGGAGTTTGTTGCTCATAAAAACACACCACCCTGCCTCCACTGCAGAAGAAATAGCCATAACTGGAAATAATGAAGATCCACACCATGTGACACAGGTACCAAGAGGGAAAAAGAAAACAAATGCATCAATGCTGAGATCATAAGAAGCCAGTGGTTAAAGACCACCGGTCCTTGTCTGAAAGACAATCTCCATGTAGATATCAGTCAACATTGCTGCAGTGTTAGTTCAGGAGTGAAGTCAAAGAGAGGTCTGGAGACTTCCACTTAATAGTGTCCTAAACTGGAAATTCAAAGAGAAGCTCCACAAGCTGCCCCCCAAAATTAGAGTTAAGGTTGAAATAATAAGAATGACCATAAGATTTCACCTTTCACACTTAGGGAAAAAAGAGGGTCTGGTAAGGACCTACCCAAAATGAAGCCAAAAGCAACCCTCATAGCATGGATGGTCCCTGATCAAGAAGAATATTTTTTAGACCCAAAAGACCAAGAGCAAATGGCCAAGCTAATTCCTTGGTTGGAAAGGTAACTAACTACCAGAGACAGAGGAGTCCCAAGAATAAAAAAGAGCCCATCCTGCTTCCCTGCCTGTCCTGCCCAGTTGAATATCAGATGGGACCCATTCCACCTCATTGGTCTCTTTCACGCTGTCATCCCCACCATTCTAGATCAGTTGTTCTCTTTAGGTGAATGTATCCAACTCCTGAATAGCTGGCCCACCCATATCACCCCCAAAGTCATCTACTCAAGGCTGGCATATTCGTCTTCCCAAAGGGGACCCCAGAATGTAGGATTCTCCTGCACAGCAACTTAAAATCCCCTTGTCCACTCCTCAGATAAGATTATTGTTACTACTGGACTTACAGGAGAATTTCTCCAAGCCACTTATTATAGAAAGAATCTCCTATTCTTGAATGATGCCATTATTAACTAGGTTAGTTTATAAAAGTAATGGCCTTGACTCCCAAAGCTGACAAAGACACCACCAGAAGCAAGGGATGGAGGGGGAATATAAGGTGGAGAAAGGAAGAGAAAGGGGGAGAAGAGGAGAGGAGGGGAGGGGGGAGGGGAAGGGGGAAGGGAAGAGAGACAAAGAATAAAGGAGGATGAGGGGAAAAGGAACAAAGGAAGGAGATGGGGAAAAGGTAGCTGGATAGTGTTACTTCTCTCATGAAAATATCAGGAAAATATTGAACATTTAATATCATTAGTAATCAAGTAGAGTTTTCTAAGTTGTAAACCTAGTACAAATTTTTTTTTTATTTTTTTATTTTTTTATTTTAATAGTATTTTTTTTTAAAGATTTTATTTATTTATTTGAGAGAGAGAGAATGAGAGAGAGCACAAGAGGGAAGAGGGTCAGAGGGAGAAGCAGACTCCCTGCCGAGCAGGGAGCCCGATGTGGGACTCGATCCCGGGACTCCAGGATCATGACCTGAGCCGTAGGCAGTCGCTTAACCAACTGAGCCACCCAGGCGCCCCCCTAGTACAAATTTTTTTAAAAAACTATTTTTGTAATGTAGCATATTCAAAGAAAGAAAGTTCTTAGATACACATAATTATTAAATATGTGCCAACAAGGGACTTGGTGAAATGTAGCATCAATTTTTAATTAATTTCTTTATAAAAATAGTGCAGAATTTGTCTTAGCCTGGTAGAAAGGATAAGCACACTTATCGTGAAGCACTAGTTTTAGACCCATTGGAAGCAAAACAGCAGAGGTCCATTGCCACCATCTCTATTTGACCGAACTCTAGAAATATTAACAGAAAACTATTGAAGAAAAAAATTAAGTGCAAAGATGGCAAAGGAAAAAAATGCAAGTATCACCATTTCCAGAAAACACGTTTATATTTCTAGAAAATTATCCAGAAACCAGACTTGCTTGAAATTGAGTAAATAAACTCAATCCACAAAAATCGATCACTTTTGCTTATACTAGTGCCAGATAGCTTAAAAATAAAAAGTCAGGGGAAAAATATTATTTGCAACAGCAATATAAAACATTAAATACCTGCATATTCATTCAACTTGAGACACACAAGACTTGAAGAAAACTGTAAAACTCTGTTAAGAGAAATAAAGAAAACCTGAATAAATGGAATGATGCTCCCTGCTCTGATGGTAAATTTCCAACTTCTTCTGGGAGGAAGAGGAGGAGGCAGGGGAACTGGGCAGTATGGGGTACATGGGATGAGCCCTCAGGCTCAGAAGGGACAGTTAAGGGCACAGAGCTGGTTCAGGTGATGAAACTATGTCCTACGTTGACTTATAAATTAATCCAATATTTAGTAAGACCTACTGGAACACTTTCTAGAACCAGACAAGTATATAGTAAAACTCATCTGGAGGAATAAGAAATAACAAAACCTTAAAAAAAAAAAAAAAAAAAAGCAAGGTTGGATCCATCCCACTGGATGGTAAATTATAAAGCTTCAGTTACTGAAATTGTACTGGACTGTATTAAAAACGTATCACTAGGCTAACATACACTTCAGAAACAGAATTCAAACTAGTAAAGGAATGCAATAAATGACATATTAGAAGCAACACAAAAGTGGAAAAAAGACACTGTTGTCTTTTATGAAAAGATGCTCAACATCACTGATCATCAGGGAAATGCAAATCAAAATCATAATGAGGTATATCACCTTACACCTGTCAGAAGGGCCAGTATCAAAAAGACAAGAAATAAGTATTGGCGAGGATGTGGAGAAAAGGAAACTCTTGTGCACTGATGTAAATTGGTACAGCCACTGTGGAAGACAGTACGGAGGTTCCTCAAAAAATTAAAAACAGAAATACTATATGATTCAGTAATTCCACTACTGGGTATTTACCCAAAGAAAACAAAAACACTAATTTGAAAAGATATATGCACCTCTGTTTACTGCAGCATTATTTATAATAGCCATGATATGGAAGCAACCTAAATGTCCATCATTAGATCAATGAATAAGCAAGATGTGTGTGTGTATTATAATGGAATATTATTCAGCCATAAAAACAAGATTTTGCCATTCATGACAATGTGGATGGACCTAGAGGGTATTATGGCTAAGTGAAGTAAGTAAGTCAGACAGAGTAAGACACATACCACGTAACAAACAAAACAAATGAACAAATAAACCAAAAGAGCAGTTTCATAAATACAGAGAACAAAGTGATGGTTGCCAGAGGGGAGAGAATGGGGGGATGGACAAAATGGGTGAGGGGGAGTAAGAGGTACAGGCTCCTAGTTACGGAATAAGTAAGTCACCAGGATGAAAAGTACAGCATAGGGAATATAATCAATGGTGTTGTAAGAGAACTGTATGGTGACAGATGGTAGCTTCACTTGTGAGCACAGCATAACACACAGACTTGTCATATCACTATATTGTACACCTGAAACTAATATCACTGTGTCATCTATCCTTAATAATAAAAAAAAAAAAAGTGGGAAAAAGAACTACTGTTAAATGTCAACTTAAAAAAGATTTATTGCACCTCAGGTCCTGGTGATACAAAACAACAAATCTCAAACAGGGCAACAGATTGTGTATTAAAACTGATTTAAACTATAGTTGACCTTTGAGCAGCACAGGTTTTAAGTGGACTCCTGCAGGATTTGTTTTCATAAATACACTATGGTACTGTAAATCTATTTTCTCTTCCTTGTGATTTTCTTAACATTTTCTTTTCTCCGGCTTACTTTATTATAAGCATACAGTATATAGTAAATATAACATACAAAATATGTGTAAATTGACTATGTTATCAGTAAGACTTGCGGCCAACAGTAGACAATTAGTAGTTAAGCTTTTGGGGAGTCGGAAGTTATACCTGGGTTTTCAGCTGTGCAGGGTTGGTGCCCCAACCCCTGGGTTGTTCAAAGCTCAACAGTATATGTATTAAACTATCTGATAAAGATGAGAGAATGGTCTTACTACTAAATAAATAAAAGAGAAGAGATCAATGGGAAATTAGTGACAAACGTAACTGATAACATTTTCACTATTCAAAACAGTATATTTAAGAACTGACAAATATACACAAAAAGTCCGGATTCTATTCATTAAGGGGGCCAGAGAAGATGGTCCACTTAACCCAAAGGAAATCTAAACAAGAAAAAAAGAAAAAAAAAAGAAAAGAGAGAGACAAATGTACCAGCTCTAGCCATTACAGCAAAACAAAGTAAAGCAATTTTTAGCATGTTCCTGAATAACTAACTACAAATGGGAAAACTCAACACTGGTGCAGTTATATGGGAAAAGAAGTAAGTTGCGGATGGTGGATTTAGTGGAGGATGGTGATGGTGCCATGTCCTTAAGTAGCAGCCAAGGCAGATTCTTCCTTCCATGTGATACCCCAGGCAGTAGCTGCGCTTCTGCTGGGGTAGCATGTGGCTGCCGAGGATGAGAACTGAGAGCACGCCAGCCTTGGCAAATAGTGGCCATCCCTTTGCAGAGTTTGGCACAGAAGGACTAAGACGCCCCAGGAAATAGCAGAACCAATAATTTCAGATGGACCACATGGATTTGGGCAATGAGCATCTTGCGGTATTCATGTGGACTGAAGTACAGAGGTCCTTCCCCAAAATGTGCACATAACCCCTTGTAACTCTATTATAACCTTAGGGACGGAAACAACACCCCAAACAGAGTTCCCATATGACCCAAGAATTAACACTTCTAGGAATATACCAAAGAGAAAAGAAAACATAGATCCACACAAAAACTTGTACATGAATGTTCATAGCAGCATTATTCATAATAGCTGAAAGGTGGAAACATCCCAAACGTCCATCACCTGGTGAAAGGGTAAATAGGGTGAGGCATAGCCACATGAGGGAATAGTGTTCAGCCATAAAAAGGAATGAGGTTCTGGTACATGCTACAACATGGATGAACCTTGCAAATATTATGCTAAGTGAAAAGCTAGTCAGAGAGGACTACATATTGTATGGCTCCATTCAGTAAAATGTCCAGAATCAGCAAATCCATAGAGACAGAAAATAGACTGGTGGTTGCCTAGCACTGGGAGGATTAGGGTACTGCTAATGGGTGCAGGATCTCTTTTTAGAGTAATGAAATGTTCTAAAATTGTGACGGTTGTATAACTCTGTGTGTATGCTAAAAGGCACTGAATTATACACTTTCAAGGGTGAATTGCATGGTAGGTAAATTTTATCTCAATAAAGCTGTTTTTAAAAAACCCACATGTACACCATTAATATGAACCCCCTTTCCACCCCAATAAATGGAGGCTTGCAGCCAAATTTAATTTGATTTAGGAAAATAAGCTAACAGGATGCTTCTAGTAGCCCAGTCTTTGGAGTAAGTTCCTGCCTGCTTCGCACATACAACTTTTCAATGGAGACCCTTGTAGAGTTCTCAGCCTCTCTTGGTCCTAACAGTCCTACTTTTTCTTCTTTCTTTCTTTGTCTTTTAAAATCAGCTTAATTCTCTATCAAAATGGGACCAGCATTAGCTCCTGTTTTCCCTCCCAACAACTCTGGCCAAAACCACACATCTCAATTCAATTTCCACACTTAGCGCTATGCTCTTTTTTTTCCTTTAAATTTGTTTATTGTTATGTTAATCACCATACATTACATCATTCGCTTTTGATGTAGTGCTCCATGATTCATTGTTTGCGTGTAACACCCAGTGCTCCGTGCAGGACGTGCCCTCCCTAATACCCATCACCGGGCTGACCCATCCCCCCACCCCCTCCCCTCTAGAACCCTCAGTTTGTTTTTCAGAGTCCATAATCTCTCATGGTTCGTCTCCCCCTCCGATTCCCCCCCTTAATAAGCTCTCTCCTTTATGCCAATATAACTAAAAGCCTTCTCTTGTCCCCCAACGCCGCCTTCATTTCAGATTTTCCAATTCAACGTTTAAACTTCCCACTCATTTCCCCTCCCATTCCTGGCACTTCCTCCCCTTTCTCTGTCTCACCCACTTCAAGGACCAGCTTGTCCCCTGGGCTGCCCAGACCTCCTGCCCACTGCTGCCTTACTTTCTGGTCGAAGATTTATTTTCATTCTTTGCCAACCTCTCTCCACCCGGATGTCCCCCAATCTCATCCCTCCACAAGCCATCTGTAAATTCCATGTTCTGGCTTTTCTTCCTAACGCCAGCCAATCACAGACCCTCAAGGAAAGACCAGGTGGTGGCTCCCAGCTGGTCTGTGTGTGGCTTGAATGCCCTCTGGCCTCACCTCAGAGCCTCCCCAGGTGCCACAGAAGCAGCTGAGGGCTCCTGCCCCAAGGGCCCCCAACACTTCCAGACTCCAGTTGGCAAATCCACAGAGGTTTCCACTTCCATGCCCTCGGCCATGCCACTTCTCCACCCAAACAAACGCAAAGAGGACAAAGATACCATAGTGATCTCTGTTGAAAAAGAGAAATCTGAAGTTTTGCAAATTCGTAGGCATCCCATTTACCTCATTACCTGCCTTGGGTTCAAATACTGGCTCTGTCATTTATTGAGTGAGTGACTTTATAGTCAACATGCTTATTAACCTCTCCAAGTCTCAGCTTCCTCGCTTCTGAAATTGGGGATAATAATACTGTGAGGATTGAATGAGGTAGTTCAAGTAAAGGGCTTGGGACTGTGGTCATTCCATCAATTCATATAAAGCAAAATCACAGGTTACTCTTTACATGAAGGACATTATAAAAATCAGATGAGAAAATGCCATTACTATCTGTGACCAGCTCTTTACAAGGACAGAAATGGAGAAGTCCCCATCCACCCTCCCTTGTTGCTATGCAGCCTTCTGCAGGCAGAGCCTGTTAGCTCAGAAAATCTGCTCCATGTGGTTATAACAGCTCTGCAAAGCCTGAAAAACCCTTTCTCTCTGTTCCTCCCCTCAACCAGTTCAGGCCAGTCTGTGTTTTTTCCAAGACAACACTGCAGTCCCTGCAAGACACAGCTTTGCAGAAATCCTTGCCCATTCTGCGGGCTGTGAAGCCATCCATGCCTGTTAGGCTGGAACAAAACTCGCCTCTCTCAGAACCCTGTTAGCATGGTTTCTGTTGGCAGCTGTTGCCGCAGGCCTGCAGGTGGTGGGGCAATGACACCAGGTCATCGGTGAGCTCAAGGTCAGGGGCATGTGCCTGCCTCTGAAGACAACGACTTGAATGTTGTTGGAGTAATTTTACCCTCTGTGCCCTTTTATTGTAAGGTAGTAAATCCCAGAGAAAACCTCAAGCCTTTCCTCCTACGTGACAAGCCAACACCCCCTCTGGCTGAACCTTGGCCTGCTGTCCAAATGTGGCTCATTCATCTTACCTACACTTCACAGGCTCCCACAGAACATACTGCTTTAGTAATGCAGGTGCCCTGTGCCCCTGGGGCCATTTCCTGGTTCCGTGAACATACGTTCCTGCGTGTGAATATGTATGCATGTATTTGTGCATTTGGCAAACATATATTATGTACCAACTGTGGGTCGGACACAGTGCTAGGGGAAAGGGATATAAAGACAAATAACACAGTCCTTTGAGAAGCTCACAGTTCAGGGGAGGAGACTGAGGGAGTAGGTAACTGACAAGCCCAGAGGGGTAGAATGTGCTCAGAGCAACCTAAATGAGAGACCCTCACCTGGTGCCCAATGCTTCCCAAAACAAGCAGCACCTGAATACAGCTCAAAAAGTGAAGAGTCAGCCAAAGAGAATTGTGTGCAAACAGATGTGCGTGTGTGTGTGTGTGTGTTCCTGGGTACCCCACAGAGGCACACTCCACCACAAATTATTCATTATGGTGTCTTTCTAAAAATCCCACATTAAACATCTTACATCTTGAAATTTATTATGTTCCATCCCATTGGGCAGAAGGTCAGAGAGAACACTTATGTGAGTCATATCTCACTGGATTTCTACATCTTGTTAACTGTACATTCGTACTCAGAGATGTCAGAAACAGACTGTCTGGCTCCCCTTCCTAGTGCACCTAAAGTGAGGGTGGCCATTCTACCGTGTGGACACACTTCCTCCCCTTGGGCCCAGGTTCCAGCCAGGAGGCTGTAGGGAGATTCCTCCAGGGAAGGAGCTGACTTTGCTCTCTTCTTAGCTGATGTAGCTCTGATGCATTACAGGCTTCGGCCTGGTTCCTGACCCCAAGCTGCCAGAACTTTATTCTGGGCCCCCAAACCTCTGGGCTCCAGTTTACTGGCCTGAGATCTGGAATCTGTATTCATTCATTCATTCATTCATTCATTCATTCATTCACTCAAGCACTTATTTACTGAGCCTCTTTTCTGTGGCTAGTACTGTTGCAGGTACCAGGGATACATAATCGAGTGAGGCACACAGGTCTGCTCTCATGAAACCTGCATTCTAATGGGAGAGACAGATAATAGATAAGCACATAAGTAAATAAATGAGAAATTTTTACACAGTTTTAAGCTCTATGAGAAAACACAAATAAAACAGGGTAATGCGTTTCCAAAGTAACACTGGGGGAAGTTATTTTTAATAGGCTTCGCTAAGGTGACATCTGAGCTTAGACCTGAATCTTGAGAAGGGGGAGGGGGAGGAGGGCTGGGGAGGACAGGTAGGTGCCAATAGACTATTGTACAGAGTTTGGATTTCATTCTAAGTACAATGGGAATCCACTGGCGAGTTTCAAGCAGAAGGGGGACGTGATCTGATTCACTGCATCTAAAGGGCTCTGGATTCTGGCCCCTGTGGCATCTACCTGTCCCTCCTTTTCTTGGATAACCTCTCTTTGGGTTACTAAAGTTACCTGCTGTCCACAGTGAGAGATGAAGGCGAGTCTTCTCAGTGAGCACACCACCTCCCTTTCATTCATTTAAATGCCTTATTCCCTAATCAGCACGGTCTGCTTGCTCATTAGCTCAGTCCCCTAATTGCAGAGTAAACTTCTCCTTCAACAAAACTGCAAATTCTCCTTCCCTTTAAAGCCACCAGCTTGGCAGCTTGCCACGTTCAGCACAGTAATAGAGTTCCTGAGCAGCGTTCAGACTCGCCTTCTCCCACTCTGTCATCGACCAGCCCATCGCTCTGGCCCGTTGTGTGGGTTTTCCAAGTTTTGAAAGACCACTTGGGTAATCTAGAGCAAAGCTTCTCAGCCAGGGATGGGCACCTGTGGGGAGTTCTTGAAGGTTCCAGATATGCCCGGGCCCACCCCAGATCTGATGAATCACAACAGGGAGGGGGCAGGGAATCTGCATCTTTTTAAAGTTCCCCCGGTGATTCTGATATGTACCTCTGCTTAAGTTCCATTACACTGGGGGGAGAGAGGCTATATTAATATGCTCACCAGTGCGAGTTCTTTTTTCTGAACAAGACTAAGTAAGAAATAAATAAATACGCATCCATACACTAACAGGCAAAGAACCAAAAGAGGCAAGACTGTCTCCTACGTATGTGGATCACGGCTCCATCAAGCAGAAGAGAAGTGGGAATTGGTATTAGTGGGTATAGGCAGCCCTGACCCTCTTTGCTCAGAAAATCACTGCAAGAGAATGAGACAGGCCTGCTTCTTCACCCTCATTGCTTTAAATATTCCCAGCTCCACAGGAGCAACCAGCAAATCCACACACGCAGAGTTTTCAACACCACATGCCCTAAAGATACATATTTTGCCAGACTTTCAACTGCCTGGGCTATTCCCCTGAAAGTTTAAAATACTGCATCCCTCCTTAATTAAAAAAAAAAAAGTCTATAACACCAAATGATTAGAATTCCTACACCATTCCTCACACTACAGTGTTTATGAATTAGACAAGCCCTAACACCCCTGGCCTGGAAAAAGCAGGATCTACACAAACTGAGCGGCAACTGGTCATAGCCCATTTCACTTGACAGGTGTTTACTGAGCACCCACTCTGTGCCAGTTTCTACGTAGCACATATTCAAGTATGTTATTTCATTTAATCTTCCAATGCACTCCTCAGAATGGCTATCAGTATTATCTCTTTTCCAAATGAAGAAGTCAAGAGGCCCAGGAGGTTAAAAGGCTTCCCTGTGGCACTGCAGTCATGCGAGAGTGGAGTGTTGAGCCCAGACTTGAGTTTAAAATGGGTGCTCTTTCATGTTGCTCTTTTGGTAAGACTCTCCCACGTGGCAGGTACCGTGTGAGACATAAGTATGAATCAGCCCCCATCCCTGTCCTCATGTTGTTCACAGAAGAGCAATGGGTAAGAGAAATGAGTATATGACTACATATATGTAGTATGAGTATATGACTGAATGTGATCAATGCTACATGTGCTCTGGGACCATGGAGGTGGGCAAAGCAAGTCCAACTCGGGACAAATTTAAGACTTTGCAAACAAGGTGCCATCTTATTTAGGACTTTCCAAAAGGAAATAAGATTTGGCCAGTGGAGAAAATAGGAAAGGCTAGTCTAGATAGAATATGTAGTCAGCCAAGATGGGAGAATGAGGAACATGCTCAGGGAATTACGGATAAAATCCCCTATGAGTAGACCAGAACATGGGTAGGAGACCAAGTGGGTAGAGAGCTTTGAATGGCATGATGTGAAGTGGAGACCAAGTTCTTTAGGCAAAGAGGACTACAGAACACTGCTGGCCAAAGGACAGAAATGATAAACAGAGGCCTTGAGAAGATAATTTTATTCTGGCCAAACTATTGGCAGTTTCTCTCACCAATGAAATTTCACACATGATTTTCTCTCTTCCTCCCTTCATCGCAGGGATGACTTCTATGCAAACTTCAGGACTTACTTTGGGCATCACCTACTCCAGGAAGGATCCCCTGTTCTCCCAGGATTAGGTCAGGTGCCCCTCCCATGTACTTCCTCAGCATCTATTGAAATTTCTATTTGCTTCCTGCCTTTCCTACTATGTGGAAGTTCCTTGAAGGTAGACACTATGATTATTTACCTTTGATTTCCCAAATCCTTGATTTCTTGGCACTTAGGAGATGCTCAATTACTGTTTGATGGATTACAGTGAACAAGCACCAGAGAAGTTTCAAAAAGACACTATGGCCACAGCCATGCAAGTCTAAACCATAGGTACAGTTAATTAACTTGTTCTTTCAATAAACATTTCTCATGACCCTATTTTATACCCTGCACTGTGCTTCATGTTTGGAAATTATGGGGTGCCTGATTCCAAAGGCAGTCCCCCTCTTGCTTGTGGTCACATATTGGAATTTGAACACCCTAAATACCAGCTCCCATAGAGCCTAATGAGCCTAAAGCCAGTCTTACTAGGAGTCAAGTATCATCAGCAAGTCCAGAGAAAGCCCTGCTCTCAAACTGCAGCCTGGGGGAGTAAGCAGAGGCATGGTAGGAAATGGGTAAAGCCACAGACCGCAACTAACCACAGCAAATCTTTCCAAAGTACTGATTTTACTTATTAGGTTTTACAGGATAGGGAATTTGAACTATCATGCAAAATGTGCAGAGAATTTTAAGAATAAAAGTTAAAGACTTTTTTATATGCAGGCAGCAACCATTTTAGGCTGTCTGCACTGACCTCTCCAGAGTCCAAATCCCTGTCCTTTGTTCTTGGAGTATGTGGCAGAGACTCCTGGCTGTTTTCCTTAATGCCATTTCCTTTCTCCCCTAGTATTAGAATACTCTGGTTTTAGCTAGGCATATGGCCCCTGGAATTACAGTTCTTGCTCTCCTTTTTTGTGTGGCCATATGACTGCGTTTGGTCAATCAAATGTAGGTGGAAGTGTTGTCTGTCATTCCCAGAAAGTGTCCTTAAAGGGAAGAGGCACTCTGTTTTTGTCTCTTTCTTGTTTTCCTGCTAAAAAGAATGTAGATGTGATGCAGAGAGTTCAAGCAGTCATCTTGGGTCATGAGGCAGTACTCTAAGGATAACTGAGCAAGAGAACAGAAGGAGCCTGCTTTCCAGCTCTGGGCTGCCTAACTCCAGACTTTTTACACAAGAGAACAAAACCTTGTATGTTTAAGCCATGGTCCGGTAGCACTCACAAAAATGTTCAAGAGACTCCAATAGGGAAATCAAGGGTTCACAGACTCACAGAAGGGGTCTCAGAAACCCAGCTCCTTGTTCCTGCCTACATTGCCCGTGCCAGATCTGCAACTGCCTAAAAAATTTGATAGGGCTGACAGACTTTGCTGTGAGTTAACATGTGAAAGCAGGTGCAAATAGGGTTTTTTTCCTCTTAGCAGGTGGTAAGAAGAACCCCTCTTTAGAGAGAGATCTTTTGTGGTTGGATGAAGGCTTTACTGAGCCCTTGGGCTAAAAGTTGTATCTTCAAAGCTAGAATGAGGCTTCCAAGAAAGAGGACAGCAGTTCTTCATCATTGAGCATCAAAAATTAGAAATAAGAGTGGAAATATCTGCAGTGAAGGGACTGAGGAGAGGAAAAGGGACAAGTGAGATGGGAGAATGCTATACCCCACCCCACTATTCCAAGGGACCCTCCAATTTTCATAAAATCTAACAAAGTTTCAAAATGTTTGGCATGATTGCATGACTTGTAGAACCACTGAAGTGCCTAAGTGTGCCATCAAGGATGACTTGGGGGAAGAATCCAAGATGGCTCACCCAGGAGCAGCTGCTAGAGACAGAGATCCTGGGATCATGAGTCTAAAAATGTTCAAAGAAGCACTTGAAAATGGCTTTCAGCTCCCCTGTGCCATGAAAAGCTGGAGGATGGTAGTAGTGGTCAAAGATATTTCACTTAGAATGCAAGGAACCTACTGAAACACCTGGGGTTACCATGGGAACCTGACCAAACCATTAAATCACAGTGCAGCAGTACTATACTCATTCACTATCCCCTCTGCCAGACACCAACACAGCCTCCTTCTTCTTGCAGCCAGAATCTTCAGTGGAAGTTGCATTCTAGCATTAAAAACTCCTCTCAGGAACCCAGAATAGCCAAAACAATCTCTGAAAAAAAGCCAGAGTACTCACACTTCTTGATCTCAAAGCTTACTACAAAGCTACAGTAATCAATCAAGACTGTGGTACTGGTATAAGAACAGACACACAAATCAATGGAACAGAACCAAGAGTCCAGAAGCTGTTACACTTATGATCAACTGATTTTTGACAAAGGTGCCAAGACCATCAATGGGGATAATCATCATTTCAACAAACAATGCTAGAATAACTGGATATCCCCACTGCAAAGAATGAAGTTGGACCCCTACCTCACACCATATACAAAAGTCAATTCAAAATGTATTACCAATCCAAAAGAGCTAGAACTATGAAACTCTTAGGAGAAAACACAGGAGTAAGTTTATGACCTTGGATTAAGCAGTAGCTTCTTAGATATGATACCAAAAGCAAAAGTGACCAAAAAAAAAAAAGGTTGAATCAAACTTAATCAAAATTAAAAACATTTGTGCTTCAAAGGATACCATCAAAGAAAGTGAAAAGACAACAGTAGGAGAAAATATTTATGAACCATCTAATAAGGACTTGTATTCAATAAAAAGACAAACCAATTTTTAAATAACCAAAGGGAACAAGGAGATACTACGACACTCCTATTAGAATGGCAAAAATCCAAACACTGACAACACCAAATGCTGGCCTGGATGTGGAGTTCTCATTCATTGCTGGTTGGACTACAAAATGGTGCAGCCACTTTGGAAAACGGTTTGGAAGTTTCTTACAAAAGTAAACTTACTCTTGCACTATGATCCATCAATTGTACTCTGTTACATTTACCCAAATGAGTCAAAAGCTTATGCCCACACACAAAAACCTGTACACAGTGTTTACAGTAGTGTTATTTGTATTTGCCAAAACTTGGAAGCAACCAATACATCCTTCAGTAAGTGAATGGATAAATTGTGGTACATACAGACAATGGAATATCATGCAGCACTAAAAAGAAGTGAGCGATCAAGCCATGAAAAGACATGAGGAAACTTAAATGTATATTACTCAAAGAAGCCAATCTGAAAAGACTATATCCTGTATTATTCCAATTATATGACATCCTGGAAAAGGCAAAACTAAGGAAGTGGTGAGAAGATCAGTGGCTGCCAGGAGTTAGGGAGACAACCGGGATGAAGAGGTGGAGCATGAAGGCCTTTTAGGGCAGTGAAACTATTCTGCATGATGGATACTATAATGATGGATAGACATCATTATACATTTGTCAAAACCCATGGAATGTATAACACCAAGAGTAAACCCTAATGTCAACTATGGACTTTGGATGATAATGATGTTCAATGTAGGTTCATCAATTATGACAAATGTCACACTCTGGTGTGGTTTGATGGGGGTGGGGCTACGCATGTTGAGGGCAGGGAGTATATGGGAACTCCCCTACTTGCAGTTCAATTTTGCCATGAACCTAAAACTGCTCTAAAAAATAAAATCAGTTTAAAAAAAGTAATGTTAATTGGCAAAGGAGGTGAACAGACAGTTCTCCAAAGAGACATACAGATGGTCAGTAAGTACATGAAAAGATGCTCTATTATCATTAGGCACCAGGGAAATGCAAACCCAAACCACAATGAGATACCACTTCACATCCACTGGAATGGCTAAAATAAAAAACAACAGACAATAGCAAGTATGGATGAGGATGCGGAGAAACTGAAACCTTCACACACTGCTGGGAGGATTGTAAAACACTGCTTTTGGAAACTCTGGGAAAACACTGGCAGTTCCTTCAATGAGTAAACACAGAGTTTCCATATTACTCAGCCATTCCACTCCTAGAGAGAACCGAAAACATGTCCACACAAAACCTTTTCATAAATGTTCACAGCAGCATTATTCACAATATCCAAAAAGTGGAAACAACCCAAGTATCCATCAACTGATGAATGGATAAACAATATGTGTTATATACACACAGAGAAAATTATTCAGCAATCAAAAAAGAACGAAGTACTGATATTTGCTAAAACATGGATGTTAAACAGCTTAACAACAGAAGAACCTTGACAATACCATGCTAAGTAAAAGAAAAAAAAAAGTTACACATAAACGGCCACAGATTGTATGATTCCATTCACATGAAATGCTCAGAATAGACAAATCCACAGAAACAGAAGGTGGATCACTGGTTATCCAGGACCGGGAAGAAGACGGAATGCAGAAACTACTAGTGGGTATAGGGTTTATTTTGGGGATGATGAGAATATTTTTAAAAACGAAACAGTGTGGATGGTTGAGTAACTCTGTGAACATATAAAAACCATCCAATTGTACACTCTGAATGGGTGAATTTTATGATATACAATTTGTATCACAATAAAGCTGTTATTTAAGAAACCGAAAAAAACAAAACCCAAAAACCTCCATTGAGGCCCAGTGCTGCCCAGACCCAACAGCCATCATTGCTCCCTCTTCCAACACTTACTTCTTCTACCTTCCTGAGGGCATTTTACAAACTATTTGTTGATATTCCCGAAACATTTTAAAAAGAAAATAAACTCGATCTCTTCATTCCACCCGAGACTAGGGAACAATAACTTACACCCACGAAATTGCAGTGGAACAGAAGCCGGAATTATGATCATGTAGCGCCATATTTTAGCTGAGAAGAGTTCATTACAATATATATTTTTAAAGCAGTGCTGAGAATGATCATCAACACTAACAAAATGTAATCTCACTGCATACATGGTGTTTTCTCCCAAGTTTTATTAATAACACACATCACTCACCAGTACATAAAAGAGGAACAAGGGACAGGAGGGGAGAGAGGCGCAGAACAACAGAAGTAGGCGAGCGCACTGTCCATAGGCATCATCCCAGACCACATGACAGCGAAGGAGCTGAGGCCACAGGTGCATCCAGGGTCTGGGACGACAGGCTCCCGACAAGTACCACATCGGGTGCTAGCCGGGTGACTCTGTAACATTCTCTGCCAGGGCTTGGGATTCCCCATAACTTCAGGGAATTTGGAACTAATTTCTTTTTGGTAATTTTTTCAAAATCTATCACACCCTTAGAGGCAACTGGAGCCGCCCTGGAGTGTCGACTGTTGCACAAAAATTTTGGTGCCATGGAAACTACTGACAGGAGAGAAATATGAAAATGTATACCCTCGTGAAACTTCCTAACGTGCTAAAATCAGCAGTTCTCTCTGAAGAGCCAAGTGTAATACTTGCCAATCGATCTGTTTTAGGATCCAAATGGCTTTGCTCAAACCGCTATCGCCCCACTGGGCAAAAAAAGCTTTGGCACTTAAAAAATGATTAAAAACTCCCTGCTATTTATAATGATGGAGAAATGTCACTGAGAATTAAATGTTTTGTCCGTAGAAAAATGTGGCTGTCTGGAAAAGGCTGTAGATACTTGCAGAGAATTAATGACAGGGTGGCTGTGAGCCCTTGCTGCCCTACTCCAAGGGAGCTCAAGACACAAGCTTCTGTTTGAGGGGGGTGTGTTTCTTTTTTTTCTTTTCTTTTCTTTTTTTTAACTGCAGGATTCCTCACCTGCTCATTCACCTGAACTCTGGGATAGCATGAGACAAGCAAGCCAGGCTCAAGAGTGTTACACGGTTCTCGCTGCAGCATCTCGCCATTTTTTTTTTCTCTTCACTCTCAAAATAAAGCCAGCATCTCTCACCCCCTTGTAGATTTTCATTAAAGCTGATCTAGAAACAAAACACTGAATCTACTACACTGCACGGACAGAGAAAGCAATGAAAAAAATACACAAATGGCAGCACTGTTCTCGGGATCCGATGTTCAGGATTCTGCTCTGCATCCAGATAACCGGGCTCTGCACGGCAGACTGCTCAACCAGCCTGCCAAGACCCTTTGCTAAGGTCTCTACTTTGCTAAGGCTGGGGAACTTCGACTCCAACCAGGCAAACCTACTAACCTCCCGGGAGCTGTCCCGTGTTCCCAGGAGCCCTCCCGCTTCGTCCCTACCACTGATTCAATGTAGCATGCACCATTTCTTATTCCTCCTTCAAACTCTGGGAAGAAATCTTCTCCCTTTTGCTCCATAGTCACTCTCTCTGCTGGCCATGCTTTTTATATAGAAATGTTTCTGCTGTTTCATCAGCATGGGTGTGCCTGTGTTGTTTCCTATTTGTTAATCACAGCATGCTCTGCTATAGGACAAAAGATTCTGGTATTCTCATCTCAATAAAGTATACACTGCCTTTCCCACGCCTCCTCCCTTCCTCTGACTGTGGCTGCTTCTCAACATTTTCAACTTGTACTCTTTCTTGTATCCACAGGCCAGGTGTAGATCAACCAACTTAGCCATGTGTAGTAGGGTTCCCAGGAGAAACACAACCAATAGGATACATATACATATATTTATTAGATATTACATATTAGATTTATTATCAGGAACTGGCTCTGGTGACTCTGGAAGCTGAAAAGTCTCATAATCTGCTGCCTGCAAGCTGGAGACTCCAGAAAGCGGGTGGTACAGGTTCAAGGCCCGAGAGCCAGAGTTGATGGTGTAGATTCCACTCCAAGTCTGAAGGCTTGAGAACCAGGAGCACCAAAAGCAGGAAAAGTTCAATGTCCCAGCCCAACAGTCAGGCAGACAGTGAATCCTCCCTTCCTCTACTTTTTTTTTTTTAAGATTTATTTATTTGTGAGAGAGAGATGGAGAGGGAGAGCACAGTGGGGAGGGGCAGAGGGAGATGGAGAGAGAGAATCTCAAGCAGACTCCCTGCTGAGCGCAGAGCCCGATGCAGGTCTTGATCCCAGGACCCCACGATCATGATCTGAGCCGAAACCAAGAGTCAGATGCTCAACCAACGGAGCCACCCAGGCAACACTTCCTCCACCTTTTTGTTCAATCCAGGCCCTCAACAGATGAGATGAAGCCCATCTCCCCACACTGGGGAGGCTTTACTCACTCTACCAATTCAAATGTTAATCTCTTCCAGAAACACCCTCACAGACACATCCAGAAATCATGTTCAATGAGCCAGCTGGTCATCCCATGATCCAGGCAAGTTGACACAATAAGTTAACTATCAGATTGTGAAAAAATACAAGGAAAAAAAAAAAAGCTAACCATTTTTTAATGCTTTTTTGTATAAAGTCATAAACAGTTTTATTGTCTTCATATTGGTATATTAATCTATGATCCACTCACTCAATGTTTTTTAAGCTCCTACTATGTGCCAGTCAGCGTACCAGCTGCTGAGGACTCAACAGAGGACAAGATCAAGCCCCTGGCACTTACAAGCCAATAAAGGAGATAGACGAATCTACAGAAGGTGGTAAAACTCTGTGATAAATGCCCTAATGGGGTCATGCAGACAGAGGTGAGAACTCGCAGCAGGGGCTCCTGACCAAGGTGCTGGGGTCAAGGAATGTTCCCACAGGAAGTGAAGGTGAAAGAAGACAAGAAGGTCAAGCAGGAGCCGGGGAATGGGAGGTGGGAGATGGTCCAGGCAGACAGAATACTCAGGGCAAACGCCAGAGCTCAGAGAAACATAGCATGTTTTTAGATTTCTTAGATTTGCAAGTTCAGTAGAGCTGCATCAAAGTCTTGGGGGTGGAAGAAGATGCGGGGCTCAGAAGTCGGGATTGTAACATGAGAGCATCACATAAATCCCAGATAGCTGAATCAAGCACCTCTCAGTGGAAGGAAATGCAGGGCTGATCAAGAAGGGATTAGGAAGCCTTGCTAAGAAGTCTGCACTTTATCCTGGAGCCATTAAGAGCCATCCAGGAGTTTCAAGTAGGAAAATGATAGAAGTAGATAGGCATCTGGAAAAACCACTCTGGCTGCAGTCTAGAGAATGAATTTAAAGAGACATAGCAGGGATGGGGAAGGGGAATGCTAACTTTCTGGAGCAGGTAAATGTTAACATTATTCAGGGGGAAAAGTGCAGGGGCCCCCAACTAGCTTGTACACACACATGCATGCACATGCACACAGGGCTTTGCAGTCATGCATGTCTGCAGTGTGTGGTTGTTGGTTTGTCCGTGTCCTCCACTGCGATGTAACAGGGGAGACTGAGTCTTAATCATCTTTGTATCTTCAGGTCCCAGCTCAGTGCCTGACACAGAGCAGGCACTTAATAAGTGTTTGCTGGTTGAATGAATGACGGAGTGTCTGAGTGTGTGGATGAAAGCATGCATGAACCAACAAATGACAGAGGACAAGGAAGTCAGGAAATATTCATGGAAAGATTATGGGCTTTGGACTTCATTAAAATCACAGATCTACCATTAACTTGCTGTGTGAGCTTGAACAAATTTATCTGCTCTGAGATCGTTTCTTCATTTGTAAGAAGGTGATGATAATATCTGCTCACAATATTATGATGAGGATCAAATGCGATGGTATGTATAAGCTGCCAAGCAAAGGTCTGGCACAGTGTAGGTACTAAACAAACTTCCCTCTGCCCCTTCCAGTTTTATTTGCCCCCTCCCACCTGGCACCAGCACAGTGTTCCAGAAACACAGCATGAGGAGAGAACTTCCATGAAGCAGAGATTCTAGACCTGCCACTGAGGCAAAGTGGAAGGCAACTTTCAAAAAATCCCTTGTTAATATTGGGCAGAATTGAGCCACTAAAGAGCAGTTTAATTATTTAGAGAGCAAAGAAGTTAAAGCACTTAGGAAAGATGTCATAGAGAGTAATACAAAGAACATAAAACAGTCTTTCCTGATCATGTTCTGCCGAGGAGAGAGAGGTTCAGACTATCTGTGATCAAGAATTATCAACCGGAAAAAAGAATCACTGATTTCATGTGAGCTACTTTTTCAATGGTGTTCCTGAGATTAGCCTGACAACAGGGAGTCATCATTTCTTTTCCTCTGGTACAAGAACATGTGGGTATGGACTTGACTGTTCTCGTGCCCAAGAGGTTGATATGTATTCTGGGTTTCAACTAGTGGTACTTAAAATTAATGTATCTTACACAACTATCTACTTTTGGGGGGGGTGCAATTTACTTACACTGGCTTTTAAAAGGGACTAACAAATCAAAACAAATAAAATTGAAATAAAAGAAGAGAACAGTTAGGAGGCAAGCAGATAAGGCAACAAGGAAAACCGTGGCTCCTGGGACCAAGTATGAAAGAAAAAGGTCATAGCATTCATGACGTTCATGTGTTAAGTGATGTGTATGTGTTACTTCCTGTAGCTCTTATAATAAACCATTGAGAGAACTCCTATATTTCAATGAATACAAGGCGTCATTAAGAAAGAAAAGGCTGCCAATTAAATTCTGATAAAGCACTCTGATTTTGATTTAAAATACAAAAAAAAGTATGACTGAAAATCAAGGAAACATGGCAGTACCATTTCCATTTTATTGGGAAGGAAACTGAAAAACAGGGAGTTAAGAAACCTGCTAAGGTCCCTGGCCTGTAAAAGGAAGGATCAGATTTTGAACGCAGGACCTCAGGTCCCCATTAGCTGAATACACTGTCTACCTACTTCCAAGCTTCCTGGCAGCCATATGTTGAGTTATGTAATTCTTATTATTTGGGAAGAAACACACTAGCTTCTCAGGGAAGTCAAAGCTTTTCTCAGTACAAAATTCAGAGGAAAATTTCTTAGAGATACTCCAAAAGGAGTATATCATAGATTATTTTATTGAAACCTTCAAAAACAATTAGAAGGCTAATATAAAAACACAGCTTAATGAAAACAATTTTTCATGGATAAGGTCATGTTGTCAAAGAATGTCACCTTCTCATAGTCTATGACCAGCCACAGATGGAACTCAATGTATCTGGAGAAACAGAGATTATGCTCCTCAAATTATCTTCCCTAAATATCATTGCTCTCCATCCAGTTTTTACTGAAAGCCTATTCATAGTTCACGATATTCTCCAGCAAAGGCCTGTAGGAAGAACCCTGCTGATTGATAAATTCTGTCCATGTGGCGATCCACTTATGAATTAGGAACTGGCTAGCCACTCAATGACTCAGACACTCTTGGGATTCAGCATAAACCATCCTCTCTTCCAGAAAGTCTCCACAACCATGGCTTCAGCATGGAAGAGGCTTCGCAATTGTAAGCCAGCAAGAAGGAAGCTGAGAGTTTCTTCAGCATCTTGTCCTGATGAAGCAGGTGGTTCTGGAATTGACTGCCTAGATCCAAAACCAGCTCAAATATTCAGTAGCTGGGTGATCCTGCATAAGTTCCAATATCTTGATGCCTCATTTCTACATTTGCAAAATGAAGATCACAATGATATATCCACCTCCCAGGGCTGTTGTAAAAACATAATGAGACAAATCCTATAAAAGACAGTATGCCTGGCACATGGTAAGCACTCTATAAATGTTGGCTTATGTTAGGTGATTTGATAATTTGGATAGGTTTTTTTAAACAGATAATTAATTTAGCAGTAGTAACATGCCCTTTGGGAGAAAAGGCTGCACAGATGTGAACCATTTTGTTATTCAGGCATGAGGTAGAACGACATGTCTGGGGACAATCAGCAATCCTGAGGTACAGCAAATTCCTACAAGATCCCACGTCAGTGATCCTGGCTGCCTTCGTGTTGAGGGAGGCAGCATGGCATATGGGAAGAACCAAAGTTTAGAGTCAGACATTTGCTCAAATCCTAGCTCAGCCCTCACCTACTGGTGCAGCATCAGGCAGGCTGGTTAACCTCTTTGTACCCCATTTATAAAATACTGATGAGACCACCTACTGTGCAGTGTTGTTGAAACAACTGGAAGGAATATACGTATAGTGCCTGGCACACTGTAGGTGCTCAGTACACAGAAGATATTATTATTATTATAGCAGCCTATCAAATTTTATTTAAGTAACAATTTTCCTCTTTATTGAAAGAGCAGTCTGTAAGAATGCTTTGTTTTCTACTAAGCAAAATGAATCCATTTCTTATGAAAATATGACATAAAACTGATGACTCTTTAGTGATAGGGAATTATGTATGTGTATATATAGGAAAAATCCCCAACTGAATTTTAATTATATTTTTTAAACCTGTTTTTAAATACCCCTGCAAAGTGATTTCACTGTAGAAAAGTTAGAAAATAGGGATTAAAAAGAAAAAGAAAAATTGTTTCCTATAATCCCATTGTACAGAGATAAACTAAACATGGCATTTTAGTGTTTATCCTTCCGGACTGTTTTTTTTTTTCTATATATAAACATATAAAAAGGAAGGAAGGAAGAAAGAAAGAAAGAAAGAAAAGAAAGAAAAGAAAGAGAAAGGAAGAAAGATATACATGCAGATCTATTTCTCTCAGTTATCTCAGCCTGCACCAATCTTTGCAAAGAACAAACTGCAAATGCTTAAGAAGGATATTTATTCGTTTACTTATTTATTTATTTAGCAGAAGCACATAGGTAAGGGAATTATTTTTAATTAAACATACTATCCCAGGCCTACAACCTCCCCGATATGTATAAACCTCCCTGTGATCAACAATATGTAACCGAGAACCAGGCACACAAATACACATATATTCCGATGCTGAATACTCAGTATTCCTGTACTCAAGCAAGCTAAAGATGTGATCGACTATGTCAGTACTCATATGCCACTTCACGTTTTTAAGCCAAGAGATGGCTCTGATACCCCAGGAGCCCATTAACTGACCCATCAGACACACAGACACAACCATGTGAGTCTGACAACTACAATTTTTTTCCCATCACACCTCCCCATTCTCACAGGGCCAGGCAGCAGACTTGGGCTGTGCTGTGTGCCGTGATGGGTCCCGGAGCACTTCCAAATCAGGGATGTGCACGCTCGCGCACCTTCCCTTGCCCTCTACCTCATCTCAATCTCGGCACTGCCACCCCTCCCATCAAAAGGTACTCCCGAAAAGCCAATTTTCTAGTTCTGCTCCAGTGGAGCTGCTGTCCCTCCCTGAGGCCAGCGAGCACTTAGGATTAATTGTTATTTGCTATGTTGAAGTGATACAGGTAGCCTTGCCCAAGGTAGCCACGGTCCGTGAGCGCTCATACATTTTCATCACCTTCTGTGAAAGGCAGTGCTCTTGTGAAGAGTAGGGAGTGTAGCGAGGAGCATAAAAGACATGCCGCGGGTTGCCAAAGGAAAGAAGAAATAAAGATAAAAGAAGCAGGTGGGATGAAGGCGATTTCTACAAGCCAAACAGACAGAAAGACTGATGGATGGTTCTGATGGAGCCCGTGAATCAAAAACAGTTTTCCATATCCTCCAGGACACTGGTTTTTTCAAGTCCTCACCCCTTTTCTAATGACAAATAAAATGTAATATGTTATGCTGCTAACAGGACATTGTTGAATCAAGCACACCCTCCTGGGCTGAGCTTGATGAGACAGGACTTATGTGAGACACAGCACAACCAAGTGGCCATAGGCAACGTGACTTTAGATGGCAGATGTCGGGTGATGGCTCCAAATGCATACGATCATTGCCAAAGGAGGTGACAAAAACCACCCTTCAGAAAGACCTGCCTGCCCACCTCCTCTCCCCAACACACACGCACATGCACACACGCGCGCGCGCACACACACACGCCCAGACCTCTGAAGCAGGGCAGTCAGGGTATATGTCCAAATGAGTGCAGACATGACTCTCTCCCCAGCCCCCAACAAGGTTAGAAATAGCTGTATCTGAGCTAAATGGGTGAAGCCCAGCATCCTTTTACAATATTAGCGATTCAGGCTGCTGTAAAGTTGAAATATTTCAACTCTCTACTAGCACCAAATGCCCAAATTTATAAATGCGGTCCATTAAAAAAGCCCATCTCATAGCAGCTGGTAACTGCCATCAAAACTGGGGGATTTAGGATTATAAAAAGCAATGTAAGTAATAAACATGTTGTTTAAAAGCTTGAAACTCTTCATCTTGCCACTTCTACCATCCCAACTGTCACTTTCAGACACCACCATTTCCCCAATTCTAAGTCTTGGGCTCTCAAGTTTAACACTGTTCATTCTACACTTTCTCTAACTCTGTGTAGAGCTTCTCATGGGGGACAAAAGCACTAGCCCAGTGGTACCTCGAGCCGCAGGAGGACAGGGACGCCTGTCACTTGGTCAGCACAATCACGGGTAAAAAGCACACCTGGGTAGGGGCCCACTTCCCTTTTGCTCCTTGCATCACCCTCTTTTTCAGAGCGCTGTATTCTGAATCTGACAGGTCCTTAAACAGAGCCAGCCATCAATTCCCATGTCCTGCTCTGTGCCAGGTACCATCTGCAAGCAACTGCAACAGGCCCACGACACAGCTCCCCTCAGAGATCCACATCTCCCTGCTTGCAGCTGGTCCAACCTCACCAAACGGAGACTTCTGATGATTTCAGGTTACACCTAAAATTCATCTGATTCTTGGATCTCTTCCTAATTAGGATTATTTTCTAATTAATCTAGGGCTAGCTTCTATCCCCTAGGACCTGAAGCCATCCAATCACCCCAATTAATGTGCTTAACTGCAGTCGCACTCCTAACATTTGCAGAACCTGGGGCAAGAATGCAAATGGAGGCCTTACATTTGAAATGTAAGTATTTCAAAGTTATAAATCAAGCTGACAAATTACTAAAATATGTTCTATCCTATCTTGATATGGATTCCCTCATAATGACCTAGCAGGCCAGTTTCAAATACAGAATTCTCGATCCCTGGTCCTCTGCTAGCCCCACCTGCTTTTCTCAAACCCAGCTCCATCCCACACCCCTCAAGACCTCATCGAAATGGAAACGTTGGGTTGTATATACAAATCCTTCCATCTCAGCCACCTCAAACAGCCACTTCTTTGTCATCCCTTGGGCCTACAAGTGCACACACTGGTGTCGTACTCTGCTCCGGGGAGGACCGAATGAGGCCCACACAGGCCATGGAGGCTGACATGGACAGGGAATTCGAGACTCCCAAATACCCAGAGCATGATGCAGATTCTACACTCTAGAAGAGAAGGCAGAGGCTCTCGGTGGCCCCTGGCCCTGCATATCCTCTGCCCCACAAAGAAGTGCTGCCCAAGGAAGGCCAGAGTGGGCTGGGTCTCATGTTCATAGGCATATGCTAGTCCTCGTTCAAAACCTAGTTCAGGAGAGATCACCACCTCCAGGAAGTCTTCCCTGACCACCCCACCACCAAAATCCCACAGGCTCTATGAATGTTTATTAAATGAATGCTGTGGAAACACCTAGATGAACATGGATTACCTGTATGTAATATGACTGAACTTGTGTTTATCAGTCTTTTCTCCCAATAGAGACTTAAATCCTTGTGGGCAGAGGCCACATTAAACTAAAATGCCATGAAGTCCTGGGTTCATGACCAAGTATGTAGGAACCAGGGTTCTGAGCTGAGAAGCCTGTTGAACTAGGCCTCCTCCTGGCTGAGAGATCCAGATGGTTTTGTAACAGGATGTTAAAGGCTACTTCTCTGGTCTCAGAGTTGTCAATGTTTCACAAGGCAAAACCATTCAACAGATGCCAAGAACCATCTTAGCAGGACCTACCAAGAAACTGAGTTGCCAGTTCTGCCAGTTTGAGCCCACCACCCACCTCCAGGCTCTATAAGAGGATGGGGGGGGGGGGGGAGAATCTACTGGGGAGGAGCGAAGATATTTTCTTTGGAAAGTTATCAGTGTGCTGCGTATTTCAACACATCCCACCCCTTCCCATGGAGAGGGGCCTGAAGCTCTTCCCTCACTTGGAAAAATGAGAAGCCTCAGCAACAGAGCCCCAGAACACCCCCAAAAGTACCTCATGATAAGCCAGCAATTGTGCATCTGCCAACCCAGAAGGTCCTGTATCAAACTACAATATTAGGGGAGATCATTCCTCATCCTTGATCCTGGACCTTTCTCTCTCCCATCCCTGATTCCCTTCACAACAGTGGCCAAGGGAAGGATGAAGGGAGTAAGAAGTAGAGATGAAGCCCATTACACATCTCTCCTCCCCAGATCAAGGCAGGCCTATCTGGGAATGGGGAGAAGATTTATTTGTTTGTTTGTTTTATTTTGTTTTGTTTTAAGACTGATTTATTTACTTGAGAGAGAGAGAATTCATGAGCAGGGGTAGAGGCAGTGGGAGAAGGAGCCAAGCAGACTCCCCGCTGAGCGGGGAGCCCCACACAGGGCTCCATCCCAGGGCCCCAAGATCATGACCTGAGCCGAAATCAAGAACTGGACGTTCAACCAACTGAGCCACCCAGGCTCCCCTGGGGATGGGAAGAAGTTTTAAATCAGGTGTTTTATATTAGATTTTTGACAATATTTTTTAAATTGGATTTTGATGGCACATTGGCCAACTTTTTTAATACAGGGAAAAAAGACTATTTGCTTATTATCTGAGAGTGGCTAAAAAAGCTAAAGGATTAAAAGGGAAGGATAGAAGAAAGAGCAAAGCTGTTTCCTACATGCACCCTAACAAGTTCAACATGTTCGACAGACCGGTGTGTTTTCATTATTCACAGATATAAAATACCTAGGTTGCTAGAGACACACATGGACCATTACGACATTCTCATGACCCCCACCTCCCACAGAGCATCAGCTGCTCTTGGGGGAAAAATAAATTAGGCCATCGATTTGAGTTTCATGAGATTGAAAAAGTCATTTTGTCCCCTGCTCAAATTATAAGTAAGCTGTTAAACTGACTTTAGTTTCTCCTCTTTTCATTTTAAATCCACATATATCATGAAGACCATCAGCCAGCTAAAGGGGAGTTCCCTTGGTCAGTAATTGAATATCTTTATCTTCCCTGTAATTCACTGGTCTTCCACTTTTCCTAAGAGATGTCTTCTTAATATGACCATCATTCACAAACCCGACCACTGGTAAGCTGGTGAACATTTCCTCCACAGGTAATTTAAAACACAATAGTGTTTCAGTAGAACATATCTGTGAAGAAACTTTCTCGCTCTCTAAAATCTGTTTGGAAGACCTGGTTGATATTTTTCTCCTAATGCTTCCAATATGCATCCTGCAGAATGAACTCTGAAAAAATGAAGGTAAGTATACCAATTAGCAGAGAATTAAACAAGAGTCTTGTGACTTCTGTGATTTTTCCAGAAACTTCTGTACATTTGGAAAAGGCTCTTAGAAGCATCACATTTTCAAATAACTCTTCTGGCCACCCCTAAAGTATGCAGAAACATTTCACTCATGAAATCATTTCAGATACAGCATTTTTCTGATTATGATCCGAACAGAACCAAACCAACTGGAATTCCACCATGAAGTCCATTCAAATACTCAAACACCATAAGCCAGCTAAGAAACTAATACTGAAAGGTATCTATATGATTGCTTTAATCCCCACCAAGAAGCCTTCCTTCCTCCTGACTTTCCATGGTGGTGTTGTCCAAACTAATCTTCTGTAATGATGGAAATACTTGATATCTGTGCTGTCCAATACAGTTGCCATACAAGCCATAGGTAACTAGTGGACACTTGAAATGTGGCTGGCACAACTAAGGCCCTTAATTATTTTTTTAATTTGAGAGAGAGAGAGCGTGTGTGTGTGCACAAGGGGGGGAAGAGCAAAAGAAGAAGGAGAGAAAGAATCTTTTTTTAAATTCAATTAGCCAACATATAGTACATCATTAGTTTCAGATGTAGTGTTCAATGATTCATCGGTTTCGTATAACACCCAGTGCTCATCGTCAGGTGCCCTCCTTAATGCCCATCACCCAGTTATCCCATCCCCCACCCACTTCCCCTTTTGCAACCCTCAGTTTGTTTCCCAGAGTCAAAAGAGTGTCTCCTGGTCTGTCTCCATCTCTGATTTCTTCCCATTCAGTTTTCCCTCCCTTCCCCTGTGGTCCTCCATGCTATTCCTTATGTTCCACATGAGTGAAACCATATGATAATTGTCTTTCTCTGCTTGACTTATTTCACTTGCAAGAGAAAGAATCTTAAACAGGCTCCATACCCAGCATGGAGCCCAACGTGGAGCTTGATCTCACAACCCTGAGATCATGACCTGAGCCAAAATCAAGAGTCTGACACTTAACCAACTGAGCCACACAGGCGCCCCTAAGACACTTAATTCTTAAGTTTAAATAGTCACATGTGACTGTTTGGTAGTCCTATGGCTACCATTTTGGACAGCTCAGTTCTATAGCATATATTATTGCTGGCAATCTAGAGAATTCCCCTAGAGAATGAGTCCTTGGGGCCAACCATGCTTTCTGGAAAACTAAGGAGGAATCACTAAACGTTTGTTTTGCCAAATGGTTTTCAAACTTTTTTTAAATCAGCAATTCCTTTTTACCTTATTTCTCCTCTCTTTTCAAAAGATATTTCTTCTATGACAACGTCACTGCTTTAGACATTTGGAAGGGTGTCTTTCTAAAATGGTTTAAGAAAAAAATGCAACATACCCATATTACCTTCTTAAACAGCATCCACTGAACATAATTTAATTTTTCCTGCGGGCCTCAGGGTCATCTTTATGAACACAGGCTATCAGACTCAGAAGAAACACATTAATTACTATAATGCACCTTAATGCAATGAAGCCCTCAGGGTCACTGGGCTCAGCGGGGCTATTTAAACCTACCCCAGGCACAGATTTTTATAGCTTTCTGTCACATCTGTTGCCTAGCTATTAATGTCAAGCCCTATTATTGTCAGAGTGTCTACCTATACTTATTTATTGCCTACCGTGTTTAAAAAGGTA
This sequence comes from Zalophus californianus, assembly GCF_009762305.2. NCBI lineage: Eukaryota > Metazoa > Chordata > Mammalia > Carnivora > Otariidae > Zalophus > Zalophus californianus. The sequence goes on along the minus strand of NC_045605.1, from coordinate 85,975,017 downwards.
GCCTGTGTCAGTGGTAGCCTCTTTGCCCACCTCATTCATTGCTTCTGATCTGCTGACATTCCAAGGATGCTAGAACTGGAGTCAGTTAGAAATGTTTGTAAAGTAAGAATAGTTAGGGCATAAACAAGGGTATGAAGAGTTCTCAGTAAACTTCAGTTTTAAGGCCAGGACCTCTTGATATCTAAATCATCAGCTCAGAGTCTTTTCTGCTTCCTTCTTGGTTTCAGGGAGAGTGTGTCCATAACAGCTGCTTCCAGATAGGCCAGGCCTTACTTTTCTGCTACTAGAAGGAATATTCCTCTTTCCCTTAATTTTATTTACCCTTTTATTCAGTACTACTGATTTCCCCAAATAGAACATAAACAGTTTTGTAACAGAGGAATCAAAACCTGGGGGAATAAAGGAAGGAAAGAAATGTGCTATTCTTATTTGTATTCCCTATAGTATTTTGCCCAGCACTATTCACCCAGGAAGGATCAACTGAATGTTGAATGAAGTAATAATGTGTTTTGCTTTTGAGTTTATTTTCATATAGTTTAAGCATAATAAAAATGGTTTTCAAAAATAAACATTACTCAAAGCAGAAACCATAGGTCTTCAACAATGACTATTAATATTTCTTTGCTGTTTTTACCTGATTTGTTAGGAATTTATTTTTTTAATTAACTTATTTTAGAGAGAGAGAAGAGAGAGAGAGAGAGCAGGGGAGGGGCTGAGAGAGCAAAAGAGAATCTCAAGCAGACTGTCCGCTGAATGTAGAGCCCAATGCGGGGCTCAATCTTGCAACCTTGACACCATGACCTGAGCCGTAATCAAGAGTCAGACACTCAGCTGACTGAACCACCCAGGCGCTCCTGATTTGTTAGGAATTTAAATTGAAACTTAATATCCAGTTAGTCCTATTCAATTATATCTACAGTATGATTAGACTCAGATACCTCTGACAACTCCTGCTTTGTAAGCTCAGGAAGGTGACCCTGAAAGATTCTAGAAACATTCTAGAATTCCTTCAACAAAGCAGAACTGAACTAGTGAAATTCCAGAAATGAACCCAGTACCCTTGGAGCATCTCCCCAGCATCCCTGAGTATGGGGGAACAATTACATCTGATTCTAGATGCCATATTTCTATTAACGTGGCCCAGGGCAGAACCAGCCTTTTAACCATCCCTATCACACTGCTGACTCATACTAGAACTCACCGTCAACTAGAAGCTCCTTCTTCAACAGTCTTACTTTAATAACTATTGTCTTCCATTTCTTACCCTTGTCAGTCATCCTAAGATTTGTAGGAAGGTGAAACTAAAATCCTCCCCAGAAAAAATTTAGAGACCACCCCCCATCCCAGCAGATGTTCTTTCCTGAAATAATATGACTCCTCCATGAAACCTCAAAAGTTCACAGCTCTGCAATTCACTGACACTCTCAGCATCTCATTTGCTCATCTATGCTGTGACTTTTGCAAGGATCTAGTTTCAACCTGAGAGAGCAATGCTATACTATGTGAGCCCCTCTGAGGAAGCATGTGGCTTCCCAGGAACTAATCAGATTCATCAAAAGAATCTTAAAGGTGCAAGTCCAGCTTGAACGATTCCTTTTTAAGCTTGAGCATGAGTATATCCTGGCCAGGTCTTGAGTCACCAGAATGGGCAGTAGGAAGTATGCAGGAAAAACTCCTGCTTCATAAAAAAAGATTAGACAGAGGCATTGACCCCAATACCTATCACACGTACCCCAGCCTCCAGATCCTTGCAAAGCAGGAAGATCCGCAGGGGAGAGAAGACACTCACAGAGCGGTGAGCAGCCCTCGGAGAAATGCCCAATGGGCTGAACTATGGGTCAAGAGATAAAGCCAGCTCATCAACAGCCAATCACCACACAGTTTCTAGAGCAGGAAAAAGATGGAGCAACTTTCCTTCCACAGTGGGGGTGGCTAAGATGGGCATCTCCCTTTCTGTACTGTTTCTTCCCAGCTTTTGCCAAACTCCTAGATAGGGGAAGAAGGGCAGGACAATGAAGGGATTGACAGAGCTAGTAAATGAAGACTATTTTTAAAGTCTATAGGTTTGGGAGCTTTCTTTTTTCTCTTTCATTGGGATCTTGATTTAGAAGTAGCACAGGTGTGCTGGGGTGGCACAGTCGGTTAAGGGTCCGACTCTTCATTTTGGCTCAGGTCGTGATCTCAGGGTCATGAGATGGAGCCCTGTATCGGGCTCTATGCTCAGTGCAGTCGGCCTGCTTAAGATTCTCTCTCCCTCTGCCCCTCCCCAGACCCTGCACTCTCTCTCTCTAAAATAAATAAATAAAGCTTAAAAAAAATGTAGCAAAGCACAAAGTGAAAAACACTGGTTTCTGGAGTCAGGCAGGGGTCCAAATTCTAGCTATGTGATTTTGGCTACTTGACTTCTTTGCCTCAGATTCTTTATCTGATAATGTGAGAGAATTCAAGGTCAATATGTATAAGATGCCTAGGATGTGGTAGGCACTTGATAAATGATAGCTCATGGGCACCTGGGTGGCTCAGTCGTTAAGTGTCTGCCTTCGGCTCCGGTCATGATCCCAGGGTCCTGGGATTGAGCCCCGCATTGGGCTCCCTGCTCAGCGGGAAGCCTGCTTCTCCCTCTCCCACTCCCTCTGCCTGCTGCTCCCCCTGCTTGTGCGCGCGCTCTCTCTCTGTCAAATAAATAAATAAAATCTCTTTTAAAAATTAAAAAAAATAAAAATAAATGATAGCTCATTGCTCTTGAACTCTAAAGGGGTCCCGGCAAAGCCTAAAAGAGTGGAAAGGAAGCAGGGGCTGGCTCTTTGAAGACCTGCCCAAGGAAGAGGAAGATCCTTGCTTTTGAGGTTTTTTCGGATTGCCCAATTCAGTCCTCTAAGTTGGGATAACTTCTGGAGAGAAGTTCAGTCTGCTTCTGCGAAACATGGCTCATGGGTGGACGGAGGAGGATGAAGGGGTCTCACAAGTAAGACACTTCTGTTCTCCTTCAAACGAGAGCAGAACAACAGTTCCTCAAACAACCTTTTGGCTACGAAGCAAACAAATTAACTCAGAATGGAGGGTGAGCAGAATCTGATGACATTTATGCAAGATGATAAACTTGCCACAGTGTATGCAATAAATAGAAATAATGTAGGGGGAAATGGCCATATGTTAGAGAAACTCCAGGAAAATAAACACATTTCTTCGCGTGCCTGTGGATGCTTATAAATATATCCAGGTTAGTTGTTTCTATTGTCCTCTCATAAATAGAGAGCTGCGCTCTCATAACACTTTATGCCTTCTCTGAGGCAATTTCTACTTTCAACTTTGTAAAATCTGCTTGCTTGCAGGTCCCATCTGCCCATGCAAGGCTATGAATTCCATGCCTTCTCCCTTTTTGAACCTTTGGTGAACTGCACACATTAGGCCCCCCTAGACAATTGTTGGAAAGAAACTTAGTAGTTTATCTACATGCCTAAGGCTGATTGTGTGTGTGTGTGTGTGTGTGTGTGTGTGTGTGTGTGTGTGTGTGTCTGTATATATGGTTTTAAAAACTATATTGTGTTATTACTACCAGCAGGAGTGGTCTTTCTGTCTGTCCGTATATATGGTTTAAAAAACTATATTGTGTTATTACCACCAGCAGGAATGGCCTGCATGGGGTGGTGGGTGCACTGGCCTAGGGTATGAGTGGGCTGTGAAGAATTAATTGAAATTAGGAGGTTGAAAGAGAATGGAGTGGATTTAGAGGCCAGGCCCAAGGGTTCCTCAGATTTGCCAGTGGGGATGCAACCATGGTCAGAGGGGATAGTCAGGAGACAGCATCTCAAAAGCACCAGCCAAAAGGCATATTGGAAGACAATGACCAGCCAAAACTGGACTTGGTAGCAGAAAAGTGGTTACTGGACCTTCTTGATAGGACCTGAGAGTTATGGGATGGGAATAATTGGTTCTTCTTTGGCAGCTGACCCAGCCTCAAACAACCCCAGTGGCCTCACTTGCTTGGCTCTGCCTTGTCCCGCTAACCTTCTCCAGGCAGCTTTGAGTTAGTAAATGAGAATCCTCCTCTGCCATTTGAAGCCATCACTCAGTCCGCCATTACTGACATTGAAAACTGAGCTCTGAAGAGGAAAAAGAGTGAGGAATCAGGATCTATTTTGGAAAAAAAAAAATGCTAGAGATCACATATTGGACAAATGTTGAAAAGCAAATTTTCCAAAAAGCTTCTTGGCTTCAAACCCACTGTAAAATAATAATATATGTTCATTACTGATACTTTGGGGAGGAAATGAAAAGTAGAAGGAAGACAAAATACCCATAATCCCACTGCCCGCAGACAATTACTGTTACCTTTTTATTCCAGTTTAAGATCAAATTTAAATCCCAGTTTTTTAGTAGAACCAAAATTAATTGCCTCTCTAATATATACTAAGGTTTATTCTTTGGTACTGAACATTTATGCTAAGTGTGAGTAGAGGTAGATTAAAAAAAAATTCAAAATGAGTTACTAAGGAAAAAAAAATGGGGCCCAGGGCAAATTCTTGGAGCCAAGTTACTTCTTCCAAAATGTTTTTCAAAGGTGTTACATACTTCCAGATTATCTGAACATGGCCTCCACTAAGGAGCATTTCATAAATGCAGTATCTAGAAATCTATGAAGGTTTGATCTTTTTGCCTGAAGTTCATGGACAAGGGCCACAAGAAAGCACCTTCAGGTATGCCAGCATTCCTGCACTAAAAAAGAAGACTGGAAAAAGAATGACCTAAATAGACCTCAAGCCCGTCCTAGAGCACAGTAGTATAAAGAGTATGGGACTCAACCCTCCCTTATTGCAGACCTGCGACCTTCTTCACTGCACAGTACCCTGAACTATGGTTCTATCTAATGCCAATGTGACATAAAAACACCTTCAAGGCAACAGAGATGCCAAAAATCACATCTCATTTCAAGTCCACAGGGAAAACTAAAATGTACTGCCACTGCAGCAGGGAAATATATTTTTTTAAAGATTTTATTTATTTATTTAATTGACAGAGAGAGAGAGAGAGACAGTGAGAGAGGGAACACAAGTAGAGGGAGAGGGAGTGGGAGAAGCAGGCTTCTGGCCAAGCAGGGAGCCTGATGCAGAACTTGATCCCAGGACCCTGAGATCATGACCTAAGCCAAAGGCGGACGCTTAACCAACTGAGCCACCCGGGCGCCCCGCAGGGAAATATATTTAAAAGATAAATGCATACAATATTGAGGACAAAGCTCAATAATGGGAAGGACATGCAACTCATGTTTCATATATAGCCACAGCACAAGAACATTTATCAACTAGCGGGGTTTTAAGTTCAGAAGTATCTGCAAGGGATGCTTCCTCTGGTATAGTTTTTTTAAGTGAATTATTACATAAAAGCAACTGCTGACAGATGCTTTTCTTACCTTGTAATTATACTTCTAGTTTCACGAACTACATACAGAGACAAGCATCATCCAGAACTGTGGCCATGCTCTCGTACGTCTCCGTTCCTTTGCTTACGAGATCTCTTGTCTTGAATGCTCAGCTCATCTCCCGGCAAGCTTGGTTCATACAGCAAGGACTCTACATAGCCTTCTCTAACCACCTCTTTTCCCCACCTCAGGAAGACCTAGACATTTCCTCCCAAGTTCCCACGGCATCTTCTGCATACTTCCATCACCTCACATCACTCTTACTCAACCACATCTTTACTAAGCCCCCAGTGTGTGCCAGGCATTATTCTGGGCACTGGGGGTATAATGATGTAAACACAGGCAAGGTTTCTGGAGTCTATATTCTTGAGGCTTATATTCTAGAGATGAACACAAGCAATAAGCGTAAAATACAATATAATGCCAAGTAGTGACTCATGCTATGAAGAAAAAGTAAAGAGGAATACACTACAGTTATGTGTGTGTGTGTCCACAAAACAGAAAGTGTGCTGGTCATCTTCTTAAGAGGCTGTTATTGCACAGTCCAAATGTAATTAATAAAATATTGATTAAGTCATATGGATGAGTGGATGGATGGGTAGACAAATGGACAAATGGACGAATGGATGGATGGATGCATTCATGGGCATCCTAAATACCACAAAGGTACTTTAGAGAGTAAATCCTTAGAGAATGTGAAATAATTCTCTTTCATTTGTGCATGCAAGTGCAACTGCCACAGTCTGTCATGACTACCACCACATCACTGTCATATAGTTAGGTCAGTACTGACATCATCACCACATTTGTGTTCCTGCCCTACCAGAGACTCTGCTCCAAGCCAACAGAGGTGCTTCAAGCTTCCAGGTATACTACGCTTATTCTGGCTTCTGAGCCTTTCCTCCTGAAGCTCCTTCTGCCTGAGACACTCCCTTTCCTCACATACCAAGCCAAAGTTCTTTTCTTTCAAGACCGAGCTCAAGCTTTGCCTCCTCTTTTCCCAACCAGACTGTGCTGCCACAAGAAGCCTCGTGTGGTATATCTGCATGGCAGCACTTTGCCCATGGTTACACGTATTCCTCCCCAGAGGTCTTCACCAGTCTCTAAGACAGTCCACAAGGGTCCCACCTCCTCCTACCCAAGCCTGTGTAGTCAGTCCCCTCCCATGTTGAATCAGGGCTGTGAGACCAATAGAATATAGCAGAGGTGATGGTGTTTGCTTTTTGAGGCTAAGTCATAGAAGAAACTGCAGTTTCTGGTTTGGCCTCTTCAATCACTTGCTCTGGGGAAAGCCAGATACCATATTGTGAGGACCCTCAAGCAGGGCCATGGAGACGCCCATGTGGAGAAGAACCAACTTGCCAGGCATATGAATGAGACACCTTAGAAATGCATCCTCCCACCCCACTCAAGCCTTCAGATGACTGCAGTTCTGGCAAATATTTTGGCTGTAAGTTCATGAGAGATCCTGAGCAGAACCAACCCAGCTGATCCTGAATTCCTAATGCACAGAGACTGTGAGAAGTAAGTCATGTCTATCAGGGTTTCAAGCCACCAAATATTGGGTAATTTGTTAGAAAGGAAGAAAGAACTAATACACCAGCTAACAGCCGAGTTCTTTGAAGACTGGAATTATGTCCCTGTTTAGCACCTATGGCAGTGCCTTGCACAGAGCAGGAGTTCCAAAGGTATTCAGGGGCTCGGTGAATGGTTTAAAAAAACATACACACACAAAAACTGACATTTATTCAATCTTGATTATGCCAGGTACTGCCTGGGCACTTTACATCTGTTACCTTATTTAATCTTACAAAATAGGTACTTCTATCCCCATGTTAGCAATGAGAAAACTGAAGCACAAAGAAATTAAACAACTAGGTCAAGGTCACATAGGTGGCAAGAAATAGAGCCAGGATTTGAACCCAAGATTCCTAATTCAAGATATCATTCTTAGCCATTGTGCTAAATTAATTTCTGGTGATCAGCTACTTATGGAAGAGGACCTATCGAATTCATCTCTGCATCCCTCATGGGACACAAGTCCTCAACAACAAATATGGAGTAAGCGAATGAATGTGACCAGACATCCCATTCACGCTCGATTACGAATCCTTTCAATAACTGACACAAATGATTTCTTACGGAGTCCTGCTATTAACCAGCTTGTGTGTTCCTTCTGGATTAAAATCAAATTCTAAATATAAATTGAATTTCATTCTTAAAAGGCACTGTGAAATTTCACTGAACGGCTGTTACCCAATTTCTCTCTGATTCTCTCCCACCTACGGCCCCCACTGTTCTGCTGGCATTGTCTCCTCCACCAGCAACCACCCCCACAACAGAGGTTTGGGGACTAAACCACCACTCCAAGGAATGGTGCCCTCACCAGACACAGTCCTCCTTGGTTTCCTTCCATCACCTCTACTGTCCCCTTTGCCCCTAACCCAGCTGAGAACCACCGGGACTCAGGGTCTGGCTACCCCGCCTGCTCTGCTGTAGGAGGATTCAGGGCCCACTGCTTATCTCTGCGTCTCCAGATTCACTCCTGGCAAGATCAAGAGTGACTCAGTCTTCCGCCATTTATTGTGCATCTGCTCTGCGCCAGGCACTGTGTGAGACACATACCTCCAGGGGCTCACAGACCAAGGAGAGTAGGAGGGGAGAACACAGACAGCTGCAAAACCGTGTGTGTGCATGTAAGAAAGACACCAGGTCCCAGGAGAACACTCAGAGGACACGGAGCCACGTCATCCACACCCTGAAATCGTATTTGGAGCAAGCCTAAGTGTTGAGAATCTCTTCTTGGTGCACAGAGTAGTGTATTAATTAGTGAAATATGTTATTTGACAGGCATAATTAGTACATCTTCTTTATAAGCTTCATTTTAATATCAATACTGCTAGAAGCAAGGGCAATTCATTTTTTAATGAATTAGTTACAACCACTAAATACCCGCTCATGGAAAACATTCAAATACAAATAGATATACAATGAGAACTCAGTCTCCTCATCAGCCTCCAGACCTCAAGTTACCCCTCTCTCAGAAATAATCGCTGCTACCAATTACTGGTGCCTCTTTCCAGAAATATCACCAGCTTTATTAATAGACACATTTTTACAAGTGAGAATGCACAGTGCACTCATCTACACCTTTCCTTCTCCATGTAATGACATATCGTAGAGTTCATTCTATCAGAGCACATGTATCTCTATCCTTTTTAATGGCTGCATAGGATATTACTATATAAATAAAACATAATGAATCAGTCCTCTAAAGATGTTCAATTAGATAGCCTCCAATGATTTGAAGCAGGTCAATGTTTTCTTTCACACTTAAAAGAACAATAAATAAACAGTATTTCATTCTATTGTGGCAGTTAAATAAATCACAGGCTTCCAAGATAAACTGATTCTGTTTATAGTCCCTTCTTTTTGTTTATTTTCTGAGGCCATCTTTAACATATAAGGCCAATAACCTCAGGTAGCACTGATCTTAATTTCATATTTTACCTAGAAACCCCATGGGTAAAAAACTAAGAACGTTAAGAGGCTCCCTTCCTAAGTACCATGTTGTTACCACAGCAGAAATGCATTATCCACATATACGTGACCAGACCACTGACTTACAGTGCTTCTCTAGAGCTAGTACAGCTCCATTTCCTCTTTTAAGAAATTGAGGAAATCAGCCATATCATAAAGGACTTTTTCTCATCAAGAATAGAGACATAATTTAAATATGTCACAGAGGTTAATTATCTAGGGGGTCTTATACATTCTTCAGGGTCTGTGAATAAAGCTGCATTTCAATGTATTTGGCTTCCTTTACAATTCTATGGATTTTAAGTATTAAAACCATAATTCTGAGAAGGATCCATAAACTTCACCAGACTGCCAAAGGGGCCCATGGCACCAAAAAAGGATGAGACTCTGACTACTAGTGAATTCCAGTCAATTGGGGGGTGCCAAGCAAAATCAACTACTTTAAGAAATGCAGCATCTTATCCATTCACTGTTCACACCTCTGAAAATTTCCTGACATACTTCATTAGCAGGAGCTGTTTCTAAATCAGGTAAAAGAGGCTCAATAAACCAAGCTCATTTACTGAGTTCTTGATTTGATAATTTAAGAACATTTCTTAGTGGGGCGCCTGGGTGGCTCAGTCGGTTAAGCGTCTGCCTTTGGCTCAGGTTGTGGTCCCGGGATCCTGGGATGGAGCCCTGCATCGGGCTCCCTGCTCCATAGGAAGCCTGCTTCTCCCTCCCCCACTCCCCCTGCTTGTGTTCCCTCTCTCGCTGTGTCTTTCTCTGTCAAATAAATAAATAAAATCTTAAAAAAAAAAGAAAAGAACATTTCTTAGAAAAATAGCTTTCTCTCAAATAGCATTTGACTTCAAAACAGACCACTGGATGATCAGAATCTCTTGCATCAATTTTATTATCAAATATATTAATCACTTCTTTAAGAAAAAAAAACATTTTCAGCTTTTCTTTTTTCTCCATGCTTCCAATTTTAAAAGGTATGGATTTATTTGAACACTTGAAGATACTAATTATTTGTTACTCCTTGACCTTTCTATATTCCTGATAAAAATGAGGCAAAATATTCTGTTAATAATAACATGTCTTTAAAATGCAGTTTAATTGTAGAGAACAGTTGTATTCATGCCTTATATGATTGCTCTCACTTGTCACTAAAAGTCATTTTCAATCTCACACATATCTTAACAAATCACATGAGGACAACTGCTTTAGGTGGGTGTGAATGCTGTCTAACTCTGAACCCAAATTCAAGGGCTTCTCTACCATGTTGTCCTCACCACTGAATTAACCAACCACTTAATAATTAGGCGCTTTCATTCACCTGAGAGTGGGTAGATTCACCTTACAACACAGTGATGGAAGGATTAAAATATACAAATGTATAAAGAGATGCAGGATTGAGTCCCTTGTATGGGTCACTGTGAATATTTTAAATGATGATAGTATTCACCACTATCTGAAATTATCTTAGGTATTTATTTGTTTCCTTGCTCTACACCACTGAAATGTAACCTCTGTGAGAGATGGGATCTTACTGTCTTGCTCATTCACTACTGTGTTGCAAACATCTAAAATACTGCCTAACACCTTTCTTTCTGCAAAAAGATGGGTGAAGAAGCCTCTTCTAATACAAATCAATTAAAGAAAGGGATAAAATATATTCTTTAAAAATCTGGTTTAGGGGAACCTGGGTGGCTCAGTCAGTTAAGCATCTGCCTTCGGCTCAAGTCATGATCCCAGGATCTGGGATCAAGAACCCCTGTCAGGCTCCCTGCCCAGCGGGGAGTCTGCTTCTCCCTCTCCTTCTGGCCCCCCCCCCCCCCGCCCCGCTCATGCTCAATCTCTCTCTCAAATAATAAAATCTTAAAAAAAAAAATCTGGTTTAACACATGGTTGAGGTTGCAATAAAGGGAAAAGGTTGGAAGCCAGAAACGAGAAGAAAGAGAAATTTTACTGTGTAACGCAAAGCTAGCATTTGGCCCAGGACGTCAGCTGACCTAAGAGCCTGGGTTTTTACAAAGTGCTTCGGTTTGTGGACCTGAGGACAAAGCCTAGGGCTTGATCGTGGTGATAGACCAGATCAAGTACCCCTTTCCAAAGCGCCACAGTGCTCAAATGGAAACCACCTCAGAGAATGAGGCAGGAAAAAAAAAAAATCCAGTCCTTCAGAAGGAGACTTATTATCTATCCTGGCCTTGGCGAGGCAGAAAAAAAGTATCTCCTAAGAATCTCTAACCAAAAGCCCACACTCATTCACATATGTGTAGGGCCAGAATTCATGCTACCAGTGTGGCTTGGAAGAATAGTAACCACCACCACTGAGCTGAAAATGTGATTAAAATAGCCCTTGGTTGTCATTACACTATGGCTGGAGCAAAATCCAAATCCTTTCTCTCTGGAGAAAGACACTTCAAACACAGGACTCTGATAATTCCCACAGAAAGTTTCAAGGAACATGAGCTCACAATTAACAAACAAACAAACAAACAAAAAAACCCACTAGGGACGTCTGGGTGGCTCAGTTGGTTAAGTGTCTGCCTTTAGCTCAGGTCACGATCCCGGGGTCCTGGGATCCAGCCCCGCGTCGGGCTCCCAGCTCAGCGGGGAGCCTGCTTCTCCCTCTGCCTGCCGCTCCCCTTGCTTGTACTCTCTCTCTCTCTCTCTGACAAATAAATAAATAAAATCTTAAAAAAAAAACACTAAAAATAAGAGTAAACAAGTCACTATGAGTGAGAATTATCAGAAAAGTGGAGATATTGCAATGATCAGATACAGAATATGCCATAATTAAGTTTAACATGTATAAAGAAATAATAGAAGTGATTAAAGATATGATGAAGACAACTGAGTAAGCTGTTTTTAAAAAGAGCCAAATAGAACTTCTAAAATAGAAAATATGATAATGAAAACCAAAACACAGGTAAGTAGCATATTCGACACAGCCAAAGACAGAATGTATTAACCTTAAAACAGATTTGAGGAAATTACCTAGAATGCAGCCTGGAAAGGACAGTTAACATACATTTTAAAAGCTAAGTAATATGAAGGACAAAGTGAGAAGGTTTAACATGTCTAATCAGATTTCCGGAAAGGAGAAAAATAAGGTGATTGAGAGAGAAGTTATATTCAAATTATATTCAAATAAATAAGGGCTAACAATTTGTTTAATTAATTAAAGACATGAATTCTCAGATTGAAGACATACATTAAATCCCAAGCAGAATAAATAAAAAGAAACCAATATCTAAACCAATATCAAAAATTTCAACACTTAGTGAAATTGAAGAAACCCAAATCATGGAGAAGGGAGTAACAACACTCAGAGACCAGACAGATCACTGACGAAGACTGAGCTGACTTCTCTGCATCAAGAATGAAAGTAAAATGACATCTTCAAAGAGCTGAGAGAAAATAACTGTCAATCGGGAATAAGCAAAACTAGCTCTCAAAACAAGGGTGAGATAAAGACATTTTCAAGCAAACAGATAGAGGTCATCACTAATATATCCTCACTAAAGGAATTTTAAAAGAATGTATAGTTAACCCTTGTTCTTTCTTTCTTTTTTACTTTTTTAGAAGTTTTTATTTTTTATACTCTTTTATTATTATTATGTTATGTTAATCACCATACATTACATCATTAGGTTTTGATGTAGTGTTCCATGATTCATTGTTTGCATATAACACGCAGTGCTCCATGCAGTACATGCCCTCTTTAATACCCATCACCAGGCTAACCCATCTCCCCACCACCCTCCCCTCTAGAACCCTCAGTTTGTTTCTCAGAGTCCATAGTCTCACATGGTTCATCTCCCCCTCCGATTCCGCCCCCACTTCATTCTTCCCTTCCTGCTATCTTCTTCTTCTTCTTTGTTTTTTTAACATATAATGTATTATTTGTTTCAGAGGTACAGGTCTGTGATTCAACAGTCTTACACAATTCACAGCGCTCACCATAGCACTTACCCTCCCCAATGTCTATCACCCAGCCACCCCACCCCTCCCACCCCCCACCACTCCAGCAACCCTCAGTTTGTTTCCTGAGATTACGAATTCCCCATATCAGTGAGATCATATGTCACATGTCTTTCTCTGACTGACTTATTTCGCTCAGCATAATACCCTCTAGTTCCATCCATGTCATTGCAAATGGCAAGATTTCGTTTCTTTTGATGGCTGCATAATATTCCATTGTGTATATATACCACATCTTCTTTATCTATTCATCTCTCGATGGACATCTTGGCTCTTTCCATAGTTTGGCTATTGTGGACATTGCTGCTATAAACATCGGGGTACACATACCCCTTCAGATCCCTACATTTGCATCTTTGGGGTAAATACCCAGTAGTACAATTGCTGGGTCATATGGTAGCTCTATTTTCAACTTTTTGAGGAATCTCCATACTGTTTTCCAGAGTGGCTGAACCAGCTTGCATTCCCATCAACAGTATTGGAGGGTTCCCCTTTCTCCGCATCCCCGCCAACATCTGTCGTTTTCTGACTTGTTAATTTTAGCCATTAAGAATGTATAGTTAACCCTTGAACAACATGGGGGTTTTAGGGATGCTGACCTCCACATAGTCAAAAATCTGCGTGTAATTTTTGACTTCCCAAAAGTTTAACTACGGAGAGCCAGAAACTTCACCAATAACACAGTCGATTAACACGTATTTTCTATGTTATATATATTACATACTGAATTCTTACAATAAAGTAAGCTAAAGAAAATGTTATTAAGAAGATCATAAGGAAGAGGGGCGCCTGGGTGACTCAGTTGGCTAAGCGTCTGCCTTCAGCTCAGGTCATGATCCCAGGGTCCTGGGATCCAGCCCCGTGTCAGGCTCCCTGATCAGCGGGGAGTCTGCTTCTCCCTCTCTTCTGACCCTCCGCCGTATCCCCATCTCCACCCCTGCTCTTGTGTGCACTCTCTCTCTCTCTCCAATAAAAAAATTAAATCTTAAAAAAACCCCTCAGAACAGGCATACTAAAACAAAAAAGATCGTAAGGAAGTGAAAATACATTTACAGCACTGTACTGTATTTATCAAAGAAAATCTGTGTTACTGTAAGTAGACCTGCCCAGTTCAAACCCATGTTGTTCAAGGGTCAACTATACTCAGAAAGAAGGATGGTGATTCAGAAGGAAGATCTGAAATGTCAGAATATTTAAGCAGTTAAGTGTAAAAGCTTAGAGTTGGCTAAATCTTCTCTCCTTGAGTCTACCTAATGAGTTAGAGACTTGTCCAAACTATGCTAGCTAGAAAGGGGAGGCTAGCTGGGGCTTATTACTCACAAATGGGATAAACTGGACATGACTAACCACGAATTGCCCAACTAAGAAATATGGGATGTAACTTATTCTTTCATTTTCATGCAAAAATTCTCCATAATATAAGGGAATTCTACATGCAAATGAAATCAAACTCTTCGGGGTAAGGACCAGAACTTAAATTTCCAAAGGAATGTTTATTTCACCCAACTGTGAGATTATTATTAGGCCCTCTCTTGTTCAATAATTCCCACCTTCTTTCTGGGACTTGTTATCTCACAAATGAATGACACACGGTGATTGGGATTACCCAGGCCCACAAACTAAATCATGAAGATTTTCCTTCTCAGGATTAGAATTCATTTCAGATGGTTGGGAGAGAAACTGGAAGAGTCAGAAATGCAGCCAGTTCAGAGAAAAGGGCTGTGTGGAGGTTTTTTTGTTTTGTTTTGTTTTTTTAAGCTCTAAATCACTAACTGACCATAACATGTTCAGAAATGACCAGTTACCAGCACTTGATGGATCTGATAGGTCTGTGCAAAACAAGAATCACCATTTCAAAGAGCCCCAAGGTTACATCTTAAGGTATCTTCAAATCCCTCCACTTTGATCACAAAGATGCTGAGAGAGGCAAAGGGCAACAGAAGAACGCTTCTCACCCCGGAAATGGTGCTTTCAGGAGCTACAGCAAAGTAATGAGTGCCTTCCAACTAAAAGTCGCAACCCATACACCTGGTTCTCTGAGTGAAGTTTCTGGAACTGAATCCAGATAAAATAAGGATTAGGAGGTAAGAAGCTGGAATAAAAACCAGGAATGGGACCTTAAGTCTGTGCCTAAACTGGTGGCCAGCTTGACCGTTGCCAGTCGGCTTAGTAAAGCCAGTGGAATCGGTAAACCACCAGCTTAACTGATTTTCCCTCCGGAAATGACCAGGAATTTGACTTAACTAACCAAATTCTACTATCTCTCTTGAAATAGTGTAGTCCCTCTAAAATGATCCATGTGAACCAAATCTCTGTCCAAAAACAAAAACAAAAAAAATCAAGAAAGGAAAAAAGATCTGTACAGTTGGACACCAACAGTGGAAAATCAGGGACAGGGACAGCGCAGGGGACAGTGGCCTGGACAGGGCTAAAGAGGGGCAAGCAGGTGGTAGGGGGCCAGCTGGACATGCCCAGTTCAGACAAGGAATCCATGATGTAAAGTAGGACCAGGAAAGAGGCCCCTTTATCCAGTCTGGGCATATCCACAGAAGGGAATGGATGCTCTGTAATACAGTCAGAGCTGGTGACTAGAGGTGTGGGAGCTAGGTGGGAAAGAGCAGGCAGGTGAAGGTCTTTACAACAAGCAGCTCAAGGCCAGTCAAGGCAGGCCTTACTGTAGGAGGTGGGGGGATTTGCAGGAGTTCTTTATCAGGGGCTTTCAACGTGGCATGCATGGACAAGCACTTCTCCTTACAACCACTCTGTGAGGTACAAAGTATAATTCCCATTTTACAAAGGAGGAAAGGTTCAGAGAGGTGATGCAGTGTGTCTCCTTGGTAAGTAGCAGAGTCACGATTCAAACCCAGAACAGTCTGGCTTCAATGCCAACAGTTGCTATGACCCCATACCTCCTGGTCCGGGGCCCTTCAATCTCCTTCAGTGCTGCATCCCTGTGATCATGCTCTTCAATACATGCCCTTTTCCCTTCCATCATCTCTTAACTCGTTTATTCTTTTTTAATCTTGGCTAAGAGGAGGTAAAAGCCTTTTTTCCATTCACATCCATGAAAGACCATCACCCCAGAGTAAATCCACTTAGTCAAGCTAATCCATTTTTTAAATAATGTGCATATATGAGAGTGCTCTAAAAAGTTTGAAGTGCTTTAGCAATGGAAGGTAGCGTTATTAAAACAATTACTACACTCATGCACGTAGGCCAACTCACTGGGGAATCTTCTAGTACTGGAACACAATGGACAAGTTATAATGCTGACAAGGTGAGACAGCTACCACTACTGCGCAGAGCACTGGAGTCAGCAATTCAGGTGTAGAACTGAAGTTAACTTCTTTCCTTTCATAACTGAAATGTCCAAGAGGCAGAGGATGCCCCACGTGGGAGCTGAAGGACTCCAGGGAGCGGGGCCAGCTGTCAGGAGACCTGGGTTCAAATCCAGTTCTGCCTCTACCTGGTTGGCTGGACACTGAGGCTCGACACCGGACTCCACTTCCCTCCTCCCTCGCCCTTCCTGCCCCATCTCAGTCACCTCCCCTGAAAGGTAGTTTGCTGTACCAATTAGGAGTGAGCATTTGGGGAGCCAGACTGCCTGCGTTTGTGTTCTGCCTCCACTATGACCAGTTGTAACACTGGACAAGTTACCCAACCCTTCTCTACATCTGCGTCCTCGTCTCCGCAACGGATAAAAACAGTACCTACCTGTGACAGTTAATTTTATGTGTCAACTTGACTGGGCCACAGGGTGCCCAGATATTTGACTCGACATTATTCTGGGTGTGTCCATGACAGTGTTCCTGGATGAGATTAACACTTGAATCATTAGGCTGAATAAAGAAGATTGCCCTCCCCAAGGTGGGTGGGCTTCATTCTCTCTGTTGAAGGCTTGAATAAAATAAAAGGCTGAGTAAGAAAGAAGTCACTCTCTGCCTGACTGCATTCAAGCTGGGACACTCGTCTTCTGCCTTTTCACTCAGACTCGGATGGGACCTAAACCATCAGCTCTCCTGGGTCTCCAGCTTGCCAACTGCAGATCCTGGACTATTCAGCCTCCATAAGCAAATGAGCCATTTCCTTACCATAAATCTCTAGATACAGAGACGTGTAGGTGTAAGGATAAGTAAGGCAAGGTATAAGGGAATACATACATATGTATGCATCCTATTGGTCCTGCCTCTCTGGAGAGCCCAGACTACAAGACCTCCGAGTTACTTAAGAATTAAATCAGACAGTACTCTTTGGACAAAACCTAGCACATCATATGACCTCAATAAATATTATATTTGACCACTAGACACTGAACACCCCAGTCCTGTGAGTCTAATTAAAAGAACCATAAAATGTGTAGAAACAAAATGGTTTTTTAAAAGCTACAGAGCTATACAAATTTAGGTCACTTTACCTGCCACCACAAGTTTCTTCATTTTCCTTTCTGAAATATATGTGGGATTTATAGAGACACCATAACTATGGTGACGTCTATGAAAACACTCCCCCCCCCAAACAAACAAACAACAACAACAAAAAAACAATCCTGATGCCAGGGTCTAAATTACATCCCCATTTGCTTCCTCACCTAAAGAAATTTTACTGCCTCTTCCAAAAGCAAATGTCCATCCCATTCCTATTCAGGTGGCCTTTGAATCTTCTGAACTTAATTAGAGCAAATCGAGACACTAATCCTCAGACATTCGCACGTGGGGTTAATTAACCAGATACAGCGCAACTCTTGCCGTGCAAATCAGAGCACGCCCTGGAAAGGCCAAAACGAAAGGGAACATCATTCTATGCGTAAGAAAGCAAGATGAAATACACAAATCTTGGGCTTTTCCAAGTAACCTTTTATTTTTCCAGTTTCCAGAAATAATACTGTTCTTCTTTTGGCCATTTCTAGGAAATAAAATAACAAGCCACGATTTACATTGCAGGCTGACATCATTCCTTCTATCTTTTCAAAATCAAAAGATGACATGGACAGTTCATCAGAGCAACTTTCTTCTGAGAATGTCGATCACACATTACACATTATATGTGGCTTTATTATACATTACACATTATAGTGGCTTTCAAATTAAATGCTCAAATGGGACCTTTTTTGTTGAAATCTATTTAACCACAAACTATTCGAATAACTGAAGACTCTGTCCAAGAACGCCCGTGTTATTGTGAGCTGAGATCATGGAAACAGGAGGAAAAGTACTTTGATTTCCATTCAGAACATATTTACACCTATTTTCAAAGACATCATTGAAGCTGAGCCCTGATTGTAAGTCACCATGAGGCAGGGTCAAGTGAAGGAGATTTCCCTGGTGCTACTTCAAAGGTTCATTCAACAAATATTAATTGGCCACCTCTTATGTGAGCAGCATGGTGCTAGGTGTTTGGGTCTACAATGGCAAACAAAACACAAAGAGCCTCTGCCTTCTCAGAGCTGCTTCTGACAGAGTCAAAGTAAGTGTGGTCCTAGAACATGACGGAGGCCACCTAAGCAACCCGACAGGATGCTGACCTCCCAAAGGGCACAGCAGGAATCACCCGGGGAATTGGGACAAAAGCGGAGAAAGAGGAGGCCTCAGTGGTTGCAACAGCTCTAGGAGAAACACCACACTTTGCTTATAAGCACGGAACTGTGTAGAAATACTCAAATGTAAAACCACTTTTCAAAATCAAAGAAGAAATAACTGGCCAGATCTTACCTAATGAGTTTCCCAACCATACCCTCAGGATAAATTCAGGCCTTTTGTATGTACATTTTTCCTATATGCTGAAATGCTCTTTAGTCAAGGGTAAGAGACTCAGGTTACATAATATTCACCACCCCCATCACCCTAAATATGACTTACAAATAAAATACAAATAAAAGTCTGTTCCAGCACTTCCCAAAAGTATTTTGTGAAATATAGGCCCTATGGGTTTAAAAAAAAGGGGGGGGGGGGTGAGGGAATACTGCAAAAATATCCTCTTCTTAGAGATTTATAATGGACAGTTACATATTCCAAAGTAGAAAAACCCCAAGTATCCATGTTTTTGTATCAGGTATAGTTGTAAACAATGGGACTAAAGCAGTAAACAAAAAAACAAAATCCCTGCTTTCATGAGGGTTGATATTTTAATAGGGGAAACCAAGCAATAAATAAGTGCTAAGGGAAAAAATAAAGCAAAGGAAGGGAGATCAGAAGAGGGAAGAGGACGTTATTATTTTACATAAGGTGATCAACAGAGACCTCACTGACAAAGGGACATTTGGGCAAAGTTAGGGAGAAAGCCATGTGGCTTTCAGGAGGAAGAGCATTCCGGGTGGAGGAAGCAATATGTGCAAAGGACCTGAGGCAGGTGTGTGTTCAGCAGGTTTGAGGCACAGCAAAGACTCCAGCATTGCCGGAGTGGTATGAGCAAGGTGGGGAGTGAGAGACAAGGTGGAAGAGGAAGCCAGGGCTAATTAAATCATATAGAGATTTTTGGCTCCAACTTGGAGTAAAACAAGGTGCAATTGGAGGCTTCAGAGCAGAACTATAACATGAGATCTGACTCACAATTTAACAGGATCTCTCTGGTTGCTGTGTTTCATGCAGTCTAGATGGTGGCAGAGGGAAGGAGAGAAACAAGGAGACCAGTTTGTAGGGTACTTCAAAATTCCAGCTGAGGGGCTCCTGGGTGGCTCAGTCAGTTAAGCGTCTGCCTTCGGCTCAGGCCATGATCCCAGGGTCCTGGGATTGAGCCCCGCATCGGGCTCCCTGCTCAGCAGAGAGCCTGCTTCTGCCTCTCCCTCTGTCGGCTGCTCTGCTTACTTGTGTCCTCTCTCTATCTCTGTTAAATAAATAAATAAAAATCTTAAAAAGAAATTCCAGTTGAAAAATTATGGTGGTTTGGAACAGGGTGAATACAGTGAAGGCTGTGAGACATGATCAAAGTCTGGATATATTATGGAGGTAAAGCCAGGTGGAGGAGGTAAAAGAGAGGTCAAGGACAACTCCAAGATTTCTGGCCTGAACAGTTGGAAGGATGGAGTCACCCAGGAAAGTGGAGACAGAAAGACAAGAGGTATGAAAGCTGAGCTGTGAGGAAGTTTAAGGCTTAGAGGTCATGAAGATGAGGAGGGACCAACAAAGAACACTGAGAGGAACTAAGAAAGAATGGGATCTGAGAAGCCAAGTGAAGAAAGCATCTCAGGTAGGAAGGAGTGATCCTCCCTTAAATGTTGCTGTGAGGACAATAAAATGAGGACTGAGAACAGACCACTGGGTTTGACCAAATGGGAGGCCATTGGCGACCTTGATAAAAGTAACTTTTGTGGAATGATAAGGACAAAAGTCTGATTAAAGTGGATTCAAGAAAGAATGGGAAACTCAACAACAACAACAAACAACCCAATGAAAAAATGGGCAAAGGACTTGAATAGACTTTTCTCCAAAGATACAGAAAATGGCCAACAAGCACATAAAAAGATGTTCAATGTCATTAGCCATTAAGGAAATGCAAATTGAAACCATAATGAGTAAAAAAAAATGAGATACCACTTCATATCTACCTGGGTGGCTATGGGAAGAAAACCAGGAAATATCCAATATTGATACGGATATAAGGAAATTGAAATGCTTGTACATTGCTGGCAGTAATGTAAAATGGTCCAGTCACTTGGCCCAAGCCACCAAACAGTTCAGCAGTGACTCAAAAACCAAAACACAGAACTACCATATGACCCAGCAATTCCACTCCTAGGGATTTGCCCCAAAGTACAGAGAACAGATACTCAGAAAAATACTTGTACTTGAATGTTCACAGTAGCACTATTCACAATAGCCAAAAGGTAGAAACAACCCAAATGTCCATCCATGAATGAATAAACAAAATGTGCCATATATATACACACAATGGGATCTTATGAAGCAATAAAAGGTAAATAAATTCTGACACATGTCACAACATGGATGAACCATGAAAACATTATGTAGGCGAAAGAAGGTCAACATATTGTATGAGCCCATTTTATAAAATATACAAAATAGGTAAATCCACAGACAGAAAACAGATTGGTTGCTGCCAGAGGCTAGGGGGAGGGGAGGACAGAGGGGGAGCACGTAACCAGCAAGGGGAGGGGGGCACTTTGGGAATGACAAGAAGGCTTTGGAACTAGATGGAGCTGGTAACTGCACAACACCATGGATGTACTGAATTGCACATATTAACATATTAAAATGGTTAGTTTTAAGTTAAGTGAATTTCACCTCAATTTTTAAAAAAGAGCAAGAAAGAGACATAAGGAATTGGAGACAGTCTGAAAGAAGACTCTTCCAAGGAGGTTGGCTGGAGAGGGGACGAGGTTCAGAGGAGCAGCTGAGGGGGGATGTGTGGTCAACGCGGGGCTTCTCTAACGTGGAAGATAGAGCACATGCCCATCTGCATGGGGAGAGAGGGGACTGGAGGGAGAACTGCTGGTAGGAGGGCCTCAGTCTCATGCACAAGAGTCAAAGGTGCTTCATCCTTACCAAGAGAGGAGGCAGGATTCGAGCAGCTTGGTCACGGCAGCCGTGGGGGCTTGCGGAAATTCTCTGTTGGAATAGGGTTTTGGTTTTTTTTTAGGAGATGTGGGGATGTTATGAGTGGGGAGAAGGTGTGAAGCAGTTATCCCAGAGAGTGGGTGCATGCCTGGATAAGGCAACAGGGCAGCACTGCTAGGCAGCTTGAACAGCCCATTTAAGGTGAATGGGAATAAACCGATGGGACTAGTCAGCCCGGTTGTGTGGTGTTCTCCAAATGCATTTGGTTGACTGGGGAAAGGTGGAGAGCTATATAATTTATCGATCCCTAAGTTCCCCCAAAGATACCTGACCATGGAAGCCTATTAATAGCCCCCAAAAAGCCTACATAAAAGTCTAGTCAACACACAGATAACAGAGGATAGGAAAATAGTACCCCTAAATCCTCTTTTCTATGCAGTGCAAGCATACATGATAAGGGGGGGCAGGTCTCGAGGCCCAGCAGGGGCATGTAGGCATTCTTGAACTGGCCAGAAGGGCCCCTGTGAGGGAGAGCAGAATGGTTCAGCTGTCAGAGTCTGAGCTTTGGAGTCAGATTTCCACTCCAGCTGAGTGATCTTGGGCAAATGAGTCTCTCTGAGATGTATCATAAAATGGGGGAGCTATTACCTGCCTTTCAAGGATGTTTTAAGGATTGATGATAAGCACTTAGCACTCAAGTTTCGAGCATATAACAGGCATCCAATCAAAGGAGGTAACTATCATTATTAGCCAGTCAGATCTGCCAGATCAACCCGATGAAAGATGATACCACCAAAACGCCGTCAACCGGGAGGGCCCAAACACCTGTGTACTTGGATGGTCTCTGGGGAACCTCAAAGAGTTAACACAACTCCCTCTCAATTTACAGTGAGGAACTTCACCAGTCCAGAGAGATCTTGACTGCTTCAGCTCAAGAGTGGACTGGTGTTTCTAGCTCCTAAGTTAATGTGCAGAAAAGAAGCACCCTCCACTTCCTATAAAACAGTAAACTGCACAAAAGCTGCCATGCATCCCAGTATCGTGTTTTTAACTTTTTAGACTTACAGAACATCACAAAAACGGTACAGAGAGTTCAGTACCCTTCAGCCAGCTTCCTCCAACGTTAATATCTTACATGACCATGATACAACTGCCCGAACCAGGAAAATAACTCTGATAAATGACTACTAACGACTTGACAGACCTTATTTGAATGCTGCTAGCTTTGCCTCTAATGTTCTTTTTCTCATGCAGGATCCAATCCTGGATCTCACACACACATTTAATTCTCAAGTCTTGTTAGCCTCTGCCAACCTGTGACAGTTCCTCGGTCTTTGTCTTTCATAGCCTTGACATCTGCCAAGAGAACTGGTCAGGTCTTTTGCAGAATAGAATGTCCCTCGATTTGGGTGTGTCTGATGTTTTCTCATGATAGAGCGAGATTGGGCATTTTGAGTAAGAATCCCCCAGAGAGGATGTTTTGCCCTTCTCAGTGCCTCACAACACAGGGCACATCACAAAAGAGTTGATACATCTCCTTCCTGGTGCTATCACCCTTGATCTTTTGGCGAAGGTGGTGTTTGCCCAGTTTCCACACCCCTATCATATTTGATACAGTGTAAAACAGAATCCCAGCCTTTCTCCTGGTCATAATAGAAGTAAGTAGATGTTTCCGTTCACATTCCAGCATCTGTACACCAATAAATGTAATTGTACTCAGCACCCAAAGGGTTTACTTTTATTTCTTTCTTTTGGTTATATTGTAGGTTATTTTATCCCCAAATATGTTTAAAAGAGGAAAAGAAGAGTTTTAGTTACACCCCCCAGCCATACCCAGAATCCCTTCGCAACCAAAGTACCCCCAAGTCCCACATGAGAATTCAGGTATCAAAAGTATCAATAATAAAGATCATCAACCCCATGATGAGCACCACATTCAAGGTTCTTTACATACATCATCACTACTCTCAGAATTCTGAGGATATATGTTATTAGCTGCACTTGAGGCAATGAGGAAAGCTCAGAGAGTTTAAGTACTTTAACTCATATTCAAGCCTAATATAGTAGAGCAGGACCCCTACTCCATCTGATGCTCAGCCTCCTGACACAACACCTGCTATAATATTAAGTCTGAATAGTGTGGGAGAATAGCTTCCCTAGGGCCCAGCCCCCCCAATGCTAACAAAAAGTATAATCCAGTCATAATGACAACTTCTCTAAGGTGTGGACGTGGTCTTACCCTGGATATTCTCTTTTATAATTTCACAACAGCTATGAGATGGGTAGTATGCACCCCATTTCACAGAGGTCAGAAAGAGCAAATAACATGCCCAAGATCCAAAACCAAAACCCTAACCTAAATCTGGTCATGCCTCTAATTTACAGAAAATATGCCACAAAGATATAATCAGCAAAATCCAAACAGACAAATTCCAGAAGCAAACAACCTGGTTTTTTTTTTCCCTTGCACTTTTATATGATAAAGAGAAAGAGAGAGAGAGAGAGAGAGAGAGAGAGAAATAAGGGAGAACCTATAGATTAAAAGATACTTAAAAGACACTTTTACAAATGGTAGATGTGGGGCTTACTGGATCCTATTTCAAATAAACTATAAAAGAAAATAGAAAATTTATAACATTGCATTCTATTGATATTAAGAATTATTAATTTGTTCAGATGTGATAATGATATTTTCGTTGTGTTTTTAAAACGTTTTTATCTGCTTTCCTTTAGGCGGCAAGACGATGATGCAAATTTCCAAGAAGAGGAAGTCTGTCGCTGATGGCATCTTCAGAGCTGAACAGAATGATTTTCTCACTCAGGAGCTGGCTGACGATGGTTACTCCAGAGTTGAGGTCCAAGTTACACCAACCAAGACAGAAATTATTATCTTGGCCACCAGGACACAGAATGTTCTTGGTGAGAAGGACTGGTGGATCTGGGAATCAACTGCTGTGGTTCAGAAGAGGTTTGGCTTCCCTGAGGGCACCGCAGAGCTCCATGCTGAAAAGGAGGCCACAAGAGCTCTGTGTGCTATGGTCCAGGCCGAGTCTCTGCGTTAAAACTCCTAGGAGGCCTTGCTGTGTGGGGGGCCTGCAGTTCAGCATGGAGAGTGGGGCCAAAGCTCTGAGGTCATGGTGTCCAGGAAACTCCAAGGACAGAGGGATACATTCATAAAGTTTGTGGATGACTTGCTGATTCACAGTGGGGACCCTGTGACCTACTGTGTTGACGCTACTGTGTGCCGTGTGTGGCTCAGACAGGGTGTGCTGGGCATCAAAGTGAAGATCGTGCTTCCCTGGGATCCAAGTGCTAAGACTGGCCCTGAGAAGCCCTGGCCTGATCATGTGACAAATATGGAACCCGAGGATGAGATACCACCCACCACCGCCATCTTGGAACAGAAGGGTGGTAAGCCCGGGCCCCTGCCATACCACAGCCAGGACCCACAAGTATAACAGGGTCTCCTTGGCACCTGGATCTGGAGTCTGGATTTGTTCTGTAAAGACCTTTAATAAAAATCTTTGAAAAAGAAACAAATAAAAAATTTAAAAATTAAAAAATAAAGGGCACCTGGGTGGCTCAGTCGGTTGTGTCTGACTCTTGATTTCAGCTCAGGTCTCCATCTCAGGATCGTGAGTTCCAGCCCAGCACTGGGCTCCACGATGGGCATGGAGCCTACTTAAATAAATAAATAAATAGTCCTTATCTTTTTAGAGATTCATATTGAAATATCTACAAATGAGGGGCACCTGGGTGGCTCAGCTGGTTAAGCGTCTGACTCTTGATTTTGGCTCAGGTCGTGAGCTCAGAGTCATGAGATCAAACCCTGCGTAGTCGGGCTCTATGTTCAGCAAGGAGTCTGCTCGAGGTTCTCTCCCCCTCCCTCTCCCGCTGCCCCTCTCCCTGCTCACACATGCACTCACTCTCTCGCTCTCTCTAAAAATAAATAAATAAAGCTTGAAAAAACTATGAATGAAAGAATATGACATCTTGCATCTTATTAAAAATTATACTGGGGGAAGAGTAGATGCCGTTACCATTGAAACAAACTGGTCATCAGTTAATAGTCACTGAAGCTGAGTGATGGGTAAATGAGGGGTTCATTATACTATTTTGTGTATTTTTAAAATTCTCCATAATAAAATATTACAAAAGAAAAAAAATGCCCAAGATCACACATATTGCAAATGAAGGGCAGAGTCAGGACTTGAACAAAGGTGATCCAAGTCCAAATGCCGACTTCTTCCCACTCTTACTACTGCACCCAGATGTCTCTACTATGTATTTATCTCATTTCAAAGGTTATGTCTCAAAAGGAAATGCCACAACAAATCATTCTTATAAGCCTGGAGTTTCTTTGAAGAAAGCCACAGTACAAAGTATGAAATATAGCTAGCAGAGAAACAAGTATTAGCAGGAAGATCCCTTGATATACCACGGTGACACACAAACATTTTCAAAACCTGCACTTCGTGTGCTGTACATAGAGAGCAAATCAGCAGAGAATGAGCCAACCAAGAGAACCAAGAGTCCCTTAAGTGACAAAGTTTTAAAATAGGCCTTCAGAACCAAGAAGAAGAGCTGTAAGAAACACAGAAAAAGTTCTCGTATGATCGATCTAAGTAATAATGCATATGTAACACTTTAAATAGTGCTCTCAGATTAATTAAATCATCTTAGGTTCTCAAAAATTCCTTGAGATAAGTTAGAGTACATCATAAGACCCCTACCTTAAAAATGAAGCAAATGAGACATAAAGAGGTCAAGATTTGATACCTGGACGGGGACTCAAAGTCACAATTTCTTTCATTCATTCATTCATTCATTCATTCATTCATTCAATAAGCACTGACTCCCAGCCTGCTTTCTATTCTAAGTGCCTGGGATACAGAGATACTGGAGACCCATGGTCTCTGGGCAAGAGAAGTTCAGGATTTCCCCATGCCCTTCGAACAGAGAGTCCAGGAGGGCAGCCCTTCCCCCAACCCCATTGCCCCCCACTCCCCATTCTGAGTCCCACACACATCCAGGATACTGCAGAAACAGTGCTGGCTCTAGGGAGAAGTGTGCATTTAAAGCCTGAATGAAGATCATCATTTTCCTGGCTGAATCTCTTCTATTTGCCCTTCTCATCAGCATCCAAAGCAGGGTATGCATTTCCACATGCAATAAATGACCAAAGCAGAAAAGGGATGGTGTCAACTTTACCCAAAGAGAATTAAATCACATTTACATCATCCAACTAATATTTATTGAACACTTACTGCAAGCCAGGTACATGGGGGACCAATATGAGGAATATAAGACAGTCTCAGCCATCTAAGATTCTACAATCAATAGGGCTATAATCACATACTTAACGGCATTAGGGGCAGTGCTGTTTTGTGTCACGTACCACTGAGTTTTTAACACTTCACAACTTTGAGAAGTCACAAGCTTTTCTTATTCTTTTCTTGTTTTTTCATGGCAATGTCCACTGACCTACACCTCACTAGGCCGCCTGTGCCATATACTTAAAAATTCAACTCAGGAAGAGGAGGGGGTTTGGGGAGGTATGAAAAGGCATCTGACAATGGATTGAAATATAAGGACTGGCATCTCATTTTAAAGAGATTATTTTAAAAGACAAGCACAGTCTAGGGATCACATGCAGCTGGGGGGGTAGGGCAGGAGGACAGAGCTTCTGAGGAAGACTGGAAGAACAGGAGAATGCTAGCAAGTGAGCAGATGTCGAAGGGCATTCCCGGTGCAGCGGTGGCCCAAGTCAAGTGACAAAGGGCCAAGAAAAGGGTAAAACACACCCTAGCAACGAAGAATGTAATGCATTTGGGAAGGAGCCCACAAAGCAATGGCTGTTTCTCGTATGTGCATCTAAGAGTCGCCCTGGGATGCTCACGAACCATCCCGTGTCGCACTCCAAGGGATTCTGATTGGATTCTGATTCAGAAGGTCAAGAGAGTGGACTCGGGGAATCTGCAGGGATGGGTGGCTCGTGGATGACACTCTGAGAATCAGTAGTAAAGAGGGATGGTGAGAAACCCGGCAGGAGAGAAGGCCAAGCTTGGCTCCAGAACATAGACTTCGTGGGGCAGTGATCACACAAACAAGCACCATTCAGTTGCCATGATCAGAATTACACTTGTCAAAGTGAGGTCCCCAGACCAGCAGCAGCATGACCTGGGAACTTGCTAGAAACAGAAATTCTCAGCCCCTATCCCAAAATCTACTGAATCGGAAACACTGGGGTGGGGTCCAACAACTGGCATTTTAACAAGCCCTCCGGTAATTCTGATGCCTGTTCTAGTCTGAAAAGCACCGCTCTGAGTTCATATCAGCAATGGTGTGTCATGGCCAAAATTGCATTAAAATTCCCACTAACTCCATTCCTGGCCAACCTCACACTTTTGTTGTTATTCCATCCTTTCTTCCCTAAAACATGGGGGGTGGGCTGCAAGCCAGCACGGCTGGAGTGACTTACTAATCTGCTTTGTGAGTCACAAATATTTAATGCTTGATCAAGGGTCTGTAAAAGTATTAAAATGCAAGTGCTTATTAGTCAGCACTTCTCAAACGCCCATGTGCAGACGAATCACCTGGACTTAAAGTGAAGATTCAGAATCAGATCCAGAATCCAGAAGCCTGAGTTAGGGCCTAGGCTTCTGCATTTCAAACAAGCTCCCAGGGGATGCTACTGTTACCAGCCCACAGCCCACACTTGGAGTGGCAAGAAATGACATAATTCTAGAAGTCTAAGAGCCCCTGTAGCGGGCCGGCATCTCCCCACCAGCTGGGCTTTCCTCACCAGTGGGCTCCCCACCCCTACCCCCGTGGTATGCTCTTGCAGCCCCCCTGGCCACTCCCTGTGCCTTCCCTTTCCTCCTAGTCAGTCCAAACTTCCACTGGTGCAGTCCCCTGCCTGGGAAGAGGGGCTTTCGGGGCCCACATGCCACCGGAGGGAGTTCATGCACTTCCTCCTGCCCCGGAGCACCTCCGCCCTCCTCCAGAGGGACTCTGGCAGGAGGAAGGATCTGGCTCATTTGTTTGCAGAGCTAACTATGCGTTATTTAAAACATAAACTATCAGCTTTAGCTTCATTTGAGGCTGTAAATCAACAGTCATTCCTCAGGGCTAGAGGGTCCCTTGGCACCCTCCCACGGGCTCCATCCGTGGAGAACAGGCAAAATCCCAGCCGGGACCACTGCATTAATTCAGTTAAAAAAAAAAAAAAGTGACGCCTGCAGACGCCCATCCCTAAAGACAAGCGAGCAAGAGAGTGAGCGCAAGTGCAGTCTCATGCTCCAGACGATGCGCAAGTCGCCTGCTACACGAGCTCATCAAATATTCTGTGGTTATGAAACGTTTATGCTAACAAAACTGCAGAGTTGCAGCTCAGGACTTCACTGTAAATATTTATTAACCATGACCATTAAGGCACAGCTTCTCATTTACTTCAGGGTCCATTTCCTGGTTTTCCCCACCAGGTGGTTCAATCCCCACTCTCTCTGACCCTCCCTAAGAAGGAAAGAAGAAGAAGAAGAAGAAAAAAAAAAGGTACTTCTTACATAAATCTGTTTTATGAAAATCCACATGACCTCTTTAGAACGGCTCAATCAAAATTAATAAAAGGTTTCTGATCTACAAACCAGGACTCTTAACATGTGAGCTCGATGACTAGGGAGTAGCTTTTGTGAATGCTCTTTCTTTTGCATAAGATCATAAAATGATGATTTAATCACTGGGGAATATTTATCACAAACAGTGTCAGATGATGTACTGTAAAACTGATGCATCTAAAAGCTCGAGTGTACAATATAAAGAGATTGCTCAGATGTTTTGGACGTATTGGCCCAGCTCCACTGTTTATTACATGGAAGCTTAATGCTATAATAGGCTCTCTTTGAAGACTTCCTGTTGGAAAAAAGAAAGCCATTCAACAAATTATATTTACTGTGTACACTCAACAAAGGAGAAAAAAATAGCACCATCCTGATGACTCTCTAATGAAGGACAGGGGAGAAGTCTAAGGAATAATAAATCTGACTCTAAGGAAAGATGAGGGAAAATACACCAAGAATAGAAACACTTTGTGCCTTCAAAATGGATTCAAGAACCACCAACGTATCCGTGGTACAAGCAGAAACCATTAGGTATGAAGACCGGCTAATAAAAATTTCAAGGTATGATTATAATTAGAGAGCTATCTACCAAGCCCATTACACGGTTCTCATAAAGCTTGCCACTCAGCACTGAAGCAACAATCATTTTTTTTTAGGTGGGCCATTTTTATCTCTATGCGGAGAGGAAAATGTAGAAGCAAACCATAAAGAGATGCATGGGGAGCTTCTGGAATGGAAGATGAGTCCTGAAGTCTAGTCTTAGACTCTCCTAGAGTCTGTAACAGCAGCTAAGAGAGGGCACCTCACCAGTACTCCAGTGCTCCCTATCAAATTCTGTCTGCTTATTTTCCTAGACCTCCCTGCAGTGCTGGCCCCACCCCTCAGCGGTTCTAATAAGGGCCACTTTTACTTTTAGGAAATACAAAATCTCCACCTAACTCCTCTAATTGTCTGGGGCATATTCAGACAACCTCCAGCACCACATTCCTGGACCCATACACAGCAGAGTCCCAGATGCCAATTAAAATTTTCAAAAGGACAAAGATGTGTCTACCTTCTCCTCTAACATTTCTATCCCCCATGCCCAGAGCACAAACCAGGCCACTGGGATGAACTCAGTATCTCCAAAGGAATGAATGAAAGCTCCCACACACCTCTCGGCATATAAAGCCATAACAAAAAAATCTCAGTAAGGTCATGGGGCCATGTCTGTTCAATTATTCAACAAATATTTATTAAAAGCCTATTTTGGATATTGAGACATACCAGCCAACAAAACAGTCCCTGCCTTCGTGGGGCTGATATTCTAGCTGGGGAGGCAGACAATAAACAAATGATATCGGTATCAGATGATGAACATTGCTACAGAAAAAAGCAAGCCAGGATAAGAAGGGTGGGGAGCCTCCCAGAGCACCCCAGTAGGTGGTTACCGGAGGAAACCTTTAGTGAACATTAGAGCAGAAATCTGAAGATGTGAGAAATGTAGTCATGGGATGACATAGGGAAAAGCATACCAGGCAGAGGGAACAGGCAATGCAAAGACCCTGTAAGGAGGGCAGATGCAGAGCCAGGAGAAAAAAGGTAGAAGGAACGGCTGGAGGTGGGGAGCAGATAATGTATGGATGGCAATGTTGTTGTTGTTGTTGTTGTTGTTTTTCACATTTTGAACTTTTTATTTGCATATTAAAAAACTGTGGCAATGTTCTTAAACCTGGGGGTCGTAACCCACCTGCGAATCACAAAATCAATTTATCAAGTCATCACCAGCCTTTTAAGAAAATGAAACAGAACAGAACGAAATAGAAATTACCAGCGTGCACTGCTTGTAGTCAGGCTGAATATTGTTTGGCGAAGTTCTGATGTGGGGCGGGCAGTTTGTTCTGATGTGGGGCATATCTGTGCTGTAGTACAATATAAAATGTGCTTCTCACAGTGAACTACAATAAAAAAAATGAATGCGGTACTTCACAAATCTGTGCTGTCCAATATACTAGCCACTAGCCACAAGTGGCTATTCAAATTAACCAAATTAATCAAAATCTAAAATTCAGTTCCTCAGTCACACTAGCCACATTTCAAGTGTTCAGTAGCCACAGGTGGCTGGTGGCTACTGCACTGGACAGAGCAGATACAGAACATTTCCACCAGAATGTGGAAATTTCTCTTGGAGAGCAGTTACAGATTGTTCTGGCTCTGAGTCTGTGACCCCTCTAACGTCACCTGATAGAATTACAAGTGTGTCTAGGATGATCAGATGAATGAGCTTTCTGAATAAAAGGTCCCGAATTTATATTGTCTCATAATACAGCTGGGATCCAGCTGGAGATAAAACCAAAATATGTTTGAAAATCCCCCTGACACTTACCAGCCATATGCATGGGCTGGTAACAGTCAGTCTGCTTCAACTTCCTTCTCCATAAAGTCACTATTAATAAATAACCACACATTATTTGTTTTGAATTGTAAGGATTTACTAGGGAGAAAACCTACAAAATTTATAGAATCCCAAAGGAGATCATTTCAGGAACGGGCAGCTGACCAACTGCGGTATAACGGGGTGATTTTTATTTTTATTTTTTTTAAGATTTTATTTTATTTATTTGACAGAGAGAGAGACAGCAAGAGAGGGAATACAAGCAGGGGGAGTGGGAGAGGGAGAAGCAGGCTCCCCGGCTGAGCAGGGAGCCCGACACGGGGCTCCATCCCAGGACCCCGGGGATCATGACCTGAGCCAAAGGCAGACGCTCAACAGACTGAGCCACCCAGGCACCCCAAAAGATGTGATTTTTAAAAATTCATTTCCTGGCCCTGCACAAGGGCTGAAACCAAGTGCAATGAAGGCATAATACTGCCTAATGATTATCCACCAGTGTTATCATCAGAAGTCCTGCAGCCCGAAAAGAAGTGATACCTCCCATGGAGGGTTTTCAGGGCACCTAATTCAGGGTGGTCACCCTACCACAGCATGGGTCCTCACCCTGTGGGGTCTGGGGCTGGCCACTGCTTGAAGAGGGTCTTTTATACGGTTGGGAATCATCAGCGTTTACAGCTCCTTCACTTTGGCCCTCTCCCCTGGCAGCAGTGTAAAGAAAGATGCCCATGGATATGAGGGTCCCATCTCAGGCTCTGACTTCTGTGTAGCTTAGAAAGGAAATGAATGTGCCAGCATGAGCAGTGTGGGCCAGGGAACGACCACAGGGACTTGGCTGTCCCACTGGGTCCCCAAACAAAGGCTGCTCCCTCTTAGAACAAGAAGGAGCAATGTTTGCCTTGCATTCACACCTTCCCCTGCAGCAGGACCTTGGTCCCCTTCCAGCTGCAGCCTGGATGATGTACTTGCCTTCTGGGTTCAGATGTAGGCAGGCAAAGAAGGATCCCAAATGAGCATGTTACCCAAGGATAATACATCCATACATTCAGGAGCCAAATTCAGGACAGGTAATCTGACATCCAAGACTGACAATGGGGTGGAATACGTATTTGAAATTGGAACTGTCTGAAAATCCATAATGTATGGGCACCATATTATGCACCCTAGATGTGTATTGTGCAATCCAGCATCTAACACAGGTGCCTAGAACATCATGGGCACTCAATAAGTATTTCCAAATGAATAAATGATTGATTATGAAACGTATAATGCTCTACGCTACCTAACATGGCTACAACTTTGTCTTTCTGAAGCAGGAAGCAGGGAAAAGTAGATTTGCTTTGCCTAATATTTCACCAGTCTTATCAATAATGCACCAAGGAAAGAAACGATAAAGGAAAAGATTCATTGATCTGGCTATATTAAATGTCAGATGTCAAAAAACACCATAAAAATTAAAAGGAAAATGATAAATTGGGGGAAAATAACAGCAACATACGATAAAAATTTAATATTATGACGTGGATGGAACTGGAGGGTGTTATGCTGAGTGAAATAAGTCAATCAGAGAAAGACATGTATCATATGACCTCACTGATATGAGGAATTCTTAATCTCAGGAAACAAACTGAGTGTTGCTGAGTGGTGGGGGTGGGAGGAATGGGGTGGCTGGGTGATAGGCATTGGGTAGGGTATGTGCTATGGTGAGCGCTGTGAATTGTGCAAGACTGTTGAATCACACATCTGTACTTCTGAAACAAATAATGCAAGATATGTTAAGAAAAAAGAAAAAGAAGAAGATAGCAGGAGGGGAAGAATGAAGGGGAGTAAGTCGGAGGGGGAGAGGAACCATGAGAGACGATGGACTCTGAGAAACAAACTGAGGGTTCTAGAGGGGAGGGGGGTGAGGGGATGGGTTAGCCTGGTGATGGGTATTAGGGAGGGCACGTTGTGCGTGGAGCACTGGGTGTTATGCACAAACAATGAATCATGGAACACTACATCAAGAACTAATGATGTAATGTATGGTGATTAACATAACAATAAAAAAATTTAAAAAAAATTAATATTATGCTCTATAAAGAGGTCTTCAGATCAATAGGAAAAAATACACAGTAGCTTAATAGAAAAATGGGTGAAGAATGTGAATAGAGTCTTACACACACACAGTAACTAATCAACACATGAAAAACCAAAGTTCAATCTCTCTGCTGCCAACCAAAGAAATGCACATTAAAACAACCATATGAATATGATACCATTTTCAACTATCAAGTTGGCAAAGGTCTTCTGTTGTTTTGCTTAATGACAATACCCAACATTGGTGAGGGTGTGGAGAAATCAGTTCCCTCCTACACTTTCATACACTTATGGAAGATAATTTGATAGAATGTACTAAACGCCATAAAAATGTGCACCCCTTTTGATCCAGTAACTCCCTTCCAGGAATTTATTCTAAGCAAATAACGAGAGACATAATCAATGATTTATGTGAAAGACATTCATCAGATGTTTACGGTAGGGGAAACCATAAGTCACCTATAAATCCCTCAATGGAGGGCTGTTAAGTGAACTATATTACTAGCCTATGATAGAAGCTATACATCATTTTTTTTAAAAGTTCTTTACAATATTCACAATAGCCAAGAGTTAGAAGCAACCCATATGTCCACTGACTGATGAATGGATAAAGAAAATGTGTTATATACATACAATGGAATATTATTCAGCCTTTAAAAGGAAGAAAATCCTGACACATGCTACACCATGGGTAAACCTTGAGGACACTATGCTAATGAAATTAGCCAGTCACAAAAAGACAAGTGTTGCAGGTGTCCACTTATGTGAGGTAGCTAAAGTCGTCAAATTCATAGAGACAGAAAGTAGAATAATGCTTACCAGGGGCTGGCAGGAGGGGGAAATGAGCAGCTGTTGTTTGATGGGTACTGAGTTTCAGATTTGCAAGACGAAAAAGTTCTGGAGATCTGTTTCACAACAGTGTGAATATATTTAACACTACTGAACTGTACACCTAGAAAATGGTTAAGAAGGTAAATTTTGTGTTATCACAATTTTTTTTAAAAGTTCTCTTACAAGACTATCTAGTCATCCATGGGTTATTCGTTTCATAAATTACCATACCATAGAACATACTTCATGCTAAACCATACTGCACTTCGCTTAACTTTTGTGTGATTCTGAAGGCACTTAGGATGTTGCAGAAACTCATTTACAGTGATGATCTTCAAAATGACCAATTACAATGTTAAGAGGCTTCTAGGCTTGTGTATTAATTGAGCGTGGCAGTTAATAAAAATACTAGTGCGTTGGGGCACCTGGGTGGCTCAGTTGGTTAAGTGACTGCCTTCGGCTCAGGTCATGATCCCAGGGTCCTGGGATCAAGCCCCGCATCGGGCTCCCTGATCGGCGGGAAGCCTGCTTCTCCCTCTCCCACTCCCCCTGCTTGTGTTCCCTCTCTCGCTGTGTCTCTCTCTGTCAAATAAATACATAAAATCTTTTAAAAAAAAATACTAGTGCGTAGATTTACTGAATTAAGAAATTATAACATCATAAATGCTTTGTCAGAGGCTAGTTTAGGATTTCCAGGGAGTTTCAAATATTCTGTAACTGTAAACATCCAGATCTTGGGGACTGAAAGTCTTACATGTCATCACACGTCAATCCTTTGTCAGACCCTGTTCTAATTTTCTTTTTGTAGATGTGAAACACCTCAAGTAGAGGTACTCTCACCCTCTCCAAAAAGACAGTCTGAAAAGACAGCCCTCTGCAAAGCTGAAAGCAGCTTCTGGACGTCAGTGTGGCATGAAGCCCACACCAGTTCATGCAGACCTCTTAAGACGTTAAATTGTTCATTACAATTGTTCTTTACATTGCTTCCCTGGTGCCTGAAACAGTGTTAACAAAGATAAAATATCTTTATCCAATAAATAAGTAAAGATAATTAATTACACAGGTTGAACTGTAATATAAAAAGACCAAAGTCGGGATGCCTGGGTGGCTCAGTCAGTTAAGCGGCTGCCTTCAGCTGAGGTCATGATCCCAGGGTCCTGGGATCGAGTCCCCATTGGGCCCCCTGCTCAGCGAGGAGCCTGCTTCTCCCTCACCCTCTGCCTGCTGCTGCCCCTGCTTGTGCGCGCTCTCTCTCTGACAAGTAAATAAATAAAATCTTTAAAAAAAAATAAAAAGACCAAAGTCATAAGAAGTTTAGATACAGTTGACCCTTGAGCAACAGGGGTTTGAACTGCGCGGGTTCACTTGGACACAGAATTTTTACAGTACGGTACTGTAAAGGTATTTTCTCTTCCTTGTGATTTTCTTAGCATTTTCTTTTCTCTAGCTTATTTTATTGTAACAATATATAATAATGCAAAATATGTGCTAATCAACGATTTGTGTCATTGGTAAGGCTCCTGGTCAACAGTAGGTTATGAGTAGTTAAGTTCTGGGGGACTCAGAAGTTGTACGTGGATTTTTAAATGCACAGGGATCAGTATCCCTAAAGCCCTGCCCACCACCACCCCCTCATTGTTCAAGGGTCAAGTTGTATGTACATATTTTGCTAAGTGATAGTATAACAATCCTAAACAAGCATTATTAAGGAAAAACATCTCCTAGAATTAAACATTCTAAATCCACGTCCAACAAAAGTCATGTTCCATAGATCCCTCATTCAGTGGAACGTTAATAGGCATTCTTGATAAAAGGATTCCATGTCCAAATAAATTCGGGAAACTCTAGGGTAAAAAAAGTAAAACTGGTTTCTTTGCCGCCAAACCTCTGTAAAGACACTCATTACTATATGACACTATGTACTTCAGTACTAATACTAGAGTAAGGCAGTACCCAGAAACACCACTTCTTGCCCCCATGTAGAACCCAGCCACATTTCCAAGGATCATCCAGCCCATGCAATCTTATTTATAGCAAGTTTGTAAGGGTATTAGTAATTCAGGGAACAGCTATATTAGCAGGATTTAGCCAATATACTTAGTCTGCAAAACAAGCCCCAAGAACAATACATGTAATTCCTTTTACCATTTGGATATATATAACAGGAGTTACTCATATAATAACCCAAGAGAACAAGTATCCAATAGCCATTGGACATAATGTTGGGTAA
This sequence comes from Zalophus californianus, assembly GCF_009762305.2. Classification (NCBI taxonomy): domain Eukaryota; kingdom Metazoa; phylum Chordata; class Mammalia; order Carnivora; family Otariidae; genus Zalophus; species Zalophus californianus. Next base: position 85,938,443 of record NC_045605.1, on the reverse strand, counting down.
ACATATAGACTTTTCTTCCTGTGTAGTTCATATAAAATATTCATTAAGAAACAGAACACTAGCTGATTTAAACATCATCATTTTTATTGGCTATAACACAGGCTTAGAAACCTTTAACTCTAATGGAAATTAAATGCTTTGCATTTAAGATGTTTCCTACTCTGACCTTTAAACATTAAAATAACTAGAAGCACCACAAAGCAGAAATGATCATGTTTCACTTATGTGGTGCTACATTTCAGATCTGCAGTTTTAAGTAAAAAGATGTTTCACCTTCAAGGTCAGAAAGGACAGGATGTCCTGTGTGTAGCTGGAGTAGAAGGCACGGCTGAACAACCACTGTGCCCTCTTCCCCACCAAAGAGGCAAGAAAAGGCTCAAATGGAGGATGGCCTGCATGCTTGATATCCATCAGATCTGAGCATCTGACTGGATCTCTCAATCATCCTTAGTGATACGTAGTCTGTGCTGGAGAACGCAAGTGAGTTTTCCTTCATACAACCGCACTGTTCCTGACTGTGAATACACTGAATGCCAGGCAGAAGCACTAGAGGAGGTTTACTCCTTAAAAAGAAAACTATCACACACTCTCCCTTGTCGTGTGAAATGTTACCAGCACTTGGGTCCCGGCCGTTTGAATTTTACAAATCAGGAAAACAAAAAATTAAGTAAAAATGAAAATGAAGCAAAAGAAACAAGGTTGGGCAAAATGAACCAAGAGTTTCCAGTTTTTAATTTTGCCAAATGAGGGCATTTAAACATTAAAACAAAACAACAACCACTGCCACAGAATTCCTACCATGCACGAGCAGACAGTCACAATCCTGACTGCACCCTAGGATCACCAGTACCTGGACTGTCCCAGGCTTCTGATCCAGTTACCTGAGGTGTAGCCAGGACTCCATTGTTTCTATAAGCTCCCCACGTGGCTCTAATGTGCAGCTAGGGTTGAGAACCACCATCATTTCATAATGGAAAAGGCATTTTGAAACCGAAAAAGTAAGAGTATGATCTCAGGTTACGGGATGACTACTAAAAATAAATAAAACTAAACTTATGAAAAACACACTACTTTAACTTTGTATTTCTCGCTTTGCCTCTAACAACCTAGGCTAAAGAACCTGTGGACCAGCAGGTGGAGATACTTGGTCTACACCAAGAGACCACACTTCCCCACCTCTCACTCCATCCGTAACCCTTTACAACCTGGCTTGTGTCCTCTCCACTCCACCAAAGCAGCCCTTGCAAGGCTCGAGAAGGAATCTTTAGGTAGCCAAATCCATTCACTTTTCCTCATTTCTCCTAATTCCGTATCTTTGTAGCCCTTCCCAGAGTGGGCCAATCCTGCCTTCTTGAAATGGTGTTCTTCCTGGCCCGCAAGGCAATTCACTATATCCCAAGCACATATGCAAATCCTTCTTGGGACTCCCTTCTTCCTTCTCCATGGACCCAGATCCTATATCTACTCCAAGGACAAAGTCAAATGCTTCTACCCATCCCCTGCGTGCATCTGTGTTCCATGCACGGGTCCACAGGAGACCTAGTAGAATTTAAAATGCAGTATTAATATCAAGGGGTAAGATGACGTCATGAGCTGAAAAGCCAATCTCAAGGTCAAAAGCCATGAAGACTGAAAATTTTGGAAAGCAGAGCAACAGATGGATTAAGGCAGGTGTTTCAGAACCTAGACGGTTAATATCGTCCATTAGAGTAAGAAACCTGTAACCAGACCTAATCCAGGTACCACCTCTAACTAGCTTGTGGTAACATTTGCCATTTCCTAGGCACTACCTGGGAACAGGAAATTCACCATCTCACGTAACCCTCATAACTCCACAAGGAAGATTACTGTCCCCGTTTACCTATGCGGTATACATCAGCCATGCTGTCAAAGACTGGCCCAAGAGCACCCAGCGAATGAGTGGCTGAGCCAGCGTGGGAGCCCACCCCTCTGCGGTCCCAAACCTCGGGAAAATCCCTCCACTACAGTGCACTGCCTCCTTAAATGCTAACTTCTCCAAGCCTTAGCTTCCTTTTCCAAAAAAATGAGGGGGTTGGTCTTCATGATTCCCACGGTCCATGCTCCACATCTAACCTCCACAGTTCTGCGAAAAAGGGGAGCGAGGCGGAAGCACAGGCACAGCAGGGGGCCGTGAACAAAGAGAAATAAAAGACAGAAAGGCAGCGATAATAGAAAAGAGGCGAATGAGCAAAGACAAAATGGCCTTTGCCCCCCCCACCCCCGCCAGCCCAGACTCCCTTGGGTTTGTTCCTGGCTGTTTCAAGTTTTGGGGGTTTTTTTCCTACTCTGAGATGGGCAAAAGGTAACTCTATACTGTATTGAGTTTTCCTTCCAAATCTCATCCCAAAATGCCCTGAGGAATTACAGAAAACAACTATGGAAATAAAAGTACAAGGAAGAAAAAAAAAAGAGGCAAGAATACACTAGAAAAACAAGCTTTGGGCTTTTTGCTTTAAACTAAGAAAGAGGATTATGATAATGATCAAGTAAAGTGATTCAAAAGGGGTGTTTTCCAAAGAAAGAGAAAAAATGAGGAATGAGAACAGAAAGGAAAAAGCAAGCAGAATGACCTTGATTCAGCAACTGATCTTTATTGATTTTCTTTCACCTTCTTACTTGGTTCTGGGAAAAGTCACAATCCAAAGTGTGTGACATTGGAGCCTACCCTTAATGAAATTAGTGGATTAACAAAAATGTGAAGCACAAAGGAGGAGGGAAATACCTTGGAAGAAATGCTACCTCCTTTACTCACCAGGAAAACCAGCAAGAAAAAAAAGAGCACTCAGTGGAAACCTTCAGGGTGGTAAATGTCGTCTATTTTACTTTCCTACAAAAAGCCCTTTAGAGAACAATAAATTATGAACCACCACCTTTCTGACTCTGATGAAGAATTTTGCAAAGCCATTAAGCCAATACATTAGTACACCAGGACCTTAAAGAGTCTCGGGTTTCACAAGTGTCAGTGTTAACATGCTTTGGTTTCAGTATTGGAGGCACTGTTTTGAGACTCTTTCAAACCCCTCCAAAAAAGAAACAAACAAACACACACAGGTGTTATGACACACGCCCCGCCCCCCATCCCAGCATCTAAACTCTGACCATTATGTTATTTTACAGGAGAAAAAGTTTTCCATGCAAGCAGCATTGGGCAGTTTAAGGGCAGGATACCTAATCTTACGGACGGTGTCAGAGTGAGGTAACCAACCCTTTAACAGAGGAAAATCTGTCTCACCTTGGCCATAGAGAGCTGGGATGCAGAGATGCGCAAAAAATGGCACACACAAGGTATCTTTTGTTTAGGAAGTTCTAAAATTTATATATAAGGTAATATAGCTGATAAGTGACAAAGTCCCCTGCATTTCACTTCCAGCTTGGAATTTAGTTCTCTACTCCCTATTGCCCCCCAAACAGTTATTGGTTAAAAGAATTTTCCTCTGAATCAAAAACTAATGATGTGGGCGCCTGGGTGGCTCAGATGGTTAAGCGTCTGCCTTTGGCTCAGGTCATGAATCCAGGGTCCTGGGAGCCTGCTTCTCCCTCTGCCTCTCTCTGCCTCTCTCTCTCTGTCTCTAATGAATAAATAAATAAAATCTTAAAAAAAACCAATAATGTAATGTATGGTGATTAACATAACATAATAAAATTTAAAAAAAAAAGAATTTCCCTCTTAGTTCCAGAATATATTAGCTGCCGTGCATTTTAGAAAAAAAGGTGTGGCAAAAGGCACTTTCCAATCTTTTTTTATCATATACCACAAATATCTATTCCTCATTCAGAAAAGTCAAATTTACTGCAATTTCTCTTTCTTTAGAAGGTAGATAACTAACGAAAAGGGTGAACTTTCTATTATCTTAACAATTCTTAAGAAGGGGATTATCTTGTTTAGAAGGGGGGGGAGTTGCTGAGCTCCTTGGGCTTGGAAGGTGAGACCCCACATGCAGAATCATTGAGAATACGAAGTGACCAAAAAAAGCTCAACAGCTCTCAGTGAAAACTGTTGAGGAGTTGGGGGTGGGGGGGATGAAAGGGAAGAGAGAAGACTGAAAGACAGGAGCAGAAGGCTGAGGGTGTTTAGAGTTGGCCAGAGAACCTGTCAGAACAGGGACACAGCATGAACTTTTTAAAGCCATTTGCCTGCTTTGCAGTGCAAATCCTTTGGACTCCCCAACCCTCATTAAAGTCTTCTTACCAAAGGCAGCAAAAGCAAAAACAAACCTGTGGAACTGCATCAAACTAAAACGTTTCTTCCCAGCAAAGGAAACCATCAACAAATAAAAAGGCAACCCACCAAATGGGAGAAAATATTTCCAAATCATTTTTTTATAAGGGGTTAATATCCAAAATACACAAAGAACTTATACAACTCAGTAGCAAAAAAACAAACAATCCACTTTAAAAATGGGGAGAGTAGGGGTGCCTGGGTGGCTCAGTCGTTAAGCATCTGCCTTTGGCTCAGGTCATGATCCCGGGGCCCTGGGATCGAGCCCCACACATCAGGCTCCCTGCTCAGCAGGAAGCCTGCTTCTCCCTCTCCCACTCCCCCTGCTTGTGTTCCCTCTCTCTGTGTGTCTCTCTCTGTCAAATAAATAAATAAATAAAATCTTTAAATAAAAATAAAAATGGGCAGAGGAACTGAACATTTTCCCAAAGAGGACATACAAATGGACAACAGGCACCTGCAAAGGTATTCACCATCACTAACCATCAGGGTAACAGAAACCAAAACCACGAGGAGACATCGCATCACACCTGTTAGAATGGCTATCATCAAAATGACAAGAGACAACAAGTCTGACAAGGATGTGGAGAAAAGGGAACCCTTGTGCATTGTCGATGGGAATGTAAACTGGTGCAGCCACTATGGGAAACAGTCTAGAGGTGCCTCAAAAATTTAAAAATAGGGTGCCTGGGTGGCTCAGTCCTTAAGCTTCTGCCTTTGGCTCAGGTCATGATCCCAGGTCCTGGGATCGAGCCCCGCATCGGGCTCCCTGTCTGCGGGAAGCCTGCTTCTCCCTCTCCCACTCCCCCTGCTTGTGTTCTCTCTCTCGCTGTTTCTCTCTCCGTCAAATAAATAAATAAAATCTTTAAAAAAAAATTTAAAAATAGAACGACCATATGATCTAGCAATTTCACTTCTGGGTGTTTATCAAAAGGAAACAAACACACTATGTCAAAGAGATATTTGCACCTCCATGTTCATTGCAGCATTATTTACAATAGCCAAGACATGAAAACAATCTAAGAGTCCGTCAGTGGGTAAATGGATAAAGAAAATATAATATGTATATATCATATGCTATTTATAGCATATGTTATATATATATATACACACACATATATGTATTACATATGTGTGTGTGTGTATAGTGAAATATGCAGCCACAAAAAGAAGGAACTCTTGCCATCTGTGACAACATGGATAAACCCTGAGGACATTATGCTAAGTAAAATAGGTGAGACAAAGATAAATACTATATAATCTCACTTATATGTGGAATCTAAAAAACCGAACTCATAGAAACAGAGAACCGATTTGCAGTCCCCAGAGTCAGAGCGAGGGATGGGTGAAATGGGTGAAGGTGATCAAAAGATACAAATTTCCAGTTATAAGATAAATAAGTTCTGGGGATGTAATATAAAAAAAATTCTTAATTAAAAAATAAAGTCTTCTGTGTATTTACAAATGCTTAGTTCACATGGGCTGTTTGAAGAAATTAAGAAAAAGGGCCAAATTCCATATGATCTAGATGGACATGTGAAGAACAAGGACAGACAGCCCCTAAACTGAGTGCACTCAGTGCAAGCAGAAGCTCAAAGGCACAAGTGAGTTTAAGAACATAAGCCCCTGGGGCGCCTGGGGTGCCTGGGTGACTCAGTCGTTAAGCGTCTGCCTTGGGCTCAGGTCATGATCTCAGGATCCTGGGATCGAGCCCCGCATTGGGCTCCCTGCTCAGCAGGAAGCCTGCTTCTCCCTCTCCCACTCCCCCACTCCCCCTGCTTGTGTTCCCTCTCTCGCTGTGTCTCTCTCTGTCAAATAAATAAAATCTTTTAAAAAAAAAAAGAACATAAGCCCCTGAAAATTGGTAGGAATCTTAGAGCCTTATACTTCTACCTGGAGGCAACAGCGGGGCTCAAGCCAGTCTAAAAGTAGAGTTTAAGGAGCAAGAAGACCTCATCTGGCATCTGGGTATATGAAAGCAAAGGTTAACCGAAGAGTTCCAGGGGGGGAAAGAAAAAGAAGAAGAACAAGAACAAGAAGAATCCAAAGCAGCAGCAGCAAACTGCTTCCTGGAAGGTGCCCTGATCCTTTTCAGTTAGATTCGTGAAGATGATGCCACAGGAGGTAATCTCTTCAGTGCAGTGTGGGGTCAGGGGGCCTTAAGAAAGAAAAGTACAGAGCAGAGAGCAAATGTCAGGCCTCCCAGAATTTCAGGGCTCTCGGGAGCTTTGCTAAGGCAGTCAAGATCTCTGCTGGATTACAACATAACGTTAGCGAAGATAAGTGCATGCTGCAGCGTGCCCCACCCGCTGCCCCGTGCCCACCCCCATCCACATCCACCTGTCTGTGAGACAGACGAGGTCATACGACTTGGACCAAAGATCATTTGAAAACAGAGACACCAAATGGAAAGCCTAGGGGTCCCGGCAGCCAGCCCTCCTCTGCACATGCACACTCGTGCGGCCATATGGCCCGTGCACGTGTGAGGCATACGTGGGAGCCGGCAGGAGCCCCCTCCCCTCCCAGCCCTTCTGAAATCGAGCCAAGCAAATTAAAGCAACACTCAGTTACTAACAGAAACGCGAACAGCAGGTGGGTTGGGGTTGTGGGATTCTGGATTATATTTTTCCCTCTTCTCTGCATGCCAGTTTGGGGGGGAGCAACATGGTTTTGTTATAGTCACACACACAAAAAATTAAAATAAAATTGTATTTTGTTACTAAAACCAAAAAAAAGACTCATCACAGTGGTCATCTTTCGTTCTTTGACTCTTGTAGAAATGAGTTTTGCTCCAACTGCCGGAATCACTCAAAGGAATGGTACATACAGCTAATAATAAATAGCCCTACCTGGAGAAATCATGAAACTTCCCTGTTGCCGACCAGGTCCATAAGCTTATAGATATAGAGCCTCCCTTTTCTGAAAACGGGGCTAATGTTACCTCCCACACAGATAAGACACTATTCCTGGTGCAGGTTTCAGTTCTTTTGAAAACAAAACATACAGGGAGATGCTAGAAAAGACATTACCAGAAGATATTTAACCTGAAAATTTTTTTGTTAATTTGTTACGGTAGTTTTATTTGAATTGTCTATTACTCAAAACCACTGTTTAAATCATTCTGTAGCTCCAAATAATTTTGGTCATCTTGTAAAGTCTTTTCGGTTACTCCCTACATAGCCCCTTCCACAAGCCTAACCTAAGTTTTTCTATTACATATTTTGGCACCAATACATTTATGATACTGATTTTATTCACATGAATGCTTTATTGATACTCTATTTCTATTTCTCATTCTTCTTTTCTGGATTGAAAGACCCATGAGGGCAAGAATATTTATTCTGTTCCCCACTATTTTCTTCATTCCTATTACCAAGGACAGTTGTTGAATAAATTACCTGAAAAGCGCCAAAAACATTTTTTTTCTCGGTTGTTATTTTATTTGACTTCAAATGAAGGTTTTGTTAAACCTCCTTCACCCAGTAAATCCTTTTAATGGTGCCTCACCCAGTTTTTCCCTCCCGCCTGTACAAAAGATTTAAGGGATCCATTTCACTCTCCCTGAGAGTCTGCAAGTATTAACTTCATTTAACAACAAACAATATAGGACATGTCAGAGAGCTGACACAAAGAGCCCACATTCAAAATAATTATCACTAGGGGCGCCTGGGTGGCTCAGTTGTTAGGCGTCTGCCTTCAGCTCAGGTCATGATCCAGGGGTCCTGGGATCGAGTCCCACATCGGGCTCCCTGCTCGGCGGGGTGTCTGCTTCTCTCTCTCCCACTCCCCCTGCTTGTGTCCCCTCTCTCGCGATGTCTCTCTCTGTCAAATAAATAAAATCTTTAAAAAAACAAAATAATTATCACTAATTTCTATGCTTGGGTGCACCAAACTGGCAATGTCAAATCCCACTGAAAATAAATTATCTAAATCAGTGGTTACAAAATCTGTTTTCGTCAGGCTCTTTGGAAAGTGGAGAGCCAACTAAGTTCCTCTCTCCCAGAAAAATGCAGGTATGGTAAACACTAAAATTAAGCACGTAATCTTCAGGATTTATAGACAGCACCCCCCCCAACCTCAGGCAGTGTTTTTCTAAGTATGGATTGTGATGCATTACTGGATCATGAAATCAATGTAGTGGGTCAAGACCAGCTTAGAAGCAAAAGGAAGAAAAGGAGGAAGGGAGGAAGAGTAAAGAAGAGGGGAAAAGGAGGGAAGGAAGAAGAGAGGTAATGGTAAGTATTATTTCCCAGCACTTTCATTCAGTTGTGGGCATGTGCATGCGCATGCGTGCATGATGAAAGCACTAAGCCAAAATGTAAAATGTCATTCTTATTGTGTATTGCCAACAAAATAATTTAGAAAAGAATTCTCTAGGGGTTCATGGGCTCCTGATCCAAATGATTAAGGATGAAACTGCCATTTTACCTTGGTTGTCAAGATCCTCAGGAAAGAATATTGCCTCTTGTGTGAGTTTTAACCAGAAGAGGGATATGTGCCAAGGCAAAGGTGTAAAACAGGATGCCGAGTTTGAGGCACTCCCAGAAATGAAGCTTGATGGGCATGGGGTGCAAGGACTGCAGTGGGGCCTTGCAGCTAAAGGAGGCCCAACTTCATTTCACAAACCAAACCCAGGTGGATGACGTGGTGAATAACGCATGCCTGGGAAGGGCGGGTCTGTGACTAACTGGAGAGGGTGTACCCCCATAAGAGGCACAGATGTCTTTCTGTCCAGCCAGCTGCTGTCTTAGAGGAATGGCAGAAGCCAGAGGGCCAAGATTTCCGACTTTCAAAGATCCGCGAGAAATCTGGAGTTGTTAATGTGAAATGTTCTGATTTTTAATATAGGCAAGTATAGCCAGAAGAAAATTGGCTTTAAACATGGTGCCGGCTAATGCTGTGAGTCAAGTAAAACCTATCTGTGGGCTGGATCCAATTTTCAGCCCTAGGCTAAGGAAGGAAATATAATTCGTTTTCTGATCTAGAAAGACCTATGGAGGATGGACTGAGGAGGGAGGGAGGAGAGAGACCAGATAGGAGGTTACAGAAATCACTAGATGGGAGATCACAGGGGCCTGAGTAAAGGCTGTAGGAGGAAGGGAGGACACAGGAAATATTAAGGAGACAGAACTGAAGGGCCAATTAGATGTACCAGCTGAAAGAGAGCAAAGCTGCTTGGGATTACTCTGGTTTCTGGCTTGCATGGCCTCGCAGACAGAGGCTCCATTCACCCAGACTGGGAATATGGCAAGAACACCAGGTCAGGAGATCAGATCGGCAAACAGCTGAGTGCAAGGTGCTTGGAGAGCATCTCGTTGGAAGCATCCATAGCAGAGAAGAATGGAGCTGAAGTACAGCAGAAATTACAGCGGAGATGTAGCACTGGGAGTTGTCTACAGCTGGATGTCGGTGAAGCTAAAAGTAAGAAGGCTAAGACAGAACTGTGGGGCCCACCCACATTTAAGGGAGGAGCAGCTAAAAAAGATGCCACAAAAGACATGTACTGGAAGCAGGTTGACGAAGCTCAAGGAGAGTTGTGGCCATGTGGAAGAGCCATTTGGAGGAATGGGAAATGGCACTAATGAGAAATCCATGAAGAGATCGCACGTGGCACCAAAGCCCCTGCTGAGATGAGCCGCACTAGTGGGACCCGTTGACGACAGGGATGCTGGAAACAAGAATCCTAAGGGCACCAAACTACCAGTTGTATTTTCATATATTCCGTAGCCTGTGGGGTAAGGCAGACACAGTGAATGGCTAGGGTATCACAAAGCAAAGGGTCCACAGGATGAGAAAGACAGAAAGGCCAGGAGGCTGAGACATGCATGAGGCTTGGCTGGATGGAGAAGAAAACCTAAGCATGATGTGGGAGATGGACTAACACAAAAGTCAGAGGTGGATGCGGCCGAAAGCTCCGAGGCCAAAAAGTAGGCCAAGTGGGGAATAAGGGGAGGGCGAGCACCAGAAGGATAGGAGGTTGTAGACAGCGTCAAGTACCACAGTCCAAAACGTCAGACGGTCGCTCAAGCTCCTGCAGGGGGTCAAGGGCGTGGCCACTGGGGATGGCAGCTGAACTGAAGTGAAAACAAGGATGGTTCCAATTAAAAAGTCAAGAAACTCCGAAGCTGGGGGGTGGGGGGAAGGGAGGGGAGGGGAAGGGAGGGTCTCCACGTGGATCCCGATGCGGCTTGCACCGACGCCAGGACCTGGCAAGGAGAGAGAGACTTGGAGCATGTCAAATCCTCCATAAACGAAGCCATGTCGCTGTCAAGTGAGAAGGTGACAGCAACAAGAAGGGGGAAGGCAGGAATCTCAACGGAAAAGGACGCTTTGTATGAAGGTGAAAGAATAAAAGTAGCAGGGAGAAGCAGAAAAATTCAAATCAGCTTCCCACTCACATGGTGCAGGTAGTGCCAGAGAACCAGGAACCTCACTGCAGACCCCAAAATACCACACCTCAGGCCCCCAAATGCCCGAAAGATTCCTTGCCTTCCACTTCAACCTGTTCTCCCCTTTTTCCTTCCCAATGATGCATAAGGGCACTGCTCCAGGCAGGCCCTGGTGGACACAGAGACAGGACACTCGGGCTCCGGGTCTGATTCCATCATTAACCAGCAGAGTGACCATGAGCGAGTGAGTCATGTCGTCTCTGTGCACCTGAAGTTAATAATCTAGAAACTGGGGCTGATGATATTCATTCTCCTCACCAGTGGTTGGCTATTTCGAAAAATATAAAAGGCAAAGCAGGAAAATGTTTTAAAGGGCCATTTTATTCCTTAATCCAACTGGTGGAGCTTAAAGCTAAAGAGGTCGCCAAATCCTAAGATGAAGCTTCCATACGGATGGTTACTTAATTTGACCCAATGAGTCTTCTTGGAGCCTCAATATCTGTAAATTGAGGGAGATGGGTTAAATGATGGTCCTGTCTACCCAGAATTTATTTTGTTTGCTTCTGGGGGATTCTCCCTGTGCCCCAAGGCCTGGGAGTGTTTCTGACCAAGGTTCTCCCAGCCTGAGCCTAACATATTATAGGTATTTATGACTCTGCCCTAACACCTGACAACCCCTCCAGACAGTTGGCTTCCAGCAAATGTTTGGGGGACAGGTGAGCGCTGATGGTCACTCAAAGGTAGCTGGCGGCTTCGCTGAGAAACGGGCTGCACAAGAGTAATCGTGAGCATTCAGGAGAACACAGCCCCTGGCACACAGGAGGTACTCAGTACTCACTGTTGAATAGATTAGTCATCTACCAAATCTATTGGAAATTTTTTAACTGCACAGATAGATGCAAGAAATTCTCAATACCCATCTCAGATCCAGTTCTCCAGTATAAACTTATGTGAATTCCATAAAAGGTAGCTGGAAACCAAAACATTATTTTCAATATTGCCGGCATGAGCAATGCAGTGGTTACTGAGGGCAGGGAAAATGACGAGTCCCCAGACAAAAATCATAATTCAGCGAGCTCAGAGGGCAAATTCAGAATCGTATCCCACGGCATCTAAATTTTATTTAGATGTGGCCAGAGTGTGACTCAGGCCTATGCGTTTTTTAAGGGAGGAAACGAGACCAAAGGCACAAATGATTCAATCTGTATGTGTGAGCTGCGGAAATTTCTATAAAAATTCTTTTAGAATTCTTGCCAGTGTACTTGAATTTCAAGCGCTAGTGGGGTCAAAACCCAGTCTAGTCAGTTCTCATTATCCGCAATAATAAGAGCTTGGAAATCAATGCCATATAGTGTGCATCTGAAATCTGAAATTCGGAGACACGAACGTGGATATCTTCGTGGCCAGAGCCACGCTCCTACCCGCTTTGTGGCTAGATGGTACAACAGAGATAGCGGATGTAAAAGCTCTCTGTCAAGCATACAATAGGGGCCTCTCAGGTAAAACTGCTTGATTTTTATTTGATTTGTATTTTATTTATACAATCACGGGGAGCACTCAGCAGAGCAGTGGACAGAGCACAGGTCCAACATCGTTATGCTCTGCGGTCCTGGCAGAAGTCGCATCGTCCCTCTAAAGCCTCAGCGTCCCCATTTGTAAAACAAGAATCATTATAGCCACATCCCATGAAACGGCTGTGAAGGTAAGAAGCCGTAATATGCTCGTCAAGCCCTCAGCACAGAGGCAGAAACACAGTTGGCGTTCCCAGAATAAGTGGAAACGATTATCGTCACTGGAAAGTACACATCGCAGACTGGTGTAGTAAAGATATCCTACAGTTTCAGGTAATTCAAGAAAGAACAGTTTAAAGATAACTTTATTCCACAATGCCCACTGTGTCTTGTGGTAAGAATACGCTTCAGGAGTAAAATGCCAACTTCTCTTTTAAAGATTCTGCTGCTGGTGCCTGATTCTCTAAGACATGCTCTGGTAAAAACCAACAATTTGGAGGTTCCCGGAGGACCTCTAGCACCATCCCAGACTGTGGGATCCCAGAGCACCAGACATTCAGCAATCCTTGCTTTTTCACACAGCTTCTCTGCATTAGGGACCCACCAGTCCATTCCTGTTGGAACCCAAAGCAAGGTAGATGCGAAACTTGACAGCCCAGTCCGTGAGGAATAAAAAAGAGATAAATACTTTAAACGTTCATTCTCTGTATCACTCACTTTGCACCTGGGTGCTTTACCTTCCATATTTAATGAACTATTTTCTTGCAACCATGTATGCCCTTGTATATTTCTTAAAAGCACTATTGGTACCACTTTGGAAACCTCCCCTTGCACTGGCCTTCCTTAGCACATCATGCATGTTCTGTAAACACCTGATTGGTTGATTTCTACACATTTACAAATATCATTAACTCGTAAAGATGTACTATACCTAAAAGGCCGGAAACCAACAAGACTGCCAAAATCATTGTCAAAATATATGATGTTATGTCAAAATAATAGAAATTATTTTTCTACTAATTAATACTAAATTCAGAACAGATTATTTAACATCCTTCTTAAAGATGGCTTGAGATAAGCAACTAAGTAGTGAGGAATCTAAAATCAGCTTCCTATCACCATGAGCGGGGTTAGCTCTTTCCAGCAAGGGCCGGCTTTATGATGCTGTAAGCCAAAAAGCTGAGCCCACAGGCAGACGACCCACAACAAAGAGGAGCCGGAATGCCACAGCTTATGACAAAACCTGGCCACACCCTCCTTCCTTCTTCATCTTTGTCACTCTGAATTCATAAAACTGAGTGAATACAATTTGGAACAATTTCCGAGGCTTACGAAGAGATTTTTTAAAAAAATAAATAAGACCAAGGCGGGCACAGGTGACTCAGAAGAGATCACATCCATTAGCACATAAAGCCAAAATAAACCCTGGGGTGGGGGAGAACAGATGGCCTGTGGGCAATGGATGGAGCCAGGGGGATTCAGAACCATGGCCCTCTGGATGGCATTCCACCATGGGAGACGCCTATTTGTAGGAGGTGATGTCCATTTTCACCAGATGGCCAGCTCACCGCCTGGAGTCTCAACCACCAGGTAAGCTTGGTGACTTGTGAGAATTTAACCTCACCTGAACAGAGAAAACGAACAAAGGACAGAAATTGCATCTTCTGTCACCCTTGGGACTAATGAGAATAGAATACTGCAAAGGTAAAGACGCCCGAATTATTTTCTACCCATTCTTGTCTGCATGACAATAGACCAAAAACATTTAGAACACAGAAGAAAAATATCTTCTTCCCCTCACCCTCACAAAAATCTCAGGATGTTATAAACATTAACTGGAGCTGAAGGAGCTGAAAATTCCTTTAAAAGGAGACAATTAGGAGATTTAACTGATTACTAAATCATTAACTCAGACTATAGATGAATCACAAAAATTGCCCATAATGTCAACTAGGAACCTGCATCTAAAGATTCAGAAACCATGATGGATTATGGTTACAATTATATTTATGAAAGGTGTTCGAAGCGAAAGGATGAAAGGAAAGACAACAATCCTAAGAATGGTTGTGTTCAATTGCTGGGATTAGGGGTGATTTTTCTTCTAACTTGGCTATGAACAGAAGAGTAAGTGATAAATTAATAGCAAGCAGTGTAGAACACTATCCATGGCAAAGGACAAGTGCTTTGTGTGTTGGTTGGTTGGCTGGGTGGTTGGTTGGTTGGTTGGATTTCACTTTCTAGTCCATCACCTGCCGCTCATTCTGTCTGCAACTCACCACGTGGGTTCAATCCCACCCAAACTGGTCTAGTTGGGTTTTCCTGAGTTTCCCACTGTGGCTGGGACTCAAGTTTGACTCAAGTCAAACTCCTCCCATTAAGACTGGATCAAGGTCGTCCCTCAGATTAAGGCAACTTCTCAGACATCCTCCCAGCACCACCCCCTTTGTCTTCCTCCTCTCAAAAGACTTCTGTAAATATCTGAACTGTCTACTTCTAGGAAGTCTGTGTTTATGCATTTCTATTTTCAGGACATTCTTCCACCTTCTTATGGACAGTTTTCTAGTTTTCTCTTCCTTCTGGGCTCACTCTTAGATTACATTTTCCAGTCTCTTTCTGCAGGTAGGTGTGGCCAAGTGATGGAGCCCTAATCCATGGAATGTGAGCAGAATGATGCACAGCCCTTTGGGTCCTGTTCCCCTCTCTCTTCCCCCTTCCATCTGCTGGATACAGACAAGCACAGTAGCCATGTAAGCCAGAGACTGAAGATGGCAAAATCACAAAGGAAGGTTCCTGGGTCCCTGAATCACTATTTGGTAGAGAGCTCCCCGCCAATCAGGTACACTCATTTGGTCTTTATGTGCATGAGTAATAAAACGTTATGGCTTTGAGCCATTATAGATTTGAGTATTAGACTGTTACCACAGCTAACCCGTCTCAGCCAATACGTGATTGAGGTGGGACAGGCAGGGGCTGTGACAGATGCCCCATCTAAAGGAGGTACCACTATTCGACTTTAGCCAATTGTTGCCATGCAAGAATGTAATTTATTTCACCAGTGGGGTCAACCTTCTGATCATTTCAAGAGAACCTAGAAATCCTGATTTTCATGGAAAAGCTCCTGATTTTTAAATGATTTTTATTTTTGTTTGACAAGTGCTTGATTTTTGAAAACACATCTGTAGACAGAAGTGAGTCCTCCAGGCTATGATCCCTGCACTCCATTCCACCACCAGTACCACGCTATCCATAAGAATTTTTTGGGAGAATAGTCAAGAAAGGTTTTACGAACAGAAATAATAGAACAGGATTTTATAAGTATGGTGAGAATGCACTAGGAGATTCTCTTCCTTCCTTTATACATACCACGATTATCCCATATCTATTATGGGATAAGACATGATCCCAGCCTTTGAAACGTCAGGTGTTGTCTGCACACTTTCATCCGTAGGGCTGAAACTGACTCCACAGTTATCCCACCTTTTAGCAGTTAAGTGGCATTGCTTCCTGCCCTGAGAGCCCTGCCTACTGTCTCCTGTGCTCAGGAGCCCGTATCTCAGTTGTCCCTTAGAACGGGCTTGACTTTGTAGTATATTCTTCCCTCTTGGTCTGAACAAGTTGTCTTACTAGCCACTGAGGCAACTGTTTCTCCAAATGGACATGGGCTATAACAGTATATGTCCTCAGTTATAATGAAAATTTTTGCACATGGATCATAGTTGTTGAAAGGGTTTCCAGGACCTCAGTGAACCTGGGACTCCCTTTAGAAAATTGCTCTAAGGGGCTCTGTCCGATGAAGGAGCCAGACCAGTAGGCCATATCAGATGGGACAGGGGTTGGGAGTGGGGAGGATGGCTTCTAATTCCTGTGGAGCAGGGCAGACTGTGTGCCAGGAAAGGCTACTTAAAGGAGGCAGGACTTGGACTGGGTCTTGAAGAAAGTACGGCTGCTAACCAGACAGGGCTGAGAAGTGCTTCCCAGGCAGAAAGACTAAAAGGCAAGGGGCAGAAATGGGCTTTGGGGGAAATGCAAGTCTGGCTATGGTGGCAGGTAGGAGTTGGAGGTAGTTCTTTCATAAAGTACCCAGACTGCTAAGCAATGAAGCTGAACTGAGTTATGGGGCACCACGGGGTAGATTTATGTTTTATTAAAAACCTCTGGCTGAAGGATGAGATTGGTTAGCAGGGGCCAAGACTAGAAGCAAGGTGGTCAGTTAGCAGGCATGGCTTTGACAAGAACACCGACCATAAAGAGGGAAGGTCTGAAAAAAACTTGGAAGCTTTATGCTAATACTGTTTAATTTTAGTTAGGATTCCAGAGCAGACAGTCCATGTCTTCTCTTCACCCAACTCAAGTGATTGGGTAATTGAATGTCAAGGTCACGCAATGGCTTCCCATCCCTCCTAATTTAAAAGCTAGAGTGTATGGCGTGTCTCCTGCGTGATGTGGCCCCTGCCACCTCTCCTGCCTAGTCCAGCACTCACTATCCTCTGGATTCCTGCCTTCCTTCTCTCTGGTTCCGGAATAAACCACACTTCTTCCCACCACAGAGGACAGTACCCACATTTCCCTTTGCTCTAAATCTCTGCCTGGTTATCTCCTACTCATTCTTCGGATGTGGGCTCAAGTCTCACTTGAGGACAGCCTTCCCCGACCAACCTCCTCCTTACTCACCCAACCTCCTCCCCAGCACCTGGGGCTTCCCTTCACAACACTCACCTCCGTTGGTAATTGTATACTTATTCCTATGAGGAACTGACTGATGTCTTTCTCTCCCCAATGAGCCAACGTCTGCTTCCTCCCCACTAGATCCCTTACACCCAGCACAGTGCCTGCCACATAAATACTGTCTGAATTAATACACAAAGGAAAGAGTCCATTTAGAAACAACAGGCATCATTATTTAAGACTGCCTGGTATTAAAATTAAACCATGGTGAAAAAAATCAAACCATGATGCCTGGGGAGAGGGTGAGTAGAGATGGGGAAGGAGGGTAATGTCTACAGAAGAGCAAGAGGGAACTTATTTCCTGGGGTGATGGTCATGTTCGAAATCCTAACAAGAATTTGGGTTACACAGGAGCATGCATTTGTCAAAACACAGAAATATACACTTAGGATTTCCATATTACTCTGTACATAAAAATCATCTAAAAAATTAAAAATAGATATTGAAGTTTAATTAGTGGCATGCATGCTGAAGTGTTTAGGGGTGACATGTACTGATGTCTGCAACTTACTTTGAAATATATAAAAAAAATCAAAAACACAGGAATATACACTTAGGATTTCCATATTTCTCTGTACATAAAAAATTAGCAGGCATGGCTGCTAAAAAATTAAAAATAAACAAATATTGAAGTTTAATCAGTGGCATGCATGCTGAAGTGTTCAGGGGTGACATGTACTGATGTCTGCAACTTACTTTGAAATGTATCCAAAAGAATAAGAGCAATTCATGGACGGATAGACGTACAGACAAGATATATGATAAAACACACACAGCAAAATGTTAACCATATCATCCAGGTGGTAGGTAATGGCTGCTCACTGTACAGTACTTTCAACGCTTCTGTACGCTGGAAAATTTAATAAGATAAGGGGGGAAAGCCTGCAGAGTATAGCTGAAGATGTATTTACATTGTAGTCAGATTTGGTTTCAAATGCCATCTTCACCACTTACAAGCAATGGGCCCTTAGGCAAATCCGTTTCCTAAATGTTCTCTCAATCTTAGCTTCCTCCAAGAAAAATGGGCAAGAATTCCCTCCCAGTGTCATCATGGGGGGGAAATAAGATGGAACTCCTGATCCAGGGGCTGCCACGATAGTAGCTATCTCATCAATGTTAGTCCTCCTACTCAGAAGTCAACATTTCCACAAACTAGGACAAATCTCCAGTGAAACATAAAAGAAGAATCTTGTCAAATTTTTTTCTCACACAGCCCCTGGGAAATTAAAAGAATAAATTAACTGTGCTATTTTTATAGGTAAAGACACTGACCTTCCATCCGTAGGACACTTGGAACTCCAGGTCTAAAGGAGATCTACGCTGTCAACACTTCCTCATTCCATCTCCCAGTGGCCAACACCACCCGTGGTTAGAGCTGGCTAGTTAGTGACATAGTCACATCAGTCAGAAGGACGGGGAACGTCGGCCGAACTGTAAGTAGCGTATAGAAGCCAAGACTCCTAGTCACCTCCCAGATGTGCAAGGGAGAAGAGCCAACCAGACGAGCCCTAAGATCTCTGAAAGCAACTCACGTGTCAGGGGTGGTAGTCACAAGACTGTCCTGGCTTTTAGCATAATTACAAGCACTGAGAGATGGCCTTAAGACCACATATAAAAGCCTCCAATCAAGAATAATAGTGTTGATTCAACTGGAAGACATGTAATGGGCTACCACATGGCCTTCACCTCTCTAGGTTCATAAGGTAGGAGAAAGGAATCCATTGATGACGACCCCAAATGAGAAGGAACTGCTGACCTCGGGAAGCAAGGAAAACAAAAAAACCAATGCACCTCCAAGAAAATGAGGCCTGCCATCTTAAAATCAGTGAAAGGGTTAGTTCTATGTCACAAGTAAGACATTACAGGCAGAGGAAATTGTAATTTTTTAGAAAGCATCTCTGTGTGCCTACTAGATGGCACATTTAGGACTATATAATTCAAGCTTATTTTAGGCTGTTCCTGCCCAATCTAACTTCCACCCGCTCTTCCTTGAAATAGTATTTCCTTTTACATAACTTGAAACCCACCTAGTTAGTTAGCCTATTAAGCCTAGACTTGAGACTTCTTGGAGACATCCTGCATTTCCTGTGTACACTGCTACACTGCATGTGTCGTGCATGGAGCCCACAGATGGATAGGATCACGTCGGCGCTGAGCCAACTGTGCACATCTCTTCCTAGCTCTACCTCACACTGGTAGTTTGAAATCAGCCATGGTGGGAGGATTTATACCATGGAAATCGGCCAACACTATAAATCAGGCCACTTATCCTAGATATTTTTCGTAGAGCCAGCTTACCAGCACATGAACTTGTTTTTCACTGTCATGGAAGGTTTGGGGAAGCCTGCCCTATCCACACCAGCTAAGACTGCCCTTTACCATAGACCATGGCTAAAGGAGGGGTCAGCCTAGGAAGTCATTTTTGTACCACTTGCCCCTTCTCCCCTGGCCTCTGCTGATCAGGTAAGGGGTACATTCCTCACTCAATTGGCCAGATGACAGCAGCCTGATTTTCCCTTCTGGGAAATATGGAAACGGGACAGAGACTGGACAGTGGGTCCTGAAACTGAAAACTTGCCAATTCCGGCTGCAGTGAGCACCACAGCAAGAAAAAGCGCGCTGAAGGTTTAGTTACAGGGGGATCGAGTGGCTGTGGCTAAGCAGAGAAAGCCAGTCTGCAGGAAGAGGCAGAAGGACAGACCCATCCTGCGGGGAAAGAGAGGGTCCCTGAGACAAAGGCCAGTAAACCTCAGCTTCTCACTGTCGAGGAAGGCAGTATCATGAAGCAGAGTGAGGCCTATGGAATTAAACTGGTTGGGTTCAAATCCCGCCTCTGATACCTACCCACGTGATACTGGATGAATAACTATAAAGTTACTCTGTGCCTCAGTTTCCTCATCTGAAACATGGAGATCATAACAGAACCCACTTCACAGGATTGTTGTGAAAAATCAAACGGGCTGATACAAATAGTAAATGCTCCAAAATGTTAGCTATTATTTCTATCAATTAATTATATAGTCAACACGGCCCAGTTATATTTTATTCCTATTCTGAATATGTCACATGAGATTCCCCTGTGGCCAAAGGCCCCATACTTGAGCTAGTTTTAGTTAAGTCGCTAGGTAATCATAGAGTAGTGTAAACGTACAATCAGAGAATAACATAGAATTCCTGAATCATAGAACAATGTAAAAATCCCTGGACCACTGTGTGACCTTTAGCAAATCACCTCCTTAACCCTCTCAAGAGTGATATGAGATTCAAATAAAAGAGTGAGAACTTCAACTAGTATGAGGTGCGACACCAAGCTGTGGAAAAGTAGCGAAAAGTAAATATATCACATTAGCCATAGGATAGGAAAACACTTGTTTAAAATGTTTTCTTGTTGGACTAGAGACAAGAAATTATTCTCCATCCCACTGCAAGGAAGGTTTTGTTTCTGAAGAATTCACCGGGTTGATGTGTGTGTTCACCTCCAGTATTAAGTAACATAATAACAGGAAACTGCCAGAGACAGCTCTATGGCACCAATTTTTTAATACACTTCCATCTGGTTTAATTATATTCAAAATAATGCTCGTAATCCAGATCCTCCTATTCTTTTCAAAACAAAGACTCATTATTTGATAATGAAGTACGCAGGTTTAGAGATATTTTTGATCAGCTCTTTTAGAGAAGGACTTCTAAAGCGGCACCATTAATTTCAACACATTTTCTTCTTAGACTTCACATTTTTCTCCAGCCCTCCTTGGTTTGCTGTTGACATTTGGTAAATAAAAAGACAACGACAGAGGAGCAGCATTCATTACCAGAAACCGAGGAGGAGGAGTAAGTCTGGGGGCCCTGGTTTCATTGTGGCACTTAATTCCATATTTCACGTCACAAGAGTAAAGTCAGAAATATTCTAGACCTTCCTATTTACAGGTACCACATAAATAACAAAGCCATTTTGTGTTTCTGACGTCAGGAGATTTTATTTGAGGCTAAGAATAGATTTAACATATATAAATCAAAATCAAATTCCCCTCTTGTGGTTAGGATGCATTAGGCAAAGACTCGCCTGAGTGGACAGATGGCAGGTGCAGCAATGTCCTTGGGCTAAATATGTGGGGCAGCTACTTGGCCTTATTTACATCTACATTAGTTGGTTTAAACACAGTGTTTATCCCTATTCTATTTAGTGTTTAAGAGTTTGTGATTTTTCCTTAGCATCTGTGGAAGTTTGTTCCAAGGAAGGAAGCCAAGGAGTAGAGAAAATAGGAGAAATGGTCTAAGGAGAGGTTTTAACTCTATAGGTTTGAATCCAATCTGTGGTTTTAAAACAGTTTTCTTTGGGGCGCCTGGGTGGCTCAGTTGGTTAAGCGGCTGCCTTCGGCTCAGGTCATGATCCCAGGGTCCTGAGATCGAGCCCCGCATCGGGCTCCCTGCTCAGCAGGAAGCCTGCTACTCCCTCTCCCACTCCCTCTGCTTGTGTTCCCTCTCTCGCTGTCTCTCTCAAATAAATAAATACATCTTCTTAAAAAAAAAAATAAAACGGTTTTCTTTTATTGTAAAGGCTTTTCTATGTTTCAGGGAGGAGTTCAAATTCTCTTGTGACAAAATTTACTTAACATGGAAAAAGGGTCATGATATAGTGTCAAGTGACAAATATTCTGAATATTACACCCTTAATCTCTTTACTTTTTTTAAGATTGTATTTATGTATTTATTTGAGAGAGAAAGAGCATCAGTGGAGGGAGGGGCAGAGGGAGAGGGAGAAGCAGACTCCCCGCTGAGTAGGGAACCCAACGCAGGGCTCGATCCCAGGACCCTGAGATCATGACCTGAGCCAAAGGCAGAGGCTTAAACGACTGAGCCACCCGACGCCCCCACCCTTAATCTCTTTAAAAAAAATGTTTGTACAAAGAAAGATCTGTAAAGACTCATATTTGCTTGACAGCACAACTCTAGGAAATAGCAACAGGGCCAACCAGGCCTTTTGCATTTTACTTCATACACTTGTGTACTGTTTGAATTTAATAAAGTATATATGACTTTTACAATTTTTAAAAGCCAGTGAAGATTAAAGATAAGCCAGTATTTATTTGGGCTTCAAGTTGGAACCATGAGAGCAAAATATGAGAAAACTCTTCCTTTGAGTTGAGAGTCCTTGACTGGCCTTGCCACCAACTAGGAAGAGATAAGAAATGCAAATGGTCTAACCCATCAAAACATTTGCCCAAGGCTCATAAACACACACGCCTGGGAATGGGGGAAGAAGGGAGGATCCTGAGACTCTTATTTACTGATAAGAAAACTAAAGCCCTGAAAAGTGAAGTGACTTGATAAATAGCCAACAGCCAGCTAGGGGTGACCTGTCTCCTCAGTACATCGAACACAATTTCCCCTCACCCAGGCCATTTGCCCTAGACCTTAAACCAAACCAACATCTTAATGTCTAGGAAGTGTCCACTGTTAGCCCCAAGAATGAGGAAATGTACTAGAGGTATCTGTTACTTTTTAATTTACTAAAGAAACACTTAAGCAATCTTCAATCTCATCTATAAAACCATAGGCCTTAGGGGAGAAATAATACCAATTCTATCCAAACACTTCCATAAAACAGAAGAGAGAATGCTTTCCAGCCATTTTAGAGATCAGCATTCCCCTTATTCCAAAACCAGACAAAACATACCCAGGAAAATAAATTATCAGTTGTTTAAAACAAACAAACAAACAAACAAACAAAAATACCAGGAAAACAAAGCTACATACCAATCAATATCCTTCATGAACGTAAGACTTTATAAATTTCCAATAAAAAGATCAGAAAATCAGGCCCAGCTGGAATATAAATCTTGACTAAGTTGGAGTTTATCCTGGAAATACAAGGTTGGTCCAACATTCTAAAATCAACCAATGCCTTTTTACAGACTGAAAAAGAAAAACCTTGTGGTGATTTCAACAGATAAAGAGAAATCATTTGACAAAATTCACTACCCATTTATGATAAAAATTTCACAGCAAACTGGATATAGAACGGAACTTCCTAAACCAGATAAAAGTCCTCTACAAAACGAAGCAAAACAAAACAAAACAAAACTACAACCAACATCACACTTAATAGTGAAAGACTGAATGAGATCAAGGTAAGGATGCCCACTCTCCCCATTCCTACTCAACAATGCACCTGAAATTGTAACCACTGCAATGAGGCAAGAAAAGAAATAAAAGGCATGAAGATATGAAATAAAGAAAAATCCCAAAGATTCTACAGAAAGCTACTAGAAGTAATGTGGGTTTGGAAGGGTCACATGATACAAGGTTAATCTTTTTAAAATCATATATCTATATATTGACAAAGAATTTTTAAAGTACTGCTTGCCAAAGCACTGGAAAATATGAAATACATATGTACAAAATGTGTATGCTGAAAACTATAAAACTTCGATGAGAGAAAAGGAAGACTACCTAAATAAATGGAGAGAAACATGTTCATGGATAAAAAATTTCAATAATGTTAAGATATCAGTCTTTTCCAGGGAAATCCCAGTAGAAATTCCACCAAGTCTTTTTTATATAGACTGACAAAAAGATATTAAGATCTCTATGGAAAAACACAAGACCTAGAATATCCAAAAAGATTTTGAAAAAGAAGAAAAAATTTAGAGGATTCACATTATCTGATTTCAAGACTTATTATAGAGGGCGCCTGGGTGGCTCAGTCATTAAGCATCTGCCTTCGGCTCAGGTCATGATCCCAGGGTCCTGGGATCGAGCCCCCCATTGGGCTCCCTGCTCCGCGGGAAGCCTGCTTCTCTCTCTCCCACTCCCCCTGCTTGTGTTCCCTCTCTCACTGTGTCTCTCTCTATCAAATAAATAAAATCTTTTAAAAAATTAATTAATTAATTAATTAAATTAAAGCTTTCAAATTAAAAAAAAAAAACTTACTATAGAGCTCAACTGGGGGCAATCTTACCCCCCAGGGGCCATTTAGCAATGTATGAAGACATTTTGGTTGTCACAGCTGGGGAAGGAGGGAGCTACTGGCATCTGGCAACTACTGGGCAGACTCCAGAAATGGCACTAAACATCCTACAAGGCACAGGACAGTCTCCCACAACAAAGAATTATCCAGCTCAAAGTATCAGTAGTGCTGCGATTAAGAAACCCTGAGCTAGAAAAATGAAGACAGTGTTTAACTGACATAAGGAAAGAAGTATACATTAATAGAACAAACTAGACTCCAGAAATAAACCCACCCATATAAAGTACCCAGGCAAATCAACAGAACAACATTAAATATAATCTCTTTAATAAATGGTGCTGGAGCAACTAAGTGCCCATATGCAAAAGACATTAACCTCAACTCTTCCCTGCATTATATATACAAAAATTAACATGAAATGGACCACAGATCTAAAGGTAAAAATAAGACTATAAAACTTATAGAAGAAATCATAGCTATTTGTGACCTTGAGTTAGGCAAGTATTTCTATCCTTAGATATAAAAACCTGCAAATCTTTTTTTTAACATGGAATGAGGCCTCTTTAATTTTAATTTATTTTATTTTAATTTCAGTGTAGTTAATATACAATGTTGTGTTTGTTTCAGGTGTACAATATAGCAATGTGAGAATTCCATATACTACTCAGTGTTCGTCAAAGTAAGTGTACTCTTCATCCTCTTCACCTATTTCACCCCAAAACCACAAATGTTAAATTTAAATGCTGATAAACTAGAGTCCATCAAAATCTAAAACTTCTGTTCTTTAGAAAATATTGTTAATGAAACAAAAAGACAGGCCACAGGCTGGGGGGAAATATTTGCAAAGAGCATATATGATAAACAACTTGAATCCAGAATACAAAAAGAAAGCTCAAAACTCAATAATAATAAAACAATCTCATTTTTTTAAATGGGCAAAAGATTTAACAGACACTTCAAAACAGATACAGATGGCAAGTAAGAAAACGAACAGATAAGCAGCAATAACAGCATTGGTAACTCGAGAAATGCAAAGTCACCCTACAATGAGACACCGCTACAAACTACTGGAATCACTGGAATTTAAATTTAAAAAGAAAGTTGACAAAACCAAGTGCCAGTGAGGATACAGAGAAGCAACCAGAACACTCATACATTGCTTATGGGAATACAAAATTGGAAAACTTTGGAAAAGAATTTGGCAGTTTCTTTTTCTTTCTTTTTTTTTTTAGAGGGTGGGGGAGAGAAAGGGAGAGAATATCAAGCAGGCTCCACGCTCAGCGCAGAGCCCAACACAGGGCTTCATCCCACAACCCTAAGATCATGACCTGAGCCAATATCAAGAGTTAGACGCTTAACCGACTAGGCTGGCGCCCCAAGAATTTGGCAGTTTCTTATAAGATTAAACACATATCTGACGTAAGATCCAGAAATTCTACTCCTAGGTATTTACCCAAGAGACGAAAGCTGCCCACACAAAAACTTTTATGCTAAAAACTGGAAACCACCCAAATGTCTATTAACTGGTGAATGGATCAGCAAACTGGGGTGCATCCCAATAAAAACAGTACAGAAACAGAGATACATATATGCAATAATATATGTGATTCTCAAGAGCATTACCCTAAATCAAAGAAGCCAGACATAAAAATGTTTCATACTGTACGATTCCATTTCTATGAGCCTCAGTTAAAGGCAAAATTATAGGGACAGAGAATAGATTAGTGCTTGTCAGGGACTGGATGTGTAGGTGGGGGGAAGACTGACTACAAAGGAGCAGGAGAAAATTTTTGGAGGTGCCAGAAATGTTCTATATCTGAATTGTAGTTGTGGATCCATGATTATATACTTCTGTCAAAACTAATCATGCAGTACACCTAAAAAGGGTGAATTTTACTGTATGTAAATTATACCTTAATAAACTTGACTTAAAAAAAGGAAAAAAAAAGTGGTGGCTCATGGGTGTATTTTCTTTGTACGGCATGACATTTCAAAAATCTGAAAACACCAAATGTTGGTGACATTTGAAAACAAGATTTTACATAAAGATCCAGCTTTTCTTGAGAAGTCAGAACTTTGGCACCCTGGGCCTCGTTCCCTCCCAGGCTGCCGCTGAGCAGGAACTGCCTCTTTGCACAAAGCAGATACTTTATGTCTTGCCACCTCCCCCAAACCTGAACCAACTCACAGAAGTATTTTATTGACCTGCCACTCCAGCCACTGAGGAAGGGTTGCTTATCCTTGGCCGCAGACTGAGGCCAGGGCCAGGCCTAGCTAGCTCTGCACTATACTTCCAGTATCTGGTGAAGAGCTGGGCCTCGCATATGCCAGGTGGTTGATAAACATTATCAAATCAATGTGACTCACTTGCCGCCTTCCCACCGCTACAATAACTGCTATTCACTATACCCAGATTGCCAAGTGCTCCTTTCGACCTGAAGTCGCCAAAGAGAGTCACCATCCAAGGCAGCCATCTAGTGACCTAGAATAATGTGTCCCTCTGTGTGTTTAGAAATCCCCAGTAATATGTTGTCAAGCAACGAAAATGTTTTAGGACCATTCCAACTATTCATTTTTGTCTGGAGAAGAGTAGAGTTGTTGTTTGTTTAAAAAAAAGAAAGAAAGAAAACCACAATACAGGCTTGAAGGGTAATGAAAATGAAAAAGGGAGTGTGCACATTTTGAATATTCTCAGATCATATTCTAGTAATTTAAGACTTAAAAGATAAGTAGGCTTCAGAGAGATTTTCCAGTTGTCATCAGAATACAGTATCTCAAAGTTTTCACAGTGATGTTCAGTTTGGGGGGGGGGGCAGGGAGAGGGTTTCTGACTTCTGTTTGATGTTAACATTAAAAGTAGAGTGTTATTATTCCCAAAATCTTCTTTGCTTGTGTGTGGGATGGAGAAAGAAGCAGAGGCAAGGTTTAGAACATCTTGCAAATATATCTGAAGCACTGATAATTAATACTGACAGTAAAAAAGCCCAAATACATTTTACTGGATTGTCTATATCTGGGGCGAAAAACACCAAATCAAACACTCTTGGGGCGCCTGGGTGGCTCAGCCGTTAAGCGTCTGCCTTCGGCTCAGATCATGATCCCAGGGTCCTGGGATCGAGCCCCACGTCGGGCTCCCTGCTTGCTTCTCCCTCTCCCACTCCCCCTGCTTGTGTTCCCTCTCTGTCTCTCTCTCTGTCAAAATAAATAAAAACCTTTTTTTTAAAGATTTTATTTATTTATTTGACAGAGAGAGGGAACACAAGCAGGGGGAGTGGGAGAGGGAGAAGCAGGCTTCCCACCGAGCAGGGAGCCCGATGCGGGGCTCGATCCCAGGACCCTGAGATCATGACCTGAGCGGAAGGCAGATGCTTAATGACTGAGCCACCCAGGTGCCCCTAAATAAAAATCTTAAAAAAAAAAAAATCAAACACTCCTGCTGCACATCTTTAATGTTAAAAAGTGAGAAAGTACAAACATGATGCAATTATATCCCATCTTAACTCTCTTGACCCACCTCCCCTCTCACTCTGCTTTCTTTGATAGAAAAGACTTTAAAAGCGTTGTCTTTTTTTACTATCTCTGATTTTTCTTCTTCCTTTCTCTCTTGAACCCACTGCCATAAGACTTCCATCCCCTCTACTCTCAGGGCACCAAACACGTCCACATCTCCAAACCCAACGTCCACTGCTAGTCCCCATCTAGACTTTCTCAGTCTCTTTTGCTGGTCCCTCTTCCCCTGAACCCCTAAATGCTGCAGTATCCCAGGGCTCATTGCTCAGATCACCCCTTTCTCTATACTTACTCTCTAGGTTTCTCATCCAATCCCATGCGGATGGCTTCCAAATTTATACTTCTGGTATAATATATATATCTGCCTAGAATTCTAGACTACTATGTTCAACTGGCCATACTGGTTCCTCTCTTTTTCTCCCACCCCTCCTCTAGTTTATTAGAAAATTGTATTAGCTCTATCCTCAAAAGATGTCCAAAATTTCACCACTCCTCACCACGCCATACTACCTGTTTCTATCCCTGACCTTAGAGTCTTTTCTCCCCACAATAGCGAGATTCTTTTAAAACTGAAGTCAGAGCATGTCACCTCTTACTTACTCTCATTCAAAACAAATGCCAAGTTCTCACCATGCCAAAGTGTCCTACACAATCTGGCCTCAGCCTGCTCTTCAACGTCATGTCTTACCATTGTCTCCTTGTTCACTCAATTCCACATGGCCTCCACGCTGGTCCTCAACCGTCCCAAACACAATCTCTTCTCGAGGCTTTTGCACTTGCTTTCCGCTCTACCTGGAGTATCTTCCTCCACTTTTAGGTAGCTACTCAAACGTCATCTGATCATGGATGTCTTCCCTCCCCATTCTATCAATAAGCACATGCGTGAGGGCGCACACATATCCTCTTACCCTGATTATTTGTCTTACCACCATCCAACCTACAGTCATTTGTTTATTGCCACTTGCTACTTAAAGTGGGGGTCAATAAACCCCTGGTCCTTGCTAGAAACACAGAGCATCAGGCCTTATCCCAGACTTGGCTGAATCAAAACCTGCATACTAACAGGATCGTCAAGTAATTCACATGTGCAGTAAAGTTTGGAAAGCACTGGGCTAGTGCCATGAGACTGAGAGTTTCTTTTCATTCATTTTGGTGACCTCAGAAAGCTGAAGCACTCAAGACACACTGAATGAAGGAATGAACCAGTGAACTATTGCACCTGTTCCAAATGGAACTCCAAGCTGATGATGTGGTACAAGGTTGGAGAGGGGCAAGAAAGACATCCTAGGTCAAAATTAACTCCCCTATATTTTGTGCTAAATTAGAGGTTCCCCAGGTACAGCAAACCCTTCTTCCAAAATGCAAAATACATTCCCCGACTAAAGGAGCCATTCACAACTTACTGTGGATTATTTAAATGAGATAATTATTCTAACAAAAACAGAATCAGCCAAACTGAGGGAACAGGAGTGTAAGAAGGCTGAAAATTTAATAAGTGCCTACACCATGTTGAGCATCGTAACAGACAAGAGGGAAACACAGATAAATCAGGGAACTTACAAGTAGGTGGGGGAAGCAGCAAAGAGGGGTGGCAAAGGGAATGGAAGGGCAAAGGGAAGGGCAAAGAGGGTGTGGGGCCTGTGAGGAGGGCTTGGGAAAGCCCCAAGCCATGGAGAAAATCTGGAGTATTCCTCACTATGGGCATTCTGTACTCTGGCCACAAAGAACCCTTTACTTTTCCCCTAGCCTGAAATGCCACCATCAATCCTGCCAACACCTACTCATCCTTTAAGGGGCCACCGCTACTCCGGAATTAACTGTTCCTTCATTTTGTGAGCTCTGATCACATGGTATCAGAATTCAAGGGTGCACATCACTCTTTTCATGAGGGGCTTCTACCTACTGCCTTCTCCTTATTCACCTCTGCAGCCCCGTCCCCTTCATAGCACCTGGACACAGTAATGTTCAGTCCATTTCTGCCATTTTATAAGAACAGCTAGCATTCTCGGAGCATTTACTATGTATAGCAAGCATCGTTTGAAACAATTCAGATGTATTAACTTATTCGATCCTCATGACAAGCCAGTGAGATTAGAGCTATTATCCCCATTTTACAGATCAGAGAGGCAAGGTCACAGAAAGGAATGAGCGCTGTACCTGCACCCAAACGGCACACAGTACTGGTTTACTGACATGAACTGCATGGATGATCAGTAGTTAAGAAGTCTGGGAAGTCAAACTTGAACTTTACCATCCTGCCTGGAGCCCCTGAGGGCAGAAGAGGCTGAGGATGTCGGAGCTCACTGCTCTAAAGAAACTCCTCTCCCACACCAGTCTCCCATATCCAAAACAGAAGTCATTGCCTGGGAGCAAGAGCTCCGTGGAGATGGAGGCTAGGAGGTCCGAGGGAGGACATTGAAGGCCTTTCCTTTACAGGACAAAGAGAAGGAGTGCCAATTCCCCTAGGAATGTTAAAGCAAAAGCATTGGGTGGAATGGGTGGAGGTAGGCTGGAAGACACTGTAGAGGCTCTGGAACACAAAGGTTCTCAACAACTGCTACAGATTTTCCTGAAACAAACCATTTTTACCCATTTTTCAACCCAGGTAAGTGTTTACCTTAACCTTGCTTAGAAAACAAGGCACAGCAAGGTCATGACTGTAGCAAACTAGCACTCTTAGTAGGATCTTAATATCATAGGTCTGGCTTGTGGTACAACTCAGCATCAGACACACTCAGCAGCAAGTAGCAGCACCAAACTGCAGCTACCCCTCCCAAAAGTCCAAAACCAGGTTGTCGGAAGTTCAAGTTCCCTGAAAAGTGTCATCCATTCTCCCGCCTCCCTCCAGACACTGCTTCTTTACACAAATCCCTTAGGATGCCTTGCATGAGTCCCAGGACTCACCCGCCCTGCAGCAACACTGCCTCAACTGGAAGTCAGAGAACAAATGAAAGCAGGTAGGAGGCAAAACAGGGAGCCCAGGGTTTAAGTCATGCCACTGAATCAGCAGCCAACTCAGAGGAAACCATGGAGCCCAGTGGTATGCTCTGGATCCACAGGTGAGCTAGACCACAGGAAATTGGTCATCAAGGGTGACAGCAGAAGGGCACCCCCAAAAAGCACAGAGGAAGCAACAAGTCACTCCAATGAGAGGGGAAGACAGGAGACTTTGGGGAACAGTGTCAATTTCAATGATTTTTACCATCATTTTAATCAAAGCACCTTTCTTAACTGTCCCCATGATCACACTAAGAGGAAAAAGAAAAATGACATCATGGCTAAAACTAAAAGATACAGATCACCAGTCCCCTAAGTCAGACTCTGGCAGTCTAAAGGAAGAGCCAAGTAAAGTCACAGGCTCAGAAAGGTCAGTGGTCCAAAGGAAGAACAGAAATTAAAAGCTGATCAGAAAGAATCATGGGACATCAGGCTGAACAGGAATAATACATAAGCTCCAAATTGCATATATTCCAGATGGTTGAATAGTTTTTGGTATATGCACACAAATGAACAGCATCCAAAAATTAACATCTCATAAACAGTTTACAAAACTACCAGAGATATGATTTATTTTAAATAAAAACTCAAAGTGTGTTTCTGATCCAAGGAATACTAAGGTGTTTACATGTGTCTGACTCTGGACTTACCTTTTAACCATTATGCCAAAAACTGCTAGAGGCGTAAAAACTGGGGGCTAAAATTCTTAAAAGGTTTTTCTTGGGTCTCAGCCACCCACCCAAAGATTACCGAACTTTGTCACCACTATAATCATAGCAGAAAATTTCTGGACAGTAACTTGTACACATAGACACCTCATGTCAGGGACCCTTTAACTGAATCAAAAAAAAAAGGGCTTTGAATTAAGGTGTTGAAGACAGGTAATAATTTTAACCTGAAACCCTGAAACCCTGGTACCTATATTCTTCATAATTAGGAAATTTAATCTAACTGGGGGAAAGAGTACGCTGGGAAAAAAAGCAGTCTTCATTAGTCCTTGCTAGAAATCACATAACTACAGGATCCCATTTGCTAAAGTGAGAGCTCTATTCCTTGATAAATGAAATGTACCAAGAGCCCAGAATTTCATCACAAACAAAAGCCTGACCTTTACAAGTGCCATAGTAATCATTCTTATTTCAAAGACATTTCCTGACTGCACAGTTTTAAAGCACATTAGCAGAATAACCCTCCCCCCCAAAAAATAGTTACAAGAGATTTCTCAAAATCGTCCGAGGAATTACAGAAATCTATTTCCTGGGGTTCTTGGGACTCTAAAAAACAAGCGTGATTATTTTTAACTATCGTCCTGCAAACAGTGTGTTATGTGCCTGGATCCCTTTGCAAGATGCAAGGATTATTTTAGGTACCTCTGTCCCAAAAGAAAACGAGTCTTCTGTCAACATGTAGGGAAAAACGCTATTTGGGAAGCCGACCCGGGAATTGCCTAAAACTCTCTGGCCATTTCATGCAGCTAAAACAAAGTGGTCACCCAACAAGGAGCCCAAAATACAGTGGACGTCCCCACCCTGAAATGTGTCCTATTAAAACACATGCCTTTTAAGGTGTCTTTAACACACCATGTCTTTATCTAAATGAAGTGTGCCTGCCGGGACCATTGGGAAGGATCTGCAACTTGTCCAGAAAGAAGATGCGAATGCACCTCTTTTTACTTCCCCGCCCAACGGTGCCTTCCCGGGAGACAGATTCTCACAGTAATGCTGTGGCAGCAGCAAAGGGAGGAGAAAATCCCAGCGCCGGTGCTGCAAAGACCTCTCCATCCACCGCCACCCCGCCAGGTGCCAGCCCCGACGGGCGGCCCCGCTGCTCCAGAAACCTCCATGGGTGCAAAGCAGCCGCCAAGCGCTTACCGGTGTCGGCCAGGCAGTGCTCGGAGAGGGCCGCCAGCAGCAACAGTCCCAGCAGCAGCAGCGGCGGCGGCGGCGGCGGCGGCGCATCCTGGGACGCGGCGGCCCGGGGACCCGGTGCCAGCCCGGAGCCCCTCACGCCCGGGCCGCGGGCTCCTCCCCCGCCGGCCCGGCCCCTGCGCCCCCGTGCAGTCGGCCCAGCTTCCCTCGGGGCCTGGGGCTTCGCCTCCTGCCGAGCCATGGGGACGCTTCACACATCCAGGCCGCTGCCTCGCACCGCACCGCGCCGGGGAGCCCAGCCTTCGGCGCCCCGGTCCTCACCGGGCACCTCCGGCCATGGCCCGGGCGCCGGAGGGCGGGGGCACCTGGCGGCGCGACTTGCTCACTCGTCCTGCCGCGCCCGGGACGGGCTCCGCGGAGCCGCGGCTTCACCCGCGCAGGGCCCCGGGCCGCATGGAGCCGCGGCGGGAGCCGGCCGGGGTTCCCACGGTGCTTGTCGCCCCGCGCCGGCGCGCCCGGGCTGCGCGGGTGGGACGGGCGCCGCCCGGAGCCCCCACCCCGGGGCGGACTCCCGCGGACTGAGGGGGCGAGGCGGCGAGGAGCGGGCGCTGGCGGCCGCGAGGCGCGCTCGGGACCCTCCCTCCCGCCGCCGGCTGCTGCCTCTCCGCCCGGCTCTCCTCGCCCGCTCGGGCGCGGGTTCCAGCTCCGGCTCCGGCTTCCGGGCCGAGAGTATTACTGCAGCTCAGAGCGGCGTCTCATTGACAAAGAAAGCACGTAGCTACCGGAGCGGGCGAGAGAGGCGAGGCAGGCGCGCGCGCGCGCATCCCCGCGCGGAACTACCGCGCGCCCCCCGCTCCCGCGCGCCCCGCCGGCCCCCGCCCGGAGGGGGACCCCTCCCGGCCTTTCCCGCGCTCGGAGGTCCGGACCGGAGTGCGGAGGCGGCGGGGGAGGCGTGAGGGGACTTCCTTCTCCTCCCCCTCATTTCCTCTCCCGTCTCGCATCTAAAGGAGGGGAGATCGCCAGGAGAGGTCCTCTGAACCCAAAACGGGGGTGGGGGGGTTAAATGGTCATGGTCAACGTACTGAAGAGGCCAGTAAGCTCCTCAGCCTGGATTTTGGAAAGCCCATGGCAGATAGGCGGGCGCGCTTTGTGCTGTTTGTTCACTACTTCTCTGAGGGGCCGGCGGACACCTGCATCCCCGGTTTACTACCCCTGAGGAACTAAAGCAACTATGGCCTAGTTGCAATAACACGCTGGACTAAAACACATTATAAATATTTACTGCAGCCATACTATGTGCAAAGCAGTGCACTGCACATTGGGAAGACCTGAGGAAAATCTTTTCATAAAAGTCTCTTCCCGCAAGTAGAGTTAGGCAGTCACTATCCAGTAGAACACAAGGCCTCCGAGTCAGCCGAATTGGCCTGCTTGCTCTTCCCCTTGCCAAGCTAGATTACCTTAAGCATGTTACCTCGTTCATCAGAGAGCTTCGTGCTTCCCTCAGTCAATAAATATTTATTGAGAGCCCACTGCCTGCTTGCCACTGTGTTAGGCACTGGGGATATAAATGGTGAGCAAAAACACGTCCCTGACCTCAGGAAGCTCTAACTCTATTCATTCAACAATACTTACTGATTGCCTATTATGTGTCAGACACTGTTCTAGACACTGAGGACAACAGCCACAAACAAAATCCCTGCCCTCTAGAGCTGACATTTAAGTGAAAATACACTGGCAATAAACAAGTAAGTGATAGATAATCTGTCAGCGCATGATAAATGCTATGGAGAAAAATCAGTATAAAAGAATGAAAAGCAGGGAGGGAGTGTTGTAAATGTTAGATGGGGTGAAGGAAAGCCTCACCGAGAAGGTGACATTTCAGCAAAGAACTGAAGGAAGTGAGGAAATAAGGCTCAGGGGAGAGCATTCCAGGTAAAGGGACAGCAAGAGCAAAAACACAGAAGCAGAGTGTGCCTGGTGTGCCCAAGGCACTGCAAGCCAGCTAGTGGGTGTGGAAAAGTGTTATATCTCACTCATTGTGCATCAGTAGGATAGAAATAACACCATATTTCATCTAAGACACTTGTTTTTTTCACATATGAACTTCTCAGACGTCAGATGTATTTTATAATGCATCTAAGAGTTGTTGAAATACAAAATGCCTTCTTAGGGTCATTATTATTGAAGTTGGCTGTTCAATTAAATTAGTTCTGCTGTTTTTAAGAAACTTACGGTCTAGTTGAGGCAAGAAAACAACTCAAAGAACCAGTTTGAGCCACTGATGAGGAAGCCAGTCCATGGCCATGATTCAGGCAACATCACAAGACAGGAGGAAGGGTCCCTGGTGATCCCAGGGGCGGGGCGTGGGGGGAGCATTGCTGTCCTGAGATAGAAAAGATCTAGAAGGGGAGAGGCTGTGGGCAAGAGAAAAGATCAGACACAGCTGGGTTCTCCATGAGCATTCAGAGAAAGAAAAGAGAGGGGCGCCTGGGTGGCTCAGTTGGTTAAGCATCTGCCTTTGGCTCCGGTCATGATCCCAGGGTCCTGGGATGGAGCCCCGCATCAGGCTCCCTGCTCAGTGGGGAGTCTGCTTCTCCCTACCCCCCCCCCTTCCTCTGCCTTCCTCTCCCTCGGCCTGCCACTCCCCCTGCTTGCACTCTCACTCTCTCTGTCAAATGAATAAATAAAATCTTTAAAAAGAGAGAGAGAAAAGAGAGATTTGGGGGTAAATTCCATGGGGTTGAGAGATAGCAAATGTGTATCTCAAAAGCATGTCGTCTATGTGTTAATTAGGATTTTCCCTTCAACGTTATTTGCCAGATTTAGACAAGATAAATTTCCTTTCGGTAATATTGGTTGTTAGACGTGTTTCGTTGAATTTCTCTGCTGGAGGAGGCTGGCGTCCAGAGCAGACACGATTCTTGTCCTTAGGAAGCCCGCAGTGAGAGGGGCAGACGGGTGCAGCATTAATTTCCAGAGACATGAAGAGTATTCGGTGGAGGCATGCAGAGCATGCCCATTGTCATGGCATTGTGGGTAAGGGGTGGCTATTCATGCCTGGAGGAGGAGGAAAGGTGAAAAAAGGCCATTTAAAGTCGGAGTTTGCCAGGCCCAGCAGATGACAAGGTGGAAAGAGGCACAAGTCTGCAGCGTTTTCAGAGGAAGAGCCAAGTATCCGGTGAGGGCTGCACAGGGGGCACTTGGGGAGACCCCGCTCTCAGGCAGGAGATCCACATTGGCGCAGATGTGGAGAGGCCGAGTTTGTACCTTATTCTTATCCAGTAGGAACAACGGTGGGAAACTCTTCTGCCGGAGCAGGAAGCTTGATGAGATCCCAGTCCTTGATTGATGATGAGTCAGTGCACAGACTCTGAAACTTGACTACTTAGATATTTAAATTCAGGCTTTACCATTTACTAGCTGTATAACTTTGGGTGAATCACTTATTCTTTATATAACTCTCCTATAACACTGGAAATGATAAGACTACCAACCTCATCGGGTTGTTTTAAGGATTGAGTTGATACATGTCAAGCATTTAGAAATATACTTGACACACAGTAAGCACTCAATTTTATATAATATATAACAGTTACATCCCTCCTAACCCATAGACCCTTTAGCTAACTTTACTCTATTGAAACTAAGGCTCTGGGACTTTCCCTATGTGTGATTATTGCTACATAGCTTTAGAAGTCTGTGTCTTTATGCAAAGCATTTTGTTAGGCCTGGGGTAAAGTCTCCAGATAGTGGCTTCTGGCCCTCAGCTGAAATTTCCAAAATTGCCTTAGAAGGGAGATACCTGGGCTTCTATTTCATTCTTTTTGCACTAAGCAGATCTCCCTGCTCTAGCCCTAATCTCTGTTACTGAACACTTCTTGCTTGTACAAAGCCCAAGTCTACACTGAAGTCCTTCTTCTTCGTCTTTTTTTTTTTTTGAAGTCCTTCTTTTGTGTGCCCTGGACGGTGCTAGGTCCCGTGGAGCCTATCGTGTGCAGAGCCCCTGCCTCAACTGTCCCTGTGCTTAGAGTCAAGTGAGGGAGACACACAATTATGCCACGCCCATATAACAGGGTTATATGAAATGGAACATTGACTGGCCCCCTCCTGCATCTCAGTGTCCCCACCCTGAGAAAAGTGCTTTACTCACTATGTGGGTCCCGGCAGACAGGAACTGCCCTGAAGGACAGGCAGATGTGGTTGAATTAACTATGCCCGAGGGCGTCGGGAGCTATGGGAGAGTTTTAAGTATTTTTTTTTAAGATTTTATTTATTTATTTGACAGAGAGAGAGAGCACAAGCAGGGGGAGCGGCAGGTAGAGGGAGAAGCAGGCTCCCTGCTGAGCAGAGAGCCCCACACAGGGCTCGAGCCCCCGGACCCTGGGACCATGACTTAAGCCAAGGGGAGACGCTCAACTGACTGAGCCACCCGGGCGCCCCCTATGGGGGAGCTTTAAAGCCGATTGAGCGATCAACTGTGTGTTTCAGGAACATCACTCTCTACCTTACAGAATGGACTAGAACAGGGATGAGAGGGGGGTGAGGAGCCTAACTAAAAAGCTGTTGCAGAATTGTAGGTCATCTTGTTTCCCTTTCCCTCATCTCTCAACCTACTTTTCTGAGAGAAGCTTCCAGATCCTACTCCAGGACCCAGCACAACAGGCCCAGCAGCATGGTGCCAGAGTCCACTAAGGCCAGCTCCGAGTGCCCAGCTGTGTGAGGCTGATCTCAGACCTCACCTCGGCCCTACAGCAGCCTCACAGTTCAGGGCTTGTTGATTTGCACTGGTCTCCTGTTGACAACATTTCAACTTCCCAGGTTCTGGCTAATTATTCTCCAACCCTCCAGTGGGAGAATGCAGTTTTTTAACCATGAAGGGCTAATTTATCTTGTTAATATTTCTGGGGCTCCGGGGCTCATCTAATTGCAGAGCGGGGGATATGGTCCAGGCTTTGGCACACAGACTAGTTCATTTTTACTGCATCTCTTTGCCTTCTAGTTCCATTTAGCTGTCTTAAGCCCTTTTTCTCAGGCCCTCTGTAAGGTGGGAAGTAGGATTGAAATCATTGAAAATCTCAGTGATTTACAACCTGGGTTCCAGTCCTAATCTATCACCTCATAACTGGTGACCTCAGGAAAAAACTAAAACTCAGTATCCCACTTTCAGAAAACCGGAGATGTCTACCCAAAATGCCAAGGTTATCTACCCAAGATAAATAAAAACCTATGTCCACACAAATACTTGAATATAAATATTTGAAGCAGCATTATTCACAATAGCCAAAAATTATAAAATCCAAATTTCCACCAACTGGTGGGTAAATAAAATGTGCTACAACAGCATATTATTCATCAATAAAAAGGAACAGAGCTTTGAAACAGGCTACAATACAGATAAGCCTTGAGAATATTATGCTGAGTGAAAGCAGCCAGCCACAAAAGGCCAAATATCATATGATTCCATTTATATGAAATGTCCAGAAAAGGCAAACTCAAAGAGACAGAAAGTAGAATAGTGGTTGCCCAAGGCTAGGGAATAAAAATGGGGACTGGCCGACCGTAAATGGGCACAAGATTTCTTTTTATGGTGATAAAAATGTTCTAAATTACATCATGGTTACAGATATATCTCTGTAAATAAACTAAGTCAATTTTTTTTAAAGATTTTATTTATTTATTTCACAGAGACACAGCGAGAGAGGGAACACAAGCAGGGGGAGTGGGAGCAGGAGAAGCAGGCTCCCCGCCGAGCAGGGAGCCTGATGTGGGGCTCCATCCCAGGACCCTGGGATCATGACCTGAGCTGAAGGCAGCCGCTTAATGACTGAACCAACCAAGTGCCCCTAAAATGTCATTTTTTTTCTTAAGATTTATTTATTTTAGAGAGAGAGCACAAGTGGGAGGGCAGACAGAGAGGGAGAGAGAATCTCAAGTAGATTCCCCATTAAGCACACAGCCCAACACGGGGTTCCATCTCTCGACTCAGAGATCCATGCCCTGAGTGGAAACCAAGAGTCAGACGTTTAACCGACTGAGCCACCCAGGCGCCCCATATACTAAGCTTCATTTAAAACTAGTGCGTTTTGGAGGAGCAAGATGGCGGAGGACTAGGAGACCTAAATTTCATCTGGTCCCAGGAATTCAGCTGGAGAGGGATCAAACCATTCTGAACACCTGCGAACTCAACAGGAGATCGAAGAAAAGAATACCAACAACTCTCTGAATGGAAAAGTGACTACTTTCTGGAAGGTAGGACGTGTGGAGAAGTGAATCCGAGGCGATATTCGGGAGGATAGACGGCGGGGGAGGGGGCCTCCGTGGGCCGCTTCTGGCAAGTGATAGAGCCGCGGATCACGAAATCGGAACTTCTAGAAGTCGGCTCCGCTGAGGGACGTCGCTCCAGTGGCTAAGCGGGGGGGGGGGGGGGCGGGGGGATGGGGGGGTGGTGGAATCCTCCTGGGACAGTGTGGTCTCAGGACCCTCGGGGTCACAGAAAGACCGGGGGTGCCTGAGTGCGGCAGAGCTCCCAGGTATCGGAGCAGGGAAGCCGGCTGCAGAGACGGAGCCGAGGCGTGGGCTCTCAGCTCGGGGTTGCCATAAACTGTGATCCGCAGCCCAGTCGGGCCACTGCTCCTCCAGCAGGGACCCAACAAGCGGCAGATCCGGGGAGACTCCCCTTCCTCCCCCGGGGGGAGCGGCGCGGGAGCGCACCAGAGGGATCTGCTGGGTTTGGAGACTCCACACAGGGTTGGGTGCCAGAGAGAGAAACGCTCCGTCACAGGCTGGGTGAGCATGGAGTGCAGCCGGAGAACTGGGTGACGGGAGTGACTGACTGCTTTTGTCTGGGGGTGGGGCCCCGAGTTCTCAGCTCCTCTGGGCAGAGATTGGGAGGGCGCCATTTTCACTGTCGTCCACCAAAGCTGTACGGAAAGCTTGCAGGGAACAAAAGCTCCCGAGAGCAAACCCGAGCAGCTTGCTTAGCCAGGACCGGCAAGGGCGGGGCAATTCCGCCTTCCGCAAAGACATTTGGAAACCACGGCAACAGGCCCCTCCCCCAGAAGGTCAGCACGAACAGCCAGCAAGCCAAGACCAAGTTTACCGATCAAGGAGAATGGGAGAACTCCAGCGCTAGGGGAATACTGCACATAGAATCCATGGCTTTTTTCCCATGATGCTTTAGTCTTTCAAAGTTAATTTTTTAAATTTTCTTTTTCTATTTTTTAGTTGAATTTTTCTTCTTTCCTTTTTCAATGAACATCTTATCAATTCCCTTTTTAAAATCTTTTTTAACTTTAATAGTCATGTTCTATCCCTTCATCATATTTAACCTCATTTTTTGTGTATATATATATATGTTTTTCTTTCTTTAAAATTTTAGGATACAGGGGCGCCAGGGTGGCTCAGTCGTTAAGTGTCTGCCTTCAGCTGAGGTCATGGTCCCAGGGTCCTGGGATCGAGCCCCGCATTGGGCTCCCTGCTCAGCGGGAAGCCTGCTTCTCCCTCTCCCGCTCCCCCTGCTTGTGTTCCTCCTCTTGCTGTTTCTCTGTCAAATAAATAAAATCTTTTAAAAAAATAAAATAATAAAATAAAATTTTAGGATACAGGGCCGCCTGGGTGGCTCAGTTGTTAAGCAGATGCCTTCGGCTCTGGTCATGATCCCAGGGTCCTGGGATCAAGCCCCGCATCGGGCTCCCTGCTCAGCGGGAAGCCTGCTTCTCCCTCTCCCACTCCCCCTGCTTGTGTTCCCTCTTCTGGCTGTGTCTCTCTCTGTCAAATAAATAAATAAAATCTTAAAAAAAAAATTTAGGATATAGTTTCTTCTAACAGACCAAAATATATCCTAAATCTAGGACTTTGTCCTAGTCTCCTGCCTGATCACATTCTCTTTTTTTTGTTAATTTCTTTTTGTTCTTTTTTCAACCAACTTCTTACCAATTCCTTTTTTAAAATCTTTTTTAATTTTCATCTTTACAGTCATATTCCATCCGTTCTTTGTATTTACCCATATATGTGTGTGTGTGTATGTGTATATATATATAGATATATCTATATCTATATCTATATATATATGTTTTCCTTTCTTTAAAATTTTGGGAGGCAGTTTTTTCTAACACACCAAAATACACCCAAAATCTAGTGTGTGGCTCTGTTCTATTCACCAGCCTGATCATATTCTTTTTTTTTTCCCCTTTCTTTTCCCCCCAGTTTTGGGTCTCTTCTGATTTGTTAATGTTTATTTTTCTGGAGTGTATTGGAGCAAATTATAGCAGAGAACATCCCTGATTTGGGGAAGGAAACAGGCATCAAAATCCAGGAGGCACAGAGAACCCCTCTCAAAATCAATAAAAATAGGTCAACACCCTGACATCTAATAGGAAAACTCACAAGTCTCAGAGACAAAGAGAAAATCCTGAAAGCAGGTTGGGACGAGTGGTCCGTAACCTACAGTGGTAGAAACATTAGATTGGCAGCAGACCTATCCACAGAGACCTGGCAGGCCAGAAAGGACTGGCATGATATATTCAGAGCACTAAACGAGAAAAGTATGCAGCCAAGAATACTGTCCAGCTTATCCAGCTAGACTGTCATTGAAAACAGAAGGAGAGATAAAAAGCTTCCAGGACAAACAAAAGCTAAAAGAATTTGCCAACACCAAACTAGCCCTACAAGAAACATTGACAGGGGTCCTCTAAGCAAAGAAAGAGCCTAAAAGTAACATAGACCAGAAAGGAACAGAGACAATATACAGTAACAGTCACCTTACAGACAATACAATGGCACTAAATTCATATCTTTCAATAGTTACCCTGAATGTAAATGGGCGAAATGCCCCAATCAAAAGACACAGGGTCTCAGATTGGATAAAAAAGCAAGACCCATCAATATGCTGTCTGCAAGAGACTCATTTTAGACCCAAAGACACCCCCAGATTTAAAGTGAGGGTGTGGAAAACCATTTATCACGTTAATGGACATCAAAGGAAAGCTGGGGTGGCAATCCTTATATCAGACAAATTAGATTTTAAACCAAGGACTATAATAAAAGATGAGGAAGGGCACTACATCATACTTAAACAGTCTATCCAACAAGAAGATCTAACAGTTTTTATTTTATTTTTTTTAAAGATTTTATTTATTTATTTGCGAGAGAGAGAATGAGAGATAGAGAGCACGAGAGGGAAGAGGGTCAGAGGGAGAAGCAGACTCCCCGCCGAGCAGGGAGCCTGATGTGGGACTCGATCCCGGGACTACAGGATCATGACCTGGGCCGAAAGCAGTCGCTTAACCAACTGAGCCACCCAGGCTCAAATCTAACAGTTTTTAAATATCTCTGCCCCTAACATGGGAGCAGCCAATTATGTAAGCCAATTAATAACAAAATCAAAGAAACACATCGACAAAAATATAGTAATAGTAGGGGACTTTAACACCCCCCTCACTGAAATGGACAGATCATCTAAGCAAAAGATCAACAAGGAAATAAAGGCTTTAAATGACACAATGGACCAGATGGACTTCACAGATATATTCAGAACATTCTATCCCAAAGCAACAGAATACACATTCTTCTCTAGTGCACATGGAACATTCTCCAGAATAGATCACACCCTGGGTCACAAATCATGTCTCAACCAGTACCAAAAGATTGGGATCATTCCCTGCATATTTTCACACCACAGCGCTTTGAAACTAGAACTCAGTCACAAGAGGAAAGTTGGAAAGAACTCAAATACATGGAGGCTAAAGAGCATCCTACTAAAGAATGAATGGGTCAGCCAGGAAATTAAAGAAGAATTTAAAAATTCATGGAAACAATGAAAATGAAAACACAATTGTTCAAAATCTTGGGATGCAGCAAAGGCAGACCTAAGAGGAGAGTATATGGTGTTACAAACCTTTCTCAAGAAACAAGAAAGGTTTCAAATACACAACCTAACCCTACACCTAAAGGAGCTGGAGAAAGAACAGTAAATAAAGCCCAAACCCAGCAGAAGAGAAATGATAAAGATCAGAGCAGAAATCAATGAAATAAGAACCAAAGGAATAGTAGAACAGATCAACAAAACTAGGAGCTCATTTTTTGAAAGAATAAGATTGATAAACCCTTGGCCAGACTTATCAAAAAGAAAAGAGAAAGGACCCAAATAAATAACATCATGATTGAAAGAGGAGAGATCACAACCAAAACCAAAGAAATACAAACAATTATAAGAACATTTTATGAGCAACTACATGCCCCCAAGTTAGACTATCTGGAAGAAATGGATGCATTCCTAGAGATGTATAAGCTACCAAAACCGAACCAGGAAGAAATAGAAAACCTGAACAGACCCATAACCAGTAAGGAAATTGAAGCAGTAATCAAAAATCTCCCAACAAACAAGAGCCCAGGTCCAGATGCCTTCCCACAGGAAATCTATCAAACTTTTAAAGAAGAATTAATACCTATTATACTGAAACTGTTCCAAAAAATAGAAATGGAAGGAAAACTTCCAAACTCATTTTTTGAGGCCAGCATTACATTGATCCCCAAACCAGACAAAGACCCGATCAAAAAGGAGAACTACAGACCAATATCCTTGATGAACATGGATGCAAACATTCTCACCAAAATACTAGCCAATAGGATCCAACAGTACATTAGAAGGATTATTCACCATGACCAAGTGGGATTTATTCCTGGGCTGCAAGTTTGGTTCAACATCCGCTAATCAATCAGTGTGATGCAATACATTAATTAAAGAAAGAACTAGAACCATATGATCCTCTCAATAAATGCATTTGACAAAATACAGCATCCTTTCTTGATTAAAACTCTTCACAGTGTAGGGATAGAGGATATATACCTCGATATCATAAAAGCCATCTATGAAAAACCCACAGCGAATATCATTCTCAATGGGGAAAAACTGAGAACTTTCCCCCTAAGGTCAGGAACACGGCAGGGATGTCCACTATCACCACTGCTTTTCAACGTAGTATTAGAAGTCCTAGCCACAGCAATCAGACAACAAAAAGAAAGAAAAAGCATCTGAGTCGGCAAAGAAGTGAAACTCTCACTCTTTGCAGATATATGATACTTTATGTGGAAAACCCAAAAGACTCCACCCCAAAACTGCTAGAACTCATACAGGAATTCAGTAAAGTGGCAGGATATAAAATCAATGCACAGCGGGGCGCCTGGGTGGCTCAGATGGTTAAGCGTCTGCCTTTGGCTCAGGTCATGATCCCAGGGTCCTGGGATCAAGTCCCTCATCGGGCTCCCTGCTCCTTGGGAGCCTGCTTCTCCCTCTGCCTCTCTCTCTCTGTCTCTCATGAATAAATAAATAAAATCTTTAAAAAAAAAATCAATGCACAGAAATCAGTTGCATTTCTATATGCTAACAATGAGACAGAGAAAGAGAAATTAAGGAATCGATCCCATTTACACAATTCACAGCACTCACCATAGCACATACCCTTCCCAATGTCCATCACCCAGCCACCCCATCCCTCCCACCCCCCTCCACTCCAGCAGCCCTCAGTTTGTTTCCTGATATTAACAATATTTTATGGTTTGTCTCCCTCTCTGGTTTTGTCTTGTTTCATTTTTCCCTCCCTTCCCCTATGATCCTCTGTCTTGTTTCTGAAATTCCTCATATCAGTGAGATCATATGATACTTTTCTTTCTCTGACTGACTTATTTAGCTTAGCATAATACCTTCTAGTTCCATTCATGTCGTTGCAAATGCCACGATTTCATTTTTTGATGGCTGCATAATATTCCATTGTGTGTGTGTGTGCTTGTGTGTGTGTGTGTACACACCACATCTTCTTTGTCCATTCATCTGTTGATGGACATCTTGGCTCTTTCCATAGTTTGGCTATTGTGGACATTGCTGCTATAAACATTGGGATGCATATGCCCCTTCGGATGACTACATTTGTATTTAAAATTTCATTTTAAAGGTCTATCACTTTTTGTAAAAAAGAAAACCCACTAAAGAGTCAACAGAATTTGCATTGGAAAGGGAGGTGGGTGGGGGGATGGGGTAACTGGGTGATG
Source organism: Zalophus californianus (assembly GCF_009762305.2). Taxonomy (NCBI): domain Eukaryota; kingdom Metazoa; phylum Chordata; class Mammalia; order Carnivora; family Otariidae; genus Zalophus; species Zalophus californianus. Next base: position 85,894,188 of record NC_045605.1, on the reverse strand, counting down.
GGCAGTAAGGTGGGCACGTGATGTGATGACCATTGCTGTTATACACAACTAATAAATCATTGAACACTAAAAAAAAGTGTTGTTCATTGTAGCACTATTGGTAATAAAACAAATGTTTGTTCGTTTTTATTTGAAAATCCTTCTTCTATTTCATTTGGAAAGAGGAGCAAGGTCTGCTTCCTTCATTTTACTTCCCCTTCTGCTTTTTTTTTTTTAAAGATTTATTTATCTATTTTGAGAGAGTGAGAATGAGAGAGAGAGAGAGAGCACATGAGAGGGGGGAGGGCCAGAGGGAGAAGCAGGTTCCTCGCTGAGCAGGAAGCCCAATGCGGGACTCGATCCCGGGACTCCAGGATCATGACCTGAGCCGAAGGCAGTCACTTAACCAACTGAGCCACCCAGGCGCCCCCCTTCTGCTTTTGAAAGGCAGTTTTCCCAAGTTTAATGCAAGAATATCTGACTGTTTAGAAAAGAGATATTGCCACAATCTCTGGACCGTTTCCAGGGTTATGTTTTTACTGAGCTTCATCTTTCCAGAATTGGCAAAACACTGTCCAATCTTTGTTACGATTCTGTAATAAATGTGTATTTTTAAAAAATTTTTGGACATTACGGGAATAAAGGTATGTATGTATGAATGTGTATATATTATATATATGACATCTATTTTGGAAAATGTCCTGCTGTACCTCATCTTTAGGAGGTGTGCATGGGTGCAATATATGAAAATGGGACATTTTGGAACTGCTGGTCATGGGGTTTTATCACCCTGTGCACTCAAGGACCAGATTTTCAGGAGCCAAGGACATCCATATGCAAGTGAATGTGATGGGACTGAAAGAAGTGAACTGAGACAATACCCTCTGGCTGTTGGAACAGAAGCATTTCACAGGAAGAGAAAAAAAGATCAATCCTGTATTTTCTGACACATAAAAGCTTCTTTTTGTAGTGAAGTAGAAAAGCTCTCCTCAAAAAAAATAATAAAATAAATAAAGGTCTATCATTTTTGAAAGTCTGTAAGACCTGTAATATAAACAACATCCTATCAAGGATTTAGCCCACCAGCAAGAAACACCAACCCTCCCAACCAATCAATGCCCCTTTTTTGTTTGACAAAAACAGCTTTATTCTATTAGGAAGTCCAATCAAATGCATCTTCAGACCAGATCAAACTGTCACTCCTTTAGAGGCAACATGCACAATAATAAAAGCATCTTCCATTCTTTTTTTTTTTAAGATTTTATTTATTTATTTATTTGAGAGAGGGAGAGAGAGAGAGAAACAGCATGAGAGGGGAGAGGGTCAGAGGGAGAAGCAGGCTCCCCGCCGAGCCAGGAGCCCGATGCGGGACTCGATCCCAGGACTCCGGGATCACAACCTGAGCCGAAGGCAGTTGCCCAACCAACTGAGCCACCCAGGCACACAACATCTTCCATTCTCAAGTACCTGTTAGGTGCCTGACAGTAGACTTTTTTTTGTATGTGAATCCAATCCTATCTATCATTTCTTCACAGTGTCAGATTTAAGCCATTTTAATCTTTCCTATTTCATTCATCGATAAACCTTTGTTGAGCACCTACTATATGCCTAACCCTGTGCTCACTGGGGCTATGAAGATGAGTAAGACAAAATCCATGTCCTCAAGGGTCTCAGGATATAGCAATGGAGAAATAAAATTAAAAAATAATTACTTCTGGCAGAGGTGAAAATGACATAAGGAAGGAGAGATTAAATCTCTTCCTGAGTCAGGGGAAGCTGACAGAGGAGGTCCCTGACACTTGAGCTGGGACAGAACAGACAGATAAGATGGAGGCAAGAGAGAGGGTATTTGAGCCACGCAAAAATGGGAGTTACAAGTCAACAGGTGCCTTCAGCAAAGACCAAGTAGCTGATATGGCTGCTTAGTATGAGGAGAAAAGCAATGAGGGATTCTGTTGCTGAGTCAGACAATGGACGTGTCATAGAGAGTTTAACATCCTCCCAGGAGATTTGGACATTTTCCTGAAAGTGATAGTCAAGATTTTAAAGCAAGCAAGCATCCATTGGCTCCTGGAAACTCCAGGATTTCCACATGAGGAGCTTTGGGGAAACTGATCCAAGACTTGCCTTGAAACTGAATTGGTTAGACAGAGCTCTGCTTTCACCAGGACTGTGGGTTACTTGCACTCCCTCCCCTGCCCCAAGCGTCTCCTTGTCACCTCCACCGCGACTATCTTAATTGGAATTGAATTCTGGTAAGACTGTAGGGCGAGTAGGAAGAAGGTTGGAGCTGGGAGTAGGGGTGGACAGGAGGCAAGGCAGTCAGACCAGAGCGTTAGTTGAGGCGAGTTCCTAAGCTGAGCCAAGACAGCACAGTGGCGGTGGTGAGGGGGACACAGGAATGGTGTTGACGTGGGTCTGACAGGGCGGACGCGATAGGACGGGAGGAATTGAGGACGACATTCAGTTTTGGGGGTTGGGGTGAATGAGGATGCCGTTTCCCAAGATCTGGGAATAAAGAAAAGGGAGTTTGGGGGATAAGGAAAACACAAGCTAGAAAGGGCATCTGGGTGGAGATGCCTATTAGGCCCGAGCTTCACCAATTTTAATGTGTACGTGAATTTGTGGTCCTCGCTAAAATGAAGATTCTGGTTAAGTTTGTGATCATCTGAGTCTGCTTTTCTTTTTCAGATTTATTTTAGAGAAAGAAAGAGCATGTGTGTGGCGGGGGTAGAGCGAGGAGAGGAGGGGGGGGAGGGGAGTGGGGGAGAAGGAGAAAAGCAGACCCCCCACGGAGTGGGGAGCCTGATGTGGGGCTTGATCCCACCACCCTGAGATCATGACCTGAGCCGAAATCAAGAATTGGGTGCTCAACCCACTGGGCCACCCAGGTGCTCCCTGAGTCTGCTTTTCTAAAAAAATCCCTAAGTGATGCTGATCCTGATTGATAGGCCACACTTGGAGTAACAAGACATTAGGCCGTCGACTATAGGGCTTTTTTCTTATCTCAATAACGGAATTTTTTAAAAAATCAAGTCCCCGATAGTTTTTGAGAAGCTAGCTCTGTCTCCTCACAAGGAAAAACAAAAACCAGCTTTCTTTCCATTCTTTACTCCCCTGTCAGATTATACTTCCCCACCCATTGCTATGTGACTTGCAGTATCTTTCCGTGCTGGTTCTTTTTCCCCTCCCCATTGATATTTGGCATGGCCATGTGACCTCTGGGCTAAAGAATGTGACAGTAGAGACAGTGGGCCAGTTCCATTCATAGGCAAGAACCATGGCAGGGTCTAACTCTGTGTCTTTTCCCTCCTCCATTAGGACAGCACGTCCAATAGTTATTACTCCTTCAGTCCAGATACAAAAATGAAGGAAGCCCATGGACTATACATGGCCTACACTGAGGAGCAGGGCTGCCACCAACCTGGGACCAGTATATCACAAGAGCAAGAGATAAGGCTGCGTTGTTCTCAGCTACTGAGGTTTGGGGGTCATTTGTGACTGCAGTATAACGCAGCAAAAGTTGACCAATAGATTATCGCAGCTATTAATGAAAGAAATAAGGCTAGGAAGGAATTAAAGGAGCTAAAATACATATTGCATTCTTTTGAAATTATTAAATGTTCGAATACATCCTCTTCCTGGATATTAAGAAGATATAGAATGAGGTTGTGGGCTTATGGTAACCCTCGAGATGATTTGAATGAAAGTTATCAGAAAAGTTGAAAGAATATCAGCCTTGGAATGATGGCTCTAGCTATGCCATTCTTCTTGTGAACTGAGCGAGTCACGGCCCTCTGCTGTTCACATAAATGAGGGAAGTGAAAGTACTAAATGCTGTATGGATGTGCTGGATCTGGCTGTACCAGCTTATTAGAGTCTGTTGTTAAACTTGCAGGAATTTTGTGAACCAGTTGTTTAAACACACTCATTATTAAAAATTGAATTACATAAAGTTACAATTAGGGGTGCCTGACTGGCTCAGTTCATAGGGTGTGCGGCCCTTGATCTCCAGGTTGCGAGTTCAAGCCCCATGTTGGGTGTAGAGATTACTTAAATATATAAACTTTAAAAAATAAATAAAGTTACAATTAAATTGTATTAAAAACAAAGGTAGGCTCCTGGCTGGCTCAGCTGGTAGAGCATGTGGCTCTTGATCTCAGGGCCGTGAGTTCAAGCCCCACATTCGGTATGGAGCCTACTTTAAAAACAACAACAACAACAAAAACAAAATATAAACAAAATCCCTTCTATTTGGGATGCCTGGCTAGCTCAGCCGGTTAAGCATCTGCCTTCGGCTCAGGTCATGATCCCAGGGTCCAGGGATCAAGTCCCGCATCAGGATCCCTGCCCAGTGTGGAGCCTGCTCCCTCTGCCTGCCACTCCCCCTGCTTGTGCTCTCTCTCTCTCCCTCTCTTTCTCCCAAATAAATAAAATCTTAAAAAAAAAAAGGTAATCAGTACAAACAACCCTCACTTTACATGGTTCCAATATGCACGAATTGCAGTTACCACAGTTTAGTTAAAAAACACAGTCCGCCACTGTGGGCCAGTTCCATTCATAGGCAAGATTCAGATTTTAGTTACCACAGTATATTTACTATGAGTGATAGCATGAGGTTTGTACTTTGCTGTTGGCTCTCCAGTCCATAAATCACCATATAAATAATAGATATGCTTCATAATCAGTGACCGGTCACAGCACGTCTTTCAAAGACTGTTGGTGATTGATCACTGCTCATCTGTTAATCAGTTCATGCAGACAACAAAGCATGGAGTTGTGTTAACCACTTGTCTTCTAGTGACAAACACATGTGGCATTTTACAAACACGGATAATGAAAAAAGGGAACTGTCCAACAGAGATGTAAGTGCAGCAAAGAAATGAAAATTGATAATGCTGGAGGCCAAATCTGAATCAAAGGTGAATGGACTCATCAGAGAAATAGCTGGTTGTGGGGATACTGACAGGTTGCTGTTTGGAGGTGGTACAGATAAAGCCAGAGGAACTTAGTGAAGGCAAAGTCATCGACATGAATGAGCCAAGTGTTCGTGACAGAAAGGATGAAGAAATCCAGAGAAGTGATACCAGGAAAAAAAAAAATTCACATTAGAAGGATTCTCAGAGATATTTCATGACATTCGAACCACAAGGGATAAAATGTCAGAAGCTGATCCAAACTGAGAAAGGAGCGTGACAATTCACCACAGTGAAGAAAAGATGCGTTGTGCGTTATACAATAAGTATACAAGCACTACTAAACCTTCATTCTCAATGTTTCTAATGTCCTAAATTAGTATACTATATAAATATTAGCCTATTTTTTCATTTCCCTATATACATTTATAACCAATAGTACGAAAGTTTGTAATGCTTTAACAAAAAAATATTGAAGGTCATGGAACAATTGTAATTTTTCCCATTGATTATGAAGATCACTTAGCATGGTTTTAGCTTGCACGGGCATTTTGAAGGTCCCCCAGTACTATCCAAATGAGGCCTGCTTGTTCACAAAGCTCACCGCTCCCTAATTACTTGACTACATTTTATTATTACCTGTGCTCTTGCAGTTATTTCTATTTTATCGATATAGTGGAAATACTGCATAATGGTCCACATCTCTTTCCAACTTTATGTTCAATGACATCATGTAAGTAGCTTGAAATTGTCTGTGGTGGGAGTTGAAACACTATAAATCAGAGTTTGGTTTATTGCTTTGTTGATTTTCTAGACTTAGGTGATGGAGAAAATGTTAATGCAAGTTAGAAGTGTATCATGTCTGCAGCTGTCCATTGTAAGTAGCACAAAAAAAAAATGAGAGAAGGCATGTTTCCCAATGTTTGAAAACTATCATCAAATTGAGCAAAGAATTCACTCATGTCATTGGCAACAAGTGAAGTTCCAAGATCTGTCTTTGCTGTTTCACTTCAGTCTTAAATGTAAAAGAAAAGGACAATGAACATTCAGGTCAGAACTGCCCTTGTTCATCAATAACATAAGCAATTTCTTTGCTAAGTGAGATAGTAATCAAGTATTTATTCATAGCCTGATTTTGTCAAATTGTGATTTAGCTAGAACCAAAGGTTGGCTATAGATAGAAGAGTTTGACAAAACTCAAGAAACGCATCCTGCGAGAATTGGGTATATGGAAATAATCCTAAAAGTATTACATATTTTACTATCATTTGTGTGCCACATTCTTTTTTTTTTAAAGATTTTATTTATTTATTTGAGAGAGAGAGAGAATGAGAGATAGAAAGCATGAGAGGGAAGAGGGTCAGAGGGAGAAGCAGACTCCCTGCTGAGCAGGGAGCCCGATGCGGGACTCGATCCCGGGACTCCAGGATCATGACCTGAGCCGAAGGCAGTCGCTTAACCAACTAAGCCACCCAGGCGCCCCCACACTTTTTTTTAAAAAGATTTATTTATTTATTTTAGAGAGAAAGCGGGGGAGGGGCAGAGGGAAAGGGAGAGAAGCTGACTCCCTGCTGACCACGGAGCCCACATAGTGGGCTCGACACGGGGCTCCATCTCATGACCCTGAGATCACAACCTGAGCCGAAATCAAGAGGTGGACCCTTAACCGACTGAGCCACCCAGGCGCCGCTGTGTGCTCCACTCTATTAATTACATTTATAACAAACTTATGTAGGTACATATACAGGCAGCCTTCGTCTGCCGTCTCCTTCCTCAGGCAGTTGTCAAACATTTACCAGCACTGGGTTTAGAGAAGGTGGTGAGGGGAATTTCCACAATCTTTGGAGTCAAGTGGGGTCTTGCATCTCAGCACTGCTTCTTTCTGTGTTATCTGAAGTAAATTATGGAGCCTCTCTAAGCCTTTTCTTTCTTCTGCAAAGTAAAAAAAAAAATTAAAATCTTGGCACTGGAAGGGGTTGTTGTGAGGAGGACGCCATGTCCCTCCCCTTCCGGCTGCCAAATCCTCTTAAATCTGATTTCCTTTGCTGGAGATGAAATGATCCACACATTGTTGGACTACAGAGCAAGTCTATATGGCAGCTGAGGAATGGATGGATGAAAGGATGTCTTCCTTTGATTCCATGATAAACCAACCAGTTTAAGTAGTCCAAGGATTTGCTGAGGCTTGGAATCCTCTCTCATTTTTTCAAAATCTATCTACCGAAGTTAGAAACGTCTCACATTATATTATCAGTGTTCATGGGACATAGCCTACCCTGCCCCTATTTCTGTTTTGTTACTTTCATTAAAGTTACGGGGCCAAACTTGAGAGAAAAATTGGAGAACACTTTCTCCCCCTACTGGCCATACCACAATGAAGCAACACGGTAAGAAACAGAATTATTAACTGTCAAAACAGAAAGGAAACTCAAAGAATATTCCAGCAGACTGGTTACCCACAAACTAACCTGGCCTGCAGATAATTTGTTCTTAAAATGAAAAAAAACTTTCAACCCCTAATTCGTTGCCAGTATTTTACCAACATCCATTTTCTCAAAAAACTATAAGTTGATACACATTGGGTCAATCATCTAGCATGCATTTCCCGCTCCCTTTGGACAGGGCTTGACTCTCTCCACTGCGCCACAGTCCCCACTCTAATTCACATACTTAGGTCGTCTGCCCAGCCCTTGCTGCTTGAGTTTGCACCCCCAAACTCTCTCAATTTGACAGTGAATAAACTGAAGCCCAAACTTGTTCAAAACCATACCACCTAATTAGTACCAAGGCAGGTGATAAAATTTGAACCTCCTAAATGCTATTCAGCAAGTATTTGTTGATTTCATTCATTCATTTTGCAAATGTTTTAGTGCTTACTATGGCCAGGCACATAGTAAGTGCCAAAGATACTGAGTATACAAGATAAAAATGGCCTTTGCATTCAGAGTTTAGTTGGTGGGAAAAGCAGACAGGGAATTAAAAGAAATATGATTAAAGTGACAAAGGCAAGGATGGGGGCTATGGTGTCGGGGCAGCACAATCCCTGCTCTCGTCGCCTCATCACCTGGTTCAATTCAATCAGCATGGTGAAGACAATGCAAATATTACTAAGACTTATTGAATAATGCCCTCCAACCCTAGGGTCCACATTTACTGCACATTCACTGGCACAAGTGCTAACCACTGGGGAAACAGCTATAAACACAGCACTTATTAGATGAATCCTACTTACATGCATGCCCTCTAAATTATCAATCATTCTTCTCCTCATTCACTCTGGCTTCGAATTACCATCTGCAATCAATGCACAAGGCCAAGAGGAAGTCAAGATCAGCAATAGTCACAAGAGAGTTAACAGAGGTGGGCAGCAGTTGCTTGGCAAGCGACATCTGTCTGCAGAAAAAGTAGTCAGATTTGAGCTTGAGTGATGGGGAGACAGGATGAAAGCTAAACTAAGAGTAGGAACTACTCTTGGTCAGCAACACTCCAAAAGACAAAGGAATTACCTATGTGTAGGACATAGACATTATTCAAACTAGGTCCTTTGAAACCTGGGCTCTTTGGAGAAATGACCAATTCCAGATCCAAGGCCAGAAGAATACAAGGTGAGCCTAAGACACTTTATTGGGCCAGAGAACAAGGAAACATTGAGACTAATGCAGTGATGTCAAAAGGATTCAGTAAACTAAAATTAATTTACTGAATAAAGCAAAATCCATGAATCCATAATGATTGGGGGGGGCGGGGGAGGGAGGGGGAGCAAGCTCAGGGAGAAAGCCAGAAAGTCTTTCTTCATAGAACAATGATGAATGATGCTGGGTAATGAATGTACAAGGAATGACAAAATTGAAAATCAGCATTTGCAACCCCCAGTGTAATAACTGATTCAGACAACAGACATCAAGGGATGCTAAAGCCACTGAGGAAGATGTTATGCAATTCCCACAGTGCCACCCCACAGATGACAGTGGAGAGATCTGCTACCAACCTTTTATCCCAGTATCATGACTGATAACGGACAACCTGAAATTATGTGTTTCTTGATGTGATGCAATAAGGATACAAATAATTCAATGAACAAACATTGAAACTCATCAAGCCACTAGACCGAACTTGTACTTTACAGAAAAGATAGAGAGGAACTAGTTAGGGTGAAGAAACAAATTCAGAATGTAGGACATTCTAGCCTAAATTCTTAAAAAAATGTCATAAAAATAGAGGACTGCTCTGATTTAAGAGTAATCAAAGATACATGTCATAACCAAATGTAATGGGTGAATCTTGATGGGTTCCTGTAGTTGAGGGAAGAAGGGAAGAGTTATAAAAGATACTGAAACACCTGGGAAAATTTGATTATGGAATGGACGCTATAAAATCATTAACGTGGCTGGGTGTTATGAAGTTTTGTGGTTCGTTGAAGAATGTCATTGAGAATGTCATTCTTACCGTCTCAATGCTCGTGGTACAAGTTGGAAGTCTTGGGATCTAAAATTGCTTACATTATTTTAACTATCTGAACACTTACATTTCAATGAGTTTTCAAAATCTGTTTTTCTGCATTTCCCAAGTATATTGTAATAATGTATTATTCTTATGATGGAAAAATATGAAATGTTAACATTTTATTTTTTCTATTTCAAATGACCATACTTCTAATTAGGGAACTACATGGGTTCTCGTAAGATAAAATAATGCCATAAAATAAAAAATTGACACAAAAGTTAACATGAAATGAATCACAGACCTAATAAAACTTAAAACCATAAAACGTCTGGCAGAGAACAAAGAAGAAAAGTCTTTGCAGCTGTGAGATAGGCAACAGTTTCTTAGGACACAAAAAGCACAAATGGTAAGAGAATATACTGAGAAACTGGACTCTATCAAAATTCAAAGCCTTTGCTCTTCCCAATACCCTGTAAAGAAAATGAAAGGACAAGTCACAACCTGGGAGAAAATATTCGTAATACAAACGTCTTGACATAGGACTGGTAGCTAGCATCTCTCATCTGAACTATTTCAACAACCTCGTCATATCTAGTCTTCCAGCTTCCCCTCTGGCCCTGCCTGTCTGCCTGCTTAAAGTCCTCCCAAGGCATCCCATTAACATCTGATATTAAATCTAGATGCCTTTCTTTGGCAAAGACCTACATGCTCACCCCTCTAGTTCTATCTTCTAGCTTCTGCTCCCAATCGCATGCTTTTTCTTCAGCCTCACAGGCCACTTTCCTGGTTTGCCCATATTAAAGTCACTGAATCAGTATACTGTATTTATCCCACTTACCCTAAGTGGGCTTATTTGCTTTCAATCTTTCCCTCCCACTAACAGGAAAGATTGTTAAGATCAAGAGAAACTTCTGTTTTGTCCCCTGATACATGCCTAGTATATAGTGCTTGAAACATGGTAGCTGCTTCATGAGTGTTATTGAATGATTCATGACACCTACTGTGTGCCCGGCACTGTGCTAAGTGCTGACTGAATGGTTTATACATGTTGCTCAGACTTTTCATCTCTTTAAAAAAAGAATTTTTTTTTACCTCCCTTGATCCATTTAAAATGGCTGAGTACTTCTTGGTACAGGTATCCCCCACTTTTCAAAAATTTGGATTATGGCACTTCTTCACTTTTAAGAAAGACTTTATCAGTACCTGTTTTTGCTAACCAAAAGAGGATTTCGGTTTTTATGAAGAGGCAAAAAGGGAAGAAAAGAGCCTTCAGCAGGTTTGTTGGCAGAAAGCCATAATAGCGGCAGCGCTCCAGAGCAGAAAGAGCGGCCCCCCCAAGCCCCCTCCTGGGGAGCCACACTCGGCATCCCAGCACCAAGCAGTCATAGCTTTGACCTGTGTTTGTAAACATCTGTGCTTTATCTCCATTTGTTTGGTAGGGCTGTGTCCTGAGGGATCAGAAAAACCTGAGAGAGCTTATTTTTGGCATCTGGGAAAGCTCAAAAGCTTTTCCATTAAAATTAATGGTAATTGCTTCTTTACACCATTTTGGCTTACGAAAGGTTTCAAAGGCGTGCCCTACTTTCCATAGTGGAGAAACTTGTCTTCTCAAGAAGCCAATTTACTCTATTTTCAAGTAAATTACAAAATCTGGATCTCATCTATATGTAGGATCAGTGCTTTGGGCTAAACGGAAATCTTCACATTACTTTGAATAAATCACACCCACAAGAATGACTAAAATGAAAGAAAAAAATATGATGTGTGAGGACATAAAGTAACTGGAACTCTCATATTACTGCTATTGAGGGTAAATTGAATTTAACACTTTGGAATATTGTTTTAGTTATCTAATAATGTGGATACACCCTATGACCCAGCTCCATAGCTGCATATATGCCCAAAGGAAATGCATACATGTGTTCTCCAGAAGATATGGACAAAAACACCATCAAACAAATTATTATGTAAGCACACAAGAAAAGAACAATCAAAAGAACACTATACAGCAATGGGAATAAATGAGCCACTGCTAAACACAATATGGATGTATCTTACAGAAAAAATGTCGAACAAGAGAAGCCAGACACAAAAGTGCTTATGTCATACTTCAATTAAAAGTTTGCCGAGAGATTATGTATTCTCACTGTTCTGGCAGAATGCTCCCCCCAAAAACTCTCCTAAACTTCAATCCTTGAAGTATGAGATAGTATTTGAGGACCTAACTTAAATTGGCCTACTACAACTATATTCTTTTGAACTGTTTGTTTTCGTAGAGAGAAAGAGAGATGGAGCGTGAGTGAGCATGGGGGTGGGGAAGGGCAGAGGGAGAGAGAGAATCTTAAGCAGGTTCCACGCCCAGCACAGAACCCAACGCAGGGCTCGATCTCACGACCCTGAGATCATGACCTGAGCTGAAATCAAGAGTCGGATGCTCAACCGACTGTGCCATCCAGGCATCCCCTTGAAGTCTCATGTTTTACATCTTAAAAATATGTGTGAATTCCCTACTCTTCATTCAAGCATATTAAACAGAAATATTTACCTCAAAAAATATTCAAGGAAACAGTATTTAGGGGAAACAGGCTGTGGGTATCTTGTGGATGCAGGACTTCTGGCACACTGCCCCAGGCCTCAGTTTAAAAAGAACTGGTGCAGGGGTGCCTGGGTGGCTCAGTCAGTTAAGCGTCTGACTCTTGATTTTGGTTCAGGTCATGATCTCCTGGTCATGACACTCAGCAGGGAGTCCTCTGGACGTTCTCTCTCTCTCCCTCTGCCCCTCCCCCTACTCCTGCACACACTCTCCCTCAATCTTTAAAAAAACAAAACAAAACAAAAAAGGACTGGTGGGAAGTAGATTAGTTATGATTAGACAGCCTCATTCATAGATGAGATTCACCACTCAGCAGTGGGACTCCGGACAACTTATGTAAATACTTTGAACCTATTTCTTCATTTACATAATGGTGAAGATAATAATACCTATCTCACAGGTGGTTTTGAGAATTAAATGAGATGACTGATATAAGTTAGGTACTAAGTGTTACTACCCTTTTCCTTCCCTCCCCTGTAAGCAGTCCTAGGGTGGAAAAAAAGGCAACAAGCTGTTTGCTGCAATATATATATTTTAATTCAAAGTGAATCGACAGTAATACACCATAAATTCTTATTTTGACACTCACCAAAATAGTCACCTGGAAAACCCGCTTTTTGTGACAAAGTACAGAAGGCTTGGTCACATTTAAATCACTGAGAACTAGAGAGAAATACTAGCGCAAACCGTAATAGACATTACATCCATAAAAATTTTCCCAGTCCTTATTGTAATATTGCACAGTGCAATTGCTACATGGCAAACTAGTGTAGCATAGAAAAGCAAAAACAAACCAAAGAAAGAAAGCCACAAGTCTAAAATTGTTAAACAGTTAACAGTTCAAACTTAGTAATCAAATCTATTATCATTGGGTTCATTAAAACAAATCTTCCTACACCTTGCAGTGTATGATTTAACTTTTACTTAACACAAACCAAGATTAAAATTAGTAGTAGAGAATTGAAAAAGTGAAAAGGCTTTCCTACTACAGTAACATATTTAAACACCCTGAAGGAAAAGAAAAGTAAGTATCAGGGTATTCGGTAAAAAAAAAATAATAATTTGCAAATTAAAATAGTATGCAAATATGCAACTTGGAAGTCATGCAGTGTTTTATTTAAGAAAGCAGTAAAACCAAAGAAAACTGGTAAAATGGTTTTAAAGAAGGTATAAATCCAAATTCTTTTGTCGATATGTTGAATTTAAAAGTTAGCAGGATTTTGACATTTTTAATTTTTTAAACACATTAAAAAGCCCATGATTAGAATCGGTTAAGAGCAGTGTACTCAACTAGGGTACGCCTTTATCAAACTTGACTATTACGAAAACATTTACTGTCCATTTAACAAGACCATCTGAGTCCTGGAACTGAAATACAGAAAATACGACATTTCAGGGTAGTAAATCTGGCCCTGAACGAATATAAAACTGCGCCAGTTTTGTACCTGTTGTACAAACAGAAATCAATCCTTTGCACTTGGTGTTTCTGAAACATCCGCTGCCAGCACTGATTCTTTTCCAAGAAGCGAGCAGATACCAGTGATCTGCTGGACCATATAAATAAAAATTAATAAGCTGTGGAGGGCAGCAAGTTTACTTAAATAGTGACTCCATAAATTTGCCATCTGTAAATAATCTTTTAAATTAATCTTAGGCTACTCCTTTTTTCTGTGTAATATATATATGTATATATATTTCTATTTATATAAAATGCATAGAATTGATTACTAAAAACACTGAAACTTGTGGGGAAAATTAAGTCCTTCATTTTCAGTGTGACTAAAAATGTACTGCTGGTTTTTTTATTTTATGATCTAATACTGTAATTTTTAAAATCAATTTCAGGCACATTTATTTCATTGATGATTATTAAATAAAACACTGCTTGTGTTAATGGAGTAAAGAAAAGTTTATCCATTATTAGCTTATTGTCAACGCTGTATTAGAGCCGTACTAGTGGTATGCAATTCATTTATCAAAGAAATGCTGTAAATCCAAAACATTTGCAGAGTTTTACACTCAAATGCTTTGTACTGTTTATTCCAGTAAATGCTGTAAGATTATATTCCAGATTTTTAAGGAAAAAAAGTTAAGTCAAGCCTGCAAGATACAGCTTTCTCAAGTGTCTACAATGCCAGTATGAAAATAAAAAATTAAGTTACATTGATACATCCAAGTTTTTTATATGCAGTGATGAGCACAAACATTAATAGAGATAAAATACTGATGCAAATAACACACCCCAAAATAACATATGCAATTATTTTCCATCATTTACAATACAGTAGTTACAATGACACTCCAAACAGAAAAGCAAAGTAAAAAATCAAAACCCCAACTTCTATTTCATGTAATTAGACTTATACAGAAATTAGAAGGCTAAATAACAACTAGTTAATCACCTAATTTCACAGCTATCTGAAGTGGCAATCGTTATATAGCAGCTTATCTATGATACATTCAAGATAAATGATACAATTTATTACTTGCCCATAAGCTAAAACACAGCCTGTTTAATACCTTTCCTTAAATTCCACCTCTACACTACAATATACTTGAGGTCTATGCAAAAAAGTAGCTACCTTTTATATAGGAAATGGATGATTAAGTCTTTGGTGCTGTAAAAGCAACTTCATTTAAACATAACCACCAACCACCAAAAAAGAAAAAAAAAGAAAAAGAAAATAAGAAGGGAAAAACCCAAGACACACTTCCTAGGAAAGAAAAAGCATGTAATTTCTGTCCCTGACGGAATGTATTAAATAAGCAAACACCACCAACAAGCAAAACAAGTACTACAATGTAAAAATACTTAAAAAAAAAGAAAAAACCCTCTCACATGCATAAATGAACAATTGCACACAAAGAACTCACATCTTTTCAAGCTTCAATAGTAAATATTCTGCTACTATTTATTAAATACTGCATGGTTTGCCCAAGCTAAGATGAAACCACATCATGAATCAATGAGCATTTTGCATTTTCTTTCATTACCTACTCAAAGTCATGCCTACTGCACCTCTAAACATTTTATTAAATCCAATTATACAGCAAACACTCCCAAAATAAACTTAGATTGTATTGCAGTTTCACTTAACAGTATATAAAATGCTGTGTTGTGACAGATATCAACTATCCATTAGATACTGAATCAATTTTTCTTAAGCACTACTAACTGCTTGCTTTTCTTGAAGCTAGATCATTCTGAAAAATCAGACAGCAGAATTCAGCTATAGCAAACATGCTGCCCTCTTAGTAAGGAAAAAACAGCTACAACCTGAAATCATACCACACAAAACCAAAAATGAACATTACTCTATCAAAAGAAAACTAAAGAGTAGATCTGAATTTTAAGTGCTGCAGTCCTCAACATTTATATATAGGTAATAACATTAACAACCTCAAATATTTAAGGCACTATGTGTGGGAACGGTTTACAATGCAGCTGAGATTATTAGAACAACATTTAAGAGCAAAGTCTAGGCAACATTTTGCCCATGCAAAGACACATGCAAATGTAAAGAACAATAGCTCAATTTCTTAGGTAAGGGACCCAACATTTATACACTAAGACACAGATAATACAATTCACTTGTATGCTGTAATTCTGACATATGTGCATCTGTTGCTCTAAGTCTGTACACAGAATGGCTTCCCAAATGTGGATGTGTCTTGCACTAGTTAGAAGGCAATTTTATAAAAAATAGCAGGAGCAAAACTGGACTTCTGCTCCCATAAGTCACCTGTCTAGAGTTACTACATAAGAAGATAACATGACCAAAGACAAGTTATACCAAATGTGCAAAACACAGTAAAAGTGAGTTTTTTTTTTTTAAAGCTCAAAGTTGTTTAAATTGCACCCAAGTCTACATGATTCAAAAATAATTTTCTTGTGCCATGGCTAATATTTATTAAATACCATGTTTTTATTTTTAATCAAATGTTTATATCATTGAGCTTCCTCAATATACTCTTTTTGAGTGTTCACATATATGGATACTGGCTGAGTTTTGTTGGACTCAATGGAAATCCAGTATATGCAGGTGATGCTGCAATGTAAGAATGTGGTGGGAAGATTGGTTTGTACGGAGTCTGATGAATGGTTGGGGATGGTAACAGACGGGGATTTATGCCCACTGGGACTTGGTGAACTATGCCACTGGGATGCGAGATATTGTAAGTTGGATGCTGTAACATAGGTCTTGAGGTACATGGAGAGGCTAAGAGGTGGGCCACTGGTGCAGCACTACTGAGGGGAGCTGATGATGGGTATGGAAGTAGAGTAGGCTGTCCTCCAAGATGCGCATTTCCAGCCAGATGGGCATGCATGGCTGTGTGATTGGGACTTCCATGAGAAAGAGTGAATGGATTACTAGTAACACTAGTAGGGATATAAGCTTGCTGTCTTCGATGTCCGAAGTTTCCATTCCACTCTTGATGCCCAGATCCAAAGTGCTGAATCTATCCAAAAACAAATGAAAAAAGACTGAATACATATTTTATAAGTTAAAAAGAAAGGAAGAAAGGGAAATTACAATACTCTGTGACTGATCATCCACAGAGGATCTCTCAGATCTCTACTTCTACTCAGCACAGAGAAGAGTGAAATATCAATTTTATACATACTAGTATTAAACATGTTAACATTTATTACCATGTATTTGATAATATTAACACTGCCACTACCACTGCTGCTGGGACCACCAGCCCCTCCCGTCACTACTAATCACAACCATCTGGGGAGTACTTATTTTACAGAAAGCTAACACTGTACATATGTGACATTATTTAATTCCACAACAACCCTACAACATAGCTATCATTCCCATTAACTGTGGTCCAGATTTGTTGAAGAGACCTGGCTGAAGTAATATACATAGTACTTGGCAAAGCCAGGATTTGAACACAGGTCTGACGCCAGTACCCGTTACCTTTTCTTTCCCAGAGTGAAACACAACTGCTGAGCACAGTACTGACCAGATGGAAAGTACTCCGTAAGGTAGGACTATTACCACAACTGACACAACAAAGGCAGCCATCAATCCATTAGTGTGCAATCTGAGTGGACGGGTCTGAGACAACAGACATACTAAAAAATCATTTAAGAGAATCTAAAAGCCTAATGTTTCTGAAGAATTCAGGTTCTAGGATAATCTGCTTCATTATCCTATTATGAGGCCGATTTCTCCTTAGTCACGTGAGATAATGAAAAGGGATACATTTTTCAAGACTGTATACAGTGTCAGAATCTTTTTTCCTCCAAATGAAACATTGCTGATTTTGAATCCCAAAAACTCTTAGAACTTCACAAACCATACCTGACTGAAATTCAAATGCTGCTGCTGGAATGCTGATGTCAGTTTCTGCTGACGATTACCCACCGTGGAAGGCTGGTTTAATCTCCCAGGAGCAGATCGGCCTTTTATTAATGGCTGGCATATAGAATCTGGCAACGAACAAAACAGAAGACAGTTGACGCTTTTCCCTTCTCATATAAAAATTAGAAAGGTCTTTAGATATTTTACACAGTACTGATTTGACAACCTTAAAATTAAATAAGAAGATATCTCATGGTTTCCAGCACCAAATGATATTAGGAAAGATTTCCCTTCTATGACAGATTAGGCAGGATCAAGTTGGAAATTCAGAGATGACTTCTGGCAATGTTGTTCTCTAAGGTTCCCCAATTAAGACTTTTTGAAGGGCTAGTCAGGGAAATAGGGCGGACTCAGTTTACCTGTGTTTGCCATATGCTCGTCGGCATTTAATCCATTCTCTAGTCCCATTGGTGGCACCACAACAGTACAAACAGCTGGTTTGGTTTCCGTGTTGGCCGAGCTCACCAGTTCTGTGTTTTGATGAGCATCCTCCACAAAGCTGCTCTCTGCAAAGGGACTGTCGTGTCCCGAAGAGTCTGACGTTGGAGAGCCATCCACAGTATCACAACCACTTTCCTGTTCTTCATCTGACATACTATAAGAAAGCATTTTTATGAATATGTTTTTCAACATTACATCTAAAGTTAAGTACTATCCCGGCTCCACTAAATTAATGAGAATCTTACTCAGTTATTTCATATCTAATTACAACTTCTTCCTTGTCCAGTAATATTTTTTTCATAGACATTCTAGACTCTCACATTAATTCTCTATTCAGACTGTTAACCTTAATTCTATCCTGTTTAGGTACATCATTTTGGAACTTTATTTTCTCTCCTTTCCCTTCCCGATTGATTCTTAGTAGCGGTTCATAAAATTCCACTTTACAAACTCCAGAAAAATCTCATCAAGACACTACAAAAGATGCACTATTCTGGATAATTTAAATGAAATGTAAAAACATACAGTCATGTGACCTGAATATTTCAAATTAAATTCTAATGTTAGGATTCATATCTTTAGTGGTAATTGGGGTCCTTTTAACTAAACAGTTATCTGAAAGGTCTTCCCCAGCTCTCCAAAGGCCTAGCCAAAGTCCCATTATTTCCCTTCTCTTCCTGGGCCCCCGAGGCCATGACAATTTCTCCCCTCTCTCCGAGAGCAGTGATGGTCTATTTTAATCATTCATTTCATACTTAACAATTTGAAGCATCTTTATATATATATATATATATACTTTTAGTTATATTTATTTGTATTTATATGTAATATTTTTATATAGACATATTTACAGAGATGAATATATATATTATGAATATATTTATATATATATATATATGCCAACTGCCAAACCATATTATAAGCAATTCACAAAAAGATGTGTTAAAACTTCTTTACATCTTCCAAAGTATTCAATACCATATTTCCTGACTAAGGAAAAAACAGAAAACAAATGTGTAAAATTAAGACTTTTTTTTTTTTAAGATTTTATTTATTTATTTGACAGGGAGAGACACAGCGAGAGAGGGAACACAAGCAGCGGGAGTGGGAGATGGAGAAGCAGGCTTCCCGCTGAGCAGGGAGCCCAATGCGGGGGCTCGATCCCAGGACCCTGGGATCATGACCTCAGCCAAAGGTAGACGCTTAACAACTGAGCCACCCTAAAATTAAGACTTAAGGATTTTTTCAAATTTTGTTTCCACTAAAAAAAAAAAAATTGCCTGGGTGGCTCAGTCGGTTAAGCGGCTGCCTTCGGCTCGGGTCGTGATCCCAGGGTCCCGGGATCGAGCCCCGCATCGGGCTCCCTGCTCAGCGGGAAGCCTGCTTCTCCCTCTCCCTCTGCCTGCCTCTCTGCCTACTTGTTCTCTCTCCGTATCTCTCTGCCAAATAAATAAATAAAATCTTTAAAAAAAAAAAAAAAGAGAAAAAAAAAATTTTCTGAAAGTTGAAATCAAATGTATTTCACAGAGATCTTTATGGCTTATGTCTTCATGTGTTAGTGTATCATGCTGACAAGGAGAAGCTCACTAGTTTAGTGGCAATGCAACTCCCTGGCCAAAAAAAAGAGGAGGAAAGGAAATATGGATAAAACCATGCAACTCAATCACCAATGAGAGAAAAAAGCCATATTGGATACTTTATTGATAGTGGGTTATGACTTTATTATGTAGAAATTCCTTTTATTTTGCCAAAATGTTTATTTTGCTCTATGTTCTTATTCCAAATTTAAGTAATAATTGTAGTCTATGGAGAACTTGAGGACATGGCTTTTTCTACCCTTTCAAAAACAAATGATTCTTTAAAAATCATTTATTAAAAGCTGAATTTTTCATTTAGATGTGTTCTACAACAGTAGAAAAAAGTAAAAGAAAAGTATTACTTAAAACCTAAGTTTGTAAAAAAGTGATCTGGTTAAAAATTATGTTCAAGAGAGAAACCACTGTGGTAAATGGACAGGCATTTATTAACGTAAACAACAAAAGAAATTACAGGCTTTTTAGCAGACATAGTATTTATGGTATGCCACCACTGAAATTCCCTTACCTGTTCGGTCTCTTGCAAGGGGATGGGCTGGACTGCCCGGAGGAGCTGGTGCTCAGGGTACTGTCAGGACTACTTAATGAACACATCCGATCAATATTCAAAGTGCTCTGGCAAGCTTCACAATCCAGACTATCTTTACATCTAGTGAAAGAGGGATGAGAAAACCACGGGTCAAAAAATGAGAAGCAGCCAAAATTTACATTATTTAATTAAGGATATGAAGCAGTTCAGAGTGCCCTACATCAACAAAAGCCTAAAGCTTACTAATACAGGAGAAATGCTATAATAATCATGTTAATTACTATTCAGGATGTTTACTCCAAAGGACACTGACAGACCAGGGATAAGTCCCAGAAAGGTGTTTTTCACCACACCAGAGGGCGCCATCACTATTTAAGGTTGCGGCATGAACACAAGGAACTGTTTTGGCACTTACTCTCTGAGTGAGTGTCTCTGCGCTGTCTCCTCCTCATCAGTGTCACTGCTAATAGTAATCACACTCACTGCAGGGCTTGGGGAGTCAGCAATGATGATGGTTTGCCGCTGTTTGTCGGAAACTGATGAGTCAGACTCCTGCCGTACAGATGTTTCACAACAGTCTCTCGCCTCTCCTTCTGAGTTATGATTGTCCCGTGTTTCTATACAACGTACTTCCTCGACATCTTTCCCATTTACTAACTTTGGAGAAATAAATGTAGAATGGGGGACATTCGTATTCTGCAACGAATTACTCCTGCAATCAAAGGAATAACGTGTCATTTCTATAATCAAAATATGTACATGACATTTTTCTAAGACATCTGTTCAAATGAACAATGTGAAGCTTCACTTGTTCCAGATCATGTATATAACATACTAACATATAGATCGTTTTATAAATATATTATCTCTGGAAATATCAGTGTAGATTGAAGTTACATACATTAAAATGGTCATTTCTTGGTAAATGGGGCATCTGAGTGTCTAAAATTGTCTAAGATTATACGTAGATAATAAATCAAAAGGGCAATAAAGACAATCTTACCAACTGAAAGCATTTATTTCCTCTCTTCCTGGCTCCCATTCCATTAGTTTTACCAAAATACCTCTGAGAAATTGAGAAGGGGAGCTGGCTTAGTGTTTGCAACACAGCTATCAAAGAGGTCATTTTGAATAAAACAGAGTGACCCTTTAGTGTACATGCAAAATTTACTTTAAGCACTAATTTTCAAAATGCAGAGGAAAGTTAAAATACTGACACCAACCTGTTCTGGCACAGTTTATTTTTCTTTGCGGTGGCAGGCTGGGGCCAGACAACATGCGCAATGCCCACGCTAATTGGCTGCGGGGCCGATAAAGTTATCTGATTGGTTAGAAGAGGTTGCGGCATCACTGAGCTATAATGATTACTGTGTGAAATCATTTTCCTAGGGAGAAAGTTCAGAAAAATTGAATCCCTTCTATACCAAGATCTATTCTGCAAACTTCACAAGCAAGTATTTTTGTTTTTAACTTACCCCCAGTCTCCGAGCCTTTGGGAACCAGCCACCCCGTCCGAAGTTAATGCGGTAGTAGCGGGAGCCATGGGTGTGACCTGCTGCCAGGCAGGTACGAGCATCTGCTGTGTTCTGCCAGACCACGTCTGCTGCACCAGACGCAAAAGAAAAGCCAGTTAAGTTACAAGTAATTCAGCATTACTACAGCTTAAAATCAAAAATACATTACAGTAACAATCATTAACAATTATGTAAAAGTTAAAGCCAAAGACTACAAAAGATCGAATTCCTGTCCAGATCATTTTTACTATTTCTCAACAGCACAGGCTGATATATTACAAGTGGATCAGTGCCCTTACTTGAGTATAAGGAAGACAGCACATATGCAAAAATAACAAATTATTACCAACCTGAGAGAGAACTCCTGGTCGGATCTGTAGTGGCTGTACAGCTGGGGCCTGAGTTACAAGTGGAACTGTATTATCTACTCTTATTGAATAACTAGTAGGTTTACCATGTGTTGCAGGAATACCTATGAAAAAGAAAAATCAAAGAAAACAAAAAGAGTTCTTACAAACTATTTCTCTGAGTTAACTTACAAAACTCTTTTTAAATTCAAAGAACTTCTAAAATTCTGATTAGGATTTTAAAACCATCTCCTACATAAAATGTTCATAACATTAACAAAGCAATCTGTTAAGAAAGTGAGGTTCTTTCTATCTACGTTTGTGGTACATCATTCCAAAAATTGATATAAAGCTACTCCTTCTACTGCTTTAAAATGCATACCACCAAGTTGAATCATTTATTTTTCTTGAAACCTCCCATTCCTTTTAAAGTTTGCTATTCTAGCTTTATTTCCTTTTCAAATAGTTTTGCCACTATGATAAAGGACATGGAAAGGTGAATCTAGCCCAACATCCTGATCTTCTAGCAAGTAATGTACATCTTCTCATATAAACTTCTTTAAAAACTCTAAAAGGATCTTACACTTTTGTGTAACGATACACTTCCCACCAAAGGGGGGGAATGTATCGTAACTTCACACTTCAATGGCCATGATGGCTTAACATGATTCAAGAAAATTCAGGGATGACACACTCATTCCAACCTCCAAAGGAAAAGCAAAAATAATCTTTCATGATGATACAGCTGAGCTTTGACCAATGCGGCTTACTCTACTAGTATTCCTAGTAGAAAGCTACTGCAGCTCCAACACAAACATGTTCCACTTTGCTCGCCCACTAGGAAAATTAGAAAGCAGAACTGCCAGTCATGTTAATCCTATTAATACCTCTGTGTCATATACTGCAAAAGTACCTTGCAAACACTGTCTTATATTAAACTTTGAGACAGTGAAATAGTATCACCCCAAATGAGAACTTTGACTCAACAAGATTTTAGGGACATCCCCCAAACTCAGAAAGCTCGGTTATGAGAATAAATTCACTACTTCACAGTTCCAGTCTCTTGTAGCAGTGACTTTCAATATAGGCTGGCAGATTATTTAAGTATCATCGGTTTTTGCGTCAAAGTGATCTTAGGTGTTTCTGATCAGTCATAAGAGAAAAATATTACAATTGTTTTCTTTTACTACTGAAAAATAACCTTATAATTTTATTGCATAAATACATTATAAGTGTTAATCCTAAAGAGAATGTGAATTTGGTTGTTTGTTTATCTTCATAGAGGCTCTTCTCCCACTACCAGGGTGTTCTACCCCGAGCTCCACCTAAAAAGCTAGGATTAAGTTTAACAAAGATCTACGGATTATTTTTTTTTAACTGACCTTCTTACCCTTCCAAAAAGCATGTCTTGATCAGCAAATTCTCCAAGAAATGGAATATAAGCACACCCAAGCAGTGTAGATATATGGCAGCAATAGACAATCTCATCAGAGAAAAAAGAATTCACTTTGACAAGAATGAATGGACAGGGCGAATTCTAAAATTCCAACAAAAATCAAGTTGCCCTTAAATTCTCCTCATAACTGATGCCTTGTAATGAGAAGAATTCTCCTATTATCTTCTTTCCTCATGAGATCTAATTTATTTTTATCAAATTCAACGTGGTTAAGATCCCAATTTTCTACACAGTTATTAGGTTAGCTAAAACTTCATCTTTGTTTGATTATATTTGCTTTAATACCTGCACAGCAGGGCACAAAAGCTTAAAGACTGTTCTAGTACAACAGGAGAATTTTGTTGAAATCTACTTGATTCTAAAATAGCAGTTTTCAACCAAAGGGGATGAATAGCCCTTCAGGTTGCCAAATAATGTTAAATGCTTGTTTAATACATACTCAAATTTGTTAAATAAAAGCCTGGCTAAGTGTTTCTTAACCTAAAAAAGGTACACTGTCCTGGCTATAGTAGCTATATATCTAGATCTACATGTTATATGTATAATATGACAATGTTACGGCTATGGTACGTAGATTATCTATACCCATGGAGAATATATGAAAGGCATGATGAACCTATAGACACTGTAGCCCCAAAGTAAAAAATGTCAAGTGGAATAGACATAAAATTTATTTAAAAATACAAACTATAATGGTGCCATAACTGCTAACCAACAGCTGCCCAATAACCATTTAAAATGTTTCTTCAAAATGGATTGGCAGCACATTATGAGGGAAAGCAGTAAGAAGACCAATATTGGGATTTTCTACAGAGATACCAAAGCAGATTAGAGGGAAAGCTTTCATTTCTAAGCATCACTATACTAAGACAAGAAACAAAGAACCGACATATTTATAGAACCTACATGTTCTGCTACAATGTACCTGTTACATAAGCTAACAGGTATTCTGCTTTGTCTTACTGTTAATTCTAATTCCAAAATATTGTTCTTGACATTTAAAAGGTTAATGAGTCTGACGGTATTTCCTTTTCTTTGTTACCCCTATCCTGAGCCACTCATACAGCTGTTGGCATATGTATAGAAAGGTTACTAATCTTTTATCAACTGTAAGGCACATTCAAAGAGAAAAGATTTCTCTGACGCCTCATTGGATGTTTAAAGAATGATGCTTGACTGTGTTCAGAAATGTGTCTCACAAGTCTCTTAAATTTTTGCTACAAACAGAAGGTAGACTCTGAAAAAAAGAGCTGCTATTCTCAATCTTGATGAGATACCCCACACTGTAGGTGAGTGACCCTCAAGCTGACTTTGGTACACAGGGGAAAATTATTACAAAAGAATCTGGAGCGCCTGGGTGGCTCAGTTGGTTAAGTATCCAACTCTTGGTCTCAGCTCAGGTCTTGAGCTCAAGGCCGTTAAGTTCAAGCCCCACATTGGGCTCCACACTGGGTGTGGAGCCTACTTAAAAAAGAACTTAAGAATCTATTCGTTAGTACACAGTAAAAACTCATCTAAGTGAAAACGCATCTGTCAAAAACCAATTTACATGATAACTGATTAAAAAACAAAGAAGCATCAGTCTTGCATGCTCAAGTATTTAGAAGTAAAATGTCTACCACTTACTATCAAACAGTGTAAGTATGTCTAGATAGAGCAAATAGGGCAAAATGTTAACACTTGTTGAATCTAGAGTAGAAGGCATTATGTTATTCTTTGAACTTTTCTATAGGTTTGAAATTTTTATAATAACAATTGAGGAAAACCAAAGAAATAAACACAACAGCATCTTTAAAAGCACTGACATCATGATGATGTGGGTTTTTTTTTATTACCCCTAGCCATGGGTTACTGTCACAGATACTTACAGACCACCTTGGCACACAATTTCATCTTAAAAATCAATCATCTAAGCTCTTGTTTTTTATCTTCAGTGCTACAAATCTTTCTCTCGATGAAACCTTATACGAAAACCCAATATATATAAAAGATGAAAATAAAGCTACCCTGGCAGAACAAAAATGGCTGCAGAGTGAACATGTTTTCACATCTCTTATTACCAGCCAATCAAGTCAACAAACATACCTCAGTGCACTATTAGGCACTGTAGGAGATATGAGAACTTTAGAAACGTTGCTCAAATCCTTAAATCAAATAAAAATTTCAAATAATGTGCAGAATACAGAAATACTAGAGCTAGAACTCTTAAAGCTCTTATCTATTCAGCCCATTTCCTTTGACTAAGGCTGAAAACAGGTTACCAGACTCATCTAGAATAACAGTGCAAAGAGCAGAGAAGAGGATGGTATCCCAGGCGTCCTGACCGAGCACCGACTGCTTTTACCAACACTACTACGCAGTACTACCACCACACTTCCCAGAGTCATTTAGGGCCTCATTTGTAGCTAACCTCTTGCTTTAAGACAGACGTAGATGTTAAAGCCTAGCAAAGACAAAATGCTAGGAAAGGACCTAGAAAGTCATGTTTTATTCTGGTTATTCCAGCCATAATATTGGCTGCTACTGTCCTTTAAGAACCACTAACAAGTGCCTGGTTTGAGAATTTATGGCCTCTTCAAAGGTATTCTGCCACTCATCTCACCTGAGGTTTTAATTTGCTTTTTATCTAAATAAAGGACATAATCTAATCGAGTCAAAATCAATCTCCCTTTTTTTAATCCTAAGGTATGGGCAAAGAACAAGACTCTAAAATTTGGGGACAAAATTCCTTTGACCAGCCATCAAAAAAAATGAAATCATGCCATTTGCAACAACATGGATGGAACTAGAGGGTATTGTGCTAAGCGAAGTAAGTCAATCAGAAAAAGACAATTATCATATGATCTCACTGATATGTGGAATTTAAGAAACAAGGCAGAGGATCATAGGGGAAGAGAGGAAAAAGTGAAACATGACGAAACCAGAGAGGGAGACAAACCATAAGAGACTCTTAACCTCAGGAAACAAACTGAGGGTTCCTGGAGGGGTGGGGGAGGAGGGATGGAGTAACTGGGTGATGGACACTGGGGAGGGTATGTGTTGTAATGAGCACTGGGTATAAAACTGATGAATCACAGACCTGTATCCCTGAAACAAATAATACATTATATGTTAATTAATTGAACTTAAATTTTAAAAAATTAAAAAAAAAATTCCCTCAACCAAAATTTAAAGAACTGAGTTCTCAGTCACTTTAATGTCTGGTAAGAACAGACAGATAAAAGGTACTTACCTAAACATCTGGAGCTGTGATAACCACTAACGGACAACCCCACAGCTTTCCAAGCTCGTTAATTTCTACTAAGGTATTTCATCATGCTAGACTCTACAGGAAATCTCATTATCATATGACCCATTTTGTTAATGATGATTACAGTGGAGCTCCGGTCAAGAGAGGAATGTCACTGGTCTAAAGGCTACCAACCAGCTTAAATTTAATTCAAATGTGGCACTAAATATATCAAAAACTATGCAACACATTTAATTACTAGATGCCTAAATTTGTTTAAAAATAATGTATGCCTAAGTTCAAAGTGTAATTTAAATCAGGGAGTACCTTGAATAGCTGGGGGACAGATAATCAGGGTCTGCTGAAAAGCATCACCACAACCAAAATGAGCAGTTCCGGCCTGTAGAGGAATTCCATGGTGCGCCACTGAATGAGCGGACGTGGTTAATGCCTGAAAGGATCAGCACAGGCGGCATTATCCTGAGCAGTCTTCTAACTGCCACACGCATGCTTTACAAATGCAATTTGAATACACTTCTTAAAATCATACTTCTGATAAAATGGACCCAGAAAATGGACTGATAAAAATGGACCCAGAAACTGATTTTACTCAACTTTACTTTTCGTAGAGTTGCTGTACAGAAAGGCAGATGTGATAAAATAAATGAGCTTCAGCAGACATGCTCTGATTGTCACCCTGAAATATTCGAGATTTCACAAAATAACCAGTGAGACCCTCACTGGCACGTGACTTCTAACTGCTGACACGAGACTTCTATATACCTCAAAAGCAAAATGAGCAATCATAAGAAAAGGAGTATAAATTATTAAATACTCTAAGTTCTTACCTGATTTCTTAATGTGCCAATTTTAGTAAAATTTGCTGTCAGATTAGCAGTACTTCCTGAAGCAACTGGTCTTAGAAGGGAAGTTTTATTGTGATTATTTGTGTCACATGAGTTTGGGTGGGACTTACAAATATCCATAATATGAAAACAGGACTTTACACTGCAAAAAAAAAAAAAGGAAAGGAAAGGTAATAATATTATTTTAAATGTTTAGAGTAGTTTAAAATTTAAAGTTTCCAAAAGAAAAAAATTTCTACCAGAAAACCTACAAAAGATTGAATTTTAAAGCAAGTGAAAGTATCTTATATCTGCAATATTTTCTAAGACATCAAAGCAATAGTGAGCATTTTTTGACTAGCACAATTTAATTTTATGACCGCTGCCTGAAATAATTTTTCCTAAATTTCTAGATCTCTACATTCCTAAACTACTGGTACAAAGTACATGGTTATCATGTTATTTTCAAAGTGCTTATGTATGGAAATCATTAGATATTTTTAACTGTTGGGGATAGGGATGGGGAGAGTAGTTGGGCTTTATAAAAATACCAATTTTGAGGGTAATCCATAATAATTAATACTGGTTTGTCCCTGTACCTTCTTCCTTCAGTCATTAAATAATATTAAATTATATTAATATATAAAAATATAAAAATATTTTATAAAATATTAAAAGAAAAGGTGTGGGCTTTAAAGAATTCATAAGATTTGTCTAAGGTAAATCTGATAAGACCTTCTCAATTTGAGGATATATTCTTCTCCACTAACCCATAAAAACCCTCCTTTCCTTCCACAACACAGAGGAGAAGGTGTGGGCAGGGAAAGCAAACGGTGTGAAGGGAAATTAAAGACGGAGTTTGCAGGACTCAAAAGAGGGTGGAAAACTGTTAACACTTCCTTTTATTATATATATGCCTGGTTATTAAGTGATTAATATAAAACATAAATATATAAAATACATAACATAATATATAAAAAATAAAAACAAAGTGATTTCAGTATGGTTATTTTTGGGAAAAGAACATTGGAATGCAACTCAGATTTATATTCTGGTACTAGCTGCCACTTACTAGTCCACGTGAATTTGGCCAAGTTAGCTTAACCTCTTTTGACTCCATTTACTTACATTTAATAAATATACTGAATCATCTCTCTAACACACTAATTTTCTACAGACTTAGTATTATTTCTCCAGATCATTTTAAAAGATTTTCAAGTAACATACTGGTTGCTATGAGGGAAATCTAGAAGATGTTTCATATTAACAAAAGGATGGTTCAAAGTCTCAGCTGGAGTAATTCTTAAGTCTGCATCAATCAGCAACATTTTCTTCAACAGACTAACAAATTCTCTTCTATCAGCTTTCTCAGCCAAAAGATCACTTCCTTCCAAATCCATCACTGTGTTCACCTATAAGATCAAAATTTCAAGTTGTCAAAAAAAAAAAAAAAAAAAGCCACAGAAGGAACTATATGTTAAAGATTCAGTTTAAAAAAAATACCACAACACAGAAAAGAACAGAGGACTACAATTATTTTGAAACAAGAATGAGTAATTGAGTTTTAACAAATTTGCAAAATGTTTCAAGGTACCAAATAGTATTTAAAAC
Source organism: Zalophus californianus (assembly GCF_009762305.2). Taxonomy (NCBI): domain Eukaryota; kingdom Metazoa; phylum Chordata; class Mammalia; order Carnivora; family Otariidae; genus Zalophus; species Zalophus californianus. The sequence goes on along the minus strand of NC_045605.1, from coordinate 85,865,312 downwards.
AAGGGAAAAATTTTTTTAACAAATATCCACTCTAACAAAATATAAGGAAAAGAAATTGGTACAGCTAGGATTTTCCCTCTTAAAGAAAATTCTTTTTACTACTAAAGCACAGGATGGTATAAGTTAAATATTTGATAAAGACAAATGCAATTTAGTTCCTCAAAGGAACAATTTTGTTTGAAAAGCTTAAATCCAGCAAGCAATCTATAGTTCTTTAGAAGACGATTAACATGTGGTGGCATCCTTGGCATTCAAGTGCAGCATCGTAAGCAGGGAAGACTAACAAACATGACTGTGGTACTCACATGCACTATATCATCCAGACTGTTGAATATGTACTTTCTGGCTTCTTTAGACTTCATTCCTGTCTCTGCCTCATGTTCTTCTAGTGTCTTATTGGATATATCAAAGAGGGAAAAAATATATTATTACCCACCACTTGGAAATTCTTTATTTCTTTAGTTCTGGCACATCTAGTCTAATATATTGAATATTCTAAGGCAAGGAATTCCAGAAGATTAACTATCAAAAATGTACTTTTTAAAAGTACAAAAAAAAAAAATGAGAAGCCTTGGTTCAGGTAAAATATATACATCCTATTTATATTTATATATAATCCTATTATATCCTTTATATAAGTAACTGGTTATAAAGTTAATCTTTGAGGACGTACTAATCCCATAAAGAGCCCAGGAATAAATTAGGTACTTGGGTTATGGAGTAAATGGTGAAATTTAGTCCCTGTCCTATAAAGCTTAATAATGGGAAACTGGGTAGAGAAGATGAAACATACAACACAGAAGTAATTACATAGATAAAATCTAAAAAACCATTTAAGATGAGTTAATAATTATGTTGCCAGGTTAGAGAATGAGCTAAGTTATTTGGGGAAGGCTTTCCCCCCCCATTAAAAAGGGGGAAGGGTCAAAAATGAAAATTCAAAAGAAGAAATACAGTAAAATAAAAATAGGCATGGGGGGTATTATCCACATGATGCATCTTAGAAAAAATGTTTTCCTGAGTATTTTTTTTAATGAATTACCTTTAATCTCCAACCAGAATGAGAAATATCTGTTTCTCTGCAAAAAAATCTTGTGGATTTTGTGCCCACATTTAACAACTGTTCTCCTGGTAAACCTTGAGTCTGAGAAATATATCGAATCTGAAAAATAATTTATAAAACAGACAAGTTTATTCTTTCATGTAATAGATAATAACTGAACACCTATTCTCTATCAGACACTAAGCTAGATGTTAGGTCAAGAATTAAATGACATAGTCTATGCCCTCAAGAAATTCTAGTGGGGAACATACAAGTAAACAATTATATTACAGGGTTGTAAGTACCATAATAAATACAAGCTTATGGGAAGACAGAGAAGGGACACCTAAAATAATTGTAGTCACATAAAGTTCCAGAAGAGGTGATGCTCAAGTTGAGTCTACAAAGAGAAGTTAAGAGTTCTTTAGCCCTGGAAAAGTGAGGAAAACCTGACTATGATTTATGCTAAGGTTGTAATATGAGTAAATATGCAAAATCAGGAGAAAATACTGACACATTCAGATCCTGGAAGCGCAGAGGTTCACTCACTGAAAAATGACAAGAGGTAAAACTGAACTAGCAGGCAGAGGGCTTCATCAGTAAGGTAAGAAGTTTTATCTGTCCTCTTTCCCTCTATAAGCCCCAAGTGCCCATTGTTTTATCTCTAAATCTGTATATAAATATTTATCTCTAGCCCTGGAGCTGCAGATCCAACTGCTTACTGAAATTCTCCACCTGACTGGACCTGAGGTACCTCTAAGTGAACATATCCTAAACCCAATCTTCCCTTAAATCTGCTAATCCTCATGTATTTCCCAGCAACAAACACCAACACTAACCACCCAAACCAGAAACCTGCAACTTATACCAGACACATAGCCTCTCCCTCATCTCTCTCTCCACAACATTCAAAACCCTAACAATTTTACCTCATTAGTACTTTTCCTAACTGTCCCTTCTCTCCATCCCTCTTTTAGGCCTTCTTCAATTTTGAGTTATACAATTTCACAAGCCTCCTAATGTAGTTTATCTGCCTCCCTAATGATGCCATCCACTCACCCCCAATTCATTATTCACACTAACAGCCATTCTGACAAAACACAAATCTGTTACTCCCCTGTACAAAATACTTCCCCTCACTCCACATCCCCTAAGCGGCTGAGTTTGAGTTCCTTGTTTTACAGAAACAGAAAGTGAAAAGTACCCCAAGGGTCCAGTACCTAGATGCTACATCAGAGTTCTCAGATGGTAGGAAAGGTCTTCAACAATTCAACAAACATACACAGGGCATTTATTATATGTCAGATGCTAAAGATATGCAAATGAATAAAACACGGTGACAATCTGCAAAAGCATATTAATTCAGAATATTTAAGCACATAATATGCAATTAAGCTAGGAAGTGCCATTATGAAGAAGAAAACAAAGTGCTAAAAGAACACAGAATAGGGTAATCAACGTACCTATGAATTTGAGAGGGCACTGAAAACAAAACAAAACAAAACAAAACAAAAATGGCAAGTGATCTTGTGAGTTTATTTTTGGTCATAATGCCTGTCCTGTCTTCTAAAGAAAAACTGTTCCATCTATACCCCCTAATACATGAAGGAACTCACCCTTTGCCTCCTCCGTCCCCAGTGAATTAAGGGTGAAAACCTGACTCAGAAGCAATTAACTCATAAATTCAAGTTGTGAACTTGGCTAGAAATAAGCTAATAAGCAAATGAGATTTACAATGTCAGGAATGTGAATTAACAAATATCAACCACTGTTGATAGCTCATGAGCTAAAGGGTTACAAAATGGAGCTGGAGTTTGGTGACCACGCTAATCTAACCAAAGTTCAGAGTGAGCAGAAACTCTGAATAGCAAGTTAGAACCAGAACAGATAAAAGCACTTGAAGAGCAGTCAACTTATGACCCAGCTTCACCCAAAGTGAAGTTCTATCATGTCTATTAATTCCATTAAGTGCTGCTTTGAATCCAAAAGCACTTCCAACTCCAGACTTCACAAAATCCAGTCATATCACAGCTCCATACTTGGGATTTTTGTGACAGTCTACACATACATACAGGAACTCTTACTTGAGCCAGCTTGAGAAGGTCTCTACGTAAGCCAAATAGCCTGACAAAAAGAACTTTAAAGATTTCCACTCCCTCATAACACTCAGGAGCTGAAATAGTCAATTTTATTTTTCTTACATAGGATATGACTTGAAATTACCAAGTAAAATAATTTGAATATAAATTCAGACTTTTAGCTGTTCTTGATGAGATTCTAAACTCCAACAAACATTTTGCAAGAACAATCAACATTACCAAGTTAATACTGTCCATCTACCCATAAAAATATTTAATTCCCTAGAATGTTTTGGATATTTCCCTGATAAACAGAAGTTCAATCCAATACACGGAACACTAATAAGACAGTATACCTACAATTAAGACAGGAAGGGTTGATTCAAGCACAGTACTAATTAACAGGGCAGCCTTCTCTAAACATGCATACCATTTGTTTGTGTACGAATGGAAAGGAAATGCACATGAGAAAATATAACATGTAAGAAATTCTCAACAAGGTCAGTGCCTAGCTGTAGAATCCAAAATTCAAAGAGGAAATTGCCTTGGAAGAGCTTTAAGAAACAGATGATAAAGATGATTAAAGAGCTAGAACACAAACCCTATAATGAAGAATTAACATAATCTGCATTATTTTTTTTCCTGGTGACTCAAATGTGGCTTTTAAGTATATAATAATTATAAGTGTACCATTAATTCTTTTTCACCTCCTTTGGGAAAAATAAACCTGTTATTGCATTAGAAGGTTAAATAAAGGTTAGATATAAGACATACCAACAAGAGTAAAGAAAGAGATAAATTACAATATATTTCATACAAAGTCTTTATTTTTGTAAATGTTCCATGTGCACCCAAAGTGTGCATTCTGCAGTTCTGCACGTAGTATTGGATGGAGTACTCTATGCCTGTGTCATTAAATCAACTTAGTTAATCACGGGCTCAAATCCTCTACATACTGATCATTTTTCTATTTTTGCTCTATCAATTATTGAAAGAAATGTGCTATCATTTCTAATTATGATTGTGGGTTTATCTATTTCTCTTCTGGTTCTGTCAATTCTAGATTTATATTACTTTAAAGTTATTACTACATGTATAAAATATAGAATTGTCATACGTTCGTGTTGAACTCCCCAAATTAACTGGCTAAGCTTCCCCTCTTTATAAATGCTGATGTATCTGTAATGTAAGAATACTTCTATTGTTAAGAGCATTGTTATTAATAAAAGCAAAACGGGGAAAAAAAAGAATATCTTCTACAACACATTCTGAGAAACATCTGTACAAAATGTTATCACAGGACAAACTGATCAACTAAGCTCCTGGATCCATCCCTAGAACTCAGTCTGGAGTGAGAGAACATCGGTGGAGGTGGATGGATTTGAGAAACTAACATAAAGACCATAAAACCCTCCTCCAGGGACAGCAAAGAGACAGTGGTAGGGTGAAAGTGAGGTCTGGAAGAGGGCTGGAGCACAGACTGGAGCAGAGTTTAGTTGGGCCCTTTCTTGAAAGTATCATTATCTATAAGGTAGTGTAGAGGTGGTCCACTGCTAACAGCATAGTTTCTGGATTCAAACTGCCCAGGTTGGATTCTTGGGGCAAGTTACTTAACTTCCCCACACCTTGGTTTCCTCATCTGTAAAACAGAGGCAACAGTAGTATGTACCTCTAGTAGTATAGGGTTGTTGTGAGCATTAAATGAATTAAAGTGTAGGAACAGTTTCTGACACATAAAAGAGCTGAGTAAGTAATAATAATATTACCATTACCCACTGTACTGCCACTGTAAGAAAAAAAAAAACCACATAAAGGCATACCCTATTGATGGCCTCTTCACATCCTAATTAGACAATCGTAATCCAGGAAGCTGGCAAAAATCTATGAAATCCAACCACATTAATAAACAGACTAAAGTAAAAAACAACCAAAAAAACACATGAACATTTTAATAGATGCATAAAAGCATTTGAAAGTCCAAAACCAATTCAGGATAAAAAAATAATTAGAAAATTAGGAATAGAGGGAGTTCCCTTATCTTGAAAATAGACATTTATCAAAACCTATATAGCACACATCACATTTGGAAATGAGTATATAAAGTCTAAGATTGAAACCAAAACAAGAATGCTTACATCATCACTCTTACTCACTTCCACTCATATATTTTGGAAAATAACTTTTAAAATACTGAACTAATAATTATGATGTAACTATTGATGCTATATGCTAATATATTTTTTAATCATTATATTCTTTTGGAATTAAAGTACCATACATTCTGAAAATACTGTTAATATGGATCAGATTAACACCTGTTCCCAGTTTACAAAACAAAAAATCTATCATGGAATTTTGAAAAAGCTTTGATCAGGGCTTTGTCTCAAATGACCATTGTGACTTTCGACAAGGCATTTCATTTTTCTGGGCCTCAGTTATCCCTTTTATAAAATAGGAAGGAATAGTAAATAGATAATCTGTAGGTCCTTTTCAGTACTAATGTCAGGTGTCCAAGACTAGAACTGTAGAAGTCCCAATCCAAAGTACAGCAGCAAATCAATTTGAAGTTGCCACTAGATGGTGTCCTGCTCCAGAATACCACACACGTCATAACTTGTAGTCCACAAAACCAGAGGTATACTTCTAGCATCTGACTGGAACTTCAGTTCTTCAGCAACTAAGAGACTATGGGACTCTCCCAACTAGATCACCAACTCTTTCAAAACTAGTGCCAGTCTAGCATCTGCATCAAAGTTAGGTTGGTAAAAAGCCGAAGGAAACCGGGATGTATGGAAAATGTTACAGAAACTACCTTCTAGAGATACGCTGAACATGGAGGATGAAAGGTAGAGACTATAGGAAGCCTAGCATAAAAGAAGTGGTTTATGGGTAGAAAGTCTTTGTAAGAAGATAAGAGATTAAAGTTAATGATAACATCTAATCTAATAATTAATATTAAATGACTTTTAGGCTCATCTCAGCAACACGTAAATCACCAATCCATAAACTCGCATACCTTTTTTTTTTTAAATTTATTTATTTATCTGAGAGAGGCATGGGGGGGGTACAGAGGGAGAGAGAGAATCCTGAAGCAGACTCCGCACTGAGTGCAGAGCCCACTCAACGTGGGGCTCGATCCCAGGACACTAGATCATGACCAGAGCTGAAACTAAGAGTTGGCTGCTTAACCAACTGAGCCACCCAGGTGCCCCCTCATACCCTTTTTGATATAGAGTTAAAGCCCTGAAAATCAGAAATAAGGCACATTTTATTGTTACAATTATGTCATGGTTGCATTAAAATGTTCTATTTTCTTTTTTTTAATATTTTATTTATTTATTTGAGAGAGAGAGTGAGAGAGAGAGAGAGAGAGAGCACGAGAGTGGGGCGAGGGACACAGGGAAAAGCAGACTCCCCACTGAGCAGGGAGCCCAACGTGGGACTCGATCCTGGGACTCCATGATCATGACCTGAGCTGAAGGCAGATGCTCAACCAACTGAGCCACCCAGGCACCCCAAAATGTTCTATTTTCTATTTTTTCATTAAAAGTTAAATAGTATATCATTTTAATAAAAATATTTATCTACTAGAAACAAAACTGCTGTAAGCATTTTGTTCATTTTGACTAAAGTTTTCCACTAAAATATGAGTATATATCTAATAAGGAAGATGCTATGAAACTTTTTCAAATACTGATTAAGTTTATAACTACTCCAAAAAAGAACCTTGTTATTAAAACTAAACAAAACAAAAACACAAGAAAATAGCACACAACATTCACTGTCTAATAGCTTAGAGAGGCTAATGAACGTAACTGAAAACTATCATGGAAAGTGTTTAATGGGGGCGCCTGGGTGGCTCAGTCAGTTAAGTGTCTGACTTCAGCTCAGGTCATGATCTTGGGGACCTGGATGGAACCCGGTGTCTAGCTCCCTGCTCAGCAGGGAGTCAGCTTGTCCCTCTGCCCCTCCCCCTGCTCATGCTCTCTCAGTCTCTCAAATAAATAAATAAAATCTTAAAAAAAAGAAAAGTGTTTAATGAAGTAATTTGCTGGATTCTACAGAGAATCATTTAAATAATGTTAAACTAGATTTCCAATGTCACTCAAAAACAGCTTAAAATACTAAAGAAGGTTCAGGTGACTGAAGTACTTAAGCCCAATAATGGTTGCTGATTTAAGATCAATAGTTATGATGCCTTTTATTCCTTCAGAGTGGCTGACATTTCATCTGTCATCAAAGTCTGTCACCCAAGTGTAGCTTTATTATTTAAATGGACACAGTCTAGCCCTTTAAATGTCTATAGAATAAAAATGATACAAAAAAGTGTTTTTGCAAAACTGGTATGGGGGCCTGTCGACTGTACCTTTATGAAACCTTACTTCAGCTGTTAAAAAAGTTTTTAAAAACCAAATAGTTTTGAGATCTTGAATTTAAATTCCCTAAGATCTCAGGTTTTGTCACTTTATTTTAAAGATTTTTTTTTTTTGGCAGAGAGAGCGGGAGAGCACAAGTAGGGGAAGCTGCAGGCGAGGGAGAAGCAGGGTCCCTGTTGAGTAGGGAGCCCAATGTAGGGCTCGATCCCAGGACCCTGGGATTACAACCTGAGCCCAAGGCAGATGCTTAACAATTGAGCCACCCAGATGCCCCTTGTCATTTTATTTTAAAAAGATTTTCATGGGTATTATATACCTGGGGAAATGCATTCCTATTAGCTTATTATTTTTCCTTCCATTCTATCTAGATCTATCATGACAGTTTTGTTACCTGGTCATACTCCAAGGCTCCTGGGTAGAGAGGCCATCCAAGGAATAATTCTGCAATCACGCATCCCAATGACCACATGTCTATGGCTTCACAAAATGGCAACCCCAATATAATCTCTGGAGCTCTGAAAAAAAAAAATCACAGTGATTTTCCTTTAAAATTATCTTATATCTGACATTCTAAGAAAAGTTAGTAAAATGAGAGTAGTCAACTTCTATTTATAGTAACTCTTCACTTTTCAGAATTCTTTGAAGCCTAGACATCATCTTGAATTAAGCTTACAAGGGTACGATGAGTACAACCATTGCTAGGTTAAAATCTCTATTTAACCTTATAGAGAATTTTAGAAAAAGCACAGATCTTGTATTTGAGACTAAAAGAGATTAGAAATAATACACTAGAAAGAGAACTGGCAAACTATGAAATACACGCACTGCTGACATCAACAGAACTGAAAACCAGACATTGAGAGGTAAGAGGAAAATAAGCCCAAAGACTATAAGTGGATCTAGGCCTAGATATTACTTCAGAAAACAATAATAATTATTCACAAAACCAGGACTGTTAGTCACCAAAAGAGAAAAGACCAAGTGCAATGTATTCTGTTTTTTTTTTTTTTAAGATTTTATTTATTTATTTGACAGAGAGAGACACAGCGACAGAGGGAACACAAGCAGGGGGTAGTGGGAGAGGGAGATGCAGACTCCCGCAGAGCAGGGAGTCCGATGTGGGGCTCAATCCCGGGACCCTGGGATCATGACCTGAGCCAAAGGCAGACACTTAACGACTTAGCCACCTAGGTGCCCCTCAATGTATTCTGCTTTAAAAGGCAGAAAAATACAAGACATCTAAACAGCTAGAAAGCATTTTAGCTCTTGAAGAGCTTCGATTACTTGGAAAATGTATTCCATGAAAAATATCATGCCCAGATAAATTATGTGCTACTTCACATGACTTTACATGAGAAAAATTAAGATTCTGAGAGGCTTCACATACAGCTATGTAATTCCAAAGTGAGTCATACAATCATAGTTACCCTAAACAGTCTTAAATTTAAGAGAAGTTGTAAGATCAATACAATGAATGGGTTTTTTCACGAACCACTTGAGAGTAATTTGCCAAGTAACTGTATACTTTGTATTTCCTACAAACAAGGATACTGCCCCACATAACCACAATACAATCATCAAAATCAGGAAAGGAACACTGATACATCTCTACCATCTAAGCCTCAGAGTCCCAAGTTTGGCCAATTACACCAATAATGAATGTCCTTTATGGCAAAAGGATCCAATTTAGAACCATGCATCGCATTTAGTTGTCATATCTTTTAGAATATTTCCTCAAGTCTTTCCTTGACTTCTATGACCTTGGCACAAGCTACTACAGGCCAGTTCTTTGTGAATGTCTCTGTGGGTTTGCCTGATGTTTCCTCATAATTAGATCTGGGTTATAAATCTTTGGGAGGAGTATGACAGAAGTGATGCTTTTCCTCATGATGTGCTGTCAGGTGGCATACAATTTTGATTTGTTCCAGTAGTGATATGTTCACTTTGATTATTTAACATGGTATCTGCTAGATATTTCCACTATTGAGTTCCTCCTTTTCTCTCTGTAATTAAATATTTTGCAGGACTTAAATTTGAGACTATATGTGTAAGCCATTCCTATCAAATTTTAAATTTCTTCATTTATTTGCCTATGTGAGTATAAATTAATAGAATCCTATTTTATTCAATGAGTTATAATCCATTACTGTAATTATCTATTTTGATACTCTAATTTTCCCAGACTTGACCAGTCACAACTCCGTCAACGAGCTATGGGTTCTCATTACTACTGGGATGGCACTGTTCCCAGGCTCTCTCGGTATACATATTATATACAGTTAGACAAAATAAGGCTTCTGCTAATTTCTTTAACTGGGACTGCTAATTGTCATTATCTCCTAAAGCAGCGGTTCTCAATCTTGACTGCACATTACAATCACTTGGTCCTGGCCGCACTCCATACCAATTAAATCAGAAACTCTGGGGGAGGGACTTGGGAATCAGTATTTTTGTAAAGCTCCCAGGGTGATTCCAATACATGGCCAAAGATGAGAATCAAAGCCCTAGGCTCAAGTAGTTAGACCAATGGGAAGATCGCTCCATCTTCTCCCTATAGCTCTTCTGATCAGAATAAGTTCAAGGGATAATAAATAAGCTGTTTTTTTACCACTGATGTAGGATCTGTCCAATGAGTCCTCTCCTGACATCTCTGCCATAATTAATACTTAAGATATTAATTCACAAGCATTTGTTAAAAACAAGTACGTGCTATGAGGCATAAAAGATCTTTAGAACATAGTTACAAAAGACTTTCATTCTTTTGACAAAATCCTTAGTATAGATGTATATATGTGAATTATATTGACATAACCAAATGCTACATTGTGTAGAAAGAGGGGAAAAAAACAAGTTACACTGAGTTATCATCCTTACATATTCACAATATCGTACAAAAGAAGACAGAGAAGATCTTATCCTTTTTTGTTCACTATGGTATACACAGAACCTAGCAGAGAATATGCACTCAGTAAACATTTCTCAAATAAATGATTCCTACACAGGTTGGGTCACACAAAGCAAAGCATCAGAGTTTTCAAAATACAGGTTTGAACTAAGCTTTGAGGAACAGAAGTCTAGGCAGAAAGAAAGAAAGAGAAATGGCCACAAGAGTTAATGAAGAGTATGTATTAACCCATACTAAAAAAGATTCAAAGCAAAAAGACAGTTTCAAAAGTATGGAATAAAAAAGGATTCACTAGTGATGTTTAATCATACTAATTTGAATTCTGAAGAATTATTAAGACCAACAGATCTATAGCCATGTAAGAGTTTTATGATTATTTTGCAATATTCACTATGAAAAAGTAATGGGGTTTGAAATTGGCTACTGGAATCTTCAACGTCATATCTGGCAATGAAAGAAAAGTAACAGAATGATAGTGCCTAGGATATACAACTTAAAGAGACTGAAATTATTTGATACCTGATTAACAGTAAGAAAGGAGTTTCTATCAACTAGACAAAGAGCAATGAATTCCTTCTGCTGTTACCACTGAATGAATGAGCCAAATTTTTAATTGATGGTGACAAGAATGTGGAGACATCTTTTTAAAATCCTGACCAGGAATTGCATAAAGCCACTTCAAGCATAAAACTTGAGATACAGGGCTTTCTCTTTTTCGCCGCCATCCTGCTCTGCGTGGCTGGCTGCTTCTCGCCATGTCTTCTCACAAGACTTTCAGAATCAAGCGATTCCTGGCCAAGAAACAAAAGCAGAATCGTCCCATTCCCCAGTGGATTTGGATGAAAACTGGTAATAAGACCAGGTACAACTCCAAGAGGAGCCACTGGAGAAAAACCAAGCTGGGTTTATAAGGTGTCACACATCATGAAATGACACACTTAATTGGCACACATATTTAATTAAGCTGCATGAAGATCATGTGTTCTATCATTCTGTAAACATCCTTCCTACCTGGCCATAGACTTGTCTTATCATAGAAATGATTTTTCTCTGACTATGCCTCTGCACCAGTAGGTTGGTTCAGTACTAAATGTGAGACCTTTCGGCTCTAAAAAAAAAAACAAACAAAAACAAACAAACAAAAAAAAAACTTGAGATACAGGGGCGCCTGGATGGCTCAGTCGTTACGCGTCTGCCTTCAGCTCAGGTCATGATCCCAGGGTCTTGGGATTGAGCCCTGCATCGGGCTCCCTGTTCAGCAGAAAGCCTGCTTCTCCCTCTCCCACTCCCCCTACTTGTGTTCCCTCTCTCACTGTGTCTCTCTCTGTCAAATAAATAAATAAAATCTTAAAAACAAAAAAACAACTTGAGATACAAAAGTTGTACTCAAGGAAGAAAACTCAAATTTCTCATTTTAAAATATAAAAGTATTTTAACTGCAAGTTTTACATAAACTCATTGTGTATTAATGCATCAGCTAGGGTCTTCAAAAAAGCAGATTAGATGTGCAAGAAATGTCTTGGAGGAAGGCAGGGAGAGGAAGCAGGAGCAGGTGAAGACAGCCCTCAGACCCCTGAGCAATTGTGACATGCGCAAAAAGAGAGGCAAAGGGAGAGGCGAATAGAGAGAGCCTCCCACTACAGCGCTGTCAGGATAAAGCCTTGGCTGGGCCAATGCAGAGTCCCGAAGCAAAAGATTACCTGCTGGAGGCGCTCCCCATCAAGCAAGAACAGTTCAGCTCTAGTACCCCTACTGTGTTTGGTCACTGGCTAGAACAGCCAGGACACATATCTGAAGGTGCAACAGGTGCAGACTCTCTGTCAACTGCGCTCCCCACAGGAGGTTCTCCTGAAGGGGAATCTAAGTGACACAATTCCATGCCTGCCACAACTATCCTCCCCAAAACTTCCGTATTTTATTTTCAAATACATATATGTCATAAAGCAAATGCAACAAATTTCCTCACCACGTCCCATTTAAATGTGCCCAAACTCCAGTCTACCCTAGCATGCCATAGATACTACCATTTTCTATGTGGATCAATGTAAAAGGTTGGGAAACAATACCGTAAAGCATTCACAATCTAGATGAAGCTGCCAGAGATGTCTAAGCTCTACCAGCCAGTCTCACAATAAACTTTAAAAATTAAATTATGCATGAATGAACAATATATCCATCTGTGAGTAATGAAGAAAGCTTAGTTTTCTGTTTTCATCTTAATTGGCTCTCAAATTCTTCCCCTGGGCTAACTATACTTTTGGATAAAAATGATCATAACAGGGATTCTAATCTGTGGACCATTCTTAAAAAAACAAAACAAAACAAAAAAACTTCTGTCCTACTCCTAAAGGAAATTGTTTCACTTCTTTTTTCATCTATCCTAACTCCCTTCTGAGCACCTACAACGTGGCAGTGCTAAGGCTGTAACAGGGAATAGATAGAATTTGTACTTTTGGAGACCAGGCCCCATTAAACACGTCTACTGAATGGAGAGTATAACAAAACCTCTTGTTTACCACTCTATAAATAAAAACTCACAATTAGAAATGTCAAACCCACAAACTAAAAAAATTAGGTCATATGGTAACAAAGGCAATCTATATCTAAGATGCACTTTCTTTAGTATTTTTTGTCATGTGCTTTTAATCAAATTTATCAATATTCATTAAGAATAAATCCTTTCTACTCTTCTGAAACCCTGAAACACTGATATAAAATATAGTAAAGTGGGTAAGATGAAAACAAAAAATTTTTTTAACTACATAAACTGAACTCTGGGGACTTTTGCCAGAGCAGAAGAGACTGTTGGCAGTCGATGCTTCAAATAAGAACATAGTGAAATACTGTCATTCAGAAAAGAAGACGACTATTAATGAAACACTGTACTTGCTTTATCTCATCTTTATTTACTTTGGTAAGTTGAAAATTCAATTACTGGCAGAAGAAACCCAGCTCTGTTAGGAAAAAGGGTATCTCAGTTCAGGAACTCAGTATGTCTAGCTCTAGGAACAATTACATTTTTTTAAGGGGGGGCAGAGGGAGCGGGAGAGACAGAGAATCTCATGCAGACTCCCTGCTGAGCAGGGAGCCAGAAGTGGGGTTCACTCTCACAACCCTGAGACCAAGACCTGAGCCAAAATCAAGAGTCAGACACTCAACCAAATGAGCCACGCATGCACCCTAACAATTACATTCTTATCACAGAGATGCCTTGGGTCATCACTCTAAATGCCATTAAACTATGAACTCATATGATGATTTCATGGCCATCAAGAAAATGTTGATCATACTCCTAAACTTATAGAGAGTGAGTTTTCTTTTTGACATAAAGAGAATGTAATGGTTAGGCCAGCGTGAGTATCTAGTCTGCCTAACAGCTTCACTTCTCATTAAACTTAATAAATTAGCATAATGCTGATACACTTCAGCTTCTGGTGAGTCTAGTGGCAGAACCACCCAGGTCTGGTCAAGTCTAGAACACTAATCAAATAATTTCTGAAATGCCAAGCTAAAGGCCAGAAGGTAGGTAACATCACTCACTAAGACTGAGAGGTACAGTCATCCAGGCTACTCTTGATGAAACTTCTATACCAAGTATTTACACACTTCTCTCTGCTTTTGACATTAAAAAAATACTAGAGAAATGCATACAATCTTGGAAAAGGTAAATAAATGGTAAACTCGATAAAGATAAAAATACTAAAATGACAACAGTCTTTTCTAAGGTAGAATATGAAGAAGGCATTTTTTAAAATAACAGTATTACTAAGCTATGGTATGATTCAATGGTTTTTAGTATATTCACAGAATAGTGCAACCATCCCCACAATCAATTTCAGAACGTTTTCATCATCCCGAAAAGGAAACCCTATATCCATTAGCATTTACTCTCTATTCCTCCCAAACTCCTCCATCCCAGGCCACCACAAATCTACTTTTGGTCTCATTAGATCTGCCTATTCTGGACATTTCATACAAATGGAATCACAGAAAGTAATGTTTTGTGACTGGTTTCTTTCACGTGCATGTTTTCAAGACTGCAGCGTGTGCCAGTACATCACTCACTTTTACTGCTGAATAGTATTCCATTGCCTGGATATTCCGTATTTACTTAGCCACTCATCAAGGGATGGACATCTGAATTTCTTCCACTTATTTTGGCTATTATGAAAAATAGGAAGTTAACCAAGAGAGGCCATATATCAGCTCACCACGCTGCGGAGCAAGAATATACTCCAGTGCTGAAGGAGGTCAGAGCAGAGAGGCCGCACACCAAAGACAAGTACTGCCTCAGACAGAACTAGCCGGTACAGGAAGAAAATGCCTTTGATGGAACAGAAATCCAAAAGGGAAAGGAGAGTACCAGTGTTAAAAGGACTACTGATTTTTCTACTTTGTTCAACGCTGCTGTCTTTATAATTGAGTTAATCTTGTGCTACCCCTTTTCAGACCCCTAGAGCACTAAAAGGAACCTCCTGCCCATGTCCTAGCGATCCATTATACAAGACCGTGGATCAGAGGTCCAATTCCCTTCGGGTAAGGCTCATGACAACATCATGCTATGCTGGTACTAAAAAACCGTGAATCTATGCACAAAAGCTCGGGGAAAACAAATTTTGGAGTCTGGTAAGGAGGCACTGATTTCAAACAATGAAAATCATCTAAAGAGAGCTATATTTTTAACACTCAAGAGTAGGCACTTAGCTCTCCCTCCAACAGCAAGTAATTTACCTGAGCCTTCACATTTTCATTTTTTAAAAGATGGGGTTCTACCACCCCTATATTTTCCAAAGATTACCTAAAGGACTAATCTTATACTTTTACCTATAAAAGAATGTGTGTAAAATGTAAAACAGTATATACATTCCTCTAATTTATTCATCCTCCCACTGTCCGAATTCACACCTCCTCTCTTCTCAAGCCACCACCTCCTCCCTATCCTCATTCCGGACTGTTGTCCTTGCATCCTACTTTACTGAAAAAAATAGACAGAATTTGATAGAAACTTCCACCTTCTCATCACCACATCTACTAGCCCACTTGCATCTGTCAGTGCTTCTATCTAAGGCATCGAGGCTCACTTACTGAAGTATATCACTCCACCAATTTCCCACGCTCTCTCTACCCAGCCCTCTCTTCATCTCTTTCTCTCTCTCCAGAACCATTTTGTTTTTACACTGTCCATTAGCCAATCACCCCTTTCTTTTCTCCCCCTTATACCAGTCCTCGAAAGCACTGTTTAGAAAAGCTGCCTCCAATTCTACCCCTGTATTGAATTTACTCTAATCAGGCTTTCATTACCCCATCATTCCACCAAAATAGCTCTTGTCAAGGTCACCATCAGCCACTGCATTGCCACATCCTCGGATTTACTGGACTTGCAGCGTCTGACACAGCTGATTATGCTCTCCTGCTTTAAACAGTCTGCATTTGTCTTCCACGACACCACTCTGCTCTGCCCTTTACCTCACTAGACTCCCTTCTCAGATTCCTTTCTAGTTCCATCTCATTTCCACAACCTTTAAATTCTGGAGGCTAAGGCTTTGGATATCCATCTTCTCTATCTATATTCACTTCCCTTAGGTGATCTCATCCAATCACAGAGTTTTAAATAGCATCTCTATTCTTAACACTCTCAAATGTGTATCTCCAACCAGTGTGTATCTCCAACCCAACCTCTCTCCTTACCTTCAGACTTAGGTATTCAACTGTCTACTCAACATCCCTCGCTTGTCTATTAGATATCGCAAACTAAACACATTCAAAAAGAACTCCTAATTCCCCCCAATCCACTCCTTCTCCATCTCAGGAAATGACAACTCTATCCTTAGTTTCTCAGGCTCATAACATGGGCGAATCAAACTTGACTCTCCTTTTTCTCTCACTTCCCACATCTATCATCAGATCCCACTGACTCCATCTTCAAAGCAGATCCAGAATCTGACCATTTTGCTGCACCTTTACTGCTGCCACCCCAATCCAAGCCACCATCACCTCTCATCTGGATAACTGCAAAAGCTTCCTAACTGTTCTTCTTGCTTCTGCCCCGTCCTCTCCCATCTATTCTCAACTTCGCAGCCAGAGTGGTCCATTTAAAACACAAGTTGGACACATCATTCTTCTCTTCAAAATCCCCCAACAGCTTCCCATCTCAGAGTAAAGTCAATTCCTTACAATGGCCTACAAGGTCATACATGATTCAGCCCTTACCTACATCTAATATTTCCTATCACTATCCTACCTGTTTGCTCTGATCCACCCACACTAGCCTCCTTACTTTTCTAACCACAGTTCCTGTCTCAAAACCTTTGCGCTTATCTAGGAGAAGATTCCAGGCAGAAGGAATAGCAGGACTTAACCTCTGTACTATTACTTTGTTTCTGCTCAAGGACCATCTTATTAGAAAGGCCTTCCCTGACCACATTAAATAGAAAAAGTAAGCCCCTGCCAACACATACACTTACCTCTCCTCCTTTATAGTTCTCTATAGTACTCGCCACAACTAATATATATATTTGCTTATTATCTATTTTCCCTTCCCCACTAGAATATAAATTCCATGAGGGCAGGAAATTTTATTTTTTTTTAATTAATCTCTATACCCAATGTGGGGTTCAAACTCATGACCCTGAGATCAAGAGTTGCATGCTCTACTGATTTAGCCAGCCAACTGCCCCAAGGATAGGAATTTTAATTCTCTCAATGCTATATTCCCAGCACTGAGAAAACTGCCTGGCACATGGTAGGCACTCCATCATTATTTGTTCAATGAACTAATCAACTAAAGGGAGCTATTAGCATACATTAATTTGAAAATGCTAAGAATATTTTTGTTACATCAAATACATGAGCCAAACAGGTATCAACTGAGAGACTTGTACATGCCAGCCACTTTGCATTAGGGACAGCTGATATATTTTGACTATAGAAAAAAAAAAAACCCCACCACCATTTACTGATCTCTAACAATGGGCCAGGCATCATGGAAATAACTTTTAATGCATTATCTCATTTAAAGAAGTGTTCTGAAAAACAGATTTCTGCATTGTTCTTCTGCTCCAAGATAAAAAATGCTGGTAAACAAAATGTTCCACGTAAAACAGAAGCAGCCCTCAGTTGAGTACAGCCAGCCCACAGAATCATGAGAAATAATAAATCATTGTTTTTGAAGCAACTAAGTCTGGAGTTGCCACACAGCAACAGATAAGTGATACACTGCCCCAAGTTACCCAGAAAGTGATGGAACTAAAGACTGCAAATGCCTGATTCCAAAAGTCTTTCTCTATACCATACACCCTCAAATTATAAAATCTTTTGACTGAAAGAAACACAAAAAGTCAAATAGAAAACCTAGAAATTAACACCAAAGTCATTTTAGCAATTCAATTAAAGTTATGCTCTAGTTTTATTTTCCACAGAACAGGAAAATACTAACTGATCTATGTTTTCTAATAGTTACATAACATGAGAAAACATGTTATGTGCTTTTTTTTGATTAACTGGTCTTTAGCTTTCCAGGACAATTAAAAAAAAAAAGATCTTGGGGCGCTTGGGTGGCTCAGTTGTTAATGTCTGCCTTCAGCTCAGGTCATGATCCCAGGGTCCTGGGATTGAGCCCTGCATCAGGCTCCCTGCTCAGAGGGAAGCCTGCTTCTCCCTCTCCCATTCCCCCTGCTTGTGTTCCCTCTCTCGTTGTGTCTCTCTCTGTCAAATAAAATCTTAAAAAAAAAATATTGCTGCCATTTTTTAAACCAATTTTTCATGCTATATAAATCCTTTAGGAAATATATAGTAACAGCAATAACATCAAACAGTTACATAACACTATGAACCAGGCAATGCTCTAAGTGCTTTGGAAGTATTAACCATTTGATAGCCCTGCTAATCCTTTTAACAGATAAAGAAACAGACACTAGGATAAATAATTTGCCTAAGGGTCACACAGTTTATGGCAAGGTACAGTTAGAATCCAAAGCCTTTGAATTCATTCAAAGGTTTAATGACTTCAGAATCCACACTTGTAACTTTTAACTACTATACTTTAACATAAATAATTCCTAGGATTACTGAAACAATCACACTTTTGTCTTACTGGAAGTTCTTCCGCTCAGATGCTATACTTACCATTAAAAGCGTTCTTCTTTTCTCTTTAAACATATCACCTTTGATTTTAAGACTAACCAGGAAATGTGAAATATAAATACACTATGTAAAAGAACTTAGTTGACATTTTACTCCTTTTCCTGATCTTTAAGCATTTACTCATCTTAACCATAAATAATCTTTCACATTAAATACACAGTCATCTGCTAGATACATCTTAGTTAAAATAAGGCTCTCATTTTGGCAGATACTGTGTTCCCAAAGATGACTGTAATATCCTTTTACAGAAACAATTAGGAAACGAGCTCAACAGTGGATGTGACCATCTACTCATAAGTACCAATTCAACATCACACACTCAATCAATTCTTACATGTCAAAGCCCTGTACCTAGCAAAAGACAGCAAAGATCTAAAGTGGTTAGAAAATGCAAGCATCAGTAAATGTGCGTTTGTACAAGTACAATCAATCTAGGAAAGGATACACACTCAAGTTTTACCGGCAATTAACTCTGAGTAATCAACCTGGCAAGGGGGGAGGGAAAAGTATACATCTCCACGACATTTTGTTATTTATTTATTTATTTAAGAGTGGGGAAAGAACACATGTGCAAGGGAAGGAGCAGAGGGAGAGGGAGAGAATCTCAAGCAAACCCTGCTCTGAGCGCAGGAGCCCAAGGTGGCGCCCAATCTCACCACCCTGAGATCATGACCTGAACTGAAATCAAATGTTGGAGGCTCAACCAACTAAGCCAACCAGGTGCCCCTCACAATGTTTCTAAAAGAAGCACCTCATAATATACAATAAAAAACTAATGTTAAAAAAAAATTGTCAGTCACCTGGACTTTATAGGAATTTCACGTTTCTAATATTACCATCAAATTAGACCACATAACTGGTGTTAAGTGAACCTTGTTTCCTTTTATTATAACGAACAATCTTTTGTTGAGAGTTTCTGAGGTAGGAATACACTGCCTCTGGAAAGAAAGAGCACTGGAGGTACATCTTAGAGCCTCTCTGTCTGTAGGGAAGACTGTGAAATAGATTCTTGTAAACACAACAGTGGAACTTACACTGGAGGGACCTCTAACGATCCTTGCAAATCATAATGCTACTAAAATTTATGAAAATATCAAAGAACATTTCTACAACTGGAACTTTAACAGAAGGATGACTGTTAAAATATACTAGTGAGTTAATTTCCAGCTTGATCAGCACTCTTTTCAAAATCCTGCAGTATGGTGCTTTTTTTAAAACAACCAACAAAAAAACCTCAATGCTCTGAGAAAGGCTAATAAATTTCCAAAGAGACAATCAACCACTATTAGAAATATTTTTCTTTTTTAAGTTATGAATGTTTTTAACATGATAAAAAGATTTGTTGCTATAGGCAATAATATCACTATAGAATATTAGACAATCACAATGACTGTTTTTATGACTGGAACAGCAAACTATTCAATAACATGTGTAATCAAAGGACACACTCTTAGAATAGACGCTCATTCAAATGTAGCTTAAGTCGTGGGCTAAAAATATCACAATTAAAAATATCCTTATTGCAAGGCCACTTAATCTTTTAAGTATGCAGGACAATGATCCAGATCAAAGCACCAAGTACAAAGAACAGCAATGATAATAAATAATTTCAAAACCTAGTAAATGTTAAACCTGAGAGGTAGAAGATAGGAGACAGCAAAGATTTAATATTCATCACCAAATATGCCAAATGGGATTTAGAGCCCAATGTCCAAGAAGATGGGTACAACAATAATTTGTGTATCTATGACTGATCAACAGCTAATATTTTTTTAAGTCTTTTTTTTTTTTAAAGATTTTATTTATTTATTTGAGAGAAAGAATGAGAGAGAGAAAGCACATGAGTGGGGGGAGGGTCAGAGGGAGAAGCAGACTCCCTGCTGAGCAGGGAGCCCGATGCGGGACTCGATCCCGGGACTCCAGGATCATGACCTGAGCCGAAGGCAGTGGCTTAACCAACTGAGCCACCCAGGCGCCCAACAGCTAATATTTTGTAAAGATAGGTAGGGCTCAGAAACATATTCCATTTATAGACAGCACTACATCTTTCATGTTTTATCAAGAACAGTGGCAAGATGACCGAAAATTCTCATGATATGGAAGAGAAACCAGAGAAAATTATTATTAACATATATCAAGAGAGAGAAGCAAAGGAGCTGAGTTTGGAGGGGAATATGAAAAATATCTGTAAAAAATAAAGGAAAAACATAACAACTGAGTTTGAATGTGTCTGTTCTTTATGTTTGGTTACATGCTATATTGGATGAAAAAATCAATATGTAACTATCATATAGACAAGCTATATTATTAATATCTTGCATTTGTACTTTACAACCTGTTCATATATTTTATTCTATGAGGTAACAAGATAAATGTCGTTATCCCTATTCTATAGGTGATTAGGAGGGAAGTACAAAACAATTCAAGATTTCCTAAATTTTACTACGAGATATATTTAAAATTATAATGTATCATCAGCAGGTGCCAATAGAAGCTCATAATCTATAAAGTAATATTTAAACTAAATCAGGGGCGCCTGGGTGGCTCAGTTGTTAAGATCTGCCTTCGGCTCAGGTAATGATCCCAGGGTCCTGGGATCGAGCACCACATCAGGCTCCCTGCTCAGCGGGAGGCCTGCTTCTCCCTCTCTCACTCCCCCTGCTTGTGTTCCCTCTCTCGCTGTGTCTCTCTCTGTCAAATAAATAAATAAAATCTTTAAAAAAATAAAATAAATCAGACAACAAAAAATATTTAATTGCAATAAATGATGCAATTTTTTAAACTGTATTTATTTATTTGACAGATAGAGAAAGCGAGTGAGCATGTGAGCACAAGTAGGGGGAGCAACAGAGGGAGAGGGAGAAGCAGGCTCCTGGCTAAGCAGGGAGCCTGACTCGGGGCCTGATCCCAGGATCCTGGGGTCATGACCTGAGCTGAAGGCAGATGCTTAACTGACTGAGGCACTCATGGGCCCCAAATGATTCAATTTTATAACTTCATAATAATTACTGAAAATGACAAAAAATGTTTATTGAACTTTTTTTAAAGATTTATTTATTTATTTATTTGACAGAGAGAGAGAGAGAGACAGCGGGAGAGGGAACACAAGCAGGGGGAGTGGAAGAGGGAGAAGCAGGCTTCCCTCTGAGCAGGGAGCCCAATGTGGGGCTCGATCCCAGGAACCTGGGATCCTGACCTGAGCCTAAGGCAGACGCTTAACGACTGGGCCACCCAGGCGCCCCTATTTATTGAACTCCTAATAGGAGTCAGATTCTATGCTAAATGTTTTACGCTCATTATCTCATTAAATCCTAACAAAACCCTCTGAGGCAGGTACTGTATTATCCCATTTTAGAGATGAGGAAACCAAAGTACAGAAGTAACTTTTCAAGGTAGGGCTTATAAATAAACCTATGCAGTCTGAGTGAGTCAAGCTCCTCAACACCACATAGATAAATCTTTATTTTATGAACTATTGCAAATGCATTATTTAATCATAAGACCATATACCTATGCATTAATAAGCAAGTAAAAGGTTAGGCATTGATTCATCAGATGATCTTACACAATCTGGTGGCCCTCTGGAACATACCATTTCTTTCTTTTTTTTTTAAGATTTATCTATTTTTGAGAGAGAGTGCATGCATGAGGGGGGTGTGTATGAGCAGGGGGTAGGTGCATGAACAAGGGGTGGGGCAGAAGGAGAGGGAGAGAATCTCAAGCAAACTCCCCACTCGGGGCTAGATCTCCCAATCCTGAGATTATGACCTGAGCCAAAATCAATAGTCAGACATTTGACCGACTGAGCCACCCAGGTGTCCCTGGAGCATAATCTCTTAAAGGCCAATAATCTTTTAACAGTTAGGCAAATAAAGTACTCCTCCCTTACCTATGAGGGTTATATTCTAAGACCCTCAGTGGATGCCTGAAACCATGGATAGTACCAAACCCTACACACACACACACACACACACACACACACACACACACACACAGTATATATGTTTTCTCCTATACATACATATGATAAAGCTTAATTTATAAATTAGACACAGTAAGAGATTAACAATAACAATAAAATAGAATCATAACAATATACTGTAATAAAGGTTAAGTCAATGTAGTCTCTTTCTCTCTCTCTCTATCTTACTGCACCATAGTCACCCTTCTTCTTGTGATGATGTGAGATGATAAAATGCCTATGTGATGAGATGAAGTGAGGTGAATGATGCAGGCATTGTAATGTTTTGACCCTCTGACAGTAAGTCAGGAGGAGGATCATTTCCTGCGGGCGGAACCGCAGAAACAGCAAAAAGCAAAACCGTGGATAAGGGGTGAATTACTGAATATTATTAGTTTTTCATGCTTTTTTCCCTTGTATGTTGACATACTTCTAGACTCATAGAAAAGTTCCAAATAATGCAAAGAATTCTTCAACCAGATTCTCCAAATGTTAACATTTTGCCACATTTGTATTATCCTCTCTTATACACACACACAAATACAATTCTTCTGAACCATCTAAGAGTTAAGTTGCAGACACGGTAACCCTTTACCCCTAAATACTTCATTGTGTACTTCCTAAAAAAAAGGACAGTCTCTTACATAGCTACAATGTATTTGTAAAAATCAGGAAATTAATACTGATAGTACGATTATTCAGATTTTGCCAACTATCCCAATAATGCCTTCCTTTATATCAAACAAACATTTGTCAGCATTTTTGTGGTTTTCATGATACTGTCATTTTTTTAATACAGGCCAGTTATTTTCTAGAATGTCCCTCAATTTGTGTTTATTTAATGTTTCCTCATGAGGTTTATGCTATTTTCAGCAGGAGTGATGCTATCTTACACTCTATTTTTAGAAGTGTACATTATACTATCATCAGTTTTTTCAAGGAATATTTATCAATACTTCTCAGAATAGATTGTTATGTGCTAGTATAATCAAGTAACAACAGACTTTGGAGTTACAGAGAACAGAATTCAAATCCCAGCTCTGGCAGCTATTTACAAAACTCTAGGCCTTAGGCAAGTTACAAATGTTACTGCCACCTCAACTCATTCATTTGCAAATGAGGGATATACTTGCCTTTCCAGATTATTGTGACAATAAAACCAAGTACTTGGCACATAATTAACAACCCTTCCCTCCAACAAAAGCATCTGAAGTTGACTAAGTGATTTCCCCAAGGTCACAGGGTCAATAAATGGCGGTGCGAAAACAGAAACTTGGGTTTAACCTTTAAATCTTTTAAGATATAAAATGTGCCTTCTACAAGCAGTCCTGTTAATATGTGTCTTATCTTCTCTATTAAGAAAAACATAAGGTCTTTAATATCAGGAGCTGTCTCTCGCTTGGTTTTACACTTCATACAGCCGCTGGCAGAGTATTTTATAAACAGAAATCACTCCTTAAAGAAGTACAATGAACACAAAATATTCAATTAGACACAATGCTTCCCCAAATATATTCCATTTTAATATACATTTTAAATTCTCAGATATTTGATAACCTACAAAATGGCCAACTACATTAAGCAATGTCTGTACCTGGAATAATAGAATTAAGGGAATATGAAAATATTAAACACTCACACATATGTATTTTTCCCTACATACCTAACCCTGCATACTTTCCTACCAGAACCATTAATCCCAACAAATAAAAATTCCAAAGAATTGTTAGAAATCATTAAGAAATTTTCAAATATACTGAGTTATATTCTACCTAATAAAAGAAAATGGAAGGGTACTACGTAGCTGCTATCAGATTAATACCCCCAGGGAGAACAACTACAAAAACTGGCTGAACACACACACATACACAAAACAGCTGTGTATAGTGGTTTTTGGGTGATAGTTATGTGTCAGTGTAGGTTCATCAATTTTAACAAATTTACTGATGTAGCTGAGGGGGCGGGGGTGTCATAATGGGAGAGGCTGTTATGTATGTAGAAGCAGGAGGGATATGGGAACTCTGTTTTCTGCTCAATTTTGCTGCGAACCTAAAATGGCTCTAAGAAATAAAGTCTATTATTTAAAAAAAAAAAATTTGTGTGAAGTCATCAGAAAGCAGACAAGACAGCTAGGACTAGAGAGAACAAAATCCCAGAGCAAGGAGAAAACTTATTAAAGTTGACCCTTACATTTCCTTGAGGTAGTCACCAAATGACAGTGAGATATGGTGGGGGGGGGCGGTAGGGAGACAGAAAATAGTGGCCTAAATTTAGCCTACAGCTATTCCACTGGGCTGGGAAAACAAAAACTGGAATTCAGAACCTGCCAAGAAAGATGGGCCTTGGTGAATACTCCAAGCTTTTCAAATGAAACCACAAAGGGCTACATCCTAGGAACAAGGGCAAACTGAAATAGACAAGCCTCACCTGGAATAACATGAGCTACCTACTCTACCCGGTTTCCAGAATAAAAGAGAACTATCTCTGGAGGAAGACTTTATCATCCAGAGTCACTAACACAGCAATGTCCAACAGAGCTTTTGGCAATGACAGGACTGGTCACATGCAGCTATTGAGCACTTGAGATGTGGCTAATGTGACTGAGGAAATGAATTTTTAAATTTATTCATTTTTAATTAATTTAAATTTAAACCTAAATAGCCATGAGTGATTAGGACTATCATATTGAACAGCAGAGCTCAAGAATTTTTCATACCTAAGATTGAATACTAAAGAAACAAGCAAGCAAGCAAACAAAAAAAGTTACCAGCCTAACAGGAAATCCAATCAAATGTAAAGAAAGAAAAGATGAAAAAAGCAAATAGAAACAGCCTCACAGTTATCTAGCCAGTGAAATTATAACAGGGACTTTAAAATAACAATAAAAATGTTCAAAAAAATTTCACCAGAAAACTAAAATTTACTTTTAAATTAACAAATTCCTGATTTTAACATAACACACACACACACACACACACACACACACACACACACACACACACACACACACACACACACACACACACACACACACACCCCCCCCCCCCCCCCCCCCAGACACCTCAGAGTCAACTGCTTACAACAAAGAGAAAATCTTAAATGCAGCCACAGAGGGGAAAAAGGACACATCACCATCATCAAAAGAGCCAATTTTCTATGGAAATAATGAAAGCCAAAATATAACAGAATAACATCTCCAAAGTGCTGAAAGAAAATAATTCCCAAAGTATACCTGGAGAAAATATATTTCGGAAACTAAAATATTTTTTGCAAAACTGAAACATTCTGAAATTCATCTAGAAATGCAAAGAACCAGAAACAATGCTCTGAAGAACAAGCAGGAGGACTTACACTATTAGTTATGGTAATGACACTGTGGTACTAGTGCAATAGACAAAATAATGAAAGGACAGAACAAGACAGTCCAAAACGCACACCTGGTTTACAACAAAGTTGTTACTGCTGTGCAGTGGGATAATAAATGGTGTTCAGTTAAGGATTATCTACATGGGGGGAAATGTACCTTAATCCCTACCTCACACTATACGCAAAAATCAACTCCAGAGAGATGGCATCTCTAACTAAATGTGAAAGGTAAAACAATAAAGCTTTTAGAACAAAACACAGCAAAACAAACATCTTAGTGACCCTAGAGCAGATGAAGATTTGTTAAATAGGATACAAATGGTGTTAATCTAAAGGATTTTGAAAAATGAAACTACAGTTGACCCTTGAACAATGCAGAGGAGTTAGGGGCACCAACTCCCATACAGTCAAAACTTCATGTATAACTTCTTGACTCCCCAAAAACTCAACAACAACTAATAGTCTACTGCTGACCAGAAGCCTTCATGATAACATAAAGAGTTAATAAATATATATTTTGTGTTTTAAATATACAAATAATAGATATATGTACTATATTCTCACAATAAAGTAAGCTAGAGAAAAGAAAATGTTATTAAGAAAATAATAAGGAAGATGGGGTGCCTGGCTGGCTCAGTCATTAGAGCATGCAACTCTTGATCTAGGGGTTGCAAGTTCAAGCCCCACACTGGGTATAGGGGTTACTTAAAATCTTTTTTTAAAAAATCATAAGGAAGAGAAAATATATTTACAGTACTGTGCCGTGTTCATAAAAAAAAAAAAATCCACATATAAGTGGACCCATGCAGTTTAAGCCCATGTTGTTCAAGGGTCAAATATATATTTAAAAAATGAGACCATGTATTAAATTAGTCCATGTATTCACCTAAATCAGCTCTAAGAAGGTCAAAAAGAAAGTCACAGAATGAAGACATTTCTCCAAAAGGTTTCATATTGAGAACACTTTAAAAACCACAAATGAGCAAGACTGTCAAGCAAATAGAAAATTAGGCAAAAGAAACTTCACCAAATAGAACATCCAAATAGTCGATTCACATTGCAATAATGAAGCTGTAAACCTAAAATTTGTGCACTTTATACTACCTTATACTTTAATAAAATAGTTTACAAAAAATGGGTGCATTAGCCATTATTAACACAAATTCAGTTACTTCATGAAAGCTTTCAAAGGTTCTGCTCTAAAGAGGAACAGCAGCACATTATACACCATGCAGGCCACCAGGGAACAACTGGGAGACTCCTTATCATCTTGCTACCACTGCATCATTTTCCTTTAAACCATACACTCTTTTTTTTCTAATAGTTTCTATTTATAAAGCAAATACAATGTCCCAAGACTGTACTAAGTGCTTTACACTTTGAGCAGGGAGCCCGATGCGGGACTCAATCCCAGGACCCTAGAATCATGACCTGAGCCGAAGGCAGACGGTTAATTAACCATCTGAGCCACCCAGGCACCCCATATCATATATTTTGAATACTATAGTGTTTAGAAGCTTGTTACTAATTCAGTGACATTCTCTCTGGAGGAGTAGTTATATGTTAATGAGAAGCAATTTAGAGCAAACAAAATAAGCTTTAAAAGATTCACACACATACTTCTTTCATGTTACATGGTTTCACATTACTCAAATATAAATTCTCTCAATGAGTTAACTCTTTCTAAACACTTCTGGAAGTATTTTGTTTGAAAATGGCACCCTGGGGATGCCTGGGTGGCTCAGCTGGTTAAGCATCTGCTTTCAGCTCAGGCCAGGATCTTGGTCCTGGGATGGAGCCCCACATTGGGCTCCCTGATCAGCGGGGAGTCTGCTTCTCTCTCTGCCTCTCCCCCTCCCCCACCGCTCATACGCACATGTGCTCTCTCTCTCAAATAAATAAATAAATAAAATCTTTCAAAAAAGAAAATGAGGGGCCCCTGGGTGGCTCAGCCATAAAGCGTCTGCCTTCGGCTCAGGTTATGATCCCAGGGTCCTGGGATCGAGCCCCGCATCGGGCTCCCTGCTCAGCAGGGGGCCTGCTTCTCCCTCTCCCACTCCCCTGCTTGTGTTCCCTCTCCCGCTGTGTCTCTCTCTGTCAAATAAATAAATAAAATCTTAAAAAAAAAATGACATTCTGTTTTCAGGTGACTTTCACCAACTGATTGACTGCCAAATTCCGCAATTATGTTTTATCACTTATAAAGAAGCTATATCCTTAGATTCAAAGGATATGTTTATTATTACTTTGCTATTACTAAAAATCAAAGATACCCACATTAAAACATGTAAAAATTAAAAGAGTTATTTATAAATTGCTGATATACCAACTCATTGAAGTATACTGGATTTCAGTTGCCTCTTCTTTAATATAAGTTAGACTAAATGTCTATGTAAATGTTTCCCACTCTAAAATTATTTGCTTCTACATAACGACATCTTTAATACAAATATTTTATCTTTAGGAACTGCTGATGATTAATTTAGCCTTGAGGAAGGAAAGAGAAAAAAAACCCCCACATTTACAATGCCAGGGAACATTCTGCTACAATATGAAACAGCTCCATACCACAGAAGAGAATGGACAATCAAAGACTTGTGATACAGGAAAAGAGATATAGGGCTCGTGTTATCAAGGCGTGTACTAGAAAATCTACTGAAAAGTTACCAAAAGCTTCCTAAGCATAACATTCTACTCATAAAGTATTTGAATCACTTTTTTGATTACTTTGTCAGCTTTTTCCAATTATACAGGACTATTTCAAGGCCAAAGTCATGCCATAATCTTGATACCACTGCAATTAGGTTTCCAAGAGGTTGTTAGTTTGTGACATTTGCTGGTAAGTACACTCTATATCAGGAACTAGGGGGTAAGAAAGCACAAAATAGTAAAAATAAATTTTCAGGTAGTTATGTCTGTGTATAGGTCTGTGATTTCTTAAATCAATCCTAACACACGTATAACAATGCAGGATAAACTATAAGAGGCAGAGACTATAGGTTAAAAAATGAATTTCTAATCTAGCACAGAAGTCTAGACCAGAACAAGGCAGGGTGAAGTGTGGCAAATTTACATGTGGGGCTATTTCAGAGATAAAAATACTAGGATTTGGTCACACTATGATTAGATATATAACAGGGAAACAAAAACAAGCCAAAAACTCAGTTTCCCACACTGAGTAACAGGGAAAATGGTTTTTCAATAATCTTTTTTTTTTTTTAAGAGAGAGAGTGTGTTGGGAAGGGGCAAAGGGAGAGAGAGCATTCTAAGCAGATTCTATCCCCAGATGGAGCCTGACACGGGCCTCGATCTCACAACCCTGAGCCAAAACCAAGAGTTGGACGCTTAACCAACTGAGCCACCCAGGCACCCCTTAATAATCTTGATACAGTAATACAAGATGATGAGAAGATGTAGATCTTTGGGAGAAAGATGAATCATGAATGTGAGTTAATAACATCCAGAGACTGTCTAAGGAAAGAACTAAAAACAGAAATTAGGTATTCAACGGGAGGTCAGGGCTATAGGAAGGTATCTGAAAAGCTTACCATATTAAACAAACTGAAGTCAAGGGACAGAGTAAAATCTCCAAGAGGGAAATATACTGAATGAGAAAAGGGCACAGGACTGAACTCAGGAAAATGTATTCATTTAAGAGGTGAGAAAAAGAACAAGAAAATTTGTCAGAGAAGTGAAAGAAAAAACTGAGGGTATAGTGTTCAGGAACTAACTAAGAAAGTTTCAGTAAAATAAAACACTAACAGTGCTGAAAGACAGAAGTCCAGCCAGATGTGGACTTAAAAAAAAAAATCCATCATATTTGGTGATTAACGAACAAGTCAACAGTATCCTTCAGGAGAGAGATTTCAGGAAGATGAGGAACAATTCCTGGACAAAGAACATGGTCAAGTGGAGAGGCAGAACTGAGTTCAAATCACAGCTCTGCAATTTATAAAGCTATGTACCACCCTAGGTAGGTTGCTTAACATACTGAATCTCAAATTCCCTCTTTGTAAAATGTACTATTACCACTAGTCAAGGTTGTTATAAGGGTATGCGGTAATAACGAAAAGTTTCTAGCACAGTGGCTGGTACTATGTAGTCAATAAATGTTGTTATTATTATATGAACCCTGTTTATTTTCACATTTTCACTCCCCACATAAAAAAGAACATCTACCAGTACGTCATTATGACAGAAGGCTTTTTTTCATGTACTGCAGGTGATAAAAAAATTTAAAACTTGATTTTAGTTTTTGCCTATTTAAAGCCAACAGTTTGAAAAACCAGAAATATCCTTGTGATGACAAGACTGTGAAGAAAAGAGCATTTTCAAACACTATTGGTGAGATTATAAACTAAAGTAATATGTTTTCTGGAAGGAAATTTGGCAGCACCCATCAGCAAAATGTACATACCCTCTGACCCAACAAATCTCCTAGAAATGTCATGGAAATGTACTAAACAAGTGTCCAAGGACATACAAGAAGGTTTCCTGTGGCATTATCAGAAAACAAACAAAAAGAGGACTGCTTAAAGTATAAAATATAAAAAATTATAGTATAAAACCTCAACATTAAGTGGGGAAATTGCTCCTGCTTTGCTTCAGAGACTTCTT
Organism: Zalophus californianus; assembly: GCF_009762305.2. Lineage (NCBI taxonomy): Eukaryota > Metazoa > Chordata > Mammalia > Carnivora > Otariidae > Zalophus > Zalophus californianus. The sequence goes on along the minus strand of NC_045605.1, from coordinate 85,834,825 downwards.
GATTACTGAATTGTTTCTGACAGTGAGCATCCATTACTTTTATAATTAAAAAAAATTAATTGAATAATTTATTTAGTATACTGGTTTTTAGATAAATATATTCAACATTTTTTGTAATTCAGCGTTTTCCTCACAAAAGAAACATTTGTTCTTTTTAATGTCAAAGTCTAACACATACTAGATCTTTCTCCTAAGTAATACAATCTTACCACACCAGCTGATGCTTAAATTATTCACTGGCCAACAAACTGGCACTCTTCTGCAGCAGCAGGCACTCTGTTAATAACATCCACGGCAATGAATTCCATTCATAGGAAAATGCTGAAGACTCAGAAACAAACAGGCACATACATTCTGAGGTGTGTGATGTCAGGGCTGTTATCATTACATTCTACTACAGTACATTCATGAGACAATACACACCTTTAAAACAAAGCCCTACAGCACAAGGGAAAAAAAAATTGATAACCTTTGACATTAAAGGCTTTTATTCAACATAATTTTTAAAAAATCACAAAAAGAGAACTACCACATGATCAAGGCATCCCACTTTTGGGTACACAGCTAAAAGAATTAAAAGCAGGTCTTGAAGAGATATTTGTACAATCATGTTGATAGCAGCCCTATTCACAACAACCAAGAGGTAAGAGCCACCAAATGTCCAGTGCTAAAGAATGGATAAACAGGGTGCCTGGGTGGCTCAGTCGTTAAGCATCTGCCTTCGGCTCAGGGATCAAGTCCCGCACTGGGCTCCCTGCTCAGAGGGAAGCCTGCTTTTCCCTCTCCCACTCCCCCTGCTTGTGTTCCTGTTCTTGCTGTCTCTCTCTCTTTGTCAAATAAATACATAAAATCTTAAAAAAAAAAAAAAGAATGGATAAAATATGGAATTTTTCAGCCTTAGAAAGGAAGGAAATCCTGACACATGCTACAACATGGATGAACCTTGAGGACATTATACTAAGTGAAACACACTAGTCACCAAAAGGGAAGTACTATATGATTCTCCTTCTATGAGATATTTAAAGCAGTCAAATTTATAGAAACAAAAAGCAGAATGGTGGTGACTGGGGGCTGGGGAAAGGGGAAAAAAGGGAGCTGTTTAATGAGTACAGATTTTCAAATGTACAAGATGAAAAAGTTCTAGAGATTTGTTTTATAACAATGTGTACATCCTTAATACTAATGAGCTGCATGCGTAAAAATGTTTAAGATGATAGATATTATGTTATGCTTTTTCACAATAAAAAAATGGAAAAAAATTCTATATTAAATTTGGCCACCAAATTGATAGCTCAAGATGATAGTAGTTTACAAATTATTCCAATATGTTTTTCTAATATAGAGAGCAGAATGGACAAAAGTTTTCAGAAGAAATATGTAAAGAAAGGGGTTAGTAAGTATAAAAATGCTCTAATATTATATAGCAATTTTTATTTATTTTTTATTTATTTTTTTTAAGATTTTACTTATTTGACAGAGAGAGACACAGCAAGAGAAGGAACACAAGCAGGGGGAGTGGGAGAGGGAGAAGCAGGCTTCCCGCTGAGCAGGGAGCCCGATGCGGGGTTTGATCCCAAGACCCTGGGATCATGACCTGAGCCAAAGGCAGATGCTTAATGACTGAGCCACCCAGGGGCCCCTATATAGCAATTTTTAGAAAGATAATTAATACTTATTTCTAAATATTAACAAATATTAATATATCTAAAATTGTAATTTGATGAAATAATTTCAAAACAAAGTGTAAAAGGATGTTTTTCTTGATTCCCATTAATAATCAAGATTTCCATTTTTCACCTATTAGAAATAACAGATTGCCTAAAACTAAGTAAAAAACAGGGCACCTGGGTGGCTCAGTTGGTTGAGCATCCAACTTTTGATTTCGGCTCAGGTCATGATCTCAGGGTCCTGGGATCAAGCCCCACGTCGGGCTCTGCACTGAGCGTGGAGCTTGCTTAAGATTCTCTCTCTCCCTCGACCCTTTCTCCACACTCTCAAAAAAAACCCCACACAATGCTCCACCCTCCCCCCTCAAAAAAAAAAAAAACAAAAAAACCCCACAATGCTCTTATCACATTAAAAAAAAATCAGTAATTCCCTAATACCATCTAACATTCAAATTTTCTCTATTGCCTTATAACTGTCTCTTTAAACTGTTCAATTAGTATCTAAATGAGTTCACACATGCAGATTCTATTTAACAGTTTCACAGAATAATCTACAGAAACTTACACTGGAAAAAAAAAAAAAGGCCAGAGGTATAGAATTAAACAAAAGCAAATTGCAAAACAGAATGTAATCTGTGAGCCTATTTTTATTTAAATGTTTTTTTAAGATTTTATTTATTCATTTGTTGGGTGGGGGGAGAGCACAAGGCAGAGAGAGCAGCAGGCTCCCTGCCGAGCAAGGAGCCCAATGCATGATCCATGGATCATGACCTGAGCTGAAGGCAGACGCTTAACCGACTGAGCCATCCAGGTGCCCCTTAAATGTTTAACTTAATAAATGATAACATAAAGTAGTCATTTTTAGAAGATAAATACTAACCATGATTTGGGGGAATTATAAAACAAATCACCCTGAAATACTTCAACTGTAAAACAAAATGTGATTTAGCTTAAAGAAATTTTAAAGGCTACATTTCACTTCCTCTGATTCAGGTAGTCAGTCATGTCTAAAATACCAGTAATGGAGAGTTTTCCAGGTTCCTTTGTTTTTCTTGTTTATTTTTGTTTGGTTTTAATGTGGAGTTTTAACACATGGTGTTAAATATATATTTAGATATAGATATCCATAGAAGTCAGGTGCATGTCTAAATTCATATACAATTTAAGTCAAGAAATATCAACCATAACAAAGCATCTTCCCCCAGGAGGGGGAGTATCCTAGTAAAAAAAAAAGCACAATCCACTGCCACACTAATACCAATCAATCCATTTCTTTCCACAGCCACCATGTCCTCTCTGTGGATTACCTTAATGCCTCTTTCCTAATGGTTCTCCTACTCCTACTCTCAGTCTGGTCCTCTTCCCTCTCCAAATAGCAGCCAGAATGATTAAAACATAAACCATTGCAGCTACCCTCCCAACCTCAAATCACAACCCTACATTATCCATTCTACTATGCCTAAGTCTCACTGGCAGGCTTTCAGATTCTTTATCAAACTCTTTCCAACCTCAGAACCTCCACACAGGCTCTTTCTTTGCCTACGGTTCTCATTCCATCCATTCTGGTTGGTGGTCTCCCTTCAGGCCCCAGTTTAATATATCATGTCCTTAGAGATTTTTCCCTATCCACTCAATCTAAAGTCCCTACAACTGATTAGCTACTTGAAAAAAAGAAAAAAAAAATTAGATCCACACCTCACACAAATTATAATAAACTTAAAATAGAGATCTAAATATTTAAAATGTAATTCAGTAAGTACTAGAAGGAAACAGGGTGAATGCCTCTTTGAACTCAGCAAGGGAAAGGCTTTCTAAGTATGACTTAAAATCCAGAGGCAATGAATGAGAAGACTGATAAAACTGACCACACTCAGGAGGCGCCCAGGTGGTTCACTCAGCTAAGCATCCAATTTCGGCTCAGATCATGATCTCAAGGTCATGAGATCTAACCCAGCATGGCTCTATGCTCAGCGTGGAGCCTGCTTAAGATTCTCTCTCCCTCTCCTTCTGCCCCTTCACCCACCGCCACAAACTCACACTCTTAAAACACACACACACACACACACACACACACACACAAAACTTTTTACAAGGCAAATAAAACCACAAAAAGTCAAAATGGAAAAAAATTCAACATATATGACAAATGAAGGGCTAACACCCCATATATATAAGAGATCTCTAAAACTGATGGACAAAAGACCAAACTCTTAATAGAAAAATGGGCAAAAGGCATGAACAGGCAATTCACATTTATACACACAATTTTATTTCTTTTAAAGATTCGTTTATTTATTTATTTTAGAGAGCATGCACTCGAGCAGGGGGAGGGGCAGAGGGAGAGAAAGAGGGAGAGAAGCAGACTCCCCACTGAGCAGGGAGTCCAACACAGGGCTCAATCTTGTGACCCTGATATCATGACCTGAGCTGAAATCAAGAGTCAGATGCTTAACTGACTGAGCCACCCAAACACCATTCATACACACAATTTTAAAATGACCCTTAAACATGAGATGTTTAACTTCACTCATAATGAGACATGTAAAATAAAACTATATAGATTAACAATTTTGCCAATCAATTTTGATTGGCAAAACTGTTAAAGAATAACATTCTGCTAGCAAGGCTATAGAGAAATAGGCACTATCGTATTTTGCTGGTGGGAATGCAAACTGGTACAGTTCTGACTGGCAATATTTAACAAAACTATATATGCATTTACCTTTTGACTAAATAATCCCACTTCTAAAAATTTACCTTGAAGATACAACTTGAATACAAAAACAGGTATGCACAAAAACTACTCTTTGTAACTGTAATTGGGAAACACTATGTCAATAATTAGGAAAGTGGCTGAATAAACTATGGTAATCCACATAATGAAGTACTATTCAGCAATAAAACAGAATGAAAAAGATCTCTATGAATTGACGTGAAGTGATTTCCAGAAAACACTGTTAAGGGACAACAGCCAAGTGCAAACAGATATCTACAGCATGTTACCTTTCCTGTAAGGAGGGAAACTGAGAAAATAAACATTTGTCTGTTTATATACACACACACATACGAACAAAAGAAAAACTAATGATAATGGTTACTAAAAGGAGTTAGGGAGGAATGAGATAGGAAGGATGGTGAGGAGGAGAGAGTGTGACATTTCTGATGGTTTTAGCATGCTTCTAATTTATAGATCCACATTAATGTTTCACATAGTCAAACAAACAAAGACACAGATGGGCCCAAAATGAAATACAAAGAAATGAACTTAAATATATTTCAAATAAATAACATAATCACACTTGAAGGTGGAGGTTTGGAGAAGAACCTAAGTAACTTAAAACACAGTATTCTGACTACATGTTCCAAGTCTATGGCTAAAGAATAAAAGAACTGTATAAAAGAACTGTAAATAAATATACTCTAGTTAGTAAATTAGCAATGGTATGGGTAGCAATTCCAAAATTACATTAAATGTATTCTAGAATTGAGCTAATAAGTAACATATGGTGGATAAAGAGAGCCAAGTTTCCTGGTATCATAAAAGGGATTATAAATAAAGGAAGGACAGAATGAACTCTGTCTGAGGTGTCAGAATTGGACAGAGGAGTATGAATTCATGGTTTTAATATATAAACAGATAGATACAGAATTACATAAACACACACACACACACACACACACACACACACACGCATTTTCTAGCTTTGCCACTCAAAGGGTCTAAAAGCAGTAACACCTTAGTACCAATGAGCGCATCTGCCATTAGCATCCATCTTGTTTGCTAAACACCATTCTCCAATAAAAGGAACCAGAGCTCCTTAGAGAAATAGCCAGTATCAGGGATGGGGAAGGAAGGTACAAAGTCAGTCTGGAACATCTTGTGGTACCAGAAAGTAAGTACTCAAGGGAGGATGGGGCCACGGCAAAGGGACAGAAACAAGCTTAAAGTGGCTCCCACTGGACAGTTTAGGACAATTATTCAATAAAACAAATAATAGTAAGTAACATTATAACCCAATGAATATGAATCCATGAGTACATACAGAAACAAAAAGACTAAGTAAAGGAAAATTCTTCCTTATGAAAGAATTCCTTATACAGGAATGATAGAATTAGAAAAATCATCATTTCACAACCCCATAGTTGTAATTGTTAAGGTCATATTCACCAAGAGAGGCTAAAACTGGTTTGAGAAAGCAGTATACTCTCAAAGTTCCTTTTCACAAGATACTTATTAATTACAAAAAAAAAAAAAACCTTACAGTGGAAAAATCTGGCAGTCACCACCTCAACAAAGTGATCAAAGTTAACCAGTATGGGAAAAAATGACATCATGTTCCTCCCATATGTGAGAACACAACATCACTTCTGTGCAGCTATTCTAAAAATGCATAACCTGAAAACATCAGACAAACTAAAATTGAGGAGCATTCTACAAAATAACTATCCAGTACTATTTAAAAGTGTCAGGGTTGGAGCACCTGGGTGGCTCAGTCGGTTTAAGTGTCCAACTCTTGATCTCGTCTCAGGTCTTGATCTCAGGGCCCCACATTGGGTTCCACGGCTGGGCGTGGAGCCTACTTAAAAAAAATGTCAGGTTATGAAAGGCAAAGAAAGAACCAAGGAACTACTCCAGATAAGAGGACATTACAGGGACATACATGGTAAATGATACAATGTGTGATATTCGATTGAATTCTGGGCAGGAAAAAGGTAATCAGTGAGGAAATTGGTAAAATCTGAATAAAGTCTATAAATAAGCACTGGTACTGAATTGATTTTAATTTCCTCAAATCAAATAGTATTTTGAGTAGTTTAAACAGTTCATCAAATCAATAATATTGAATTAATGTTAACTGATGATTTTAATCATTGTACTGGGGTTATGCAAGAGAATGTCCTTATGTTTAGGAAATATACACAGAAGTATTTAGAGGTAAGGGGGCCTCATGTCTGAAACTTACTGTCAAACAATGCAAGCAAAAATAGGTATTTTTGTGTACATAGAGAAAGAATGAGTGATAAAACTAGGGTGGTAAAATGTTTAAATTTGAAACATTTGGAGAATCCTGGTGAAAGGCATACAGGAATTCTCTGTAGTATCTTTGCAAATTTTTTGTATGTCTAAAATTATTTCAAAGCAAAAAGTTAAAAAACAGAAACAAAACAAGTAGGTATGCTGTTGTTCTCTCTCCCTGTTCATTTTCATCAGAGAGTACTACTTTACCTTTTTGGTTATCTACCCAAAAACACCATAATGGTAAGGTCTGCATTTCTGCTCCTTAATGAATAACCAGCACCCAGCAAAATACTTTACACTTTTATATGCACTAAATATCTTAAAGACTTAATTGTGGATTATTTTATAGTTTTCTATTCATGTATCTTTCCACAGATAAAATTTTAAAAGATCTCCATTAAATGATGAATGGATACACAAAATGTGATGTAGTTATACAATGGAATACTAGGTAGCAACAGAAAGAAATGAATTACTAATAACATGCTACAGCATGAACCTTGAAAACATTATGCTACATGAAAGAAAAAGTCAAAAAGGACCACATATTGTATGAACACATTTATATGAAATGCTCAGAATGTACAAATCTATAGAGATAGAAAGTAGATTTTTGTTTGCCTAAGGCTTGGAGAATGAGAGAGTGGGGAAAGATGGCTAGAGGGTACAGTAAAGGGGTTTCTGCTGGGGGTTAGGAAAATATTCTAAAATTGTGATGATGATGCACAACTGTGAATATACTAAAAACCACTGAATTGTACAAATAATCTGTATCTGTGGCAACAATGTATGGCACTGAAAACCACTTCATTACAGACTTTGGACGCTTCTATTAAAACTTCTTTTTTTTTTAAGATTTTATTTCCGTATTTGTCGGGGGGGGAGGGGAGAGCACAAGCAAGGGGAGCGGCAGGCAGAGGGAGAAGGAGGCTCCACGGAGCAAGGAGTCCGATGTGGGACTCAATCCCAGGACCCTGAGATCATGACCTGAGCCAAAGGCAGACACTTAAAACACTGAGCCACCCAGGCATCCCTTCTATTAAAATTTCTGTTAGAATGAGGGGCACCTAGGTGGTTCAGTCGGTTAAGCATCCGACTCTTGATTTCAGCTCAGATCATGATCTCGGGAGTGGTGGGATGGAGCCCCATGGCAGGCTCTGTACTCAGCAGGGGGTCTGCTTAAGATTCTCTCCCTCTGTCCCTCTCCCACATTTGCACACACTCTCTCTAAAATAAATAAAATCTTTTTAAAAAAAATTCTGTTAAAACAAAACCCAGCTGACAACCTTTTGCCTAACAGGGATACCCCCAAAAAATAACTATTCCGTAATACAGAGAAGAAATTGTCAGCAATTTCAGCCAATACTGAACTTTTTTGGGTACGGGTGATTTAGAGAGAGAACTTTAATAACTAGTCAATCCTAACTCCTTCTCTACTCTCAAGGCTCATTCAAGGGTTATTTCTCACCAGAAGCCTTCTTTGAACCCTCAAATGAGGCTAAGTGCTCTCCTCTGTGTTCCCATAGCACCCTGCACACACCTGTACCACAGGACTTCTTAAGACAAACTACTTTTCTCCTCCATTAAATGATGAAATCATGTTTTCTCTGTATCCCTAGCACAGTGCCAGCACACAAAAAGAACTCAACAAAAATTGAGTTAAATTTGCAGTGTGAATTTGGACCTGTTTGACTTTTATAAGCCTGTTTTCTACTTATTCAATAGGAATTCTATCAATTGTGTTACCTAACTCAGGGGGGAGACATGAGAAACAAACTAGGAAATATACATAAAAGCACTTGGAAAAAAATGTAGTACACATACACAGTCTTCTATTATTATAGAGTACCCTATATAAAGTACTGGTTACCACTGTATGGGTCATTCTCTGTATCTTAATTTTGTTACAGGAACTTTGTCTTTGATACTTCGGCATAAAGGGATGGGAATACCCTAAACAAAAACTGATAAGCCTAAATTAATTATCATTACACACCATTCTGTCAACTATTACAGGCAAAATAGGAAGCATTTTTTACCTCAACAACAATTAATGCTAAATTACTCAGTAAACTTGCAATAAATACAACTGCTTTTCAGGTTACTTTACAGCCCACTTTCCTGTCTCTGTGTACTGAAATGACTCAAACCACAGGCTAGAATTCTACATTTAAAAGAAAAGGAAAATATTCGTGAACTGTATGTTGTCACCACACCTCATAAACAGCACCTTCTGCTGCTAAACCCTTTTATGCATTCAAGAGCCCTGCGTGTTCTTGACAGAAACCATCCTCACGCAGCTGAATTTAGAACATGCTGACCTTGAGCAAATCAATGCCCCTAGCATGTACTTCTGGCTTATATCACTGCAAGAGGTAGACAGCCTCACCATCTATAGTAGTCAACAATTTCTGGCCACTGTCGCCTGTCTATTTTAAGATATCCCTACTACATTTCTGTGTTGCACAGTTCAAAGAAACAGAGTAACACATGAACCTGTGTTTAAACACAAATCGTTTACCTTGGAACTTGGGATATGTATGTTCATACCGTGATTAGCTCAAAAATATTTAATTTGGTAAGTTTCCACTTCCTGCTTTCAACTTTTAAATACAACACATTATTAACAAAGAGTTAAAAATCAAGTGTAAGACACTTTTGCTTACTGTCTAATAAAAATTTCAAGTAACCTTAGTTAAAAACTCAGCCAAAATTGGTGAACAAATATTGAAAAAGATTAATTACCTGCTATTTTCATGCAAAACTACATTAGATATTAAAACTACATAATTAAAGACTATAAGACATTTTCACCAGTCTACCTTAATACTTACTAACTCTTAACTCTTGAATCTAATTAACATAAAGTCCTTTTTAAATGTTTTTACCCAAGCAACATCAACCAAAATGCTACCAGCATGAGCCCTTGTTTACAAATAAGAATCTCATTTTTTCTTCTAAATACAAAATCTGTGTTAGCAACTGCATACCTTGTGAGATTCAGATAAATTATCTACTTGAAATTTATACAGAAAAACAAATTAGAAACTTACTAATTATACTTAGCAATTATTCATAGCTTTTTTTTTCATTCCCAACAGAGGCTAATATTTGTGCAAAGGCCTAATACTAGAAATCAACATCATAAAATATTTAGCATTTCAGATTGCTTTTTAAAGGATTTCCTTTACTCTCTTGAAACATTTAATAAATGTTTAATAAATGTTCTCAAGTATAAAAGTAAAGTTTTTTTGTTTTTGTTTTTTTTTTTACTCTCATCCAAAAGATTTCAAATAAAGAAAAGGAGTCTAGGTATCACAGGGAGCTAAATCTGATACACAGTATAATGCAGGACCCAAATAAAATGAAGTCATTTACTAACAAGTGAACTAAATATAGAGCCCAAGCAGCTGGAGCCTGGGGGTTTATATAATATGCTAGCTGACAACTAAAAGCTCTTAAGACAGAATCCATAGAGCACAAAGGGAAGGAAAAAAACACTATTCTTCTCATGCTGTTAAATAAGATTTTAAAGTATTTTTCTGGAAAAAAATGAACTAAGCTAATCCTGTATTTCATTACATTAAAAAAAAATCTGTCAGGAGTACAGAGGATCAAATAAATGTAATTATAGGATATATTAAATAGGAATTACTACTCTGACACAATTATCTTTTTTTTTTTTTTTGAGAGAGAGAGAGAGAGAGAGAATGAATGGTGGGAAAGGTCAGAGGGGAGAGAGAGAAGCAGACTCCCTGCTGAGCAGGAAGCCCAATGCGGGGCTCAATCCCAGGACTTGGAAGATCATGACCTGAGCCGAAGGCAGATGCTTAGCCAAATGAGCCATCCAGGTGCCCCTACAATATCTTTTAAACCATTTAAAAGGAATAGTATCTAGCACTCTAGTACTAAAAATCTTACAATCAAGAATATACTAAGGAATAAATTAGGCTATGTTCCTAATTTCTAATACATATTTTAATGCATTATCACTAAATGACATAAATATGGGACTCCTAATGACCTACCAATGGCAAGGCCTATATTTGGAGGTGGTTTTTGTAGTGGCTTATTAATTTCTCTGAGATCTTGTCCTGGATACTAAGGCACATATTTGCAAGAAACTAATCAGGATGAGAGGTTAGTACAAAGGTAGATACACCCAGAAAATAAGGGCACCTGGGTGGCTCAGTCAATTGAACATCTGACTCTGGATTTTGGCTCAGGTTACAATCTCAGGGTCCTGGGATTGAGCCCCACCCCACTTCTGACTCCAGGCTGGGCACAGATCAGCTTGTCTCTCTCCTCTACCCATTCCCCCGCCCCCACTCACGCTCACTACTGCTCACTCTGACGCCACACTCTTTCTCTCCCTTCTCTAAAAATAAGTAAATACATCTTCGGGGAAAAAAAAACAAAACAGAAAATAACTACCCCTTGCCGGGTCTAAATTTATAATCTTCACATTCTAACAATTCCCAGCAATAAACTGCATGTATCTGTCTATTCACTAACTTCTTAATGGCCAGTACTGGCAGCTCCTGTTATTTGCCCACTGTGCTGGGGCTCTAGAGTTCACCAAGACCACAAATTCATTCTTGCTGAAATGAAAACAATTTCTCAAAATGATAAAAACATGAATCCAAAACCATTTTACCTACTCAAGAAGATATTTTTGAATCTTGGTAATCATTAGCCCTTAAGACTACCTAGCATTATAGTAATCATGACACTATAGCACTTTATCAATATTTACATGGAAATTATTTTCTTCTTTAAACCCCTAACACCAACACCAAAATAGCACTACCCATAACATATAGATGGAAAGATATTCAAACTTGTTAGGAAAAGTCTCCTGAACATTTATGGCAGCCAGGGAAGTGTGTCTGAATCTTCTGAATCTTAAAATTGCTAATCAGGATAACTTTTTGAATTCTCGTATGTAACTTTCCTAAGTAGCCAGTTACATCTAATTGTCCTTAATAAACTAGTTCTTTTTTAAGTGCTAAAATGCCCAAAGATATATACAAAAATTACTATAAACCTTTCCCAACATTTGAAGACTTCTGTTGGGTCGTCATTAATCACCTACCATTCTTTCAGGTCTCCTATTAACAATAAAAATAACTAGTCAAGTGTCTTTGGCTTGGAACTGCATAGAGATTCCTATTCTTTGGGCAGATTTTATGCCTAAATTTTAAAAATCTTTTTAACACCTCAAACCTACACTGATCTTGATTTCTTTATTTATCCAAGCTTTTTCACTATGCGCACACACAAAATTATTTCATTTAGCCAAAATTCAACATTTACTAAATAGCCAAAAAGTAGCTGTCACCTACCTGTAGTACCGAGACTGTAGGTATGTTGAACAAACAGTCTTTGATACATGACTGGCCGACCCAAAGTCTATCACCTTAACCCTGTATGGCTGCCGAACAGGATCCACCAACATAATATTCTCTGGTTTGAGGTCAGCATGAATTAAACCAAGACTTTTCAATTTTTTCAGTGCAGTGGCCACTTGTTGAAGAATGGGTCGAATTACTTTTAGTGGCAGGGGACTGAACTTATTTTGTTTCAGAAAGTCATACAAGTTTTGTTCCAGCATCTCAAAGACTAAACAAGTATGGTTACGGTGCTGAAAGCATTCATAAGCTCGTACAAAGTTATATTCATCAGCATTTTCAGTACTAAGCCTTGCTAATATGCTCACTTCTATTTGCCCTTGACGTGCATAAGAAGGGTGATTCTTCAAAATTTTGATTGCTACAATTTCATTTGTCCCTCTTTTCCAGCATTTGACTACCTGGCCAAAAGTGCCTCGACCAAGAAAATCAAGGACTTCGTAAGTATTTTTCATGGAGCATAAGACTTCATGCTGTACTAACTGATAGTCACCTTCTCCAGTGGTACAATTCTGTTTTGTTCCTGTGGTAGCTGTCACAACTGTCACTGGATTTCCCATGTTGGTTTGCAACATTGCAGGAAGTATGGACAATTCATCGACAATCTGCATTGCGCTGCTATGATTATCCAACTCCTCACTCTTGCGCTTCAATCCACATCGCTGGGGGCCTTCTAGGAAATTTAACCTGTGTCGCCACGCCCCAATTGGAGGTGCCTCCACTTGAGCTTGCTGTGCCTGAGCTGCTATGACCTTTGTAGCACCCGCAGTGTTTTTTAAAACAACAGCACTTGTCTGCAACGAAACGCTGTGTCCTCGAGGTCTGTTAAATGGTATCTTTGTCTGAAAAACACTACCCTTCGTGGGAGGATGAGAATTTCCAACGTTTTTACCATTCACATAGGTCCGTGGATAGTTTCTTTCCTGGAATACACAACTGCTTGGCTCTACTTTGAGTTTCTTCACACTACAAAAGGCACTTGACTGAGTTTGATAAACATACGGTGGGTAGACCAAGACTTGTGAGGCCATACCTGAGGGGGAAAAAGAAAAGAAAAAGGACATATTAACTACAAAAATTTGTTTTTACTTTTAAATCTCATGAAGAAAACTTTCAAGGGTCAAGTCCATAATTTGTAAAAATAATTAAACTCCATTAAGATTTTTCCCCTTGAAGAAGGGTAAATATTCAGATAATTCAGGATCTCCATTTTAGCTAATTAGTGCATCAGCTATTTTGAGTATTGCATAAAAGGCTGAGAATAAAGAGTTGAGTGCATTCATTTAATCAAAAAATATTTACCAAGCAGCTGCAATCACCAGGATATGCCCTAGGAACTGTAACAACCATTTTTCCCCCAAAATGAAAAGTACAGATCCCTAAACTATACACATTTGGCAAACGTAAAACATTCCATCACCAAATTATCATTTATGAACCAATGACAATGAAAGAAAATATCCATTACATAACTACATTCACATTTGTTCAATCTAAAGCTCAAGAATAGCCTCAGGAAAAATAATCAACTATAAAAATAAGTATAGAAGCCAGATATAGGTCCCTTTGCATGACACTCTCTTAACGTCTTTTTCCACATCCACCCTTGTACACTTAAGCAGACTTCTTTACATTCAGATCAACACGTGAATAAGTTCTTGCTGAAGATCTTCCTGGGACACACACAAGCCACTCACCCCCTAGGCAAGAGTTGGGCATTCAGTGCTCTCATAAAAGCTTCTAAGTTCTTCTAATTAGCACTCATGACATGACATTACATTACATTGTAATTGTCAGTGTATCCATCAGTCTTCCACACTAGATCCAAAACAAAATTCCCAGGATATGGAGTCAGTGTTCAAGAAATGTGAGCAGTTCAGATTAATTTTAAAATATTTCCATTCTTTGCAATTTAAAAATCTATATTGTATTAACTGGGCAAGCTCCACTTTTTTAACAAATCAAACATCAATTCTCCAATTCAAAAACAACAGGCTGCCATCATAATATGTAATATATATAATATTTAAAACAATGAGTCACCACCTATTGAAAGACTTACTATGCAAAGCATTTTAATAAATGCCTAATTTGTAATATTTTTTTTCAAGATTTTATTTATTTGAGAGAGAGAGCACTAGCAGAGAGAGGGGCAGAGGGAGAAGCAGACTCCCCAGTGAGCGGGGAGCCCAACATGGGGCTTGATCCCAGGACCCAAAGATCATGACCTGAGCTGAAGGCAGATGCTTAACCAACTAAGTCACCCAGGCACCCCTGGATTATTTTATTTAATCATATTAATATCTTCCCAATTTGCTGTTAAGAAAACTAAAAACTCAAAGGAACTAGGTAACTGGCCAAGGTCACATAGCTGGGGTATAGTAAAAGGAACAGGAAAATACATTGCCCTTCAGATAAAGGCATAAATTTATGCCTCCTTCAACTTCCTAAACATTTTTCTTTCCTTTTTTTTAAGCTTTTATTTTTCAGTCATCTCTACACCCAACACAGGGCTCGAACTCATAACCCCCAGTTCAAAAGTCACATGCTCTACCGACTGAGCCAACCAGGCACACCCTAAACATGTCTTGTTAACCACATTTCTAAGCTGACCTGGCTCTGATAAGAAATGAGCAATAAAACCTTATTAGACAAATTAAGATTTGATGTTCAATGTGTAAGAAAAATCGTAAACTAAAATCTTGGAGTTCTAAACCATTTCAACCAGCATCAGAAGGTTTCAATTTATCCCCACCAACTTATCTCCTTTTAATGAGGCAAAGCCACACTGAAAACTTCTAACCATACCGAACCCATCTGCTAATTCACTTAACACTGTTTGTGAGGATCCCCAACCTTATCTTCAATAATTTAGCATTATCATGATTCTCATTTCAAACCATCTCTGTGACCCACACCCACAGAAACAGACTCAGGGAAACAGATGATGAAACTCAACAGATAAAAATTTCAAAAACTGTAATTATAAACATACTTGTGGATTTAAAGAAAAGCTTGAACATAAATAGGAGAGACATGAAAAGCATTTTTAAAATGGAACCAGTGAGGGACGCCTGGGTGGCTCAGTCGGTTAAGCGTCTGCCTTCGGCTCAGGTCATGATCCCAGGGTCCTGGGATCGAGTCCCACATCAGGCTCCTTGCTCAGCAGGGAGCCCGCTTCTCCCTCTGCCTGCTGCTTCCCCTGCTATGCTTTCTCTAACAAATAAATAAATTTAAAAAATAAATAAAATGGAACCAGTGAGCCCAGGAAACCGTACATACCATACACAGACGGCAGAAAAGCAATTTGGCAATGTCTAACAAAACTGACATACAATCCAGGCAACTCAGATAGTAAAAGAATATTTATGCAGTACCGTGTAAAGAAACACAATACTGGAAATAGCCTAAACACCTATTCGAAAGACACTGGGTAAACATACCTTGATACACAGACCAACTACAATCTTTAAAAAGAATGAAAACGGACACCCGGGTGGCTCAGTAGGTTGAGCAACCCACTCTTGGTTTTGGCTCAGGCCACGATCTCAGGGTCATGAGATTGAGCCTGCATGGGGCTCTGTGCTCAGCGGGGAGTCGCCTTGAGATTCTCTCCCCCACCCCGCCCCTCCCCTGACCTGTGTGCTTGTGGGCACTAATGCACACTCTCCCCCCCCCCACCTTTCGCTCTCTAAAATAAATAAATAAATCTTTAAAAAAAAGAATGAAAACAATCTATCCTGTTATGGACTGATTCCCATACTATTATGTGAAAAAGCAAGATTCAGAAAAATGTGTACTTTACAATAGATATTACCATGTGTAATAAAAAAGAATTACATATGTATATAACTGCACATATACTGAGTATCTGTACACACATAAACTGTTGGTTTCTTTGTCTCGGAGAAGAGTAACAAGAATACTGGGGGCAATGACAAAGATTTACTTTTCACTGTATATCCTTTTCACCACTTTAATTTTTACTATGTACACATATTGCCTGTTAAAGATACGTTTTTGAATCATCTGAGAAACCTATTAAAATATATAAATTTCTGGGTATTTACCCCAAAGATACAAATGTAGGGATCCGAAGGGGTACGTGCACCCCAATGTTTATAGCAGCAATGTCCACAATAGCCAAACTGTGGAAAGAGCCAAGATGTCCATCGACAGATGAATGGATAAAGAAGATGTGGTATATATACACAATGGAATATTATACAGCCATCAAAAGGAATGAGATCTTGCCATTTGCAACGACGTGGATGGAACTGGAGGGTGTTATGCTGAGTGAAATAAGTCAATCAGAGAAAGACATGTATCCTATGACCTCACTGATATGAGGAATTCTTAATCTCAGGAAACAAACTGAGTGTTGCTGGAGTGGTGGGGGGTGGGAGGGATGGGGTGGCTGGGTGATAGACATTGGGGAGGGTATGTGCTATGGTGAGCGCTGTGAATTGTGCAAGACTGTTGAATCACAGATTGGTACTTCTGAAACAAATAATGCAACATATGTTAAGAAAAAAGAAAAAGAAGAAGATAGCAGGAGGGGAAGAATGAAGGGGAGTAAGTCGGAGGGGGAGACGAACCATGAGAGATGATGGACTCTGAAAAACACACTGAGGGTTCTAGAGGGGAGGAGGGTGGGGGGATGGGTTAGCCTGGTGATGGGTCTTAAAGAGGGCACATTCTGCGTGGAGCACTGGGTGTTATGCACAAACAATCATGGAACACTACATCAAGAACTAATGATGTAATGTATGGTGATTAACATAACAAAAAAAATTTAAAAATATATATAAATTTCATATTTAGAAATGAAACAATACACCTGGGATTCGCTTCAAAATAATAAAGAAGAGAAAATGGATGGGGATATGAATAAAATGAGATTAGTCATAAATCATTCATTATAGGACCTTGACAGTAAAAAGGGGTTCTACTTTTGAATATGTTTATTTACATCTTTCCTTAATAAAAAGTTAAATAAGTAAATATATATTTAAAATTCCACCCAGAAAGATTCTGATTCAGTAAGTCTGTGGTGTGATCCAGGCATCTTTATGTGTACAAGCTCTCAAGGCCATTTTGATTCGTACTAACACCTGAGAAAAAAAATGATCTAGTCTGTACAAAAACCTTAGCAAATTCAAGTTCTACCAATTCAGAGCCCTCGAGTCTGAAAAAAATCGGGATGAAGTCCTAGGGAACAAAAGCACTCCTTGGCCAATCCATGCCATTTTATTAAAGGAGCCTGATGTGGGACTCGATCCCAGGACCCTGAGATCATGACCTGAGCTGAAGGCAGATGCTTAACCAACTGAGCCACCCAGGCGTCCCAATCCATGCCATTTTAAATCAAGGTGTTATGTGGATGACAGCTGAGATCCAGGTAACTGACCTAGAGATATTTAAGAATCTACTACAAGAATCTACAATCTACTACAATCCTGCTGTTCTTACCTTTTCTTTCCCAACATGCCAAGCTAGAAGGCAAACAATTAAGCCAAGGGCCCTAACCAAGGTCACCTAAAGGAAGCTTAGAAAATTACCCCCTCACCAACCACTGTGCTATGTGGGGCCAATCTCAAAGCAGACTTCAGAAAATAAACACAGAAAGGAATGTCACATAACATACATAGTACATAAGAAGAGGATGGGGGAGGTGCTGGAGCTAATGGTTATAAAAGACTACAAATAAAGAACTCTAAATTACTAATTAACTTAGCCACTGTGACTCCCTGCCATATCCAGGTATTAAGTCTTTCCTTCTACCAACCCTCCATCAGATAAACTCATGATCTGGTAAGAGTTATCTTCTACTTGGAGTTTATGGATTTTATATAGTAAGCAAAGTACAGGAGCTGCTTAAGTCCATGGAGTCCAAAATACTGACTCAGTACAATACTATTATTTCTTATTCTTTTTCATTGCAATTCAAACTATGTTATACCTCTGTAGCTATATTATTCATGACTTTGTCATTTGTTCTTATCAACTGACTAAGAAATGAAGTTTTGAAATACTACCCCTTTGTAAACTGGGGCTGCCTATAATATATCACTCAGAGGACTGTGAAGACTCCTATCAGAGCAACCATTAAGCTTCCATTCCTCAAGCTTAATAATGTCAGGTACTTTAACTTTAATAGGCTTTTTATTTTCCAACCGTCTAAAAGACTTTAAGATCCATCCGAATTCTATCCATATTCTTCACATCCCTTTACAATTACCAAAACAGCAATGTAACCAATACTGACACCCACAAGCAGGGGTCTGACTACCACTAGCCATAAAGTTTTCTTCTTTTTCTCCTTTACAGGCTTCCTGAGAAAGGAGGGAGGAAGCAAAACTAGAACTACTTTACTATCTTATATACAATGTATTAGCCAATATGAAAATTCTGAATAATTCTGCCGAACTTATACAAAGCCCATGTAATTGGGTTCTTCTTTAAAAAAAAAAAAGTACTGTGACATCACAAACAGATGAGTAAAGGCAATGATGCCTTGCATTCTTATTCAACTTTCTCCTTCTAGTTGTTCAAACCTCAATTTTTAAATTTTTTAAAAAATGATGATAAATATGCATAACACAAAGTTACCATTTTGTGTACAGTTCAGTGACATAAGTACATTCACACTGTTGTGCAACCATCACCACTATCCATCTCCAGAACTTTTTTCCTCCTCCAAAACTGAAACTCTGCCCATTAAACACTGTCCATTGCCCCCACCCCCAGGCCCTGGCAATCACCATTCTACGCTCTGTAAGAATTTAACTATTTCTAGGTACCCTATATTATGAAACTATACAGTACTTGCTCTTTTATGACTTATTTCACTTAGCATAATGTATTCAAGGTTCATCCATGTTGCAGTATGTGTCAGAATTTCCTTCCTTTTTGAGATTAAATAATATTTCACTGTACGGATATGCCATATTTTGTATATTCACTCAGCCACCAAAAGATATTTGGGGGCACCTGGCTGACTTAGTCAGTGGAGCATGCAACTCTTGATCTTGGGGCTGTTTGAACTCCACATTGGGTGAAGAGATTACTTAAAAATACAATCTTTAAGGGCCCCAGATGGCTCAGTTGGTTACGCAACCGACTCTTGATTTCAGCTCAGTCATGATCTCAGGGTTGTGAGATCAAGCCCCACATCAGGTTCTGCGCTGACTGTGGAGCCTGCTTAATATTCTCTCTCTCTCTCCCTCTCCCACTACCACTCCCAACTCACATGCTCATGCTCTCTCTCAAAAAATAAATAAATAAAATCGTCTTTAAAAAAAAAAAAAATTTGCGGGCACCTGGGTGGCTCACTTGGTTAAGCGACTGCCTTCGGCTCAGGTCATGATCCTGGGGTCCTGGGATCGAGTCCCACATCGGGCTCCTGGCTCAGCGGGGAGCCTGCTTCTCCCTCTGACCCTCTCCCCTCTCGTGCTGTTTCTCTCTCGCTCGCTAATAAATAAATAAAATCTTTAAAAAAAATATTTGGGTTGCTTTCACCTTTTGACTACTGTGAGTAATACCGCTATGAACACGGATGTACAAATTTCTCTTCAAGACCCTACTTTCAATTCTTTTGTGTATATACCCACAAGTGAAATTACTGGATTATATGGAAATTCTATTTTCAATCTGAGGAATCACTATACTGTTTCCCATAGCAACTGTATCGTTTTACATTTCAACCAGTAGTGCACAAGGTTACAATTTCTATACATCCTTGCCAGCACTTGTTATTTTTTTCTTCTTTTATATAATAGCCACCCTAATGGGTGTGAAGTGGTATCTCACTGTGATTTTTAAATCTAATTCATCAATACTGGCTGTACTAACATCCAGAGTTTGACATCATCAGTAGCTATAATAAGTAAGCTTTCTATTTTTTCATTTGAGTTCTTGACAAATATTAAACATTACACTTAAAACTAAATTCTATAGAAACCCACATTATTAGCTGGGCATTCCCAAATGACTACTGAATAATCCCCAGTTTTTTCAGACTATCAATGGAAATTACAGAAATTATTACATTACTAAAAGCATCAAGTTTTTCATAAATATGAAAATGATTAGCATTTGTGAGATCAACAAGAATAAATGAAAAGAACGAGTAAGATGAAAGACAGAATTTTAAGAATTTTTTTTTTAAATATAGAGAGAAGCTCAGGGAAACTAAAAGATTATCTCATAATAAACAGGGTTTAGAAACCAAAGCATTAAATTTGTAGCCAATATTCTACAATCAAAAAAAAAAACCAATAGCACTACAACAACCAAAAAAAAAAAAAAAAAAGGCACCTCTATGCGTTACCTTAGGGAATATTTTCATTCAACTGGAAATAAGCAAACAGCTATACTAGATCAAAGTAAACCTTTAGTTCTGTTTACATGAAAACCCTGAATTCAGCGTTCTCTTCTGAACACTAATGTATATATCCAGGATACATATTAAAATAAGGTAGACACAAGAGCAGTTCATTTTCAAAAGTGACCTTATTACCAAACTCTGTTAAGGGAGACAGATGGAACAGGAAATGAAAAATACAGTTATGCTTGTTTTATCAGGTACAATGTACCAATGTACCTTTAACCTGATATCCTCAAAACTAACAGAGCTAGAGAATTATCCAATGTGAAAAGAATAATGATATGTTCTACACTGTTAGTGTAGTACTAAGTTCACTAATAGAATGATGCGTCTTTAGTCAAATTACTAAACATACATTACAGATTATAATTGCCTTTCAGCATGCTATAATCAGCACCAGATACAAAAAGATTTCAAAGCACTATGTAAAAATCATTGAGCATACTAAAAAACAAAGAAAATACCCCCACCTACCCCACACAAGCAGTCCCCTACTACACCAAATTCCCATTATTCTTGTCTTTACCTGGATCCAAACATCTCTTCTAGCCTTGTTTCTCTCCCTCATCTCAATTAAACCTCAAGATCTGACCTGCCCTCGTCAATGCAGTACTTCACATTCTGTCCTCAAAATATTATCCATCTATTCCTATGATCTACCATCTCTGATTATCTATCTCCCACCACACAGATTCCCAATATCCTTTGCTAAATTCTAGTTTCTCTCCTTCTAGTACAACAGACTCAAAACTAACACCTCTCTTATGTAACACAAAAGGTATTTTTAAAGATGCTTAGTGGCAAACGAATCCAAAATTCTAAAACTGAATTCACTCAATCTTTTTCCTGACATACTTCAGGTATGATGAGCTTCTAAGAAGTGAAACACTTTAGGGGAGGTAGTTCAAAAGCAAAACTTTTTCAGAAAAGTAAAAGCACTTTAGGGAAGGTGGTCTTCACCAATGGATTTTTAAGTGCAAATCACTAATTTAGTCATTTCAAGAAAGGAGCTTTCTACATCACTCTAATGACTTTCAACACTGCAAAATGCCTTTTTGAAAATAATAGGGTCAACCTAATTCACCCAGCTAGTGGACCAAAGAAAAATTACACTTTTTTTTTTTTAGATTTTATTTATGCATTTATTTATTTATTTTAGAGAGCGCACATGCACGCACATGCCCTCAGGGGAGGGACGTAGGGAGAGGGAAAAAGAGAATCTTAGGCTCCAGCCCCAGTGCAAGGCCAACCCAGGGCTCAGTCTCAGGACCCTGAGATCATGACCTGAGCCAGTCATGAGCCAAAAAGAAGAGTCTGTCACTTAACCAACGGAGTCACTCAGGCACCCTGAAATTACGCTGTTCTTAAACTACTTTTGCATTCCTCACAAAGTCTGGAACAGAGCTAAATGAATAAAAAGCCTCAAGCTATGCTACAGCCTCACATCATTTCAAACATTTTTTAAGACTTTTTTTTTTTTTAAGTAATTTCTACACCCAGCATAGGGCTCGAACTCACAACCCCAAGATCAAGAGTCACACGCTCCACCAACTGAGCCAGCCAGGCACACTTCAAGTTTATCTTTTGAATAAGATATTGCAAACATCAGTTTTATCAGAACTCTTCAGTTTTGTACAAATGTCTGTCTTGATTTCACAAAGTCTGACAAAGAGATCAAAGGAGATAGAATGAAGTCTTCTAGGTAACAATATTGTCTATAATCTAGTTTCATGTAAATAATAGATTTCAGCTTGGTTTATCCATAAAGATGTTGCTTTCATGATATACCTAGGAAAAAGGTTTACCTTGGAAATGTGTTTCAACTGAAAATTTGTGAACATTTCATGGGGTGGATAAAGGGACATTTTTCTTAGGAGCTTTATAAGTAAAAGATAAGGTATTAAATACAGAGAAGAACATTAAAAACAAATATTACACTATTTTAATGACACAGTGACTGATTAAAGCCATGAACTGAACAATTTGTTATCGCAATGGTATTTTTTTAAAGATTTATTTATTTATCGGAGAAAGAGAGAACGAGCATCAGGAGCAGAGGGAGACAGAATCTTCAAGCAGACTCCCCACTGAGCACGGAGCCCAACATGGGGCTCAATCCCAGGACCCCAAGATCATGACCTGAGCCAAAATCAAGAGTTGGATGCCCAAACAACTGAGCCACCCAGGCACTCCAGTAATGGTATTTTGACTTTATTTTGGATTATGTCATAAACATAATATTTTTATTAATATTAATTTGTTGTATGTACTCAAAAAAAAATCATGTAACAGCCCCTGAAAGACTTATGATACCACAAATGGAAACCATTGGCCAAAAGCTGTACTATTTGAGTTGAAGTTTAAATTTCTGCTAATTAACCTAATTTTCAACTTATTTTTCAAATGATAAATGAGTAATTTATGAAAATTATATTGAACTTTATTTTTAAGATTTTATTTATTTACTTGACACAGAAAGAGAGAGAGCACAAGAAGGGGGAGCAGCAGAGGGAGAGGGAGAAGCAGGCTCTCTGCTGAGCAGGGAGCCTGATGTGGGGCTTGATTCCAGGACCCTGGGATCATGACTTGAGCCAAAGGCTGATGCTTAACCAACTGAGCCACCCAGGCGCCCCTTGAGCTCACTTTTTAAATGTGTTATAGCTATATCCACTGTGAATATTATCAAATAATGTTTTAATATTATTTTAATTCTACCTTTACCATACTTATACCTGACAGACAGTTGGCCTATTCTCAGAGTTGTAAGTTTGAAGTTTAAAGATTCAATCACTTGAAGCAAAAGAAAATTTAGCTTCCTTCATTAGTACCCAAACTTTAATTTGTGACAATAAAACCTATCAGTGTGAACCTATCAGTGTTTTTCAAGACAAACATCAAAGAAATGAATATTTCGTGGAAGAAATGAAAAAACTGCTAATTTAATCCAATGGAAAACTCATCTATAAATTATTTCCTTTTTTTTTTTAAGATTTTATGTATTTATTTGTTAGAGACAGAGAGAGCACAAGCGGGGAGAGCTGCAAGCAGAGCAGGTAGAAGGAGAAGCAGGCTCCCTGCTGAGCGGGGAGCCCCATGCAGGACTCGATCCCAGGACTCTGGGATCAAGACCTGAGCCAAAGGCATTAACAGACTGAACACCCAGGCACCCCTTTATAAATTATTTTCATTTGTAAATTCAAATTTGGGGTACTATTTCTTTTTAAATAATCAAGTTAATTTACCTGAAATTGAATCACTCCTGCTTTTTTTCTTTAACATGTACAAACTACAAAGGTTAAAAAAGTACTTTACAAACTCCTTTGTATCTTGTATGGACTGAACAGGTAACCATGTGCTTCATTTTAGAACAGCTACCCACCTCACCCTACCCCAACTAAAAAGAAAGATCTTCACTGCTTCATTTTTTTTAAAGTCTCCAGTTAGCGATTTCCCAAATTTTTATCATATAATGACCACCCATGAACTTACCATGAGAAGTCAACAGTGCTATATTTGTCCCTCATTAAACAGTTTCACACCCACATGCTCTAATTATTCTCCAACTAAAGTGCTAGAATTTCCTTCAAGAGGATAAACATAAAAGAGGAGGAAATCTTCACCAATTAATAGGTATTTCTACCTTCCCATTCCAAAGAACATTAAAAGAAAAAAAAAAAAAAAACCCAAACCCTGTACCTATAAATGTCTCACAACACAAAAAATACCCTGGGTGAGCCTACATGGAGGTTTGTATTTTTATGCCTTTCAGTTTAAAATTAATGTTATATGTTTTTAACATATCACAAACCTCTGAAAGAAGAAAGGTTTTCTTTAAACAAGATAGAAAAAGCATAAAGAGAAGACTGGAAAACCTGACTTTATTAAAATCTAAAATTGGTATGCATTTATCAAATGACTCCAAAAACAAAAATAAGCCACAGAAACAGAGAAGATACTGGCAACACACATAACAAAATATCTTTAGAAATCATATTGTATTTAGCAAAATTCAGTAGAAAAATGGACAGAAGATAGAAACGAGCAATTCACAGAAAAGGAAATACATGCCAAAAGACTTATTCTCAGTCTCACTAGTAATAAGGAAAACACTAATTAAAATAGTCAGACACCATTTTATAACCATCAGACTGACAAAAAGTAGGACAATACCCAATGTTAAAGAGTTGTAGGTCAACAGAGACTCTTAGAATCACTTTGAGAGCAAAGCTGAAAATGGACCCAGTCCGTAATCTATCAGTTGTTCCAGGTAGACATCCTGCCTATGGAAACTCACACACAAGTACAAAATGAAAAAAAAACAAAAACAAACATAAAACACACAGGTAAAATAATGTTCACTGCTGCTCTGTATATAGTAGCAAAATTTTGAAAAAAACCTGATTGTCAAAAGAATAAAGTATGGTTTTTTCAGACAACGCACACAAGTGTGGCATATACCACAGTCATTGTATGTTTATGTACCACAAAAAAAGCAAAGAAACACCAGTTATAAGGGTGAGACACCACTGATTTTAAGATGTATCACAATTTCAAAGATATTAAAATGTGGGGAAAACTGTGTATGTTAGAATTAACAACATGCAACAAAATGAATTAACTGAAATTATGTATACGAACATGGATAAATCTCAAAACAACAATGTAGAACAAAAACAAGTTGCGGAAGTGCATTATCCTATATTTAAGAGCTAACAGCAGACAAACCTATTCTGTATTTAGATATATTAAGTATGTGGTCAAAGTATAGAAACACACGTGGAAATGATAAACATGCTGGAAAGAAAGGGAAAAGGAGGGACTTCAGCTACACGACCTGTTTGACTCTGCACCCAGGGTGACCGCTGCACAGGAAGTGATTCTATTACTCTCCATACTTTCACAGCCTACATTCAAGTTAACTTTTAAATGGAGAGGGAAAAAAATCTAAAAGAGAATAGAAAATCCTCTTTAATTGGTTGTATTTTTTAAAGTAAAAAAAAAACCACTTTAGCTATATTTTATTAGCATATTCAATAGCCATATACTATGTCAGGTTTTTGGGGTTTTTTTGTTTGTTTTTCAATTTTTCTTTCAATTTAAATCAAGTAAAGCCACTTACAAGCAGGAAGACATAGCAATGAAGAAAACATGTTTTTTCATCAATGAGCTGCTTCTAGCAAAAGGCAAACACACATATCCACATAACTACATCACTGATAAGGGCAGGAACATAAGATGTGCGAGACATGCAGGTCCAAGAAGGAGAATGGAAATGATTAAAGTATGCTCCTATAGGAGCAGGAAAGGATTCAGTAAGTTAACCTATGAGCTAAATTTTGAAAGATCATGGGAAGAAGTCCCCTATGTAGAAAAGAATATTCCACGCAACACAACCAATAGCATATATAAAGGCTAATGAAAATATGATGTATTAGCCCACAAATTATGGTTGGCCAAATCTGACTCAGCCTATTTTTGTATGGTCCACAGGCTAAGAATGGTTTTTACATTTCTAAAAGGTTGTTTTTAAAAAAAAAAAGTATACAACAGAGACCATATGGGGCTTGCAAAACCAAACTATTTGCCGTCTAGCCCTCAAAGAAAGCTTGCTAACCTCCACGCTAGAATATAACTTGCCAGGGGAGTGGGCCACTGGAGAAAACGATAATCCTTGAGAAGACAGACAACTGTAAAAAGAAAGCACAGATCATGAAGGACCTTGTCTTCCACGCTAAGGAGCTATAGGATGATGGGGGCCTCTGAAGGGTTTTAAACAGAAAATCAACATAATTATATCTGTATTATAGAAAGATTCCTCAGGTAAAGTTCTAAAGGATAAACTGGACAGAAACAATAATGGAAACAACAGCTGAAAGACTACCGTAATAGTCCAGGTAACGGCTGATCAGAGCCTCAGCAAAGGCAGTACCAAAGGAATGAAACGGTACTGATTACCAATAGGTAGCTAGGAGGAAGAACTACAGAGCTCAGCGAGGCGGGAAGAAAGGAAAGGACACAAGCACATTTCTGGCTTGAAAAACTGATAGTCAAATGATAATAGAAAACATAAAAAAAAAAAAGGAAAACTGAGAGGAAAAATTGGATTTTAGACATGATGAGTCTGAGGTGTCTTGTACACAGCCCGAGTTCCCCTATGTACAGATTCTTTTAGAAAGGCCTGTATGGGGTGCCTGGGTGGCTCAGTTGGTTAAGCGACTGCCTTCGGCTCAGGTCATGATCCTGGAGTCCTGGGATCGAGTCCCGCATCAGGCTCCCTGCTCAGCGGGGAGTCTGCTTCTCCCGCTGACCCTCTTCCCTCTCGTGCTCTCTATCTCTCATTCTCTCTCTCTCTCAAATAAATAAATAAAATCTTAAAAAAAAAAAAAAAGAAAGGCCTGTATGCAGGTAGTTTACTTGGGAAGTTACCATCCCAGAGGGCAGGAGTGAAGGACATGGGGAAATAAGTCAGAAAAGAGGGAAAAGCAACTCATAAAATTCAACATTGGGCAACAATCATAATCATTGATTCAAACAAGAATTATCTAAAGATGCAAAAACTAGTGGGAGAAAGCTTTAAAATTAACAGAGTATTACTGTTGGGAAACAATTCACCATAGGTCTCTCGTGTTTCTCCTTGTCTTGCAAGGAAGGGCACTGACTGCCTTTGTTCCCAAGTATCTTTTCAAAGGATATTTGTATATCCCTGAACATCCCTGGAAGGTAGAGATAGTGTAGTGTCTTCCTCCAAGGCAAAGGGCAGGTTGTTTAATGCCCAGTGACTCCCTCTCGGTCCAATGTCAGGTCCACCTGCCCCTCATGAAAGATTCAAGTTTCCTAAACCTAGGGTTCCTCTCTAGCAATGCAACTGCTTTTGTGCAGAAGTTACCTGGCTGGCCCTGTTCACATCACCCCTGGGGGGAATTCAGAGCAAATACTAACACAATGACTATTGCTATTGCTGTAAGTTAGAAAGTCCTTTATCTCTGACCTAACAGTCTCCTATCTTCTGCCAGCTCCCATGGCTAATTTGTTAGCTTGCAAGACCCTTCAGAGCTTTCAACAATTACACAGTTTCGGGGCGCCTGGGTGGCTCAGTCAGTTAAGTGTCCACTCAGATCATGATCTCCAGGTCCTGGGATCAATTCCTGCATCGGGCTTCCTGCTCAGTAGGGAGTCTGCTTCTCTCTCTCTCTCTCTCTCTCTCTCTCTCTCCCCCTCCCCCCTCGGCCCCTCCCCTCTGCTCATTCTCTCTCTCTCTCTCTCAAATAAATTAAATTAAATTAAAACAATTACACAGTTTCAAAATATATCCTCATAAGACACAACAGAAAGAAATCAGCAGGTGCTACCTTAAGTGATCAAGGTTAAAATCACTAGTAATGGGACATTATCAACATCATGTGCCTCCTGATACGAATGTACTAAGAGGAATACATTTTACTATGATATTTCTAAGTACAAGAAAACAAATCCAAACTGAGGGCCATTCTACAAAATAACTGGTGGTATTCTTCAAAATGTCAATGTCAGAAAACAACACAAAGACTGAGAAACTTTTCAGATTGCAGATAACTAAAGAGACATAAAAACTGATTAGTCTTTGCTTTTAGGAAAAATATTAGGGGTAAAAATATAAATATATTAGGGGTAAAGGGACATTATGTCAGCAACTCAAAAAAAGTTCAGGAAAAAATATAGAGAGAAAAGGTAAACACAAATGGAATAAAATATTAACATCTGAAGAATCCAGGTGAAAGACACATAAGAATTCTTTGTACTACTGTAACTTTTCCATAGGTCTGAATTTCTGTCAACTGACAAATAAAACAGAAGAAAAAGAATATGAGCGACAGGCACAAAACAATGTGTTTGTTTTTTTGGGGTCTTTTTTTGCATAAGGCAGCTCTTCAAGAGTTACTCATTTGGGAATGAACTGTTGAGTATTTTAGGCATGACCCAAATCACCTAAAATCTAGAATCATCAGACACACAATGAGTCCCTGGGACCATCTGCCAACATTAATAAAAAAAGTATTCATAAGCAGTGAGAAGAAATCTTTTCATTTAAAAGTATTACTTAATTCATAGTAGTTTTGGAACTTTTGGTCATTATGTAATCTCTCCAATGGAGACTAAAAGTAGAATTTCACTATGTGGTCCAATAAATTTGACAAAAAGGCCTTTTCATTCTTGAAAAGACAGAGAACCCTAGTACTAGTCTATACAAGGCTCTACAATAGGAATTAGAAAATAGAACCACATAACTAGCGCTATTCAGACAATAAAACGTAGTTTCTAGTCACACTGTTTCACTTCTCAATTACCTTGTTTAAAGTGCGTATTTATAAAAGACAAAACAATATGTCTTCTTAGAAAAGATAAGTACCCCAGAAATTTAACTCTCTTCATTGGCCATTTAAATATCAGTATTTTAAATACCTGTATCATTAACAGATTATTTTACCAGTATCCTGTCCAGGAAATTACTTACACTAAAATATCTCACATAAGAAACATTTTCACATAAATGAACTGCTACATATTATAAAGCTTCATAAAATAAACCTGCTCTCTGAGGTGCCTACAAAACATTTATTTGAAAACACTAAAGTCTTGGGTATTTTCCAGCAGTATTGTGAACAAAGCATCTAGAGAATGTGTTGACTATAACACAAATCAGCATGTTAAATAACAAGCTTCATCTGACTTAGCAAAACATTCCAACTTTTGGAACAGAAAATGACCTGTTGGACATTTCAAAGCTGCTAGAAATCACCCTGAAATACCAATTTTCTTTAGAAAGGCTAGAAAAGAGTTAATTAAAACAGTACTTAAGGACTACGCTTACTAAAGCATATAATTCTCTAGATTTTTTAAAGCTATCTAAAATCAAAACCCCAGGGGTGCCTCCTGGCTTAGTCAGTGGAGTATGCAACTCTTGATCTCGGGGTCGTGAGTTCAAGCCCTACATTGGGCACAGAGCTTACTTTAAAAAATTTAAATTTTTAAATTAAAATTTAAGTTTTTATAATAAATTAAAATAAAACTTAAAATTAAATTTTAAAAAGCAAAATAAAAGCCCAGAAATGAAATATTGATAGGAAATTTGACTAAAGATAAAAAGTTTACCCGAAGCACTCTCTTCCTTAAAGAAAACTTTAAGGCTAACAATGCAAATCTAAAACTTAAGTACAAAGAAAACTTTTCTTTAAATTGGTCATACAGTATCTGTCAATACCAGTTGCTAGAAAGTTGCTAGAAAATGCAAACAGTTCTATAACTCTGTGTTATGAACAACTCCCTTAACAGAAAGCCAAACGAATTATTTTTTTAAATATATACAAAATTGTTTTATTTTTTTATTTTTATTTTTTCTTAAAGATTTTATTTATTTATTTGACAGAGACAGACAAAGCAAGAGAAGGAACACAAGCAAGAGGAGTGGGAGAGGGAGAAGCAGGCCTTCCACAGAGCAGAGCCCAATGCGGGGCTCGATCCCACGACCCCGGGATCATGACCCGAGCCGAAGGCAGACGCCCAATGACTGAGCCACCCAGCTGCCCCTTACTTTCTATTTTATAGAAAATCTGTCCCAAAAGAACCACCACAAAATTTTTATTTTGTTATTAAAAAATGTAATTTTTAGGCAAAGATGAGTATGAAATATTAAAAACAAAAAATAAAAGTCCTTACCAGAATACCTCCTAACTTAATCTACCTCTGAAATCAACAAAGGAAGCTGAATCCTAGATTAATAATTTGATCAAATGTCCACTGCTGACAAAGCATTATAAAGGAAAACATTCTGCTGTTCTTTGTAAGAAATAATGATTCAAAGTTCTAAATAAACATTCATAAAATCAAAGGTCCTGTTCTATAAAACTTTTCAAAATTACAGGCTATCCTAAATAAACAACTTGAATATTCTCATTTTGTACTTCCACTAGTACAACATTCTACCTTCATAACTGAAAGAGAACTATCACTCCAAAGTAATGTATATCACAAGAACTAAAAGTCTAAAAACCAGCCATGTTGAGAAGAGTAGCTGCTCCCCACCCCACACACCCACACAGATAAGTTTTGCATTTGGAAAAGCTGAAAAGACAAATATTGACAGCAGTATAAGCTTGATTATAGTACTCTTAGTTTTGAAAAATATTTATGAACAGCATTTTAGGGCTTGAAAAAATAAACTGCAACAAAAAAGTCAGCCACTTCTTTTCAGATTCTGTTAAGAACCTACAGGGCCCTTAGGTGACCTACACTGCTAAATTCAAAGTTGTTGGGTTTTGCTACAAATATGTTCTCTCCCTACTCATATTTTAGTTGCCAGATATGCTACTTTATATAAATGTCTTTTTTTAGAAATTTAGTAAGTACCTTCAAAAACCTTTCTAATGTAAAAACACTATTTTTTAAGTTTCAAATTTTAACTGTCATATATATCTTGTGAACTGGGGTCTCACAATGGCTTCAGGAAATCCTGTGCTTCAGGAAATTCTCTATGGTGTCTAATCAGAAACAATAGAAGGAACAGAAATGAAAATATGTTAAGAAAAATAAAGATCTCTTTCTTATTCTCATGACAAATGTGAGGAAGGGACAAGGCAGAGATTTTACAACAAGCCTCCCTAGGAAAGCCAGAAAGAAACTAAAGAACAACGTAAATTCATAAACACCTGAAGAAGAAAGAAAACAAGCAGCTTCTCAAAAGAGTACTCTCAAAGCAAGGACACTGAATTCTTAAAAATCTATTAGAACGGCTTATGTTTGGCTCTACCTCTAATCATTAACTTTTTTAAATGACACACATTGTTGGGGCACCTGGCTGGCTCAGTTGGTAGAGCATGCAACTCTTGATCTCAGGGTTGAGAGTTTGAGCCCCACATTGGGGACAGAGATTACTTTTTAAAAGAATTAATTAAAAAAACAAAAATTAAAAATTAATAAAATAAAATGACACATTGTTGGGTTGCTTGTAATAAGCCAAAAACTGCAGATTTATATGGGCTTAGCAAGGGTCACATAAACATTTCTTTCTTCTACTACTAGCCCCACAGAAACACTGAAAAAAAAAATTTCACCTTAGTGTAAAAAGTCACACTGCCATACATGATATTATCTCTATGTATTAGAATCACAGCCGTAAGAAAATCATATTCAGATCTATCAGCTGAAGAGATTTTTTAAATGCCATCAACATATTAAAAAGATAAAAAGATGATTACAAAAGTTTAATTCCATTTGAAAATGCATAGCTAACACATTTTAAGTTCAAAAATGAAAGCCAGCTATTGATCCCATGGGATAAAATAAAGAAAAATATGTTAAATCATTTGACTGAAAATGGCCACACAACAGTTAACAGTTTACTGACGAGAAATTTATTCTCAGATAATAACTAAAAATCTCATACTGGCCAAAAGTAACTTCACGTCATTTTTCTGTCATTTGCATAAGAAGCTAGATAGAATCTCAGATATAAAGTAATGATTACATATCAATTATACATGATGAATATGCCAAAACAGTTATTTTATAACAATGTTAACACTTAAGGGGCACCTGGGTGGCTCAGTCGGATAAGCATCTGCCTTTGGCTCAGGTCATGATCTTGGGATCGAGCCCCATTCTCAGCGGGGAGTCTGCTTCTTCCCCTCCCCCTGCTCCTTCTTTTTCTCCCCCTGCTCCTTCTCTTTCTCCCTCTCAAATAAATAAAATCTTTGAAGAAAAAAAAAATTAAAATGTTATTTGTTCATAGTAACCTTGCAAGTTGAAAGGACAAAAATGATCACTAAGCCGTTACCATTACCTGGAATCAGACTGCTAGAATATGGGTAGACTAGACTAATATGTGAAATTTAACTATTTTGCCATAAAAACATGAAAAGATACACATTGTTCACTCCAGGAAGAGGGGGAATTTCAGTATGAAAATAATTTTTACATTATTCAATTACTATAAATTACAAAATATTCAGGAAAAAGAACCTATTTCCTTCTAGTCATTCTAACATGTTTTATTGTATGTTTACAATCATAGGACATGTATATTTTAGTATATGTGCTGCCGAAGCAAACACTCATAGTACATGTATAACTTGATATGCCAACTTGT
Organism: Zalophus californianus; assembly: GCF_009762305.2. Lineage (NCBI taxonomy): Eukaryota > Metazoa > Chordata > Mammalia > Carnivora > Otariidae > Zalophus > Zalophus californianus. The sequence goes on along the minus strand of NC_045605.1, from coordinate 85,802,217 downwards.
TCTCTCTAGGATAACTTAGAGATGTTCTATGTAGGATATTTTGAATAGCAGCATAATATTCTACCACGTGCATACTATAATTTGTTGAACTGCTTTTTCCAATTTTTCCACTATATTTATATAAAGTTGTGATGAATTTTCATATAAATAGCTTTTATACATTCTTAATTTTCTTAGTATGGATTTCCAAAAAGGAAACTTGATAAATACTACCAAATTTTGCTTTGCAAAGTGCAAATTTTGCTGGTTTTTTTAAATGCATCAACCAGAAATAAATATTTTAAGATTTAAAGTTTCAAACATAGGGGCGCCTGGCTGGCTCAGTCATACAGCATGTGACTCTTGATCTCAGGATTGTGAGTTCAAGCCCAACACTGGGCGTAGAGATTACTTAAAAATAAAATCTTTAAAAATAAAATAAAGTTTCAAACATAAACTCCAACAGAAATGACTGAAGATACCAAAAAGGAAATACAGAAAAAGAAACAATGTGGAAATAAGATAATTCAATCTGAGCTACCTGTGGGGGGAAAATACGGAGCTCAATACTTCAAAAGATGAGCTGAAAGCTAAGAGTAGGGTACACTATAAATGCAATCATCTGGAGGAATACATAAATTGTGAATAAAAGAAACTACTGGAGAGGTTAGTGGGAGTAATTTCACTGGAGTGGCATGGACAGAACTATACTGCCAAGGGCTAAGAAGTGAATACAAATTCAAATAGAAGCTAGAATACACATTTAAGAAGTTTGGAAGAAATAAAAAGGTAGACAGGTCCATAGATTGGAGGAGGCACAATTAAAAGATGGCTGATTAAGATCGCAGATATCTGATCATTTTTAAAGGCTGAAGAAAAAGGGCCCAAAAAGGTGGGGTGGGGGAGCCTTGAAGTTATTGGACAGCCTCAAGATGCTGAAAAACACATTTCAGGATGAAATCCACAGGAGAGAAAAGAAAATAATCTTGGAGGGAAGGAGATGTTTCAGTCTTTGAGAGAGTGAAAACACGAAGTGTATACTGGTATAAGTTACATTCAGAGGCAGAGGGTTGGAAATCTTGAGGAAGTTCCTTACCTACTGACTTCTACATAGGAAACAGACTCATCTGCTAGAATTAAAGAAGTGAGGAGTAGAGTAAGGTTTTGAGAGGTAAAGTGTGTATATGACACATTCTCAAGTGCTTGGGCAGGTATCTGTAAAGCTGCTTAATAAAGGCACTATACTTTTTTTTTTTAAGATTATATTTATTTATTTGACAGAGAGAGACACTGCGAGAGAGGGAACACAAGCTGGGGGAGTGGGAGAGGGAAAAGCAGGCCTCCCGCTAAGCAGGGAGCCCGATAAGGGGCTCAATCCCAGGACCCTGGGACGATGACCTGAGCCGAAGGCAGATGCTTAACAACTGAGCCACCCAGGCGCCCAGGCACTATACTTTGATTAAAGGATATAGGTAGAGCATAGCATGACTGTATTTGATTACTTTTATGATAATTATATATTTGATTCCCCAATGTCTACTAGAGGTTTTATATCCATAAAAACCTTTAAGACATGGTCTCTGACCTCAACAGTTCAGATACTATTTTATATTTTGAAATGTAAATATTTCCCAAAATGTAATGGATTAGGTTACCTCCTAATAGGTTATAAATTGATGTATTTCATTTTCTTCCAATCAGACTAACAAGAAACAATTTCAAGCTAGATATACCTTCAGATGTGAGATACTTAAGAGAGATTTTAGAAGTTACAGAGTAGCCACTAGAAATACTTTCAGAAATGCCACACTATAAGGACTTAGGGCAACTCACAAGACAAACATCCCAATTGTTTCTACTCAAAAGTACTGGCAAAACCAACTATATTATAATCCCTAACACCCTAAGTACATTTCTGTACAGAATTCAATTTTAAATACACATGTATAATAAATATCAAAATATCACCAAATTGTCAAATTTCATTAAGAATGTATCATATGCAATTATAATAGGGCAATGTAATACTTCTTGCCCTTTGCATGACTCGGCTTAAAGGACCCCAAATTAAACATGCTTCTGATTTACATAAATTAAGTACACAAATAATATCCCTTTTGTATAGTGGTTTCAAATAAGATATACCTAGCAATTTCAATCTTCTTAAAAGTACCTTAAAATGGAATTCTATCTATACCTTCTTTTCACCTTCTATTTTCTTTCCACCGATTGGCATAGGAATGAGGTTTGGAGAGCTCTGCATTCCAAATTTAGAAGGTAATATAGTTAGAAAAGGCAAACCCATTAGAATTTTCTCAAGCAATGCAAGAATTGTGCCTGTCCAAAAGGAAAACCCATGAGAATAAGAACTAGATTGGTTAAGAAATATGAACTTCCGCTTGATTTAAATTAACATACAACATCTCTCTATAATGCCATTAGACTATTAAACTGGTTAGACTGATGGAAAAGCTTTTAACAGAAATTAAATTCATAGAATTGTTTTCGTATTTTTTAAAGATTTATTTACTTATTTTAGAGAGAGCACGGGTATAAGCAAGGGTAGGGACAGGGAGAAGGAAAGAAATCCTCAAGCAGACTCCCCACTGAGTGCAAAGCCCAACGGAGGGACTGATCCCAGGACCCTGAGAGCATGACCTGGGCTGACACCAAGAGTTGGCCCCTTAACCGACTGAGCCACCCAAGTGCCCCCAATTTTTTTCATATTTTTAAATGACTTTTTTTGGCTTTAAACATTACAAGGAGTAGCAAGTATGAATATACAACTTTCAGAAGCTGAACCATTCCTGATATTTTAAACTTTATTTATTTTTAAAGATTTTATTTATTTATTTATTTGACAGAGACAGAGACAGCAAGAGAGGGAACACAAGCAGGGGGAACGGGAGAGGGAGAAGCAGGCTTCCCTGCTGGGGCTCGATCCTAGGATCCTGAGATCATGACCTGAGCCGAAGGCAGACGCCTAACGACTGAGCCACCCAGGTGCCCAAACTTTATTTAAATAAACAGTTTTTAAAAACTTGAACATGCTATATATAAATCATTGTTTTTCTCAGGCAGTGTTTTCCAGCTCACATACACATACGCAAGTATAAAAGAAAATTTATAGTACTTGGCTAATTTCGCCTACTATTTGCTCAAACAAGAACCATGTCTTACTCTCTTCATTCATAGCAGAGTACTTTGCACTTAGCGGACACCCAAACATATACCAGGTAAAATAGTTTCCACACACATATTTTATCACTGTTTTACCTGACATAATAGAATTTAATTGTGGTGAGAGTCTGTGATCCAGCTACAAAAAATATTTAAAGCATAGTAACCAGATTAAAAACCTAGTATTTTTGAAGCCAATACTATTCTTATCTAACTTAAAACACAAAACTACGGGGTGCCTGGGTGGCTCAATCATTAAGCATCTGCTTTTGGCTCAGGTCATGATCCCAGAGTCCTGGGATTGAGCCCCGCATCAGGCTCTTTCCCACTCCCCCTCTCTCACTGTCTCTCTCTCTCTCTCTCTCTCTCTCTCTCTCTCTCTCGGTCAAAAAAAAAAAAAAACCCACAAAACTACAATTAATATACTGCAGAGATACTTGTACTGTCTCTAGTGAAACTGATTACAAGTTGGCCCAAAACATGTTTTGAGAATGTAGTGAAGCATAGCATCATAGCTATAGGCTATGTAGCTCATAACCTGCAATTTTCATTGTGATTTTATGTCACTTTACCCTACTTAATCTCAATATAAATTGACATAAATTACATATTTAAAGCCCTCTGAAGTATTAATTTAAATTTTACTTTAAAAGAAGTATCTCTAGAAAGTCAGGTTCAATTTTCAATATGTTGTCACTCTCTCTAACTTATTAACTATTTAAGACTGTACATTATATACCTAAAGTCGTACAGTTTACCAAACCTACAAGACTCTCGTATTATTAAACAGGTAACACACAGTCAAAATATACACAAATGATATCTTTAGGCCTTTAAATCACCACTTTATAGGGTATGAAATATTTTCTAAGCAAGTTATTTTCGGCAAATGTTTCAAAGTTTACTATTGTTTAAGAAAACTAAGATATTTTGTTTAATTTATGAATAACATGCAACAAAAGTAGGGGGAAGCTGAAGAATTTGAAGTTAACAAACACTTTTAGTAAGTCACATGCTTTTTAATTTCTAAACTGGAAAACAGATCTTCCTCAACTTAAACGGGGTTACATCCCAATAAACCCATCATAAGCTGAAAATACGTTTAATACACCTAATCTACCGAACATCATAGCTTAGCCTTGTCCACCTTAAACTTGCTCAAAACACATTAGCCTACAGTTGGACAAAGTCATCTAACACAAAGCCTATTTTATAATAAAGTGGAAATATCTCATGTAATGTATTCATACTGTACTGAAAGTAAAAAAAGGAATGGCTGTGTGGGTACAGAATGGCTTTAAGTACATCATTACTGACCCTCATGATTACATGGCTGATGGGGAACTGTGGCTCTCTGCCTCTGCCCAGCATCAAAGGAAGAGTATCGGGCGCCTGGGTGGCTCAGCTGGTTAAGCGACTGCCTTCGGGGGTGCCTGGGTGGCTCAGTTGGTTAAGCGACTGCTTTCGGCTCAGGTTATGATCCTGGAGTCCTGGGATCAAGTCCCGCATTGGGCTCCCTGCTTGGCAGGGAGTCTGCTTCTCCCACTGACCCTCTTCCCTCTCGTGCTCTCTATCTCTCATTCTCTCTCTCTCAAATAAATAAATAATCTTTAAAAAAAAAAAAAGGGAAGAGTATCAGGGGGCGCCTGGGTGGCT